>NC_133409.1:25790000-28190000 GCF_049350105.2 Macaca mulatta | reverse complement strand
CAAGGCGATGTGGAAAGGGAGCAGCAAACACATATCCATACTAGACCACATAGATATTTTCCAAAAAAAATATGTAGTCCAAAATGTCTTCCTATAATGCTTTCTTACCTGGACTTTAACTTTCACAGCAGCATGTAGTAATCAACTTTTACTTAAGTTGGAGAACAATACTCTCAGTCTGCTCAAAATGTCTCTGAGAATCAATTCATTCTCACCCATCTGTCTTTCAGTCTTAGAGTTGCTGCACTTCTTCTTAACGTTCCCTTTCATTTAATTTCTAGAGATACTACATTCTCTTGTCTCTGCTGCCTTTCTAACAGGCAGTTGCCACCACAAAGCATTTTGCCTACTGATGTTTTTAAGAGAAGATAATTTAATCAGCATGTGTAATTTTCTGCTCCCTTACAATCCATTGCCCCTGATGCCATCTTCTAGGAACACCTTTCTCCCTATTTAGTTCAATTTCTTCAGAGCTATGGGGAAACTCTATTATGCTAATGATGATTCAGATAAGTGGTTTACTTAAATTAAATTAGCAAATAATTACATCCAATTACTCTGCAACCATTCTGAACTTAACAAGAAAAAAATCATTATCGGTACAGAAAAGATAAGGCCTGCTCTTGCCCTTCTTGGGAGAATACATCATCTGTGCTAAAATTTCCCATCAAAAGGATTAATGGTTGACTGGTTAATGTTAACTTCCCTAAATTGAAAACTGGTATAATAAGAGAGCTAGTGACTAAGCCTGTCTCTCAATTAGAAGGCTCTAAAGTTATAGCCCTAGCTGGGCAGCTTTAACTATGAGAGTGATGTCCTAAAATAGCTACTCTGTCACATTTACTTGTAAAAGTAAAGCTTTGTCATTATTTTTAAAGATATCATTACACATTCTGAGTATTATTTTTAAATTGCCAGGGAATAAATTGCACAGATTATACAACATAATGTTGGTCTTTCTATAAGAATTCTAGACAACAATCTCACACTAATTCATTTACAAACATTTGGTGATCATTAATTGCACGCCAGACCCATAGCACAGCCACTAGGGGTTAAGATACCACAATGAATAAGTTATGGGTTTTGGCTCAAGCATGTCAGGTCAAGAAGAAGAGACAGATCTGTAAGCAAATAGGAAACAATGATATCATGCTTATAAAATGGTCACACACCACACACACCCTGTTTTTGGGAGCCCAGAGGATGATGTGCTTCATTCTGACCTGTGTGACACAAAAGGACAAAGTGGGGATATTTAAGGGCAGACCCAATGGCAGTAAGGTGGGAGACATGGCAGTAGAAGGCAATTCAGGAGAAGGGGAGAATTACCAGAAAAGGCCTAAGGTTGTGAAAATCATAATGTGATGGTGTTTTGAAGGAGCAGTCTTACTGTTGTGTGAGAGGGCCATGTGAAAGGACAGGTAGAGTAGTGAGGAAATGAGGAACATGAAGTAGTTAACCAAAGATGCTTCTAAGCAGTCAGTTTTGTTGCCTGAGTGTGAAATTCATGATAAAGAAAATATTGATTGCCATTAAATTTCAGAAAAAGGCTACATAATATCACTCAGAATGTTTAACCAAGGAATCAATGACACGAAACGAGAGCTAAACTAACTCTTTTATCTACTGAAGCATACATAAATCAGTTGCTTTTGATTCTACGTGATGTTTCCTTACATATTACATATTTCCTGACACAGTTCCTGACATAGTTGGAGACAACTATGTCATCATTTATTTCTTTCAAATGATATCTCATGGAAATTGCTTCTGGGCATTCAAACATTCTCCTATCCCCACACTCAGAGCTGAATTGACTTGGAAGAATGAATAAAAGCAACCTAACTAAGGTGTAATTTATGTAAGTGCTATCTTCGCAAGCATATTTGTGGGCAATACTAATTTATCAGTGCCATTATTTTACACTGTTGGGCCATTTACTGTTTTCAGCTAAATACATCAAAGACTTGAGTTTTCTATCGTCAGTCTTCATAGTTTTCAATTAAGTCTTAAGAAGAAAATTGTGTCCACAGATATTGATTCTGAAGCCAGAAATCTGTCTGTGTCTGTGTGTTTTCCCTTATCATCTCCCTTTCCTTTTGAGCCACTACTTTTCAAACCAAGTTCTGACAATTCTGTCTTCTCAATGTCCATCCATTTCTCTCCATCTCCACTTCTATTTCCTTAGTTCAGATCACCAGCATCCATCACTGAGTAACTATAGCAATGTTCTAAGTGATCCCTGTGCCTCTAGTCTTGTCCTTTCAGTCCATTTCCTACACTGTCATCAAAGGTTCATGTGAAAATCTAATTATGTTATTCTACTGCTATTCTTCTTGGTGTCTACCCATAGAAGAGAGTCTAAACTCATCATAGCATTGCTACAGTTCACTGTCTGTGTTCAGCTTTTCTCTGTAGACTCATCTGTCACAGCTAACTCTCTGTAGCCATTCCCTCTCACTCCACATTTTTGCAGTGCTAGAATACGTATAGTTCCCCTTACACTCCTACCAACGTAGAGTAACTTCTCAAACTGTAAAGCCTTCCCATAGATTTCCTGCCTTAGCTTCCAATTATCCTTTAGGAATCAGTTTTATGTTAAATTTTCATGGAAACTTTGCTTTACCACCCAAGAATGAGTAAATGAATTCTGCAGTGCAGTCCTATAGCAACCTATGGCACTTAGTTCCCTGGATATGCCATTCTCACTGGATTCTGAATTTCTGAGAACTGAGGCCAAATTTTATTCATAGAAGTATGTAAAGCTTAGGGTTAAGGTTAGGGTTAGGCAAACAAATCCAATTTGTTGGCAAAGGGTGGTTTATTGGAGGAACTTACAGACAGGAGTGTGGTCTTGGGTGGCCACAGGATAACTAGAGTTATACACTATTACTCTCCAGACTCAGAAGAAATCATCTGCTTCAGTTCACTTTTCAACTGATGCAGACCCGGTGGAACTACAGAGGAAAAGCTGATGTACCAGTATGTATGTGCTCTACAGAGACAATTAAAGGCAACCCTTCAGAACAGGCAAGAAAGCTATGTGCGTCATCTCCTGTAATTTGTACAGTAACATCAAGGTTGACATGTTCTCACACTAAGGACAGTACATAAAATAAGAATCAGGAGGCATTCATGGGACTGGGGCTAATCAGATGTCAATATGGCAGATTATCATCCAAGATGGAATCACCTTTGTCTCCACAAACAGGAATTTCTCACAGTTTTGGAGGCTGGAAATGTGAGATCAAAGTGCCAGCAGGGTTGGTGTCTCCTTAGCCCTCTTTTGGCCTGCAGATGGCGGCCTTCTCGCTGTGTTGTCTCATGACTTTTTCTCTGAGCATACACACACACCTGGTGTACCTGTCTCTTCTTAGAAGGTCAACACAGATATTGGGTTTGAGCTTCACCCTTATGACTTTATTTAACTTTAATTATATTTTTAAAAGCACTATCTACAAATGCAGTTACATTCTAAGGCACTGGGGCTCAAGCCTCTGACATATGAATTTTGTACAGAAGGCACAATTCAGCCTATAATAGTGATATGAAATGAAATGAGAAAACATAGGCTATAAAATCTTATTTCCAGAAAATCTTGAGATAAGATACCTTAAGTATAAAAACTAAACAACAGATAAATATATAACTTCACATATGAGGAATATTATACTTTCTCCAGTGCAGATGGAGGAAAAAATCAGAATATCTTGGGCATTTCCCCACACCTAAGAGGACATTCTAGCCCTGTTTGAACTTTTAGATAAGATTGGATCATATTAGGTAGTTTTCCTTCTTAAACATCATTTTTGTTTCCTCCATATTGAGTATAATTATTATTGCACACAAACAGAATCTTTAGATATTTCTAAGCTTTGTATATCTACAAATCAACTATTTTTTCCATATTGGATTTTAAAAGTTATTAAAAATCAATATTATCTAGAATCTCTATGTAGCTTTTACATTGCATTCTATCACATACATGGACTCAGACCTAAGGTACTCATGAATCTCAACTTCCTGAGCTATTTGGGAGTGAGGATGGCATGAAGGCCAAGTAAGGATGGAAGAACAGTACTGATAATATCCATGGCCAAAGCTGGTTAGTGATTTTGAGCGCCAGTATCTGAAATGATCCAGTCTGCTGGGAGGGTTGTAGCCTTGTGACCAGAGGTAATTATCATTAGGCTGTCAATAGCAACACAGAGATCTGCATTTCCTCACTGTACAACTCTAGTTTGCATCTCTAATACAGGAAATGAGACCCACATCCATAAGAGAGGGCTGCTAAGTTCCAGGAGCAGCACAGGATTCTACCTTGATGGGCTGGTTCTCCTGAACATCCCACATCACAGGAAGTATGTGGAATGCACTGGCAGGGACCAACTATTACAGGGCAGATGTTAGAGAAACCCTGAGATTTCCTAGGCCTAGAGAAATGTCAATAATTCCAGATTTGACCCCTTAAGAGACCTAAGATGCTATCATGAGTTAAATTGTTTCCTCTCCAAAAAACAGACGCATTGGAGTCCTTACCCCCAGTATCTCAGAGTGTAACCTTATTTGGAGATAGGGACTTTACAGAGCTAACCAACGGAAATAAAATCACTGGGCATACCCTAATTTAATATGACTGGTGTCCTTATGAAATGGAGAATTTGGACACAAAAACAGAAATATACCGAGAGAAGATAATGTGAGGACATGCACACACAGAATGTCACTATCCAAAGGTCAAGGAGAGAAGGCTGGGAGAGATCTTCTCCTCATGGCCCCCAGAAGGAACCAGCTATGAAGGCACTTCGATTTCAAACTTCCAGCCTCCAAAATCGTGAGAAATAAATTTATGTTGCTTAAGCTATACAGCCTATGATAGTTTGTTATGGCAGCCCTCGTAAACTAACACAGATGGGGAAAAAGTTTCTCACCTTGAAAAGTTCATCTTATATTTGCAAATCATGTATTATAAAGAAAACACTTACCTGCCAAATCTCATTTTGAGACACTGTATACATTTATATAAACACATGATTATTTTGATGATCAATGATCACTTATCAGGCTGTGTATGTTTGCTTTACTCAGTGTAATTTGATAATCAATATCCTGCATTTTTTGGTTTATCTTTATCCTGCGTTTTCTCTTCATGGCAGTTATCAGCATTCAACTTAGGCTTATAGTTTGCTTTTTCTTCACGGGAATACAAGCTTCTTGAGAACAAGATTTTTTTTTTTTTTCCTAACTAATATCTAGAACAGGGACCAGCACTCAGTATATGTTAAATGAATAAGTATATTTAAGATTGAACCACTAGTCTCCGAATATTGGTCCATTACTATTAAATCAGAATCACATCAAAGCTCATCAATATACTGCAAATTTCTTTTAGTGTTGCTACAGACATGATCAGGCTGACTGTAAAATCAATAAACAAAAATAGAATTCTCTTGAAAAGAACATAATGCTTATGATAACAATAATGACAAATCTAAGTCACAGCAAGGATTTTTAATTGCTCATGTTTTAATTTTTGGTAATAGAATTTGCAAGCATTGCCATCCCCTCAGATATTTCTCCTTTACTCTAACAATGAGTGTGTTTGTGTTAAGTATTATTCAATGTCTACAGTGTTTTTAAAAATATTTTTAAATTTTACATTAAGTTCTGGGATACATGTGCTGAACATGCAAGTTTGTTACATAAGTGTACATGTGGCGTGGTGGTTTGCTGCATCTATCAAGCCATCATCCAGGTTTTAAGTTCCGCATGCTCTAGGTATTCATCCTAATGCTCTTCCTCTCCTTGCCCCATAACCCCCGACAGGCTCCAGTGTCTGATGTTCCCCTCCCTGTGTCCAGGTGCTCTCATTGTTCAGCTCCCACCATGAGGGAGAATATGTGGTGTTTGGTTTTCTGTTCCTGTGATATTTTGTGGAGAATGATGGTTTCCAGCTCCATCCATATCCTGTCAAAGGACATGAACTCATTCTTTTTTATGGCTGCATAGTAGTCCACGGTGTATATGTGCCACATTTTCTTTATTCAGCCAATTGTTCATGGGCAATTGGGTTGGTTCCAAGTCTTTGCTGTTGTAAATAGTGCTGCAATAAACATATGTATGCATGTGTCTTTATAGTAGAATGATTTATAATCCTTTGCGTATATACCCGGTAATTGGATTGCTGGGTTAAATAGTATTTCTGGTTCTAGATCCTTGAGGAACCACCACACTGTCTTCCACAATGGTTGAACTAATTTACACTCCCACTAACAGTTTAAAACTGTTCTTGTTTCTTCATATCCTCTCCAGCATCTGCAGTTTCCAGACCTTTTAATGATCGCCATTCTAACTGCTGTGAGATGGTATCTCACTGTGGTTATGGTTCGCATTTCTCTAATGATCAGTGACGATGAGCTTTTTTCATGTTTGTTACCCACATAAATGTCTTTTTTTAAGAAGTGTCTGTTCCATCTCCTTTGCCCAGTTTTTGATTTTTTTTTTTTTTTTGGGGGGAAAGTTATTTAAGTTCCTTGTAGATTCTGCATATCACCGTTTTGTCAGATGGATAGATTGCAAACATTTTCTCCTGTTCTGTGGGTTGCCTGTTCACTCTGATGATAGTTTCTTTTGCTGAGCAGAAGCTCTTTAGTTTAATTAGATCCCATTTGTCAATTTTGGCTTTTTTTTAAATTGCTTTTGGTATTTTAGTCATGAAGTCTTCACTAATGCCTGTGTCTTGAATGGTATTGCTTAGGTTTTATTCTAGGGTTTTTATGATTTTACGTTTTATGTTTAAGTCTTTAATCCATCTTGAGTTAATTTTTGTACAAGGTGTAAGGAACGGGTCCAGTTTCTGTTTTCTGCATATGGCTAGCCAGTTTTCCCAGCATCATTTATTAAACAGGGAATCATTTTTCCATTGCTTTTGTCAGGTTTGTCAATAATCAGGTGGTTGTAGATACGTGATCTTATTTCTGAGGCCTCTGCTCTGATCCATTGGTCTATATATTTGTTTTGGTACCAGTACCATGCTGTTTTGGTTACTGTAATCTTGTATATAAATTGAAATCAGGTAGCATGCTGCCTCCAGTTTTATTCTTTTTGCTTAGAATTGTCTTAGCTATACAGGCTCTTTTTTGGTTCCATATGAAATTTAAAGTAGTTTTTTCTAATTCTATGAAGAAAGTCAATGGTAACTTGATGGGAATAGCATTGAATATATAAATTACTTTGGGCAATATGGCCATTTTCATGATATTGATTCTTTCTATCCATGAGCATGGAATGTTTTCCATTTGTTTGTGTCCTCTCTTATATTTCCTTCAGCAGTGGTTTGTAGTTCTCCTTGAAGAAGTCCTTCACATCCATTGTAAGTTGTATTCCTAGGTATTTTATTTTCTTTGTAGCAATTGTGAATGGGAGTTCACTCATGATTTGGCTCTCTGCTTGTCTATTATTGGTGTATAGGAATGCTTGTGATTTTGCACATTGATTTTGTATCCTGAGGCTTTGTTGAAGTTGTTTATCAGTATAAGGAGTTTTGGGGTTGAGATGGTGGGGTTTTCTGAATATACAATCTTGTCGTCTGCAAAGAGAGAACTTGACTTCCTCTCTTTCTATTTTAATATTGTTTTTGTCTTTCTCTTGCCTGATTGCCCTGACCAGAACTTCCAATACTTTGTTGAACAGGAGTGGTGAGAGAGGGCACCCTTGTCTTGTGCCAGTTTTCAAAGGGAATGCTTCCAGTTTTTTTCCCTTTTGCAAAGGGAATGCTTCCAGTATGATATTCGCTATGGGTTTGTCATAAATAGCTCTCATTGTTTTGAGATATGTTCCATCAATACCTAGTTTATTAAGCGTTTTTAGCATGAAGGGGAGTTGAATTTTATTCAAGGCCTTTTCTGCATCTATTGAGATAATAATGTGGATTTTATCATTGGTCTGTTTATGTGATGGATTACATTTATTGATATGTGTATGTTGAACCAAACTTGCATCCCAGGGTTGAAGCCAACTTGGTCATTTTGGATATAATTTTTGATGTGCCAATGAATTTGTTTTGCCGGTATTTTATTGAAGATTTTTGCATCAATGTTCATCAGGGATATTGGCCTGAATTTTTTTTTTTTTTTTTTGCTTATGTGTCTGCCAGGTTTTGGTATCAGGATGATGTTGGCCTTATAAGATGAGTTAGGGTGGAGTCTGTCTTTTTTTTGTTGTTGTTTGAAATAGTTTCAGAAGAAATGGTACCAGCTCCTATGTGGACCACTGGTAGAATTTCACTGTGAATCTGTCTGGTCCGGAGCTTTTTTTGGTTGGTAGGCTATTAATTACTGCCTCAATTTCAGAACTTGTTTTGGTCTGTTCAGGGACTCGACTTCTTCCTTGTTTAGTCTTGGGAGGGTGGATGTGTCCCGCAATTTATTCATTTCTTCTAGATTTTATTTGTTTACAGGTATTTATAGTATTCTCTGGTGATAGTTTGTATTTCTGTGGGATCAGTGGTGATATCCCCTTTATACTTTTTTTATTGTGTCTATTTGATTCTTCTCTCTTTTATTTTCTTTCTTTTCTTTTTCTTTTCTTTTTTTTTTTTTTTTTTTGAGATGGAGTCTCACTCTCTCACCCAGGCTGGTGTGCAGCGGCCTGATCTCAGCTCACTGCAAGCTCCGCCTCCCAGGTTTACACCATTCTCCTGCCTCAGCCTCCCGAGTAGCTGGGAGCCCACCACCATGCCTGGCTAATTTTTTGTATTTTTAGTGGACATGGGGTTTCACCGTCTTAGCCAGGACAGTCTTGATCTCCTGACCTCATGATCCACCCACGTTGGCCTCCCAAAGTGCTGGGATTACAGGCGTGAGCCACCACATCTGGCCCTCTCTTTTCATCTTTCTTTGTTTAGCTAGCGGTCAATCTATTTTGTTAATCTTTAAAAAAAAAATGCTTCCAGATTTTTTTTTTTTTTTAAGAGTTTTTCATGCCTCTCTCTCCTTTGGTTCCACTCTGGGGTTAGTTATTTCTTGTCTTCTGCTAGTTTTGAATTTGTTTGCTCTTTTTTCTCTAGTTCTTTTAATTGTGATGTTAGAGTGTCAATTTTATCTTTCCCGCTTTCTAATGTGGACACTTAGTGCTATAAACTTCCCTCCTAACACTGCTTTAGCTGTGCCACAGAGATTCTGGTACGTTGTCTCTTTATTCTCGTTTGGTTTCAAAGAACTTCATTATTTCTGCCTTTATTTTGTAATTCAATCAGTAATCCATTTAGGAGCAGGTTGTTCAGTTTCCATGTAGTTAGGTGGTGTTGAGTGAGTTTCTTAATCCCGAGTTTTAATTTGATTGCTTTGTGTCAGAAAGACTGTTATGATTTCTGTTCTTTTGCATTTGCTGAGGAGTGTTTTGCTTCCAGTTATGTGGTCAATTTTGGAATAACTCATATGTGGTACTGAGAAGAATATGTATTTTGTTGATTTGGGGTGGAGAGTTCTGTAACTATTAGGTCTACTTGGTCCAGAGCTGAGTTCATGTCCTGAATATCCTTGTTAATTTTCTGTCTCGTTGATCTGTTAATATTGGCAGTGGGATGTTAAAGTCGCCTACTATTATTGTGTGGGAGTCTAAGTCTCTTTGTAGGTCTCTAAGAACTTGCTTTATAAATCTGGGTGCTCCTGTATTGGGTGCATATATATTTAGGATCGTTAGTTCTTCTTGTTGCATTGATCCCTTTACCATTATGTAATGCCCTTCTTTGTCTTATTTGATCTTTGTTCATTTCAAGTCTGTTTTATCAGAGTCTAGGATTACAACCCCTGCTTTTTCTTTTCTTTTCTTTTCTTTTTTTTTTTTTTGCTTTCAATTTGCTTGGTAAATATTCCTCCATCCCTTTATTTTGAGTCTATGTGTGTCATTGCATGTAAGATGAGTCTCCTGAATATAGCACACTGATGGGTCTTGAGTCTTTTTGCCAGTCTGTGTCTTTTAATTGGGGCATTTAGCCCACTTACATTTAAGGTTAATATTGTTATATGTGAATTTGATCCTGTCATTATGATGCTAGCTGGTTATTTTTCACATTAGTTGATGAAGTTTCTTCATCGTGTCGATGGTCTTTACATTTTGGTATGTTTTTGCAGTGGCTGGTACTGGTTTGTCCTTTCCATATTTAGTGCTTCCTTCAGGAGGTCTTGTAAGGCAGGCCTAGTGGTGACAAAGTCCCTCAGCATTTGCTTGTCTGTAAAGGATTTTATTTCTCCACTTACAAAGCTTAGTTTGGCTGGATATGTAATTCGGGGTTGAATATTGTTTTCTTTAAGAATGTTGAATATTGGCTCTCGCTCTCTTCTGGCTTGTACGGTTTTTTCAGAGAGATCCACTGTTAGTCTGTTAGTCTGATGGGCTTCCTTTTGTGGGTAACCAGACCTTTCTCTCCTGTTGTGCTTACCACTTTTTCCTTCACTTCAACCTTAGTGAATCAGATGATTATGTGTCTTGGGGTTGCTCTTCTTAAGGAGTATCTTTGTGGTGTTCTCTGTATTTCCTGAATTTGAATATTGACCTGTCTTGCTAAATTGGGGAAATTCTCCTGGATAATATCCTGAATTGTGTTTGCCAACTTGGTCCCATTCGCCCCATCACCTTCAGGTACCCCAGTCAAATGTAAGTTTGATTTCTTCACATAGTCCTATATTTCTTGTAGGCTTTGTTCATTCATTTTCATTCTTTTTTCTCTTGTCTTCACACCTTATTTCAGTAAGTTAACCTTCAATCTCTGATATCCTTTCTTCTGCTTGGTCAATTCCGGCTATTGATAATTGTGTATGCTTCACGAAGTTCTTGTGCTGTGTTTTTCAACTCCATCACGTCATTTATTTTCTTCTCTAAACTAGTTATTCTAGTTAGCAGTTTCTGTAATTTTTTGTCAAGGTTCTTAGCTTCTTTGCATTGGTTTAGATCATTCTCCTTTAGCTCAGAGGAGCTTGTTATTATCTACCTTCTGAAGCCTACTTCTGTCAATTTGTCAAATTTATTCCCTGTCCAGTTTTGTGCATTTGCTAGAGAGGAGTTGCGATCATTTGGAGAAGAGACATTCTGTTTTTTGGAATTTTTAGCATTTTTGTGCTTTTTTTTTCCTTATCTTCGTGGATTTATCTACCTTGGATTTTTGTGGCTGAAGACCTTTGGATGGAGTTTCTGTGTGGGGGTACTTTTTGTTGATATTGATGTTATTGCTTTCTGTTTGTCAGTTTTTCTTCTAACAGTCAGGCCTCTCTTCTGCAGATCGGCTTCAGTTTGCTGGAGGTCCACTCCAGACCCTATTTACCTGGTTATCACCAGTGGAGACCACAGAACTTAGCCTGCTTATTTCTCTGGAAGATCCGTCCCAGATGGGCACTGGCCTGTTGCAGCTCTCCTGTATGAGGCATCTGTCAACCCCTGTTGGGAGGTCTCTCCCAGTCAGGAGGCACGGGGGTCAGGGACCCAATTGAGGAGGCAGTCTGTCCTTTAGCGGAGCTCAAGCTCTGTGGTGGGAGAACCCTCCTTGTCAGGATCTGCTGCTGTCTTCAGAGGAGGCTGGTAGTAACCTTTAAGTCCGCTGAAGCTGCGCCCACAGCTGCCCCTTTCCTGAGGTGCACTGTCTCAGAGATATGGGAGTTTTATTTATAAGCCCCTAACTGGGGCTGCTGCCTTTCTTTCAGGGATGCTCTGCCCAGTGAAGAGGAATCTAGAGAGGCATTCTGGCCACAGTTGCTTTGCCGGACTGTGTTGAGTTCTGCCCAGTCTGAACTTCCAGGCCTCCTTAGCGCTGTCAGGGAAATACCGCCTACTGAAGCCTCAGTAATGGCAGACGCCCCGCTCCCCACCAAGCTCAGCAGCTCAGCCTTTCCAGTTCGACTTCAGACTTCTGTGCTGGCAGCAAGAATTTAAAGTCAGTGGTTCTTAGCTCACTGGGCTCTAGGGGAGTGGGACCTGCTGAGCGAGACCACTTGGCTCCCTAGCTTCAGCCCCCTTTCCTGGGGAGTGAACAGTTTTGTCTTGCTAGGGTTCTAGGCCACTGGGGTACACAAAATAATTTCTTCAGAAAGCTCGGTGTCTGCCCAAATAGCCACCCAGTTTTGTGCTTGAAACCAGGGCCCTGGTGGTGTAAACTCACGAAGGAATCTCCTGGTCTGTGGATTGCAAAGACCCTGGGAAAAGCATAGTACCTGGGCGAGATAACACAATCCCTCACTGCTTCCCTTAACTGGGAAAGGGAGGCCCTTCCCTCCTTGCACTTTCAGGGTGAGGCGACGCCCACCCTGCTTCTGCTCGCCATCCATGGGCTGCACCCAATGCCTAACCAGTCCCAATGAGAAGAAAAGGATACTTCAGTTGGAAATGCAGAAATCACCAGCCTTCTGTGTTGGTCTCGCTGGGAGCTACAGACTGGAGCTGTTCCTATTCAGCCATCTTGCTGGATCCCCTACCCGTGTCTACATTGTTCTATCCATGAAAATGTTATTCATAATTGAATGTTGTATTTTACTATAATAGTATAATATCACCCAATTTTTTCCGGCTTTGTTTTATTTGTATCTGTTGCTAATTCTTCCCCTATCTTCCAGCAGCCTCTCAGTACAATTTTCAACAATGTCAGTCACACTAGGCCATCCATATGTTGCCATTTTTTCTTGGACATAACCTACCTGGAGACATCTACTCTCCTATCTGCTGCCCAGTTGCCATCTTGGGACATCCTTAGCTTTATCTTGGAATTCTCTCTGCTTTTCCTCTAGGTTGGATTCCCTGGATTATTTCTCTCTTTTTTTTTTTTTTTTTTTTTTTCCTTTCTTCATTTATTTTCCAATTTTGCTGAAATATATGCCCTAATAATTATTTCAGATCATAAAATACTATCACAGAAAAAGGTCTGCTGATGGTAGCCTCAGTGCGCACGTCCTTTGAGTCAGACTGCCCCAAGCTGAACTGTTTGCCCTCCTTGTCTGATACGCAGGTTATCACCCTGAGCTTTCCTTTTGTGTTATTCCAGGGATTCGATTTGCCACTCTGCTTTTTCAGTTCTCTGATTCTTGTATTTTGGGGCCCACTTTCTCTTAGTGTATTAGCTTATTTTGTTGGAGTATATCTCTTGGTACCTCTATTGGCAAAGGGTTCATGAGAGATATTCCTTGAAACTTGTATGTCTGAAAATATTTTGAGGAGAAAGTGCTCAACACCAGTATCTTTAAGTATTTCCTCCAGAGATAAAAATTTTTCCTGAGATTTATCCCTTGTGTGAAGTATACAGTTTTGGCTGCCAGCATTCTGGGAGTTGAGAAGAGGAAAGAGAATCACGATGCAGCAATGAGTATGTATGAGGTCATTTGATGGCCCTATTTTCAATAAGAAACCGATGGCTTTTACTGTTTCTATAGATCTCCAGGACGAAGACTTTATCCTCTGTTTAAGAAATAACATTTCATAACTGTGCTAGTGTAGGAGGGAAACACTCATCTGGAGGCAAAAACTCTGGGAAGGATTCAGGGCTCTTACACAAATATCCTTTACCTACATCATCTTTATGTGAGTGTCCTGCCTGCCCCAATTTTCAGAGATATTTGGGGCTGGTATTTTCTGACCTTTTTGACAATTATTCAGGAAAAAAATATATATATATTGGTTTGCGCTTTCCCCTCGGCTTACCTAGGAACCGTCTTCTCCATTTCGTTAATTCAGCTTTTCCTCTTTTACTTGCTTTCTAGCTTCTAAGATTGTGTTGTTTGTCCTCTTCTCTTTCTATTTGTGGTTTAACATATTCCACAAAATTTCTTTAAAAGATTTGTTATAATTTAGTGGGGATGTGGGACCCAAATTAGATGTGTGTGATCAGTGTGCTCATAACTTACAATATCAATTTGCTCTTAATTTCTATATTTTAAAAACTTGAATTAATGACATTGACATATTCTAACTACCTTTGGTAAAAATTATGTTTATGGCTGTGATTATACACTGAGAAACATCTAGCAGAAAAGTAATACTCATTTTTTCATAATGTTATATGGCCTGTGTAATGTCAAAACAACTGGATGACTAACAACATTTTATTTTCTGTCTAGATATTTTGATGTAAACTAAATGGCAGGCTTTGTCTGAGAGCTCTTTAACCTTCATGAAATACACGTAATATTATCAGCTCCTAATACTTCTTTCTTCCCATCCCCCAGAACCCTCGTGTTTTCATCTCTTTACCATTACATTTTTAATCCTTTATTTATATGAATAAATTACTGATAAGAGATTAATGTGCTACTTTAGCCACTTACATTTCCATTTAAAATAAACTTATCACAAAAGCGTAAAAAAATCTTATCAAGGATTAATGGCAGGTAGTTGTAGGTATTGAAAATTTTCTTTCTGCCTCTTTAATCATGTCATATAGATCAGTCTTAATGACTGAAAATGTCTCTGTAAATATTATAGAACGTTTATATTATGAGGGATAACTCTATCTTGAAGTGATATGCTGCTCTTCGGATCTTTGAAGAATGTAAACAGTTTTGAGGAACTCCCAATACGAAAATTTCCAGAAAGCTTAGAAGAAGGGTTTGAGGTCAGATACTATGGCTTTCTTTAGTGAAGAGCTGAGCTTGATATATAGCAAGGCTCTATTTTTCACCCATTTAACTAAAAAAAAAAATCCATGGAAACTTATGTATGAATTAGACAGTTTTTCTTTGAATGATCCAGAAAACATTGCCTGTAAGTTGAAAATAATTCAAGACAATTTGAAATCATTAGTATTATCTTTTACTTTCACTAAACATACCAAGATTGTTGGGAATGCCAACATTCTACCAACAACCAAGTTGACTCTTTTTCTGTCAGCCATCTATAACCCTTTTAAGTTGTCACCCTCCCACTAGGCTAATATGTAAAATCTAAGCTGAAATTGTATTGATTTGGCCCAGCTTTCACCTTCTGCTTATAATCATGTTTGTCCTTTAATCTAATTATAGTCATTTTTGTCTTGTATTCCTTATTTCAATTATTAACTTCCTTTGAAGTTACTTGGAGCTTACTGAAATACGTTGTTTTTACATTATCTAGCAAACTGCCTCATGTATCTTAATGTATATACCAAAAATGTGGTCAAAAGAAATGAGATTGCAGTTGCAAATTTTCAAAAATTTTCAAAATTCAGGGCAAACATTGTATGCTCTCGCTCTCTCTTATTGTTTAATTATAGAATTCCACCCACAATAATTCTGAATAGGTCATACCATTTATTTTTCCTGTTCTCATTCATTTTAGAGAAAGATGGTTCTATTAACATTGACCTGTGCCCCATTTGTCATCTGTTTTGCAATCTATTCAACTCCAGCTACATCAAAAGGATTTGCAGGCTTAATAAAGAAGACTCAGAGAGCATTTCATCTCTCAAAAGAAGAAGCCATAACCTCAGTACAGTAGAAATGTTCACACATCACAAAACAATATATCCATTGAAAAATATGGTCTCCAAGAAATATAAAAGGGTGTAGAGGTGAGCAAAATGCAGATATCTCATTTGTACTCTTTCTTCTTTTTCTTCAGAAGAAAAAGGTTTAACAGTCTTTTATGTGGGAGAAAGTTATCACGATTCTTAAAGAGATTAGAAACATCAATTCATAAACAGCACCTGATAATATAATAGAAACTGTCAAAGTAGATTTATCTACACATCCTGCAAGTAAGCCAAACACATAAACAAGGAGAACAAATTAAATAAGCTTAATCTTCACATAGGGAATAACCAGAAGACAAAGGCCCAAAGTAACATTTTGCATAATTTAAGAAATAGATACCAGAAAGTAGTAGAGCCAATTTCATGACCACATCAGAGTAGAGTGAGACTAATATTATGGAGGAAAAAAAAAGGGGAGAGGGTCAGAGAGGTGATGGAACATAAACCAGTCACCCCAGAGAGAGAAGGTTCCACCCTAGAAGCTGATATACTGAGAACACACATGATAGAGCGAAGTGTCAGGTACTGGAGAGTTGAAAGGAAGTGATTAAAATTGTTTGGGACTAGATATGGCACCACTTAAGAAGGCACTGCCTCTGGGGGAAAGTGGTGTGAGTTAAAAAAGGAAGGCATCACTTAGAGATTGGCAGTGAAAAGCAAGAAGGAAACAGGACTGGAAGTTAAAAGACAAAAACAGAATCACAGTATCAGAAAACACACCAAACTTTTGCTGTGCATTGACACAAAGGAAATAAAAATAAAAGTCTCCAGAGACTATATTATTTATGTATGAATACATTAGAAAACCTGTGTAAAATAGAAAATTTCCTAGAAAAAATACAATTTACTATTATTAAAAACAGTTATCCAAAGAAGAAATAGAGAAAAATGTCAAAGATTATCCAATAGAAAGCACAAAGATCAGATGGTTTCACAGATAAATTCATGAATACTTTCAATGATCATGAAATCCCAATGCTGCATAAATCGTTTAAAATGTTTCAAATCAGGCTGGGCACGGTGGCTCATGCCTGTAATCCCAACACTTTGGGAGGCCGAGGCGAGTGCATCACTGGAGGTCAGGAGTTCAAGACTAGCCTGACCAACATGGTGAAATCCCATCTCTACTAAAGATACAAAAAATTAACTGGGTGTGATGGCAGGCGCCTGTAATTCCAGCACTGGAATGGAGAGGGAAATAAGCAATAAAAGGGGACAAGCCCCACCAGACACTGAAACACCTAAAGCCTCTGTAATATATCTTGTAATATTGGCACATGGAAAAACAGACCAGTGGAATAGAATAAATATTCCAGAAGCACATAAACCAAGTACATAATGATAGAATATGATAAAGGTAGCACTTTAACATCGCTGAGTAAAAGATAAACATTTTTAATTAAATTGAGACAACTGGACAGCCATTTGTAAATGATAAAACAAGTCTCATATCTCACACTACACATAAGAAAAACTTAAAAGTAGCAGTGATCTAAATGCAAAAAAAATAGAAAAATAGTAAACTAGAAAACATATTAGTGAATTCTTTCTTAACCCAGCATTAAGAACATTTAAAGAATACTCAAAACCTTGATGCACTAAAAAGATCAATAAATTCAGCCATATAATAGTAAAAAATACAATATTTTGCAAAGAAAATTATCAAAAGCAAACTCAAAAAATCAAATGTACAGAAAATACTGGTAACACATATCACAAATGTAGTACTCTCTCACTAGCATGTAAAAACTCTTATAAAAATTATTTTCAAAATATGAAAGCTGATAGAAAATGAGCAAATGGTACGAACAGAAGTTTAAAGTAAAATATAGACCAATGACCTTTAAACATATGAAAGCTTGCTCAAGTTCTCTCATAATAATGGCAAATGTCTGCACAATCTGATATATTGTATTTCTGATATTGGTAATTTTTTACTTCTGCTACCTTTTTTTCTCTTTTTTCTAGTATTTTAAGGTTGAAACTTAGATTATTGATTTGAATAATTTTTCCTTTTTAATGTAGGCATTTGATGTTCTACATTTGCCTTGAATAACTCTTTTTTCTGTATCTTGTATTTTTTGATATGGTGTTTTTATTTTTCATCAGTTGCAAATATTTTATCATTTCCTCATAAACTTCCTTTTTGACCAAGATTATTTAAAAGTTAAACTTCTAAACGTTTAGTGAATTTTACAGACATCTTTTTCTTTTTGATTTCTATTTTAATGTGATTACAGTAAGATAACACAGTTTGTATATTTTCAGGTCTTTTACAGTTGTTAAGATTTGTTTTATGTCACAGATTATGGTTTATCTTGAATTCTCGGTGTTATCTAGAAAAGAATATGTATCCTGCTTTTTTTAGCAGTGTTAAATAAGCATCAGTTAGGTCAAATAGATCTATAGCATTGTTCATGACTTATATACCTTTGTTATTTTCTGGTCTGCTTGTTCTGTCAATTACTAAGAGTAGAGAGTTGAATTTTTCAACTACAGTTGCAGATTTGTATATTTTTCCTATTAGTTTGATCATGTTTCACTTCATCTGTTTTGTATCTTTGTTGTTAGGTGCATACACATTGAGGATTGCTACATCTTGGTGAATTTACCCTCTTATCATTATTTAATATCTTACTTTCTCTGGAAATTTTTCTTGTTCAGAAGTCTATTTTGCATAATATCAATATAGCTACCCCATCTTTAGTTTGATTAGTATTTGTATGATATATCCTCTCCTAACCTGTAACTTTTAATCTATTCATATTATTATATTTAAAATGGGTTTCTTGTATACAGGATTTAATTGTGTTTTTTAAAATCAAATCTAACAGTCTCTATATTTAAATTAATGTTTAGACTATTTATATTTTAAGTAATTATAAAGAATATTTCATTATTTTTCTGTTTGTTTCTTCTGTTTCTGATCCTCCTTTCCTGCCTTCTTTTTAATTACTTGAGCATGTTTGGTATTACACTTTAATTTCCCTACTGTCATTTAGGCTATAATGTTTTGTATCAATTTATTAGTGGCTTCTATAGAGGATATAATCTAATACTTACCTTTCCACAGTCTCCTTAGAATAAATATTTATTTATTTATGAATACACTTAAAATAAATATTTACTTGTTTATGGATGTACAGGAGCCTTACAACCATATGAGTGTATTTTACACTTCTTTATTTTTGTTATGTTTGTCATATGTATTACACCTGTATACTTTAAAGTAATCCCAATGTTGTGAGTTTTGCTTTTAACAGTCATAAATGGTTTAAATAATTCATGAGTGAAAAAAAAATCCTACTACAATTTTCCTATTACCAATTCTGTTTTTAATTCTTCATTTCTAAACTTCCAAGGTTTCCTCTGGGACCATATCTCTCCATCATAAAAATTTCCTTTTGTATTTGTTTTAAAGCAAATATACTGATGACAGAGTCTCTTAGTTTTTCTTAAGTCTAATAATATGTTTATTTCTCCATTATTCCTGACAGATATATTTACTGGATATACAATACAGATTGAACATCCTTTTTCCCCCAACACTCTAACTGTATTTTTTCACAATCTTCTGGCTCAATAGCTTTAGGAGAGAAATTCACATTAGTTCTAGCTATTGTTTCCTGATACATAATGTGTCATTTTCCTCCAGCTTCTTTAAGAATTTTTTCTAACTTTGGTTTTCAAAAATGTGATTATATAAAATGTATCTGAACTTTTTTTCATTGAGTTTTTCCTATTTTGTGTTCACTAAGCTTCTTGAATTTGTAAATGTATTTATTTTATCAAATTTGGGGTATTTCTAGTCATTGTTTATTTTTTCTTCATCCATGCCTTCATCCCATCCTTCAGAGAATCAAATAACACAAATGTTAAACATTTTAATATTTTCCACATATACCCGAGGCTTTGTCCATTATTTTTTTCTTTCTAGTCTTCAAATGTGATAAATTATATTGTTCTATATTTATGGTTAATGACTTTTTCTTCATTTATTTTTATTCTGCTATTGAGCTTATCCAATAAAATTTTTTTTTGTTCTGATTTTTCAGTTCTAATATTTCCATTTGGTCTTTTTTATAGTTTTTTTTATTTCTCAACTAAGAATTATTGTCTTCCTATTCATCTAAAAACTTTGTATTTCTACCTAATAGAACGTGGTTCTAATAACTGCTTTAAAATGTTTATCTGATCATTTCAATACCTGGATTTTCTTGAGGTTACTATGTTGATTGTCTTTTCCCTGATAATTTGTCATAGTTTCATACTTTTGAGTATGTTGAGTAACTTTGGATTTTATTCTACATATTTTGAGTATTATATTTTTAAAGCAACTTTGGGTAGAATGCTGATTATTTGTTTCTTTTAGCAGGCAATCAACCCAGTTGGGTATAAACTCCAAATTCTGTTGCACTTCCCAAGGGGAGTGGTTCTAACTTCAGATCAGTTTTTAAAGCCTTTGCTATGCTATTTGGATGAACCTGACACATGTGCAACTCAGATTCTGTCTGGAACTTGGACAGTAGTTTACACTTTAAATTAATTCCAAAATTGCTGTCATGAATCTTTGGATGTGTTCCATGTATGCACAGCTTAGCAGTGAGCCCAGAACTGGTATCGGTTCATACACAATCTCTCCCACACTCTCCCACTCTCAGTGAGAGAGAAACCCCCTTTTCTAGTTTTGCTGCCCAGAAATGCAGGTCTTTATCAGAGGTTTAGCTTCCCACTCAGTTAAGCAGTTGTTTACAATTGAATCTACCTTTTGGAGTGAAGCAATGAGTGAGAGAGAGAGAAATATTAATGCGAGGTCTCTTCACACTCTGTACAACAAAGGATACATTTTCTAGTTTCTCTATCCAGGGGAAAAATCCTTCTCTATAGGATTTTAAATACCCAAGGCCATCACCGCAGCAATATAGCATTGTTGTCCCATGACTCAGGTTGGCCTCAGGGTAGGGCTTTAAGGAAAATACAGAAAAAAACAAATAAGGATTTACCCTCTTCACACTTCCTGGTTCACAGCTTCCTTTTTCCCCAGACCTCTGACCAGAAAGATAAATTTTTCTTGGAGTTCGCTGTGTGTTACATAGTTTCTCAATTTGGACTACCATTGTGTCAAAGCTGAGAGATAAAGATGGAGAAAAAAATGCAAGGAACTCTTAACTGCCATGTTGTTATTCAGTGTTTTGCCTTCCTGCCCCAATCTACCTGCTATTAATCATCGATCACTTTTCAGAAGTCTCAGGTACGTTGCTTTCTGTATTTTTCCCAGGGTTTTAAATTGTGGTCAGTGGAAGAGATAGGCTGCAGAGGGTTTCTTCCATCTTGATTGGAAGTGGAAGTCCAGATCTTTTGTGTTTTAACAATAGTTACTCCTTACTGAATAGACAGATGAGATAAACAATTGCAGAACCATTGGGGGCATAACTACAAATTCTACATTTTTTTTCTAAATTATAAATTATAAAACCTATTCTATCCAAATCACATGAATATCTTAATTTACATTAAAAAAATCACACTGTCCAGTTCAATAGCAGATGAGCATTTTGGAAATAGATTTAACAGATTATTTTCATACAACATTAAGTAATTGAAGAATACATTTTTTTCCCTCCTGATTATGTTTCTTTGCTCACTAAGGAGCTTTCTGGTTTAACTTATCTTCCCTTGTGTAACTTCAATATGTATATTACTGAGTTTTTAAAGATGTGTTATATTCAAGAGGTAATTATGGTTCTAGCAAGAATGCAAAGATCTTCAAGTATCTTATAATATAAAAAGGCTAAACTCTACGATTGCGTTTTCTACAAATTTATATTCTTTATACTAAGTGGAAATCAATACATTGATTTTTATTCATCAAATTGATATTTTTATCTAAGAGGAATGCTAACATATTTTCCAAATGGAATCATTAAAAAAAAAAATTCTGCCAAAAGGATATTGCCTGACTGGACTATAAAATTACATAGTATATTGAAAACAACAGCAGGATTCTAAGACATTCAAGATGCTGAGAGCCACTTGAACATAGCTGAACAATTGAACTAAAGAAGATAAAACATTTAAAATACTTAATTTCTGAAGTGCCATATCAACCTCAGTTACTACTGTTATCTGCCGGGATTTATACCATGGTTTCTGTTTTAAAACCCATGTTCCTTTCACTTCATCATACTCCTTTTCTATGTTTCCATGTTAACTGAATTTCCTCCTTCAGACTTGACCTCTCTACTTCCCCTCCAACTTGCCACTATTTAAAACACAAATATACTCATGTCAATATCCTGCTTTAAACATTTCAATCACTCTCAATTATCAACAAACTAAATTTGAGGGTCAGTAGTATGTAAATAATGGTTTATCTTTTGCAGTCACACATATGCCTCTTATTCTCCAGACACTGAAAATACTTGCAGTTTCCAGAACATAATATGCTCTTTCAAAGCTCTGTAGTTATCAAAGCCTGTTTCTTCTTCCATCTGATTCTTCTGGTGAACCGTTATTTATCCTCAAAGATGCATCTGACATGTCTTTCTTGATGGCCCCAGAAAAAGCTAGAAAATTCCTTTTTTTTTTTCATCTTTTCTCAAAACATAATTGCATTTTTAGCTCATAAAACATAACACATGCTTTCCTAACTGCTTACTTTCTAAAGATTTCCCTGGCACAAACTACATATTCAACACATGTTAAATCAGTGGTGTGTAAAGGAAGGAAGAAAAGAAAAAATTAAGGAAGGAAAGGAGCGAGGGAGGGAGAGAGTACAACTAATAAGCAACAGTACATGGAACCAGGTAGGCTGTATGCTTCAAATACGCGATAGTCTGCTGCCTCATTGCATTCTACTATAAAGCAAGAAAATGGTGAGCCCTGTTCTGTTCCAAAAATTCTGTTGGGTCTCTAAATTTGACACACTGGGTATGTCACCACTGAGAAGGACGAAAAAAGGGCATTCTTGTCAGCAGTGATTGTCATCGTTATGAGATTTTATTTTTGTAATATAATCAAGGACCTGTGCTGGCACTGCTGTAGTTGTCACAGAGCTGTGACATGTCTCAACAGTCAAATTTCAAGGCTTTAAGGTCACTTGTTTCACAATCACCTTCTATTTGCTCTCATGATGAATGTTCTAAGTAGTTTCTAGTACACCAAGTGTCTTTAAGCCAAAAAAAGGTCTTGTTTGATAAGATTTCTATATTTCTTGACTTGAAATGTGAAGAGATTTTCTAATATAAATGTCATTTATGAAGAGATTTAAGGTGTTTTCTCAGCATATACATCATATTTTCTATGATGATTCCTATGAGAAATATCTCAGGACATTGCATTGCATAAGTGGCAGCTGTGCTTCTCTAAAGCAACAGGACAGCTTTTATCTTTGGTCACAATGCATTGTATAATCGGCAATATTTCTCTTCTCACTTTTACTGGTACAAGCCTTGGATTTAAATTTGAGAGCCATCCTAGCAAGAATATAGACTTAATAACTTGCATTTTCTACATAATCTTATTTCTGTTTACATAATTTAATCCTACTTTTGCTTTTTCTTTCTCACTACTTTTCAATTGACTTTCGTCCTTTTGGAAACTCAGAAAATCTTTACCAATCAGGTCAGTAGAACACAGGGCATGCAGACTCTATACTTTTAAAAACCACTCCCACTTTTCATGTTGAATAAATGTACTAGGATGCAGTTACTGCATGGAAAGAAAGTAATTCAAAGGACTAAAGTACTCAGAATGCTTCAGCATGAAACCCAGCATCTGCTATGGTCATTTTTAGTAAATGGCCTTCTGTTTTCTGGATTATTCCTGTATCATACTCATAAGCCCAGGACAAATTCCAAGATAAATACATCAGAATTTTAAAGAGTTCCTGCTGGGTGACAGTTTCACTGGAGTTCCTTTCATTTGCAAACCAGAAATGGTTAATAAATACATTCTTCCACCATAATTTTTTCTAAGACATTTTGGTGTATTTAAAAAAAAATTGTGGGTTCATAGTAGGTGTATATATTTATGTGGTACAAGAGATATTTGGATACAGTTATGCAATGAGAAATAAGCACATCATGGCCAATGGGATATCTATCCCCTCAAGCATTCACCCTTTGAGTTACAAACAATCCAATTACATTATTTATTTAAAAATATACACTTAGATTATTATTGACTATAGTCAACCTATTGTGCTATCAAAGAGTAGGCCTTATTTATACTTTCTATATTTTGTACCATTAACTACCCCCACCACCCCCACCTCCTCCCTAATGCCACACTACCCTTCCAAGCCTCTGGTGACCATCCTTTTGGTCTCTATGTCCATGAGTTCAATTGTTTTGATTTTTAGATCCCATAAATAAATGAGACTATGTGATGTATGTCTTTCTGTGCCTGGCTTATTTCACTTAACATAATGATCTCCAGTTCCATCCATTCTGCCAATGACAGAATCTCATTCATTTTTATAGCTGAATAGTACTCCATTGTGTATGTGCACCACATTTTCTTTATCATTTCATTTGCTGATGGACACGTAGATTGCTTCCAAATCTTAGCTGTTGTAAACAGTGCTGCAACAAACATAGGAGTGCGTATCTTCGATATACTGATTTCCTTTTTTTTTTTTTTTTTGGTTACATACCCAGCAGTGGGATTGGTGGATCATATGGTAGCTCAATTTTTAGGTTTTTGAGAAATCTCCAAACTATTCTTCATAGTTCTTGGATTAATTTACATTCCCACCAACAGTATACAAGGGTTGCCTTTTCTTAACATCCTTGTCAGTATTTGTTATTACCTGTCTTTTTGATACAAGCCGTTTAAAAATGGGATGAGATGATTTCTTATTGTACTTTTGATCATCATTTCACTGATGATCAGTGATGTAGGGCATCATTTCAGTTGCCTGTTTGCCATTTATAAGTCTTCTTTTGAGAAATGGCTATTCAAATCATTTGCCCATGTTTTGATCAAGTTATTTGATATTTTTCCTATAAAGTTGTTTGAGCTCCTTATGTATTCTATTAATCCTTTGTCAAAGGGGTAGTTTGCAAATATTTTTCTCCCATTCTGTGGGTTTTCTCTGCACTTTGCTGTCCAGAAGCTTTTTAACTTGATGTGATCCCATTTGTCCATATTTGCTTTCATTGCCTGTGCTTGTGGGGTATTACTCAGAAAATCTTTGTCCAGATCAATGTCCTGGAAATTTTCTTCAATGTTCTCTTGTAGTAGTTTCATAGTTTTCGGTCTCAGATTTAAGTCTTTCATCGATTTTTATTTTATTTTCTAATATGGCAAGAGATAGGAGTCTAGTTTTATCCTTTGGCATTTGGTCATCCAGTTTTCCCAGCATCATTTATTGAAGAGACTGTCTTTTCCCTAGTATATGTTCTTGGAACCTTTGTCAAAAATAAGTTCACAGTAGGTGTATGGATTTGTTTCTGGGTTCTGTATTCTGTTAAATTGGTTCATGTGTCTGTTTTTATGCTAGTACCAGGCTGTTTTGGTTACTGTAGCTCTGTAGTATAATTTGAAATCAGGTAACATGATTCCTCCAGTATTGTTCTTTCTGCTTAAGATAGCTTTGGCTATTATGGTTTTTTCGTGGTTCTATATACATTTTAGAATTGTTTTTTCTATTTCTGTGAAGAATGTCATTGGTATTTTGATCGGGATTGCATTAAATCTGTAAATTGCTTTAGTATGAACCCTTCAACTATATTGATTCTTCCAATCCATGAACATGAAATATTTTTCCATTTTTTGGGTTCTCTTCAATTTCCTTTATCATCATTTTATAGTTTTCATTATAGAGATCTTTCACTTATTTGGATAAGTTAATTTCTAGGTATCTAACTTTATGTATGACTGTTGTGAATGAGATTACTTTTAAAATTTCTTTTACACATTGTTCACTGTTGGCATATAGATATTCTACTGATTTTGTAAGTTAATTTTTGTATCCTGAAAATTTACCAAATTTGTTTATCATTTCTAATAGTTTCCTTGCAGGGTCTAGGTTTTTCAAAATATAAGATCATACTATCAGCAAATAAGAATACCTTGACTCCTTCCTTTCAATTCCAATGTCCTGTATATCTTTCTCTTGTCTAATTGCTCTAGCTAGTACTTCCAGTTCAATCCCTGTCATGTTACAGATCTTAGAGGAAAGAGTTTCTATTTTTCCCCATTAAGTATGATACTAGCTGTGGGTCTGTCATACATGACTTTTATTATGTTGGAGTATGTTCCTTCTATACCCAGTTTTTGAGGGTTTTCATCATGAATGGATGTTGAATTTCACCAAATTCTTTTTCAACATCAATTGAAATGATCATGTGGTTTTTAACCTTCACTCTGTTGATACAATGTATCATGTTGATTAATTTGTGTCCTTACATCCTTACATCCCAAGGATAAATTGCACTTGGTCATGATGAATGATCTTTCTAATGTACTGTTGAATTCAGTTTGCTAGCATTTTTTTGAGGATTTTTGCAGCAATATTTACCCGAGATATTGGCCTGTAATTTTCTTTTTTATATGTGTCTTTGTCTGGTTTTAGTATTAGGGTAATATTGGCCTTGTAGAATGAGTTTGGAAGTATTCCCTTCTCCTCTATTGTTTTTGAAATAGTTTGAGTAGAATTGGTATTAGTTCTATAAGTGGCAGAATTCACCAGTGAAACCATTGAGTGTTGGACTTTTTTTTACTGGAAGACTTTTTATAATGGTTTTAATCTCATTACTTGTTATTGGTCTGTTCAGATTTGGCATTTCTTCCTGGTTAAATCTTGGAAGGTTGTATGTATGTAGGAATTTGTTCATTTATTCTATATTTTCCAATTCCTTGGCATATACTTGCCCATAGTAGCCACTAATGAGCCTTTGAATTTCTATAGTAAGTGTTGTAAGGTCTCCTTTTTCATTTCTGATTTTATTTATTTGGATATTCTCTCTTTTTTTTCTTATTCTGGCTAAAGATTGGTCAATTTTGATTAACTTTTGTTGCTTTTGTTAAACAAAACCAACTATTTGTTTCATTGAACTTTTGTATTTTTTTATTTCAATTTCATTTATTTCTAATCTGATCTTTATTATTTCTTTTCTTCTACTAATTTGGGGTTTGGTTTGCTCTTGTCTTTCTAGTTCTTTAAGATGCATCATTAAATTGCATTTAAAGTTTTTCTTCTTTTTTGCAGTGGGCATTCATAGCTACAAATTTCTTTTTTAATACTGCTTTTCTGCATCTCATAGGTTTTTGTATCTTGTGTTTCCATTATCATTTGTTTCAATAAAATTTTCACTTTTCTTCTTAATTTTTCATTTTCTCACTGGCCATTCAGAAGCATATTATTTAGTTTCCATGTATTTGTGTAGTTTCCAATATTCCTCTTGTTATTAGTTTCTGATTTTAGTCACTTGTTGTCAGAGAAGATGTTTGGTATTATTTCAATGTTTTTGAGTGTTATAAGACTTGTTTTGTAACCTAGCATATGTTTTATCCTTGAGAATAATCCATGTGTTTGGGAAAAGAATCTGTATTCTGCAGTTCTTGAATGAAATATTATGTAAATATCTCTTAGATATGCTTGGTCTATAGTACAGATTAATTCCAATGTTTCTTTATTGATTTCCTGTCTGGAAGATCTGGCCAATGCTGAAAGTGGGGTGTTGAAGTCTCCAGCTATTATTGTATCAGGGACTATCTCTCCCTTTAGCTCTAATAATATTTATTATATATATCTGGTTGCTCCAGTATTGGGTGCATATGTATTTAAAATTGTTATATTCTCTTGCCAAATTGACCATTTTATTATTATATAGTGACCTTCTTTGTCTCTTCTTATAGTTTTTGTGTTAAAATCTATTTTGTCTGATATAAGTGTAATGACTCTTGCCCTTTTTCTGGTTTCCATTGGCATAGAATATTTTATTTCATCCTTTTATTTTCAGTCTATATTTGTCTTTATAGGTGAAGTACATTTCTTGTAGGCAACAGATCAATGGGTCTTGTTTTTTCTTTCATCCTGCCAGTCTATGCCTTTTGATTGGGGAGTTTAGTCCATGTACATTCAATGTTATTATTGATAAGCGAGGAATTACTGCTGACATTTTATTATTTGTTTATTTTCTTATTGTTTGTGGTCTTCTCTTCCTTCTTTCTTTCCTTTCTGTCTTTCTCTATTGAAAGTGATTTTCTCTGGTGATATAATTTCATTTCTTACTTTTTATTTTTTGTGTTTCCATTGTATGTTTTTTCATTTGAGGTTACCATGAGGCTTGTAAATACTATCTTTCTTTTTGGCGGAGGGGGATGGAGTCTCACTGTGTCACCCAGGCTGGAGTGCAGTGGTGCGATCTCAACTCACTGCAAGCTCTCCCTCCTGGGTCCACGCCATTCTCCTGCCTCAGCCTCCCGAGTAGCTGGGACTACAGGTGCCCACCACCATGCCTGGCTAATTTTTTGTATTTTTTGTAGAGACGGGATTTCACCATGTTAGCCAGGATGGTTTCTATCTCCTGACCTCATGATCCTCTCGCTTTGGCCTCCCAAAGTGCTGGGATTATGGGCGTGAGCCACATGCCCAGTCACAAATACCATCTTATAACCAACTAGGTTAACCTGATAGCAACTTAACACTATTTGCATAAACAAACAAGCAAAAAGAAAACTAATAAAAATATCTATGCCTAAACATCATTCCTCCACTTTTTAACTTTTTGCTGTTTCTGGTAATAGCTTATTGTGTTAAATATGTCTTGAAAAATTTTTGTGGTTATTTTTGATTGGTTCATTGTTTAGTCTTTCTACTTAGGATAAAAATAGTTTACACACCACAGTTACATTGTTATAATATTCTGCATTTTTTGTGTACTTTCTATTACCAGTGAGTTTTGTACCTTCAGGTGACTGTTTGTTTTCATTAATTTCCTTTTCTTTCTGATTGGAGTACTCCCTTTAGCATTTCCTGTAGGATGTGTCTGGTATTGATGAAATTCCTCAGGTTTTGCCTGTGTGGAAAAGTCTTTATTTCTCCTTCATGTTTGAAGGATATTTTTGCCAGACATGCTATCTTAGCGTAAAAGTTATTTTCCTTCAGCACTTTAAATGTGTCATTCCACTCTCTCCTGACTCATAAGGTTTCCATTGAAAAGTCTGCTGACAGCTGTATTGAAGCATCAATGGATGTTATTATTTTATTTTCTCTTGCTACTTTTAGGATTATTTCTTTATTCTTGACCTTTCAGAGTTTGATTATTAAATGCCTTGAGATAATCTTTAAGAAATCTGCCTGGTGTTTTATAACTTTCTTGTATTTGAATATTGATATCTTTCTATACATTTGGGAAGTTCTCGTTATTATCCCATTAATAAATTTTCTACCCCTATCTCTTTCTCTACCTTCTCTTTAAGGCCAATAACTCTTAGATTTGCCCTTTTAGTTTATTTTCTAGATCCTGTAGGTGTGCTATATTTTATTTTCTTTTGTCTCTTCTGTGTACTTTCAAGTAGTGTGTCTTCAAGCTCACTAATTGTTTCTTCTGCTTCATCCATTCTGCTATTAAAAATCTCTGTTGCATTCTTCTGTATGCCAATTGCATTTTTAAGCTCCAGAATTTCTTCTTGATTCTTTTTAATTATTTCAATCTATTTGTTAAATTTACCTGATACAATTCTGAATTCCTGCTCTGTGTTATCTCGAACTTCTTTGAGTTTCCTCAACACAGCTATTTTGAATTCTCTATCTGAAAGGTCACATCACATATCTCTGTTTCTCCAGGATTGGTCCCTGGTGTTTCGTTTAATTCATTTGGTGCAGTCATGTTTTCATGAATGGTGTTGATGCTAGTAGATGTTCTTCAGTGTCTGGGCATTGAAGAGTTAGGTATTTAATGTAGCCTTCACTGCCTGGGCTTATCTGTAGCTCTCCTTCTTAGAAAGGCCCTACTGGATATTTGAAAGGACTTGGGAGTTGTGATCTAAGCTGTATTTGTTTAGGGACACCCCTAGCCCTGTGACTGTGGTACTTGCAGACTTGTAGGGGTACCAACTTGATGGTCTTAGGCAAGATCCAGGAGAATTCTCTGCTTTTTCAAGCAGAGAGTCTTGTTCTCTTTTTTTACCTTTTCCCAAACATACAGTCTCTCTCTCTTTTCTGAGACACCTAAAGCTGAGGGTGGAGTGACACAAGCACTCCTGGGGCCACAACCACTATGACTACATTGGGTCAGACTTGAAACCAGCACAACACTGCATCTCACCCAAGACCTGCTGTAACTGGTCTCTGGCTACTGCAAGAGAGTAGTTCATTCAAGGCCCTGAGCCTCTACAGTTAGTAGGTGGCAAAGCCAGCCAAGCCTATATTCTTTTCTTCAGGGCGGCAAGGTCCTCTAAGACCCATGTGGGTCCAGAAGTGCCATCCAGGAGTCAGGTACTAGTCAGAAACCTTAGAAATTTACCTGATATTCTATTGTATTGCAGCTGAGCTGGCACTCAAACAACATGATGCCCCCTTTCCCCTTCCAAAGGCAGGGGTCCTCACTCCATTGCCACTGCCATCCCATGCCACAAGAAATACTTCCAGACTACTACCAATGTTCCCTTAAGGCCCAAGGTCTTTTAAGTCAGCCTGTCATGAATAGTGCTTGGCCTGGGACTTTTCTTTCAGGGCAGTGGGTTCCCCTCTGGCCCAGAGCAGGTCCAGAAATGCCATCATAGTTGACTAAAACCTGACTGTTTTAGAATTGGGACCCCAAGAGCTCACTTGGAGCTCTACTCCCCATGGCAGAGACCCCTTCATTCTGCTTGAGGACATGAGAGGGAAGACTGAGGAAGACTAATTTACACGTAGCCACAGCAGTGGTCTAACGAGGGAGGCCCTCATTTTAGGCCCTGGCTTCCAGACTACACTTCTAGACACACCCTATTTCAATAGGAAAACCACTGCCTTGAAGGAAAGGACTCGGTCCTGCCAGCATTAATCACTTGATAACTGAAGAGCCCTTGGGCCCTTAAAAACTAGCAGCCATACCGAGGTACTAAATAAAGGGCCTTGGTGAGTCTCTCAGTCTTGCTGGCTTCAAGTGAGACTCAGTATATAAACCAGCTGTGGTGTCTATGGGGCAAAACTTTTTCTGCTTGAGGAAAGCAGAGGGAAAAGTAAAGGGAGTCTTTGTTTTGCACCTTAGGTACCAACACTGCCATGGGGTCTCTTTTGGAGGCTGTGCAGCCTGAGGTTAGAGGAGGGATGACATCAGCACTCTCTTGGCTGATGAGAATGAAGAGTTGCTGAAGTGGGCACTAGAGTCACAGGTGGCGACAAATCTCAGTGCGGGTTTGAAGGTGGGATACCTAAAACTACAAGTTTGGATGTAGTACAGCAGTTATTGGTAAAAAGCGTAACAGAAAGAAGCTGAAATGGGATGCCAGGGTATGTGTATATACATACACATATGTACACATTCACACTTACACATACGTACACAATTATGCAATATTTTATATATTATACATGTAATATATATGATATGAAATATTCTTCATATTTTAAAAATTCATCAAGAATTATGAAGGAATGAATGTAAAGACAGTGACTGACCCAGGTGACCAAATTTTCCATTAAGAGCGAACGTCAGGAACATGGGTTGAGGGGCAGTAACAGATAATGTCTCCCAGTGGCCTATACATGAAAACATATAAGGATTTTGGGAGAGGAAGGAAAATTTAAGCAGGACATTTATTCCACTCTTCAGATAAGTGATTAACATACACGAGAGGCTGCTGGGCAACCAGCGTGGTTAGTGGACAAGCATTAGATGGAACTCAGGGCAAGACTTTTCAGGGCAGGAAAAGGGAGTAAAGATACAAAGGAATCCTTGAAGGGTTCATGAACATTCTAGAAAGTCACAAAGCTCTATTCTCATTAAAAATGCCTCCTAGCTCTTCCCTGATTCTCACATCTTCTAATAAGTGACAAAATCTGCCACGTTTCCCTTTAAAATATCTCTCGGCCAAGTATTTGCTTCCTTCCAAAAATAAAGTAGTTCATTCCTTGACTATATTTCATCCAGATAGGAAAATTATCCCTTGTTTGGGTCCTCCCCTTTTTGATCCAAAGCATACATTGCATCAAGATAATTTATTTCAAGTGTAAGCTCTGATTTTGTCACCTTTTTCATCAAACATTTTCACTGCCTCCTTGTTATTTCATAAAGAAATCCAAATCCCTTACTCAGCCTTTCAACATTCTCTATCCTCCATCATCTGAGAGGCAGCCAATTCTTGTGGCTAAGAGCCCAAATTCTAATGCTAAACCTCTGGGTTTGAATTCTGGCTCTGAGTCCCTGGGAAACTTACTTTCTGTATAGCTCAGATTTCTCCTCTAGAAGTGGGATTAATCATAATAGTACTTACTTCATAGAGTCGTTATGAGTACTAAGTGAAGAAAGAGTCACAACAATCCTCGGCGTATAAAAATGTGCTACTTTTTTCAGGACCCAATTTAACTTCTCATGTTGTTGTTGTTGTTGTTGTTGTTGTTGTTGTTTCATCAGTCCCCTTCAACTATTTGTCCACAATAAGGGATACTGCTTTTTTGTAGTTTGTTAAAACCTGTGTCATATGGTAACCCAATCAGATTTGGGTTGGAATTTAAACTAATACTGAGAAGCTGCTCCCATGAAGAAATCTTTAAAGCTCCCTGCACTCCAATTTCCACATCTGTAATATCTATCTTACAAGGTTACTGTGGATTTGAAAGGAAGGTATGCCAAGTGCACACTACAGTCTATGTCATATAGATACTCACTGAGCGGTGACTATTTTCAACATTGTTATACCCACAGAAGAGTCACACTTTCCAGCCCCCAATTTTTTGCCTATGCTACCATTACAAAGAAAGGTTTCCCATCTTTGTTTCTCTAAACTTTGTCCATTATTTAGCTTGAACACCAATGCCCTCTCATTCCCTATCAAATGGTCTCTAAATTTCTTCCCATAAGAGCAATATCTTCCTCTTCTAAGTCCTATGACATTTTATTTGTACTTCCCTTTTATACCTATTTTCTAAATTGTTTTAAATTCATGCTATCTCCCTTATTGGACTGAAAGATTCTGCAGGAATGATTTACACTAGTTCAGCTTTTTACCACATATTTCCCTACACACCATAAGCACTCAATAATGTCTTCTTGAATGGATCACAGTGGAGGCATTCATTCTAAATGTAAGAAAAAGAATTTCCACAAAATATCTCTCTTGGATGCTGCTCTTCAGTCTCATTAGCTACAGACAAGTGGACATACATTGGAGACAGGACATAAATCAGGTTCAGATTTCACTTTTGAAAGTAACGTCTAACATTTTAGAAAGTATAATGGGATTAAATACATGTAATAAATTGCCTACTATTTGAAGTGATCAACGTGCTAACTGATATGGCAATTTGGTAGTTGTTAGGGCATAATTCAAAAGCCATGTAGGTTAGTTACACTACTTACCAGCTGTGTGACTAAAGGTAAGATACTTAAACTCACTCCCAATTTCCTCATTTGGACATGTGGATAATCATAAATATTATCTAATGAGGTTGATGTTGGAATTAAGTCAGAAAATGCTGTTCAGTTTTATTTTTACTATTACCACCAAGGTTATTTCAGCCAAAAGGTTGTAGTTTTTCTTGTTACTGAGATATTGTCATAGTATACTTGAATCACCATCACCTAAACACCAGACAAGAATCAAAGCCATCTGCTCAGCATATTTTTATCATGGCTCAGTGGGTTAACTATACACTGTCATGTAAACATGTAGCATGTTACTACAAAATGATATTAGACAGCTTTTTAGGTCTTATTGCATATTTTGGGTGCTTCTTGAATGATATTTTTTATTTTGATACTGAGTGCACGCAGGCATTAATATTGTTAAAATTTGAAATGTGCATGTGTGTGTATGTGTGTGTATTTTGCAAGAGACAGCCTTGAACAGTATTATGATAGATCCAGGGAGCCTAGCTAGAGTATAAGTTTATAGGTTCTGGCCACTGTAACTGAAATTATAGGGGCTGGATCATACACACTAGGCCAAGAAAACAGATGGATTTATGAAATCTCAGTAACAGCCTCCCTCAAAAGCATTTCTCCTTGACTTTCTCCTTGGGACAATTCAATGATTAAGAACATTTCTGCTAAGAGCCATCTGATGCTGACTTATTTTTATTTTTATTTTTTATTTATTTATTTTTTTTCGGTCTGCTTCCTAGGTGCTTACCAGGGCCAGGGCCACAAAGCAAAGGAAGTATTAATTCCTCTTTGGCTGTCTCTGCTGTAGCAATAGAGTCAGTCTAATTTTCTGTATTTACCAGTACAGCACAGAGGCAGCTCAGAAAACATAGTACAATTAGAGGGAAGGCTTATCACATGTCTCAGTGTTCCTGTAATTCAAAAATTGAGTTTATTTTTTTCCCTTTACATTTCTAAAGTGATTTTATTTTATTCTAACTGGAGATCTGTTTATTCATGCTGACTCATTTATTACTTGGACCTTAACAAGGAAACACTGAGTGCATCTCCTGGTCATCCATGACTGGGGAGCCCTGAAGCTTTTCCTGGAGGAGATTCTGTATTCTGTATTCTGTACCACACAAATGTCTCCACCCATTCTATCATGTTTGTGCCCACCTGATGTTTGAAAATCAGTACATATATAGATGTAAGAGGTCTATATTAGTCCATTTTCATGCTGCTAATAAAGACACACCAAAGACTGGGCAATTGTAAGGAAAGAGGTTTAATGGGCTCACATTCTCACATGGCTGGGGAGGCCTCACAATCACGGTGGAGGATGAGAGAAGAGCAAAATGACGTCTCACAGGGCAGCAGGCAAAAAAGGCATGTGCAGGATAACCCCCTTTATAAAATTATCAGATCTCATTCACTATCAAGAGAACAGCATGGGAAAAACCTGCCCTCATGATTCAATTATTTCCCACCGGATCTCTCCCATGACACGTGGGGATTATTACAGTTTAAGGTGAGATTCAGGTGAGGACACAGAGCCAAACCGTACATATCAAGGGCTAAGGATACAGGAAACAGAGATGTGTTTATATTACTTTGAGCCAGTAATTTCTCCTCTTTGTACTTCAGAATTTCATCTGTAACAACAGAAAAAAAATGCAATATTTCTACAAAACCCCAAAACACGATTCTCCAGATGGCAAAACACTAGTGAAAGTCAGTTAACATCTAAGTTTGCTGGAAAATATAAGAGGAAAATAGGGTGAGAAAGAAAGCAGAGAAAGAACGAAAAAGAGACACATGAAAAGTGCCTTTAAAAATTACAAAGCCACTGAGAAATTTCGAGGCAGGAAAGAGAAACTTGTTTTGACGTTGTTTGGTTATCATTAGTATCCATATAATAATCACTCCCACCCCTAGTTGGTTGATTTCACTGAGTAATTGAAATCTGAACCAATGGCTGGTATTCGTTGTCTGCCTTGTCCTCCTGGAGTGCGATCTCCATGAGGTTAGAATATTGTTGGCCATGTTCCTTGCTTCATCCATAGTACCGCAAGGAGTCCTGCACAGAGAATTGATGTCTCCTCAGCATCTGATGAATCTGCAGACAGAATGCGCTTGACTCTCCAGAATTCCAGCTGGGAAAGAGGTCCTGAATGATTCATTGTTATCAATTAAATTTACTAGAGCACTTGTTGCTTTTGTTTTTTCATTTCTATATTCACAGAAGATATTTACAATCTCAGTATGATCAGAGCCAGATTTAATTTCACAATGTTTATTAAGTTTTTATGATAATTTTACTTCTTTTTTTTTTTTTTTTTTTTTTACTTTTTAGAGACAGAATCTTGCTCTGTCACCTGGGCTGGAGTGTAGCGGTACCATCATAGCTTATGGCAGCCTCAAATGTCTGGACTCAAGTGATAATCCTGCCTCAGCCTCCTGAGTAGCTGGGGCTACACGAATGCACTATCATGCCTGGATAATTTTTATTTTATTTTATTTCTTTAGAAACAAGGTCTTGCTATATTTCCCAGGCTGGTCTTGAACTCCTGGCCTCAAGCGATCATCCTATATCAGCCTCCCAAAGTGCTGGGATTACAGTTGTGAGCCACTACACACAGCCAGCTAATTTTAATTTTATAGAGACTTTAAAAAATAACTTTCTCTTCACTTCTGCATTAGATGAATTGGGAATTTTATAGTTAAAAACATGGAAAAATTGATAATTAATAAGGCTGTGTATAAAAGCACTGACTAAATTTATGATTTATTTTACTAAATTATTTGTGTACTTGTATATCTATATATGTGTGTATATGTATTTTATGTTATATACTGTCCATAATTACATGTAAGATAGCCTCAGACCTGTAAACATATACAAGTAGAAAAGAAATGACAAGCTTTTATGGACTGATTAATAGAAATATATGGAATGCCAGGAAAATAGTAGTGACTGATAGCAATTACAATAGCCTTTAATGGTAGCTGGATATTTCAATGAAGCAATAAAATGTGCATAAAAATAAATCTCATGCAGCAATTTTTTTTTTCTGGTTCCTCTTCAACACTGCAGATTAGATTCAAATGATGTGGCTACTTGGATATGTTACTAAAAGTATCATACCCTTGATACACAGAGAATATGTGACCTCTACTCTTTGCATGAGTGGAATAAAGATGTCCACAAATTGACATATTTATTCACAAACAACTGCAGCATTAGTAATATTCATAAATCACCATTTCCCAGTGGTGTGACATAAGGTATATTAGTGCTTGCAGATTCTCAGTGAGAAATGAATTCACAGTTAAACATAATATTCTCATTTTAAGAGTTATGATTTGAATCAGCATAATAAAAGTATTTTCCAAAGCAATACACTTCTTCATTTAAAGGCATAGGCTCGGGCTGGGCACGGTGACTCATGCCTGTAGTCCCAGCACTTTGGGAGGCTGATGCGGATGGATCATGAGGTCAAGAGATGCAGACTATCGTGGCCAACATGGTGAAACCCCGTCTCTACTAAAAATACAAAAATTACCCAGGTGCAGTGGAAGGCGCCTGTAGTCCCAGCTACTCGGGAGGCTGAGGCAGGAGAATCACTCGAACCTGGGAAGCGGAGGTTGCAGTGAGCCTAGATTGCGCCACTGTACTCCACTCCACTCCAGCCTGGCGACAGACCGAGACTAAGACATAGTCTCTGGAGTGACATTTTCTGTGTGAATTCAAATTCTGCCACATATTAGCTATGCTACTTTGAGTAAGTTATTTGTCCTTTTCATACTTCAGATTCTACACCATAGCAACAGAAATGATAACAATACTTCCTTCTTTTAATCAATGGAGGGAAGTATGTGTTCGCACATGTAAAAGACTAGAACAGCAACCAGCAAATAGTATATATACAATAACTAATATTATTTTCATTAGAAATTTAATAATTGTTAAAATCTGTGATGAATTATGATAAAACCTATTTAGCTTTGTTTGATCCAACATTTCATTGATTCTCCGAATTTTTTTGTGTAACTACTATTGAAATCCCATAGTTTTTATTTAAATCACAAAAGCGAGTTTCTGCTTTTTGGGTGCATTTTATGAAACACTGAGGTAGAGTATAAAACCAAGCCATTTTCCAAATCTATCGATAATATGATTGAAAGAAAAATAAATATTTTACACTTCTTTTAAATGGAATTGAATAGAGTTTCACAAAGCATTGATCTGAGTCAGACTTATAATTTTCAAAAATGCTACCCACATGATTTGAGGCTACAAATAACAAATTTTAAAACTAATTATGTACACCATGGAATACTATGCAGCCATAAAAAGGAATGAGATAATGTCCTTTGCAGGGACATGGATGAAGCCAGAAGCCATCATCCTCAGCAAACTAATGCAAGGACAGAAAACCAAACACCACATGTTCTCACTCATAAGTGGAAGTTGAACATTGAGAACACAGAGACGCAGAGAGGAGAACACCACACACCAAGGCCTGTTGCAGGGTCAGGGGTGAGGGGAGGGAACTTAGAGGATGGGTCAATAGGTGCAGCAAACCACCATGGCACATGTATACCTATGTAACAAACCTGCACGTTCTGCACATGTATCAGTTTTGGTTTTTTTGAGAAGAAATAAAGAAAAAACAAAAAAGAAAATACTCCAAAAAACAAAAACAAAAACACTAACTACATTTCACAAATGATGGGGAAGTTTATTTAAATGTAAAAAACAAATAAGGCCACCCTGATATTCAAAACTAGGTAAGACATTCACTCATCATAATCGAGTCAACACCCTAGTGCCTGTAACATGTTCAGCCTGCCCAGAGGTGTCATTGGCTTCTCAGGAGAAACACCATATGTAGCTGTATGAATTAAGAGAGGAGCATATGAACACCATTGACCCAAAGATTCCAAGCCACGTTGGCTCTCAGACAAATATTTAATTTCCTCCAAGAGGATAAGTAGATGTTCAACTAAAGGTAAACAATTTCTGGGAGGTGTAAGTAGGTTTAATATGTTATCTCTACAACCTGAGATGACATAATTGTTATCTACACTTCCCTCACCCATACAACACCCATGCAACATCTAACATAATTCATGCTAACCAAGAAGCTTTCAGATAAATCCATGGATTTTAAGTTGTATGATGTAGTAAGAACTCTCATACTAATTAAATATTAAATTTAATATAATAAAAAATTAATATCTTGAGCTACCCATGTATTCCTCCGTGGTCATTATGTTTAATGGAGACAAAACAAAACCAACACATACACACTAAACACACACACTCACAAACACACACACACACACACACCCTACATGTACTTTGAAATCCTAAAGAGACAAAGACCTACTTCTTTGGATACAAGGCAAAATGATTTTGAACATGTGAAATGTTATTCTGGTCAAAATGACTTTTCCTACAGAGCCTGACAGCTTTTCATTTTTTGGCTTCCAAATTATCCACCTATGATAATATTTATTCCTAATTTAAATAATCCTGAAATCAAATTTTGTAGGAAAAGAATACTCATTCTTTTACACTTGTTCTTACAGCTTCTCACTGGAGATTATATTTGCTTATAATAAGGTACAATTCAAACGTCTACTAGTTTCTCCATCCAAAGTTTTCCTTTGGGGAAAAAGACTGCTTATCATCTGCTATGACTGCATCTCTAAACTCTACTGGTTGACATCTAATGTAAACATGGTGCCGTTTTTTTGAGACAGAGTCTGGCACTCTTGCCAAGGCTGGAGTGCAGTGGCACAATCTCGGCTCACTGCAACCTCTGCCTCCCTGGTTCAAGCGATTCTCTAGCCTCAGCATCCCAAGTAGCTGGGATTACAGGTGCATGTCACCAGGCCCAGCTAATTTTTGTATTTTTTAATAGAGATGGGGTTTTGCCACGTTGACCAGGCTGGTCTTGAACTCCTGACCTCAGATGATCCGCCCACCTCGGCCTCCCAGAGTGTTGCGATTGCAGGTGTGAGCCACTGCGACCAGCCTATACATGATTTTGAAAAGGAGAAAACATCTATTCTGCTGTAAAAATCATTGCAAAGTTAGAGGAACTTTAGTTGTGATTCTAAGGTTTCTTACAATCTTTGAAGAAGATACACTAAAAATGATAACTTTGGTAACTTTTTTTGTACAACTAGCTAGCTTTTTTCTGATTGATCTTACGAATGCAAAAAGCATACCCTGATGATAAAGAAGACCAAAGAAATCATGAAATAAGGCAAAGATTTCTCAAAAAATCACCTTCCCTAGAAACAGACAGTTTCCAGAGGAAATCACACAATACATTTCCCCATCCATACTCATGACACATTCACATTTATACAATAAAGTCTAGTATATAAACTGCAAAGGAAGACAAAAAGAAATGGTAAAAGAATCTGATAAATGTGTGTAAAAGCAAGGAAAGCCAGTTTTTAGGGTAGAAGGGCACAGAAAATTATTGCAGCATAAGAAATTCATATATTGTTATCACTAACAACTAAAGTCATTTCTTCCTTCCATGCTGCCTAGAAGTAATAGAACCTATAGAAAATTACTTCAGCTTTGTCTGCCATACAGAGGTTTAAAAGAAATTCCTTCAGAACTTTGAATGTAATGACATTTTTGGACAATGATTAAGCCTCTAGGTTTGAGGATCTGAATATCTGGAATTGAATCATGACTCTGCCATGTACTAACTGTACAGCCATGTGTAAGATACCTAACATGCCTTCCTCATGTATAAAGTAGAGATAGTGGTAGTTCTTCCATGAAGAATTTATAAGGATCGAGTCTTATTTATTAGTTTTTTTTTTTTTAGATGGAGTCTCGCTCTGTCGCCAGGAGTGCAGTGGCACAATCTCCACTCACTGCAACCTCTACCTCCTGGGTTCAAGCAATTCTCCTGCCTCAGCCTCCTGAGTAGCTGAGATTAAAGGTGTGCACCACCACACCCAGCTGATTTTTGTATTTTAAGTAGAGATGGGGTTTCTCCATGTGGGCCAGGATGGTCTCGATATCTTGACCTCATGATCCGTCCACCTCAGCCTCCCAAAGTGCTGGGATTACAGGCGTGAGCCACCATGCCTGGCCTTATTTATTAGTTTTAATGTGATTGTTATTATTGCTGATAACACAAGAATAGGATACAAGATCAAAAACATTTTTTTTTTAAATTTTTAGTACTGTTTTACAAATTATATTGGGTAAAACTAGGTAGTTTACATTCTACATAAAGATTGTGAGTCTTCCAAATTTTGAGAAGAAAAAAGAAAAATCAGTTCTAAAATATATTACCAACCATCAATCAGTGCTTTTTGATTGAGAAAAATTCCAGGGCTTGTTACATAGTAAACAATTAGTAAATGGTCTTTGAACAATGAGAGAATAGCTCCAAGTTTTACTCAAGGCACTTGTTTCTGACTCATTCTTTGTTGTGGCACATAATTCTCTTTTTTTTTGACAGAGTTTTGCTTTTTCGCCCAGGCTCCCAGGTTCACATCATTCTCCTGCCTCAGCCTCTGGGACTACAGGCGCTCACCACCACGCCCGGCTACATTTTTTGTATTTTTAGTAAAGACAGGGTTTCACCATGTTATCCAGGATGTTCTCCATCTCCTGACCTCGTGATCCTCCTGCCTCGGTCTCCCAAAGTGTTGAGATTACAAGCATAAGCCACGGCGCCCATCCCATAAATTCCTTTGAGATAAGAAAACCAGCTCTCATCATCTTCAATTTACAGGTGTAAAAACAAGTTTCAGAAAATGCGATAATACATTTTTAAGTTTCCAAAGATTGTATTTGTTGGAGCTACAATATAAATTGATTTTAATTTTGTAACAAAGCCAATCCTTGACTAGGCACCACTGTCTCTGCCTTCTGCCATACAGAATCCAGTGGTCATTATTAATTTCTAATTTATTTGTTGCAGAAATTATTAAAAACAAAACAAAACAAAAAAAAACACTGGTTTGGTCATTAATTTCTTCACAAACTGCAAAAATAAAAAGGTATTTGACACACTTTTGTAAAATTGTAAATGGGATAAAAATGCTATCTTTCAAAGGCTAGCTAATAATAAAGGCTAACTTTCAGTTTGTACATTTAGATACTGGTCTAGAACCCAACATTCAATTCCCACATATGTTAGAGCTATGAGAAAAGTGAAATATATTGTATCACAGATAACAATTTTAAATATATTAATAGCATTGGTATAGTATTTTACTGTCTTATATTTCATATATATCATCTCATTAGATCAGGTGAGCTAAGGAAATTGTTATCATTGTATCAATGACCACACTGAGGATCAAAGTATGTATGTCACTTGCCTAAGGTCAAAAATGTGGCAAGGCAAGAAAACTGAGTTTGAACGCATGTCTTCCAGGGCTGAGTCCTCTGCTTGTGGATATATCAAAGTGATTTTGCTCCAAAGAGAAGCTTGCTCTTTGCTGCCTATCTGATCTAGTAGTGTCACAGTAGAGACTAACTCAATTATTTTGTCTGCAAGGTGGTCTGCTGTCACCTCTGTTAAAAAGCCTTCATATTAAAAGCATGGACTCCCCCATCCAACACATCCTTCACACAGCAAGCTTAGTCACCTTTTCCACAGGAATTTCCTTTTCTAAACACTGTTGTTTCCTCTTCTATTCTTACAACAATTGATCAAAGAGTAAGCACTCTCTTTAAATAAATGTATTTAATGTTCTTGGGATATTCCTCAGTCCCCATGACAGTGCCAAGTAGTGAGATTTATGGTGACATTCAGCAGGTTCTGTTTACCTAAAAGTTCATTCAAAATTGCATCTGAGCTGTAAATAGCTCAGTAGAGAATGACCAAGCGGAGAAGGTTCTAAAAATGACCAGTGAGTGTAAATGACTCCCAGGCTTCTAGAAAATCTATTGAGGAAGGTTATTTTTTAAAATTCCCCAAGCAACCTAAACCTCCAGAAATAAAACTAAGAATTAATCCACGTTAGAATTCTGAACTATAGAATCAGAGAAAAGCATAACCATATAAGTATGTTTTGTCATAATAGCAACACAAAATAAATATGACCAGATATGATTTAGAGATGACCAAATATGACTTAGATTGTTTTTTCCTCAGGGAGTTTAGGCCATCGTTATTGAAATGTAGCCATTAAGAACTACAGAGTGATGGTACGTAGTGAATAGAAGGTACTTGCTGGCTTTAGGTCCCAAATCCGTCTTGTCGGCCATAGGACAATGGGCAAGTAACTTGATTACTCTAAATGTAATTTTCCTCAAGGGTAAGTTACCACTGTCACTTCCCTCATCTTGCTGTAATGAGAACCATAGAAACAAATATAAATGAATCAATCAATGCAGAGACTGGTACCTGTTATATAAATACATTATATAATATAAATATCAAAAAAATCTCGGAAAATATTTATTAATAACAAAAAATGTCATTATATTCATGTATTTATTTTATGGAAATGTTTCAAAATATTTTACAAGTTTTCAAAGGTCTTTACCATCAGGTTACAAATATCTTTATCTACCAATATCAGTTACAATTTTTTTGAACACGCCTCAATTTAATCTGAACTTAGTTTTATTTGGCATAGCTTAAATAGCAGGCTATTTTTTTAAAAGTTAGGGTTACAATAAAAATGGAGCTTTTAATCTTTACTTTTCATTTTCTTTTTGCTTTCCATTGGCAACAAAGATAATAACAGTTTAAAATCCTTTACTCTGACTTCTGCTCCGAAGCTATATCAAGAATTCATTCTGAAATTTGATCAGAGTCTTTCAAATAATGTGAAGCCTTTCCTAATCCTCTCAGGAATATTAATTTTCTTTCCCCTTAATCCTCATAACTCTTTGTACATTTAGCATTCAACAAACACCAAATAAATTTGCTTAAATATACCCCTTTCCCAGTGGACTGTGTATATGTTAAAGGAATAAAAATATCTTTTATTCAGTTTGTATCTGTGGACCTGAGTGCAATGCTTGACACAATGCACGGAACTTTTCTCAAGTTCCATTTGGATAAACTAATCCAATCAATGAATAAGTGGTTGACTGAACACCATTCTTCTGGACATGATGTAGATACACATGTTGAAAGATGGTTTAAGTATGTGAAAGCACAGCTGCATTCAAAGTGTTGATTAATAGAGTGATGTCAACCTGAATGAAGGATATAGTGTGTGTAACAATCTCTCTGTTTGATTCTGTTCTTTCAATATTTCTTAACCCTGAACTTGATGAATTAAGAATGGGTTGCCTTTAAAGCAAAGGCTGATTACAACACAAAGCTAGGACATAAACATAGTACCAAAATATATATCAAAAGTATTACATTAAAAAGAGCAAATAATGAAATGATGTGACCTATTAAGCCAATTGCATACATATATGAGTATTAAAACATGGAAAGATGTACAAACAGGCAATGAGAGTTTTATCACTATGATTTGAGGAAAAAATTATTTTAATATTTTACTACATCTGTATTTCACACATATTTTCTACTGCACTAGTATTATGTATGTAATCAGAGATGAATTTATGAAAAAATAAGCAATAGTAAATAAGGTATCTCACTAAGATGGAATAACGAATTAAAACAAGTGAGGTTAATATTATTGAAAATAAAGATAAATTCCTACATTTATTCCTTATGTGCATTATGGGATTTTTGGCTAAGAAAAAGCATATAAAAAAGATTTGGATACAAGCATAGTGTGAGTCAATGGTGGCTGTAACAACAGTGCTAAAAGAGTGCCCGAAGCTGCAGGCACATTTCCAGAAGCATAACATTCAGTGGAGGAAAACTACAAGGGCTGCTGGTCTTTCCTCTTTATGCTACCCAGAGAGGAATTACTAGTTTCAGTTCCAGTATATTTTGAAAGGGATATTAACAAATTGGAATGCATCCAGTTAGGTTACAGAAAGACTGAGTGGTCTAGAAACCGAGACTGAGTGGAAAAGATAGGGGAAGAAGAAGAGACATAACAAGAATGACCTCATGTTAGCATAAGGTTTGTCTCCAAATATCTAAGTGTGTCATCGTGCTAACGAGAACCTAGAAATAATAACTGGATTTAGTAATACCCTGATTCTCTTTGTTTTGGCCTAGTACACCTGAGCAATATGACACACTGCCATCAGTAATTGAGACCTACTGGTAGAGACTATCACCTGGAGGATTAAATTAGGATCTCCAATTCGGGGAGTGATTGAGGTAGGGCTAAGCATTTATAGAGTTTGAAAACTACAACTAGATTATATATTGACACACTGCCATGGTGATTACAATGGTGGTGGAATTTCCATCTCTACTTCACTCACTAAAATTATCTCTTTTAACTGCTTAACCTGTACCAAAAACTCTGTTAAACAGTTTTTTAAAAAACTATTATTTCACCATACTAAAAGTACAAAAATTACCTGGTCATAGTGGTGTGCGCCTGTATCCCAGCTACTCGGGAGGCTGAGGCAGGAGAATCACTTGAACCCAGGAGGCGGAGGTTGTAGTGAGTCGAGATCATGCCATTGCACTCCAGCCTGGGAGACAGAGCCAGACTCCATCTCAAAAAAAAAAAAAAAAAATTTTTTTCAATAGTTTTGGGGTAACAGGTAGTGTGCTTAGGTACATGGATAAGGTCTTTAGTGGTGATTTCTGAGATTCTGATGCACTCGTCACTCGAGCAGTGTACACTGCACCCAATGTGTAGTCTTTTATCCCTCACCCCCCTCCCAACCTTCCCCTCAGGGCCCCAGGGTGTATTATATAATTCTTATGCCTTTGCATCCACTTGGCTAATGGGCATTTAGGCTGGTTCTATATCTTTGCAGTTGTGAATTGTGCTGCTTTAAACATGTGTGTGTGAGTGTCTTTTTCATATAATGACTTCTTTCCCTCTGGGTAGATACCCAGTAGTGGGATTGCTGGATCAAATGATAATTCTCTTTTTAGTTTTTTAAAGAATCTCTATACTATTTACACAGTGTTGTACTAGTAGTTTACATTCCCTCCAGCAGTGTAAAAGTGTTCCCTTTTCACTGCATCAATTCCAACAGCTATTATTTTTTGATTTTTTTTATTATGGCCATTCTTGCAGGAGTAAGGTGGTATCACATTACGGTTTTGATTTGCATTTCACTGATCATTAGTGACGTTGAGCATTTTTTCATATGTTTGTTGGTCACTTATGTCTCTTCTGAGAATTGATGGGATTATTTGGTTTTCTCTTGCCGATTTCTTTGAGTTCCTCATAGATTCTGGATATTAGTCCTTTGTTGTATGCATACTTTGTGAAGATTTTCTCCCATTCTTTGGGTTTCCTGTTTACTCTGCTGATTATTTCTTCTGCTGTGCAGAAGCTTTTTGATTTAATTAAGCCCCATCTATTTATGATTGGTTTTGTTGCACTTGCTTTTGAGTTCTTGGTCAAGAAGTTTTTGCCTAAGCCAATGTCTGGAGGATTTTTCCAATGTTATCTTCCAGAATTTTTATGGTTTCAGGTCTTAGATTTAATTCTCATCCATCTTGAGTTGATATTTGTATAAGGCGAGAAATGAGGATCCAGTTTCATTCTTCTACATGTGGCTTGCCAATTATCCCAGCACCATTTGTTGAATACGGTGTCCTTTCTCCACTTCATGTTTTTGTTGGCTTTGTCGAAGATCATTTGGCTGTAAGTATTTGGGTTTATTTTTGGGTTCTCTATTCTGTTCCATTGATCTACGTGCCTGTAGACCAGCATGCTGTTAGGTAACTATATCCTTGTCAAGTAATGTGATGCCTCCAGATTTGGTCTTTATTTCTTAGTCTTGCTTTGGCTATGTTGACTTTTTTTGGTTTCATATGAATTTTAGGATTGTTTTTTTCTCATTCTGTGAAGAATGATGATAGTATTTTGATGGGAATTGCATTAAATTTGTAGATTGCTTTTGGCAGTATGGTCATTTTCACAATATTGATTCTACCCATCCATGAGCGTGGGATGTGTTTCCATTTGTTTGTGTCATCTGTGATTGCTTTTAGCAGTGTTTTGTAGTCTTCCTATAGAACTCTTTCACCTCCTTGGTTAGGTATATTGCTGAGATTTATTTATTTATTTATTTATTTACTTATTTTGCATGGGTTCTAGAAGAGGCTGAGTTCTTGATTTGATTCTCAGTTTAGTCTCTGTTGGTGTGTAGCAGTGCTACTGATTTGTGTACATTGATTTTGTATCCTGAAACTTTATTGAATTCATTTATCAGATCTAGGAGCTTTTTGGATGTGTCTTTACGGTTTTGTATGTACACAATCATATCATCAGTGAACAGTGACAGTTTGACTTCCTCTTTACCAATTTGGATGCCCTTCATTTCTTTCTGTGTGATTGCTCTGGTGAGGATTTCCAGTACCATGTTGAAAACAAGTGGTGTCAGTGGACATTCTTGTTTCGTTCCAGTTCTCAGGGAGAATGCTTTCAACTTTTCCCTATTCAGTATAATGTTGGCTGTGGGTTTAACACAGATGACTTTTATTACCTTAAGGTTTTTTCCTTCTATGTCAATTTCACTGAAGATTTTAATCATAAAGAGATGCTGCATTTTGTCAAGTGTTTTTTCTACATCTATTGAGATGATCATGTGATTTTTGTTTTAAAATCTGTTTATGAGGTGTATCATATTTATTGACTTGCACATGTTTAACCTACCCTGCATCCCTGGTATGCAACCAGCTTGATCATAATGTATTGTCTTTGGATATGCTGTTGGATCCATTAGCTAGTATTTTCTTGAGGATTTTTGCATCTATGTTCATCAGTGATATTGGTCTGTAATTGTCTGTTTTGGGTATTAGGTTAGGGTAATACTGACTCCATAGAATGATTTAGGGAGGATTCCCTCTTTATGTTGCGGAATAGTTTCAGTAAGATTGGTAACAATTTTTCTTTGAATGTCTGATGGAATTTAGCTGTGAATCCATCTGGTCCTGGACTTTTTTTGTTAGCAATTTCTGTTACTGCTGTTTTAATCTTGCTACTTGTTATTGGCCTGTTCAGAGTTTTTTTTTTCCTGGTTTAACTTAGGGGGGTTATATATTTCCAGGAATTTTCCCATCTCCCCTAGGTTTTCTAATTTGTGTGCATAAAGGTGTTTATAGTAGTCTTGAATGATCTTTTGTATTTCTGTGGTATCAGTTGTAATATCTTCTGCTTTGTTTCTAATTGAGGTTATTTAGATCTTATCTCTTCTTGGTTAATTTAATTAATGGTCTATTGATTTTGTCTATCTTTTCAAATAACCAGCTTTTTGCTTTATCTTTTTTTTCTTTCAATTTCATTTAGTTCTGCTCTAATCTTTGTTATTTCTTTTCTTTTACTGGGTTTGGTTTGGTTTGTTCTTGTTTCTCTAGTTCCTTGAGGTGTAACCTTGTTCATCGTTTCTTTGTTGATTTTTTGTCTTGATGACCTGGCTACTGCTGTCAGTGGAATACTGAAAACCCCCACTATTATCATTTTGCTATCTCATTTCTTAGGCCTAGTAGTAATTGTTTTATAAATTTGGGAGCTTCAGTGTTAGGTGCATATATATTTAAGATTGTAATATTTTCCTGTCAGACTAATCCTTTTATCACTATATAATGTCCTTCTTTGTCTTTTTTTATAAACATTTTTTGCTTTAAAGTATGTTTTGTCTGATATAAGAGTAGCTATTCTTGCTTACTTTGATATCTATTTGCATGGAATGTCTTTTTGCACCCTTTTACCTTAAGTTTATGTGAGTGCATATCTTTTAGATGAGTCTCTTGAAGACAGCAGATACTTGGTTGGTAGATTTTTATTTACTCTGCCATTCTGTATCTTTTAAGCAGGGCATTTGGACCACTTACACTGAATGTTAGTATTAAGATGTGAGGTACTGTTCTATTCATCATGCTAGTTGTTGCCTGAATGCCTTGCTTCTTTTTTCATTGTGTTACTGTTTTATAGGTCCTTGAGATTTATGCTCTAAGAAGGTTCTATTTTCATGTAGTTCAAGGTTTTGTTTTAAAATTTAGAACTCCTTTTAGCATTTCTTATAGTGCTGGCTTGGTAGTAGCAAATTCTCTCAGCATTTGTTTGTCTGAAAAAGACTTTATCTCTTTTTCTTTTATGAAGCTTAGTTTCACTCGATACAAAATTCTTGGCTGATAATTATTTTGTTTAAGGAGCCTAAAGATAGGACCCCAATCCCTTCTGGCTTGCAGGGTTTCTGCTGAGAAGTCTGCTATTAATTTGATAGGTTTTCCTTTTTAGGTTACCTGATGCTTTAGCTTCACAGCTCTTAAGATTCTTTCCTTCATCTTGACTTTAGATAATCTGATGACTATGTGCCTAGGTGATGATCTTTATAAGTTTTCCAGATGTGTGTTTGAGCTTCTTGTATTTGGATAACAGATATCAGTCAAGACAAGGGAAAATTTTTTTCAATTATTCTCTCAAATAAGCTTTTCCAAACTTTTAGATTTCTTCCTCAGGAACACCAGTTATTCTTATGTTTGGCCTTCTAACATAATTCCAAATTTTTTGGAGGCTTTGTTTACTTTTTACATTTTTTTCTTTGTCTTTATTGGATTGGGAATATTCAAAAGACTTACCTTTGAGCTGTGAAGTTCTTTCTTCTACTTGTTTGATTCTATTGTTGAAATTTTCCAGTGTGCTTTGCATTTCTCTAAGTGTGTCTTTCATTTCCAGAATTGTCTTTTCCTTATTCTGTTTCTCTGGAGACTTTTTCATCCACATTTTTACTGTCTTTTAAATTTCTTTACATTTGTTTTCACCTTCCTCTGGTGCCTCCTTTAGTAGCTTAATAATTAATCTTCTGAATTATTTATCTGGCAATTCAGAGATTTCTTCTTTGTTTGGATTCATTGCTGGAGAGCTAGTGTGATCTTTTGGGGGTGTTATAGGAACCTTGTTTTGTCATATTACCAGAATTACTTTTTCTGGTTCCTTCTCATTTGGGTAGACTGTTTCAGTGGAAAAATCTGGAACTAAAGGGCTGCTGTTCAGATTCTTTTGTCCATGGGGTGATCCCTTCATGTAGTGCCCTCCCCCTTCCTCTAAAGTTGGGGCTTCCTGGGAGTCAGATGCAGTGATCGTTATTGCTCTCTTGGGTCTAGCCACCTGGCATGGCTATCAGGCTCCAGGCTGGTGCTGGGGAACATCTGCAAAGGGTCCTGTGATGTAATCAATCTTCAGGTCTCCCAGTCATGAATAGTAGCACTTGCTCTGGGGAAGGTGGCAGGGGAGTGAAGTGGACTCTGTAGGAGTCCTTGGTTGTAGTTTTGTTTAGTGTACTGGTTTTCTTGGATGCTAACAGTGAAGTTGTTAGCATGGATGGACTCAGGACTTCTGGTTAGTCAGGGTGCTGTAGGCAGTGGAATTAGCCATTATTTTCTCCTTTTTTGGAGGAGGGTTGTTCTGTTATGAATTGCTGTAATGGCTGGAGTTGGTTGGCCTTCAGTGAGGAGGTGGTGCTTTCAAGAGACTGCCAGCTGCAGTACTATTATAAAAGGATGATATAATCTTGCCCTATGTTGGCTAGGTTGAGTACTCAGCTTTCTCAGGCAATGGGCAGAGCCATAGAGCTCCCAAGAGCTTTTGTCTTTTGCTTTGGAGTTTTTCAGCTATCTCATGGTGTTTGCAGCAATAAGCCACTTCTTTCAAAGGGTCTGTGATTTTTTTCGGTTCTCCTGGTATGTTCCTGTGGTGGTTGTTGGAGCAAAAGTTCACACTGTGAGTCTCCAGACACTGTTCTATCCATCCAAGCAGGAGCTTCACATTACTCACTTCTCCTAGCCACCATTTTTCCCTCTGCTAAATACTTTATATACACCATCTTATTCCATTCTGATAAGACCCTAAAATGTAGGTATTGTGTGGCTCACCTTAAAGATGATGGCACTGAAGCTTCGAACAGAGATTCAGTATCATACAGTCAATAAATTCCAGAATTAGAATGAAAACTGGAATCTGTCTAAATAGAAACTTGTGTTTATAAACCTTATGCTGTGGATATAATTTAGCTGAGTGTCATAGATTTCTCAACCTCAAATCAGGCATAAGTTAGATAAGGATTCTTTAAAGTAATTGCAGGAAGAATTCAAAATAAAGGGTTATTTAAAGTAGCTGCAGAATTCAACATAAAATAAATACATGTTGTACTATGTCACTCCAAGTGAGAAGTAGCTTAATTCTATTTCAGTTAGGATGTCTTTAACTGAAAGTAATGGAACATCTGCCTAAAAATGTCTTTACAAATAAAGACATCTACTTTTTTTGTTTCTCATATAAAATCACGTAGGATTTGTCTTTCTGTGCCTGGCTTATTTCACTTAGCATAATATCCTCTAGATTTATCCACATAGTTGTAAATGACAAAACTTCCATCTTTTTAAATGCCAAGTAGTATTCCATTATAGAGAGTAAAATGGTGGGCTAGACGGGGAAAGGGGAGGTGTTAGTCAAAGTGCACAAAGCTTCAGTTAGACAGAAGTAATAAGTTCTAGTGACCTATTGCACAATGTGGTGACAATAGTTAACAATGTGGCCTGGCGTGGTGGCTCATGCCTGTAATTCCAGCACTTTGGGAAGCAAAGGTGGGTGGAACATGAGGTCGGGAGATCGAGACCATCCCAGCTAACATGATGAAATGCCGTCTCTTCTAAAAAATACAAAAAATTAGCCAGGCATGGTGGCATGCACCTGTAATCCCAGCTACTCAGGAGGCTGAGGCAGGAGAATCGCTTGAACCCAGGAGGCAGAGGTTGCAGTGAGCCGGATCACGCCACTGCACTTCAGCCCAGGCGCCACAGAGTGAGACTCCGTCTCAAAAAAAAAGAAAGGAAATTTTGCACCAATTGACCATTTTGTTAACAATCATGATTATAAATTCAAGTAAAGATTGCTAGAATAATCAAGATAGCCCTTAAATTTTTAATGCTCTCAAAATATGAAATAACTTACATGGGAAGACCATAGAATGTTCATCTGTGGGGATCTGCTACACTAGGAATAGTTATACCAGTCTGTAAATAAATCATTATTCTTTGAGTATGCTCAGGGATTCTGCCAGAAAGTCAGAGAGAAGCTGGATAACTTCACAAAGTCCCTTAGTATGAAATCTGATGTTTCACCACAAGTATGCTGATGAGTTTCTTTTGCTCCTTACAAAAAACTGACCACCAACTGATGAATCAAGGATTTCATCTCCAGGTTTCCTTAATTAAGGTTGAACTTGTAAGTCAAGGGCAAGTCTAGGACAAGGTCTCACATGCAAGTAATTAGACACTAAGAAAGGCTCTTGCTGCAGTGGGTAATGGGTCACCAGCCAGAACATTAATGACATCTGCTACCCTGGTCTTATGAGAGAGTACAAAATCTATAAATGTCCATTAATTAATCTATTCAGTCAACAAGTATTTATGAGGCATAAAGCAAATGCTATGAAAATCATGAGAGAAAAATAAGACATGATCCCTACTTTTGAAGTACCTATAAACCACATTTGCTCATGAAAAATAATCAACAAATTTTGACTTGAACTGGCAAGATCAATAAACATGCATAGAATAAATAAATATAATAATTAAAATAACAAATGTTATGGTGGCTTAGTGACTAGAGAAAGATACAAGTTGAAACGTAAGGAGATAAGTTCTTGGTTTTCATCCTGGAGGTTATATAGAGCTGAGAAATTCAAATGAGAAAAAGAAATTCTAGGCATAGGAGTTAGCATGAGTAAAAGTACAGAGTGAGGTTTAGGAGCAGTGTGTTTGAGTGAAAACTGGAAGTGTCTATTTTTGTGAGGTGTAAATGGTTTGTGCTTGGAAACAGTGGGAAATTAATGTGAAAGCAAAATTATAGCGAAACTCAGATTGCAAAGGGCCTTGATTTCAGGAATTATTCATAAGCAATGGGTACCAAGATAAATTTTTGAGTAGAGTAGTGTTGTTTTAAAAGGATTAAACTATCATAGGCAAATATGAGTAAATATTTGAACTATTTACAATTTAATAGCATGAGATATATTAGATTTTTACATACTTCTAAGGAATATGATAAGACGATTCACTTTTTTTGAATCTTTAAAAGCAGGGAGAGAGGTCGGACACAGTGGCTCACACCTGTAATCCCAGCACTTTGGGAGGCTGAAGCAGGTAGATCACTTGAGGTCAGGAGTTCCAGACCAGCCTGGCTAACATGGTGAAACCACATCTCTACTAAAAGTACAAAATATTAGTAAGGGATAGTGACGCATGCTTGTAATTTCAACTACTTGGGATGCTGAGGCAGGAGAATCCTTGAACTCAGGAGGTAGAGCTTGTGGTGAGCCAAGATCGCACCATTGCATTCCAGCCTGGGTGACAAGAGCAAAACTCCATCCCCGCCCCGCCAAAAAAAAAAAAGTAGGGAGTGAAAATATAAACAACATACATTATTAAAAATAAAATGTGACTAGTATAAAAATCAGGGGAACATTAGGATAAATGCGGTCAGTGTAGATAAACACCTAACCTCAGTACCTCTCCTATAACACTTTCTAAACTGAAAACCCCATTTGCATTTAGTGAATGCTTATTGTCGAACAATTTTTTTTCTGTGTACTTTTCTTTCTTTGACACCCCCCAGCCAATCCAAAAGCAAATCCTGGAGAAACTACTACATATCTGTCTAGGTTTAATGTTTACAAAAGGTATTTTAAATGAGCATTTAAAATGTAAAACTGAATACTCTTTCCTTTTAGATCCTCCCCAAATGCAAGCCTGGTATGCATTTTAAGTTCAGAATTTCAATACAATATTTTCTATCAACACAATTTGCTAATGTGTGTGTGAAAGATTGGGTCAGCATCCCTGAACTTGGTTATAAATTAGAAAAGAATCTAAAACAGTAATTTGAGTGTTATTATATGAATGAACTATGCAATTTTAACATTATTCCTCCTATTAGCAGACAATTAACACTCTATCTAATTGCACTGTTCAATCAGGATGGCACTGGAATGGAATGGCAATGGAATGAAAGTGTGGATGTAGAGAACTGCAGCTTCTGCTAAAGACTTACACAGTACTTCTGCAATAACAACTATTTGATAATAATCTTATGTCATACGGGACTGCTTGATCAAAAGTCAAAAGAGATTGGTTTCTGGTTAACAATGTGTGTTAGTCCATTCTCACACTGCTAATAAAGACATACCCAAGACTGTATAATTTATAAAGGAAAGGGGTTTAATGGACTCACAGTTCAGCATGACTGGAAAGTCCTCAGGAATCTTACAGTCATGGCAGGATGTGAAGGGGAAGCAAGGTACCTTCTTCACAAGGCGGCAAGAATGCAGGGCACCAAGTCCCAAGTTTGCACACAGCAGAAGGGCCCTGGACCCAGCCCAGGAAACCATTTTTCCCTCTTAGGTCTCTGGATCTGTGATGGGAGGGGCTGACCTGAAGACGTTTTCCCCATTGACTTGGTGACTAACATTTAGCTCCTTATTACTTAAGAAATTTTCTGCAGCAAGCTTCCATTTCTCCCCAGAAAATGGATTTTTCTTTTCTATCACATCGCCAGACTGCAAATGTTCTAAACTTTTATGCTTTGCTTCCTCTTGAATGCTTTGCTGCTTAGAAATTTATCTGCCAGTTACCCTAAATCATCTCTCTCAAGTGCGAAGTTCCACAAATCTCTAGGGCAGGGGCAAAATGCCATCAGTTTCTTTGCATAGCAAGAATGACCTTTACTCCAGTTCCCAACAAGTTCCTCATCTCCATCTGTATTAGGGTTCTCTAGAGGGACAGAACTAATAGGATAGATGTGTATATATAAAGTGGAGGTTATTAAGGAATATTGACTCACACAATCACAAGATGAAGTCCCACAACAGTACATCTGTAAGTTGAGGAGCAAGGAAGCCAGTCTGAGTCCCCAAACCTCAAAAGTGGGGAAGCCAATAGTGCAGCCTTCAGTCTGTGGTTGAAGGTCCAAGAGTCCAAAAGCTGAAGAACTTAGTGTCTGATGTTCGAGGGCAGAAATCATCCAGCATGAAAGAACTATGTGGTCCCAATGACTAAGCCAGTCTACTCTTTCCATGTTCCTCTGTCTGCTTTTATTCTAGCCATGCTGGCAGCTGATTAGATGGTATCCACCCAGATTGAGGGTGGGTCTGCCTTTCCCAGTCCACTGACTCAAATGTTAATCTCCTTTGGTAACACCCTCACAGACACACACAGGAACAATACTTTGCATTCTTCAATGCAATCAGGTTGACATTCAATATTAACCAATACACCATCTGAGACCACCTCAGCCTGGACTTTATTGTCATATATCATATATCACTGTCAGTATTTTGGTCAAAGCAATTCAACAAGTCTCTAGGAAGTTTCATAGTTTTCCACATTTAATCTTCTTCTGAGCCCTCCAAACAGTTCCAACCTCTGCCTGTTACCCAGATCCTAAGTTGCTTCCACATTTTTGGATATCTTTATAGCTGCAACCCACTCCTTCCTGGTACCAATTTACTGTATGAGTCCATTCTCATGCTGCTAATAAAGACATACTCAAGACTGGGTAATTTATAAGGGAACTAGGTTTAATTGACTCACAGCTCTTCAGCGCTGGAGAGGCCTCAGGATACTGACAATCATGGTGGAAGGGGAAGCAAACACATCCTTCCTCACATGTTGGCCGCAAGAAGAAGTGCCAAGCAAAATGGGAAAATCCCCTTATAAAACCATCAGATCTTGCGAGAACTCACTATCATGAGAACATCATGTAGGTAACCACCCCCATGATTCAATTACCCCCCACTGGGTCCCTCCCATGACACCCAGGATTGTGGGAACTACAATTCAAGATGAGATTTAGGTTGGGATACAGCCAAGCTATATCACAATGCAATTGAGTTTAACAAAAAGGTTACTGAAACCCCATGATACACTTGTACTGGATTAGAAACTGTGTACACTAAAATAAAACAACCCTTGACTTCAAGGATCATGCAACATAATACTTTTTATCAAGTTATAGAAATGCAGTGTGTGTTACTGAGGGCTAAGTAGTAACGCTGGTGATACTGGCATTTATAGAAATTGTATTTCATCTCTCTAGAAAGTCAGGAAATGCCTCCATGAGAAAGTGACATTTAAACTGAGTTTGAAAATAATTAGTCTTTAGGATGAAAAATCATGCTAAGAAAAAATTAAAAGATTCAAAGACAACACAGGACATTTAACTAGAGACCATAAATAAACTTATTTCCCAGGTGGTGATCATTCTACTCCAACAATATGGGTATGCAGATGGCATCAGGAATTATATCTCCAGCCCAGACCTTTAAACTTTGAACTCTAGCCTCATAATCAACTTCCTACTTAAGATCTCTGTTATGATGTATAATAGACATCCAAAACTTAACCAGAAACTAACTAGACCCCTAATTCCCTAGCATTCCTCATCACAATAAATGCCACCTTCATTCACCCCAGTTGCTCAGCAGGAAGAAAAATAGAGGAATTACTGACTCTGCTTCATCTCATATTGCATATCTAGTCCATTCTGTTGGTTCTATCCTCAAAATATATTTTACATTTACAACATTTTGCTACCACTACTACAGGAGTTTCACACCAAACCTATCAGCTGTCTTCTAAAGGATGGTAGTAGTTCTCTACAAATCTTCCTGATTTCATTCTGTTCTCCACAATATTCAGAAGAATTCTTTAAAAGTGGAAATCATATCATAGTAGTCTTCTGTTCAAAACCCTACAAGGATTCCATATCTTTCTCTGGACAAAAGCTGAGAACTTTCTTCCTCTAAGTGTTCACTTAGTCTGCCCCTTCATTTTGGTCTCTGCTCCGATGGTTATCTTCCCTGAGATGCCTCCCACTAACTCACAATTGAAAATACCATACTCTATTATTTCCTACATTATTATTCTAATTTTTGCTGTACCATTTCTAGGGTCCCTGAAGATAGGATATTTGGTTCATTTTTTTTTAATCACTCCTTCCCTGGTACAACCCATTTAGCCTAGTGTTCCATTATTGGAACACTAAGCATGTGGGAGTTATTTATATCCTACTGCTCAAGGTAATTGCCAAGGTCTGACTGCAAAAATTCAAAAAATTTCACTTCAGGCATAAATAGGTTAAAATAGTTCCTCCTGCATAATAGGTACTCAATAAATACCATTTCTTGTCCATGAACAAATAGGCATAAATGGGTTAAAATTGTTCCTGCTGGATAATAGGTAATACCTTTTCTTGTCAATGAACAAATGAATGTTATACCTGATATGTCAACAAACAGGTAAAATGAGCTAGAAACAGTTTCAGCTGGTCCCTAAGTATCCGTCAGGAAAGTAAACAGTTACCAAAGGTATTATCTCCAGTAGCTTCCTAGTTAATTAGCTAATGGATTAATCAGTGCCTCCATTCCTTTCTTCAACAAGTATTTATAGAGTTTTACTATGTGTTTGACACAGATACGTGCTAGGATTTCAAATATTCCAATGAAGGAAACACATAATCCTTACTCTCTTAGAGCATAAGTATAACAGGAAGAGGGGAAAGTAAACAGACAACTGAAATGTTATTTAAAAACTAAGTCCTGCAACAGGGGAATGTCCTGAGAGCCTTAGAGAATGATCACCTTAAGGAAGCCAGAAAATCATGGAGGACTCAGAGAAGAGGCTGAGTGCTGCTTGTCCTTCTTGGGAGACTTGGCTGAGATTTATCCTCAACCCTCTTTGATTAAGGAAGCTGACATTTCAAAGACGTCACTTGAATGTGGGTTGGGAGTAGGCTGATCCTTCTCGTGATTGGGAACTGATTCAAACCAGAGATAATTGAGAAGATGTACAAGAAAGAACACGATGCCAAAACTGTGAGTGAAAAGAGAGATAGAGAAGAACATGAAAGCAAATGAGGCAGCTGCAATGATCATAATTGGCACCTGTCACACAGGATTTATTAAGAGAATTCCCAAACTGTGAATTCGTTCTTTATTTCAGTCGTTTTTATCATGTGCATCATTTAATTACATACTTCTGTGAAAAAGTCATCATTACAGGCAACCTTTAGTTATAAAATATATGTAGATGAATTTTTTAACTGAAATAAAAGGGAATGCCTCCTTTATAACACTCTTCCAGCAGAATCTAATGCTTTTTTCCCCCTCTCCCTTTCTCTAGGCAATACACTCTGAGATCCTTAACAATATCACTCCTTGTGTGGTTGAATAAAAAATCATGCTGACTTGATTGTTCTGGCTTTTTGCTTTCCCATTTCTGTGTAATCTTTTAAAAACTAACTTCTTCCGACAGCTCTGCTTAGAGGCATAGAAACCTAAATAAACTAAGGGGCAGAAACTTACAGACATAGAAAGCTTTAACATTTCACAAAAAGCCTGGAAATTTAGCTGCATAATTCTATGTGCAGTGAAATAGCCTGATTCTAGTTGGTGCTGAATAGAGAATGAGGAAAAACCTTCACTGTGGATATCCAGTGATCCCAGTATAACACTAAGGGTTATGACGTTAGCCTGCTCTTTTAATGCTCTGTGTCTGTGACCTTCAGCCTCTGCTCAAAAAGTAAATTGTGAATGCTGACTTATTGCTTAAGATTTTGCAAGAAACTCCTATTGACTGTGAAGACCTCTGCAATAAAGCAATGTTGCTCCAGCACCTGGTCTGATAGTCATATTATTTTACTAATTATTATTAACTATGTAACACTAAAATTTGCTTTCCTGTTTGGAAAAAAAATCTATTTTCTGGATTATTTCTCTTGATTTTTCTGAATGTCAACTATACTTATCTACTGTTTATTATGTTACAACCCAGTTTCACAGGGATCCAATTTGTGGAAAATTCACAGCCTCTGCCTGTCTCCATTCATCTCTGGTCTTCTGTGTCTTCATTATTCATTGCCCCACACTGGAGTGCGAACGTCTTAATGATGAAGAGAAAATCTAATGGCTCAAAGTTGCTTTTTAAAAAGAATTTTCTGAATAATGATGGTGAAAGTTTACTTTAAGACAATTTAAGAAGTATAGGCATCTAACAGAATTATTATTAGCACAAAATTATTTGGAAACACTTCCACAAATGTGTATTCATTTACCCACATACAGAGGTAAACTTCAATGACTTCAACATTATGAGCAATTTCTTAGCTAATAATGCACTTCATTCTGGAATGCAGGGCTCTAACCTGTCAGAAAAAAGAAAAATGGCTTTATCAACCTGACCAATGATGTATTAGAGGCAAGAAAGTATTTTAGGAAGCCAGATTGATAATGACAAGGTAGGCTGCCTTGGTTTGGCAGCACCTTATTTATTAACAGTTTATATTCCTAGGATATGTTTAGGCAAGTTCTGTAGCTTTCCACAGATATTAATATGTAACCAGTAAACTTTTATTTTAAAGGAAATGAAACTTCTTGTTCAGCTCACATTTGGGTTTATGGTGCTACATACCAATGAACCATTTGATTTTAAAGACTTTTTATGCAAGGATGTTACCACTTACGTGTTGATAAGATGTTCTGACATAATTAATAAAATCTCCAATTATGTGTTGTAGATGACTTATTACTTTTTCTTTCTTGGACTTTGAGTCCCATTCAATGGAGATTTAACTTCTAAATGAACTAACACTGGTAAAATATATCTCATCATAAAGCCACACTAATGCAACCTTCTCACTTGTGACCTATTTATGATTAGAATTATTTTTTTGAAAAAAAAAAAAAAAAACAAACACACAGAGTTTCTCTCTTCTTGCCCAGGCTGGAGTGCAATGGCATGATCACAGCTCACTGCAACCTCCGCCTCCTGGGCTCAAGTGATTCTCCTGCCTCAGCCTTCAGAGTATCTGGGATTACAGGCACCTGCCACCATGCACGGGTAATTTTGGCATTTTTATTAGAGACAGGGTTTCACTATGTTGGCCAGGCTGGTCTTGGACTCCTGACCTCAGGTGAGCCACCCTGCCTCAGCCTCCCAAAGTGCTGTAATTACAGGCATGAGCCACCCTGCCTGGCCTAGAATTTTTTTTTTTTTTTTAAGCTGTGTCAATTAGAGAGCATATATTTGCTTTAAGCCTAGGATTATTATATGATTTATTATCTAATCTGGAAGACTTTTGAGATTAATATAAAACATTGTTAATAATTATGCTGGAGCAGCAAACACATATCAGAATATTTTTGACAATTAAAAAAAGCAGAACATTTTATGACCAATATTGAGAGTTACATGTATGGTTACAAACTAGAGAAAGTGCCTGCTACTAAAATTTTGTCATTTCCCTCTAGAAATATGTGCTGTATACTCACCTAGGTGTTTTGTATTTGCTTGATATGTATCATTTATTCCACTTGTAAACATTTGATTTGTTTTGATGCATTATCGATTAGAAAATGAGTGAACTAAATGATGCTTAGCTCAGGTTGTCTCTAACTGTACCAGTTACTCCGCATAAGATGTGTCACCTTGAGCACTGCTGCTACTAACAACAGTAACTAACATTAACATTGTCTATAATAGTGTTTACTGAGAGAGTAAATGTCTACAGCATGGTGATAAGTACACTACATATATTATCTCATTTTATTCCCAAACCTGGAAAGGAAGGTATTATTATGCCCATTTTATAAATGGAAAAACTGAAGCCCAGAGAGGTTAAAAACATCTTTGGGCTTCTACAGTTAATGTACACAACTGCTTCATACATAAGTCCTTTTGATTTTGAAGCCTCTGTAAGTCATCCTTTCTGAGTCTTGGCTTCCCCATTTATGAGATTAATAAAAATGAATTGGAGCACACAATCCCTAAAGGACTTCAATACTATGATTTGACAACTCTCTCTTTAGCGTATGATAACACGACATCCTTGATCTATACTTTTACAAATAAAAACAAGAAATCTCAACCACTCTTTTTAATAGAGCAAAGTTAGACATAAATTTTCCAGCAAAGTTTGGTTTGGGATATAACAAGAATGGTAACATATCATTTAGCAAATGACAGCTTAGACACATGTTATTTATAAAAAGAGCAAACAATTACTTTAATGTAGAATGTAAAGAGATGAATACTATTTTAATGTGTAAACATACTGCTTTTAAGGCTCCTTTGAGAATTGTTTTGAGTTTATTTTGTTTTTAAAATGATAAAATTATCTGTCATTTTAAATTATTTTAGAAGCATATTTCACAAAATAGAACAAAGTGTTATACTGTTATTTAGCTGTTATTATTCTTGCCTGCCTATAATAATGATGCACTAATAATCCTATGGTTATTTTGGTTTTTATTATGTGGGTTTTTTTTTTTTTTTTTTGCTTTTTGTTATTTTATTTGTCTTTGTATCTAAAAACTCTCATTTAAAATTTTTATACAATTTTATATCATTTAATTTCTTCAAGAAATATGTTCTCATTGCCTACTCTGTGCTGGGCACTGTTCCAGATTTTGTGGAAGAGCAAGAAATAAACAAAACAACCCTGACTTCATAAAACTTAGGTTTTAATTAATAAATGCTCACTTTTTAATAACTAGATATACAATTTTATTAACTAGACATTTTACCTTCTTGACAAAATCTTTCTTATGAAACTCATATCATAATTATCTTTCTTTCCTTCCACCTATTTACACTTGCTTAGAGTGGAACATTTAAATATTCTGGTTTTAATTTTCTTAGGTACAAGTCTTAACTTCCTAACAACATAAACTTCCTGAGGACAAGGCCATGTAATATAACTTCATATCCACATCCACTATTCAGTAGTGAACATTTTCATCCATGCTTCTTTGGGTTTTCATGTGAGCATTTCTTTGAGATTGATAGCTTAAAGTTAAATCATGAATTTGAAAGAGAGCTTCATTTTAACTTCAATACTACCAATTGACCTTGAATAAAGCTACAAAATTCCTACCAAAAATATATGTGAGTATCTATTTTCTCTTACCATAACTATCACTAGTTATCAATAAGTTCTTATTTTTTTCCCAATCTTATGAGAAAAAAAATCTAATCTTTAAAATTTATATTTCCCTGGTTACTTTTCACATGTTTTATTAAGTATTTTTGTTTCTTCCATGAATTTCCTAGTTTTATCCTTCATCTTTTTTCTGTTGAGGTGTCTGTGGTTTACTTGTTGCTTTAGAGGTCTGCATTCATCTGGACATTAACTCTTTGAATTGTTTGTTGTAAATGTTACAAATAGTTTGTGACTTGCTTCACATTTATTTCATACTATCAGTGCAATGATACTTTCAAAGGATCTGTCATCCATCCTTTGCCCTAAAACACAGTTCATATCCAAAGTATTACAGGAAAAAGCAACTTATTTATACATCTGTTTGGAACGAAGGGTCTCTGTGATGCATTTTATAGTGGTGTTGGTTCCTTTTCGAAATCACCTAAGATCTACTCTTTAGGGTCAATGCTCCACTTTACAGATGAGATAAAGGGAGAATTTCTCTTCAGCCCCAAAACCGCTTAATTACAGATGAACAGCACTAGTAATTGTTCTCCCAACTGAACAGCATCTTTACCCCACACTCACTGTAGGTCCATTTGTCATTATGATATTTTAGAAATTCTATTCTGCAATATATTATCAAGGAACCTTTATATTGTGAGAAAATAAAAAATTACTGGGTTGATAATGCGTTTTCCATATTAAACGCTTCATACATCCTTTCCCCCTCCAAATCTGTCCTTTCCAAGTGATCTTGAAAGTATCTATTTCATGGAAAGTTATCTGTTGTTCTTAGTTAACTCAATATTAATCCAATTTCATACCTCATTATAATTAAAATCTACTTTAGTTTGTGTCCACAAAGCCTGGGGCACTTCTTCGTTACCAAAGCCTACACTGCCTCATATTGTATCTAGTGAATGACAGAAATGGATTGAGCCAGGCTGTGCATATAGTTTCATTGTCAAACACAGTATGGCTTGTGTTCAGTTTCCCAAAATGGATCTTAACTGGCTTTCTTTTTTCTATTATTTCTTCCTTCTTTCCTTTCTTTCTTCTTTCTTCCCTTCCTTCCTTCATTCTTTTTTTTCTTCCTTTTTACTTTTCTTGAGTCGCAGACGACCTCGCATGTGACTCATATGACTTCCCATATAGCACTAACCAGGAAACCAAATAAGAGTTCTACAGCAGTCCACAAATGTGAGCCAAACTGCGCCACCAGAGGTCCAGGACAGAAAACACAGAAAAAACAGATACATTATACAATATGCCACCCCACCCCCACCCTGCCATGTACCTTTCCAAAACTCTTTTTTGTCTATATTTAAAAATCCAGTTTTAAACTCAAGAGTGGAAAATTAAATATAGTCTGTTCTCATTTGTAAGTAGGAGCTAAGCTATGAGCATGCAAAGGCATAAGAATGATATAGTGGACTTTGGGGGCTTGAGAGGGAAGGTTGGGAGAGGGGTGAAGGATAAAAGACTACATATTGAGTACAGTGTACATTACTTGGGTGACATGATGGGTGCACTAAAAATCTCAGGAATCACCACTAAAAACATTTTTGTGTAACCAAAAAACACTTGTACCCTAGAAATTATTGAAATATTTTTTTTAAAAAACACCATATATCTTATATATCCAGGAAGTTAACAACTCCACTCTCAGATTCACACATTGGTCACTTTACAGTACTTTTAGATACAATACTGAAAACTTATATGGGCAAAATAACTAGCTTTTAGAATATGTACTATTTTTATTTTGCTTTTTAACAATATAACTTCTTTTATATACTGAGCATATTTAAATTAGCTTTAATCGTTGTTTCTTTTGTCTACCAATTCTCGTTTTTCATTTCTAATTGTCAGAATTTCCCCCACTAAAAGCCCACAATTCAGGCTGAACAATTCGTCCATTTTAACTCTAATCCAGAAACTACTGAATCTCCTTGTTTCTTTTCTTATTATTTTATTTATTCATTTATTTTTGAGATAGGATTTCACTCTGTTGTCCAGGTTGGAATTGAGTGGCACAAACACGGCTTACTGTAGCCTCGACTTCCTGGTCTCAAGTGATCCTCCTGCAGCAGCATCCAGTGTAACTGGAACCAAAGGTGTACGCCACCGCACCCAGCTAATTTTTTAATATTTTGTAGAGTCAAGGTCTCACATTGTTGTCTACCAAACCATGATTGGAATTGTAAACCTGTGAGGAAAAGGCTCACGTCACCTATGTTATCTACTCTATCACAGCACCCAGTTCAGTGCAGGCACACAGTAGGTGCTCAAGAAATATTTTTGGATAAATGAATGCATGGCTGAGGTTGACCTTAGGTCTTCACCTGGTTAGTCCCACTCTCAGGACCTCAAATGCTGGGCCATGCTCACATCGGACTGGCTTTCCATAGGTCTCTATGAGCTCAAAGGGCTCTCTCCCTCTTGTCCTCCCAAATTGATTGTATTAACAGTGAGACTTCCACAAGTTAGACTAATTTACATTCTCACCAATAATGTAAAGTGTTCACACAAAGGAATATAAATCATTCTATTATAAAGACACATGCATGTATGTGTTCATTGCAGCACTATTCACAATAGCAAAGACAGGGAATCAACCCAAAATGCCAATCAGTGATAGACTGGATAAAGAAAATGTGGTATGTATACACCATGGATTGCTATGCAGCCATAAAATAAACCAAAACAAACAAACAAAACCAGATCATGTCCTTTGCAGGGACATGGAACAAACTAAGACAGGAACAGAAAATCTCACTTTTTTTTTTGAGGTGGAGTTTCACTCTTGCCATCCAGGCTGAATTGCAGTCGTGCGATCTTGGCTTACGGCAACCTCCGCCTCCCAGGTTCAAGAGATTCTCCTGCCTCAGCCTCCCGAGTAGCTGAGACTACAGGTGTACGCCACTACGCCTGGCTAATTTTTGTATTTTTAGTAGAGACAGGGTTTCACCGTGTTGGCCAGGGTGGTCTTGAACTCCTGACCTCAGGTAATCCACCCACCTCAGTCTCGTAAAGTGCTAGGATTACAGGCATGAGCCACAGAGCCCAGCCTGCAGGTTCTCACTTTTAAGTGGGAGCTGAATAATGAGAACATGGACACAGGGAGGGAAACAACACACACTGGGGCCTGTCGGAGGTGGGAGAAGGAAGAGCATCAGGATAAATAGCTAATGTATGCAGAGCTTAATGTCTAGGTGATAGGTTGACTGATAGGTGCAGCAAGCCACCATGGCACACATTTACCTATGTAACAAACCTGCATTTCTGCACATGTATTCAGGAACTTAAAAAAAAAAAAAAAGAAAAAAGGACTAAACATCTGTTAGCATTTTCCTCACTAAATACCAAACAACTAACACCAACACCACCACCAACAACAAAAACAATGAGACTTCAGGGATTCTCCAGGTTTCTAGTGCAGTGTAACCAAAATTTTATATGTGTACTATGGGTACTAAGTTAGAAGCTTACAGTTTTGAAATTTCCTGTAAAAAAGGAAGTTACTTACTTTTTATTGGCAGGGCCTGGGGGCAGTGCCTGGCTCTCACATTAGTCAATATTGTTCACATGTGAAACTCAGGATTTAGTTCTATGTGCTACTCAATTCATTTTAAGGAAAAAAATTTGAGGCCTACTATGGGCCAGATGTGGTGTGCTAAGTTGAAGTAACAGTACGAACATTGCTTTCAAAGAGTTGTTACATCTTGCTTTATGCAAACTTTGGAGGAAATTTAAAAAATTAACTTGAAGAATAGTTTTATGTTTCTGTAATTCTGATTTGAAAGAAGCTTATATTCCATAAAATATTTGACCTTGCTATACAGATAAAAAATATATGTACTTTCATTTGAAGAAAGAAATTTCTTTAACATCCTCTAAGGTCATATAAGGCTGGTTTCTGATTCATCTTGATGTTCTTGGGCAGAATAGAATGATTTCATATTTAGTTCTTGGTGTGCCCATTAAGGTACATTAAAATGTAATAATAACCATTTATTTGGGGACATACTATTAGAAAATTTTATTTATGAGACCCTGGGATATAACAAGAGTGTCAAAATTCACTATGACACGCCAATAGTCCTCTGGATTTTGTGAAAAATAAAGTCCAGTTTAGGCTTTTGATTAGAACAGTCTTCCTCAATCAGAGTTCCATTAGACTGGATGACAATCTTTTTACAGCAGCTGGTGAAGGCTCAAATCCTCAGGTAACAGCAGACCAGCTGCCAGAAAGAGGGAAAAGCAACTGGAAAAAAAAAAAAAAAAAAAAAAAAAAATCTGTGTTGAGAACATTGAAGAACTACTTGAAAATAATTGTTAATACCACAAATATATTTTAGTAAAAGTTTAGGATTCACAGAAAATGTGAAGTGATTTTTCCATAGGCACATAAATTTTCACAAATTTTACTTGTATGCATAATGAGGTGGTGGTCCAAAGTTAGTTTTCTGAAACACATTTGCTATAATTATTTCATCAATAATATGTCATAGACTTTGATAATGGGTTTGCACCAAAAAGATATCTGTGTGGTCCAAAGTATATTAGTTTATTTTAATGCCACTGATGAAGACATAACCGAGACTGAGAAATTTACAAAAGAAAGAGGTTTATTGGACTTACAGTTTCACATGGCTGGGGAGTCCTCACAATCATGGCGGAAGGCAAGGAGGAGCAAGTCACATCTTTCATGGATGGCAGCAGGCAAAAATTTAAAAAAAACTTGTGCAGGGAAACTCCCATTTTTAAAACCATCAGGTCTTGTGAGACACATTCACTATCACAAGAACAGCATAGGAAAGATATGCCCCCATGATTTAATCTTCTCCTACTGGGTCCCTCGGCCAACACGTGGGAATTATGGGAGCTACAAGATGAGATTTGGGTGGAGACACAAAGCCAAACCACATCGCTAAGCATTTTTTTTCTAGATCTTAAAGCTCAAAGTTGGTCCTTCAAGGACCATTATGTCAAGAGCATTTCTTGGTTAGAACTTTGATTTTTAAATAGATAATAAAATAAAAAAATCAAAGTTAGGATGCCTGGTGAGTGCTTTTTACGTGTTTTCCACTAATCATATGCTAGTTGAATTGAACTGAAAATCAAGTTCACTACATTAGTAACCATTCTGGTTAGTTCAGCCTTCCAAACTACAATATTTTCAGTAAGCACTGTTCAACAGTCAAATGTAATTAAAGGATAATTCCATTTTTATTAAATCTCATCAAGATCGTTAGAGGAATACAAATGTACAGCATTACTCTTCCTGTTATCTGTTGTTGCATAATAAACCACCTCAAGATCAGAGGCATAAAAACAGTTATTTTATTAGGCTCATAGGTTCTGTGGTTCAGGAATTCAAATGGGCAAAGTAAGGATGGGTGTGTCTCCTCCACAATGACTCGATCCTCAGTTGGCTCTGGGCTAAAATAACCTGGAAGCTTCTAATATCTAACGCCTTCATTAAAACGTCTCAAAGACTAGGCCTAGCTGAGATTTCCTACTGAGCACAAAATTGCTGCTTTTCTGTGTGGTTGGGCTTCTCTGAGCACGGCAGCTGGGTTCTGAGAGGGAGCAGCTGGGCTCTGAACGATGTCCCCAGAGTAATAGGTGGATGCCATTTAGTCTTTTCTGATCTAGCCTCAAAAGTCACATGACATCCTTTGTATTGTACTCTTGGTCAGACAGCAACAAGACCCTGTCCAGATCCTAGAAGATTAGACATGTGGTTCCCCCTCTTGATGGGGGTAATGTCAAGCTCATCTTGCGGAAGAGCATGTGGGATGCAAGAAGTTGCAATCATCTTTGGAAAATATGATCTGCCACTTGTACATGTTTTCTTTCCTCTCCCAACTATTTATCGTGGTCCCTATGGTTATACCACTAACGTATTCTTTGTAAAAATATATGGTAAGTTCTCCCCAGTCTCTTTTTCTCTCTTCCTCCTAGTAACTTTGAACCTTCTCAGCATTTCATTGTATTTATCAATTTAATCTCTAATCTTAAATCACTCTTGGTTTTCTCTACTTTTTAGAGTTATAGATCCTTTTCTCCATTTTATTTCAATTTACAGCATCAAAAAATCAAAGAATCTAGAGTAGCAAACGTTAACATATTCAGTGTTGAGAAGGGAGGGAGTGAAACCCCGTCTCTACTAAAAAATACAAAAAACTAGCCGGGCGTGGTGGCGGGCGCCTGTAGTCCCAGCTACTCGGGAGGCTGAGGCAGGAGAATGGCGGGAACCCGGGAGGCGGAGCTTGGAACCCGGGAGGCGGAGCTTGCAGTGAGCTGAGATCCGGCCGCTGCGCACCAGCCTGGGCGGCAGACCGAGACTCCGTCTCAAAAAAAAAAAAAAAAAAAAAAAGAGAGAAAAGAGGGAAAGAAGAAGTTGAGTAATCAGATTAAACCCTCTTTGGCATACAGGAAAATGGAAATACCTCCTTGGAAGCCAAGATGTTGTTGTTAGCGCCAACGCCCCACTCAACAATATACCCTTTCTCCTGACCAACACAAGGCTTCTATGGTGTCACTGACACCTTCATCACATCGTAGTTAAGAACTGGATCATCTCTCTCTCCTTACTCACCCCTTACTTTCTGTGATAAAGTTGCTTTTTGTTACCACCCTTCAATACTAGAAGCAAATCTCTGGGTGTAGTCTCCAGTTAAGTACCCAACCTGGCTCTCCTCCAAACAGGATTGCCCTGTTGCTTACCTGGGATCTTCATTCAAGTGGCAAATGAGTCAATTGCAGCTTCCTAAGTCCATCTCAGGTCTAAACTTTAAGAAAGGAGTCTATTACCAGAAGACTGATTGCACCACCTACTTTTACTAAGACCTGATAACCTTCAACAACAATAAGAGTTGGAGGACCTCCTAGAGCTATTGATGTAGTCAGTGCTTATTTACTGTTGATCGAAAAGTGTCTAGACAGCTTTGACTGAGCTGTTTTTGAGCCCCCAAGTTTCCCTCTCCTGCCACTCAGCAGATGGCCTGTTGAAACAGTGCATGGGCCCTTGGACACTGTAGTTAGAGATTTACTACCCAAGTTCCACTGACCATCCTCCCATATATTCACTCTAATGTCTACTTTTTTGCCACTGATTCCAATAATAACCTTGTGAGCAGGTACTTTCTTCATATATAAATATGGATATTTCTCTATACCTGAAACTGTCCATTTTTACACTATTAATGTGACATTCCCTAAGCCCCATTAAAGACCCTTATATTTAGAATTTAGCACAGTATTTTCTGAAAATATACCAGAATTTTTGTAGGAATTAACATGTTCTGGTGACTAAGCCACATTTGTTTTGAGTCCCACAACAAAGCTAAGTCTCTAGGGTTGGCATTGGGCTGTAAATCTCAGTGAAACTCTAAAATCCATCCAAGCAAACTAGACTTCCCTTTCTGTGTGCAAACATGACTTCAGTATTTCAAGGAATCCTGCAGTTGCCTGAATGCAAGAAGGACTAAATTAATGTTCTGCTTGTTACATTAGAAGGAAATATTTTAGTCTTATTCGATTTAGTTAACTTACACAAGTGTTGCATAGATTTGACCTTCCTGATATTACATCTCATCCAGAGCACTGCATTTTCTGAGAACTGACAATTTTCTGGCCTGAAATCATTTTTACAGTGTCTCTTTAAATCAGCATACACATTTTAGTGGCCATCATGGATCAAGTTTAAAAAATCATTTTCCCTTTGCACCATTGTTCCCATATATAGGCGATGATATGAAAATACGCTTATCTGATTCTAGATAAGTCCTCTCAAATATATGTCTCTCAAAACAACTATTTCAAGTCAGAGCCCTATATAGTTTTTTACCAATAATGCTATACTCAAGACACATATTTGAACAAATCTAATTTATAGAAATTTAATTTGTTATTCACATGCTTCAAAAACATTAGAGGAGATCTAAATACAGAATGCACGTTTTCTGTTGTTTTGTATCCATTTTCTCCACAGCCTGCAGGTTCCCTCCAGCTATACTCAAAGACACTGGAAAAATCTCATTCATCACTACCACTCTGCACTCAGTCTGGATCATTCTTTTTCTCTTTCTTACTTATCTCACACTCCAAAGGTACAACTGCTACACAGAGCTGATTCTGTAATCTGCTCTCCCAAGCTCAAACCTACACATCATTTCCACTTAAATATCCTACCATAGCCTAAAGTGCAACATATCCAAAATGTAACCTATCATTTTCTGACTTAAACCTTCTCATAGTTCTCTGTTCCCTGGGAAAACATCACTATCCCCAATTCAAAAAATTTACTTGTTAGAAAATCTTTTCTGTTATACTCCTCAGCTTGACCCAGGAGGCTCTGCTATATAGAAGCCTTCCAGCCCCTGTCATAGTACCTACCACGTTGTATTTTTGCGGTCATTTAGGTCGTCTTGTCCACTAGTGTAAGCTGAAGATCAGGGATTGTTTCTTCAATCTGAGAGCTTATCACAGAACATATTTTTTTTAAGTAAATGAAAAATAGATTTGTTTATTAGAAAATATGGGAATTCTTCCCATCTACACACCAACTGCTGCTATAAATATGTATATAAACAAAGGAGCAAATAGAAATTAAACATTTAAGACTATTGGTAGCCTAAAGCTCGACCAAGAAAAAAAATTACCAGATGCAAGAAATAAAGAGGAAACCAATAATGGTGAAATAGACATGATGTTATGTGCCCATGGGGTACCTGGATTTAATACATGCTTTGATGTTTTAATACTAGAGCAGAGATAAGCATTGAAGCTTCAAGTCCAGTATGAGGCAGGGAACTATAACTCATTCATGCAGGAGAACTGGAAGGCACTGCCATAAATAGAAAACAATATTTATAAAGTATTTTAAGCCTGGGCCTAAATAATTATCAAGAAATTGAATCCAAATTTTAATTTACTCCAAAGTATGAAAATCCCAAATAAATAAACTAATATAAAACTTTTTTGGAATTCCAAAGTATCCTCTTAGGAGCGGGTTTCCACAATAAGGCATGCAACAGAAGAAAACTCTGGAGATTAATTCACAAACAGAAATTGCACAGCACATTAGGAAATTCAACAACAAGGAAAATAGTCCACAGATCTAAAAAGTACAGCGTGTCTAATTTCTGATGTACTAGAGTAGAAGAAAGTTATTTTAAAAGAAGAATATTTGTGGTAGAATAAAAATCAATCTTAAAATTCTAAAATTAGAATTATACATTTTTATAGAAGTAAAAAGTAAAAGATGGCTTAAAGAGTAAACTAGAATACTGGAAAACAAAATTAATGTTTAGGGAGATTAGTATAAATACACCACAAAAGAAAAAGAGATGAAATATAGAAAAAGAACTTAGTAAACATGGAAAATTGATTGGGATCCTCCAGGAAATGAGAACAGAAAAAAAATCAATTGAAAAAGTACATCCAAAACAAACAAACAAAAAAAAAGCAAGAATTTTCTGGCATTAATTAACACATACACACACAGTCAAACAAAATCAAGCCATGATTTTATAACAAGACACACAGCACTGAAATCACAGAAGAGCATGAAAAAGGTAATCTCATGGGCTACCAGAAAAAAAAAAAATGAGGACAGTTTTACTGACATTCAGACTTTTTTCTAATAAGCAATTGAAGATGGCTGAAGACTTTGAAATAGTATCTTAAAGTGCTAAAGAAAAGCAATTGTCAGGTTAATAATCTGTACACTCCTAGATACAATTTCAGCCCAAAAAATGTTAGTTTTCTATCTAAAAACACTCACAGAAAAGACAATCTTTGCAAGAGAAAAAAAAAAAAAATCTGGGAGAAAGTGCTGCATGTAGCAGCAATACGGAGGAAATACAGCAGTACAAAGGATAGTAGATGTCATTTAACTATTAACATCAATGTGTGATGACCTTATCACAAAATGTAATGTTAAATACAATTATAACAATACTTCTCTATGAAAAATATCATGGAAGATGAAAGGGGTTCTGTATTTAAATATAAAAGTTTAACAAAATATTGTTTTGAGTAACTTTTACTGGATACAAGTAGTTCCATAAACATCTCCACAATGACATCTGTCAACAGAGAAATTTGCAACATACATTACTATAAAAGGGTTTAAACTGCTAACGCTTACCTTCTTATTTGACTTTAAACAGTTTTTTTCTTTATCCATATTATCTTTGACACTATTAGGGATATAAGGCTTTCCTAATTGATAACATACAGACATTTCCAAACTACAGTCATGCATTGCTTCACAATAGGGATGCATTCTGAGAAATGTTAGGTGATTTAATCACTGTGCAAATGTTATGAAGTATACTTACACACCTAGATGGAGTAGCTTAGTGCACACTTGGGCTTTTCAGGTATAGGCCATTGTTTCTATGCTGCAAACCTGAACAGTATGTGACTGTACTGAATACTGTAGGCAGTTGTAACACAATGGTAAGTATTTGTGTCTATAGATATAAAAATAATTTAAAAGATACAGTAAAAATACAGTATAAAACAATAAATGGCACTCCTGTATAGGGCACTTACTACGAATGGAGATTGCAGGACTGGAAGTTGCTCTAGGTGCGTCAGTGAGTGAGTGAGTGAGTGAGTGGTGGATGAATGTGAAAGCCTAGGGCATTGCTGTATACTCCTGTAGTCTTTATAAACTCTGTGAACTTTGACTACACTAAATTTATTAAAGCACTATTTTTCTTTCTTCAATAATGGACTGACCTTGGATTATCATAACTTTTTTTTGAGACGGTGTCTCCCTCTGTCATCCAGGCTAGAGTGCAGTGAGATCATGGCTCACTGCAGCCTCTTCCTCCCAGGCTGAAACAATCCTCCCATCTCATCCTCCCTTGTAGCTGAGACTACAAGCTATGTACCATCATGCCCAGTGAATTGTTTTACTTTTTTGTAAAGACAGGATCTCACCATGTTGCTCAGGCTGGTTGTGAACTCCTGGGCTCAGGAGATCTTCCCACCTCAGCCTTCCAAAGTGTCGGGATTAACGGTATGAGTCACTGTGCCCAGTCTACTTTATCACGTTATATACTTTTTAATTTTAAAAAATTTCTTATTTTTTACTATTTTGCTATAACACAACTTAAAACACACACACACACATTGCAGAGCTGTACAAAATAGTCTTTATGTCTTTATTCTACAAGCATTTTTCTATTATTAACTTTTAAAATTTTTTGACATTTTAAACTTTCTTATTAAAAACTAAGATACAAACACACACATTAGCCTAGGCCCACACAGGGTCAGGATCAACCATATCACTGTCTTCCACCGCCACATCTTGTCCCACTAGAAGGTTTTAAGGGGCAGTAACATGTATAGAGTTGTCATCTCCTAAAATAACAATGCCTTCTTCTGAAATGCCTCCTGAAGGACCTGCCTGAGGTTGTTTTACTGTTAACTCTTATTTTTAATAAGTAAAAGAAACACACTCTCAAATAATGATAAAAAGTATGTATAGTATTATAAATACATAAGCTAGTAACATGGTTGTTTAGTATCATTATCAAGTATTATGTACTGTTCTATGTGCTATGTTTTTGTATGAATGGCAGTGCAGTAGGTGTTTTTACACCAGCATCACCACAAACACATGAGTAATGTATTGCACTACACTTTATGATGGCTATCACTAAGCAATAGAAGTTTTTAGGCTCCATTAAAGTTTTATGGGACCACGATTGTACATGCAGTCTATTATTGACCAAAACATCATTATGTGGTATGTGACTGTATTTACAATGAAAACATTTCAATATGAGTTTTCCGTTTGCTCCTGAGACCAAAATTTATATTGTATAAGGAAAGAAAAGTATTACACGTACAAAATGTCAAAAATTAAAATAAACAGTATAATTCATGAGTGCCATTGCTTCTAAAGGAAACTTTAAAAATTGAAATTTATAATAGGAAATTCAGAAATTAATTTTTAAATGCCAGGCTCCAACCCAACAAGAGTTAAAAATTAATTGGAAACTAGCCAGCTTCACCTAGACCACAGTTCAGCTTTGAGTCAACTGGGTGGACCAGATAAGCTCAAGTCCTGAGATTAGATTATGGTGGTTCCAGATTGCTAATACCCACAATAAGTGACAAGAACAAAGGAAAATCCTGCCTGGAGAAAAATAACATAAGATTAGAATGAAATTGTTTATACAAATTATTTTTTAAAGTTCAACATAAAATGAAACAGAAGGAAATAAGGCAAAATGAAAGAGAACAAACAACAGCCAATAGAAAAAGACTCAGAAATTAAAGAATGAGATCAACACACACACACACTCAGCAACTCAGCTACCTATATTTGTATTTTTAAAATCTATTAATGTAATTAAATGTATCAGCAGATATAAAAGCAATACCCATGTTTATCTCAATAATAGAAAAGAGAGATGCAATAAAATGTGATACAAAATTCAATACAATTCATGGTTTTTAAATAAAATAATTAACTGCAAATAAGAAAAAGAAGGAAAGACTATTAATTTAATAGAGAATACTTACTGAAAAGTAACAAGCATAATATTTACTGGGACTAGCGTGAATTACCCTTAAATAAGAATAACAAAGAAGATGACTGCATTCAGTTCTAATTTTTAAATCTGCCGGTGACTATATCTCAAATAAAATTGTTTAGGAAGTTGAGACTTAAGACACATATTATCCAATTTTAATATATAAATATGGACTTCATTTGGATTTGGATTTGATCAAGGAGTGTGTGTGTGTGTGTGTCTGTGCGCTCGTGTGCGTGTGTGTTTATGTGCATGCATCAGTGTGAGTGTGTGTGTAGGTAAGACAGATAAACAACCAAAGACTTCTACATTAACCGAATATTTGACAATATTAAATCATTTCTGTAATTTTATGTGTGTTAATGATGATAGTTTTTGTTTTAAAAATGCTCATATGTTGTAGTGATAATTTGTAAATTAAATAATATGATGTCTTGCATTCATTTCAAAATAATCTGAAGAAAGGGAGGAGTATGTAGGTGAACCAGATTGGCCATTAGTTGATAATTGGCAAAGTTGGGAATATTTATAATTCATAAGTATTCATTCTGCTACTTTTCTAAATGTGTATATATATATAATTTTTCCTAATTAAACATTAAACAAATTAGACCTAGACACATTATAGTGAAGCTATTGAATATATTTTATATATCTTTGAAAAAACTGGATGAGACAAATTATTTACCAAAAAATTAAAATTATACTGAGAGTAATATGTCTTATAACATTTCAAGAATAGATATTAGATATATAGAAATACATTTATGATGTATAAAATAGGGAAGGAGAGAAATGGCAGAAGGGAAAAAAATTACTACAAAAGAAGGGAAGAAAAGGCGGGGAAGGGGAAGGCAGAAACAGCAGAGAAAATATATGACAATTAAAAACAATATTAAATAGTAATATAAGTCTAAATATATTTGTGTTCACAATGAATATAAATGTATTAAATATATCCATCTAAAAACAGCAGTTGCATTCTGGATTTTAAAAAGTAGGTCACAAGTTATAAAGAAGAGGCACACCTAAATCATAAAACACTTGGAGTCTGAAAATAGAAGAGTGGAAAAAGATATACAAAGCAAATACTAGTCAAATAAATCTGGAGTGACTGTTAATATGGGTGACTTTAATATTATGTTAAAATTAAAATTTACTTGAATTTTTAAGAAAGCACTTTTAAGGATAAAAAGAGTACTTGTGTAATGTAAAAGGTCTCCATATATGACAATTCTAAACTTCCATGCACCAATAAAAGAGCCTCAAAATAGATGATGTAAAATTTAACAGGTGATCACAAATTATTATTAATAGAACTATAAGAAGCAACCGAGAATTTTCATAATGAAAAATTTTAACAGTTATTTCTCTATCACAAGGGCAAGAAAGCAATATTTAGTAAAGATCTAGAAAATGTGAGTAACAAAGCTAACAAATTTGGTTTAGTGGACATAAGAACACGGAAAGAAACTTTAAGACTGCTTCGACATTTTCAAAATCTGAACGTGTGCTAGACTGCAATACAAGAAAATAGAATGGTCTGCATTATCTCAAGACTAAATTAATTTTGAAGAACTGCTATTACACAGACCACATTCTTTGATCATGACATAATTAAGTTAGAAAGCTTATTTAACAGAGAATAAATAAACTTTGTAAAGCTGGAAATTTTAAAATACATATTTTTGGTAACCAGTGGATGAGAGATGAGCATAATAAAAATTAAAATACTTAGAACTGAATTTTGTAGAAAATGCTATATATCAATACTTGTGGAAAATAAGACAAAATCAACCAAAAAAAGGAGAACAATAACTATAGAATCCCACTATTGTCATATACGATTGTGAAAGCCATGCCCAGCACAAGGCTAACTGGCAGAGCAGACAAATGGGGTTGTAATCCAACCATATTCTGCTAGCAAAGTCTTGTCCACACTGTGTTTTCTTGAGGAGGTGTGTCTTTTTAAATTTTTTACAATAGCACTCTTTATGGGTGACTAGCCACTCTGATCAATAGTTACCAAAGAGCAAGAAAGTAACTAGGAAAATCTATCAGACTAAAACTTAGAAGTTAGTGATAAAAAAATTAAAAATGTATAATCTACTGAGACTTAGAAAACAAATGCACACCAATGAGCAAAGATGCTCATATTTGTGCCAGATAAATCCTCATTGATGCAAATGAAGACATGCCAATCTACGTATCTGGTATCTAAAGCTCATGTAAAACTGGGTAGCAGCAAAATCCAACTAAGATTGGTAGACTGTATTAATGTCAATATCCTATTTGGGATGTGGTACTGTTGTTTTGCAAGATGCTACCATTGAGGAAAACCAGGTAAAAGGATCTCTATATTATTTCCTACACATGCATGTTATTATCTCCTACAAATGCATCTCTATATTATTTCTTACAAATGCATGTCAATTTAAAATCATTTCAAAATAGAAAGTTTACTTAACAAAATCAAATTAGAGAAAAAAGATTAAGTAAATTACAGAACAGGTGGTATTCAGCTGTGGCGAATATCCTGAAGGTGACCTGTAAACTAGGATCTTGGGGTGGTCAGATCAAGAATGTGAGCTCTAGAAGCTTGAAAATTTGTGTTTGTCTGCCAAGCATTTAAGCACTTGTTTTTTGGGTCTTGGTGTGTGTGTTTTCCTTTCAAGTCAAGGAAGTGGAAATGGGAGCAATTCCACCTAAATCATGTCTGGGAGGAGGCTTTTCCTCAAGTGAAAATATGTGATATTAACAGAAGAGGAATTGGTGCTGTGAGGCAAGAAAAGCACCTGAGATCTTTTTGTAGAGAAGCTCAGAATAGGGATTTCTCCAAACTCGAATGATTAAAAAAAGGATACAGGGTACCAATCTCTGCTTCATTCCAACACTGTGTAAGTGGGGATGCTCCTACAATGTGTCATTGTAGACTTCAGTCATGTTTACATAAGGGAAGAAGAAGAAACCTTTGGGAAATGAACAGCATTACATTGAGAGGGACTGGGGCCAGGGGAGAATTAACCACATTTCAGCTTAGAGGCTGGAGGATGAACTCAACATTTCTATAAGCTCTAGAATTCCGATGTGGTCACTATTCATTTTGGTCACACTAAATGGAGATGTTGATGAAAAGCTAGGTAGAAGCTCTATCTCGGAGGAAACATTAAATCAGGAAATTAGCCCTTGCTTCACGTTCTAACACAGCAGATATGCTTATAGCTGTGGTTCCTGTTTTCCAAAGCCTGCATATAGTGTGGAAATATTTTCAAAAAATTGTCTAAAGCAGTTTTTAGTATGTATGAATGTATGAGAATAATCTCCATTATAATTATCCCAACAATTTAAAAATCTATTAATTTGCAAAAAGACTGCTTATTAAAATAAAACAAAAAATCTCCCTGAGCCATAAGATTTCAATTGGTGAGTAGATTATATGCTTACTATGGCTCTTGATGATTAGTACATATTATCAAGCAATATAATTATGTTTAACAAAAAAAATAAAGCTATGGATCATTTCAATAGGTTTCTTTCTAATGTTACCTTCTGGGAGGATCACAATCAGGTATTTTAACTAATTTTTTTAAAGTACACACTTCAGTTTATAATGTCAAACAAACAGAGCAATTGCTCATTAATAGAAAATTAGCACCTTGAGAAAAATGTTGGTCACTAATTACAAAGTACAAAATTCATGAAATTCCCTCCCTCAGTAAAATTAACTAGAAATAACTGTGTTGAAGAGAAGAAAAAGAAGCCACCCTTGCTGCCGAAAATATCACTTTATAAAGTGATTCTCCTCTTCAACTACTTTTATTTTCCTAAGTGAATAAGTGTGACAGTTATTATAATCATTCTGCCAAACAAAAGAAATTTTTTAGTTAAGAATATGCACTTAAAATGATTTATTTCCATCATCTTATGGCTATGAGAGAACAGTCATATTATTGTGAAATTATCTTCCATGTGATGGAAAATAGACTCCTTGAAATGGCTAAAAGAAAATAAGTTATATACTCATTCACTTAATAATGATGTTCACTCATTTACATAATGCAATGTAAACTACAGTGTGATTAAGAGCATGGGCTTTGGAGTTAGATAAACCTGGGTTAGAAATGTAGCTCTGCTTTTGATTGTCTGTGTGACCTTGGGCAATTTGTTTAGATTTTCTGAGCCTTATTTCATCATTTTAAAGTAGGTGTTATATGGCTTATACATAGGATTATTACACAGATTAAATATGTCAGTAAAACATTTAAATAGTATGTCAAAAAAGCATTTAAAGGCACAGTATTTAGTTCATTGTGATAAATAATGGAAACCAAATGGTGGTGAAGATTTGTTTTTATTAAATGCAGAAGCTCCAATTGCTTGGACACACAGTTTCAATCACAAATTGTTGGCTAAATAACCCATAAATAACAGAGAAAAGTCACATATATTTTAAAGAAAATGTTAGTCTTATAAAATTGAAAGTTTGAAAAAGTCCAAATATTTTAAACGCATTATATCATAGCACAATGTTTGCTGAAATGTAGTATGATAATGTGTCCGGAATTGGTTCCTTCTGGTGGGTTCTTGGTCTCGCTGACTTCAAGAATGAAGCCACCATGCTCGTGGTGGGTGTTACCGTTCTTAAACATGATGTGTCTGGAGTTTGTGCCTCCTGGTGGGTTCGTGGTCTCATTGACTTAAGGAGTGAAGTCAGGAGTGAAGCTGCAGACCCTTGTGGTGAGTGTTACAGCTTATAAACATAGAGCAGACCCAAAGAGTGAGCACCAACAAGATTTATTGTGAAGAGTGAAAGAACAAAGCTTCCACAGCCTGTAAGGAGGACCAAGGGTTGGCCACTACTGGCTGGGGTGGCCAGCTTTTATTCCCTTATTTGGCCCCACCCACATCCTGCTGATTGACCCATTTTACAGAGCGCTGATTGGTCCATTTAACAGAGTGCTGATTGGTCCATTTAACCGAGTGCTGATTGGTCCATTTTTACAGAGTGCTGATTGGTGCATTTACAAACGTTTAGCTAGACACAGAGTGCTGATTGTTGCATTTACAAACCTTTAGCTAGACAAAGAGTGCTGATTAGTGTGTTTACAATCCTTTAGCTAGACAGAAAAGTTCTCTAACACCTCTAAATATAGTCTATAATTTCATAATATAACAATTCTCAATGTGTATATGTTATATATTTTAATTTGCCCTCACTATAGATACATATATACATACATATATATGCATGATAAGCCATGCCCTGCCACACACATACACAGGTACAAACACATATACGTGGCTAATAATTTCATAGAAATTACAGAAGCCTTACCTTAATTCTTAGGATAAGACTATGTAAAGAAATTGGGTCCATTTAGCCCAGGAGAGATCCATTTCCCACCCTAGGTCAGAATGGAAAAGGGTGGGAGAAGTTGCTGGAATCTAGAATGAGTAGAGACCACCAGATAAAAGCTGTAGCCTTTGGTAGAAGGATACAGCCCACCCACCATCAACCTGGCAGAAAGGAGGCAAAGGAATAATTGCCTCGACCTCACTCTGCTTCCATCTGTGCTTGTCACACCAATGGCGCCATTGGCTGATCCTTAAGGAAGCCAGAGGTCACAGAGCCCACAAATGCTCCAAAGGGCAGAGTGGAGAAGGGTGAGGAGTACATTTGGAGGTGGAAATGGAAAACTCGCCATTGGAAAATATTAAAAGAATAATTTATCAGTGCTGGAGAGGGTGTGGAGAACTGGGGATTCATGGGAGTACACGTTTGTGGTTGCGGAAGTATTTCCACCCTCCTGGAGGTTAAGTTGACAACATGAAATGTCAATATCCTGCAACCTACAAATTCTACTTTGAAGGATCTATCATTCAGAAATAGTCAATGAACAAGTATGTGTGTATATACATACCTATGATTATGAATATGTGTGTATTGTTTATTACAATGAAAATTTTGTAATAACCTAAATGTCCATTAGTAGGAAGTTGGGTAAATATATTATTGTATTTATAAGCTGGACGACTATACTGACATTAAAATTGATTATTTAGGCTCATATATCTTAATAAGGAAAGAGTATCATAATAAACCATTAAATGACAAAACTAATACATAGGAATCCATAGGGGCATATATGCAGAAAAGAAATCTAAAGGGATATGTACCTAGTGGAAGTGGCAAAATTGTGGGTTGTTTCTATTTATTGCTTTTATTTCTGGCTATGTGTGTGTGGTTTTCAATTTTTTCAAACAATAAATATGAATTACTGCTAAGAAAAGAAATTAGGTCAATTTAAATCAAGTTAGAGAAAAATATTAAGTTATACTACAGGTTATATTCAATGAATTCTAAAAGAGTGTTGACTATTTCAAGCATCTTAATGTAGAAAAAGATTATAGCTAGGTTTTTAGTAAAGAATAGGCAAATCTTTACCAAGGAAACATCTGTTTTGTACAAATCTTTATGGATATAAGAGTCAAAGGGTTGACAAAGATGGTCTCTAACTCTTTAAAGAAATTAGACAGGAACTACCCTTCATTTCTTCTATGTAAATCCAGGAATGGTGTCTTCTTAGATGTAGTATGGTCTTTCCTCTAAAACTGTATTTTAAGACTGGAGAATTATAGTACGTCAATAACAGATCTTTTTCAGAGGCAGCCCTAAGCAAAATTTTGAAGTGGATCAAGTTGTCTTTGCCATTGTCCCCTTCTTTCCTAATAATTCTACTCTCCACCTGAGGCACATTTCTTTTCAGTCCCAGTAGCATATGCCCTCTTAACTGCCAGTAATTTAGGAAGCGAGCTAATTCCCCTTATAATGCCAGCTGTTCAACAGTAACATGTATTTCTCAGGAGTATTATCAAGATTCTTGCTGATAATAGTCCCAAAGAATCTTCAATTCCCAAAGAAAACCATTCCTAGGAGTGCAAATTAGTATTATTATCAGTGCTTATGTACATATTTTGGGGTAGAGACATTTTATTAACATTACTGAAACTCTACAATGTAGATGTTGTTCATTGGTTAAAAACTAGTCCAATACCATCATTTTTATATATTTAGCTTATTTTCCACCCTGAGCAGACAAAATACACAAACACACACACACACACACAAATAAATATATACGTATATGTTTCTATGAAAGAAAACAGAATAAGAGACCCATGTCAAGCGTTGTCTAGGGCTTGTACCCTTGTTTTAGGGTATCTCTTATGCTTGTTTTAGGGTACCTCTTATCCTTGTTTTTAAGATATCTCTTAAGTCTTACAGTTGTTTTTAGGGCTCATAGAGCTGGCATTTGCTCTACAAGCCCTGGAGACAACTCTGTACTGCTTCTGAAATAATGCAATGTAGGAAATTTGTTTTCCTGGGACGTTTCCGGCAGATATAGAAAGTGAATCCTCTGAGGATGTTTTCTGTTCTTGTTGTCTTGGGGGGATAAAGTGATAGTTTAATTTTGGATATAAAAATTATCAACTATATCTCTAATCTTTACTTAAATTTTCCATCAAAGCTTCTCCTCTGTGTCTTTTCCCTTATGCTCCCAATACCACACAATTTTATTTATTCTGAGGAGAATTTATTCTCAGGAGAAAACAGAAAAAAACTCTTTGATTTAGTGCCTCTCCTTGGTTCTTTAGCTAATGCTCCTCTTTGCTTTCACTGCTGCCTTCTTCAAAGTAGACTTCCGGCCGGGCGCGGTGGCTCAAGCCTGTAATCCCAGCACTTTGGGAGGCCGAGACGGGCGGATCACGAGGTCAGGAGATCGAGACCATCCTGGCTAACACAGTGAAACCCCGTCTCTACTAAAAAATACAAAAAACTAGCCGAGGGAGGTGGCGGCGTCTGTAGTCCCAGCTACTCGGGAGGCTGAGGCAGGAGAATGGCGTAAACCCGGGAGGCGGAGCTTGCAGTGAGCTGAGATCTGGCCGCTGCACTCCAGCCTGGGCGACAGAGCCAGACTCCGTCTCAAAAAAAAAAAAAAAAAAAGTAGACTTCCATGGTTATTACAGTAAATATCACATTATCATTATGAAAATCATCTTGTACATTGTTGAAATCATTTTTCAATCAAGAATTTAATGAAGACGAAAAATAAAACTTGTACTATCAGTATGGTCACCTGAAAGGATACACCATAGGAGCAAGGGAAAACTGAAAATAGATCGATTCTTACATGGAAAGCCAAGAATTTAATCACTGCTACCTAAGATTGGATTGATACAATTTTCAGAGGCTGAGGTGGGTGGATCTCTTGAGGTCAGGAGTTTGAGATCAACCTGGCCAACATGGTGAAACCCCGTCTCTACTAAAAATACAAAAATTAGCTGGATGTGGTGGTGTGTGGCTATAATCTTAGCTACTGGGGAGACTGAGGCACGAGAATCACTTGAACTCAGGAGGCGGAGGTTGCAGTGAGCTGTGATGATGTCACTGCACTCCAGCCTGGAGAACAGAGTGTGAGACTCCATCTAAAAATAAATAAATAAATAAATAATAAAAAATTCTACTCTTTCTGTTAGAATTAAAGGAAAATCATCTTTAAATCATTCAGAAGTTCTAATTATTCACATAATAATATGACAATCTGTATGATATTATCAAGAAAAACAAGTTAAGAAAAAGAAGATGACAAAACTAGATAACAGATTAAGAACCAACACTGGTACACATTTAGAGTTGTCAAACACAAACTTAGAAATAATACAAACACAAACTTCGCATATTTGTCCCTGCTTAAATCTCACATTGAAATGTAATCCCCAATGTTGGAGGTGGGGCCCTAATGGGAAGTATTTGGATCATGGGGGTGGATTCCTCCTGAATGGCTCGGGCCATCCTCTTGGTGATAAGTCAGCTCTCATTCTGAGTTCTCTGAAGATCTGGTCATTTAAAAGTGTGTAGCCTGTCTCCCCATGCCCACTCTCTCTCTCTCTTGCTCCTGCTTCTGCCATGTGAAGTGCCTGCTCCAGCTTTGCCTTCTGCCAGATTGTAAGCAACCTGAGACCTCCTCAGAAACTGAGCAGATGCCAGAGCCATGCTTCCTGTGTATAGCCTGCACAATCATGAACCAGTTAAACCTCTTTTCTTTATAAATTACCCAGTCTTGAGAATTGTTTGTTCATGTCCTTTGCCCACTTTTTAATGGGGTTGTTTTTTCTTGTAAATTTAAGTTCCTTATAAAGTCTGGATATTAGATATTAGATTTTTGTTAGATGGATGCAGCCAAGAAACATATGAAAGAAAGCTCAATATCACTGATCATTAGAGAAATGCAAATCAAAACCACAATTAACTACCATGTTACACCAGTCAAAATAGTGATTATTAATAAGTCAAGAAACAACATTATCCTCAGCAAACTAATGCAGGATCAGAAAACCAAACACTGCATGTTCTCACTTATACGTGGGAGCTGAACAATGAGAACACATGAACACAGGGAGGGGAACAACACACACTGGGGTCTGTTGTGGGGCTGGGTTAGGGAGAGGGAGAGCATCAGAAAAAAATAGCTAATGCATGCTGAGCTTAATACCTAGGTGATGGGTTGATAGGTGGAGCAACCACCATGGCACATGTTTATCTATGTAAAAAACCTGCACATCCTGCATGTGTAATTTGGAACTTGAAATAAAATAAAATAATTCAGAATGGCAAAACAAAATTTAAAAACTAAATTACCCAGTCTCAGATACTTATTTATAGCAATGCAAGAAGAGCCTAATACACATGTGAATAATATATTCAAATAGATGATAAGATCAAAAGATGATAAAATATGAAATTTCATCAGAAATCTGGAATCTATAAAGATGATGAAATTCTAAAACAAAAAAATATAATAACACAAATTCAGGATTTAATTGGGCAAGATGGTGGACTGGAGGCTTCTAACATGCCTCAGCCACTTGGAAATAGCAAAATCGTGCATAAGGATCAACTTTGTGAGCTTTAAGAAGGAAAACAGGAATCCACTACGATAACAAAGAATACAGAAATCCTATAGAAGTAGGTAGCCAAACTGCTCCTATGACAGCATCTGGCTAATAAAAATTAATGAAACCCCAGAATATAAGAAGGGCAGAGTGTCCCTCTCTGTGACCTACCTTTGCCCCCGGTATTCTGTGCAATGCAGGCCATGGGAGAACTCTTCTTTTTCTCAAGCTCTGGCGCAAACTTAGGGAGAGGCTTGAAGACAATGAGCAGGAAGAATACCAGAAAAATCTGCAGGCATTTTCCCAGAACTGGGTCTGGCAGCAGGATAATCCAGGCTTATACAAATCAGTCATTCTTTGGCAATCTAGCAGCATGGCCTTGCAGGCATTTTAGTCTCAAGACAGAGATTGGAACACTGGGGCTCTGAAGTAGGGTGGAGGTCTAAACAGCCAGAATTGTGTGGCAAGCGTGGAATGTGCCCCAGCAATAGGTCCTGGAATGTACTCTTCCCTGTTGCAGGTCTGGGGCAGAAGGAAGGCTACAGTAGCTGTAGTTTCTCCTGGGTGAAACAAGACTTGTAGCCAGGGCCAGCTTGGCAACCTGGAACCTGTCTGTGTGTGTCATAGCTAGGTGCCTCAGCCTACTTCCCTGAGACTGTGGTGCAGTGGGGCCCTCTCCACTCCACCCCCAGGCATATCTTCAGGTATTTGGGACAGCTGCACACATGGATTGGCAGCCTGATTCACTCCATCTTCCCTGTGCAGAAATCCATACACAGAAGGAGCCCTCTGCTTCATGCCTAGGCATATCTCCAGGCACCTGGAATATCTGCTTGCCTGGATTAAAAGCCTGACCCACCTCACCCTTCTTCTGCAGAGATTTTGATGCAATATGGACCCCTACATTCCATATCCAGTCAGATATCCAGGAATCTAGAGCAACCCTCACTCTCTTGGAGTAGGAGTTTAGGCTCCCACCCCTACACATGCAGAGAACTTTGGGCTGAGGTGATTTACCAGCTCCATGCTAGCCTAGGCACACCTCTGGGTTCTTGGTGGGCATCCACAAGCCCTTCCCTTGGGGCTGTTGCTTGTGTTTGTCATTAGGGAATCTATAGGCAGGCCCTCATAGTCTGACCCAGCCCATCTTGGTTCCCCACTGCAAAGCTGAGCAGGGAGCTCAGTCCACTGTGCATTCTACAGATCAGCCCATTGTGTAAGGCAACAGAGAACTTTATTCAATACACCATGATTTAGTATGTACCCATCCACACTGGTCACAACCGGCTCTTAGCCATAAGTGTCATCTACTGGTCTGTATGTAAGTCAAATTACACAACCCAATATAAAACCTGCCAATGAAGTGCACAGGGCTATAGAAGGAAGCGAAAAGACATTACCCAACATTTTCTACCATGACAGCCCCTAGGAAGCAGAAGAAAGAAGAAAAAAAATTCTATCAGCATAAAAATAAGTCCAAAATTTAGAAGTGGCAGCATCTCCAGATGAGAAGGAACTAGTGCAAGAATTCTGGTCCCATGAAAAATCTGAAATCTGTGACATCACCAAAGGCTCACACTAGGTCTCCAACAACGGCCTCTAATAAAATATGAAAATTCAGAAATGATAGATAATAAACTCAAAGCAAGGAAGCTCAATGAGATCTAAGACAATGTTGAAAATCAACATAAAGAACTGTCAAAGTCAATTCAGGAAATGAAGGAAGAGATAAACGTCTTACAAAGAATCAATCAGTTTCTGGAATTGAAAGACTCATTTAAAATATTTCAAAATACGACTGAAATTTTATCAATAGATTAGACCAAGTAGAAGAAAGAATTTCTGAGCTTGAATACTATTCTCTCAAAGTAACCCAGTCAGACAAAAATAAGGAAAAAAAAATTGACAAAAATTAACAAAGTCTTCAAGAAATATGGAATTATGTAAAGTGACCAAACCTACAAATTATTGGCATTCCTGAAAGAGAAGGAGAAAAGATAAACCACTTGGAAAACATATTTGAGGAACTAATTCAAGACAATTTCCTTGATCTTGCTAAAGAGCTAGGAAACCAGATACAATAAATCCAGAGAACACTTGTGAGATACTATACAAAAAGAACTTCGCCAAGGCATATAGTCACAGACTGTCAAAGTAACATGCTTAAGGTAAATCTTAAAGTCAACTAGAGAAAAAGATCAGATCATATACAAGGGGAACTCTATCAGGCTAACAACAAACTTCTCAGCAGAAGTCTTACAATCCAGAAGAGATTCGTAACCCGGTTTTGGCAATCTCAAAGAAAAGAAATTCCAATGAAGAATTTCATTTCCTGCCCAACTAAGCTTCATGATCGAAGGAAAAATAAAATATCTTCCAGAAAAACAATCACTAAGAGAATTCATTACCATTAGACCAGCATTACAAGAGATCCTTAAGGGATTTCTAAACATGGAAATGAAAGATCAATATTTGCCGCTGCAAAAACACACTTAATTATATAGCACACAGATCCCACAAAGCAACTATATGATAAAATCTACAAAACTACCAGCTAACAACTTCATGATAGGATAAAAACCTCACCTATTAATATTAACCTTGAATGCAAATTGTCTAAACCTCCTTCTTAAAAGTTACAGAGTGGGAAGTTGTATTTAAAAAAAAAAAAAATGCCCATATGTCTGCTATCTTCAGAAGACCCATCTCACGAGTAATGACATCCATAGGCACAAAATAAAGAGTTGAAGAAAGATCTATCATAGCAACAGAAAACAAAAAAGAGCAGAGGTTGTTATTCTTATCTCAGACAAAAGAGACTTTGAACCAAAAACAGCAAAACAGAACAAAGAAGGACATTACTCAATTTTAAAGGAGTCAATTCAGCAGGAAGACTTAAATATATATATCCTAAATATATATGCACCCAACATTGCAGCACACAGATTAATAAAACAAGAACGTCTAGATCTACAAAAAGACTTAGACAGCCAGACAATAATAACGAGGGACTTCAGTACCCCCACTGACAGCATTAGACAGATCATCAAGGCAGAAAACTGACAAATAAATTATTGTCTTAAATTCGACACTTGATCAATTAGGCCTAATAGATATCTACAGACTACTCCACTCAGCAACCACAGAATATATATTCTTCTCATCAGCACACAGAACATACTCTAAGATCAACCATATTCTTGGCCACAAAGTAAGTCTCAATAAATTCAAAAATTTAAAATCATACCAACCATAGTCTCAGACCACAGTATGATAAAAATAGAAATCAATAACAAGATCTTTCAAAACCATACAATTACACCGAAATTAAACAACTGGCTTCTGAATGACTTTTTTTCTTTTTTTAATCTTTTGCATTCAGGCCAGTTTAATTTTTTTATTATTTTTTATTATTTTTTTATTTTTTATTATACTTTAAGTTCTAGGGTACATGTGCATAACGTGCAGGTTTGTTACATACATATACTTGTGCCATGTTGGTGTGCTGCACCCATCAACTCGTCAGCACCCATCAACTCATCATTTACATCAGGTATAACTCCCAATGCAATCCCTCCCCACTCCCCCCTCCCTGTGATAGGCCCCGGTGTGTGATGTTCCCCTTCCCAAGTCCAAGTGATCTCATTGTTCAGTTCCAACCTATGAGTGAGCAATGCGGTGTTTGGTTTTCTGTTCTTGCGATAGTTTGCTGAGAATGATGGTTAGCTGCATCCATGTCCCTACAAAGGACACAAACTCATCCTTTTTTATGGCTGCATAGTATTCCATGGTGTATATGTGCCACATTTTCTTAATCGAGTCTGCCACTGATGGACATTTGGGTTGATTCCAAGTCTTTGCTATTGTGAATAGTGCCGCTATAAACATACGTGTGCATGTGTCTTTATAGCAGCATGATTTATAATCCTTTGGGTATATACCCATAATGGGATGGCTGGGTCATATGGTACTTCTAGTTCTAGATCCTTGAGGAATCGCCATACTGTTTTCCATAATGGTTGAACTAGTTTACAATCCCACCAAGAGTGTAAAAGTGTTCCTATTTCTCCACATCCTCTCCAGCACCTGTTGTTTCCTGACTTTTTAATGATCGCCATTCTAACTGGTGTGAGATGGTATCTCATTGTGGTTTTGATTTGCATTTCTCTGATGGCCAGTGATGATGAGCATTTTTTCATGTGTCTGTTGGCTGTATGAATGTCTTCTTTTGAGAAATGTCTGTTCATATCCTTTGCCCACTTTTCGATGGGGTTGTTTGTTTTTTTCTTGTAAATTTGTTTGAGTTCTTTGTAGGTTTTGGATATTAGCCCTTTGTCAGATGAGTAGATTGCAAAAATTTTCTCCCATTCTGTAGGTTGCCTGTTCACTCTGATGGTAGTTTCTTTTGCTGTACACAAGCTCTTTAGTTTAATTAGATCCCATTTGTCAATTTTGGCTTTTGTTGCCATTGCTTTTGGTGTTTTAAACATGAAGTCCTTGCCCATGCCTATGTCCTGAATGGTACTACCTAGGTTTTCTTCTAGGGATTTTATGGTTTTTTAGGTCTAACATTTAAGTCTCTAATCCATCTTGAATTAATTTTCGTATAAGGAGTAAGGAAAGGATCCAGTTTCAGCTTTTTACTTATGGCTAGCCAATTTTCCCAGCACCATTTATTTTTTTTTTTTTATTTTTTATTTATTTATTTATTTTTTTTTTTTTGAGACGGAGTCTCACGCTGTTGCCCAGGCTGGAGTGCAGTGGCGTGATCTCGGCTCACTGCAAGCTCCGCCTCCCGGGTTCCCGCCATTCTCCTGCCTCAGCCTCCTGAGTAGCTGGGACTACAGGCGCCCGCCACCGCGCCCGGCAAATTTTTTGTATTTTTAGTAGAGACGGGGTTTCACTGTGGTCTCGATCTCCTGACCTTGTGATCCGCCAGCCTCGGCCTCCCAAAGTGCTGGGATTACAGGTTTGAGCCACCGCACCCGGCCCCCAGCACCATTTATTAAATAGGGAATCCTTTCCCCATTTCTTGTTTTTCTGAGGTTTGTCAAAGATCAGATGGCTATAGATGTGTGGTATTATTTCTGAGGACTCTGTTCTGTTCCATTGGTTTATATCTCTGTTTTGGTACCAGTACCATGCTGTTTTGGTTACTGTAGCCTTGTAGTATAGTTTGAAGTCAGGTAGCGTGATGCCTCCAGCTTTGTTCTTTTGACTTAGGATTGTCTTGGCAATGTGAGCTCTTTTTTGGTTCCATATGAACTTTAAAGCAGTTTTTTCCAATTCTGTAAAGAAACTCATTGGTAGCTTGATGGGAATGGCATTGAATCTATAAATTACCTTGGGCAGTATGGCCATTTTTACGATATTGATTCTTCCTATCCATGAGCATGGTATGTTCTTCCATTTGTTTGTGTCCTCTTTGATTTCACTGACCAGTGGCTTGTAGTTCTCCTTGAAGAGGTCCTTTACATCCCTTGTAAGTTGGATTCCTAGGTATTTCATTCTCTTTGAAGCAATTGTGAATGGAAGTTCATTCATGATTTGGCTCTGTGTTTGTCTGTTACTGGTGTATAAGAATGCTTGTGATTTTTGCACATTAATTTTGTATCCTGAGACTTTGCTGAAGTTGCTTATCAGCTTAAGGAGATTTTGGGCTGAGACAATGGGGTTTTCTAAATATACAATCATGTCATCTGCAAACAGGGACAATTTGACTTCTTCTTTTCCTAACTGAATACCCTTGATTTCTTTCTCTTGCCTGATTGCCCTAGCCAGAACTTCCAACACTATGTTGAATAGGAGTGGTGAGAGAGGGCATCCCTGTCTTGTGCCAGTTTTCAAAGGGAATTTTTCCAGTTTTTGCCCATTCAGTATGATATGGCTGTGGGTTTGTCATAAATAGCTCTTATTATTTTGAGATACGTTCCATCTATACCGAATTTATTGAGCGTTTTTAGCATGAAGGGCTGTTGAATTTTGTCAAAGGCCTTTTCTGCATCTATTGAGATAATCATGTGGTTTTTGTCTTTGGTTCTGTTTATATGCTGGATTACATTTAATGACTTGCGTATGTTGAACCAGCCTTGCATCCCAGGGATGAAGCCCACTTGATCATGGTGGATAAGCTTTTTGATGTGCTGCTGGATCCAGTTTGCCAGTATTTTATTGAGGATTTTTGCATCGATGTTCATCAGGGATATGGGTCTAAAATTCTCTTTTTTTGTTGTGTCTCTGCCAGGCTTTGGTATCAGGATGATGTTGGCCTCATAAAATGAGTTAGGGAGGATTCCCTCTTTTTCTATTGATTGGAATAGTTTCAGAAGGAATGGTACCAGCTCCTCCTTGTACCTCTGGTAGAATTCAGCTGTGAATCCATCTGGTCCTGGACTTTTTTTGGTTGGTAGGCTATTAATTATTGCCTCAATTTCAGAGCCTGCTATTGGTCTATTCAGGGATTCAGCTTCTTCCTGGTTTAGTCTTGTGAGAGTGTAAGTGTCCAGGAAATTATCCATTTCTTCTAGATTTTCTAGTTTTTTTTGCGTAGAGGTGTTTATAGTATTCTCTGATGGTAGTTTGTATTTCTGTGGGGTCAGTGGTGATAACCCCTTTATCATTTTTTATTGCATCTATTTGATTCTTCTCTCTTTTCTTCTTTATTAGTCTTGCTAGCGGTCTGTCAATTTTGTTGATCTTTTCAAAAAACCAGCTCCTGGATTCACTGATTTTTTGGAGGGTTTTTTGTGTCTCTATCTCCTTCAGTTCTGCTCTGATTTTAGTTATTTCTTGCCTTCTGCTAGCTTTTGAATGTGTTTGCTCTTGCTTCTCTAGTTCTTTTAATTGTGATGTTAGAGTGTCAATTTTAGATCTTTCCAGCTTTCTCTTGTGTGCATTTAGTGCTATAAATTTCCCTCTACACACTGCTTTAAATGTGTCCCAGAGATTCTGGTATGTTGCATCTTTGTTCTCATTGGTTTCAAAGAACATCTTTATTTCTGCCTTCATTTTGTTATGTACCCAGTAATCATTCAGGAGCAGGTTATTCAGTTTCCACGTAGTTGAGGGGTTTTGATTGAGTTTCTTAGTCCTGAATTCTAGTTTGATTGCACTATGGTCTGAGAGACAGTTTGCTATAATTTCTGTTCTTGCACATTTGCTGAGGAGTACTTTACTTCCAATTATGTGGTCAATTTTGGAATAAGTGCGATGTGGTGCTGATTAGAATGTATATTCTATTGATTTGGGGTGGAGAGTTCTGTCGATGTCTATTAGTTCTGCTTGCTGCAGAGATGAGTTCAATTCCTGGATATCTTTGTTAACTTTCTGTCTCGTTGATCTGTCTAATGTTGATAGTGGGGTGTTGAAGTATCCCATTATTATTGTATGGGAGTCTAAGTCTCTTTGTAAGTCTTTAAGGACTTGCTTTATGAATCTGGGTGCTCCTGTATTGGGTGCATATATATTTAGGATAGTTAGCTCTTCCTGTTGAATTGATCCCTTTACCATTATGTAATGGCCTTCTTTGTCTCTTTTGATCTTTGATGGCTTAAAGTCTGTTTTATCAGAGACTAGGATTGCAACCTCTGCTTTTTTTTTGTTCTCCATTTGCTTGGTAGACTTTCCTCTATCCCTTTATTTTGAGTCTATGTATGTCTCTGCATGTGAGATGGGTCTCCTGAATACAGCAAACTGATGGGTCTTGACACTTTATCCAGTTTGCCAGTCTGTGTCTTTTAATTGGAGCATTTAGTCCATTTACATTTAATTTTAATATTGTTATGTGTGAACTTGATCCTGCTATTATGATATTAACTGGTTATTTTGCTCATTAATTGATGCAGTTTCTTCCTAGCCTCGATGGTCTTTACATTTTGGCATGTTTTTGCAATGGCTGGTACCGGTTGTTCCTTTCCATGTTTAGTGCTTCCTTCAGGGTCTCTTGTAAGGCAGCCCTGGTGGTGACAAAATCTCTAAGCATTTGCTTATCTGTAAAGGATTCTATTTCTCCTTCAATTATGAAACTTAGTTTGGCTGGATATGAAATTCTGGGTTGAAAATTCTTTTCTTTAAGAATGTTGAATATTGGCCCCCACTGTCTTCTGGCTTGTAGAGTTTCTGCCAAGAGATCTGCTGTTAGTCTGATGGGCTTCCCTTTGTGGGTAACCCGACCTTTCTCTCTGGCTGCCCTTAAGATTTTTTCCTTCATTTCAACTTTGGTGAATCTGGCAATTATGTGTCTTGGAGTTGCGCTTCTCGAGGAGTATCTTTGTGGCGTTCTCTGTATTTCCTGGATTTGAATGTTGGCCTGTCCTACTAGGTTGGGGAAGTTCTCCTGGATGATATCCTGAAGAGTGTTTTCCAACTTGGTTCCATTTTCCCCCTTACTTTCAGGCACCCCAATCAGACATAGATTTGGTCTTTTTACATAATCCCATACTTCTTGCAGGCTTTGTTCATTTCTTTTTCTTCTTTTTTCTTTAGGTTTCTCTTCTTGCTTCATTTCATTCATTTGATCCTCAATTGCTGATACTCTTTCTTCCAGTTGATCGAGTTGGTTACTGAAGCTTGTGCATTTGTCACGTATTTCTCGTGTCATGGTTTTCATCTCTGTCCATTCGTTTATGGCCTTCTCTTCATTAATTATTCTAGTTATCAATTCTTCCACTTTTTTTTTTCAAGATTTTTAGTTTCTTTGCACTGGGTACGTAATTCCTCCTTTAGCTCTGAGAAGTTTGATGGACTGAAGACTTCTTCTCTCAACTCGTCAAAGTCATTCTCCGTCCAGCTTTGATCTGTTGCTGGCGATGAGCTGCGTTCCTTTGCAGAGGGCGATGCGCTCTTATTTTTTGAATTTCCAGCTTTTCTGCCCTGCTTTTTCCCCATCTTTGTGGTTTTATCTGCCTCTGGTCTTTGATGATGGTGACGTACGGATGGGGTTTTGGTGTGGGTGTCCTTCCTGTTTGATAGTTTTCCTTCTAACAGTCAGGACCCTCAGCTGTAGGTCTGTTGGAGATTGCTTGAGGTCCACTCCAGACCCTGTTTGCCTGGGTATCAGCAGCAGAGGCTGCAGAAGATAGAATATTGCTGAACAGCGAGTGTACCTGTCTGATTCTTGCTATGGAAGCTTCCTCTCAGGGGTGTACTCCACCCGTGTGAGGTGTGGGGTGTCAGACTGCCCCTAGTGGGGGATGTCTCCCAGTTAGGCTACTCAGGGGTCAGGGACCCACTTGAGCAGGCAGTCTGTCCCTTCTCAGATCTCAACCTCCGTGTTGGGAGATCCACTGCTCACTTCAAAGCTGTCAGACAGAGTCGTTTGCGTCTGCAGAGGTTTCAGCTGCTTTTTGTTGTTGTTGTTGTTGTTTAGCTGTGCCCTGTCCCCAGAGGTGGAGTCTACAGAGACAGGCAGGACTCCTTGAGCTGCTGTGAGCTCCACCCAATTCGAGCTTCCCAGCAGCTTTGTTTATCTACTTAAGCCTCAGCAATGGCAGGCACACCTCCCCCAGCCTCACTGCTGCCTTGCGGCAAGATCGCAGACTGCTGTGCTAGCAATGAGGGAGGCTCCGTGGGCGTGGGACCCTCCTGGCCAGGTGTGGGATATAGTCTCCTGGTGTGCCCGTTTGCTAAGATCTTTGATAGAGTGCAGTATTGGGGTGGGAGTTACCCGATTTTCCAGGTGTTCTGTGTCTCAGTTCCCCTGGCTAGGAAAAGGGATTCCCTTCCCCCTTGCGCTTCCCAGGTGAGGCGATGCCTCACCCTGCTTTAGCTCTTGCTGGTCAGGCTGCAGCAGCTGACCAGCATGGATTGTCAGGCACTCCCTAGTGAGATAAACCCAGTACCTCAGTTGAAAATGCAGAAATCACCTGTCTTCTGTGTCGCTCGCGCTGGGAGTTGGAGACTGGAGCCTGAATGACTTTTTAGTAAACAATGAAATTTAGGCTGAAATTAAAAAATCCTTGGAATTAATGAAAACAGAGACATCATATAACAAAATATCTGAGATGCAGTGAAAGCAGTGTTAAGAGGAAAGTGTATAGTGCTAAATGCCTACATCAATAATATCAAAAGATCTCAAATAGATGATCTAACAACACACCTAGAGGAACTAGAAAAATAAGAACAAACTAACAATAAAGCTAGCTGAAGAAAATAAATAACTAAAATCAGAGAAGAAGTGGACAAAATTGAGACCTAGAAATCCACACAAAGGACCAATGAAGCCAAAAGTTGGTTATTTGAAAGAATAAACAAGATCAATAGGCTACTAGCTAGATTAACAAAGAAAAAAAAGAGCACAATAAAAAATGACAAAGGGGACATTATAAGTGATCCTACAGAAATACAAATGACTATCAAAACTATTACCAACACCTCTATGCACACAAACTAGAAAATCTAGAAGAAATTGATTAATTTTTAGAAACATACAATCTCTTAAGATTAAAAAAGGAAGAAATTGAAACCCAGAACCAATAGATACCATGTTTCAAAATTGAATCAGTAATAAAGAACTTACCAACTAACCTGGCCCAGATGGATTCACAGTCAAATTTTAACAGATGAACCAAGAAGAGCTGATATCAATTCTACTTGAACTATTCCAAAAAAAAAAAAAAAAAAAAAAAAAAAAAGGGAGAGGGAATCCAGCCCTCAGGAGGAGGGATGATGCTATGAAGCCATCTTGATACCAGAACCTGGAAAAGACACAATAGAAAAAAGAAAACTATAGGCCAATATCCCTGATGAACATGGATGCAAAATCCTTACACAACAAAAAGTTAATTCATCAGGATCAAGAAGGCTTTATTCTAGAATGCAAGGTTGATTCAACATATGCAAATAAATAAATGTGTTCATGACATAAACAGAATTAAAAACAAAAATCTTATGATCACCTTGACAGATGCTGAGAAAGCTTTTGTTAAAATTCAATATTGCTTTATGATAAAAATCCTCAGTAAACCAAGCATCAAAGGAAGATACCTCAAAATAGTAAAAGCCATTTATGGAAAACCCACAGCCAATGTCATATTGAATGAGGAAGTGCTGGAAGCATTCCACTTAAGAACAGGATGTTCACTCTCACCACTCCTATTCAACATAGTGCTGGAAGTCTTAGCAAGAGCAATCAGGCAACAGAAAAAAAAAAAAGGCATGTAAATAGAAAAAGAAGTGAAATTATCTCTCTTCACTGACGATGTGATTATAGACCTAAAAAAACCTTAAAGACTCTGCCAAAAGGCTCCTAGAACTGATGAACAACTTTGATAAAGTTTCATAATACAAAATCTCTGTAGAAAAATTAGAAGAATTTCTATACATCAATAGCATTCAAGCTGAGAACCAAATCAAGAATGCAATCCCATTTACAATAGCCATACACACACACATACACACATATGCAAATACTTAGGAATATATCTAACCAAAAAGTAAAAGACTGCTACAGGAAGAACTACAAAACACTGCCGAAAGAAATTATAGATGACACAAATAAATAGAAAAACAGTCCATGCTCTCGATTAGAAGAAACAATATCATTAAAATGGCCATACTTCCCAAAACATTCTGTAGATTCATGACTATCCTTATCAGACTACCAGCATTATTTTTCATAGACTTAAAAAAATATTTTCTAAAATTCATATGGAGCCAAAAAAGAGTCTTAATAGCCAAAGAAATCCTAAGCAAAAGGAATAAAACTGGAGACCTTACATTACCTGACCTCAAATTATACCATATGGCCACAGTAACCAAAACAGTATGGTACTGGTTCAAAACAGACACATAGACCAATGGAACATAATAGAGAACCCCAAAATAAAGCCATACACCTGCAACTATCTGAGCATCAACAAGGTAAACACAAATAAACTGTGGGGAAAGGACTTTTCATTCAACAAATTGTGCTAAGATAACTGGCTGGCCACATGCAGAAGAAGGAAACAGGGCCCCCACATTTCACCATGTACAAAAATTAACTCAAGATAGGTTAAAACTTTAAACGTAAGACCTCAAACTTTAAAACCCTAGAATAAAACCTAGAAAATACTCTTCTTGATTTAACTCTTGGCAAAGTACTTATTCTAAGACCTCAAAAGCAATTGCAACAAAAACGAAAAATAACAAGTGAGACCTAACTAAAGAGCTTCTCTGCAGCAAGAGAAACTATTAACAGCGTGAACAGACAACATACAGAATGAAAGGAAATATTCATAAACTATGCAACTGACAAAGGTTTAATATCCAGAAATTTTAAGAAATTTAAACAACACAACAAGCAAAAACAAATAGCCCCATTAAAAAATGGTCAAAGGACATGAACAGACACTTCTCAAAATAATACATACAGGCAGCCCACAAACATTTGAAAAAATGCTCATCATCACTAATCATTACAGAAATGCCAATCAAAATGAAAATGGGATATTATCTCACACGAATCAGAATGACTATTATTAAAAAGTCAAAAAAAAAAAAAAAAGTGCCTGCAATGCTGTGGAGAGAAGAGAATGCTTATACACCACTTACTTATACACCACTGGTGGGGATGTCAATGGTTTCATCCACTATGGAAAGTGGCTTGGAGGTTGCTTAAATAACTTAGAACAGAACTATCACTTGACCCAGCAAGCTGATTACTGGGTATATTCCTAAAGGAAAGGAAATTGTTCTATAAAAAAGACATATGTGCTCATATGTTCGTTGCAGCACTATTCACTAGACAATGTGTTACATATATGCCACAGAATACTATGCAGCCATAAAAAGAATAAAATCATGTCCTTTGCAGCAACATGAATGCAGCTGGAGGCCATTATCCTAAGTGAATTGACACTGGAACATAAAACCAAATGCTGCATTTTCTTACTTATAAGTGAGAGATAAACATTGGATATACACAGACATAAAGATGAAATAATAGACACAAGGAACCACTAGATGAAGGAGAGAGGGTGTGGGGCAGGGGCTAAAAAATACCTGTTGGCTACTATGATCACTATCTGAGTGGAAGAATCATTTATACTCTGAATCTCAGCATTACACAATAAGCCCATGTAACAAACCTACACATGTGTTCCTTAAATCTTAAAAAAAAAAAAGTTGAAATTATTTTAAAAAAAAGATTTACTAAATATTTATCAGCTTGTTAGTCATAGGTTACTAAATTGGAAAATAGGTCAATATAAATTATTCAAATTGAAGCATGAATAGAAAACAACAAAAATTCATTAAAAAGAGCCTAAGTCATTTATCAGATTTCATGAAAATGTCTAAGATACATGTCAAAAATTTCAGAAACAGAAAGGATAGGACAGATAAATAACTTAAAGTGATAATGACATAACACTTTCCAAAACTGGCAGCATTTTTTAAAAGAACCTGTATTTGAGAGCATTAGGGTAAAATTGCTTAAAAGCAAAGACAAAAAAAAAAAGAACTTCAATGTAGCCTGAGAATTATTGAATTATTTTCTACAGAAACAGCAAGAATGGCAGATGACCTAGCAATGAACAATGGAGTCCAGAAAATAGTGAAATACCTTTAGACTGTGGAAAAAAAATAACTACAAATCTAAAACTCTTCTAATACACACAAACACAAACACAAAAATAAAAGTGAATGAAGTTGATATTTGTTTGGAGGTGGAAACTGATGAAGAGTTGTGAAGATCTAACATGTTTTCCACTTCAATTTTGGAGTGGATGGTGAGAACAGTTCTAGAATTCAAAAGGATAGGAAGAGGAAAAAACTGAAAAGCAAATTACTTGACACCAATGTATATAAATATGCTTGTGGAAAGAAAACTAAGACGGATGTTGGAACTATCCATATGCATTTGGCAATGGAATCCATAAGATTTAATGAAAAACAGACAAATAAAAAGAATCCAATACTAGAAATATTTAAAGAGTAAGAGAAGTTTAAAATTGACTGAAAAGAGTGGGTAGAGAGGAAGTCACTGGTGGTTTTATATATATGACATATGTATGAGAGAGAGAGAGAGAGAGAGAGAGAGAGAGAGAGAGATTTGTTTTGTGGAATTGACTTATACAATTGTGAAGGATGGCAAGTCCACAATCTGCATGGTCAGCCAACAGACTGGAGACCTAGGGAAGAGCCAACATTGCGGTTTGAGTCCAAAGGCAGTCTGTTGGCAGAAATCCCTTTCTTTCTTGAGAGATCAGTCTTGTCTTTATTATAGCCTTCACCTGATTGGATTAGGTATGCTCATATTATGGAGGATAATCTGCTTTACTTAGTCTACTGATTTAATGTTTATCTCATCTAAAAACCATACCTTCACAGAAACATCTATGATAATATTTGACCAAATACCTGGGTATACATAGCCTAGATAAGTTGACACATAGAGTCAACCATCATGGGAATCAAAGCCATAATGCCTTGGTTTGAAGAATATTGTGGAAGTGGAAAGGAAGTTTTAACTATTCTTTCAGAAACCTTGGCTGTGAAATGCAGGGGGGAGCAAGCAGGAACTAGAAGATTCCAAGGAAATTGTGTGTAGGGGTGGTGTGTTGTTTAGAATAGGGAAGACTTGGCATATTTATATTCTGGGGGGAATATTTAGTAAAGAGAAAAATGGATGATGCAGAAGGGTATGTATATCTAGACCAGATCTCTTAGGCAGGAGAGAGACCCTAGCCTAATGGGAGAATTTGCCCAGAAAGTCAGCGCAATTCTTCATAGCTAAGATAGATAGTTTCAATTTTTTAACACAAAGACAATATATTTCATCAGTGGTGTGCTAATTTTTCCACATGTTAACTTTGTTAGCTATATAAGACATTCAATTATGTTTGGATATAGAGAAAAATAATAAAACAGCATTTTATTCACATTTTAAAGCAGCTAGATAGAGTCTTCTATCAGAATTATATTTAGAAGTTCAGGTAAGGCTTCTTGATAAATACATCTTAAGCTATTCTTAGAAATTCATAGAAGTTATCCCAGCAGGGAAAAGAGAATGAATGATATGGGAAAGATTCAATACGTCCAGTTCTGAATAGGATAATGATAAGTTTTGAGTCCAAAAAAGAGTTTTGTTTAGCTGTGTTAAAAGGAAAGCTAATACCATCAAAATATTAATGTAAATTAAAATGTTCATAAATAAAAACAGCAAGGTCTTGTATTTTGTATGTCTTTCTTCACAAATAAAATTTAGAATTCAGTTTATCATAGATATAAATGCATATATTTCTAACACTTATTTTCATTACAAATGTTAAAAGTTTTCAGGCACTTTGTTTGATTATTCCTTATTAAGCTTTTACTATGGATCTAGAAATTATGATATTCAAAAGATAGTGTATACAATGCAAAAAGATCTGGCGCAATTGTAGACCTTACGGAACTTACAATACTACTGAAAATGTGAAGCTCACACACATTATATGCTATTATATTAAATCCAAATATATTTTGGTAAGTTTTAAGAAAGTTATAAAAATTTAAAAGAAGAAAAAACTTTCCTTAAAAATGTGTCATCTAAGAAAAAGACAAATCTGTACGTTTCAATGCCTGGTTGAAGGAAGACTAGAACATAAAGAAACTACTAATTGAGCTCTGTGGCATTTAAGGGAAGGAAAGTCACTTCTCAGGGAATATAGGGGAGGTCTTGTAAGGAAAAATATCATTTTAAGTGAATCTCAAGAATTCTGTAGAATATCAAAGGGTGGGGTGTTGCAGATAGTAATAAGAGAATTCCGTCATTTTATCTAGAGAGACCAGGTTAAGTAAAGACATGAAGTTCAAAAAACATAGACTCAAAAGGTAACCTAGAATTGCTCAGTGGCAAATCTGTCTGAAGGAATAGTGAAAACTAAAACTGGAAATTTATTTGAACTTGTATCATCAAGAACATCAGGGTCAAAAAGAGACTCTTTATCTTAATTTGACAAACAATGGGATAGTTTTCAAATGCATTTTAATGCAGAAAATCGTGAATTAAAGTTAGTTAATGACTTGTCAGGAGGATATTGTAGTAGCTTATACAGGGAAGAATTTGGTCCTAATTTAGAGTTGTGGAAAGAGAAAGGGGTATGGAAAGACTTTGTAAAAATCTATACCTGGATCCCCAGAATCTGAATTTTATAAGACATGAATACTTTTCTTTAAATGGGGGCTACCATAGGGCTACCAACATCTATTTTACTAAGAAGGGATATTTTTAAAGCACATTCTAACTTCATGGCTTTTTCTGTAGTTAGTATTGTCCACTCTAGAGTGTTTGGAAGATCCTTACTAACTGGGTCATCAGGCAAGACTCAATGATAGGGTTTGGTTCCGTGTCCCCACCTAAATCTCATCTGAAATTGTAATATCCACATGTTAGGGAGGGAGCTGATGGGAGGTCATTGGATCATGGGGGCGGTTTCCCCATCTGTTCTTGTGATAGTGGGTGAGTCTCATAAGATCCAATGGATTTATAAGCACCTGGCATTTCCCTGCTTGTACTCACTCCGTCCTGCTGCCCTGTGAAGAAGGTGCTTGCTTCTCCTTTGCTTTCCACCATGATTGTAAGTTTTCGGAGGTCTCCCCAGCAATGTGGAACTGTGAGTCAATTAAACCTATTTTCTTTATAAATTACCCAGTCTCAGGCAGTTCTTTATACCAGTGTGAAAACAGACTAATACACTTGCCTTGTGGATATTTATTCAATCCATAAATATGTATTATGTACCTACTATGTATACTATATTCTTTTACACTCTGGAATACTGCAACAAACAAAACAGAGTCACTGTTCTTTTAAGTTTATACTGTTGGTAGAATGAGACAAATAATTTTAAAAAATGTAAATAGGCTATGAAGAAAAGTAAAAGCTCTGAATTTCATTCTGAGGTAGACAAGAAGCCTCTGGAGGTTCCTATGTGTTCTAAAAGGATTGCTCTGGCTAATGTGTAGAATTTTCATCCGCACTAGTAGAAAAGGGGAGACAAGTTGGGACAGGAGATGAATTAATGTAAGTGAGAGTTGGTGGTGGCATAAAATGGAGAAGTAGCACTGGAACTGATGAGGAATTCCAGATATATTTTCAAAGTAGATTTGACAAGGTTTGCCAATGGGTTGAACATGAGGGTGAGAGGAAGAGGAGAATGAAGTTTTCCACTTTGGCTGGATATTGAATATAGATGTCAGTAGCATACACCCCTTGTGACACTTGTAAGTGTCTTCAGACATTGCCAAATGTCCTGTGGGAGACAAAATTATTCCCCAGAACCACTATTTTAGGCTAAAGAATGAAGATATTTGAAAGACAATTGTCAAGAATTTATTTTAACTTAAGCTAATTTGGGATAATTATTGCATACCTTAAAGGAAAATCAAGTATAAATTTGGAGATAAAAATATATAGCTTAGGAGGCAAGTTAGGGTTGAAGACATGAATGTGAGAGTCATCCATATATAAATGATATTAAAATCCTGAGAATGAAGGAGTGTAAATTCAGTTAGAGAACAGAAGATAGCTGAGAACTAAGCCTGGAGCATGACATGTTTAGTTGTGAAGAAGATGGATTCTATCCACGTAGAACAATTCAAAGTAAACAAGAATGCTCTTCCAGAAGGCAAGACAAGACAATGTTTAATACAAGAAGGAAAGGGTATTTCAAATGTTGCTGAAAAATCAAGAAAAATGAAGGCTAGAATTTGAATTTATTGATCTATTATTATGGAGGTTATTGATGACCTTGACACTAGCAACTTTTATTGAGAGGTAGAGATAAAAATCTGGAACAAATTCACGAAACAACTGTGGTGCAGAATTGGGGACTGCAAAAACCAAGAGCACTTTAAAAGAGATCTGCGCTAGAAGAGAGCAGAGAATTCAGGAATAGCTAGAAAAGAATGTGAGGTCAAAGGAGGTTTTCTGTTCTGTTTTGAAGGTGGGAGAAACAACAGTATATATTTTTGTTGAGGTGAATGATCCAATGAGAGGAAAAGAAGGTGATACAAGAAGAAGGGAAAACTGGAGTGAAGTCCTTGACTAAGGCAATACATGCCAAGATGAAAGCACACTAAGAAAGATGGTTTATTTTTTTTATTTTATTTTTATTTTTTTATTTTAGGTGATATCACGTCTTGAGTTTATTTATTTTTTGAAAATTTATCCGCTATATTTTTTCTGATTTAAGAAAATGCCTTTGATGTGAAATCAAAAAATACAGAAAAATACAAATAAGAAAGCACAAATTGTTTGCAGTCCTGCCATCTGGTGTCACACATTAGTGTACAGGTTTCTCATCCTTTTAAACACACACCCACATGCACATACATACATTTACCAAAATCATTATTCTTCCAGAGGCAGTGTAACAAGGTGGTTCATAGTTTGGACTCTTGAATCAGATAGCCTGGGTTTATATCTCAACTCTGCCACTTTCCAGCTGAGGGACTGTGGGCAAATCACTTTTATTCTCAAGGCCTCAATTTTGTCATCCTTAAAGTGCACGTAATAATAGCATCCACTTCATAGGCTTACTGTGTCTGTCAATGCAATAATTACAAGTCAAACTGGCAAGTGGGAAGAGCCATATAGGTTCTTACTTTATTATTATTAAAGATTTCTTCCCCTTGTTGGATGTACCATTATTTAGACCGACTTCTATAGAACATTTGTATAATAATAATAAATAAATTAAAAATAATAATAATAATAATAACACCCAATTTTGGTGAAAGAACAAGGAAATCACAGGTACTCTTAAGTAATGCATATACAAGTACAAATTATCACAATTTTTATGGAAAAATTGGCAATGCACATTTAAATCTTTGCAATTAGCCATATTCTCAGATTCTCATTCCATAGAAATCGCCATTCCATAGCTAGAAAAGTTTTATATACAAGATTGACTGTTGCAGTGTTATTTGTGATGGAAAAAGTTGAAGAAAGATGTTAAGAGCCTGAATGGTCTGATCTGGGTACACAGGATTGAGGAGTGCCATATTTTCAAGCTCCTGGAGCAAAACTGAGGGTCATATAGGCCACCCCGGCTTAATACCTGAGTTTTCTTCCAAAATTGTCAGCTCTTAGCTCAGAGCAGCAGCAGATATTTTCTACAACGCCCTGTGAGTTGAACGGGCCACTGTGAGCATGCCTTCTTACACTGACTAAGGAAAAAATGTGGGCATCTCAGTTGGCACTAGGATGGATACTAATATTTCCTGGGCAATATTATTTACTTAAATAAGTTCAGCTACCACTTACATGCATAAATAACTCGTTGCTTACTTCACATTAATATATAATTTTGGAAATACGTTTACTATGTAAAACAAAGTACACATCTGTTAAACTCCCTATTTCTTAATCCCAAATCTGTCTTGTTTTATGTAGTCAAAAGTATTTTTTCTGGTTACTTCCAGTGTAGTACTTGCAAAAGGTAAAAATTGAATTATTATGACCTTGAAAAAGATAAAAAGCAGAAATGTATTTGGGTCTATTTTGCAGCTAGATTTTTTTTGCTTGCATCTACATTTAAAAATACAGCAAATAGCAGTGCAAAATTTTTAATGATTATAAAAGATAATGTCTTAATAACAAATTGAACAATTGTAGGAGTTATTTACCCTTGTAGGTTCTCACTGCTTCTGCAGATAGTAGGAGAGACTGTCTTTGATGATATTAATACATTTAGTAGGAAGGAGTTTATCAAGTTCATACTGTTAATTTTGTCATATGGTTCAGCTTCATTTGATTGTATTTCTCCCCCAAGAATCGTTTGTTGAAATGATTCCCTACAGCTATGAACAATTCAGATTCTAAAATCTTATAATGCATTTGCTTGTAATTACAAAGTTAAATTTTTGGTACTCTTGAACCTTTAGAATATTTGCTATGTGTAACCAGTATATTTCAATGCTACTCTTGAATTCATTTGGTGTGTTCCTTACTAAAGGTCAGCAATGTAATACTAATTGGATCAAATTCCCTTAAGCACATTCTCATCTTCTGATGTAAAACAAAATAAAATAGCTTTCACTGTAGACACAGTGGAAGCCTAAAAAATGAAATAAGGACAATATCACTGAATATTCCTAACATGATGGACTGATCTTTCTGCAGAAGTGCTTCCTGTGACTTTTTTTGTCTTTGCTCATGTGGATTTATCTGATCATTTTAACTAAAGCATGCATTATTTTAAAAGGAGGATTTTTTTTCTTTTTTGTTCCTTTATTTTATAACCATACAATAATAAATTATAAGCTATCTATAATTGTCTGCTTATGAAAATGTTTGTAATTATACCTGGAAAAGCATAATATTAATGTCCAGAATTTAAGGCATCCACTAAATACAATAGGAATTTCCTTTCCTGATAGTTTGTGGAATAAAGCAGTTAGGAACAAATTGTGGTTTCATTTCCTTTGAAAATATTTCAAAGGAATATTGTTACTAGAGAGTAGCTCCTTTTTCATGCTTTCTGTGTGGGCGGCAGAGAAGAGGCTCTGCATACATCACACTGCCTCATTCTCTTCAGCACCACCTCTTTCCCTGCTCCCTGCTCTCCTTGCCAAAGATCCAACTCTATGACCTTAACCAAAACTATCAGCCTTTGAGATATGTAAATTGTATATATACAAAGTAATTTTTATATATCTTCTATGCATATAGAGTAACATACATACATAATTTTCCTATGTAACACTTGAATTTGGTAAGACCATCCACCACTGTAACTTTAAAACATAGAAATTGTACAAAAGTGGATGGTTGAAGTATTTAGTGCTAAAACATACTGTACATTCATTCACTCATATCTGTGAGCCATCTCTAAAAAAGAAAAATCATCCTACAATGAGAAACTGCTATCCTATGTCATTTATATTCATTATTCCAGTTAGTCCTCACAATAAAACTAGTAGTTATAGATAATCCATTTTGTACATAATGAAAGTAAGGCTCAGAATGTTAACAATTCATCAAAGACCCAACTGCCAAGTTGGTGAGTTAAAATTTTAACTCAGGTCTACCTTGCTGAGAATTCACAAGGTTTCCATTTATTAATCCATTCAACAAATATATATTGATTATCCATTATGTGTCCTCAATGTGTTAAGTGCTGGAATATATAAATGAATAAGAGGAATATAATCCAGGTTCTCATGGAGTTATAGTCTACAAGGGTAAAAATGTATTGAAAAAGATATGTATAACTTATAATCTTGATGGAATCACTTAAAATTTTCAAAGTAATAGCACAAGGAAAAATCCTGACTGAAAATATATTTATTTATTCTGCATACTATTGGTCTGGGGAGAGTTTTTATTATTTGAATTAATTAGAACATTTGTAAATCAGAATATTTTATGCTCAGACACTGTGTCAGTCAGTTAGAACTACTAAAACAGAATATTTAAGCAACAGAAATTTATTTTTTGCAGTCTGGAGGCTGGAAGATCCAAGATCAAGGTGCTGGCAGATATGGTATATAATAAGGGCATTCTTCCTGGTTTGCAAATGGTTGTTTTCTCCTTGTATCCCCATATAGCAGAAAGAGAGCAAGCTCTCTGAGATCCCTTTTATAAGGGCACAAATATTAATAAGGGCTGCACCCTCATTACCTAATTACCTCACAAAGTCCACTCCTTCAAATACTATCACATCAGGGAATCAGGCTTCAAGATATGAAGTTTTGGGAAACACATTCACTGCATAACAAACACACATATGCGCGCGGACGCGCGCGCGCGCACACACACACACACACACACACACATCTGGATTCCTGGCTGATCTGAAAAAGTTAGATAAGGCTGCTGGGCCATAATTCTGCAAGGAAATAATTGACTAGAGTTGAGGAGATTTGGGTTACTTTGATGGTCAAAAGCCTTTGAAATCACCACATTTTCTACCACTCTTTACTGTCACTTTACTTATTAACAAAACCTGACGGTCACTGTAGGCATCTGAGCTCATGATGCCTGATTTGATTACAGTTTTAGTAAGGGTTAGAATGAGGAAAGATGATCTCAAATGAAGTTACAGATTCGAGTGAGTTAAGCAAAATTCTAAGATCTCCTCCAAAGAGTTATACTCCTATAAGCCACCTCTCTTGAGTTTGAGTAGGACCTGTGAATGTGATTGAATGTTATTTCCTTGATCAGGTTAGGTTACAAGGCAAAGGTAAAGGGATTTTGCAGATGTGATGAAAATCCTAATCAGTTGACTTTAAAGGACTCAAAAGCCTGTACTAGTCAGGTCAGCATTTTCAAGTAGGATCTAGAATTCAGACCTGAAGACGCAGAAACAGTCTCCTGCTGGCCTTGAAGAAGCAAACTGCCATGCTGTGGAGAGACCCATGTGGCAGGGAATGGTGGTGATTTCCAGGAGCTGAAGTTCTCAATCCTGTGGTCACAAGTAACTGAATTATTCATACAACCATTGAGGTTGGAAGTACACCCAAAGCTTAGATGAGATCATATTCCAGACATTTATCTTAATTACAACCTCACGAGCCCCTAAGCAGAACACTCAGCTAAATTATGCACAGACTCCTCCTGACTCTTGAAAACTATGGTTTTAAGCTGCTAAATTTGTGGTGATTTTCTTGAAAACTATGGTTTTAAGCTGCTAAATTTGTGGTGATTTATTAGATGGCAACAGAAAACCCATAGATACTTTCTGAGCACACAGATGAAGAAAATGTTAAGAATGACAATTAGTTTGTGACAGTCACCATGGCAGAGATTGAGTGGGCAGCAGCAAAAGTGGTCAAGAAGGAGAGCACAGACAGGAGCTGCTGGGGCCCAGAATGGAGGATCTACACTCCACATTTTGTATCTAATCCCAAAGCATTAGGAAGACTTCTTTGGAAGGGTTTTAATTTTAGGATTGGTACACTCAGTCTTGTACTTTAAAAGAATGTGTCAAATATGAAAAACCAAATAAAAGATTATTGAGATAGTCCATAAAGCTAGGATTAAGGAAGAAGACATAGAAAAGTAAATGGATTTGAGAACTATCTAGCAGGCAGAATCAACATGACTTGGTAACTGGATGCAGTGTAGATAGAGAGGTGTAAGAGCTAAAATCCAGGCACTGTGCTTCTATCTCTAACTTAAATCCAAGTCAATGAGTTTCTGTTTCTGGAAGAGTAACTATAATCTTTTTCTTCTTTCAATAGATGTCACCTGAAAAGCCTGTTAAAAATTATAATTTCACTATTTTCTGTATAGAGTAACCATTGCTTATTAAGGTTTTAGGGGACAAACGAGGATATAGAGATAATGATGTTTATCTTACGTTCCCACAGGCACCATTTACACCTAAATTTTAAAGAGTCTTCGTCCTTGGAAATGAAAATGGGGCATCGAGAGGCTAATGACCTTCTCCCTAAAACTGACTTTGGTTTTCAAGCACATATACATTTTGTCATGTATTGCCAATTTATTGTCCTTTATTATATGCTGGCCTTCAACTATTTAACTTTTCTGCCATATTGAAGAAAGAAAAGGCTTTCTTTATGATCTACTTATATTTACTTGCCAGGCCTTGGCTGTAGAAGAGTCCCTTATCTGACTTTAAATAATTAAATTTATTTCTTTTTCTCATTCTGTTGCATTAGATTTAACAAACATTTGGAGGATCTTCTAAGTATAGGACATTAAGAATACTGTGGTAGGATAAAGTGCCTGCCTACCAAAAGCTTCCAATTTCATGTAGAAAAAGTTAAGCAACTTTAATACAATGGGAAAATTGGTATAATGAAAATATTTGTGAGATATCATTGAGACACATAAGGGAAGAACTAACCCAGGTTCAGAATGTTCAAGGAAGGCTTCCTGGAGCAGATTATATATGAGCTGGAAGAATTAATAGGAATTATCCAGTAAAAAAGGGTATTAAACGAAAGACTATTTTAAGTATTTATCAGAATATGAAAAAGCACAGAAAGAAGAAATTATGGTGAATTCATTCTCCTGAAGCTCATGCTGTAAAACGGAAGCTGAGGGTTCCCACATGGCAGTGCCGAAGTATGAGGCTTGTCTGGTAAGCAGGACCCTTCTTATGAGTGCCATTGTGTGCTTTGAAAGAATCTTGATATTAGTATCATTAAGGCCAAGAGTACCCACTCTGACTCCTTATGTCTAGATTTGCCAGCCTCAAGAGGCAAAGGACAGAACATTGACCTTTCAATGCTCATTTTCTTTCCTGGAGATAAAATTACTCTCCTGATTTTTCATTCTCCCATGTTCTGCCTTCTACTTTGATGGCGCTGCCTGATAAATGCACTTCTGATTAAAATACAGCCTTATGAAAAGCAGGTTTTACATACAAGAAAAATGCAGAATAATTTAATAAAAGATAAATAAATTGATAGAGGTGGTTTATCTATATCTGAACTCAGATCCTATCAGATTCTTGTTTAAAGGCCTCTGGGCTGGTATTCCACCTTCTACAGCAAAAAAGGCAACAATGTTACTCCCCACCTCCCCACTCCCACCCACAACCTGCCCCACTTACCCCACAACCTATTTGCAATGTGCCTTTCTAGTTTTGCCTCCACACTGTCCCCACAAAACCTCACTCTACAGCCATGCCTGATGTGTCACTACTCCTAAAATATACCACACACAGGCCCTCTGCTATGATTTTGCCCATATTCTTCCCCAGGCTTAGAATGCCTTTCTTCACTAGTATACCTGAAAAATGATTTTCTCAGACTTTAAAATCTATCACAATATCATCTCTGTTTTAGTCCATTTTGTGTTGCTATAAAGGAATACCTGAGACTGGCTAATTTCTAAAGAAAAGAGGTTTATTCGGCTCACAGTTCTACGGGCTGCACAGGCTGTACACTCACATCTGTTCAGCTTCTGGTGAAGCTTCAGGAAGCTTTTGGTCAAATCAGAAGGGAAGGAAAGAAGGTGTCAGATGATCAGAGAGGAAGCAAGAGCAAGTGGGTAGGTACTGGGTCTTTAAACAGCCAGGTTTCAAGTGAACTCATTGCCATGGGGAGGGCACTAAGACGTTTAAGAGCCATCTGCCCCAGTGATCCAAATACCTCCCAGCAGGCCCCTCTGCCAACATTTAGGATCACACAACAACTTGACATTTGGAGGGGACACATGTTTACACCCTATGGAGCTCCTAACTCCAGCTTTCTGTAATTCTGTTTTCATTCCTAACTCTACTCTCAGTCAGGAAAAATTTGCTTCTTCATTATTCTTCTCATCATACTTTCTAATTCTTTTTTTTTATTATTATACTTTAAGTTCTAGGGTACATGTGCATAATGTGCAGTTTTGTTACATATGTATACTTTCTAATTCTACAATTTTTCATGCCACATTATACTGACTTGTGTCTTTGCTTCTGTCTCCCTTACTGGGTTGTAAGGCCCTCAAAATCAAAAGCTGCTTTTTATTCATATTCCTATCCCAGCAACCAGATGGGCTCCACCAAATATTACATGACCAATACATGTTTGTTCAGTGCTGGATTGACTTGAAATGAATCTTGTCACAAGGAAAGCAGTGAATTGGGTTCCCCATGCCCGTTGGTTTTACTTATTTACATATCCTACAGAGCAATCAATCATCATTGATTTATAATTCTCCCCTGGGAATTATAAAGTGATTTTTGAAAGTCTGGAGTGGTGTGGGGTGATGGTGGTGAACTTGGGTTGTACTTGTAAACAAGAACCTGTAAAGTAAACTTGATGCCTTAATAACTGAGGTGTGGTATTTTCCTTGCATCTATCTGGTAGCTACGTGCCTCATTTCTTTCTAAACATAGATCCTGAGTCTAACAGTGTCATCTATATTTCAAATTCTGAGGCTGTGGCTTTTTTTTCCCCCTCAGGTTTGGGTATACATTGGTGACTATATCACTGAGGTCAGTGAGCACTGCTTATATTCTTAATGTGAGCCCTGAATATGACACTGGACCTGTGTCACTATGAGAACTAAAAGGAAAGTAAGACTAAAGACCCACTACAATAAAATGCCAGAATTTCCCCTTATCTGAATTTCACTGAAAAGAAAAATTGTGCCCCCAGCACAAATCTATTTCCAGCATGGCAAAGGCATAGGCTGAGCAGCTTCTCTCTATAATCCTTTAGTAATGAAGCCCTTCTAGCTGGGAATCACATCCTGTCTGTCTGACTTTCACTTAGGAAAACATGTTTATCAACTCAAAGATGAATCATTGCGGCATTTATGTGAAATGGACAAGCCAGGGCTACATAGTTATTTTCCACTGCTATGGCAGTCTTTCTCTTCTATTTACAGCTGAATCTCAGCCCACTCCTGCTGAATAGAAAGTCTGGGCTCCTTCCAGACCTCCCAAATCTGATTATGGAGTCCTCCAAGGATAGATCTGATTGGTATACACCACCTTGAGGGCCAACTCCAGCTCAGGGAGAGCCTTGCTTCTCTGGTCTAATTTGTGTGTCATGGAGATGTCAGCCACACTGAGTCATCAGCAAACGTGAGTTGAAGTACAAGGTGTCCTGAAACTATGCAGGGCAAAGCAGAAGCAGTCTTCAGCTTTGCTGTCTTCTGACTGCTGATAATGTCCAAGAGATTTCAATTATAATGCTTCACATTGACTTCTGGAATGTCTTAAAAGAAATATCTGTCTTTTGTGGAGCGGTATGATGCAGTGGTTAAAGATGCTGCTGTGATCTGAATGCTTATGTGTCCTCAAAGTTTATGTGTTCGAATCCTCACCCTTAAGATGACGGTATTAGAAAATGGGGTCTTTGGGAGGTTATTAAGTCATATGGCCAGAGACCTCATGAATGGGATTAGGGCCTTTACAGAAGAGGCCTTAGAGAGACTCCTCTATGGACTGCCGTGTAAAGTTACAGTGAGAAGAGCTGTCTATGAGAAAGCTTGCCATCATCAGTCACTGAATATGCTGGTGTCTTGATTTTGGAATTCTCAGCCTCCAGAACTGTGAGAAATAAATTGCTGTTGTTTATAAGACACCTCATCTGTTGTATTTTGTTATGGCATTCCAAATGGACTAAGACAAAGTCCTAGGCTTATGAATCAGAAAGAATTGGATTTAGATCCTGATACTGCCCTTGAGCAGATTAATTGATGTCACTAAATGGCGGTTTTCTCATCTGAGAATTTTGGCTAATCTTAGTATCCACTCTATAGTTTTAAAGTGGTTTTAAAGTGGTTTAAATATTTAGAGTGGTTTTAAAGATTTAATTGAATAAAATATATAAAAGGCAGAGCATAGACCCAGGTGTAAGACAAGGGCTCAAAAACTGGTAGATATCATTATGAGTGTTATATTTGTCTTATTTCCATAGTAATCCAATGGTCTTTTAGCTGAGACTACCATCATTCATTCTTCTTATTTAGTCCTTCCCTTGGCTTAACTCTCTTCAGCATGTCCCTTTATGGCAAATCTTCTCTTTCTGTTCAAAACAATCCATTTATCCAAAAGGAATAAAGACAAAATTTTCTCATGTCTGAGAAGAAGTGGTAACGGGTAACACTAACATTATTTTTTAAAGCTCAAAGACTAGGCCTGGAGCGGTGGCTCACGCCTGTAATCCCAGCACTTTGGGAGGCCCAGGTGGGCGGATCACGAGGTCAGGAGATCGAGACCATTCTGGCTAACACGGTGAAACCCCGTCTCTACTAAAAATACAAAAATAAAAATAAGCCAGGCGTGGTGGCGCGCGCCTGTAGTCCCGGCTACTCAGAAGGCTGCGGCAGGAGAATGGCGTGAACCCAGGAGGCGGAGCTTGCAGTGAGCAGTGAGCAGAGATGATCACGCCACTGCACTCCAGCCTGGGAGACAGGGTGAGAGTCCATCTCTAAAAAAAAAAAAAACACTCAAAGACTAACATATCATTAAAATAATGGAACCCAAAGCCCATTTAAAACCTGGTTGTGCTGGTTGTTTGTTTCTGTTTGTTTTGTTTTGTTTTTTTCCTATAGTTTCTACCTTTCAACAACAGAAAATGGACTTAAATTAGGCAGTTGGGCACTAAACCTTGGAGTAATTACTAATATGCCAGAATTTATAGGGTATTGTGTGATAAATAATATAAACAAAGTATAAAACTCAAAACAAAGAAAGCTATTTGTAACAACAGCTAAAACAGAATCTATTTCTACTTGTAGACATGACTTATACTTGCGTGTTCAGCCATGCTGACAATCATCTGATGTTAGAATGAGGCCATGGCCCACCTGGTGCTGCTAGGAAATGTTTATATTAGGCAATCTGATACAGCCAGCAACTTTGCTGAAAAGGCCATTTGGCGTTCCTTTAATATCTTCAGTTTCATAGACTAATTAACTTGTCAGCTTCTGGTCTTTCATCTATTTCTAGGCTTTCAATCTCATATCTTTTCATTCTATAATCGCTGTATTTATTTGCTAGGGCTTTTGAATCACAAAATTTCATGCCAAAAAATTCCATCCCACAAAATACCACAACCTCATTGACTTAAACAACAAAAATGCAGTTTTTCACAGCTCTAAGGCCTGGAAGTCTAAGATCAAGGTGTTGGGAGGTTTGGTTTCTCCTGAGCTCTCTCTCCTCTGACAGTCTCTTTCCTGCTGTGACTTTTTCCTCTGCATATGGGCATCTCTCATGTCCCTTATAAGAAGATCTTATAAAGACAACAGTCATATTAGATCAGGGCCCCACCCTTATGACCTCATTTAACCTTAATTACCTTTTTAGAGGCCCTATTTCCAACCACAGTCATATCAGGAATTGTGCCTTCATCATATGAATTTTAGAAGAATACAATTCAGTCCGTAAAAACAGTCTTGCAGACTAGTCATTTGATGAGGATCAATCCCTCTGACTCTCTTTACTAGAACTGAAATAGCTAAACACTACCCTAATAAGCAGCTTGCACAGAGAACCATGTTCACCTTAAATGGCACCTGGGCCTAACTTAACCACATTTTACAGGGCCTTGAAAACATGGACACATGTGGGCCTTTTGGGCAGGATAACAGAATGGCACTTCATCAAAATTATTTGTCAGGACAATATTTATATAGTGGTGGAGTAAGCCAAAATCATGACATTCCTTTTTATAGTGAAATATTTCAAACATACAGGAAATTTTAAAGAATAATAAAATAAAGACTCATATACCCCACCATGCATCTTGATCAAAACTTAAAAGAAATTAAGATAATTATTTTTAAAAAATACATTATTTTTAAAATATGTATTTCTTGTTAAAAAATACATATATTTAAAGCTACTTTAAATTCCTGCTTGATCATACTTCCTTCTTTCCTTCCCCACAGGTATCAATTTTTGACTTTGTTATGTTGTTATAGTTTTGCTTTATATGAGTAAAACATTATTTTTCTTAATATTAAATGTTATGTAAGTTGCATAATAATATGGGTATCATTTCAAAAGTTTTATACATGTAGCACCAGTTATTTTAATTGTTCTATAGCATTCCAGGGTGAAATATATCACAATGTAACTAGTTGTTGTTCTCTTGATGAATTTGAGATGGTTTTTAATTTGTTAGCTACTACAAATCATACAAGGAGAATTGTTGTACCTAATCTCATTGTGTGCATGTTGAAATTCTCTAGAATATACCCCTGAGAGTGAAAGGATTCCATATTTCCAATTTTATTAGATATTGCCAAATCACTCTCCAAAAAGGTGACACTAATTATACTGTCTCCAGAAACCTCAGCAAAACTTGATATTATAAAATATTTAGAAGCTTCCTAATTTGTGTATAGTATCATGATGTTACTTTAACTCATATTTCTCTAATATCTATTGAGCATCTTCTATGTATTTTTTTTTTTTGGCAATTCAGGTTTCTTATTTTTCTCTCAAATACTTTGCTCACTTTTCTGCTGCATTAACTACCTCTTCGTTTTTATTTTCAGAAGTTACTTATATATTCTAGATTCAAATCTTTGTTGGATATGTTCTTCGCAGAAAGCCTTTGCTAGTCTCTAGCTTATCATTTATTTGTGATATCTTTTTCTGTATAGGGGATTTTATTTTTAATATAGTCAAACTTATCTCTCACTTCCTTTACAATCATTTGGAAGGAGGATTTAATAAATTCTTTCCTATTCTAGCATTAGGTATTCTTCTGTACTTTCTTCTAAAATTTTTGTTTTATTTTCATATTCAAGTCCTCAATTTATTGAATGCAAAAACAAGGTGTGAATCTATTAAGAAGGTTGAATAAATAAGTCAGTAGGCACACTTACATATTTTATAATCTTTGATAGCTTCGTATCTGAAACTTTCAGGGAGATGATATGCTTTTTATGGTTTCTTGTAGCTGATGATTCTTGTTCATAGTAAATTTATTCCTCCTGGATTTTAAAACTGGATGGTGAACTTCTCTTCAGGAAGCTTTTCTCTGTGGAAATCCCGAGAACATGGGTTGGCCATGTCTCCAGAAAGGTGTGTTTGTTTTTCACGGGCCTTCCAGGGGTGCTGTCTGTTGGGTCTGCTTTTTAAATAGGATTTCTGATTGTGGTTTTCTGGACCACTCATGTGGTATAAAGTGGAACCTCTAATCCACACGAGCAAGAAGGAGGTCAATGGTGATGAATTCTCAAAGGAGACTTATGTTTGACACCAGAACCCAGACTCAGACTTATCAGGCTCCTTATGAGTATGGGTTTACCTATGGGGGTGAGTGGGCTCTTTCTATTCTAACCTTTTACTTTGAGTACAGCCTTTTGTGGGAACTACATTAGTATAGGATCTCAGTTCTGATTTGTCACCCTTTTCTTGGGCCCAAAAATAGCAAACTTCTCCACCACCTTCCCACCTCTCCATTTCACAAACCCACCACTTTTACTTTATTTATTATTGAATATATAACATTCCACTTTTTAAACATTTTTAATAAACATAAAATAAGAGAGACTATATTATGTGTCATGTACTTTTTAAATGAAAGGTAGTTATTTTTATACTTTATTTTGATGAAAGTAAAGATTTTCTGAATATGAGTTCAGAGTAATAAATGATAGAAGCAGGAATGTTGAATATTTCCTTTATTTTCTTGTTTGCTCAGGTATTCATTTTAAAAAATTTGAGTATCGTACCCATTCTAGTTGTGCTGATTGTATGTGTTGCTATAAATGAATATCCTGTTTTTCTATTTAAACATATTATATATCAAGTGGACTCACTGATTTACTATAATTGGGAAAAGCAGGATTTATGTTATAAAAACAATTAGCAGAAACTCTCTAGCCTATGGTTTCTGTTTTCTTTTCAGTATTTTTATGCATTTTCTTTCTAATTGGGAATCACATGGGAGGTAAATTAAAGAGTTTAAAATTAGGAATAATGTCCCACAAACAGCACTGCACCATGAATTATTAGCTTTCAGAATTTCCATCGACTGTGACTGGCTGCCAAATTACTTTTGTCATGTAAATTGCAAAAATACCCAACTGAGATATTGTGCTATCAAGCAGTGTTCTCCACCCCCACCACTCGGGAGTGAGAGCTGGGCCAATTTAATTTTTTTTTCAAAATATGTCAATGTTTCCCTGTTCCATAAAGAACATTCTGTGTCCTATAAAGATCCTTTATATCACCTATCTAGCTATAGAAAGAATCAAATGATTCACTTTATGCAATTTCTTGTTTCTCATTCCAGAGGGCCCCAGAAATGTTTTTTAAGCAACTAAAATTTTATTTTATATATTTCTCATCTCTCTCTTTGTACTTCTTTAATTTTTTCAAAACTTCTGTTACTATTTATTATGGGAAACTGGTAGGAGGCATATAGTTAATCTAATCAACCAAGTAACGGTTGGCTTTAGTTGTTAAGAGTTCCCAGAAATCTATTCAATGCTTCTGTCACTATGTCATCTTGAAGAACACGTAATATGATAAGATCAGACAAACAGAGCCAGCGTAAGAGATTTTTTTAAATTAAGAAAGATAAGGATGAAGATGAGCATTTTAATGCTCCTCATGCCATGTGTTTTGGCCGTTTCACTTGCCAAGTCTATCTGGAGAAAGGAGAGTCATGCTCCATGCAATGGAGATCATGTATACCCTAATAAAACTCACTTGTTTGCAAATAACATAGCATTAGAGATAGTTTTCTAACACTTTTCTTCTTTTTCACGGTGATTTTTAAAACGTTTTTAAGACAGAGTCTCGTTCTGTCACCCAGGCTAGAGTGCAGTGGCATGATCTCGGCTCACTGCAGCCTCCGCCTCCAGGGGTTCATGGGATTCTCCTGCCTCAGCCTCCTGAGTAGCTGGAATTACAGGTGTGCACCACCACGCCCAGCTAATTCTTGTATTTTTAATAGAGATAGGGTTTCACCGTATTGACCAGGCTGGTCTCGCACTCCTGACATCAAGTGATCCACCCACCTCGGTCTCCCAAAGTTCTGGGATTAAAGGGATGAGCCACCATGCCCAGCCTATAAAGTGATTTTGCTTAAAAAGTAAATCTTTTAAAAATTCTAACACATGTAATGCACATGCCACGTTACTACTATTTTCAGAGAACATTAGAAGCCATTTCCTGGTGATTATTTCCAAGAGGCTTAGATTTAATACACACTTCCAATATGAATCTCCTTTTTGAGAGTGTCCATTCTTATTTTAAATTTATATATTTCATTCAGTTTTGCCTTTGATATAGAAATAATGCCATTCACACACCATAATTTTCACATCACTAGTCATTACATTGCACTAAAAATCTGTCAAAATATGTAGATAGAACTGTTTTTATGGGATAGGTCTTCCGTGTATTTTAGATCTTGCTTTTGTTGACACATTTGGCAAATATATCAATGGTGAAAGCCACATTGCTAACAGAGATAAATTTTTTATTACTATAAAATGACTTAAGATCATTTCCATTAGCAGTTATACAACTAATCTGTGTGGATTACGCAAAACATATTAGCTATAACATGCTTGATATGCTGCACAGTATAACACATATTGCAAAATGTCTATGAATCAGAATTCTTTAAAAAGCAGAATATCCTGATTAAATTAACTTTCTGGTAGTATCAAGGTACACGTAGGTAGCAGAAAGCAATAGTAGAAATATCTTAGGTATTAGATAACTAAGTACTTTTTAAAAAATCCTGCTTCTATCATTTATTACTCTGAACTCATATTCAGAAAATCTTTACTTTCATCAAAATAAAGTATAAAAATAACTACCTTTCATTTAAAAAGTACATGGAACATAAGATGGTCTCCCTTATTTTATGTTTATTAAAAATGTTTAAAAAGTAGAATGTTATATATTCAATAATAAATGAAGTAAAATAGTTCAGTGTTTAGTGACTTAATAATTCAATAATCATTAGTTAGATTGTCTGTACTGTTAATAACACTTAGTAAACTTAATGACCAATATTATTTCAACATTCATTATTATTTGAGACTTTTCTTTGACATAGTTTTTAATGTTACTTAAAAACACTCATCTCAATCTGAAAAGCCTTGTCTCCCCATCTTCTAGTTCAACTTCATGACTCTGCTGACATTTTTCCATCCCATTTGCCCTTTGTAAGCTGCAACCTCCCATTGATAGGGGGGTAGGGGCAATAATTACTCAGTGGTAAGAAAAGATAGAAATGGATGGTCTACAAGGCAAGAGACACAGGCCAGAAACACTTTTTGTTTCTTCTGTCTTCAAATGGAGTTCGAGGACCTGGGAAAAACCTACTACAATTATAAATGTAACAGACTAATTTGGAGCAAAAGAGGTACTAGGTTTATGACCTCCAGTTTTAGATGCCCTCCTTTACATTAACACCACACTTCACACTATTATCTTATTTCTTTGTATTTTATAATTTTTCACCTCAATGTAAAAATGTAAAGTTTCTATTACATCATAATTAAAACCAATCACCAACATTTGCTTTTACCTGGCATTAACCTAAGTGCTCAGCATGTGCCTTTTCCTTTAATAGTCACAACAATCCTAAGACATACAAAAGAGGAAAAAAAATAGCCTGATGTCTTCAGCTGCTAAATGACAAGTATGGATATTATGGTCTGAACTGTGTTTCCTTAAAATTCATATGTTGAAGCCCTAACCCTCAGGACCTCAGACTGAATATATTTGGAGTGATATGGTCTGGTTCTGTCCCCGCCCAAATTTCAACTTCAATTGTATCTCCTAGAATTCCCACATGTTGTTGGAGGGACCCAGGGGAAGTAATTGAATAATGGGGACCAGTCTTTCCCAGGCTATTCTCATAATAGTGAATAAGTCTCACAAGATCTGATGGGTTTATCAGGGGTTTTTGCTTTTGCGTCTTCCTCATTTTTCTCTTGCTGCTGCCATGTAAGAAGTGCCTTTTGCCTACCGCCATGATTTTGAGGTCCCCCAGCCATGTGGAACATAAGTCCAATTAAACCTCTTTTTATTCCCAGTTTTGGGTATGTCTTTATCAGCAGCATGAAAATGAAATAATACAGTAAATCCGTACCAGTAGAGTGGGGCGCTGCTGGAAAGATATCCGAAAATGTGGTAGCAACTTTGGAACTGGGTAACAGGCAGAGGTTGGAACAGTTTGGAGGGCTCATAAGAAGACAGGAAAATATGGGAAAGTTTGGAACCTCCTAGAGACTTGTTGAACGGCTTTGACAAAAATGCTGTTAGTGATACAAACAATAAGGTACAGACTGAGGTGATCCCAGACAGAGATGAGGAACTTGTTTGGAACTGGAGCAAAGGTGATTCTTGTTATGTTTTAGCAAAGAGACCGGCAGCATTTTGCCCCTGCCCTAGAGATTTGTGGAATTTTCAACTTGAGAGAGATGATTTAGGGGATCTGGAGGAAGAAATTTCTAAGCAGTGAGGCATTCAAAAGTTCACCTAGGTGCTGTTAAAAGCATTTGGTTTTAAAAGGGAAGCAGCATCAAAGTTCAGAAAATTCTGCCTTATGATGAAGTAGAAAAGAAAAACCTATTTTTTGAGGAGAAATTCAAGCTGGCTACATAAATTTGCATAAGTAGCAAGGAGACTAATGTTAATCTCCAGGACCATGGGAAAATGTCTCCAGACCATGTTAGAGACCTTCACGGCAGCCCCTCCCATCACAGGCCTAGAGGCCAGGAGAAAAACGTGGTTTCCTGGGATGAGCCTAGGGTCCCAGTGCTGTCTGCAACCTAGGGACTTGGTGCCCCATGTCCCAGATGCTCCAGTCATGGCTGAAAGGGGTCAAGGGGTATAGCTCGAACTGTAGCTTCAGATGGTGGAAACCCTAGGCTTTGGCAGTTTCCACGTGGTGTTGAACCTGTGGGTGCACAGAAGTCAGTAACTGAGATTTGGGAACCTCCATCTAGATTTCAGAAGATGCATGGAAATGTCTGGATGCCCAGGCAAAAGTTTGCTGCAGGGGTGGGGCCTTCATGGAGAACCTCTGCTAGGCAGTGCAGAAGGGAAATATGAGGTCAGAGCCCCCATATTTCTCTGGGGGAATTCTCCCCCAGAGAATTCGTACTGGGGCACTGCCTACTGGAGCTGTGAGAAGAGGGCCATAGTCCTCCAGATTCCATAATGGTAGATCCACTGGCAGTTTGCACTTTGTGCCTGGAAAAGCCAGCCCATGAAAGCAGCCAGGATTGAGGCTGTACCCTGCAAATCCACAGGGACAGAGCTTCCCAAAACCATGGGAACCCACCTTTTGCATCAGCGTGACCTGGAAGTGAGACCTGGAGTCAAAGGAGATCATTTTGGAGTTTTAAAATTTGACTTCCCTGCTGGATTTTGGACTTGCATGGGCCCTGTAAACCCTTTGCTTTGGCCATTTTCTCCCATTTGGAACTTCCTTATTTACCCAATACCTGTACCCCATTGTATCTAGGAAGCAACTAGTTTTCTTTTGATTTTACAGGCTCATAGGCAGAAGGAACTTGCCTTGTCTCAAATGAGACTTTGGGTTGTGGACTTTTGGGTTAATGCTGAAATGAGTTCAGACTTTAGGGGACTGTTGTAAAGGCATGATTGGTTTTGAAATGTGAAGACATGAGATTTGGAGGAGCCAAGGGCAGAATAATATGGTTTGGCTGTGTCCCCATCCAAATCTTACCTTGAATTGTATCTCCCAGAAATCCCACATGTTGTGGGAGGGACCCGGGGGAGGTAATTGAATCATGGGGGCTGGCCTTTCCCATGCTATTCTCGTGATAGTGAATAAGTCTCATGAGACCTGATGTGTTTATCAGGAGTTTCCACTTTCACTTCTGCCTCGTTTTCCTCTTGCTGCCGCCATGTAGGAAGTGCCTTTCATTTCCCACCATGATTCTGAGGCCTTCCCAGCCATGTGGAACTGTAAGTCCAATTAAATATTTTTTTCTTTACAGTTTCGGGTATGTCTTCATCAGCAGCATGAAAATGAACTAAGACATGGAGATAGAGCCTTTAAGTGGTACTTAAGCTAAAATGAAGCAATTAGGATGGGCCCTAATCCAAACTGACCAGTATCCTCATAAGAGGAGATTTGAACATACAGAAAACACTCGGGAGAACCATGTGAAGGAATCGAGAAGGCGTCATCTGCAACCAAGGAGACAACCCTCAGAATAAACCACCTCGATCTTGGGCTCCAGACTCCAGAACTGCAAGGACATACATTTCTGTTGTCTAAGTCACCTGGTCCCTGGCATTTTGTTATGGCTGCCCTTGTAAGCTAACGCAAAGGACTTAAACTCAAGAGTCTGATCTGAGTGACCACCTAACCACTATTCTAGGGTAGCAGGGCTTCCTCTCATGGTTATCTTAGTTTGTCCCTGATTTTTTCATAACTATCAGTTGTTCTAGTCTATTCATATTATTAATACCCACTGTGAACCTTTTTATCCAGACAATTGTAGAAAACTACTTAGGAATCTAAAAGTCACCCTAGGTTCTGAGCAATGTTTGACAGGTTTCATGTTGGTCCACAAATAACAAATCTTGTAAGAGACCATCATAAATCTTATAAGGAAAAAATTTTGTAAGAGAATTATATAATTCTGGACCACTCATTCCAGAAAGTATAAAATACTTTTGTAAATAAACTGCTTCAGAGACAACCTGAAGGTTCTGAAGAATTAGAAGTAGAAAGAAGCCTACCCGATTATTTTGGTTATCTTAACATTGCCTCCTATAATCCCAAAATGAATTCGTTTCTCATATGTGATTGTTTAAAAAGAAGAAATCCAGAAGAAATGACAGACTCTTTGTTGAATACTTTTTGTGTATCCATGCTCTCAGAAAGTGCTGCCTAATATTATGGAAGAGTACACAGGCACCAGGTGACAAAGCTTTTTGCCTATGCCAATACATAAATTGTCTCTAAGAGAAAAATAAATGATGAAGCAATTGTCATTCCAAGAAAACTTACTGTCAATTACAACCAATATGGAATACCTTACTTAATGTGCACCTACAATATCTAGAATATATATTTTTAAATCAGTGGCTATTTCGCGTCCTACTCCCATAATTTTCTTTTCTTGAATGAACAATATTGGAACACATTGTATTGAGGCATATGTCAAAAGTGTTGATGATTAAAAAAACACATAAAGGGATTAGCAACATTAATGTAAATTTCTTTAAAACTAAGTTAGGTTCATCATCCCAAAGGCTTTATTCTGTGGGAGTTCCAAGTGCTTATAATGACAATAAATTTAATAAATTTCTTGTACCACTGATATGTAATACACCATCAACTTCTCCTTCAACAACACAGGTAGAAATGCTGTCATACAAACAACAATAACAAAAAACCCATACTATTTAAATAAATCTAAACTGGCAAGAAAATAAGGGAAATCTTCACTTTATAAATACAAGAGAGGTTTAAGAATCCAAGGAAGGATATCAGAGACTAATGACAGCCACAAGGCTGGATCTTCTGCTGACTTTGTTTCATCTAAAGTTTTGGTTTGAATAGTTACTGAAGGTACAGAACAAAGCAAGGGGATCATTTGAAACACAGAACAATAAATAATTACTTCAGGCTATGCTATCTCCTGGTCAATAGAGGGAAAAGCAGTATTTCATCTGTACCATTCACTACATACAAATCTCAATTCCACGTAGGTCTAGAATTAAACATGAGAGGCAAAAATGAAGATAGTTTGAAAAAAAAATCATTTCCCAAGGGAAAATTCATCGTTTTCAAAAAAATTTTATTAGAAAATAGGAAAGACTTAAATTTAATAGATTAGAACCAAATTAGGAAATTATTTTAAAAAACAAGATTCACAAAATTTTACACAAGAAAGAAGCAAACAGTAAAGATTATAGTGGAATTAGTGAATAGGAAGCAAAGGTACAAGAATTCCAGCTAAGTTATATAGAGAAGGCTTCAATTAAGTAAAACATTAATTAAAAAAATAATAATATGAAGAATAGAAAGGAGCAATAAAGACAAACGTAGTGTATGTATTTTCAAGGGTAGAAAATATTATAAAATGCAAGCAATATTTTAAAACTCATTGAATATAGTCAAATTCCTAGAAAATTAAATACAATAACAAAATGGACTCAACAAGAAACTTAAAATAATACTAGTCCTAAAATCATTGAGGGTATGAGATTAATAATTTAAATATTTCCATAGAGAAAATACCAATCCCAGCTAATTTAACTGAGTTCTGTCAAACATTCAAAGAAGGGATCATTCCAACCTTGCATGAACTCTTTTGGATAATCAAATTTACAAGAGTGAAAATGTATAATCTTCAGTGCAACATCATGAATGAAACTCAAAAACATACTATTGAGTGAATATAGGAAGTTGTGGAAAAATGCATATAGTAAGAAATTTATGTAAAGTTCAAGCATGCAAAGATATATTTTTAGAGATATATATGTAAGTGGTAAGCTATACAAAAAATAAAAATAATAATCAATGTAATTTGGGATAGTTAGCTTTAAGCAGAAATCAGAAGGCCTCAAGGGGAAATCAGAGACATGCAAGAGGATTTAAAACTATGGATAGTGGTCTGTATCTTAGGCTGAGCAGTTTATATATATATATATATATATATATATATATATATATATATATATATATGTGTGTGTGTGTGTGTAGACAGAATACCGTATATATATATATAACAGAATATATACATCTATATTACAATCATCTATAAAACACACATCTATATTACAATCTTTAACTATTTGCAATGTCAAAATAATGTAAGATAATAAAAGATTAAGTCATTTAAAAAAAAGTCAATAGATAATACATTCACAAAGTTCAACAATGAAAACAAATTGTAGAAAAGTGAAAATCTTCTTCTCACCTTGTCCCTATCCACCCAGTGTCTAACTCTTCCTGACAAACAACCGATATCATTAGCTTGTTATAGCCTTCTACATTTCCTTAAGAATATACATGCAAATATGACCACTTATTTTTATCCTCATTGCCACATATTTACATGAAACATCACACATACCATACCTAGTACAATAGCCGTACCTTACTTTTTTTCTGAGTAGTATATCTTAGGGATCTATATCAGTGCATAAAGTGTTTCCTCACTGTTTTTAGATTTGCATAGTATTCTTTTGATTGGCTATATCAATTTAAGTCGATTATGTTAGATTTGTATAGTATCCTCTCTTTGGCTACACTATATATTTTTTAACTTTTTTTAGGTTCCTCAACTTTTTTTTTGTTCTTGTAATTTACCTATGAGTATCCTTGTAAATATATTTCTCAAATGTGCAAGTATGTTTGAAGGATACATTTCCGGAAGAGAAATGGCGGGTCAAAGGCTACTTCCATTTGTAGTTTTAATAGATATTGCCAAATTGTCATCCACAGAAATTGTATCAATGTAGTCTGCTGATAGTAAGGTAGGGGAAAGATATTTCCCACAGCCTCTTTGAGGGTGTTTTGAAACTACTGCATAGTTTGTGTATGGTGTAGCATCTTTTCTTATTTTTAGAGCCACTATATTTTCTTTTTTCTGAACCATGTGTTCATATTTGCTATTTTTCTTTTCTTTCTTTCTTTCTTTTTTTTTTTTTTTTTCTTCTTCTTCTTTTCAAGAGATGGAGTCTCGCTCTGTCGCCCAGGCTGGAGCGCAGTGGCGTGATCTCGGTGCACTGTAACCTCTGCCTCCCGGGTTCAAGCGATTCTCCTGCTTCAGTTTCTCAAGTAGTTGGGACTACAGTCTTGTGTCACCACACCCTGCTATTTTTGTACTTTTTAGTAAAGACAGGGTTTCACTATATATATTGGCCAGGCTGGTCTCAAACTCCTGACCTCAGGTGATCCACCTGCCTCCGTCTCCCAAAGTGCTGGGATTACAGGCGTGATCCACGACGCCCAGCAGTTTTAGCTATTTTTCTATTAAGTTTTTTCTTTTCTTATTAATTTGTAGAAGCTTTTAAATTTAGAGATGTTAGCTCTATGTCAGTTATATGAGTTGAAAAATTTTCTCAGGCTGTCAGTTGTCTTGGTTTTGCTTATACTTTTTTTCACACAGAAATTTTAAATTTTCCTTGATGAAATTTATTCTTTTTTTAACTTTTGGAATTTGAATAATTGGCATAAAGGTCACTACCCCCAAGGTTATAAAGACATTCTTTCATGCTTTCTACTGATACTTTTATGGTTTTCTTTTTTAATATTTGAAATTTTTAATACATTTGGAGTTTATAATCTATGGTATAATGCATGGAGTTGTGCTGTTTTTAAACATAATTTCTTTTCTCAGAAAGAAATTCTATTTAAAATAGATTACTGTCAGCTTAGAAGAGAATAGTATGATAAATACTGTTTTTTTAAATGCATTATTTTAAGAGAGTATGACTCTGTAATGTTTATATCCTCAGTGTGAGTCTAATGCAATGTTTTCACACATTATTTTTAAAACCATATAAAAGCAGTTCAAAGTTAGATAAAATGAGAGACCAAGTAACTCCAAGGCTGCCTTTTTCCAAACTCAACAATAGCAATGCTAAAATAATCTCAAGCAATATCGGATGCAGAACCTTTTAGTTACCTTGTAGTGAATCAAATTAAATATTTTTGCATGTTTAGATTAAACCAATCTATTAAGATCTACAACCTCTCTCCATTTTTTTAAGACTTAAGATAATCCAATGTTTTAACATTCTAATCCATAAAATTACTATGGTAAGTCTTATTAGAAAAGCATTTCATAAATTAATCTAATAGGGGGAAATTCCTGAATCAACCTTTGGGAAGGACTCTCTCCCGTGCAGTATCAGAGCTTTCTGATACACCACATAGTTGCTTGGCAGCTGTAATGAAAGAAAAAGTCAACGTCCTGAGCTTCTACTTGCCCTAAATCATTGACAAATGTAGAGAAGAAAGTCAAGAGCAAAGTTGACTACCTGTGTTGAGCTGCTCCTTTTTTGGTCAGCCAGATGAAGGCTATTTGCAAGGGAAAGTGAAAAGGGCGCAGAGAACACAGTTTTTTTCTTGAAGTTAGGGAGCACATGCTTCTAAAATCAGGAAAGTTTGGCTTCCTTGAGTGACTATCATTTCATTTAGACATAGGCCTGTTGAAATCTCATCTTCCTACTGGACTGAGCTCATCCTAAATCCATTGATTGCTAAAATCTTGAAAGGTTGGAAATAGTGGATATGTACAATCTGTTTCCAATGTAAAGATTCCAGAGTGTTGTCCCCCTTTGCATTGGTAGATGTTTACCTAATATAATACCGATGAATAATTCAGAGCATAATTAATGATATAGGGAAAAGGAAATGAGGTCATGTCCAAGTAGAATACAATTTAATAGAAAAAGTTTTAGGAGAGCCACGGGAAACTTATTAAAAGGAACAGCAGCATGACCAGACCAGTTGAAATCTTGGTTTTAGTACTAGTATTTCTCTTAACTAGTGATACTACTTTTATCAAGGCAGACCTTGTATGTCTCTATTTATATAATAATAAAATTAAAGATTTGATTTTGATTATTTTTTAGATATAGGGTCTTGCTCTGTCACCAAGGCTGGAGTGCAGTGGCATGATCTAGCTTATTTCAGTCTCAAACTCCTGGGCTCAAGTGATCCTCCAGCATCAGCCTCCCAAAGTGCTAGGATTATAGCTGTCAGTTACTGCACCCAGCCAGGTTTTCATTATCCCCAAAGCTCTACAGGATCTTCTAGCAGTGGCATCTATTATTTGAAAGAAAAAGAAAAGAAAAGAAAAGAAAAGAAAAGAAAAGAAAAGAAAAGAAAAGAAAAGAAAAGAAAGAGAAAGAAAGAAAGAAAGAAAGAAAATAAGAAAGAAAGAAAGAGAAAGGAAGGAGGAAAAAGAAAGAGAGAGAGAAAGAAAGAGAGAGAGAGAAAGAAAGAAAAAGAAAGAAAGAAAGAAAGAAAGAAAGAAAGAAAGAAAGAAAGAAAGAAAGAAAAAGAGGGAAAGAGAGGGAGGGAGGGAGGCAGGGAAGAAAGAAGGAAGAAAGGAAGGAGAGAAGGAAGGAAGGAAGGAGAAAGAAAGAGAAAGAAAGAAAGAAAGAAAGAAAGAAAGAAAGAAAGAAAGAGAAAAGAGGTAGCTTTTATTGGGATGAGAAGAAATAGGAAAGTTTATACTTCGTGTATTTTCTTAGATGTTGATAATTATCTACTTGGCAGTATCTGTTATTTGAATATTTTATATAATTGTTAAATATCCTCATCATTATTCTAAATTTAAAAATATTTTTGCTTAGATATTTCTAGTTATTTTTAAAGTATTTAATTGTTTCTACAGTTTATTTTACTTTTTTTTTTTTTTTTGAGACAGAATCTTACTCTGTTGCTCAGGCTGGAGTGCAGTGGTGTGATCTTGGCTCACTGCAACTTCAACCTTGTGGGTTCAAGCTATTCTCCTGCCTCAGTCTCCCAAGTAGCTGGAATTACAGGCATGTGCCACCACACCCAGCTAACCTTTTGTATTTTTAGTAGAGATGTAGTTTCATTATGTTGACCAGGCTGGTCTTGAACTCTTGACCTCAGGTGATTCACCCATCTCGGCTTCTCAAAGTGCAGGGATTACAGGCATGAGCCACCATGCCTGGCCTATTTTACTATTTTTGAGAAACTTGTTAAAACATATTTATAATATTCACTAAATGATAAAAGAGCAACTGTGGCTACACATGACCTAACGCCATCCTCAAAAGAGCACGGATAAGGGGAGATTATATTCGGGTTTTCCATGAAAAGGAAGAAGCCAAGTTTTCAAGAGGATACACAGGAAACTTAGCTCATATTGTTGGTACAATTATTTCCCTATTTTATTGATGAGAAAACAGTGTGCTGGCGGTCAATTAAACTAGTAGGTCTTCATTGCACTTGCAACTCTTACTGGCTTTTTATATGTTGTCTCCACTAGAGTGACTTTCAGAAGGGCAAAGACTTTGTTTTGTTCATTCCCATACCTCCAGTATACAGAACATAGGTTATGTTAGTGTAAAAAAATGAAATAAACGGAAATCATTACTCAACCCAGTCCACTGCTTTAAAGGGAAGACTTTATATATAACTGACACTTTCTTGTATCTCCATTCTATCATTCTAGAAGTCAGGAAGTTCTTTCTAATGACTTGGAGATAACACCAATGTATCAAATATGTTTGACCAAATCAACAATAATTTCAAAATATTACAATATGGCCATATATGTTTTAAGTCAGTTTTTAAAGCATTTTATACGTCCAAATGCTAGCACCAAATTCATATGTGTCTATATGACAAATTTCTTCGTAGCTATTTGATACGATGTTTTCTAAATTTACAGAAATTTAGTTAATGAAGAAAAAGCTGAAAGGGCATATACACACACCTGCATTTCTGAATCTGAAATTTCATTTAGTGACATTTTATTTAACAGTACTTCATTCATCCTCAGAAATAAAAAAGACAATAGTTTCTCTTTAAAAAAGGAAATAAAATATTAATATCATGGTTTTCAGAATATAATAAACAATTATCTGTTTTGTAAAATTGTTGAATGCATTATAAAGTGGACATAATTAACACGATTTACCAAGGAACATACCCTCAGGATTCAATCATAAGAAATTATGAAAAGAAAATTCCACCTAAGAGAACATGAACTATAATATCTTTCATGTGTTGTGTATACTTGAGCTTGAACTCTATATCTGAAGTGATGCTAAACACATTCATAAAGGTTGGCAAAAAAGGATGTCACAGAGGGAAATGGTTTCCACTGTACAGACTATCAAGGAACAAATATTAAGAAACATAAGAAAATTCTGCCTTGTTTGTGAGCAAGAATCATTAGTCTCTTCTCTAGAGAATGTTTTCCAAACTGTTTAACCCTTATTACCGTATCCTTGTGTAACTGACAAGAAACATAATCTATATTGATTAACAATGTCCTACGTAGTGCACAAAGAAGAATAAAACTCCTACCCATCACAAAGCCACTAAAAGACTACTTCTGAAACATTTTCAAATATCTATCCTTATTCTTCAGGTTATACTTCTTCTTCAACATAACCTGCTGTTCCTTTAAATTCAATGTCTTCTTAATATAGGTTCTGATAGGAGATTATAAAACAGGAGGCTTAAATTTTTACAGTGTTGGGCAAGGCACAACAATGTAGCTGAGAAAAAGGAATAACAGGTTTGGTAAGGATTAAAAGTTAAATTGCAAAGGGTACAAATCATAAACCTATCACACCAAGAACCAATATCTAGGTCATTTAGTTACTAAAATTATGGAGAAGTCAGTTCAAGTAGGAAATAAAAATTTGGGATAGTTAAGAACAATTGTGACTGTAAGGCTCTAAAAACGATAGCTGAAATTAAAATAAAGAGAAGGGAACAAGTTGAAAAGCCAGTTCAAATGTATGTGAGCATGAGCAATTTCTATCATCTTGTGTCAGAGCTATACATTTTCAACATAAAACTTTAAAGATATGTAACATGAAACCCAACTGCTAAAATAGTTCACAGACTAAATGACTGTAATATATAGATTTCAAGATCATGGAAAGACCTTAGAAACACCAAAATACTTCCTCATTCATTTTATAATTGTTACAGAGAAGGTACGAACACAATGTCTTTCTTTTTTTTCTCTCTTCTTCTCCTTTCCATTAAAAGTATACCTAATATAAATGACGAGTTAATGGGTGCAGCACACCAACATGGCACATGTATACATATGTAAGAAACCTGCACATTGTTCACATGTACCCTAAAACTTAAAGTATAATAATAATTTAAAAAAAGTAACTACATAGTCATATTCTCTTAAACTGGCTTCCAATACTGGAATTATGGTCTTTTAACTCTCTGCAGATTTTTAAAAATTGAAATTAACTATGATAATCCATGAAGGACAATTCCGTATAGTTTTAATCTCAAAATGACTTTTCCCGTGCGCTATCTTGTCGTCTCTCCAAGAGTAAGCCATGTGGATAGATATAGGGTCCAGTGACCATGAAGTAACTTTTAAAGACAAAACTGAAACACTGACGTAAAACTTAGGCTCAGGGATAGAGACTACATTTGGGGAGAAGAGGATATCATTTTTGATTCATGATTCCATCATCATGAGACAATAAAATTTCCCCTTTGAAGATAAATAACAAAACTTTTAAATTAAGAGAACAAGAAACTGTCTTTCAATTCATGCTATTGGCTGTTATATAACTTGCTGAAACAAATTAGGATCTTCATGAAATCCTTTTGGATTCACTAAGTTCCGGGAACTGTTCAAGGCACCAGTAATGCAGTAATAAACAGACAGAAAAAAAAAATTCCTGTCCTTATGGAGTTCACATTGCTGCTGGGGAAAAATGTAAAGTAAATAAATAATCTGAATGGGGTATCAAGTGATAAATGCTATGGAGAGGAAATACAGCAGGAAAGGAAAACAGGGCTGTTTCATCTAAAATTGGGAGAGTCCTCACAAAGAAGATGACATATAAGCAAAGACCTGAAGAAGATGAGGGAATAAACTATGTGGATATCTGAAATTAGAGGCAAAGGGAACAGAAATGCAAAAGTCCTGAGGTAGAGGCATGCTTAGCAAGTTCCCAGAACAGCAAAGATGACAGTTTGGCAGCAGTAGATAAAGGAGAGATTCTTAAGAGATGATCTAAGAAAAGACAAGAACGGGGTAGAGAACCTCAAAAGCAAGTAATTAAAGTATTTAACAACTATTTTTGCATATTACTGGCAAAAATGTCAGCCCAATCAGAAACCCTGATATGTTGCTATACTGGTGCTTACTGCCTTCATATCGACACTTCTCATACACCGATATAAAGACATTGACTTTTATTCTTTCAGAGGGTTTTGAGAACAAAATTATCTGAGTTACATTTTAAGAGACTCACTCTTGCTAATGTGTTGAAAATTGACTCTGGCAGCAAGGAGACTAGTTTTTAGATTATTAAAATATTCCAGATGAAAAATGTTGAAGACTTGGGCCAATGCAGTGATGATGAAGATTGGAGAAGTGGTTAGAGTGTGGATATATTTTGAAGACCCAACAGCATGAGCTAGCTGATTGGATGTAGTTTTGAGACAAAAAGAGGAAGAAAAGAGAGGATGACTCCAAAATTTTTATTCCTAGAAAATGGAAATTGGGGTCGACACATAGTGAGGTGAGAAGGCTAAAGGGGAAGCAGGGTCAGAGTGTAAGTAGTTTGGTTTTGTAAATGTTAAATTTCCCATGTCCATTAGCCATCCAATTAAAATTGTTAGCTATATGAATGAGGAATAAGGGATATTACCAGTCTTCCCTATGAATACAAGACACAAAAAACACAACAATTTTCTAGCACTAAAACTTTATGATTATATTTCATAAAACTTTTAGGTAATATTTTATAAACCATCATGCAAATATTTCAATCATATGCAACTAAGTGAATTATGTTCATATATGTATAATATAGGATTTTTTTCTTAATGGCAACTAAGCATTTGTGGCTTCTGTCTTATACTTTTATGATACCAATTAGAAAAAAAGGGAGGAAAACAGCATATTTATTTTTATTTTTAGAGAAAGAAGTGATGCTCAGAGGTACGTGTTCTTGATGATGTTTCTATGTGGAAACTTGCTTCACACCAGAGATTTGATCATCACTTCCCCAAGGTCTCTTTTCACTTGTCAAGTATTTAACTGTTGATATTAGAAACCCTTGACTTTTTGAAATAGCTTTCTGCTTATAATTAAAAATATTTTCTACTCGATCCTCCTGAAGAAGGTAGGTACACACTTTTTGGTAACGAGAGTTGAGACAATATCTCTGGCTTTCTCTGTGTTTTCTGGTTGCCCCGGTTCATTCCCACTGAGGGTATTACTGCTGGAAATGTGGCTTCTCCTGGCCTGCCTTTGGGAGGGAGCAGCAATAATGATTCTTGGTAATCTCAAGAATTCTGTGTAAAGGAAATCCTCTGAGTTTGAGCCAAAGAAATTCACGAAGTCTACTTGTAGATGGTTCTAGGTAAATGTAATTGAGTCTCTTATACTTTATTAGATGACATTTCATCCACAAATAGGGTAAATGAGGGAAACTCACAGAAGACACAAATGTATATTTATTGAGTAAGCATTATTTCTCAAATCAGGCTGATTTTTTTTTTTTTTAATTTCACATCATATTTTGACCTGGGATTACTTTTTTGAGGATTTATTTAAACCAATGCTTTTCTGTAATTCAAATTTCTAAATTTAATATCTTGCCTAATCCAGCCATTTTCTGTGCAAATGTGAAAACCCTAGTAGTTTTATTTACTGATCATTCCTTTGCTATATGTAATTAAAACATTAGTTTACTCCTTTCAAACTTTCACTTGAAAGTTTGACTAGAAGTTATAGCATATTGAATATGTCATTTTGATGAAACAAATTACTATATATTTTCCTTTTTGATCTCCACACATGCAAATATCACAAATTTGAGGAATCCTAACTTAAATAGCTAAGCACAGTTTCTCTCAAAATAAAAATATTGTTAATTTTTAGATGATTTTTTAAAGAAATATTCACTTTATAGATGTAGCAGATCCAGAACTCACAAATTTAACATTAACCATGTGCAAAATAAATGTATACATGTAAAATATAAAATATACAAAATAAAAGTATACATTTCTTTCAAACAGAAATGTATACTTATCCAAAAATTATATTATACTGTACTGGAATTTATAACTCCTTCAAAAGTCCAAGTAGTAAATAGTGTGTAGTACTAAATAAATAGTATATAGTAGTAAAAATTAATAACATTGGAGTAAAATAGCAAATAATATACTCAGTATTCTTCAAGGACTTGTATGGTTTCCTGTTAGACATCTTTTATTTTTCCTGGATAGCTTTGAAAACAAAACTATTTGGTTTTCTGAGTTTTATTTATTGTTTAAGCAAATATAAAATCTTAAAAAATTGAAAAATTGGATTAGAAACAAGATAATGCTTTGTATCTCTGTTCAATGTAAATGAATTAAAATTCACTGCAATTTTTTTAAGTAGTTGAGGATTGGTTGACTCTGAAAACTGCGGTTAAAATTTATTTTGATTTTTACCTAAGTCCCTCTCGTTCACGAGGTGAAATAAGTCTTACAGAATAAATGCACCGATATCAAGGACAGAAATATTTGCATTGAGACTTAAAACAAAGTCAAATACAGACAAAACATCTTCTAAATTTTAACAATTTCCACTATTTAACATGAGTGCCTTGATTATATTTAAGTCCTATAATTCAGTGATTTCTAATTTTTTTTATTTCAATAGCATCATTTGTATACCTCCTTCCTTGAAAAAGGCTAATTTGAGTGTTTCAATCCACAACGTTGTTATTTTGTATTTTTTTTCCTATAGTACCTGGGTATTCATTCCCATATTTAGTACATAATAGAATCCACAGCACTATTTTCATGTCTGATGTTAACCTCCAAATATTTATAAAATAAAAACTTTAATTCTTAAAAAAGAATATATTCTCTAAGCCATTGAGATCATAATATAATAATGTTACAAAGCCAAGCTTCTTTTGTATTTTTACTTATTTGCCCCTTTTCATGTAGTAAATAATGTCAAATAGTTCCCGTAGCATATGGGAAGCTATTTTTTCAATTAAAACCAAAGACCAAAAGCAAGAAAACAAATCCTTTTCATTACTGAAGATAATTACACACCTTGCATATTCAACCAATCTTCTTTTGTTCCAATACATTGGTTTATAATCTGCCTCTTCTTGTATGATCAGTGACCTCACAAAGTTCAAAAGCATTACTATGTTTCAAGCTATGTATTTATATAGCAGATCTAAAATGGAATATATGCGTATGAGCTTATTGTTGGAAAAATGTACATATACCATATCTGAAAGTTCAAATATCATGCTAGAGCTCTGCTCATTTTATTTTGTGTGTTAAAAATTGTTTGAAGTGTCCTCATGGCTGATGGCAACTTTTCACGTAATCATTAATAAATATACACAAAAAAAGAAGCTGAGATATTATTCACCAACCACACCAGGCAGATCTTTAAATAAAACAACAGAAGAGTGTAAAGCCTCTTAGCGAACTTTCTTAATGTAACTTCTTTAAGGACCACAGACATGTCCATAAACCTTTACATTGTAGAAGTAAATGAACCCTGTCCCTAAAGACATACTCCATGGCTCTGAAGGTGTCTTTTTGTGAAGAGTCATAAACATCTTCCCCAATGTCTAAAACAACTCTCCAATTTCTTGATGCAATGCAGGGACTTCTGTTCCCTCAGAAATATTACAGAAGCTTCACATGTTTAACAATATAGCCTGGTTGACAGTGTTAAAGGAAGCTAAGTATGAATGTATGAATTTTTGGCTTTCCTGCTTATGAATGTATGAATTTTTGGTACTATAAAGTAAGTAAGTATTCTGTATGAAAAAACTTAGGAAATATCCCTGTCTACACTTATGCAAACCATTACTGAAATAAAAGAATTCATGCATGCCCACTTCGAAAACTTCCTTGCAAAATTCTGTTTAATACTTGTATATCATTCCAGCATAGTGTCACGTTTATCATTAACATGTATTAAAGTTACTGTATTTAACTTACACAACAGAGACTTAATACTGTATGAGTATGCTCAAATAAAGGCGTTAAATGTCCTTCTTCAAATGATATCTATATTTCACCTATATAATATAGATTTATGTATTTACTTTTTGGAAGAGAGTACAAATAAAATCCATATGCCTGTATCACTGTTTTATTCCATTTTCAAAGAGGCACTTTTTCATATTTGTTAGAGTATATTTTCATGATAATCTCTTCCTCCTTAAATAGTAGTCAAAAATGCGGGCAAATATCACTGACAACATGATAAGAGAAGTTATTTTTAAATCAGTTTTGGAATCACCTGCCCCTGAAATAACTGGAAGAAAGAAAAGATACCAAAAATAGAAGATGGAACAGGTAGGGTGAAAGAAGTAAATGGACTACTGCACCATTCCAAGTCAAATGTGGTAATTCTTTGAAGCCCACAAATTTCAAGTGACAAGACAACTAAAATAGCTCTCAAAGTACGGAGAAAAATTCATTAGGACAAACAGTCTAGTGTGTTAGTGTGTGTGTAAGAGTGTGTGTGTGTGTGTTTGTGAGAGAGAGAGAGAGGAGGTATGAGGAGGTATACTATTGCAATTAAAATACAAGAATATAGGAGTGCTTATAGGCATACAAGTATAGTGTATAGGTTATACATAGACATAGGTATGTGACACAGAATATCATGAAGGGAAAAATTCCTAAACAGTGCTAACTAGCTGGTGCTGAGGGGTAAATTTATAAAGCTGAATGAATATCCCTTGACTAAGGTTCACAAACATTACTAGAAAATTAGTTTATTCACAGAATGAACTAGATATGGTGATTTCAAAAGGCATCATCATTGTAATTTGTTCATTCGCTTTAAAATATTTTACACAATCTAGCCAACTCTCAATTGCTCATCTAAAGATGAGCAGTAATGCAATGCAAACTTTCCAAATGCGGGTCTGGGAGACAGTGTGAATGATACTTATAATTAGATAGGCATACACATAAAATACGCCTTTCTAGTTATTTTTATATATGACACTAACTTTATGATAGGGGAAAGAAGCTGCCAATGCTGGCTGACATCTGAAACTGGGAGAATATTGAAAACTGGAAATAAATGGTACCCATCAAGAGAAACTCATGAGAATGAAAAGTTGACTGCCCTCTGCACTTACAATGTTTCTATTTTATTCCAATGGATTATCCTGCCTAAGGTTTATATAGTCTATAAAGCCCATGGCTACAAAATGTATGTCAGGTAGGCAAGAATGTAAGAATATCAATGCTTAGAATTCTTATAAAGGTAGAAACTGCTGAGACATGTTGTTCCCAGTGCATTCCAATCTCTGTAAAAGTCACAAGGAGGGCAGAGTGCCTGACAGTCATTCTTCTGCACTTGACTGGAGGTTGGCATTATTAAGGTATCTTTCATTTGTGTTACTTAATGTATTTTTACACACATGAGGCAGTCCATTGATGCACTGTACATTGGTGTACTCAGCTTGCTTTTATAATTTTTGGCTGCAGAATTGTAATAAATTTTTGAAGCTTTTGGCTAAAAAATGTGAAGACTGCCACATGCCTTCATTTTTGATGATTTCCAAGAGTTTCTGAGATATTTTTCTTCCAAAAGAATATTTTAATGGTAAACTCTAAATCTCAAAATTCATTACGGGTGATAAAAATCTTTTTTTCACATTGAAATTTAAAATAAAAAAATTTAAAATTTGCTGCAATTGTACACATTTTATGAAATAAAATGTTAAATATACAAATTTCTAAATCAATGTATAAATGATTACATGCTGTCTTAGATGCCTTCCAATGATTTCATTATATCTCCTGAATATAATGTGTTTCTTCAGCCTTTTCTGAAAGAAATTGTGGATAAATAGGATCACGAAGATAATTAACTTAAATTTGAAAAATAAAAATTGGCTCTCTGTCACTTGATGCTACCTACACTATGTTGAGACCTGTTGCTTCTTTGAAGGAAAAATATAGTTCAAATAAGATGGCACATATTTAAAATTGCATTATAAATTAAATTGGAACTCCCTTAAATAGGTACACTGAAAGTCAGTTTCACTATTTCTCATATTCATTAACTTCAGTGGAAGTAGTTTTCCAGAGTTATCTCATGTAATTATCTATAAGATCATTGAATATCTATGATTTATTTTATAAGCCTGTCACATCAAGTATTTGTTAGATCTCAGTAAAAATATATATGTGTGAATATATATATATATATATACTTTTTAACCAGTGCACAACAATTAGAAATTAGCCCCTCATCTGTAAGTGGAAAATTTTATGTTCAAAATTAGCTGTCAAAACACTATTCACATATGAATTCTCATTCTCTTGGTCAAACAGTTTTGGGGAGGAAATGTACTTTGAGTACATTAGAGAGAAATATAATGGGGTCTTGAATAAAGGACACATTGTGAAGACAGTAATTTAAAAAGAAGCCACTCTCTTTTACAATTCGACATCTTAATTGAGGAAACACATCTTTTCATGAGATTCCAAGAATTAAACAACATAGAAGAGTTCAAGTGTTTAGTTTACCAGCTCATCTGCCATTCCTTGTCTCCAAATTGCAAGGCCAATGATAGTTACTAAGACACATTTCTCTGAAATGAAAATCACTAGACAGGAAATACATTAATCATAAAATTTCCTGGAATCATTTAGTTGTGTGTGCCCTTTAAGAGTATGTTTGAATACTGACAGAGTTTCAGAGAAAAACAATGAAAGAACCACTATGACAGCTGAAATATGGCTTCATAGGAAAGAGGGCTACATTTAACTAGCTTTGATTGTGTCTTTTCTACTTTTTGTTATAGTTCATATCACTGGCATGGACTTTTGAGCCAACATTTTTCCAAACTGAGTTACTACTGAAATTTACAAACTTGACATGAAGATTACATTATATTTACAAATAACTTGGCACTTACAGAATAAATTATTGACATTTAAAAAATCCAGCCTAGGGCCCCCATGGTTCAGGCCAAGGAAAGCCTGATGCCTTATTATATATTATGCTACATTAACATGAATAAGTCGGTTTCCAGCTGGTAATTCCTCCACAGTGCTGTCCCTGTTGCTGAAAACCAATACTTCCCATTTCTAATCCATGAAGGGGATGTAGAGAAGTTATTAGTCCAGAGAAAGCAATGGTTGCATGTTTTCTTCCTCATTTTTATCCATGCGTTTTAGTACTGTAGGATCCACTACTGATTGAGATCTGGAAAGGATAAAGCCAGCGTCAGTGAGTTATTATCAGCTAATTGCACAGATGACATTCTCTCCTCTGTCTTTTCGTCATTACTTCTCCCAAGAATGTGAATTCCCTTCCTCTACATCAAGAAATTTACGAACTGTGGATGTTGCACATTTAGAGAAAAACTACTGCTGGTGATGTTTTTCACTGGAGTGAGGAAACAATCCCTTCTGGCCTCTAAATAGAATAGTGAGCCGCCAATGATTCTAAATAGACTATATGTGACTTAAGAGCTCTTCACAGTTGAGCAAGATTCTTTTCTTTGAGATACCAAAAATTTCTAGTGTAGGATAGATGTTTTCCAATAAAACATCTCCAAATGGAAAAAAAAAATACAGTGAAATGATTATGATAAACTAAATAGAAATAACAGGAGGCTTAATTCCAGTCTTTAAAAAAAATTATGAAAAAAATGCAACAAGAATGCACCTTTTTTTGACTGTCATTTTTCAACTAATGATTGTATCAAGAAAAAGATCAAAATTTTTACGTTTTTTGTAAATTTCCTAGTAGAATATCCAAATAAAATCAACCTTATCTTGAAAATGTCATGGAATTTTTTAATTTCATGGATTTTTAAAAAGTAAAACCCCCTCTTGTTTAGGCAGCAACACTTTATGATTAGTAAAGCACATAATTTGAAAACTCACTTATACATGCCTTCGATAGCAGTTGGGGCTTATATCTCAATTTATCATTAGGAAACAACATGAGAGTGGGAAAGAGGAAAATCAATGAAACCTGCTCCTGTCGTGGCAGGAAGCTGCCATCTTAATAGCTATAGCATTTAGTAAGCAGCTGCCCTTTTAGAATTCTCCTTGGTAATGAATTCTTCCCCTGCTGCTGCATTCCAGCCAATTGGCTTTTGCTATGGCAATATGCCTCTTAGCAGACCTCATTAACTTCTGAAAAGACTATAACCTAAAACACAACTGCACATGCAAATGAAAAAGAACAGCAACGGAACTAATCATCACAGAAAAAATAATTACAGGATTAACTGATAAACTGATTAAATTTAAATAAACTTAAATTATTTCCTAAAGAGGGAATGAAAATGAAGGTGAAAGCATTAAAAAATTGAGAGATTTTGTTTCCTAAGTGTCATTTACACTATTTTATCTCAATATTAAATAGGCATTAGATGCCTATCACGGAAAAAAAGACTAACTAAAGTTGTGTGTGTATGAGTATAAGAGAGAATAGATGAGGATATAAGAATAGGATAAGATACGAATATAAGAATAGGATGAGGAAAAGGACAATAGGGAGAAAGAATAGAGAAAATAGAGAGTTTGCGTCACTTTTAAATGCAATAATACATAATCATCTTTATTTCAGCTGCATGAATAAAACACTTTTTAACAAAGGAGACAATTCCATAAAAGACAAAGTAATTAGACTTTTAACTTTGTTTTTAGGTGAGACCCAACCAAGCAAATTGGATTTCAGAAGAATTCATGTCAAAAGGGAAAGAGACTCATTTAATGTCCTGTGCTAAAGTATTAACTTGACAACTGATATGCACTAAACTGCAAGTTCCACAAGCAGGGACTTTATCAGTTTCTTTCCTTATTGTGAACACAACATCCATCATAGGGCTTGGAAAAGAGTAAGGTCTTCATATCTTGACTTCTAGCCAGTAAATAATTTCCATATTAAAAGAACTTCAGTATTAAGCACTCAAAATGAAGAGTAATGAGGATAATAGAGAAAGCAATTCTATTTTCTTTACAGAACATAAATTTTAAAATTTTCATAAAATTAAGTCTATTATATAAATATTGAGGTATATCCTAATAATATTCCATAAGTACATACCAAAGCTCTTCAGACAGCACAAGGCACAATAGTTAATTTGCCATAATATTCTATTGCATATTATACAGATATGCACACATATACGCATTCTAAGTATGTGTGTTTCATGACTGTTTTTGAAAAAATATGAGAGAATGTGACATTTTTAACAAAATATTTTAAATTACAGTGTATTATTCAACCTGGGATTAAGTTTCTAGTTTGCTTTTATCATGCACTACAGATATGAGGATTGTTGGACGATGAATTCTGGTTCTATATGTGAAACAATGCCTCAATCACAGAACAAAAGTGAGTCAGAAACAATTTGAGATTAATTGTTTTTTCTTTTTGGTATTTAGTTGTCCCAAGTGTATGGCTATTTTAGTCCAAATTTTTTTACTCTCTCTTATGACAGAATAGGATTATTTGTGCAGGATCAAAAGTGTTAACGAATTGATTTATTCCAGCCACAGTAGAGGGAGCTGTCTCTCATTAACTCATACATCTCAGAGGTTTCTGTTTTTTTTTTTTTTTCTTTGTTTGTTTTGGTTTTGTTTGAGGCAAAGTCTCACTGCGTCACCCAGGCTGGAGAACAGTGGCACCATCTCAGGTCACTGCAACCTCTGCCTCCCGGGTTCAACTGATCCTCTCACTTCCCCCACGTAGCCGGGATTACAAGCGTGCATCACCACGCCTGGCTAATTTTTGTATTTTTAGTAGAGATGAGGTTTCACTATGTTGACCAGGCTGGTCTCATGTCTCCTGACCTCAAGTGATCCACCCACCTTGGCCTCCCAAAGTGCTGGGATTACAGGCATCAGCCACTGTGCCCAGCCTATCTCAGGGGTTTCTATGCAGCTTCTATTGTTTTCACAATGAATATATTTTCTTTCTTTCTTGAAAACCAGTAATTTAGATTTAGGTATCCAATACTCATTTCTCATGCATCTACAATACATAGTGTTTAAGAAACTAGATTTTGAACAGAAGCGGATCATAACTCCAGTTGCTAATAGCAGCAGTTTACTAGCTGTGTGATCGTGGGAAGACTAAGCTTCCTAAGATCTTGTTCTCTATTTTTGTAAAATGGGGAAAATAATACCCACATCATACAGTTATGATGAGGATCAGATGCAACAATGCATCCATAAACCCCGCACAAATTCTGGCATATGGTTAAGGAAATGGCTCATGGAATACTATTGCCTATGTACAGATATTAGCATTGCTACTTTGTAGTTATGCAACATGTGGAAGTCACTTACCTTTCCTGTTTCTCAGTCTCTCTATCAATAAAATGGGGATACTACTACTTGATTAGTTGCTTCAAGAAGAAAATGAGTCAACATACACAGAGCATTGGAACGGGGTTTTGCATAGAGCAACAATAAATGTTTAACCTTATTCAATAATAGTATATTCAATATTCAATAATCAGAAGTGCATATCATGAAAATAAGTACTGTTGCTCACTACTGTTATGTGCCAGGCACTATCATAGGCATTGGCAACATAAGGTAAAAGGCACTCTCCAGTTCTAAAATACTTACTCTAGTGAACATTGTATCTTTACACATGATGACTATGCTGTTCCTCCATAAATTTATACCAAAAGACAAAGTAATCTTTTTACATGTCTAGCTACATTTACCCAAAAGAAGAATTATCCACAACTCTGTAGTGATGGAATTATTTTCTCTCTCTTAATGTAAAGATATCATAAAACTACCAAAAGAAAAGGGACAAGGGGAATCAATGTGGAACATGGGAGCAATCTTCTCTTATCCTTGATGGTGAACTGCCATTTCCTGACAGAGAACATGAGAATCAAGTGCAAAACCTTTCTTAATTTCATTCTTCAGGAATTGTCCAATAGAATCATAAATGTTTCATATGATACCAAACATATGCCAAACAATGCCTAAAACTCTAGTCAGCCCATGACACCAGCAAGAAACTCAAGATTGGGGCCATTAATGGGCTATAAGCAAAGTGTGCAGAGGAGAAAATAGCCTAATTAGAGAAAGGAATCATGATACAAAAGGTGGATAGACTGGGCTAAATCTAACAAGATGGGCCTTAATCAATTAAAATCATGTGATTGGAGGGCAAAGCTAAACAATAGGAGGATATGGATTGGTAAGTAAAGAGACTTTCCAGTTTTCGGAACTCCCACATGAGTCAGCTCTGGCTGCTTGAACAATAGCAACAGTGACAACAACAGCAACTCAAAGAAGCCACTGAAGTCTATCCTGCAAAGTCAGAACTCTGCAACTTAAATGCAAGTACCAATACCAGGTCAGATGTTCCCTATTCAGTTATGAATACTGCACTTAAAGGGGGCCACTGATGGGCAGCAGAGCACTCCTCCATGCATTCAACTTGTATTTCCTGAGCACCCTCTGTTGCTCCAGGACCTTCTCCAGGCACTGGGGATTCAGAGAATAGGGTAAACACAGGCAATATCATCTCCTTGAAGCTTACTTTGGGGTGTGGAGTGGATATAAAATTGAACAAAATCAGCAATTTCACAGGCTAAAAGTGTTATGAAGAGAATAAAATAAAGAAGGGTGATGGACACGGAGTGACCGGAATGAGGAGGAAGCAGAACTGACTAAGACCAGGTAGGTGATGAAGATCAAAAGACTCTTTTGAGGAGCTGACCTTTGATTGGGACCAGCCATTTGAAGATGAAGGAAAAGAGCATTCCAGGTGGTGGTGACAAGGTTAAAAAGAGAAGACTATTGTGTCTGAAAAGCAGGGGGAGAGGAAGAATATGGGATACACCTGGAGCAGAGAGGAAGGCAGTGTTAGATCAGGTAGCATCTTGTAAGCCATGATAAGGAGGTGATTCTATTCATTGTATAAATAACAGTCATTAAAATCATAAAGCCAAGGCCTGCACGGTGGCTCACACCTGTAATCCCAGCACTTTGAGAGGCCGAGGCAGGTGGATCATTTGAGGCCAGGAGTTTAAGACCAGTCTGGGCAACATAGTGAGACCCGGTCTCTACAAAAAAAAAAAAAAAAAATTAAAAATTAACTGGGCATGTTGACAGGCACTTGTAGTCCCAGCTATTTGGGGAGTTGAGGTGGTAGCATTGCTTGAGCCCAGGGAGGTCGAGGCTGCAGTGAGTCATGATCACGCCACTGCACTCCAGCCTGGGCAACAAAAAGAGAACCTGCCTCAAAAAAATAAAAATAAAAATAAAGCCAAGATGTGATATGGTCTGATTTATATTTTAAAAAGATTTTTGGATTGCCATGTGAATAATAAATTGGGAGTAGGGGAGCAGGTAAGGCTGGAATCACCAAGAACAGTTAAAATATTTTTAGGGGAAGGGTGCAGCTGAGCAGAGTGCAGGTGATGTGTAGAAGATAGAGAGAAAAATGTGCTCACGTGATGGGCCACACGAGGAATCATGCCTCAGGCAGAATGACTGAAGAAAAAGGGCCTCATTAGCTGACAAAGAAGAACACTAGTGGACACCAATGACAGCTGCCTCCAAATCCTTATGTAGTTCGGTTCCTGAGAAAGGGCCTCTGTGCCACGAAAGGTAGGCAGGCTTTATGTCAGTGATGCGAAGGACGCCACATCTCATGCAATGGAGCCCTGCTCCGCTACATATAGACTACCTAGCGTTGAGGAGGCAGTATCTGTTTAACAATGCTGTGAGGATTTAATAAATTAATGTAAAAAAAAAAAAGACACCTAATTCATGATAAGTACCTAGTAAATGATAGATTATAACAACTGTTATCATTAGGATTATTTTATTAGAAGAGCACTATTTTAGGGGAAGTTTCTTTTAACCACTTTTGTTTTAGAAAACTTTTAAATAATTTGATGAAATATATGACTTTTCCACAGAAAATAAATGCATGACATATACATAGAGTACATTCATACTTATGCACACAAAATTTTGCATACAACTTTTAGCACTTAACAGAATCCTTCGAGAGCCCATCCATGAACCCCTTAGGAAAGCATAGATCTCAAGAAGTTCTGTTCTAAAAGAAGGGAGTTAAGAAGCCTAAAGTTGGTTTAAATATAAGCTTGCTAGCTAGTGGAAAATTAGAGCAGGGAAAGTTTCTGGCCTTTCCATTCTCCAAGGAGTTGTACAGCAGCCTGGAGAGAGGAAATCAATGCACACATATACTAAGAACAACCACAACAGAGGCAGCAGCATAAAAAAGACCATCCTGGCCGGGGGCAGTGGCTCATGCCTGTAATCCCAGCATTTTGGGAGGCCGAGGCAGGTGGATCACAAGGTCAGGAGTTTGAGACCAGCCTGGACAAGATAGTGAAACCCCATCTCTACTAAAAGTACAAAAATTAGCCGGGTGCAGTGGTGGGAGCCTGTAATCCCAGCTACTCGGGAGGCTGAGGCAGGAGAATCCCTTGAACCAGGGAGGTGGAGGTTGCAGTGAGTCATGATTGTGCCATTGCACTCTAGCCTGGGCGACAGAGCTAGACTCATCTCAAAAAAAAAAAAAAAAAGACCATCCTTAAAGAACAGGCACATTACTCCATGAGTCAGAGCTATGGGCAAAGGGCCTTAATGCTTTCATCAGAGAAGGATGCCAGACATTGGCATGACCCATTCAATGTCCTTGTATCCTCCCTGAGCTAGGTGAGGGAACACTTGCAGGGGTTATGGTGTCCATATTTCTGTGAATGTGAAATGAACCGGAGAAGTCATATTTGTTACTGTTATCCAAATGGACCCAGAGCTGTTGTTTCCTGGGAAGTCTGAGAATTACACATCTACTTGTTTGTGACAGAATGCAAACTCAGAGCCAGGTATGCATTTGTGCATGTCTGACAACTCCCCAGACTACTGACTGAAAGAAGAAAGGCATAAAAGTGCTGTGAGAGTCAAAGCAGGTATTTGGACTCTGACTCAACAATGAACTCTATAGAGATTAAAACTGAAGTTAAATACAATGTTTTGTATTAGTAATGTTTAGACCTTTAGACAAAGACTTGGCAGAGATATTGAAAAAGGACCACAAACTTTGAACACAGTGTTTGAACTGATGCGTGTAGTTGCTTTCTTCAAAAGAAATCTTACACAGAAATCAAATAAATTGCTTATAGGCGAGTTGCTCCCACTGCAGTGGAAATGGGCACTCTCTCTACTCCACCTACTTGGCCTGAGGCACCCCATCAAAACTCTTGGTTTCTCAGGATACAATTTGAAAACCACCAGATTTGGTGACTTCTAAAGGCCCTGCTAGACTGTTTATGAATTTAGAACAACACTAAGTCGAGGTTACCTCAAATTACTTTATCTTTTTCTTAATTGACAAATAATTGCATATATTTATGGAATACAATATAATGAAAAAATACTGCATGATTTCATTTTTATGTGGAACCTGAAAAAGTCGAACTCATAAAAATGCAGAGTAGAATGGTGGTTACCAAGCACTGGGATGATGCAGGGCGGTTTGAGGGGTGGATGGGGACATATTCGTCAAAAAGTACAAAGTTTCAATTAGGAAGAATAAGTTTGGGAGATCTACCTTACAGAAGGATTACGATAGTTTTCAAATATATGATAATAACGTATTGTATATTTGAAAAATGCTAAGAGAATCAATTTTAAATGTTCTCACTATAAGAAAATGACTTTATCTTTGACTCAAAACTCTTAGATATCCAATCATAGGGCATAAAGAGTTTTAAAATCCCACCAGAAAAATATATACAGAAAAATAGAAAGCTTTGGGTTTGACTCAGGATGCCTCTCCCTGCCCTGGCCCAGCCCGCTCCCCAGTCTACCTCCAGCATACCTCTTCATGGACTTGGGGGAGAGTTCCTTCTCTACTTCCTTCACAGGCATGCTGTAGGAGTCTACATTGTACTCGCTGTCATCGTCATATTCATGGTCTAGCAGTGTTCTTGCCCATGTCCCCATGTCATAAGGAGGCAGCATTCCTCCAAACTCGGAGGGCAGGATCTCGGGATGAATTAGTTGGTGTAGACTGTTCAGGTTGTTACCATGCAAAAATATCTATAAATGCAAGAAGACGGGAGGAAGGGAAAGACACAGAGGAAACTAAATACCATCTAAATTCTACAGGGAGGAAGTGAGGATAGCAATAGCAAATATGAGTTTTCCATGTCTGTTAAAATACATTAGCCAGTCATCTACTCTGTAAAACAGGTAGAACTGGTACTGTTATCCTAATATTTTATACCAAAATCCTGAGGCTCAGACACTTCGAGTAATTTCTGGAAGGTCAGAGAGTTATTGGGTAAAAGAGCTGCAACCACAAATTTGGTTTCCTGCTTCATAGGCAGGGACATGAGCAGAATGATATGTACATGCTGATCTGTACATCATCCTGGTGTTAGTTGTGCAAACTTGATGATGTGTATAATGAATGCAGTGAAAACAGATCCTTCTCATAAGGGGCTCATCAATTACAGAGCCTATGCGAGTTATTACACCCAAAAGCTGTCACTTGCATGGCTTTCTCTTTATCATCAATAAAAATAAGAATATTGTAACCACTAAATTACTGTTTTATAATGCAAAGTGGATGATGTAAATAACCAAAGTAGATGAGTATCATCATAATGAAAGGCTGAGTGAAGTTCATGTCCCAAAGGACATTATGTTCTGTAATGTTGCCAGTATCTTCTCTACTAAAAATTTTCATACTGACTTTACAAATAGAAAAAGAAACAATGAATTAAAAATGTAAAGCTGTATGCATACCTTAATTATTTTGTCTAGATAATGCTTTTAAAAAAACTGGAGCAATATTCAAGCCACATACTCAAGATTTGTTTTTCCATAAACTGCTACCTTTCCTCTTCTTTCATTTCAGTTTCAAAACTGCAGATTGGCCTTCTCTGCTACAACACTGCTGTCTCATATAAATTTATATAATATTTATTTTAAAAATATACTTTATAAGTAACAAAAATAATTTCATTCTTCAGTTCAAGAAGAATAAGCTAATACATTCATATTTGCTTTCCGTACCTTTAGAATCCACTGAAGTAAATATAGTGGAAAACAGAGAAAGACTACTCTACAATATCAAATAAAATTACAAGATAGTAGTTGTCACTTAATAAGTATTTTCAACAAATTACAGAAGAGTAAAAGCAGATAACAGCAGGTGACTGGCCAAAATAGGCAGAGCAAACAGCTGCCTGGAGAACATGACATGAGGCCCAGAGGAGGTGGAAGATGCTGTCTGTCCCAAAGCACACCAGGTTAACTGCAAACTTTATACCTTCCCTCTCCTGTCTGAGGGCACAACAGCCAGTATTTAAGTCCAGGAAAAAACATGTGCACCCTGTGTTATTCTTATAAGAAGAAATAAAAATAATTTTCCTGTGAAAGTTAAGTTATGGCACATGCAACCCTTATTTTATTAGATATATAACTTTTACTTTATCAGATGGGATCATTCACATAAGAAATCTTCTTCAACTCATGTAAGAGTCATGGTAATAAATCCCTGGAGCAGTCAATGTAATCCTAGCACACTACTTCCCCTCTCTTCTCTAACACTCTGTTGCCTCCTTCCGCAGCATCATTTTCCGCTTTGGCCTTGCTTCCACTTTCACTGAGAAAATAGGACAACCAGATGACATCAACCCACCCACCAGCATCTGTGTCTATGTATTTTGCCTTCACTGCTAGTACAATGAACAGATAAACCCTACAAAGGGCAACCTCTCCACCTGCGCACTAGAATTCATCCTCTCTCCCCTACTCGGTTGTATTTCTAACAGTTCTCTCTTATCTCTCACACATCCTCAGATTTCCTCTCTCTGCTGGATCTTTCCCATCAGAGAAAGAACATCCTGACTCCACTCCCCCAAGACAGACACATAAAACCTCTCTTGGCCCTACTTCCATCTCCAGTTGCTTTCCTATTTCTCTCCTTCTCTTTATAGCAAAATTCACCCAAGGAGTTGTCTATATTCATAGTCCAAATACTCTCTCCTCATTTTCCCTAAATGGAATCCTGTCTGGCTTTGTCTCTTACCAATGAATGAAGACAAGTTTTGTCAAGGTCCTTCTCATTGCTAAATTCAGTATCCAATTCCCAGTCCTTATGTATCTTGAACCCTCAGTAGCAATGGATACAGTAGATGACTCTGTTTATTGAAACATTTTCTTCATGCAGCTCTGATTTTCTCCTACCTACCCCCCTAGATACTTCTTTGCAGTCTCTTTTGCAGAGTGTCCTAATATCTTCTTCTTCTTTTTTTTTTTGATGGAGTCGCACTCTGTCACCCAGGCTGGAGTGCGGTGGTGCAATATCAGCTCACCGCAACCTCTGCCTCCCGGGTTCAAGAGATTATCCTGCCTCAGCCTCCTGAGTAGCTGGCGGCCATCACGCCCAGCTAATTTTTTGCATTTTTAGTATAGACGGGGTTTCACCATGTTAGCCAGGATGGTCTTGATCTCCTGAGCTCATGATCCACTCACCTTGGCTTCCCAAAGTGCTGGGATTATAGGTGTGAGTCACTGTGCCCAGTCTGATCTTCCTAATATCTTAACTGGAGAATGACTGGTCTCAGTCTTTGGATTTATTATCTTCTTTATACTTTCTCATTGGTGATTTCATAAGTTCGCTGTATTCAGTCAGTGACTTTCAAATAATATCCCTGCACTAGAAATGTATGTCTTCAATCCAGGCCTCTTTTTCAACCTCTATAACTGTATTTCCACTCTCCACTTAAAATATCCACTTAAATATTCAATGACCACTGCAAATTCAACATGTTCAAAATTGGACTCACAATCTTCCCCCACCCCAAATATGTTCCTCCCTATCTCCAATATCAGTTAATGGTGTGACTATTCTTCCACTTTCTCAGACCAAAACTTTCAACTCAGCCTTTTACTCCTCTCGTCATCTCAGTTGACAGTAAATCTTTTTGGTACTATCCTCAAAATGTATCCTGAATCCAATCATTCTGATTAGCTCTACACCTACACCCATAACACAGCTACTATCCTTTCAGGTGTGCTCTTGCACGAGCCTCCTAACTGTCCTCTCTATATCCACTCTTTCACCTACACTCTATTCTCAACAGGGCAGCCAGAATGATCATGTCAAAATATAAGTCAGGTCATATCTTTCTGCTCACAATTCCCCATGGACTTCTTTCTCTTAGCATAAACCTATAAGGTCCTATAAGAACTACTTCTTTGAACACATCTCCTACTATACACTTGCCTCAGAACATTTATAATGGATATTTCTTCTGTCTGGAGATTTCTACTCCCAAATGTCCTCATGACTTGCTGACCTACATCCTGCACTTCTCTTCTTAAAATTCCTCTTGTCAGGAAAGCCTCCCTTGGTAAACCTATTTAATACTGTAACCCTGCCCAACCTGGAAAGCCTATCCACTTTCTATGTATCATGTTTCTTGACAGCACCTCCCATCTTCTAATATATCATATAATTTTCTTGCTTAAATTATGCATATATTGTCTTGGCAATTCATTAAGTGCAATGCTGTTATTTCTCCAAAGCCAAGATTTGTTGAAAAAATATATATTATATGATGATGCTCTTTTAGAACTCTTACATGTGAATTGCATCTCCAGACTCGGCAGTAAAGATGCATTGCAATTGCCCAACTGTTAAGTTTCTACTTTTGGATTTTTCTTTGTTTTCACTAGTTCTGTGTAATAACATCATTTATTAACATTTTACTATTTTTCTTTCCTTATATATTTTTTCTCTTCCTCCATTTCATGCAAGAAGTCTGGTCCTTGTTGGTTCCTGTATCTCTGAATACCTTAAAATTCTGAGAATTAGCCTGAATAATACTTTCATTTTTATTTTACTTTTCTACACTGTGCCATTAAAGAGATTATGCTAGGTGATCTGGCGTGGAAAAGAACAGATGAAAGACTTTTGAGAATCACCAAGGACTAGAAAACAACATTGGCCATATTGACTAAGAGGAAGAAATTTGTGCCAACTAGTAGGAAAACCTGTTTCCCATCAACTTTTAAGTAGCAGGAGCACAATCACTGACTTGCTGAAGAATGCACTAGGGTAGTGGGTTTCGTTGGATTTTAGCTTCAGCAAAGATACCCCTTTTTCACAGATAACTTGGGAGCAGAAGGAGACCTTAGTTCAAGGAACTAATATTGGTTTGAACAATGAGGACATCAGAAGGGGCCATGATGGGTGGGAAGTTTGGCTCTGCGTGAGACTCCAGATACTGGTGAGCTTTTGAGGAAAAAGGACACCTGTACTAAGGGTGATATTCCCAGCAGCCCAGTAAGTTGGAGACTCAAAGTCAAATTTAATTTAATTTAAGAAAATGAAGAAGCGGGTGATTCTTGCACACCTGAATTTGTAGAAAAAGATTCACAGCTGCTTCTTCAGTTCTCTTTTACTAGTTTTTCAGAACATAGACTTATAGCATCTGAAGTATAAGGTGTGTGAGTAATATTGTGATGCTGACTCACTTGGAATATCAGTGAAGAAATTTAATAGCTTTGCACCGTGTATTGATTATATAAGTAGAAATTTTAAGTATTTAAACATATAGTTATTTTCTCATATGAAAATTTCCAAATCATATAATTTTAACTAAAATGGTAAAGTTTAGATGCCTTCCTTCCATCTGGAATAACGCTACCAATGCATACTTCTAGGTTGTCAAAGCTGTCCAATTCAATTACAAAACCCCAAATGCAGTGCACTCCTTGTTTTCTAGACTTGATCCTCTTCAGTCTTTTTCAACAGAGCAGAATCATGTTAAAAATCATTTCAGAACAAGTAACCCCTGTATTCAATGACCTTCAAAGGCTTCAAATTTCACTCTGACTGAAAGCCCAGATCCCAGCAATGGTATGTGAGTCCCTATGTGATCTGGTGCAACACAGCCCCTCCTATCCCATGCTCTACCACCTACTCCATCCCCTATCATCTTCCCCCATAGCTCATTTTGCTCCAGCTTTTCTACCTTCTTGCTGTTTGTCAAATACATTAGGCATATTTCTACTTAAGTACATTTGTCTTTGCTATTCATTCTGCCTGAAACTCTCTTTCCCATAAATTCATGTATCCGGCTCTACTATCTGCTAGCTGTGATTCAGAGCAAATTGGTTGACCTTTCAAGCTTCATTTTTCCATCCACAAAATGAGAAAAATAACAATATATACTCCAAAGTGGTGTTGTAAGTACTAAATGAGTTAACATATGCAAAGCACTGAGAACAGCATGTGACATTGAGTGAATACTGTATAAGCATTCACCAGTATAATTTGTACTAAAAGCCCCTGCAGGTTTTTTGGATCACTTGATCATCCTTTCATTAAAGCAAATCTCGAAAAAGCACTTGTGAGGCACTTCAATACACTTTCTGAATTCCAAAATATGAATTAATTTGATACTTGGTGGTAAAACAATTTTTATTATAAATTATAATTCCTTATAGAATTCTTCCTCCTAAACTACTAAAACATTTTCAACAAATTCATTTACAGTAAACCCTGTGTTCACTAATGCTTGATATGGACATGTAATTATTGCACTTTCATGAGTGCAAATTCATTTACAGTAAACCCTTTGTTCATTAATGCTTAATATGAACATGTAATTATTGCACTTTCACACTCACAATAAAGCTTCTACCTGAAGTGCCTTCTAGGTCATTGAGAAACATGGAAAATTATCTTCCATATAGATTTAGAGGAAAGTGTATTTTGCTGTGGAACTAATCATTTGAAAACTGAGAACAGCACCAGGAGGTAAAAATAGCTCTATACGTGGGGCTGAAATATTTGGGTTTGTATACTAGCTCTGCAACTTTTCTTCTGTGTATGTGAGTAAGCAGGTTATTTATCCATTCCAGGACTTAGTTTCTTCAGCTCTAAAACAGGAAATAATGCTTACTACATTTACGTTTCAGAGCTGTTGCAAGAATTAGTGAACTGTACATCAAGATGTATTTTAATAAAAATAATGTGTTCAGTATTTACCTAATGCCCTGCATTGTATTAAATGTTTTACATAAATTATCGCAATCTCAGAAAAATTATTTTGTTTTATGCAATTTGACTATCCTCATTGTTAGATGAAAGTGAATTTAAAGAGACTTCAAGTAACATGTAATTTAAAGAAATATTAAAATTACCACAAATTAGCAGTCTTTTCAAAATGTGTGATTGATCATAACCATTGTAAAAAATTGTATTAGATACCACAGATTTCACTACATTCATTGCAGTATATACTGTGAAAGAACATCCACTTATCGGCATATAAAATTATAACTTTTGTTTAGACTTTACTTCAAATTAAGTGCATCAATAGCACTATAGTAACACAGCATAAGAGATTTGCTTTTGCCTTTAAATTGAGTCTTTAACATATAATGAATGTACTAAAACGTCCTTTTTGTGAGCAAGTAGGAGAGCTAGCTTTTAAATGCTTCTTTCACAAATATACTGTTCACATCCACAAGATCTGGAAGAATCTTAAAATGTTTTCTATGTTGATTTACATACAATGTAGAAGTACATTTTACTGTAGCTAACATTATATACACATTATGCATTATAATTCACTGGATGGGGGAGGAGAAAGGATTAAAAAACAAAGAAACGAATACCCTTTTCCGAGTTTTCTCCTTCAGGAAAGGCCGGATCACGGTGTACAGGGCATGTATATACCATGGTTGATTCACAAAATGAATTCCTCCAAATCGCGCTGGGAAACTATCCTAGAGTAACATGGAGAAAGAAAAATCCAAATATGCTTTAATATACTGAGAAGGTTTAGGAATGGTTATATGGCATACAAATTTATTCTTTCACATACTTAGATGAGATTATCTGTAGAGTTAAGGAGAGAAAAGAAGAAAGAACCTTACCACATTAAACATTGTACTTTTCATACAGTAACTGAAGCAATGTATAATAAATCAAATCTTTCCCAAGAATAGGTTATTGATAAGAATGTCAGCATTTTTAAGAAGGTCGTATTTTAAACCTGTAAATGCTAATAGTCAGTACAAGCCAAGAAACAAAAAGAAAAGTCATTAGAGATTTGTCAAATAATGAATCTACATTGTATAAAAGTTTCATTTATTTATATTTATATTAAAATCTATTTTTTAATAAAATATTTTATTAAATCCCTATCTAGTCATCCATAGTGTGAGCAATGTCAGACACAAAACTCATGTTATTCTCTGTATCTTATTATTTTATCAACTTTGTTATAAACATTATCTTTTCCTTATTTTAACTACAAAAAAGTAACGTGCTTTAGCAAAATAAAAATGCAGAGTTATACTGTAAGAAACTTAAGGATGCATTTTGCTAGGTTAAATGAAAATCAAAGCTCTCTGATCTCACTCCACAGGAGAAAAATGTAAAGCCAGCCTCCTCCTCTTCCTACCCATGATTAAACAGGTACAGCCCTAGCCCATTCCAAAATATGAAGGGAACCCTTAAGCCAAATGAATGGCAACATTTGACACTGCGCTTGAGTATGTTAACGATTCTACATAAATGGATCTGATTCTTGCTACTATTTCAAAGTTACACATGGAATCGACTACAAAGGTCTTCTTTTAAAAAAAAAAAGCTAGCCTACTACAAGCACCTCTGAAGTGGCATCGTAATACTTGGCATTCTGAATTCTATTTAGAGCATGAGCAGGAAGAAAAGTAAAGTAAAGGAACTGAAATAATTGCATTTTTTCAATTTAAATGTTCTCTTGAATAAGAGTCTCTGGTCAAAAACTTGCATGGCATAACCCCATTCTTTTTTTAAATTTTGGACACTTATGAGCAATAGTGAATTATTTTATTATTTGCATATTGATTTGCAGAGCTATCAAATTGTATTTTGCAAGGCAACTTCTATCTCTGAGAATAATACACTATAAGGCAATAGTAGTTCAATAAATAATTAAAATAGCTTAAGATAAAACTTTTACTTTTTATGCCAGTGTTTCACTTCTTTTGTAAATATGTGGTTTTCATTCATCGGGAAGTTATTATAATAATAAAATGAATCTGAAATACAGGCATAGTATATTTTAAAGTTATGAAATATGTATAAGTAAAAAGAAGATATTATATACCTAAATAATAAAGAGAATACTAAGACAAATACTCATGTATCTTATTATAGTTATTAATAATTATTATTTCACCTGGATATGGGAGTGATAGAGAGGTTTCCTGGCCAGCAGGGATTTTCCTAGTTTAATGTTTCCCTAAGAATGTAGCACCTATAGGAATGAGGTCTCACATCCAGTCCCCCACTTGGCCTCAATATGTGCAAGCCTAGTCTTTCCCCCTGAGCACCCTATAATTCAGGCAACTACTATTCTCCAAAGTTCTGGGTTCCTGTAATTAACAATTTCCTCCCAGCCTTCACCTACTCTCCTGTTTTTCTCCTGTAGATTTCCGTGTGTGCTTGGCTTAGAAGGATTTGTCTCACATTCCTGAGAGTTCAGCAATGCACCTGGAAATAATTTTATTGTGAGGAAACCAACATCTTGGTACTTTATGGCAAAAGGATCTTTAAAAATTGTTAACCTGCTACACTACCTGAAGCAATCTCTAGAATAAAACTAAATGAACACTAACAATATTAAGCCAAAAGTCTTGGCTCAAGTGATTTTTTTTTTTTTTCAGACTGAGTTTCACTCCTATTACCCAGGATAGTGTGCAATGGCGCGATCTCAGCTCACTGCAATTTCCTCCTCCCGGGTTCAAGTGATTCTGTTGCCTCAGTCTCCTGAGTAGCTGGGATTACAGGCATGCACCACCACACCCGGCTAATTTTGTATTTTTAGGAGAGACAGAGTTTCACCATGTTGGTCAGACTGGTCTCAAACTCCTGACCTCAGGTGACCCCCCCACCTCAGCCTCCCAAAGTGCTGGGATTACAGGCATGAGCTACTGCATCTGGCTGGCTCAAATGATTATTAAACTTTGAGAATCACAAGAAGGTCATGCTTCTCTCCTGAAAAATATGAATATGCAAACATATACACATAACTTGCACACATGTCATGGGCTTTCTTGGACACCTCTTTAGATATACTTGATCAATACCCAATCACAGTTGAGGCAGAGCGAAAGAGCAGAGAAATTTCTGACTTTGCAATCAAGTAGATTTAGCTTAAAATTCTGGCTTAATGTCACCTGTCAGGCATCAAAGTCCAAAACAAGAACATGGTCCTTTTCCCTCACTGTGAGCTTCCTCACTTCCAATCATGCCCAACTGCATGTCATTTTCCTGCCTCCCCTTCACTTCTGTGGTCAACATGCTGTTTTACGGCTTGTTAACTGTTTTCTCCCACACGCCTACTGTGGCCTTTCCTCCCTTTGAGTATAATCTGGTTTTACTAATTCCTTAAGACTTAGCTCCAAAAACATCATTTCCAGGAAGCTCTTTTTTATCCCTTCTCTCACTTCTCACTCATAAAAGCCCACTCTCTGTCATCACTAGCAAAAGCCTAGGTCTATCACTGCACTTGCCATATGACCCTGAAATTGTCTCTTTGTCTGCCTCCACTGTTAAACCGTGAGCGCCTTAAATGCACAGTCTATTGGTGCCTGGCCTGTAATCCATTTCCACTCACATCATCCCCCACCCTATAAGGTAGGAAATGGAAGGTTAAACATATAATTCTAAGTGGGAGAGTTCTACCCATGAGATGTACCTGAGCAAGATTTAAGGGACCAAAGGGAGGCAGCAGTCACCTTTTTGTGCAGTGGCAGCTACTAAGCACCTTATTAGCTGAGAGATTGTTTGCAGCAATGTCTGAACCACACCTTCCTCTTTCTAGGTGTCACTTAGGAGGTGAGAGGCCTCTGGGACAGCAGCAGCCAAGATGGACACTAGTTTCTTGACTCTGACTCACTTCCACAGGGATGTGGTCTCAAAACCAAGGATTCATCAGCAGTCCTCCTTTAACTTCCATGGCCCTAGGTCTTCCAATGAGGCCTTAAACACTAACTTCCTGTATTAAATCCATTTGTTCTTGAACTATCCAAAGAGATTTTTGTTTTTTGTTGTACTGAACTCTGAGCCAGACTGTGCCTCATTCATCTTTATATTCCCAGAATTTCAAAAATGTGCTCTGTGTGTGTGTGTGTGTGTGTGTGTGTCCCAGAAGAGGTAGATAAATGTTCACTGAATAGACCTAGATACATACTATTTAAATAAACTATTTATCTTCTCTGACCCATAATGTCCTTATCTGTAAAATGGGAACAACATTTAATAGGATTGCTGATCACTCACAATATCTGTTAATTATTCAGCACACCCTCTAGATACAGGGCCACCATATTAACCACCAGCCCCATCTGACAAATGTGGAAATGACCATGGAGGAGTGAAAGGAAAATAAAATGTCAGGACATCAAACTCACTAAGACAAAGGGAAAAGTTAAGCTTGGAAACTGAGTTACACAAAAAACTACCTTTGTTCCTAAATAAATAGCTGCAAGATAGAAGGCCACATATCTTCCCAAGTGGTCTCCCTCATCCTGACAATACAAATTAACAGCTTATCTTCACAGGTCCAGGACAAAGACGAGACTAGAAATCATCCCCCTACCAGCCGGGACAAATGCAGATTTACCAAGTAGCAGGAGATGAATGCACAATTGACTGTACTTCTAGACCCTCCCTTCACACCTAATATGTAGATTCAGTGAGCAGCTAATCAAAGCTTCACAAGAATGTGACCTTTTATCTCACTACTTATTCTTCCTTGTTTTTTCTTGTTTTTTTTTTTTTTTTCTTTCCCCTTTCCCTCCTGCCCACTCATCCCTCCTTAAGTACTGAAGTCCTCAGAATGCACTCTGGAAAAAACACAGGCCATAGATCCTACTGTGGCTTGTGTCTCCTTTTCTCAGGCACATCCTCAACTTTGGCAAAATAAGCCTCTAAATTGATTGAGATCTATCTAAAGCACTTTTGGTTTTACAGAGGTAGTTTTACAGTGTGGTTTAAGCGGCAGTTGTTTGACCCTAGATAGCACTACAAAGTACAAAGTAATAATAAAAATCACAATATTCAATATGCCCATCATTGACTCTGCTGGCTATACGGTTCTTCACTGGAGACAATGAAAAAGAATGGCTTGGCAATCAGGAAGAGTACAGCCAAGATGGGTTGCAAAAAGGTAATAATATTTCTAACTTCCAAATGGTTTTGCTAATTCACCTGCTTCTACTCCCTTTTTTCCTTTGAGCAAAGCACTTTGTGCCTAATGCAAAGATTAACTTGCTTCAATGCTTCATTAATGGAAAGTTAGATGTCATTTATGGGGTAAATGTATTTATATGTATCATTACATGTGTGTGTATCAGTGAATTATTCATATATTTCTAGAAAAACATGTTTGCCTCACACATCTAACTATTCAAAAAGAAAAAGTAAAGAATCTGAACCATAGCATATTATTCTAACTTTTAAATAAGTTTTGATGGAACACAAAACTTATGTGTTAGGATAAGTACTATTACAAGTAATATTGTCTGATTTATGAAGAAAATAAATCAGTATAATTTCTGGTACAATCAATCAGGATACAGTTTATGGCTCCAAATGAGAGCAAAATGAACTTTTCTATGAGAATTAAATCCACAACTTTCATCTCATTTCACAAGTAACACTGTCTAGGGTCCTAAACCAATCAGTTGTGTTAATATGTGTTTTCAGTGTGAACACAAGCAGAAATTGTATGTATAATTTACTTATTTAAAATTAAATCTATCAGCCTTTAAAATACTTTTGTTTAATCACTTTCTTGTACTTTTTTGAAACATTTAGCTCCAACTACTATAGGCCCCATAGCAAAGGGCATATAGTGATAAGGTATAGCACCCAGCACCTAGAAATTACATGTTTAATTCCATAACTCTACCCAAAAAATTATACTAGGACCTAAAATATTGCATTATTCCTACCTGACACTAGGAATACACTATGTGGAGAAATATAAAAGATACTTACTCCAGAAATTTTTGATACAAAAAAGTATAATTTAGAAAATCACTCATAATTTTACCAACCAGAGGAAAACACAATACTCTAAGAATCTTGATGTATGCTCTCAAGCTTTTTTCCAAGATTTATATAGATAATATGAAACTTGATGTACCTGTCTGGAATTATGAAAATAGTTATTGGTAATGGCTCAGAAGTGTACAACATATGTAATATTACTCTTTCTGAAAGTGATTTGGTTTAAAGATAAGTGATTTTGTAGCAGTTGGTATTACTGATTCCCTCAGGAGCACCACTATTAGCTTCCTTCAGATGTGTTTGAATTTAAGTTTGGTCTGCCTTGACGTACTAACCACACTGTGGTTCCCTAACTAGGACTTTTGGGTGTATCTTTTCTAGATAGTATAACAGCATTTGTGTCCATTGTTTTTAGAATGTTTTATTAGCTGTTTGTATACAGGTCTTATTCATCTTCTAGAAGGTTCTGATTCCTGAAGAAAGTCATGCTTTTCCCAGTTCCAAATCGCTGCTTATTATCACTAGTGGACAGACAGATCCAGGCAAGCCATTCACTTGCTTTCCTGACGAAAGCAAAGATTTTTACCAAAACATTCCAACCAGTGTCTTCTGCCAAATTGAGAAGAGACAGCCAGGAAACTGTTTAATTACCAGCTAATTGGAATGTCTTTTTCTGTGCCTCACTTATAACTGGTAATGAGCCATATTTGAATGAATGGATTGAAAACAAAAGATTTCATCCTTCATACAGAGATAAGAGTTTAAATTAGGATTGTACACATGACAGAGGCAGCCCCACCTCTGTCCACTTAACTTTCGTTCCTCATTAAAATCTCATGCTGTCCTGGCACACATACAATAAAGGAACTTGATTAGATGTAAGGAATTGTGTAGAAGCCAAATTCCACCCAAAAAAAAGTAATTAATCTGATATGTAGGAAAGCAATAATAAAGAATATTTTTTTCTTACTAGGTTATTTAACACTTAAGAGTTTGCCATCAGAGAAAATAGAAAAAAAAGATAATTGAATGGCTTAAAAAATGAAGAGTCAATTCCTGTTACAGGAGACATCATAGAGATATACAACACTGTATTTTAAAATAAATGGTTAGAAAGGGCTTTTACTTGTTCAGCATTCTCTAAAACGAAATAGACATGAATCACATATTTACATTTTCATAATTCCTTAAAAATAGTGTCTGAATTTTAATAAATGTTTTAGGAAATAATATGGATTTACCATGATAAATCACTTAAAATAGTGATTAAAATGATACAATCATTTCCCGTTAATATGTGGCTTTGTAGGTAAAAAATTTTAGAATATTCAATTTTTGAAATACAAATATATTTTAAAATAATTGTGTCCTCTCAAATGCTAAAATCTTAATTCCAAATATGCACTAGAATGTAGACAATTTTTAGCACTGATTTTTAAATTGAAAATTGATGTTCTAGCTTCACATCTAGATACTTTATAGTATCCCTTTAAGACCCTCAGCCAAACGCCAGCTATTGTTTAAATTTTCCATCACAAATATAATTGTGTCAACATGTATTTCTCTTAAGTGCAGTCAACAGAATGTGCTCTATCCAGAGGCATGCATGTCCTTTCTGCCATTATTATAAAGAATATAATAATTTCCCCATTCTATATGTGTTAATATTGGCTAAAGAAGACTTCACAACATTGTGACTCCTAGAAAATCTCTGTTTTACCCTGTCACTCTCCTTTTAGGGAATTCAGTTCCCATTATAGAGACCTGCAGCTTTACTCTGTTTCATTTCTGTCTAAGGGTGTTTGTTTGTTGTTGTTGCTGTTTTATAGTTAATTAGAGATAATGCCCAAGTGACATATCTTCTCAGTGCACACTACTAGAAAATCTGCCATGGATTCTTAAGGTTTTACAAAATCGTGTTCTTTAAACTGTGGGCGGGCATTTACTGTAGGGAGAACAGGTCTCACACTAACATTTTGAAGGCAGAAGGATTTGGCTGCATTGCTTTGGTGATTCTACAATCACTATTTATAGTTTGGATAGGGAGAGTTTTCAACTTCTACTCAAGATGACTGGAAGGAATTTTCCCTGCAACTCAGAACTGTCCGTCTATTCCGTCCTCTAAGTTTTTGTTTATACAACCTGTAGAGGAGATTATCAGACAACGTCATTGCACTTGGGCATTATTTCTAATTAACTTTAAAAAACACCGTGGTGCCCAGGACTGCTCCAGTTTATGAAAATGCAGGCCCATACAATGGTATGAGTTCTACTTGCTTCATACAAGATAGCACATGACTGTCACCCGCCTATAGAAAAATGAGAGTTTTGTAATGGTCTTATCATTAGTGTAATCTTAATGTAGACTATCATTTCCAAATTTTTAATTTTTTAAAATCTGAAAAAAACTGTATGAATAGTCCAAATATACAATGAATAACTTCATTTCCTCTTTTACCACTTAATTATCACTTGTAATTAACAATTCTTTTCTTTTCTTTTCTTTTCTTTTTAGATGGAGTCTCACTCTGCTACCCAGGCTGGAGTGCAATGGCGAGATCTTGGCTCACTGCAGCCTCAGCCTCCTGACTCCTGAATAGCTGGGATTACAGGTACCCGCCACCACGCCCAGCTAATTTTTGTATTTTTAGTAGAGACGGGGTTTCACCATCTTGGCCAGGCTGGTGTTGAACTCCTGACCTCATGATCCACCTGCCTTGGCCTCACAAAGTGCTGGGATTACAGGCATGAACCACCATGCCAGGTGCGTAATTAACAATTATATATTGATTCCATGGCAGGGAGGACACAATGTTACTGTTTTTTTTTTTCTTTTTCTCCTCTGTTTTGAACACATGTACTGAAATAATCTACAACATTCTTGACTCCCAGATTCCAGTAATAATCCACTTATCTATTAGATAATGTGTCTCTATCAGCAAAGGTATCCCTGCCTCTCAGTCTCAGCCACATACCCAGAATTACCAAATAAAGCAGAGGAATTGTTATGGGGAAAAAGCCTACAGGAATATATTATGACTATATGCACAGGGCCTCTGATGTGTGGGGGCCAGACATGATTAAGCTGTCTCAAAATCTGAGGCATATTCTAATTATTGACAAATCATTCTTTTGTTACAGTTTTTCTGTGCCTAGAGTTGATCACTTGGTGCTGCCTAACAGCACTTCAAATACAACCCAACCCCTGTCCAAGTCTGGACCCTTGATACGATGTTAATGTATTTGTATGGATAGATCTCTATACCAGGAAAAAACTCAGCTTTGGCGACTGCTGTTTTATTAGTGATTCAATGACATCAACTTTGCACATGGAGTGGAATGTCTGAGTCCTGAGTACATTAAAATATACACAACTTAAAGTAGAATACTATATAAAATATTCTCCCTTGAAAGAGGGAATTTTACATAGCTAAAGAGCTAATTTTACCTAGCTAACTATTTCTCAAAGTAAAATCAACACTAAAAACTCATCTGTAACATGTTTAGTCATCATAACTGAATGGGCAAGAAGATCTCTCTTTTGTGAGCAAAACATATGTGGCCTTCTCACCAGTTAACCTTTTCTGCCAGAGATGGCTGATAACAAATGTAAGCAATTCACAGTCACACACCTCAACAGGAAGATGCAGGGCTTAAGTCAGCTGCTGCTGGTGTGTGCCAGGTACAATCAGGAGTAAAATAGCCTACAGAATGTGACACAAAGTCATTCTCACACCACCTCACAGTCTAGGAAGCACCAGTCTCCATCAAGTACAACAGCAGGAGAGAACACAGAGTTAAAAACTACCACCTTATAAAAATGTGTTCCTAAGTCGGGCTCCTTCATTAAAACTAAATGCACAGTAAGGATCACAAATAATTGTGTCATTTTTAATCAAAGAAGTGAGTGTATTAATTTTCTATGAACTGTATTGAGACTTGTAGCTCCAATTTGTCAACTGACAGCAGGAAGGCCTTACTATTACTCCAGCTAGTATATCAATAATGGATTGTGTCTCCTACTTGACTTTCATACTACTTTAGATAACACACATTTAGAAGTGCTGATGTTCTCACACCTAAAATTGCCAAAGGGGAGGTAAGTGGCAGAATGTAGGCTAGAGAAACTAAGAGGAACAAATTACAGTAAGAATCAGGCTAAAGTCTTTAGTGGATATTCCAGGACACTTCTGCCTACATCAGGCATGTGAAACTGGCCAAGATTGAATTTAATGATGAAACAATGCTGAGAGGGTTTGGCAAGACAGGAACTGTCTTATTCTGAGGAGAGACCATACGTGGGTAAAATATTATTGAAATAAACTTCAAAACATACTCGTTATATCCCTAATGTTGCTTCCAGACATCAGTTATAAGAAAATTATCATTAATTTGGGCAAAACGTTTCGTGCAAGAATGTTTGTTTCATTTTTACATTTTGTAATTCGGAAAAATATTGGAATCAATTTAAATTTACTTCAACAAGAGAATATGTGGATAATGTATTTATAATATGTAATATCAAAGAGCCAGTAAGCGGCATTTTCAAAGAATTCCTAATGATAAAAAAAAATCAAAATACAATATTAGGTTAATAATTAGGAAAAATAATTTATTTTAAAAATAATATAAGGCCGGGCGCGGTGGCTCAAGCCTGTAATCCCAGCACTTTGGGAGGCCGAGACGGGCGGATCACAAGGTCAGGAGATCGAGACCATCCTGGCTAATCCGGTGAAACCCCGTCTCTACTAAAAAATACAAAAAACTAGCCGGGCGAGGTGGCGGGCGCCTGTAGTCCCATCTACTCGGGAGGCTGAGGCAGGAGAATGACGTAAACCCAGGAGGCGGAGCTTGCAGTGAGCTGAGATCCGGCTACTGCACTCCAGCCTGGGTGACAGAGTGAGACTCCGTCTCAAAAAAAAAAAAAAAAAAAAAAATAATAATAATAATAATAATATAAAAGACTTGGAAAAAATACATCAAAATATTAACCTGATTAAATTTGTGTAATAATAGATGACTTACTTTATTCTTTGTACATTTTATATTTTGCAAATGTTCGAAGAGGCCAATGTACTGCACACATGCATGCACGTATACACATTTACAAATATGTATAATAGAAAAATATCACATTCTTTAAAAGAAATCGGCACAAAGACAAACTATATAGCACTCTAAGCATTAATTAAACTTAACAAATATTTAGTAAGACTTACTCAACATAGGAAATGTAAGAGGAATGTGAATGAAGTATGTGAATGAAGAAGTTTATATTCTGGTAGAGAATAAGTAACATAAAGCATGGAAAGATAACTTCCATAAGGTGTTAAGAAGCTTAAAGAAGAGAAAGAATGGGAGATTTAAAAGTTGGAGGGATGAGGAAAGAACTCACAAAAGAGATAGCACTGGGAATGGATCTTGGGGGTGTCAATAAGAATCTGGTAGAAGAGTGTCCCAGGAAGGGGCAGTAGGAACAGAGATAAGAAAGAGCAGGCCACCTCTAGGATCCGGTTGCCAGAACTGTTTGTTTGGAGTTGAAGGTAAGTGTGAGGAAGTCTTGGCAGCACAGCTGAGAAGACAATGTGGAGCCTACCTGGATAGTGCCAACTGCCTCACAGAAAGGTTTGTGCGTATCTTAAAGGCACTGGGTATTCTTGAGAAGGGAGTGACACCATGTTGAAGCTGTACTGTGGGAACATTAATTTAGTAGGGGTATGTGGCTTGATATAGAAACTTCACATTTTAATATTTATATTTTAGTGTGACCACTTTAATGTGGAGACATTGAGTCACAAGTAAAGAAAAAAACAGCAGTAGCAACTAGTGTCTTAGTTTATTTTATTTTAGTTTAGTTTAGCTTTTCTTAATGATTAAGTAATGTGTGAGACAGACATCCATATACCAGGTTCCCCCAATTCACATCATGGCCATCTACCTCTGGGTTAAGGCAGTGAGGGTCAGGGCTGGGTAAGCACTGGAGTCAGACTTGGGAACTGATGGAGATCTGAGTAGAATTAGGGTCGTGGGTGCCTTTGGTGCACGTTTCTTTCAGCAGAAAACAGTGATTTTATGTTTTGGCCTGCCAAGGTTGTTTGATAAATACTTGCAAAATTCTCTACTTTACTTGATTTCAAGTAGAGAGAAGTGAACTTGGAGACATCAAGTCAAAGCTGTCAGTACTGGCAAGTAACCAGAGCCCAAATCAGAGTTATACCAAGGGGTTAACTATAAAAGAAAAACTAGGTACCCATGTTGAACATATGAGTGACATGAGGTTCTACAGCTTCATGAACAATTGAATACGGTGGGGACATGGGGAGAGAATAGCTGAAAGCAGTCTGACACAGTTTAATCTGGGTTAGTTGAGAGACCACTAATTGTACTACAAACTGAAAAGAATCATATTTGAGAGAGTGATGTGAATTTCAAGTGTCTGTAGGCCCCACACATGGAGATGTTCCTGAGGTGGGATAGCTCAGGTCAGGGTAGAGATGTAGAAAAGCAGAAAGACAGGAAAAAAAAAAAAAAAGAAAAGAAAAGAAAAAAAAATATATATATATATATAAAAGTTTCGTGAATAAGGCATTTTTAAGTGCCACAGTAATCTGTATGTTTGAAAATAATAAGAATACACAATTTTGTCTCTAAGTTATTGACCAATATCATGGAGCTGGCTTGACTAAAGAGTTGGAGAGAAGAGGGAGGTTACTGAGCCAGAGGGATGATTTCCACTCATCTGCCAGAACGCTTTTAGCTCTACCACCTCCTTTCAGAACTGTGTGGTGTCCATATGGATTGTGAGGCAGTCGATTATAAAGATAGCTTGAGAGGATCTAAAGATGTTTCAGGCACATGTTCTTCAAAAAAGCACACATGAACAACAGCAAGACTGGGGCTCAGCGTGTAGGCAGCCCCTCAGTCTGAAACTGCTGATGAGGAACTCTAATTCTGTCTCCAAATGTTTCCTGAAAAGGTGAGGGGAAAGGGGGATGGTACCTCAGTTTAGCTAATCTGAGAAGATCTACTTCCTCTTACCTGTTAGTTTTATTTAACACAACAAGAAGGAAGCAAGCATTTAGCTTGGAATCATTACCCTCTTTTCAAAATCCAGAAACACTTAATGAATGTACCTCTAAACACAAAAAAGAACATCTAATTCAATGCTTCAAAGATTTTACTGAGCCTTTCTTGCATTTATTGCAAAAAATCTTACAGAAACTTATTAATTTTGGTTAATTGGAGAAGATTCTAATTAAAACACCAGGAAATTCAGATGGCCTGAGTAAAATTCTTCCTCCTTTTGCTTTACCCCCTGTGACTTTATTGGAAAGTAATTATCACCCAAAGCTATTCTCTAGAAGTTTTATTTCACATTGCTACAAAGTCCTCCAACAAATAAAGCTTCTCAGGAGATAATAATTGACAAGTTGTTGAACCATGATGCAATTCATGGGAGTGGAGATGTCAGTGATTAGCACTTACTGTCTCCCCCTAGCATTATTGTGCATTCAATGCTTCCACTCCTCAAATTTTACAATGGAATTGGAGTGTTTATGCTAGTATTTGGTCTACTAATATGCATGTGGAAGATATGCAAGCATCTCTGTTTGTCCCAGCGTACACATCAGGACAACCACACACATCTGCAGTCTTTCCTTCCACAATCTCAGTCATACAAAGAAAAAATTTCCATCCCAGCCACATCACTACTGCATAAAATCCTCTAGAAAGAACAGATCTTCTGAATAAAGAAATGTTGTTTCCAACAGTTGCTGTGTATATGGGTGTGTGTTTGTGTGGTTAAGAGACCTCTCTAGCTCTTTGACTTTTTCCTTGATTTTATGAGTAGAAGTGAAAAAGATTACATGCCTTGCCTTTCCACCCACCCTTGATACCTAACTGAACAAAGCAATTCTGAAAGTAGAAAAAAAGATGGTTCAATAACCTGTTTTACAGAACATGAGAATCTGACACTGGGGCAATGCATGTCATTTTAAACATGGAAGTATGTGACATATTTATTATATTTCAATCTTCATTTTGCTTTGAAACCTAATCTCTACTCTTTAGAATAGTGTAGCTCAACTAGGTAGATTCCAGAGATTTTTGAAGACAAAATATGAGACCTTTTACCCAACATCTTCATCTTCAACACTCTAACCGACCTCATCCATGTAGATTGTCATTAGATCAGATTTTGATAATATTTCTTTTTTTTCTACCATCTGTTTCGCATTCCTTGAACATGAGACTTATATGTGTTCACGTTTGTATGGGTATATATGTGTGTACCCAATGGTAAGTTCCATTTTAAGATTTATGTATTAATCCTAAAAAAACCTCACATATAAAAAAAAATCAAAAAATCCTTCCCTTGTAAAAGTTAGCAAATTGGTAGATTTTACTTTGAAGAATTCTGCTTTTGTCCCTTTTATTCTCTCTGCCATACAGATTTGACCAAAAACAAAACAGTAACAAAATACCCTACTTCTTTTAATGATGCAAAACAAAAATACTTTCTGAAGGTAATGCCATGGTGTTCTTCAAAAATGTTCATCATGGTGTTCTAACAAACATGTTTTTTTTTTTTTTTCTTCTCATTCAACAAGTATTTATTGTGCCTGCTGTACTCTGTATTGGTACAATGCTGGTGGTGGGATGCTGACTGTATATTTTTACCTTTCACCACTCAGAAAGTACCTGAATCTATCTACTGATTTATTTACTTTTTCACTTTGAAATTATAATAGATTCACAGGAAGCTGCAAAAACTGAGCTGGGTGTGGTCTCATGCACCCCTTGCCCAGCTTCTCCCAATGAAATTACTACAATAATGACTAAAACCAGGAAATTGACAGTGGTACGATCTGCAGAGCCTATTCACATGCCACCAGTTTTGTAAGCACCCATTTGTGAATGTTTTCATTTATGTACTTCTAGGCAATTTATTACCTATGTAGCTTTGTGTAACCACTACCACATTCAAGATACAGAAATGTTCTATCACCACACGGCTCCTTCATGCTACCCCTTCAGAGTAACACTTAACCTATCTGACCTCAATTCCTAACCCCTAGTAATCATTAATGTCTTCTCTAGCTCTGTAATTTTGATGGATTTTGTTGAGAATTTTATGTACATGATACAGTATGCTGCCTTTTGAGATAGGCTTTTCTCACTTACCATAATGCCCTTGATATCCACAAAAATTGTTGTATGTATCAATAGCTTTTTTGTTTTTTCTTTCTACTGCAAAGTAGTATTTTATGGTATAAATGTATTACAGCTTTAACCATTCACCTATTTTAGGACATTTGAGTTACTTCCAGTTTTGGGCTATTATGAATAAAGCCACTATAAATGTCTGTGTACAAGTTTTTGTGTGAAAATAAGGTTTCATTTCTCTGCATTAGATGTTCCAGAATGCAATTTCTGAATCATATGGTCTCATGTTCAACTTTACAGAAAACAGCCAATTGTTTTCCGGAGTGCCTGTGCCATTTTATATTCCTACCAACAAGGAATGAGAGAGCCAGTTCCTCCTCATCTTTGCTAGCCTTTACTATTTTCACTTTTAAAAAAATTAAATGATTTTGAAAGGTATGTAGTAATATATCATTGTGGTTTTAATTGCATTCCCTAGTGGCAAAGATGTTGAACATCTTTTCATGTGCTTATGTGCCATCTGTATCTCTTCCTTTGTGAAATGTTTCTTCGTGTGTTTTAAACATATTCTTATTGTTTTTTCACTGTTGAGTTTTTAATGATTTTTTATATTACCATAGATAAAAGTCTTTTGTCATATATGTGGTTTGCAAACATTTTCTCCCTATCGGTGGCTTGTCTTTTCATCCTTTTAACAGGATGTTTCACAGAGTAAATTTTTTCTTAAATTTTGGTGAGGTTCAATTTACCAATTTTTTATTTTATTGATTATGCTTTGGGCATCAAGTCTAAGAACTCTTTGCCCAGCCATAGATCCTAAAGATTGTCTCCTATTTTTTTCAAAACTTTTATAGTTTGCTGTTTTACATTTAAATACATAATCCATTTGAATTAATTTTCGCCTAAGGTTTGAGCTGTTAGTTGAGGTTCTTTTGTTTCATTTGCCTATGATTTTCCAATTACTTCCAGCAACATTTGTTGAAAAGCTATACTTCACCTGTTTAATTGCTTTTGTACTTTTCTCAATTATCAGTTGGACATATTTGTATATGTCTATTTCTGCATCCTCTATTCTGTTCCATTGATCTATGTTTATCTCTCTGTTAGTTCCAAATTCTAATATTTATCTCTCTACTACTATTACTGCTATATCAATTTGACAAAAAAGAACAAAATCTACTTCTTTTCACTATGTACATTAAAAATATCCTTCAAATATAATCTTATGTTGTTCTCTAAAAGATAAATTAAAGATGATTTTTAATAAAATAATTCCTTACCCCCAAAGTTGACAAATTACTTTATCATTTTAAATCTTTCACCTTCATAAACCAAATAATATTAGTGTGAAATTTTTCCTTTAAACCAAAAATGGCTAATATGCCACCATGAAAATGGTACACCTAAGTCAAAGATTCATTATCTAAAGACTGAGAAAAATTAGTAGAAAAAAAATACAACTAAAAAATTACTAATTCAAAAAACTCTTAACCATATAAAGAAACAATAGATAACAAAAAATCCTTGCTTGTCTGGATTTATAGAATACCCATAATGCCTTGGACAAACCTGTCATTGTATGATCTTAATTTTATACCTGAAGAAACTGAGGCACAGAAAGTTTAAAGGCTGATGTAATCGAGCTGTTGTTGATCCAGGTAAGCATGGACCCTACCAGTTTCAAATCTACTGCTTATTCCACTTACCTATAATTTTTGTATTCACTGATAAGTGGGAAAGATCAAATTTGAATATTAAACCAGAGCTCAGTATCATACTAAGAATATACTACTTCACATACTCATAGCCATGCAGTATTCACCAACTCTACAACCAACACTCACTTTTGTAATTTTTTAATTTAGGTTAAGACATCATATTTTATTGATGATAAAGTAATTTAAGGAATATTTGTTAAATGCCATTTTTGCCACTCCCCTAATGAGTGTAAGACACCATGCCTGCCTCCATGGATTTTCCTTTCTAATTGAAATAAGATGTTTTACTCTATATTTTGCCAGAATGCCTTTGATAAAGTAAGTATCATTACAAGTAGGTATTTCTGATTTAAAGTGACAGACTGAAAACATGTATTTGTCTCCGCTACCCCTGAGATTTTATTTAAAATAACAGGACAATATTTTTTAAAAGAAAAGCACAAATAGTGAAAGAACTGGAGGAAAAATTATCATGCAATTATTTCAAAGTATTCTCAAATAGGAAAAGGAGATAAAAGCCTACCAGGAAAGATCAGGAGCACTATAGATGCAAAAACCAAGGGGAAAAGGTAGGTGAATTAAACAAGAAACTGTAGGTTTAAGTCAAGAGTTAAGTGAACCCAATCTGGGATATTAACCCTGCAGCAAGACCAGGAATCAATTAGACAAATTAGAAAAGAAAGTGACTGCACTGAAAGAATAATTTTTAAAAGAATAGAAATAATTTCCCAAATAAATATTATGAAAAGTTAACTATAAGATAATGGCAGTAAATAGTGAAAAGGGGGTTCTGGCATGTAACTATAATCTCTTCTACTTAATCTTTACGAAGAGTTAAGTATCTTACTTGATATAATATTAAATCAAGTTAAGTGTCAAAGAAAGAAAAATAATACCAAGTTCCTCATAATGAGGCTAAGGCAATTAAAAAAAAGAAAAGAAAAAAAAAAGCACTACTGGTAGACCTCCAATACATCCCTGGGTGTCTTAGCAGCAGAGTTTGGAGTTTCACTCCCTGACAATCTTCTGGAAACAACCACTTAAAAGATCATTGGATTATTTTTTCCCCCTGGTCTATTGAGGTGTAATTGACAAATACAAATTGTATCTATTTAAGGTGTACAACTTAGGGTTTTGGTAGACACAGACTTTGTGAAATAATCACCATAATCAAGATAATTAACATATCCATCACCTCATATGGTTACTATTTGTATGTGTGTGTGGTGAAAACACAGTCTGCCTTCTTAGCAAATTTCAAGTATGATACAGTTACTATTAAGTATAGTCACCATGCTGTACATGAGACCTCCAGAACTATTCATCTTGCATAACTGAAAGTTTGTCTCTTTTGACCAACATCTCCCCATTTCCCACTCCTTTAACAGATGTAGGAGCTGGAGTTAGAACTGCCATTTGCTTGTGCAAACAGAGGTAATGATAACATTTTAGATAGGATTGAGATTCTCGGCAAGGCATGGTGTGGCTCACGCCTGTAATCCTAGAACGTTGGGAGGCTGAGAAGGGAGGATCACTTGAACCCAGGAGTTTGAGAACAGCCTGGGCAATATGGCAAAACGTTGTCTTTACAAAAATACAAAAAATTAGTCAGGCATGGTGGTGCACAAAAAATACAAAAAGTTAGCCAGGAGTGGGGGTGCATGCCCATATTCCCAGTTACTTGGGAGGCTGAGGTGGGAGAATCACTTGAGCCCAGGAGGTTGAGGCTGCAATGAGCCATGATTGTGCCACTGCACTCCAGCCTGGGCAACAGAGTGAAACTCTGCCTCAAATATGAATATATATATATATATATATATATATATATATATATATATACATACACACACACACACACACACACACACACACACATATATATATCTGAGAATATATATGATATATATATTTGAGAGTGTGTGTGTGTGTGTGTGTGTGTGTGTATATACACGCACATATATATTCTCCTTACTAAAGTACTTTGACCCTGCTCTAATGCTAGCAAATGAAGTAACCTTTAAAGCCCTAGGATTAACTCCATTTAGTTTGGCTGAACTACTCCTATATTAACATAAAGAAGAAAGTATGTGCTGGTCTCAGATATTAACATTAAGAAGAAAGTATATGCTATCATTTGGATATGCACAGTCTGCAGTCTAGTTCCACTTCAATATTAGCTGTACTGCAAAGTCCATTTTGGAGCTATGGAAAGAGACAAAGGGAAGCAGAACTGGAGAAAATATTACTGAAGATAGGGCTGACCTTCATGCTCAGCCAGCAGGGAATGAGCAATTCTCCAAACAAGCAATCATACATGAATCTGAACAACAGATAGTTTTAGGTGGCATAAAGCTTGACTTCAAAATGACTCATTCCTTCTTCTCCCTGCTAGAGCACTGAAAACATTAAAACAGAACATTAGACAAGGTTCTTGGATAACTGGGACTCCACTGAAGATTAAACACTACACAATGAATTCAAGAATCCAGTCTCTTATCTGTCTCTTATAATAGCTCTACAGGAACAGAGATGAGATGAAAGATCCTAACGAATAGAAATGAACAAAAAAAAAAAAAGAACTAAATTTACACACTTTTATTAGCAGCCCATTTAAAATTCTATTTCAAAGAAATAAGAAAAAGTGATATGAAAGGAGACAATGGAATATTACAAGACAACACTGATGGTGATAAACTGTATTTCTTTTTCTGACAGCCAGCACTTGCACAGTTTTTACTCTGCTCTCTCTGTATGACTTGGTAAATGTCCAGTGTGCAGAGGTTATGAGCATTTCACTAAGTGAAGGCGATGCATCTTCAGGTCTAACAGCCATTCTCCATGTAGGACGATGCGTGAGAACTGGTCACACCATGCTCTTGACAAAAACTGCTTCATCGATCTGTTTTAATGCTCAGGCTCCTTGCTACCTATGAATTCCATCATCAGGCAGTGTTTGTAAGAAATATGGCTGCTGACATACTTAAAGTGAAACAACTGCATGTTGCAACTGTTGTAATATCTTCCCCTGTTTAATCCATTCTTTATCATAGGGATGCTAGATTTATCTATTAAAATACACTTGTCCTGTCAAGTCAAAAACTCTCCTACAAAAACAAACAAACAAAACTTACTTTTTTTTTTTACAGTAGCATTTATGTCCTTCTACTATTTAGCTTCAACTAAATTTTCCAACCTTATTTCCTATTTATTCATGAATATTAAGATACAACTAAACTAACCTACTTCCTAATACTCAAATGCCTCAAGTATATGATCATCTCTTCATCAACTGTTTCTTCATCTATAATGCTTCCAACAATGCATTTCTTTCTTTCAAAAGGCCTTCTATGGATATCTTTCTTCTCAGTCCTTTCCCTAAGTAAGATCTTATGGCTCTTTACTTCCTTTTCCTTTCATATGTTGTTTTCACTTTTACAGAGCATTTGAAAGTTTAAATTAACACAGTCTTTAGCTTTTTAATAAGATACTTTTCTAATAGTGGGAAATGTACACCACACTGATCAAAACATATGTGGAGTGATTACTTTCCTACTTTGGTATCTTAGTATGAAGAGCTATAACAAGAATATCATAGTCTGGGTGGTTTAAACAACATTTGTTTATCACAGATATGGGGGCTGGAAGGTCAAAGATCAGGGTGCAGGCATGGCCAGGTTCTGGCGAGGGTTTTCTTGATTACCTCATGTGGAAGAGAGAAAGAAAGATAAAGCAAACTCTCTTGTGTGTCTCTCCTCATAAAAGCACTAATCTTACCAGGAGGGCTCCACCTTTATGACCCAATTACTTTCCAACGACCCCACTGGGGATTAGAGTTTCTGCCTGTGAATTTAGGGGTGGGGCAAACACAAACATTCAGTCCCTAGCATTGACGATAAACTGACAAAACGTTGTGAGTTTAGAAGGTGACTAATACTCTATTTTAAAACTATGTCATGAAGAGAAAGGGATAGAGAACAGGTCGTAAACATTTGGAGAAAAAAAATTATAAAAATGAAAAATACCAGACAGCTTCCAGTGTTCAAAGAAGCAGGCTGCCTATGTGTTTGAAAAATTGTTTCATACAAGACAGTGCATTCAGTAGAGTGGCATTAATCCTGTGTTCAAGATTTTAGCTAAATTTAGGAAAGAATTTTGTTGCCAAACTCAGAGATGAAAAGAGCTGCTATGTGAAGTAGTACACTAGCATGCTCTGAATGTGCACAAACAAAAGGTGCATTACCTTGTTTTTTTTTTTTTTTTCGTTTGTTTTTGTTTGTTTGTTTTTTAGAGACGAGGTCTCGCTTTGTTGCCCAGGCTGGTCTCGAACGTTTGGGCTCCAGCAATCCACCTGCCTCAGCCTCCCAAAGTGCTGGGATTACAGGCATAAGCCACAGTGCCTGGAAGTTATGTGTACACAAGATGTTCTGCAATTTCTAAGTTTCCTTCAAGTGCTAAAATTCTAATATTCTAGACATGTCTGCACTAAACTTTTCATTGCAGGATCTAACACAGCATGTGCTTCCTTATCTGCTAAAACTGATTTAGATCTGTATAGCATAGCCAACAGTTCAACACAAAATGCCAAGAAATAGAATCCCTATTAAATGAGAACAATCACATTTAGGTGCTCTCTGATATTTTAACACTCAGTTTTTCACTCATGTGCACTAAATTATTGGTCTAGAAAGTCTAAATGAAAAATAAGTCGTCCAACTCTGAATTTGTAACCCTTAAACCTTTAAAGTACACAAGTAATTGCTTATGATTTACCAACATTTGATCCGATTTTAGAAGTAAATAAATGTTATTATTAAAAATTCATGTAAGATATTATGCTATTAATGAACTTCTCTGTAAATGCACAGTACATTAATATAATAAACACAACTTATCATCAGATACAGAGCAAATGCAAACATAAACCTTCTCAAGCAAATCCTTTCCACAAGAGATTTTAGCATGCATAACAAGTTATTTAATTCTTTTTTCAAAGAATCTCTTTAAGCAGCATTCTAAATTAGGTCGCAAACTGTTGTTTTGCCAAGACTCCTGGTTTATTTCACTTAAGTTAAGCCTGATGAGCTCCAGGTACACACAGTATGGCAGAGCCCTTACTTCTAGTCTATGCAGAAGAAACAAGATGAGAAAACCAGTGGACTGGAGAGAGTGACTGTGAGAGAGAGCATGCTTTCAGAAGACAATTGTGATCACCATGCACAGGAGAGACTAAACAGGGGCAGGCTAAAGGCAAGGCAATGTCCTTATGTTCTGAGGTAACCAAGGTGAGATGAAACAGAGATTTAAATGAGGACCGAAGAAAAATGTGAATAGGAGAGGACAAAGACAAAACTACCTTTCCCTTCCTTTTCATTATCACTTGGCCTGCACTAATATGGATTTTTAGCATCTCTGGGCTGGATTGCTATGAAAGTCTCTAAACTTCTTACTTCTTGAATTTTCTTCTTTAAAATTATCCCATTTTATGAGTATTTATAGGGTGAAAGCATAAACAAATGAATGGTGTCACATTAATTTTTCTCTTGTCCATTTTTCACGATTTGTTCCTCTACTCAAGACCTCACTGATTCTCCATTCTTCATAAAATAGAGTTTAAATTCAAAGTTCATCACATTTTGACCCCTATCTAACAGATGACTTCTTCACTTTATCTTGCTTGCCTTCCTTTGATCAACTCTTCACATCAGACAGCCTAGACTCATTATGTTACCCATAATGCAATATATGCATTTTTGCCTCTATACTTTAGCTCATGCTGTTTCCCTCCCTACATCTCTCCACATACCCAAAGAGAATCCTGTAAAATTTATTTTGCCATTTGTTGAATTGATTTTAATAACATAAGAATATAACTAACAGACAAGAACAATGCATCTTGTTTAAAAGCATGAGTGTCTTCATAAGATGTAATTTTTCCTTTTTTTTTGTTTTAACTTCATTCATGGCTATCTTATTCTAGATTTTCATAAAACTATTTTTAAATGGTGCTTATTGATGGCTACTGGACTGAATTCAACTTCTTTCCTTTCCTCTACCAAAAACGGATCAGTACATGCCAGGTACAATATTAGCATAATATTTGGGATTTTATATATATCTGATAACTTCATAAAATATGCTTTTCAAAAGATGTCTGATATTTTTCTCTAAGGCATATTTACATTTTCACTAACTCTGCTTCCTCAGGTCTTGCTATAAATTTCCTTTGTGGTCCCAAATGTGACCCACCACAGTTATATGTATTTGCAATGCATAATTTTCTTAAGATGAGTAGCTGCAACTGCCTGATGCTATTAATTTGCTCATCAAACTATGCTAATATTATTTTTGAAATAAAGACTAAACTTTTCAACACAATGCATTGTATATTTATTTGCAAAATAATTTGCTTTACTTTTTACCATATATCATGTCTCTTTGAAATAAAGTTTTTAGGGTAAAAATATTATGTTCCAAATAGCAAAATGTGTAAAATACAGAAAATAAAAAAGAAAATTTCACCATAGTCCTATTAGTCTCATATAAGCATTGTGCCCATTCCAATGCCTTTTCTTCTGTCTTTGAATGTATTATTTACATCAATATGACAATATTTTACATTTGATTATATTGTACATATTCTACTTAATATTATGCATAATGATTGTTCATATTATTACACTTTGCAAATATTACTCTTAACACGGAAAGATCATCCTTCATAGAAATCTGTTTCACTCTATTTCCTTACTATATGCCTATTATGTGGGTCACAATTTTTCAGCCTTAAAATTATCAATATATTCATAAATTTAAAATAAATATCATAAATAGTGCTATGTGTTTTAAGTGGCATTTCCTAGGTAACAGATACCAAGACCAGTATTTGCTTACAGAAATTTTATCAGGGAGTGATTTCAGGAACAAAACTCATAAGGAAGAGAAAGAAACTAGGCAGAGGGAGACATTCAACTATGATGCAGTTACAACAGAGGAAACTCCACAGAAAGCTCTGGAGTTGAGGTGGCCTCTCAGAATTGTCCATAATGGAGCAAATGGGTACAATATTTGTACTTGTGCATTGAAGCTATCACATTATATTTACTTATGTTCCCTGGGGACATAAACTCTGGCAAAGTAGCTCCCTTTAAGCAAAGGCAATTCTTGGAGAGGGACTCAGCTTGAGCTATCAGCAGCAAGCATTTCTGACACCTGGGAGTATAACTGCCTTGGTCCTAAGGAAGGGATCTAAAGAGCACACCACATTATCCATTACAGTTCACCCTTTATACCACTCAGATTCATTTGCTTCATATATGTTCATATTATTTTGTGGAGAGGAACTTAAAACAGGATAGTGAGACAAATCACAGCTCTCACAGATGCTACTGGTCTCAATGCACTTCCTTCTTACAATGAATTTTTTCCCAGACAATGACAATGAGCCCAAGAACTGGGCTATGGATTCAGTCCACCACCTGTGAATCAGATTACAGCTAATACTCCATTTGTTCATTTTTTTGCACCTATTCATTCTCACTGTAATGTAAGGGGAAGGAGGGCTTAATAACGGTTTTCCAGGTCTCTGGATATTGATATCGGCTTATTTCCTGTGTCCAACAGACCTTTAAATGGCTGGGCAACCCCCTTATTCCCATGAATGTCTCAAGTGAATGACTGTAAATCTCTTTGAAAACAACTGATGAAGTAATTATATACCCTTGGTATTGCAGGGTCTTTTCTCATGGGGATCTATATTCTTCTTCAGTTCATGATTTGGAGTCTGAGAACTGGCTCAAGTGAAGAAAGCAGACATGGTTTCCTAAGCTTATATTGGGATAGCTGCCCTCATCCTTTTGATTTCTTTTGGTTGACTATTTTAATACCTTTATTGTCTTCCCATTTATATTTCTCATAGGAACATATGGCTTAATAATTATATCTAAAACTTCCTGAGTACTAGGCATCCCCTATGCTGCCATTCCAAGTGTGACACTCGTTACAATAATTGCGCCCAGCATCCTTCTAACATTAAAATGCCACAACGTGGCCAGTATTATTTCCAAATCTTATTATCGCCATTTTTCAAGAAAGTATTTCTGTAATACATTAGATATCTTTCTCATAGTCTTTTTGATGACTACTTATCCAGAATCCTTCAAATGCTTGAGGTATTGAACCCTCCATGGTATGATCTCTGAAGAGAATCCTACCCTATTTCATGTCAGGTGGAAGTTTTAATAATCAAAGTTCTACCATATGCCTGTAGTCCACCCGGAGCCAATGGTATGACCCTCCTTGTTGCCATCTGGTGAGTTCACTGAATTGAGTGTTTTTCTTACCATTGAGGGTCTCTTCATCTAGTAGAGAACAGTGAGAAGATATGTGTTTATTAATCATGTCTATCAAATCTCTTAATGTGGTTTCGGTAGAAAATATTTGTGACGTTCCCAAAAGTGAAAATCTCAAGTTTTATATCCTAGGAATAAACCAGTGATTTCCATTTGTTGTAAAGAGCTAATACCTATTATAATCATTTCTAATCATTATCTTACAACCTGGAAGGCCAAAGGCAGTGGCTATAAACTTCTAAGAGAAAAACTGCCTATGACTGCCTAACAGTTTTTTAAAAGGAACATTATTTTCAGAAAATGAGGGTGGTGTATGTTCTTCATATCAAACTTCAGTTGGTGAGTTTTGTATGACATGCCAGGTTTGGCTGATTAATCACATTATATAAAAAACACATTTCAGCCTGAAGGGTTAATATTCTTGTTACATAAGTTTACTTACATTCTCTTTTTGAGCATAGGACAAAAAAGAAAGGAATGACCAAAGCTGATTTTAACCTTATAGGACTGGGTACCATGCCAATTTCTTTCATGTACGTCAATTCATATAATTATAACAATACCAGGTAGAAGCTTTAGCCCTATTTTTAGATGTGATAACAAAGACTTCGATCAGTCAAGTATTCTATCCAAAATTAAAATCTGGACATGATAGGGGCAAGATTTAAGTCCAGGAATGCTTGATTCTAAAGTCTAACCTATCCTAGCAGTTGTCAAGAGAAGAGAAAACTCTGATTGGACTCTATCTTATGTAATTGTTCTCCAAAATCTCTTTATGAAGAAGGCAGATAATCAAAATATGATTTTCCCAGAAGCTTGCTTGGATGAGAAAAAGTAGATCTCTTCCTTATACGGCTTCATGATAAAACTCAAATCACAGTACATCAATTATCTCTTATTGTATATAACTTAAGAATGTTTTGTGCTTGTAAATTAGGTTATAAATAACCTTATGGGAAGTCTCCAAGGGAAAAGAAAAGGGAGGGGATAATTCTATTCTTAATACCAACACATGAGCTTCCAGTAAATAATTCCACCAACTCTAAAAACAAGAGCTGAGTAATGAAAAACAGGGACTCTTGTAGGGAGAAGCTTGGCAACTCAAACACATAAACTGTGAGATTCAGGGACAATGCAGGAAAGCCCTACTTCTGCAGCAACCTCAAGTTATTCTAAGAGACGGGCCTTCTTTAAAGGACTTGATAGCTAGAGAGAAACAGAACTGCAAAGGGAGAAAAGGACCCACTACAGCAACTGAGTTCCAGAGAGCTCTCCATGGTGCTGCTCAAGTCAATCTAGGCTTCCTCTGATGGTTCCTAAGCAACATTTAAGTTACTTTTACTCTTTTTGAGTTAAGGTTCTTCCTACTTCTAAATATCCGTAAAACTGGAACACAGTTTTCTGTTATTTACATAAGATTGCTTTTACTTCCCTTTCACTAACTAAATTATGTCTCCACATTTAGCATTTAATAGGACCTGCTTTGATGTTTATCATCTACCTTAAGTTAAGACACCATACCTCACTTATCATCAAATACAGTTGGTTGTCCAGTCCTGCAGAAACCCATAATTATTCTGTGTGAGACAGAATATGTTTTCCCTTAGTCATCTTAAGAGAAATAATGGGTTGACCAGATGTATCTCCCTGAGGTCTTTTGAAACCAAATGATAAAGTTGCTCATCTGCTTGCATCACTACCCAGCTATAAGTAAGCGTGGTTTTCTAAGTTTAAGAGTCTTAGTTCAAGTCTGGTTGTATTTATTTGCCAAGAATTATAAGTACATCCATTAGAATTTTGATTTTGGAAATGAATTTGTTCCATAATTTACCCCGGGGGAGGGGGGGAAGACCTCTCTGGGGATCCAGATCAAAGAGTATCATCTTTATCATCATCATTACCATCATCATCACCATACAACAATTACCATAGAGAAAAAGAATAATTTATCTCCTAGCACCGTTATGCTAAGGTAAAAATGGTGGCTAATGACCTTCATTTTTATCATCTTGTAATCATAAACTAATCACTGGCTTTAAGGCATTAAGGAGCTTCCAAGTCAACATGGCAGACTGAATAAGCACAGTTTCCTTACCTCCCTCCACGAGTTTAAATGACAGTAGACAGTACAAACTATGATGAATTTTCAACAGTACTAGAAACCAAATGAGGCAGATTACATTAGTAAATCAGACAGTTTGATAAAATTTTAGAAGATAAAATGTACATGTGGCTCTAACTTCTGCTTCCATAAAGATGGGATGGTCATAATTTTCCCCATTCCTCCCATTAAGTGTAACTAAAATGCCTAAACATTATATACAAAATAAACATAAGAATACTCTGAAAGGTAAGGAGAATAAGGCATATCACCTAGGGACCTTGATACCCAAAGAAAGACACGGTGGTAAGTTTCCTTAGTTTGATTTTGCCTCATAGATTCCAAATTTAAAGCTAAAGAAACTGGAAAATCCTATGGGCACACAAAGACTAAAAGCGGTAAGAAAAGCTTGTTCTCACTAACCAAAGAATCAGGAAAGATATATACTAGCAACAATTTTAGGTAATAACTGTACTATTCTAGCCAGATATCAGGAGAAAAAATATGGCCTCATCCTCACCCATACCAGCAAAGGTTGAGAGGGGAGCCTACAGTTAGGACACCCTCACAAAGCTATAATGAGGCATCTCATCCTCATCTGAGTGATGCCAGAGAAGGCTGCATAGGCAGCCAGGTCCTTCTTTCCTGCTGTATCAATGCCAATTTCCTGGTTGTGATATTATACAATCGTTTTAGATGTTACCATTGGGAAAGACATATTTGGGATCTCTTTGCATTATTACTTACAACTGCATACAAATCTATAATACAATGATCTCAAAAATAAAACATTTATCAAATATATGTAATTACAAACGAAAAATGTTATTATATACAGAGGATTAAGAACACAAATACAAAAGTCATGCTATAGAAACACCAAAAGAAGAATCAGAGGAAAAAATAATAAATTTTTTTTAACTGAAGAATTTATTAAGTGTCTGGTGGTCACATAAAAAGATCCCCTCATGGTTGCGTGCTTGAATGCCAAACATAACAAAAAAGATATTAAAATCTTTTACAGAGAGATTTCAGCTACCTACAAAGTAATAAGAACTTGTTTGAAGTTAAGGTTCTCATCAGAAATAACGGATGCCTAACAACTATAAGATAATAATTTCAAAGTACTAAGAAAAAAATTATTTTGAAGTCATATTTGTATATCTAGAAAAACTATCAAACAAATGTGAAAATAAAATAAACACATTTTAGAGAATGCAAATATCCTGCAATTTTACCTCCGCTGTACTCTTTCAGATAAGTGAACAACAATGACAAAACCCTTAAGATTGAGTCTAACAAAACAAAAGAGAGAGAGGAAAGAATTCTAAGACTTGCAGCAATGAAATTCGAGAAAGAGCTAAGATGACACAAAGGTGAAATTTTTTAAATTTCTAGGATGACAGCTCTAATATAGGACTAATAAAAAGAGGAAAAACAAATATATATATATAACATAAAGAGCTTCTAGAATATTCCCAAGAGGAAAGTTGCTTCTTTGAAGTTATAACATAATGAATAAACTAAGTAATGATAATGTAATTTTAAATTTTATTTATTAATTTCTATACTGATTAAAATTGTATTGACTTCTGCATGTTTTCAGTATTTGGCCAAACAGTAAGTAAACCTCCAACCAGTTTTTAAAGTACTTGATAAATATTGATGATATGGTGAATCCTATTGACATGCTGAAGCTTAACAGTGATTCTATTCTCTAAGTCTACACATACAACAAGACTTTATTGTGAAACTCTTTCAGTATTGTGGCAGCTAGTGTTCATTTCTGAAAGTTTCTTGTTAGGCCACCTCATTTTTCAAAAATATCTTATCCTCATTTTATGACAACTAAATCCCAAGTTGTGATGATTTCTAACTTCAAGGCAAAGCCACAGCTATATTGCTACAACTTGACCATCACAAATCCGAAAATTCAAAATCTGAAGCACTGCAATATTCAAAACATTTTGAGCACTGATACGGCACTCAAAGGAAATGCTTGTTGGAACATTACAGATCTTGGGTTTTAAGATTTGGGATATTCTACTGGTAAGTATAATGCAAATATTTCAAACTCTGAGAAATAAAGAAATCCAAAATAATTCTGATCTCAAGCATTTTGGATAAAGGAATATTCAACCTGTGTAGCTATTGTGATCATTTATTGTATCAATTTGACTAGACCAAGGGGTGCCCAGGTATTTGATTAAACATTATTATGGGTGTCTGTGAGGGTGTTTGGGATAGGGTTAACATTTGAATGGATAGACTGAGTAAAGCAGATTGCCCTCCCCAGAGGGGAGAGTCCTCATCCAATATGTCAAAAGTCTGAATAGAAAAAAAAAGGCAGAGTAAAAGTCTCACTCTAGTTATCTGTCTTTGAGCTGGAACACTGATCATCTCCTGCCTTTGAACTTGAACTTGGACTATAACTTATACCATGGGCTCTTTTGGTTCTCAGGCCTTTGGACTTGAACTGAACCTATACCGTCAGCTCTGCCAGGTCTCAAGCTTGGTGAGTGCATATCCTGGGACTTCTTAGCCTCCGTAACTGCATAAGCCAACGTCTTATATAATAAATTGCCTGCTGTATTTGTTCTATTTCTTTGGAGAACCTAGACTAATACAGCTGTCCTGGAGATAATCTTAAGAATTTACAGGAATAATTTACCTTTTTTTTTCTTTTTAATTTAGGATGTTTGTAAATACTCATCATAGGAGCCAGGGAAATTTGTGGAGAGTAGAATTGATTGAATCACAGGTGTATTGCATTTGGTATAGAGACATAGCTATACTGATACAAATAAATAGAAATTGCTTGCCCCTTAACCTATGCAAAGCTAGTCAGATACAGATAACAGTCAGTACATAGAATGAATTGTAGGGATGATGTATTTATTCCTTCATACTTGAATGTAGGAATTAAAGTTCTTCAAAACACTGTCTGATTATCAACACTTCCTTTTACAGAACATAAGCAAAACACTCCTAACAGTGCCAGTTGAAGAATCATCAAAATTATTTTAGAGGATCAGCATTGTGAAAGAGAGTACAAGGTGCCCACCCATTCCTCCTCTTCCTAAGACCAAGTTATATTCAATTTCTCAGCCTCTCTTGTCATAATGACTGTCCCCTTGTGTGAGTTCTAGCCAATGGAATGCAAATGGCAACGATGTGCAACATATCCAGATCTGACCCATAGGAATCTATCACATGTGATTCTCCCTGTTTTTTACCCTACAGGGAAAAGGAATAAAATTGAGCAAAGTGGCCTTGGAAACCATATAGAGAAGACGGCAGGGCAAGAATTTGGAAGGAATACGGGCCACTGAATCAAAAGGAGCAGCAACATCACTTAGACTTCATGTGAGAGATGGTTGAGTCAATGAACACATTTTGGTTTGTTTGTTACAGAAGCTATCATTAAATTAAGTAATGACCTTACACTCATCCACATTTTAAAACTCAAATTGAAGACTTTCAAAATGCAGTTGACTTCAGGCCATAGAAACACACTGTTATTAATTGCGCATCAAATGGTATTCCAGGATGAATGCAAGCAGGCATTCCTCTTGTGAGTTTATTGTGGCTTCTCCAAATGCAGATGAGAAGAAAACCAGGCCCTTTTTTTTTTTTTTAAAAAAAAAAAAAAAAAGCTATTCACAATATAAAGAATAAAGAGTATTTTAGTTTTCAGAACAATCTTAAGAGAATAGAACAAGAGTGTTATTCATGAATAAGAAAAAAGAATCACTCACTTCTAAAATTCTGACAATATAGTACCAGAATTTTTAAATACAAGAAAACAAAAATAACCCCTTAATTTGATATTTTGAAAGATTTTAATTAAGTGTTTATGAGATAAAATTTATAAAAGTGAAATGACTAGACATTTAAAAGATAAGTATGTCAATTTCATCAGTATCTACAGAAAAAACGGATGCCATTGAGTCCTAAACTAGTGTTTTAAAAGGATAAATTGATGTTCACATTTTGGAGTTTTGATCTGAAGAGAGAAAAAAATGCTGGGAAAGAAAAACACATCAAGATGGATTTACATTGCTGCTGAAAGAATAAGAGAGGGCCTGCATTCACTCATCTTTTTTGTTCTCTAGTTCGGGACATGTCTAAACATAGCCAATAAAATGAAATCCAGAGTAGTTCATATGCTTTGTTCAGTTTTTCATTATAGATAATTACTTTTTATCCATTTGTCATTAGCTCAATGACTCAGACCAAAAAGTGTTTTTTCTTCTTTCCCTTGTGTTATTTCAATTATTCTACCATTTGAAGCAAAATGATAACAAGTCACATTGTCAGTGGTTGAAGGTTTAGAACTATTACATTTTATTAATAATTATCTTTAATTCAGTAAATGTTAAATAACCCTACAGTACTCATTTCTCTATTTTACTTTTTGTCAAGGTTGACACCTGCTTCCTACAACTAAACACTTTTAACAGATTTCGCTGCTAATCAAAAGAAATGAACAGCAATTTTAACACAAGAAAAACACATCAATTATATGTACATACATACATAGGTATATGTACAGAATTAATCTAGTCCATTATCAAAGGTTACATAATCCTTAGCCTGCTTGCTGAACAGAATATTATATATAGCTTTTACCTGTTGTCAGCTTTTAAGAAAGACTTACAACGTCCTACTGTGAGAACTAAACCTCTCAGCCAAACTACATTCTCAAACCATGAAAAAAAGCAACTTTAGGGTTTCCACTCATTTTGTTTTAGGTTAAGTAACAACTAAGAGGAAGCACACTTAGCTCAGTCAGTTATGCATGTGATGAACAAAATGTCACTTTTTTTTACACACTACCCTTGTCACTGTTTCTCAATGTGGTTATGCCTGTGCATACAAAATGTGGAAATAAACGTTCCCATCTCCAGGCTGCCTGAATGAATACAGTTTATGAGTCTGTGTGTTTACTTTCAAAAAGATAGGCATTGCTTCGGCCCCCTCCCATCAATGCATCAAAATGCAGCCTTAAACTTAAAATGTAGCTTGTAAACAAGAGGTTTCTGCTATTGTCCAAAGCATTCTAAGCCTGAAAACTATTGGCAGCTTAACAACCACTGCAAAGAACACTGTTGTAAAACACAGACTCCTTTTGTTTATTTATGAATTCCTAATTTAGTCAATATCTCACTAAGTTCTTTTCTGCCTCTCCCTTAACCATCTTACACACACACACATACACACACACACACACATGCACACGTGCAATTTCAAAACTGTTAGAAATTACAAATAGGTAGGACTTGAAGGACTGAATAAGCAAATGCTATAGTGAAGCTAAGGGAGCTCCTCACGCCGCAGCCTTGGACAGTGATGTTCTAAGTCATTAGCATGTCCTCTGTTTTTGGCAAGATTCCCTAGGTAGGACTGGGCTTCCAAATACTTAGAGCCAGAATGTGTGGCAGCAGCACTTTTTGCCTTCCACATGAATGATCACAGCTCTCAGAACTAGCAGATTGGTGGCTGCTGGTAACGCCGGGCTTTTGAGTCAAGTGAAAGGGCCAGTGAATTGATTACATATTCTTTATTCTGTCACAAGTCCTACTTATTAAGGGCTCTTACAATATCTGGCACTATTTTAGGCATTTTGTGATGGCCCTACATCTGAGTCTTATGTAGCAATTCAAAGAGCTATTCAATCCCTTGTTACAGCCAAAACCCTTGCCAGCAAGCCATGCCTTGACTACATTATGTACTTATTGGCAGATGGAGTTTGGGGAGTTCTGTCAAATTGTGAAGGCAAAAGCACAGAGACCCAGTAGGGCAGAGCTAAGGGAGAAAAACAGGTAAATATGTCTCAAAGGCAGCAGGGTAGGGTTAGGACAAGCTAAAAAACATCTACAAATTGGGAGATTCTGGATTTATACAAGAGTCTGAGTTTCTCATTACTAAAGAGTTATAGGGATACTTTATTTAAAAAAAAAAAAGTAACCCTCCCTCTCCCCCCCGAAAAAAAGCAGGTAATTTTACTCTAAATTCAGAGTCTAAGCTTTTGTAGATATTTCTAAACAATTTGTGTTTTAGTTGGCTTTCCAGGCAGATATCTTAGTCGACCAGTCACGTTCACTTAATCTTGTATTGATTTTCGAAGAAACTTTCTGTTTCTATGAGTACCCTAATCAATTAACTTATTGTAAGTAGCAAGACAATTTTCTATTTTTCTTTTCTATCAAATAAAGCTGAATACTTTCTTAATTTTTTCTTTTTTTTTTCTGTTTGCCACCCTGAATATTTCCTTTCCACAAAAAAAAAAAAAAAAAAAAAAAAAAAAAAAAAAAAGTCTGACGTGCCTTACCTATCAAGGAAATACATTTTGTTGGTAAAAATAGTTGCTGTCTTTCATATTTGAAAACATTTGAAGATTTTTGCACAGAGAAAACATATAAACTTGCCTTGGACCAATATTATGAATGGCTTATCACTTTGTTGTTATATTAATAAAAGTTTTCTTTGGTGATCAGCAAAGTGGCTTGCCCTTGGCTTTCATGCTTTATCCTGGAGAACTGGGAGGCTCACAGTAACTTAAAGAGATGGCTCACTGGGAAAGAACATGGTTCTGCCACACGGTGTCAAAAAAGTCCAAAGCCACAGGCCAGCCATTTGTGATGTCTTTAGTTAAAATTGCACTGTCTATTCCAATAAATAAATTTCACCTATATTAATATGTGAGAATTTGAGTATTGGTGGGAGAAGTTACTCTGATCTGAGCCTACCTACTATTTCTTAGAGACAGACCTGGAAACAATAGAAGATTCACGAAAGACATTGGCCTTTGGAGTCAGACAACCAGGACTCAAGCCTTGAGGTCAGCTGAGAAAATTTGATTAAGCATCTTAAACTCCTTAAAGTTTCATTTCCTATCCTATAAAATGATACTATTACAATTATTTCAAAGCTGGGATGGGATTCTCCAGATCTAACTTCTCTTTCCTTTGATCTAAGTCAATTCATTTATCCAAAGGATGTTTCCAAATCAGAGAAGTGATTAGGACACTTTCCTGTCCCAAAGCTCCCTATATTTGGAGAGCACAAGCCACACCATATAGTATGCAGTCTTTTATGCCATACAGTCAGGGCGCAGCCTGCCTTTCCAGCCTCATCTCTGGTTATTCTCCTCAATTCATTTCCCATTCTAGCCATGTCAATACAGATTCATCCTGTGTTTTCAGCCCCCTATAGCTGCATGTTTGTTCAGAGTACTTCCCCAATGTTGCTCTGATCAATATGTCCTTCCTGTTTTTGTCCACTTAGCAAACTTTCGCTCAACTTTCAAAGCCAAGGATATCTCCACAATCCCCACCTTTCCAGCTATGCCTAGAGCTTCTTCCAAGAGAAACAAAGATTCAATTTCACCAGGTGAAACAATCCCATTCTTTGCTTCTAAAATGAAAAATGTATTTTATTTGCCACCCAACATAAATATATCTAGATGCTATTTAACCACAGAAAAATTGTAGAAAAGAATGCAGTCTGTGTATCTAAAGTCTGAGCACCAAAAAATACTATGATATTATTCAGATTTCCAAAGTCAGTCAACTTTAATTCATCACAGTTTATGTAGTCACTGACTTGTGAGAAAGGCAGCGCACATCCAGAAAAATATGCCACCCGAAAAATGAGCTGATCCACATCAATTACTTTAATCATTGATATTACCTGCTAGGTACAAGATGTATCATTTCTAATATAATAACACTTGAAAATTGGTATAAATGAGTTGACTGAGATTCAAACAAGTGCCCAGGTATTTGATGCATGGCAGGGTTGCCATCCAAATCCTGTTCTGTCTGACTCTAGAACCTTTTTTATTTCTACCTTTCCACATTGTCCCTTAATTGATCTTATACTACATTCATGTATGAATATATATAACAATGGTTCATGTATCTTTATACAAGGTATAGCGTGCTATCTCTAGCCAGGTCACTTTAAATGCTCTTTTGCTTAAGAAAAAAAAACGTAGCTTATGATGTGGATTGATAGGTTACAGCCAACTCTAGAGGAAGAGAGAAAAGGAATCTTCAAAACAGAGTTACATCTCATTCATAATGCATATAAGTTTCCTCTCTGGCTGCTAGACTGGTGGCCTTTCTTATTTATGGTTCAATTCCCTATAATTTTTTTTAAGTTTGTCTAAATAAAGGTGACATGATAGCAGAATTATGGCATACGTGCTAACTGACTTATTTAAAATCTTCTCATTTCTTCATTTTCCTGACTAACTGGAAGGGATTTATTACTGTTGTGGTGGTGGTCTTGGCATGGTGGTGGCTGTGTTTAGCAACCTAAAACTGTGTATGTATCTTTACTTCAAACATTTTGTGATCTTTTGATGATATTGAAAAAAATGTTTATTCATATTCTGAATGAAATATATAGTGGTACACAACATTTCTCACATAGCAAATGCAAAGTAAAACAGTGACTTGATTTAAAAAGTCAGAAAGTGTTACTTCAATACAAGAGTAAATATGAGATCATGCGTGTCACAACGGAACATTTCTAGCAATCCTATATTCTCATTCAGAATTCCATTGTTTTTAGATACACATATAGTAGACACAGACACAGATACAGACACAGACGTAGGTATAGATATAACTATATAGCATTTAAAAGTCAATTTGAACTGAAAATAAAAATGAGTTTAAAGGTTAGTAACACATCAAATCTATTCCCAGGAAGAGCTTCCTTCTCTTAAGTGGCTTCTTAATTGTAAATCAGGAGGAATCAACCCTGCTTACTCTGTCTTGTGTTCTGGGAAGAAGGAGAAAGGGGCTGAGATATTTGTGGGGAACAGAGAGAAGGCAGCTCCAAATGTGCAGCCAGAACAGGTCCATACAGGTATGGGGATTATTTCCCTCACTAGACAATAAGCACAGAGGTTTTCCCTGAGGGTAGCTCCTGTGGTGTTCACATGTAGCACTTAGAGAACTTCTGATAGTAGTTACAGCTAACAAGGAAGCTCCCAAACACCTCCAAGTTGTTAGTTTGTTCTCCTGCGATGACTTATCACAATATTATTTAAAAACTCCATAAAGTAGGTTGGAAAGTAGCAAGATACTGAGTCTATTCTTGAAGAGTTTTTTATTAAATTTCTTGGGAAAAAATATGAGTTCTCCAGTCCTTCATGAGCTGAAGGCCTAGCCTAGCTCCAGAGCAAAGAGAAGACACAGGTTAAATAGGGACAACAATTGTAAAAGGCTAGATTACCATTCTGTGTTAGGTAACATAGTGGGTGGTAACCATTCTTGTTCACAACTGAAGAACACCGTATACATGCTGGAAATAGGGCAGAGCTAGGACGGATTCTATATAATATACACATTTCCAAACATGCATTATCTTATGCTGTCTACCATCTTGTATTAACTGTCCCTGTGGAGGTTTCTAAAAAGCATTGTTTAAGATAAGACAGAGCAAGGCTGTCTCACCAAGAGCAAGTCAGGAAGCCTTCATCAGGAAAAACCTATGTGGAGAAGAATCATCAGTGTGTCTTAATAAGTCCAGAGGCAGAAATCAAAGATTTCCAGCACCTGGAAAAGTTGCCCACTTTTAAGAGGTCAGCAATCATCAATTTAGGTGTGTATACATGCAGTCAGAAATTACTAATGAGTAAAAATCTAGATGACTTGGGCTTACTCAACATTGATGCCCCGGTCTAATGAATGACATCACTCAAGGACTAACTTGCAAATATTTTTAGAAGTTTAAAACCAATTCCATAAGTATTGTACACAAAGTAGCATAAAGCAAAGAGAGAGAATAGAAGGACACCCTGGAAGTTAAAAGCAACTTGACAATAGCAGGTTTATGACAGACCAATAAATAATAATATATTTCCCATCTGCTAATTCCCAAGCAGTTAAACATTATTCACTGGAAGAAGCACTATTACTATATAAATTCCATGTGACAGCCCCTGCCACTCACAAAAAGACCTAATGAAGTCTAAAGAAAATTTCAGAGAGATATCTTTGTATCTTAGAGACCAAAAAACATATTGATTGACTTTCCAACAGTTGAACATATTGCTGATCATATCCCAAATTCACCAGGTTAAATGAAATAATGAAGCAAGTATTTAGCTAATTAATATGTACAGAAAAGAGAAACAAAAACAAGCCTAAGTAACTAATCATTACAATCTAAAAAATATTGCTTGTTCTGATTTTCAAGATTAAAAATCTCAGCTCATTACCTGCATTTATGTTTAGACAGGGAGCACTGTACTAGTGTCACAAACTCTCTTCCTTCAGCGTTTCTTCTATAATCCTTTCTTCAGATAGTATTTTAATGTTTGTGCTCAACAACTACAATTTGTTTTTGTTTTTGTTTTTCTGAAAGTAAGACATTTTGTCATTCTAACACATTAGACAAGAGAAGTCAAACAGAAGAGACCAAGGAAGTAGGTAATTTGCATATCCTACCTGCAGGCCTTCAATAGCTAATCGCAGCATACTTGGTGTGAGTTTAGAGGCTTGCTTGAAAGTGAAGTTACTCCAGTCTATGATCAAAACAAACCCATTCACTTGAAGCTCAGGATCTTCAATCATGGCTTCTAAAGAAAGTAAGATGGCGCGCAAAATATCCACCAGTGTGTACCTATCGGCAACAGAAAAGTACTAAATTAGGTCTGACAACCATTTTTATAAAAAACTATAAAATATTTTCTAGCACACTAAAAATTCACTTTAAAATATCTTCAGAATCTTAAGGAAATAATTTTGTTTAAAAAACTATTTTAGGAAGAGGTTTAATTTATATGTACTCCAAGAACATAATCGAATGTAACATGTATTCTGCCCAAACAAATGGCAATGCTTTCTCACATTTTATCATCATTTAGTTTACCTCCAGGCCTTCTTATGATTTTCTAAAATCTCATTCAACTAACCCAAAATTAGGCATTGCACTTTTTAAGTGGTTCAAAAATGCCCTCAGTAATATTGACATTTAATTTTTTCATATTTGAAAAAACTGAGAATGAGATTTGAGTGAGTCTCATCAATAAATGAAAACACTGTACATGACAGCTATGAATAAAAGTTACTCAATTCAAATGACTTGTATTGAGTTTGTATCATAAAGAAAAGGAAAGGTGGGAGGGATAGAAAGAGAAGGAGATAAATATAAATAAAAGTGGAAAAATCATGGAAATTTACCTACAATAATACAAGCCATCTTAACTCAAGGGTTGGATTTTGTTTTGTTTTGTTTTCTGTTTTTTACCTTAGCACAGTTCCTGGAACGTTCCAGTAACCCAATAAATGCTCTTTATGTTACTGTAAAAGGGACTTGACTAGAGTAGAAAGACACTGGTTGGAGATTAAGACACCGCTTCAATGAAGGCAATGGAACTAAGAACAAAAATAAGAAGCCAAATTTGAGTGGCATTTTAGACAATCTTGCTATACTGTGACAATGTGAGGACTGAAATTAGGGAAGTGTAAAAAATGACACATATTTTAGCTTCAGAGCCTGAATACATAGTAAAATTTTTAATCAATATCAATAATGAAAAAATAGGATACTGTTGGAAATGGTTGGAAATACAAAGTTTTGAACAGAACTTATTGTATTTGAGAAAGATGTAGTATACCCAGAGAGGTATATCAAGCAAGATTCTGAAAAAAATGGATCCTGAACTCAGGGAAGAGCTCAAAACTGAAAATTGTGGAATTAAAAGCATATGGACCCTACGTTCAAGGAAGCGAAGGAGGTAATGCAGTCAGAGTTGAGAGATACATCAGATAATTATTCTAAAAAGGGAATCTCTAGAAATTCCAGCACTTTAAGAGGAGTTAGAAAATTTATGGAAGATGTTAATAATTTCAATTTTTAAACACCTTGCATTTTAAGTTATTTTTCTCGTAAGACATTCAGGGGAGATTTCAGGAATAGCTAGAGAAAGAGATCTGGACCTCAGGGAAGAGGCAGGATGGGGAGGGGAGTGGATTAGGAGTCAAAATCATTCCCATTTATTGGAAATGATGAGTTCGTTAGGAAGGCAGTATGATACAGTGAAGATACATGAGGGAGTAGGTCTATTTTTACTTCTAAAAACACTTGGATGTGCTAGGAGACAGCATAGTAGTTCAGAAAGGAAAGAATAACATTGGAACTTCAGGCAATTTCTCACCATTTCAGGATCTCATTTCTTCACCTGTAAAATCAGCAGTTTGGAACAGAATCTTGTTTAGAATCCTAGCATTAATCAAGCACAGGGCATGGTGTCAGAAGACTTCAAGATGAAATCTCTGCCCAATGCCTCATTAGCCATATGGTCCTGGATATGTCGCTGATTTATAATTCTGAGGATCACTTAACTGTCCCTATCTCACGCTATTCTCATCTCATTGGCCATGGTTGGGGGAGGGTTGGGGGCAGCACCAGAGAGTCATCAAAGAGGTGACTCAAGTGAAAACATTTGTACAATTTGGCACAATTCTAGGTATAAACAGGTGTTCAGTAAATGTTGGTTGGAATACACACAGAGCATACTTTTTGTTAGAATGATAAGCATAGATATAGTGTACTAGGCAGAGTGTAAATCAGAAGTGATCATCTTTAGGATAGCCTATTACTATCATAAAAGGCAAAAGGCAAAAGCCTTAGGGATACAGCATCCAAAAAACTACCTGAATATATAAATAATAAAATTTTTATAGACCTCTACTATGTATTTGTTATTAAATCTCTGAAGCATGTGTGGCTGAACACCTTTGAAAGTCATTTTATGGCTGACCTACCTCCATTTTAAACATAATGACCTGACACTGTCAGGACCTGAAGCCTATAAACATAGGCACTGGAAAGTTGGAGCAGGAAGACCATATTTCTGGTTGAAATTCAGACCCCCACCAAAAAAATAAAAAATAAAAAATAAGTTTTAGTTTCTGAAATTCATAATAATATCATGGTAAAGAAAATTAGGGATTCGAAAAGTCCGACTTCAAAGGTTTCCCTCATTATGAGATCGACCATTCTTATGTTATCCATAAGAAATTAAATAGCATTAATACCAAAATGCCATTAAATAAAATGTAGATTTGAAATCAGCTTTGGAAGGATGATACATTGTATGTAATAAAAATTAATCAAAGTACCAGTACAGACTGAAAACAAGAGGCAATGTGTTTTAAATAACACACTTGAAGTATGGTTCTCCTAAACTGTTTCAAAATCAAGATAAACGTTGATACACATATCATTATTCCAAAGGAAATAATATAAGGCAAATCCCAAAATCAGCAATGAAGAAAAGTAGGTTTGCAAAATTTTCAAGACTAAGTCTAACCACGTTTTTTGAATTCAATATCTGGCTCCAGGAAGATAATCAAATGATTTTTATAAAAATCATATTAATTTAGAAGTTTAGAAAAATAAACATAAAAATATAGTAGTTAACTCCATTCAATGGGCAGGTCAAAACCACTCTTGACTTAATTCCAGTCCCTTATTGTCAAACATCTCACATTATTACCATTAGCAGCTCAGCACGCTATTCCTCAGCAGAACAGGACTACACAGGATCTTGCCAGAATCTGTAAAATATCTTCCAAAGAAATGTAGCATCTATGAATTTTATCTCTTCAGGACTCCTGCCATATTCTCCTTTTTAATATTTTAACTGTTATAATTTACAAATTAGAGGTCGCCACAATGAAATACTCTACTTGTTCATGTTTGGGGTTTACATTGAAATTGTGTGAGTTCCACCATAGCTATTCTTCTCTTGTATATGCTGAAAGCAAGCTATAAATCAAAACTACCACATTATTGCAGCTCTTGACTCCTGATTGTGCTTCTCAAAATAGCATTAAGTAAAATTTGAATTTGTGAAAAGAATGCTGTGTAGCATGTAGTAAGAAGAAATCATGACACCAATAAGAAATTTTACAACTGACACCGGACTATGTAGAACACTGCTCTTGGAAAGAATCAAAGCTGCTAGAACACATAGACAACATATGGAGAAGACTTTAATATCCGTAGCAACTATGTACTACCTGTGCAATCAGAAGGAAAACATCTAATCCTTCTTGAAATTTTTCAGTTATAAAATCGGTCTTCCTTGCAGAGTAGGATATATACTCATGAATTAATTATTTGGGGCATGTTTATGTAACTTAAAAGCCTTTTATAATGTAAAACTCATAGCTCTTAACAAATACAAAATAAAATGCAAATTCCTGATTATTTGTCTAATCTTAGCTTGTTCTCATACACCTTGAAGTTACTGAACTTTGCTAAGCCTCCATTTTCTCTATTAAAAATGGTGATAATAATAGTTACATCATAGGACAGAATGTAAAATACTTAGCCCAATGGGTAGTACATAGCAAACAATAAATGTTAATTTCTACGACTTCTACATTTGTATTACTTTTGCTTTTTCAACAATCACATATTCTATACTTGCTTTTTGTACTTTTTAGTCACTTAATCTTAACTTCATAGAATTGTTGTGAGGACAAAATGAAACAAAATAATATATGTAAAGTTTTTAACAGTACTTGACATAGAATAGAAACCATAAATATTTGCTGCAATCATTGCTGTTGAAACTCTTCTATTTGGTTCTGTGATGCTGCATTGAACATTCTCTCCTTCCACTTTTCTGGTCACTGTATTATCTTTCATGTTTGGTTCCCTGCTGCAATTATCCAAATGTAGAAATAAGATTTTATTCCCCTGCTGTCATCATATAGTATCTCCTGGAGTTACCGAATCATGCACTTATCCCCTTGGTCAATACATTGGTGATGGCTCGATATCCACAGAGCTAGTGTCAGTCCTGTGCAACATCCTCATCTTTCTAGTTGCCATCTGAACATTAGCACCTTAGTGACTCCTTGTTACCTGAAATATATTAGTGTAACTCAATTTAGTGTCTCCCATTTTCCTCTGGGATTGCCTACATTAATCAATTTATGAAGAATCATTCTCAGATATTCCCTTTCCTTCTCCCTCTACATTTATTCACCAAGTCCTACATTTATTCACCAAGTTTTTTTTTTTTTTTTTTTTTTTTTTGTCTTTTATATATATATACGTCTTTGGCATCTAACTCTTTCTACTAGAGTCCTAGCTTTATTTCCTAATATAATAGCACCTGTGTTTCTTTTTCTTTCTCTCCCATCTTTCTCTTCCAGAAATCTTGCCTACCCTCTATTGTGTGATAAATTGTCCTAAAACATTAATTGGCCTGAAAAATTGTCCTGTACACAACACTGTTCCCCCATGGCTCTTTCAAAACTGCACCATTCCCTTAATAACCATACTTCTCGTTTTGTACACCCGTGCATAGGCTCACCCCCACCACCAAGGTCTTGTCATATTCAACCCCCAACAATCTGGTACACTCTGATGCTTTATCTTCACTTAAATCTAGGGGAACACTCCCCTTCCTTTTCACCTCACCTAAGTTCTACCCTTCTCTGGGCCTACAACCAGCTTGCCCTGCTCTTCAAAATTATCTACTTGCTGGAGACCTCAGCGCCCTTTCTCTCATATTCTGAAATTCTGGTGCTTCAGTGTTTGTTCTATGGCCCCAGACATATAAACTTAGCTTAAAAACTCTTTCACTGTTTGATACCACTTTCTATCTTCAGCACCAAACACTGTGCACTGCACACTGTGGGTGCACAATAATATATGTTGAAAATCAAACTATTTCCCAAGGGCATAGACCATGCTGCTTTATTTTACCTACAACAGTCATCAAAGTGCCATAATGGTATCATTTAAACATAACATTCACTTAAGGCTTCCCTGTCAGCCCAATACAAAACATGCTCCTGGACCAGAAAGAGGACAAGAGCCTTGTACTGCCACATTGTGGAGGGGCGGCACCCTGCCTGCAACCAAGAGCCCCCTCAACTTTTTAGATCAGAGAAGCTTCCTCTCCTGCCTCTGGCCATGCAACTTTTTTGGTGACTACCTGACCCATGCTTCTTTGCTGGGGTTCACAGCATCCCCTCCTCTACCACAGCTTTCAATCAGGGCAAAGATCAACTTAATGACAAATAGGTCATGTCCCTCTACTTTTCAACCTTTTCAGCATGACAAGGAAAAACTAGTATCTTGGCATCGCATTGAGCAGCACAACACCAGCAATTTCTCTTTGTCAATAAATCAATCAGCCATTATTAAATTCTTCATTAAGGCTGCCCCCACCCCTCAGTTTTCATTAAGCCACATTTTCTAATGTCTGAAGCACTTCATAGTAGAAGGTGCTAGGGGGAGGGAAAAAAGCAGAATAATTACCTTTATTAATGCCGCAGGGTACTGTTAATGGTAAAGCTGATGAAGCCTTCTAGGTGTTTTATATTACTGAGTGGTAATAATAATAATATGTCTATCTGGGTAATAGTTTAAGATTTCCAAAGCAATTTCAAATGCATTATCTTAATATCAAAACAATTGCAAAATCTCTGAGCTGAATTTGTTCCTATTATTTCACAGACGAGGACAGAGGGTCTCAGAGAAATTAAACAGTTTGCTTAAAATCACCTTAGGAAAAACAGGGAACCTAGATTCAAAGCCAAGTTCTCTAATACCACATAGACCAGTGCTCTTCCCTCCTCATGGTGCCTCCTACTCAGAACAGAGTTTGATGAATAAATAATTGGTCTGCTTTTTCTTTTCTTTTCTTTTTTTTTTTTTCCTTTGGAGATGGAGTTTTGTTCTTGTCGCCCAAGCTGGAGTGCTATGGCATGATCTCAGCTCACTGAAACCTCCACCTCCTGGGTTCAAGCGATTCTCCTGCCTCAGCCTCCCTAGTAGCTGGGTTTACAGGCACCCGCCACAAGGCCCAGCTAATTTTTGTATTTTTAGTAGAGACGGAGTTTCACCATGTTGACCAGGCTGGTCTCCAACTCCTGACCTCAGGTGATCCACCTGCCTTGGCCTCCCAAAGTGTTTGGATTACAGGCATGAGCCACCATGCCTGGCCTGGTCTGCTTTTTCATGGTAGCATAATATGTATATCAGAAAATAGGAGATCAGGAAGTCAATATCCTGGCACTCTCCAGCCTCACCACAATAGGGAACTTTGGTGGAGGAAAAGCAATAAGACATCCTTAGGACTCAGAATAAGAAATGGCTAAATCCACAATCCCTGGAGGAAATATGATCTCTTGAAATTTCATCTGTCTGGCTTGTATTACTGAGCACAGATGATTAGATGTCTGAGCCTTGCTTTAATATTACTGCTGTGGGAATGTAGGTGAATGAGAACAAGAGAATCACTGGAAATGAAACATCCACAGGCAAAATGTCTTTCTTTGAAGAAGATGGGTAAAGAAAAACTTTTGCATCTATTGCCACCAAAAAATAAAATAAAATAAAACAGAACCGTGCTGGGAGCACACAAACACATTAGAAAGGCAACTCTTTTTATCAGGGCCAAGTACTTTAAGCAAACATCTAGTTAGTAAAGTCTTTGTCTTCAGAAAGTTTATTCTTCCACCTTAACATTCTGCTCTTAATTGCCTGTATTGTTATAGTTAATCGAGATTTTCTAAACCATAGATGGAATTGTCTTTAATTATCAGAGCTTGATTTTTTAATACATTTGCCTTTCCCTAGATTTAGGTTGGTAACTGTCTACACACACACACACAAAAAGTGACTAATTCATTTACTAATTGTATGATCATGAATGAAGTACTTAATTGCTACAATACACACAGTAGAATTATTTTTAAATGAATAATGAATAAAAATGGAACAATAAATGTTGAATTCAGTTAACCAAGCAGGCAATGTTTTTCCTACACAACACTGAGTATCCCACAGCTGCCCACCTGTCCCCAACTTCTAGCACTGGTAAACAATATCCTCATTAGTTGCGTATGACCTCTGAGAGTTACTCAGCTTTACATGTTTTTTCTTCCCAGAGAGATACTATTACATATCGCTTAATAGTACAATGTATGTGTCTTTATTTGCCCCCAGCACCTACTAAAATGCTACGTACATAACAAATGCTCAATCAAAGTGTATTTTTTTAATTCATTTGAGCGAAATAGTAATCATTCAGTTTGTCATTTGATATCATAAGGATCCCACATACAGGAGTATCCTTTCCTTCATGATACTATAATAGTGTAATAACCACTTACTGTAATAGTTAAATAGATGTACCTGCCCTCAGTGAAGTAAGAGAATTTAATATTTCCCTCAGAAAGGAGGAAATTTATTAATTTACTAAGGATAACTTGTTAATATACTATTGGCTCATGTTTTAAAATATCTTTAAACATTTCTTTTGAGGCATCCTTTCAGGACACTGTAGTAACCTCAAATCCTTTGCTTCTCGACCTTGTTTAAAGTTGATTTTGAAACATGAAAATAGCTTGGCTCAGGCCAGACTTAGTCAACGTCCTACTGAAGGTTGGCACTTGTAGCTTTTGCTGTTATTTCGGGATTATTTTACTAATTATTGCATAATTGCCCCAGTTTTTGGAGATTGTCCTATTTTTGCAGAGATTCATCACAGTATTCCTCCAACATTTATCAGGACAACTTTTTCCCTCCCCTATTTGCCATGATATGTACCAAGAGTATACTTTGGAATAAGTTGCAGTCAGCAGAGGCCTTGTTAAAAGAGTTTCCCTGAAAGGAAGCAAGATGGAAGCTCTGCTGGGACAGAGGTCCCATGGAATACACACCTGCCATTTGTGGTTTGGCCCTAACCAGTGTCCACCCAAAAGACAGCAAAGCTATGCCTCCAGAATTTTTAAGAGAAGAACTCCTGACTGTGCCACTAGTTATAACTAGGTATTGAAGCAAAAAGTTGGGAATTATTTAATATGTTAATAAACCGAGAAAAAAATTCTTGAAAAATTAAGCTGCAAAGTTAAATCTCTTTTTTTTTTTTTTTTGCTTTTTTTGTTGCTGAGTATAAATATTTCTCCACAATTATCTGGATAATTGCCCTGGACTGTTTTAGTCTATTCCTGTTCATTTTATTTTATTTTTATTTTATTTATTTTTAGTACAATTCCAGAGATAAGTAAAGCTTTGTGACTGACATTAATGCACATCTGTGTAGTCTGTGGCTATGTTTTAAAACTGTAAGCTATCAGCACCATAATCTTCTATTCTGAACATTGGCCATATTATTTTAGTAAATGGAAACATGATCCTAATTCAAACTGAACCACAAATAGCAACCATTCATACAATGTTTGCTTTTGTATGAAAAAGCCACAAAATAGGAGAAAACTGACAAGTTTTTGGGGCAAATTCCAGGAAAGTTGAAGGATCATATCAATGTCTGAGCAATCAATTTTCTGCCCCTTCCAGAGCTTCACTACTGTAAGTGGTAATCAATGTCCACTATGATAAGCCAAAGACCATGCATGGCGGCCAGTGATTTCTGGATTGCCACCATGCTAAGAATCATTTTGGTTCTAACTGTGCTTGTTTTCGAATGGCCATTAACTAGATTCCAGATAAATAGTGGTTTGCTACACTAAAGTTCAGAGAATTACTGTTTCTAATGACTATTAACCATATTCCAGATAAATGGTTGTTTGCTGTACTAAAGAATAGTGAACTACGTACTTCTAATGAGATCTAGAGAAATGAAATATGACTTGCAGGCTGACAACTTACAGGTGAACTCTCATACTTCCTATCATCATTATGTTTCAGGTGACACAATTTCACTCATGAATATTTCCAATAATTATGTGACAGCAGATTTCAATTTCTTAGATACCTGCTTGCATGCTCTAGGACCTAGAATGCCATGTACTTTCTTTCCAAGTTGCCTTTTCTCCAGCCGTGTTAACCTCCGCTAGCTTTATGACACATTATGCTCACACTCTGTTGAAAAGATCATGCAAACCATTTGAAGGTATTTGCTGAGTCCTAAGCAGGTCACTATCATTTAGGAAGGAAAACAGTATGCAATGCATGGAGGATAAAGGCATCCTTGTGATGCAGTGTAACAGTCAAATCGTTTTTAATTCCATGGCGTTTTCATTTGTTGTCAGAAATTATATAAGGCAATCTAAAAGGAGATAAAATTATATGAATCCTTTCCAAGGCACAGCTCAACAAATGTAACAGGTCATCTGGGCCTGCTCTATTCTTTTTTTGAAAGAACCACAGACCACACTGCAAGTCATTTTGACATTTGAGTATTTCCATTTTCTTTTCTTAGATTTGTTAGAAGGAGGGTACACTGTAAATATTACGATTTTACGTTAGTCTTCTTAATGATGCCATGTCTCTCAAAAAGACTTTGGAAATAATCCAATTCTTTACAATAACCTAAAACTAACCTACACTATATTGCAGCAGAAACAGACACTATTTTATTTATAGTCACTGTCTCACACGCTTTTACTGTTTTCAGTGTCCTGAGGAGCACAGAAAATTGTCCCACAGATTTGATAAGGGCGAAAGCATATATCAAATAAATCTCTACTCAGAATTCTTTTTATACAAAGGCTTAATTCAATTCAACTCTAACATTTATTGAGCATCTACTCTAGTTCAAGTGCTGTAATAAATATGATAACATGATGTAGTCTTTTTCTTACATCAATTCTGTTGGGGGTCTTTACAAATTTTTAAAAAATTCATAAAATCTTGTTTTTCCTTTTGTAGTTGGAAAGTTATAAATAACCTGTTTTCCAAATACATGAAGGCATTTTCTTCTGCCTCGTTTCTAGAATTTACCTATGTAATCATCTACACTTCTCACATACTGTTTCTTTAAAACAGGCTACTTTTTAAGAAAGTTGTTGAAAGCCAGGTGACTTAACAACTCAAAGAATGTTGTTAGGATTATTTTCAGACATGCAGTCTTCTGGAGAAACCCAGGTAGTTTTGGACTGGTGGGATCAAGGCCTGAAAGGTGAGAACATCTCACTCACAGAACAAGGGAGGGATGAAGGACAAGAGAAACTAGCACATGGCATCATCCACCTAACAGAGCAATAATAGTAACAAACATCTAGGGAAAGAGGCAGACTTCTGTAGGAGTCAAGGAGCCTTCAGGGTCGAGGAAAGGAATTCAGGCTGAGAAGGGTTGGTAACATCCTGGCATTGGCAGAAAGGCAGCTGTCCTTTGAGTTTCAGTGCAGGAGCCAAGGAAGTTTTTATGCACATGTTCCAGTGATAAAGGTTTATAGAGGGTGCCAAGATGACGGATCTGTTTGTCCACTAGTCCCTGTCATTGGGTTATGTAGATTTGGGATAAACGGAAGGTGGGGAAGAAGAGGGAATTACTATTTTTTTAATATAGGAAGAAACTCGACTGAAATTTCGACTAAGCTCTAAACCACTTGTATATATTTTCACCTTGATATGCTATAACTTCTTGATTATACCTGTTTATTTCCAACCATAGAAATAGAATTCATAATTACAATTCTAGACATCTTGACAGGGTATTTCTACAGAACACAGCTTTTCATTTTGTTCTAATACACAACATTTTAGTATTTAAGATTATGTGTAAGTTTAATAAAATATAATTCTATATACCAATTATTAACTTCCTTTACATTGTAGATTTCCAGAGAAAGAGAATTTGATTACTAGTTATCTTCCCTTTATATGGAAGCATGAGATGGACAACTAAAACACAGTATCTTTAATAAATTCAGAATTATCACCTTCTCCTATATATGAAAACTATAAGTGACTTTCATCTTAATTAGGTTTACAAATCATTATGAATATTAATGTACTTATAGAAATTAATGAAAATAGGTCTGATATATATATATATATCTGATTGCAATCTGCCTCCATAATGGTATCTCTAACAGATTTCAAGATTTATATAAATATAAAATTTCCAGTTTCCATTTCACTATAGCTAAATTAACAAAGTTCCAATCTGACATACAGAATATTAGTTTTTTTCCTTTAATAAAATGTTTCAGCTTTGTTATACACAGTCATTGATTTGCATGATCCTACAATGTACTTTTATGATGAAAAAAACATTTTTTAAACAAAAATTGTGGTCAATGGATAAAATGTTGTAATTCTTTAAAATTTTAAGCTACCTGATAAAAAGTCAAATAACATCTCTATAACTGGCCAAAGTAAGTAACAAAACTCCATTCCCTCTGAATGACTAACTCTGCATGAGTTTCTCAGCATTATGAATCTTCAGGTAGTAGTTTGTCTTTCTATTTGCCTAAAAAAATCAGAGTGATTCTTAACCTAGAATTACAGGGGAAAAAATCACAATAAAATGAGAGAAAAAATAATTTAAAATATTAATTTATATTCTAAAATACCAAGACTCAGAAGTCTATCTGGAAATCTCTATAATCTACAAGCCTTCTCAGTAACTGTAAATGTCTTGTACAATGGCTCCAGAGATGATTTAAACTAACCAGATGCATCGAAAGTCACCATTCACAGAACTAAAAATACACCAATGTCTTAACAAGCAGCTTCTTATGATTCATAGCTCTGGTAGCATTTTTAAGTCCCATGAAATATATTTAACTTTGAACTTAATTGAAACTACCTTACACAAGAGCCTTTTATAATTTCTTATATCTTTCAGTCTGAGAAAACAGTTCTGATTGAGGATACAGAAGTGTCATTGTCTACATTTTTCTATAATAATGTTGATTAAAAGAATATTATTTCTCCTCTATTAAATAGCACAGGAGCTCAAAAAGTCCAACTGACACATCTGAATATTTTCCACTTCCTTCCAAAAGATGAAAAATCACATAAGACAGGAAACAGATTCTTTAGATTAGTGGCAGGTGTAGAACACATACACCAGTCAGTGTACATTTTCAGTTTCAGCAGGCATGCTCAGCGACAGAGGATGAAACTCTTCCTTTCATTGAAGGGACACACATCATATTATTCCTTCTTCTACACATCATCAAGCAGAGAAGTTCCCAAGCAACAAAACTACTTGCTTTTGGTCGAACACCAGGCTACGCTTAAAAGATATAAGGTCAGTACCAAAGAGAGGATGATGATGATGTGATGATGATGACCATGATGATGGGTCTAGTTTAATAATTTTTTTTAGGAAGAAGGAGGAAAAGTTGTCCTCATTTTCATACTGGTTTATCCAGCCTAATAAACTTATTCGGAAGGTGAAACATATAGAGAAGCTTTATTTACAAATTAAGTGATTTAGATCTAGTTGCAATAACATGATTAAGGTAGCACCTTAAAGCTGCAGTAGAAACTGGGTGTTAATGAAGTAAGTTTTAAAAGCAAAAATACAAGCCCTCCTCCCTTCCCAGGGTACCCACCAAAAACTCATCTCCTGGTTTGTTTCTCTTTTCTCCAAGCCGAATAAACAAAAATATCAAATCTACAAAACCATGACACTACTAGGGGTAAATTCTGGAAAATGGGAGAGTAAAAGGAGAACACAAGTTTGGATTTAGGATTTACCTGCTCTGATCCCAATTGGCAGCAAAAAGGACTAGAATCTTCCTGCCATAGTGGTCCAGATTGGCCAGGCCCCCGGGAAAGCCATCCTTCAGTGCCTGCTTGATGCCAGGGTCGGTGGCCTTAAAGCTTTTGAACATGTCCAGGTTCTGCTGCCGGTACTCAAAGTACTGCGCCAGGAGGCGGAAGGCCTCAAAGTGATGAAACTTCCTAGCCCGCAAGAAGCGTAAGATGAAGGCATCATCCGTACGCAGAAAGCCAATGTCCGGCCTGGTGATGACCATATCCCTCACCTCCTGGATGTCCTGGTGCAGCGTGTCTGGGTTTTCATTGAGCTCCAGGCGAGCTTTCTCCAGGGTCTCAGGGGAGAGACCAGCTTGCAAATGAGTCATTGTTCTGCCTATCCCGGAGATTTCCCTCAGAAGCCCTTGTTGACTGTCCCAAAGCAAACCTGGCCCTTGCCACCACCAGACTCCAGCCCCCAGACCTCCTGCTGCCTGCTTCCTCTCCCCTACAGGAAATTAATAATCTTGGTGTCCAATCAAGTGCCCTGTTGCTCCTACTTTCCCCCAGCTTTACTGAGGTGGGGGTGGGGTACGGGGTGGTGTAAACTTCTTCCTCCGCCCCCTAAAATACAACACCCCACTTTGGCTCCCTCTTCCCTTTCCTTTAAAGAGATGTAAACCCCTGAAGGGCTCTGCACTCCTCTTCTTGTCCTTTCTCTCTCCTAACAAATCACCCCTAATCCCACCTAGCACGGGTGGTTCTGATCTTGGTACTGTCCTCTTCTCTTCTCTTCCAAGATGTAACAAAAACAACCCCCACGCACATCTCAGCCCCTGCACTGTGAATGTTCCTGCGGTCCCTGCTGAAGGATACGCCTGCCAGGGGTGGCGATGGAAATTCTGATTAATAATAAGGTAGCTCTTCAGCGCGGAGCTCCGGGGCGGAGAGAGATCATCTTTGCCAGAAAGAAAAAGAGACAGAGAGAAAGATGGGGAGAAAGGAGATTATTTCTCCCTCTACTTATTCAAAGACGATATTTTTAAGAGACATATTTGTGTGATTGATTTAAGATTATTGTGATCCAATTAGGTGAAGACTCTGCAGATAGCGTACCTTCCCACCTCCCCTTTGAGATACACCGTGATCTCATAAGGCACCAGCAGGGGTTCTGGTGGCGTCGGTACCAGCGTGGGCTCCCCCAACCCCACCCCCAACTTCTGCCTTCCTCTAGCCCTTCATTTCCAGGGACTTGCCGCGGGGTGGGAGAAAAGGGGGGAGGGGGGAGGGAAGGAGGAGACCGGGGATCTCTCTGGGAATGCACATTTCAAAAACGAAGAGAAGGGGAGAGCGTTGGGAGAATGAAATAAAAATGTCCTTATCTTTTCTATAAAACCCCAAAGCAAGAAAGAAGAAAGAGCAGCCGCTCCTACCAGCAAACCCGGAGGCGGGGTCGCTAAGCAATGCGGCACTCCCTGGCATCCATCAGCCGCGGCTTCAGCAGCGGCAGCGGCGGCGACAGCGGCATCAACTCCTCTGGGCGGGATGGAAGGAGCAGAGAAGAGAGGCGGCGGCAGGGACCCGGGCCGAAGATGCGCTCGGGGGCAGCCGCGGCCACATCGTCCGCGGGCAGCCCGCAGCCTCTCCCAGCAGGAGGGGTGGGGATCGCAGGGCTAGGGCCACCGCTGTGCCAGGTCCTCGCCTGGCCCTGCCATTTTCGCCTTCGGGAGAGAAGGTGGGGAGGAGGACCCGAATGCCTGGACGGAGAAGGCCACTCGGGCGGTCACCGCCTTTGTGCGCCCTCCGGGAGCAGCCGGGGCGGTGGGAAAAGCCGGGCGGCTGCTGTGCGGCGCTGGCCTCTCCTGGGGCTCTCCCGAGCTGTCCGAGTCGGGCGCGCCCCTCCGGGCTGCGGCGGCGGCTCCGGCTGCTGCTGCTAAAAGAGGACTCGGCTCAGCCCAACTCCTCTCTAATTATCCCAGCACAGATCTCGCTGCGACGTAAGCACTCACTCAGCTCGCGAGCGCACTCCGCTCCTCTCCCTGCCTGGTTGGGGTAGGACGGCAATTTGGGTGGCATCGAAATATCCCGAGCACTAAGTTTAGGCTGCTCTTCGTCCCCACTCCTCAGCAGGCTGCTGAGCGGACGTCGCCGGGCCAGCGGGGTGGGGGGCGGGTGCAGCGATGCTTTCCAGCCTCCCCACGCCCCTCTCTCTCCCTTTGTGTGCAAGACCCCAGATCGGCCGGGAGAGTAGCTGTTGTAGACGGTAATTCATATTGACACGCATTTTCTAGTTCCTGTAGGAGGCAATTTTGATGTAGAAGGAGTACGGAAACATTTTGTACTTTTCGCATTTGTTGTAGACAGAGATATTTAATTTAGAAAAGACCAGAGTGGTTCCAAGTCAATGTGTTGATGATTAAGCCTCCGGAGGAACTTACATGAGTAGTTTTTCAACCATACAGTCTCCCCGCTAAATTTCTGTTGGAGAGGATGAAAATGAGCACTAGGGTAAATGATAATAAAAACATAATTCTCAAAGGAAGAAAAAAATAGGTGCTTCAGTCATATGTCATGATAAAGCAAATATTTCTGGAAACACATACCATCCTTCCTTCAGTTGTATACATCTGCATATGAGAATCATTATAAATAAACAGGAGTCATTGCGCTTAAAATGACTACGGATTTAAGGAAAAGGGATATTTTCTATTTTCAAAACACAGCACGTATTACTGAGCGTGTTACTAAGAGCAACTTTTGACTTACAAACTGTAGAATGGGGTCTTGAATTGAAGTTAACTCAATGCAACTAATATTTACTGAGTTCCACGAGGTGTGGGTCATTTTTCTGGATTCTGTGTATAGGAAGTGGTCTTCAACACAAGCAAATTTTGTCATTTTCTTATCTTGACATTTCTTACCTTGTCATTTTCAATTTTAATGACTACGAGAACCCTCAAAATACAGGCACACTTTTTTTGCTGTTCTCACGGCGATGGTGCTGACAAAAAGAAAGAAGGAAAAGGGTTGTATGGTAGAGCTAGAGCATTTATTAAATTAATGCAAATTAATGTAGGAACTCGAATAAGACAATAAATTACACACACACACACAAACACACACATACACAGTCATTATTGTCAAGGAATTTATGTTTTAAATGGAGAAGGCAGAAAATAAACCACTTAGGTGAGTGTATGTATGTTAATACATGTGTGTGTTGTATATATACTCTCTACATAAGGTCCTTATAGGATTTTAAGTGATTATGACTTTCTAAGCATTCTGAATCCAATGTGAACTGTTAAATTTTTGGTTCTCATTTTTAGAAATTGGAAAAAAATCATTTTTGTCTAATATTTTAGAGGTTGAAGAAAATTTATGTTTCGTATCAACTGTATGAAGAGGTTAGAGTCATCACCAACATGGTGAGACAATTCTCCCTGGATCCATTGTGTTTCTACCTGTCTTATGAGCAAGGCACTAACTACCCTTTTGCCTAGACTATTTTTTCAAGGGTATTTGTACAGTAAATGGTCTTGAAAGATCTTGGAAGATAGAGATAGTACCTCCACCTGAAACAAAGCCTTGAAATCTGTGATATCCCTCTCCTGACCAAAAGGTAGGCAGGCTTATTTGAATTCCCTAAACTCAGAGCTTCTCTACTGTAATGCCACCCACTGTTTATGCCAGTATCACTTGATGCTCTTTCTTAGCTCTGTGGGAATTAGAGCTCAAGGGAACAGTGCAAGATATGCAGATACTCATACTGCCTGCTATGCCTGAGTGACAAAATCCTTTATCTCTAAGCCAGGAGTTTTGCATCTTCCATCTGCATCCATAAAACTATAGCCAGTTAACTTGTTAGCCTGTAAGTAGAGTTAAAATGCAGATCTTTCACCTTGATGAAAAACCAATCGCTTAACTTTGTTCTCTGAGATGGACATATTAGACTATATTTTTAATGAAATTTATAAAATAAAATTTATTTTTTTTGCCCAGCATATGATATGACCAATATTGAAAGATGACATATTTGTTATTTATTATTAAAATAGATTTATTTTAACATATCAACATATGACAGAAATAGTCTCTATCACCCATTAGGATTGTTGGATAGGGTCAGTATATATGAGATTTTTAAATCATATTTACAAATCATTAGTGATTATACTGTTATTCTCTCTCTACTTATACATTTGACTCAGTTCTGAAACCAAAATGAATACACAAAGCTATCTAAAATTAAACAAGGTGTTTATTCAGATGACATCAGAGCATTTGATTTTCATTCAATATTAATTTACCTTGCCAAATTAATGCAAAGTAATGTAGGAACTGGAATATGAGAATAAATTATCTTAATAAAAGGATTAATTAAAGCATTATTGGAAAAATAATTAAATCAAGGACTGCAGGTATTTTCAAGTAACTAGAAAGAAGAGTTTGGTTTACTGCTAAATTTAAAATGAATAGAGTAGTTTACGTTTTAAAACATTTTATTCTCTTTATTGTTAAATAAAATATATGCACAAAAAGGAGCACAAAATAAAGATATACAGCTCAATTCTATCTTACAAGGGAAACACACATGTAGGTGTCCAACCAGGTTAAGAAACCAAGCATTGTCAGTAGCCGGAAAGCCCCCTCCCATTCCCCTCCTAACTACTGACCTCTTTCCAACAAAGGAAGCCATATTGTCTTTATTTTAAAAGTAATCCTTGTTTGTTTGTTTTTAATTTTACCAACTAAATAACTATAATTTTGTTTTTCTGTTTCTGAACTTAAACGTAATCATTCATATGTAATGTTATGATTGACCTCTTTCATTCAATATTAAATTCGTGTGATTTGGCAATGTTGTTGTATGTAGTAGCTCCCTCATATTCAGTAATGGTGCATATAATTGCTTTATTTATTTATTTATTTATTTATTTATTTATTTATTTATTTATTTATTTTCTGAGACGGAGTCTCCCCTGTCACCCAGGCTGGAGCGCAATGGCATGATCTTGGCTCACTGCAACCTCTGCCTCCCAGATTCAAGTGATTCTCCTGCCTCAGCCTCCTGAGTAGCTGAGATTACAGGATTACAGACATGCACCACCACTCTGGGCTAATTTTTGTATTTTTAGTAGAGACAGGGTTTAACCATGTTGGTCAGGCTGCTTATGAACTCCTGACTTTGTGATCCGCCCACCTTGGCCTCCCAAAGTACTGGGATTACAGGCATGAACCACCGCACCCAGCCCTAGAATTGCATTTTTATACACCTACTATAATATGTGTGTCCCTTCTACTGTGGAGGGAAATTTGGGTTGCTTTCAATTTGGGTTAGTTTCAGATCTTATGAACCATGATGTATTAACATTCTGGTACATGTCTTTTGGTGCACATGGAGAGACCTAGGAATGAAAATGTTTGGGTCATATGTGATGTGCATCTCCAAATTTAGTAAATAATGCCAAACTCTTTTCCAAATGGTTGTTTCACCAACCCCCCAGCAATATATGAGTGTTCCTACTGTGACATGTTCTCAGAAATCTTATTATTGTCTATAATTTTAACTTTATCCATTCTGAACAAGGGTACTGCATTATGGTTTTGGTATGCTTTCCCATCATTACTAATGAGGATAAACTTCCACATTGTTTTGGGCCATTTGTACATTATTTGTGTGAAGTGTCATTTCAGAGATTTGGCTGATGTTTATAGTGGGGTGTTGATTGCTTTAATATTGAATTGTAGAGCTTCTTTATAGATTCTGAATATAAACACTTTGTCACTTGCACATGTCGTGAATATCTTCTCCATGTCCATGGCTTGTTTTTGTTTTTCACTCTTTTAGCCCTGTCTCTTAATCAACATAATTTTAAATTTTTAAGTAATTCAGTTTTTCTCCTATGAAGAGTGCTTTTTGAGTCCTGCTTAGAATATCCCATAATTACTCAGATATTTATTCTCCAGTATACCATCTAGAAATTTTGTTGTTGTTGCCCTTCACATTTAGACGTGCAATTCACCGGATTGTGTTTTGCACATAAGGTGAAAAAGAGGTCAAGTAATTTGTTTTCCATGTCAGTAACCTGTTTACTCAGTACCGTTTATGGAGACTCTTTGTTGAAAAGATCACCTTTTTTTTTTCCCTACTAGACAGGGTAACTGTTGTCACACAAAAATAATTTTTCACATGTGAGTAGACTGTGATTTAACGTAAATTTTAAACTCCACATTTTTTTATACAACCAATATTCCTCAGTGGTTCCCAAAGTGTGGGTCCCAGACCAGCAGCATCAGAATTACCTGAGAATTTGTTAGAAATGTAACTCCCATGCCTGACATACTGAATCAGAAATCCTCCCTAAAATTCAGGGGCTCACAAAGTTTTCTGCTCAGTCCTTTGAGTGATTCTAATTTACACTGAAATTTGAGAATTAATGCTTTAGATTTAACCCCATATGTATCCTTTTTACTCTTCTTTATTCCTTCCTGTATCTGAGTTTCCATATAGTAGTGATTTTTTTTTCATTTGAACACATTATAATGTTTCCTTTAGTACAGATCTGAGGGTTATAAATTATTTTATTTGTCTGAAAGTTATTTTATTTTACTTTTACTCTAAAAACATATTTGTAAGCTATAGGATTCTAAATTAGCAGCTATTTCCTTTGAATACTTTAAATATTTCGCTTCTTTTTTTCTGGCTTGTATTATCTCTGTAGTAAAGTTAACTGTCAATTTTTTCATTATTCCTTTGAAAGTAATATCTGTCTCTAACTGATTTTATTTTCTCTTCTCATCTTTAATTTTCAGCATATTTCTGATGAGCTTTTCTTTATGTTTGTTGAGCACATAAATGCCTTCTTTTGAGAAGTGTCTGTTCATACCCTGTGCCCACTTTCTGATGGGGTTGTTTTTTTCTTATAAATTTGTTTACATTCCTCATAGATTCTGGATATTAACCCTTTGTCAGATGGACAGATTGCAAAAACTTTCTCTCATTCTGTAGGTTGCCTATTCACTCTGATGATAGTTTCTTTTGCTATGCAGAAGCTCTTTAGTTTAATTAGATCTCACTTGTCAATTTTGACTTTGCTGCCATTGCCTTTGGTGTTTTTGTCATGAAGTTTTTGCCCATGCCTATGTCCTCAAGGATATTGCCTAGGTTTTCTTCTAGGGTTTGTATGGTTTTAGGTCTTACACTTAAGTCTTTAATCTATCTTGAGTTAATTTTTGTATAAGGTGTAAGAAAGGGGGTCCAGTTCCCATTTACTGCATATGGCTACCCAGTTTTCCCAACACCATTTATTAAACAGGGAATTATTTCCCCATTGCTTGTTTTGTTAGGTTTGTCAAAGATCACATGGTTGTAGATGTGTGGTGTTATTTCTGAGGCGTCTGTTCTGTTCCATTAATCTATATATCTGTTTTGGTACCAGTATCATGCTGTTTTGGTTACTGTAGCCTTGAAGTATAGTTTGAAGTCAGGTAGCATGATGCCTCCAGCTTTGTTCTTTTTGCTTAGGATTGTCTTGGCTATATGGGTTCTTTTTTGGTTCCACATGAAATTTAAAGTAGTTTTTTTAATTCTGTGAAGAAAGTCAATGATAGCTTAATGGGGATAGCATTGAATCTATAAATTACTTTCAGAAGTGTGGCCATTTTCACAATATTGATTATTCCTATCCATGAGCATAAAATGTTGTTCATTTGTTTGTGCCCTCTCTTGTTTCCTTGAAATGTAGTTTGTAGTTCTCCTTGAAGGGGTCTTTCACATCCCTCGTAAGTTGTATTTCTAGTTATTTTATTCTCTTTGTAGCAATTGTGAATGGGAATTCACTCATGATTTGACTCTCTATTTTGGTGTATAGGAATGCTTGTGATTTTTGCACATTGATTTTGTATCCTGAGACTTTGCTGAAGTTGCTTATCAGCTTAAGGAGATTTTAGACTGAGACGCTGGGGTTTTCTAAATATATAATTATGTCATCTGCAAACAGAGACAATTTGACTTCCTCTAGTCCTATTTGAGTGTCCTTTACTTCTTTCTCTTGCCTGATTGCCCTGGCCAGAACTTCCAATAGTATGCTGAATAGGAGCAGTAAGAGACAGCATCCTTGTCTTGTGCCAGTTTTCAAAGGGAATGCTTCCAGCTTTTGCCCATTCAGTATGATATTGGCTGTGAGTTTGTCAAAAATAGCTCTTATTATTTTGAGATATGTTCTATCAATACCTAGTTTATTGAGAGTTTTTAGCATGAAGGGGTGTTGAACTTTATCGAAGGCCTTTCCAGCATCTATTGAGATAATCATGTGGTTTTTGTCCTTGGTTCTGTTTATGTGATGGATTACATTTATTGATTTGCGTATGTTGAACCAGCCTTGCATGCCAGAGATGAAGCCGACTTGATCGTGGTGAATAAGCTTTTTGATGTGCTGCTGGATTCGGTTTGTCAGTATTTTAATGAGGATTTTTTTCATTGAAGTTCATCAGGGATATTTTCCTGAAGTTTTCTTTTTTTTGTTGTGTCTCTGCCAGGCTTTGGTATCAGGATGATGCTGGCCTCATAAAATGAGATAGGGAGGAGCCCCTCTTTTTCTATTGTTTGGAATAGTTTCAGAAGGAATGGTACCAGCTCCTCTTTGTACCTCTGGTAGAATTCGGTCATGAACTCGTCTGGTCCTGTGCTTTTCTTGTTTGGTAGGATATTAATTACTCCCTCCATTTCAGAACCTGTTATTGTTCTATTCAGGGGTTCAATTTCTTCCTGGTTTAGTCTTGGGAGGGTGTATGTGTCCAGGAATTTATCCATTTCTTCTAGATTTTCTAGTTTATTTGAGTAGAGGTGTTTATAGTGTTCTCTGATGGTAGTTTGTATTTCTGTGGGATTAGTGGTGATCTCGTCTTTATTATTGTTTATTATGTCTATTTGGTTCTTCTCTCTTTTCTTCTTTATTAATGTGGCTAGCCGTCTATATATTTTGTTAGTCTTTTCAAAAAACCAGCTCCTGGATTCATTGATTTTTTGAAGGGTTTTTATGTCTCTATCTCCTTCAGTTCTGCTCCGATCTTAGTTATTTCTTGTCTTCTGCTAGCTTTTCAGTTTGTGTGCTTTTGCTTCTGTAGTTCCTTTTATTGTGATGTTAGGATGTTGATTTTAGATCTTTCCCGTTTCTCCTGTGGGCATTTAGTGCTATAAATTTCCCTGTATACTCTGCTTTAGCTGTGTCTCAGAGATTCTGGTACATTGGTTCTTTGTTCTCATTGGTTTCAAAGAACTTATTTATTTCTGCCTTAATTTTGTTATTTACCCAGTAGTCATTCAGGAGCAGGTTTTTCAGTTTCCATGTAGTTATGTGGTTTTGAGTGAGTTTCTTAATCCTGAGTACTAATTTGATTGCACTGTGGTCTGAGAGACTGTTTGTTATGATTTCTGTTCTTTTGCATTTGCTGAGGAGTGTTTCACTTCCAATTATGTGGTCAATTTTAGAGTAAGTGTGATGTGGTGCTTAGAAGAATGTATGTTCTGTTGATTTGGGGTGGTGAGTTCTGTAGATGTCTATTAGGTTCTCTTGGTCCAGAGCTGAGTTCAAGTCCTGAATATCCTTGTTAATTTTCTGTCTCATTGATCTGTCTCGTATTGACAGTGGGGTGTTAATGTTTCCCAATATAATTGCATGGGAGTCTATGTCTTTGTAGGTCTCTAAGAACTTGCTTTATGAATGTGGGTGTTCCTGTATTGAGTGCATATATATTTAGGATAGTTAGCTCTTCTTGTCGCATTGATCCCATTCCCATTATGTAATGCCCTTATTTGTCTTTTTTGATCTTTGTTGGTTTAAAGTCTGTTTTATCAGAGATTATGATTGCAACCCCCGTTTTTTCTTTTCTTTCCATCTGCTTGGTAAATATTCCTCCATCCCTTTATTTTGAGCCTATGTGTGTCTTTGCATGTGAGATGGGTCTCATGAATACAGCACACCAATCGGACTTGACTCTTTATCCAATATTCCAGTCTGTGTCTTTTCATTGGGGCATGTAGTCCATTTATATTTAAGGTTAATATTGTTATGTGTGAATTTGATCCTGTCATTATGAAGCTAGCTGGTTATTTTGCCCATTAGTTGATGTAGTTTCTTCATAGTGTCGATGATGTTTTACAATATGGTGTGTTTTTGCAGTGACTGGTACCGGTTTTTCCTTTCTATATTTAGTGCTTCCTTCAGAAGCTCTTCTAAGGCAGGCCTGGTGGTGACAAAACCTCTCAGCATTTGCTTGTCTGTAAGAGATTTTATTTCTCCTTTGCTTATTAAGCTTAGTTTGGCTGGATATGAAATTCTGGTTTGAAAATTCTTTTCTTTAAGAATGTTGAATATTAGCCCCCACTCTCTTCTGACTTGTAGGATTTCTGCAGAGAAATCTGCTGTTAGTCTGATGGGCTTCCCTTTGTGGGTAAACCAACCTTTCTCTCTGGCTGCCCTTAACATTTTTTTCTCTATTTCAACTTTGGTGAATCTGATGATTATGTGTCTTGGGGTTGCTCTTCTCAAGGAGTATCTTTGTGGTATTCTCTATATTTCCTGAATTTGAATATTGGCCTGTCTTGCTAGGTTGCGAAAGTTCTCCTGGATAATATCCTGAAGAGTGTTTTCCAACTTGGTTCCATTCTCCCTGTCACTTTCAAGTACACCAGTCAAATTTAGGTTTGGTCTCTTCACATAGTCCCATATTTCTTGGAGGCTTTGTTCATTCCTCTTCATTCGTTTTTCTGTAATCTTGTCTTCATGCTTTATTTAATTAAATTGGTCTTCAATCTCTGACAACCTTTCTCCTGCTTGATCGATTTGGCTGTTAATACTTGTGCATGCTTCACAAAGTTCTCATGCTATGTTTTTCAGTTCCATCAGGTCATTTATGTTCTTCTCTAAACTGATTATTCTAGTTAGCAATTTCTCTAACTTTTTTTTTTTGAGGTTCTTGGCTTACTTATATTGGGTTAGAAAATGCTCCTTTAGCTTGCAGGAGTGTGTTATTACCCACTTTCTGAAGCCTACTTTTGTCCATTCATCAAACTCATTCTCTGTCTAGTTTTGTTCTTACTGGCAAGGAGTAGTGATCCTTTGGAGCAGAACAGGCATTCTAGTATTTAGAATTTTCAGCCTTTTTGCGCTGGTTTTTCCTCATCTCTGTCGATTTATCTACCTTTCATCTTTGATGCTGGTAACCTTCGGATAGGGTTTTTGTGTGGACATCCTTTTTGTTAATGTTGATGCTATTTCTTTCTGTCTGTTAGTTTTCCTTCTAGCAGTCAGGCCCCTCTGCTGCAGGTCTGCTGGAGTTTGCTGGAGGTCCACTCCAGAACCTGTTTGCCTCAGTATCACCAGTGGAGGCTACAGAACAGCAAAGATTGGTGCCTGCTCCTTCCTCTGGAAGCTTCGTCCCAGAGGGGCATCTGCCAGATGCCAGCTGGAGTTCTCCTGTATGAGGTATCTGTCGACCTCTGCTGGAAGGTGTCTCTCAGTCAGAAGACACAGGAATTAGGGACCCACTTGAGGAGGCAGTCTGTCCCTTAGCAGAGCTTGAGTGCTGTACTGGGAGATCTGCTGCTGTCTTCAGAGCTAGGAGGCAGGAACATTTAAGTCTGCTGAAGCTGCACCCAGAGCTGCCCCTTCCTCCAGGTGCTCTGTCCAAGGGAGATGTGAGTTTTATCTATGTGCCTCTGACTGGGGCTGCTGCCTTTCTTTCGGAGATGCCCTGCCCAGACAGGAGGAATCTAAAGAGGCAGTCTGGGTACAGCAGCTTTGCTGAGTTGCGGTGGGCTCCATCCAGTTTGGACTTCCCGGGGGGCTTTGTTTACACTCTGAGGGGAAAACTGCCTATTAAGCCCCAGTAACGGTGGATGCCCCTCCCCGTACCAAGCTCAGGTGTCCCAGGTCAACTTCAGACTGCTGTCCTGGCAGCAAGAATTTCAACCCAGTGGATCTTTGCTTGCTGAGCTTTGTGGGGGTGGGATTCACTGAGCTAGACCACTTGGCTCCCTGGCTTCAGCCCCCCTTTCCAGTGGCGTAAACAGTTCTATCTCATTGGCATTCCAGGTGCCACTGGTATATTAACAAACAAAACAAAACAAACAAACAAAAATCTCCTGCAGCTAGCTCAGTTACTGCCCAAAGGGCCTCTCAGTTTTATGCTTGCAACTCAAGGCCCTGGTGGTATAGGAATCTGAGGGAATCTTCTGGTCTGCAGGTTGTGAAGACCATGGAAAAAGTGTAGTATCTGAGCCAGAATGCACTGTTCCTCATGGCACAGTCCCTCATGGCTTCCCTTGGCTAGGGGAGGGAGTTCCCCAACCCCCTGTGCTTCCCGGGTGAGGCAACACCCCACTCTGCTTTGGCTCACCCTCTGTGGGCTGCACCCACTGTCTAACCAGTCCCAGTGAGATAAAACAGGTACTTCAGTTGAAAATGCAGAAATTACCCACCTTATAGGTTGATCTTGCTAGGAGCTGCAGACCACAGCTCTTCCTATTCGGCCATCTTTCCAGCCACCTATTGCTTTACTCTTTTATCACTCTGTTTTTCTTATATTACTTTTTATACATTTTAAAAATTCTTCATGGCATTTATAAGGCTTCTTGATTCTATCTTGATGACTCTTATCTATTTTGGAGTGATCTAAGTCTTGACATCTTCAAATATCACTTCTGCTTCATTTTATTTCTCCTCCGCTTCTGGAATTCCAGTTATACACATATTGTATCTCCTCACTATTTTCTCTATATCTCTTACTGTATCATGTGCATTATTCATCATTTTTTTCTCTCCATCTTTTATTTTGGATATTTTCTGTCTAATGTGTTTTTCAGTTTATTAAGTCACTCTTCAGCTCTTTCTAATTTGCTGCTCTCTGTTTTCACTGTCTCTTCATTGAATTCTTTTTTTTTTTCTTTTTCTTTTTTTTTTTTTTTTTTGAGATGGAGTCTTGCTCTGTCACCCAGGCTGGAGTACAGTGATGCAATCTAGGCTCACTGCAACCTCCACCTCCTGGATTCAAGCGGTTCTCCTGCCTCAGCCTCCTGAGTAGTTGGGATTACAGCCACCTGCCACCATGTCCTGCTAATTTTTTGTATTTTTTAGTAGAGACAGAGTTTCACTATCTTGGTCAGGGTTTCACTATCTTGAACTCCTGACCTCGTGATCCACCCACCTTGGCCTCCCAAAGTTCTGGGATTACAGGCATGAGCCACCATGCCCGGCCTCATTGATTCTTACTTTTAATTATTGTATTTTCTGATTTTAGGATTTCTACTTGATACATGCACAGAAATATACACACACAAAATATTTTTCTATATCCTTGTACATAATAATCAGTGATTTTAAAGTCTTTAATAACTCTAATATTTGGGTCCCTGGTAGATATGTTCTATTATTTATTATTTTATCTATTGATTATGTTTATTTTTAGTTGTATTGCATTATCTTTTTCAGTGTATGACTCTATCTTTTTATTATATACTTGTCCTTACACTTGCAAAATAAATTGAGGCCTAGGATGATGTTATCTGTCTCCAAAGAGTTTTTACATTGGCTTCTATCAGTCACCTAAAAACACTGGCACTCATGGACAGTTGGGCACTAGAACTGCAGATCAACTCAGTCCCATTTCAGGGAATAAAATTGTTTGGAAATGAGCTGCACACTCTATGAGGATAAGTATACTTCTTGCAGTGAACTGAATGTTTATGTTCCCTCCAAAATTCATAAGGAGAATCCTAATTCATAATGTTATGGTGTTTGGAGGTGGGGCATTTGTGAGGTGATTAGATCATGAGGGCAGAATTCTCATGAATGGGGGGATTAGTGCTATTATTTCAAACCCCATAGAGTTTGTTCACCGATTCAATCATGTGAGATTACATCAAGAAGATGGCTATCAGTGAAACAGGAAGCAGCCCTCATCAGACATATCTGTTGGTGGCTTGATCTTGGACCTCTCAGTCTCCAGAGCTGTGAGAAATAAATTTCTGCTGTTTATAAGCCATTCAGTTTATAGTATTTTTTGTTATAGCAGGCAAAACAGACTATGATGCTTCTAATACACTTCCCCTTTATAAGCTATGGACTCTAACCAATCCCCCAGAACTTCAAAGATGTCAAAAGTAGTGGTCAGCCTCTCAAACGCTAAGCTGTTCTCTCTTCAATCATCAAGTGTCTCCAGTGAAAAAAGTAGCCCCAAGTACTGGATTTATATCATCTAAACTTCCTCTGATTCTACCATAGTAACTCTCTGATATCTCTAAGCAGAACTTGCTTATATTTATTGTCACTTCTAGACATCCTCAGCCAGAGAATTGATCTCCCAAAATACCTAAACTGATTCTTTTTCCTTACGAGACTGAAGAATAACTTAAGCCAGTTTCCAAATGTTCTTATTACTAGTAGACGATTTTTTAATGTCAGGGATTATAATTTTATATCTCTATCCATATTTATGTATATAATTAGAAGATATTTAGAAACTATTCCACCAGAAGAAACTATGTCTGCATTATTAAATCACTACTGGGAGCTCACATGTTCATAACAACAACAAAGAATTTTACTTAAGCACTAAAACATATTTCTAAATTTTCCCTTTAGTATTTATTTTTTCAGTGCTTATTTATTTCATCATCTGCAAGTATGACCCACAGACAAGTGATAGCTGATACCAAAAGTATGGGAAGAGATTTGTAGATTTAAAATTTAATTAAATTAAACTTTAAAATTAGGAATTATTATTTAACTTTTTATTTTGAGAAAATTATACATTCACTGCAGTTTTAGGAAATAATACAGAGTGATCCCATGGACCCTTAGCCCAGTTTCTCCCAATGGTAACATCTTAAAAAATGATATGGTTCAGATCTGTGTCCCCACCACATCTCATGTTGAATTATAATTCCCACTCTTGGAGGTGGGGCCTGATGGGAGGTGATTGGATCATGGGACCACGTTTCTCATGAACAGTTTAGCTCCATCCCTCTTGGTAATGTCCTCACGATAGTAAGTTCTCATGAGGTCTGGTTGTTTAAATGTGAGTAGCACCTTCCCTCAACTCTTGCTCCTGTTCCTGCCATGTAAGACACCTACTCCCTCTTTGTCTTCTACCATGATTGTAAGTTTCTTAAGGACTCTCCAGAAGCAGAACCCACTATGTTTTCTAGGCAGCCTGCAGAACCATGAGCCAATTAAACCTCTTTTCTTTATAAATTACGCAGTTCCAAGTGTTTCTTAACAGCAATGTAAGAATGGACTAATACATAAAACTATGCTACAGTGTTACAATCAGGATATTGATACAAAAAAGACTCTGACTAAAATGGTCAACACAGGGATCTATCATGTTGTCCTTGTAAAGCCAACTTACTTCCTCTAAGTTCTATTTAGCCCTCAGACCCCAAAAGACCAGTTCCCCTGATATATCTAAAGGGACCAAACACTTTAGAATCTTCTTTCTGCTCTATGTCTATATTTAATGTATAATTTAGAAACTAATTCACCAAAAGAAACTATGTCTGCATTTTTAAATCACTACCCAAAGCTCACATGTTCATAACGACAACAAAGCATTTTACTTAAGCGTTAAAACATATTTCTAAGTTTTCCCTTTAGTATTTATTTTTTCAGTGCTTATTTATTTCATCATCTGCAAGTATCACCCACAGACAAGTGACAGCTGATACCAAAATTATCTGTAGGTAGTACTACAGATAAGTTAAATTAAAAATGAGGGTATTACCTTTAAAAGCATTGCATAGAATAGATGTTGCAGATGTAGTTGGCAAATTCTCAGAACAGACTCTTTTCTGTATCAATATCAATATCCTCATTGAGTACTATATTAAGAAATACCTGAAACTGGGTAATTTATAAAGCAAAGAGGTTTACTTGGCTATGGTTCTGCAGGCTGTACATGGAGCATAGTGTCTTCTGTTTCTGGGGAGACCTGCTGTATTACAGGGTTCATAACTAGGAGTCTCCTAAACACAGGGGAACATTAAGAACAATGAAATAATAATTTGGCAATCATCATTGTCATGAGAATAATTCACAATCACCGTTGTCATTGTTGTATTTAATAGGCAAAGTGCTTACCTCCAGATGTTTACGTCAGTTTCTTCTTTCTTTTTTTTTCAGATCTAGGTAGAACTACATATAAGTTAATTAAAATGAGGGTATTGCCTTTAAAAGCACTGCATAGAATTGATGTTGCAAATATAGTTGGCAAATTCTCATTTCATCTTAGTGTTGTGTTATCAATAATATCACACCTTCACAGAAGCCAGTAACAGCGAATTGATCCGGCTAGTCCCTTTGTGATAGAAATGCTTTCCAGATATCCCGTTAGATGCAGTGGAGATTGTTAGTGCTCTCCTTTCTTTCTGAGCAGTAATAAGGAGGTGATTATATTAAATCTTATTAGTCTGAAGAGTTTTATCTAAAATTATAACACATAATATATACAAATATTTTTAACAGTTTTCATTTCATGGATCATATTAAATCAAGTTTTTGGCTATTTTATTTTATTTTGCAATGTTACACTCTACTTTTAATAAGGGCCTTCACAAAAGGATATAATTTGCTCAAGTCACTTAATTCCATGGGTCAATAGTTCCAACATAATTATACAGGTAGAACTAGATTGAAATAATCATCAAGGGCCACCTCAAAGAAAAACACTCCCTAATAGTTTTGAGAGGGGTATGTGTGCATGACTGTGCATGCACGTGTGCAGGCAAAGACTAACGAAGATCTGGATGGATATATAAGAGTCTCAACTGTTTTTAACATAATCAGCAACCATGTGCTCAATCCTTGGGCAGCAGCTTGATACGAGTGATGCAAACCCCCATAAAGCGTCTATTTAGGGTGAAGATACCTCAATAGATAAACATATCGAAAACTGCTATTTTGCTGACTCTCTCAGAGTGATCATTTCTTAAATGAATGCAGTTATACCTAGGACTGTCAATGGCAGCAAACATGGCTGTGACTAAATGTCACCCTGTTGGTGATGTGTCATCAGTAGATAAGAACAAAGTCAATTCTGCCTCGTTGCTCTTGTTTTGAGACATGTAATTTCGGTTGTAACATATTTTTCTACCAACTGTTCAAATTTGAACCCCTTTCATTTTCTCAGGAGTAATTTTATTCTCAAAAATATTGACAATCTTGTAATTGCATCCTATCTGTTAAAAATCATCCAATAGGACCTGGGTTTGTTTTAGTGGAACATGATTAGCTAAACTTTATAAGTGTTAGAAGTAAGTTTTTTAACACAAGCACAAGCGAGTTTGTTTCCAGGGTTCCAGAAAACTGGAAATCATATGTCTGTCTGTCCTGCCTCATAGCCCTCACCTCTAGCATGCGTTAAACACTCAAAAAGGCCACCAGTAGGGAAAAAAGTAGAAGAAAAGTGAAACTCATGAAGGTTAAAAAAAAAAAAAAAAAAAAAAGCCCTGATATGTTCCAGATATGGGCCATGTTTTCCTTGTGGAAATACTTCATATGATATGCAAATAAAATATTTCTAATTATTTAAAGTAATTCTTTTTGACATTTGACTCAATGTGTGATCAATTGCTGTGATTTCTTTTGCACTTCAGTTGAATAGTCCTCTGAAACTGTTTCTCTTAGATTTCCATTCATTCACCTTTTCTCTGGCAATAGTTACGGATACTCATGTGCCTTTCCAAACTGTTTATCTTCTGGCTTACTAGGCAACGAGTGTTGCTTATACAGTACAAGAAGACCTTGAGCCTGTCCAGTTGGATATTCACTGATGGATTGTTAAGAAAACATCCTAGTCATATTTTTTAAAAACCACGTTTTGTAGGAGGAGGGGAGATTTATTTATATCTTATTTTATAATTTCAACTTTTATTTTAGATTCAAGGAGTACATGTGGAGTTTTGTTACATGAGTGTATTGTGTGATGCTTAGGTCTGGGATATGAATGATCCAGTCACCCAGTTTGTGAACATAGTACCCAATAGTTTGTTTTTCAACCCTTTCTTCACTTCTTTCCTTCCCATCTAGTGGTTCCCAGTGTCTATTGTTTCCATCTTTATGTCCATGACTACTCAATATTTAGCTCCTACTTATAAGTGAGAACCCGGCAGTATTTGATTTCCTGCTCCTGAATTAATTTGCTTAGCATAATGGTTTTCAGCTGTATCCAGGCTGCTGCAAAGGACATGATTTTGTCTTTTTTCATGACTGTGTAGTCTTCCATGGTGTGTATGTACCACATTTTTGTTATCCAGTTCACTGTTGACGGGCACCTAGGTTGATTCCATGCCTTTGCTATTTTGAATAGTGCTGTGATGAACATGCATGTGTCTTTTTGATAGAACCATTTGTTTTCTTTTGGGCTTATATCCAGTAAAGGGATTGCTGGATCAAATCATAGTTCCAATTTCTTTGAAAAATCTCCAAGCTGCTTTTTATGGTGGCTCTACTAATTTACATTCCCGTCAACAGTGTATAAATGTTCCCTTTTCTCCACAGGCTGGCCAGTCCCTGTTGTTTTTTGGTTTTTTAATATAAGTCAGCCTGACTTGTGTAGGATGGTATCTCATTGTGGTTTTGATTTGCATTTCTCTGATGGTTAGTGATGCTGAACATTTCCTCATATGTTTTTTGGCTGCCATATGTTAAAGGCCACTTTAAAAAAACACTCAAATAAGTCATGAATTTAATCCTCACATGAAATTTGAAAAAGATGTTGTTTTAACATACAAATGGAGTTTCATTCCCTTATTAATGCATTTATTCTTTCACAAAATATTTGTTGAGAACCAGTTATGATGCAGGCTTTGTACTAGGCAACTCTCCCCTCTGCTTCATTGTCAGCTCACTACTGTAGGATATACTGCAGGTAAATTATCTAAACTAATAGAGGCTTATTTCTCAAAAGCTTATTTTTAGGATTTTATTGCTATAGTCATGTTTTCTAGTTTAAGATGGGGACCTATCTAGAAATTCAAACAAACCGGTCAGGATAGCAACCAGTCACTACCAGTGATACTGTAGCTTTTCAAATCAATGGTATACCAAAATGGTATCCTTTAGCATCCCTTCAGGAGAAGCTTCGTTTTTCTTAACCACTCAAGCCATGTTTTCTCAACATGTTTAGGATACCAACACATGTGAGGACATCATCCATGAACCCTCAGAGAAAATAGGCCTTTAGGTTTTGTTTAATCCCTGGAAAGCTTTCCTTGTCCAGTAATTTTCCACTCAGAAAAGTATACCAGAAAAAAAGAGAATGAGTTATAAGAATATAACCAGGAGTTTTACTGTCAATTTTCTGTGTAAAGGTCAGTAATTTTCAAACTTCACTCCTTCAAGTCCTAGTGGCAGCACATTATATGCAATACACCACAATTGATCATTCACAAAGTATGTGTGTCAGCTCCTTGTAATTAAGAGCTACTGGCCTTGGCTTCATCAACTGAAGTGAAGCTTAGCTAGTTTCTGTGTCTGAATAATTAGATGCCTTTGATAACACTACTTTTGATGACAGTTTTCCCTTTAACAGTGTCAGCAGCAACTTTACTTTCTCTGCCTCTGATTGACCCAGGTTTGCATAGCTGAAATCAATGTTGGCTGCATTAGAAGATTCTGGTCCTTCTTTGCTTTCCAGATCACCCAAAACAAAAGTGTAAACCTAGGTCCCCAATGTCATTAAGGGCCCAGCAGGGCATCTGAAGATATGAAGCTGCCTGTGTGAGGCCACAAGAACTGATGGTAATTGTGGCAAACTAGAGAACATGCTCAGCCTCCACATGTCCTGATTTCTTTTCATACTGCACAGGCAACCAAAACATCTGCTGGGCTACCAGTTTGCAACTGTTGACATTGTAGAAAACCTTCTGCCCAAGCTACTCCTCTCTTATTCTTCAAACCTGAGATTTTGGGGACCATTCCAGTTTCTGGATGCTCAAGTTGTGCACCCACACTGACCTCCCCCAACAGCACCTGAAAACTTCCTTCTATCTGACCCACAGGTGGACTCAATCCACAGGACTGAGCTGTGAAGCATGCCCCACACCCTTACACACTGACTAGCCACCTGTTACTCTGTTTTGCTCCTTCTGGTTGCTCTCCCTGTGGCTGTGTTAGTGGTGGAAGAGATCTAAGTTACTCCAAGTTACCGGCAGCAAATCCATACGCTCTGCAGCAACTTCGGCCTTGGCCACCTCAGAAGAAAAAATTCAACTGAGAGGCATAAAGCAGAAAACAAGACCAGACCGAGGCAAGTTTCAGAACAGAAGTGGAAGTTAATTTAAAAGGCATTAGAACAGGAAAGAAAGGAAAGTTCACTTGGAAGAGATCCAAGAGGGCATGTGACGGTTAAAGAGAGAGGTCAAGTCCCCATTTAACCACAATCCTTGGAACTTTACAGGCTTGCCTGTTTCCCATGATTCTTCCCTTAGGGTGGGCTGCCCGCATGAGCAGAGTCCTCCTCACCCTTGGGAAGTGGGCAAGCACAGCCTGTTTAGGGAGTTGTACACATGACCATCTGAGGCTTTCTTCCTTCATCTGGTGGAACCTACCTGGAAGATCATACCTCACCATTTTTGTCTCTTAATGTGCATGCCCAGGAAGTTGCTTGTCCCTGGGGTCTACCTTTAATTAACACTTTAATGTTAACAGGTGTGGGCAATCAGGAAATCGCCTCTGACTGGTGCAGACTTACAATTTATCACTTTGAGAGAAGCAATGCAATAATTGCTGAATCATCACCCGATATTTCTAGTGGGTGTGGGGAGAGACCTCTGCTGTTCTACTCATGCCTATCTACCTGTAACAGCTGGAACATTGCCTTGTGTCTGAAATTAGGTCCCCACTATTAATAGACAATTTTTCCGGAGGCTGACCACAGACCCACTGACGTCAGAATGTTCTTCCACCCTGATGGGGACTGGAGGCTGCAGCCTGACTACCTGAACATGCAGCCAGGTCCCAGAATCTACTGCTACTAGAATCATGGTTGAGAGCAAGTCTTTCTTCTAATTCTGTGACCTAAGAATGCAATCCCCACCATATAAGCATCTGAAGCCTAGCAGCATCTCAGAGAAATTTTAGGGCTCCATCCTTCTTTCTTTATCCAACAAACATTGTTCCTCAGTTCACCAAAATTGTAATTCAAGAATATGCAATGAATAGGACAGAATAGGACTTTAGTTTTCCACCCACTGAATTATGCATGTTTCTCTCCACATTTCAAGAAACTATGGATAATTTGCTGTTGACCACTAGAGGGAAAACCACTCATAATATACTGACCAGGATACTCTGCCTTGTGCAGCCAGCAGCTTGGCCAAACGGTTCATTTTCATGCTGCTTGGTTGCAAAAGTTAAGAGGCATCTTCACTATAAATACTTTCCTACAACTCTGCAACTTTGTAGCATACGCCTATCAAGTCACTCTGAAAAAGATGTGAGCAACTCTCACAATGAGACAAAACATAATAAGAATATTACATCATTAAACTGTTAGTAGCAATTTTCTCCATCTTGTGCTTTCAAATTGTCTGTTGCTAAAACAATAATCCCTGAAAATCATCTTACTTCTTCCTTCTGATCTTGTAATCCTCTAAAAGCTACAAAACAGGACACTAAAGATAGTTCCAAGTTTGCTGAAAGGCAGTACAAAGGAATAGCAAAAGAGTTTGTTATATATTTATTGTCAAATAGAAGAAATAAAATACTGGCATCATGATTTCAAAATTAGTCAAAGAATAATTGACTTAATATGACTGTAATAATTTCTTAACTATAAAACAATTTATGGAATAAAATTTCAACCCAAATCTTCAAAATACTCCCTACTTCACGCAAAGTGATCCACTCACTATCCCCTGTAATCAACATATCCATTCTCCCAGTGCCCTCCATTCCTCCATGCTCACAGAGCTCTAGTTGAAGATTTGGTGTGGCTTCCCAGCAGAGGGAGCTGTAAATTTGATAGACCTTGACTAACATCCAGTGATCAAAAGCTTAGTGGTCACTTGGGCTCTGGGCTATTGAATGCCATGTTGGATGATTTATGGAGAAAAAAAAAAAAGAAAGATGTTCAGATAAATTTGAATTTTAGATAAACAACAAATAAAATTTTTCAGAATAAGTATGTACTATGCAGTATTAGAGACATAATTTAAAATTTTTAAGTTAAACTTAAATCTAATTAGACATCCTATCTTTTCTCCAGCAACCCTGGTTGAAAAGTCAGTTGGCTACAGAGGGGAAGAAAGAAGAGTAATATTTAACAGTAAAAGACAAGGCCTCTTTTATCAATACTAGAAACAGAAGCAGGAAGGAGATGGTTAGCAACATCAACCTCATGGTGATGGCACTGCACCTGCCAGGTCAGATGATCAAATGTCTGCAGGAGAGTAGCCTGCTAGACTATGGGATAATGGCAGTGGGTGGAATATAAGGAGTGGACTCCAGAGGAACTTTGCATAGGAGCTCAATAAGGGTGCCTGCAGGCTGGGAAGCAGTCATTTGACTTATCTGACCTATCTTATGTGATTGCCCTAACTACTTTTGGAAGTAGGGCAGAGACTCTACTTCCAAAAGTCTCATGAAAGGGAACCAAGGAGGTGAAGAGTTGGAAGTTCAGAAATATTTTGTGGACGTTTGAATTAAATGTGTCTTTGAGTATAATTCCAACCTTTGAAATACCCTGTGGCTTAAATGAAGTAAAAATAGCAAGCACAACTATGTCTGTCTTGCCTCCACAGGATCCTTCAGCTTCTTCAAGAAAAGGATAGGACCTTGTTCATCATTGACTCCCCAGTAACGGATACAAACTTGTTTCAAAAGACATGACTCTAAATGTCTATCGATTTGATTTGTTATAGTTATGAGACTAAAAATAGTGTTTCTCCAAAGAAAATAAATTGGTCTCTTACAGCATCAAGAGCTGTATTTGTTTTTAAAATGATCAATAAATCAAGATATAATTGAGAATGTTTTAAAAAGCAAAGGGAAACAAAAGTAATCTGGTAAAAAAAAAAAAATCCTCTTTCTTTATAGGAAACTGTACTATTTATCTTTGAACACTATAAACAACTGATATTTCTATGCACAACCGAACACTCTACCCTTACAGGAAATGGTTAGCTATACTCTGGTGGCAGAGTGATCTCAGTGTGATCGGGATTTAAATCACTGGGTGGATGAGGAGTACCTTGTGGAAGAGCAATGAGCTTAATAGCCACTGATGTGTCTGGAATACTGTCCTGTCTTAGCCTCCCTCCATCTCACATCCCTGGTCCAGTGCCCGAACTTAGACTGCTGTGAGACTCATCATGTCTTTTTCCAATAGATGAATAGCGTAGTTCAGAAGGAAGTGCTTCAGCCTAAGAGACTTACCCTGAAAAATGTCACTTTGAGCATAAAATGTTATATTAGATACCATGAGAATAAGGAAATGATATGAAATCAGGAGCATTAGACAAAGCAAATGTTTTAGCTATATCATAAGCTTTATCTTTCACATGAATGCCCAGACTGTCTGGTTGATGTGAAAATTCATTAGCTGGTATGGTTTAAGTCACCCTCTAAAGTCCATTTTACTACTTGTATAATAAAGTAGTTTTGAACTGTTTCAAAATTGAGATTTTTATACTGTCAAATAGTAGAACAACATTATACTAATTCTTATTAACTGTCATCTTACCTCCATGAAAATGACAAAATGAGAATATATTTTTAGAAAAAAACTGACCTCTCGCAGAGGATTCGCTAAATTCATAATATTTGTAACTATTCAGGTAAAGGCAGAGGGATAAGATAAAAGAGGTATCCCATGAGGGTTTAAATGATCAGCACTATTTTATATTTTAGGGTATATGGTGAGCATAAAGATTTTCTTGTAATACTCTTTGTATCTGTTTCTATCTTAAATGTTTTATAGTAAGCTTTTAAGAAAGATGAAAAATCATAGCTATTTCATTCATACACATATTACAGTGACCTTATACGCAGGTCAAATTACGTGCTACACATTTATTTAGTATAAATTTTTTATCTTTAGGAATGTGATTGCCCCTCTTCTCTGATGCTTTTATAGTTATTTAATTACAAATCAAAGGAAGATATTTTGATGAGCTATTGAGATGGCTTTCGATTTTCAATATCTATCATCTGTAAAAAATCGTATTGATTGTAGGCTTCTTCAACCCCATAAACCTCTCAAACTACCACCCTCTTTCTTCGTCTCGACTTCGACATTTCGAAAAAGCTGTTTAAAGTAACCATCTCCTCTTAGCTGCCCTCCATTCATCCTCAGTTGTGTCCTGTGACTCACTCCATTAACATTGAAGTCATGCATTAGTAGTTGTCACTAACAAATTCTTGCTAAATCTTACTTAATCTCTGTAGCCTTTGCACTGTTAATCTTCTCATCTTTCTTGTCACATTAGCTTGTCATCTTTAGGTTTCCATAATATATTGACTTGGCTTTTCTCTTCTGAGTCCAGTTTTCACCACTTAGCCACTTTCTCTTTACAATTTTACTCTAAACCTAATTTTACCCATAAGTCTAACTTTCTTCACTGTGAATATTGTTCATTGCAGTGTGACCTAGATTGCTTATTGTGTCCATACAGGGGAATTCCAGGCAACTATTTTAAAGTATAAGGTAAATCAGTTATGACCATTTGGAAAAAGTAAGTGGCACAAAATAACACATTAAAAAAAAAAAAAAAAGAATTGTTGATAGCAATATAAATGCTCAGAGAAGGAAAAATTAAAGAAATATGTGCTATGCTTTACCAAAAGTTGTTTTGTAGAGTGGATTACATAGGATATTTACCTTCTAAATTCTATATTTATATCATTTTGAATTTTGTAGGAGCATATATTACTTTGAAAGCTATAAAATATGAAAGAGAAAGTGAGAAATAGGGATGTAATAGATTTCATTGTATTGTCAGGTTGATTAAATGACACAGGACTTGCCTGGATTTATTGTGGGTTTAACTGTCTGTTGGACATCATAAACCCACAATAAATGTTAACTATTTGTATTACCTCTTTACACCTTTGTAGTTTCATTCTTCTTCTCCTCCCAATCCTAATGCTTTGTTCAGTAGGGTTGCCACCTCAGCTCTTTTCTATCACTCTATATACTTCCCCTGACATTCCTGTGCCACTAACTCACACATTTCTAGCCAAATTATCCTATGAAGCTCCAGACCCACCTGCCATAGTCTTGAGCACAGTTCTACTTGTATATCCTACAAGCCCCAAAATGCAATGCGCATAGAGCCAAAGTCTTCATCTTGACCCTCCATAAGTACTTGGCCTCTGAGGTCCCCATTTCAGTGCCTAATACCATCATCAATCCATTGTGCAAGCCAGAAACCTGAAGGTCAACCAATATTCTGCCATCATCCCTTACAACTGATACCTGTGTGCAGTTGATTCTTCCCCTTTATCTCCTTCGTAGCTCGAGAGCCCATCCACTTCTATTCAACTCCACTGCCATTCCCTTGGTCAGGTCCTACAACATATCTGTAACTGCTTCCTATTGAACTCACTGCCTCAGTTTTACATCATCCCAATTCATTTATTCAACAAACTTTTACTGAGCATAGTTTATAACCACTGGGGAGAGAAACAAATAAATTTGCAATCGTAACTTCTGCTTTCATCAGTGCTGATGTGGTTCTTATTTCCTATATTATACACACATACACATATCTTATTCATGTTCAATTTTTTTAAGAACACAAACATTTTAATGCAATCATACTATAGGATGACAATGGTATAATAGTGATGGTACAGAGAATCTCAAAGACACAGAGTAGATGAAAACCAGCTTAGAGTAGGTTATTTCAAGGAAGGCTTCCTGGAGGAAGCAACATCTGTGCTGAAATCTAAAGTATGTGGAGGTGTTGGTCAGACAAAGAGGAAAAGAAGTATCCCAGGTCAGAAACTGCATTTTTGATGTTCTAGAGGCCATTCTTCTTAGTATGAAACAGTCTGTTCCAGTGTTGCTGTTATCTGTCATCAGAATGGAAGAAACCAAGGCAGATTCCTGTAAAATTTATAAGGATATTACATTCTGTCCTAGGGAGAATGAGAGCCATTGTATGATTTGAAGCAAGAACATCACATAGTAAAATGATCACCCTGGCCACAGGGGTGTCTGTCCCTGCCCTCCAAATCAGAGTGAATTCTGTGCATTCTACTTAATACCCTTCAACAGATCTCTATTTCCCTGTTTTAAGTCCAAGTATTATCTGATCCCTGCTGACTTCTCTATTCATATATCTTATTATTCACCCAGCTTTAACAAACTCAGCTTCAGCCAAATCAGTCTTCTAGCACCCCATGGAAACAAAAGTACTGCACAGTTTACTTCTGAGCCTTTGCAAACTCTGTTCCACACTTCCTTCACTAATTCTGGAACATATTTCCATCTTTCTTCACTATGGTAACAACTAATCATTTAGAATTCAACTTAAAATTAACCCTGTTATATGGCATCCACCAACCACATCCAAAGTTTGATCTGTGCCCTTTCTTTGCAATCAAAATACTATATGATGATCTTTATATTTTATCATCTATCATGCTCCACTGTAAGTGCCTGCTTTTCTCTTTTCTTTTCTTTTTCATAAGATACTTTGATACAGGCATATAATGCATTGTTTTCTTTTCTTTCCTTTTCGGTCTTACTCCCTAGTATACATAAATTCCGTAAAGGTAGGGGTTTGTCTTGTAGTGATGTGATAAACATGTGTTGAATTAATGTATAACAGTATTTGGCTTTCTTGTTTAGAGAATATAGCAGGTTTCTAAAGAAATGCAAATTATGTATCAATTAATGTATCAAGCAAAATATTATAATAGCATTAATCTAAAACATATAATAAATAGTTTTATAAATTACATGCTAGAAATTAGAGAATTCAAGAGATTCAATTTAGTTACATCTTTCTTACTTGCTGTGCTTTTAAGTTATTTTTAATATTTCTTTCAAATTTAAAATCCTCTAATCAGATAATAAAATTGATTGTAGATAGAATCTATGTAAGTTACAAATGTTTCCCAGACAACAAAATTAACAATGTAGTTTACTTATTTCTATTCAGTTGTTTAAAAAGAAAGCGGGAGAAAAAAAATCTTTGTAAGCCATCAATGTTTGACTAATATTTTTCACACTATCCTGATAAATTGGTTTGTTTTTGTGATTATGCTACTGAAAGAAAAATTTAATTCTTAAATAAAATTGTAGTGGAAAGCAATTTGTCTCAACTATAAATGGTGCCTGGAAACCCACTCTTAAATCTTCTCTTAGTAATTCAGTTCTAACCAGTATAATTCAACTTTAGATAAAAACTCACTTATCAATTGAATAGTCATTTCCTCTGACTCTGTGTTTTATTAGTATCTTTCTATGTATTGCCTTCTTTAATTAGATAAATACAGAAACTGGCATAGAGAATTTCAAACGTTAGTATTATACTTCTTCAAATGAGTTTAATGTCAGAACATTGCCACGTGGCTATAAATCTAGAATTTCCAGTTTTAGATGAACAAGGTAATATCACCTTTGAGAATCTATCCACAAACTGCCAGAGCAAAATTAAAAGCAATTCATCAAAAGAGCATACGGACTGTCTTAGTAGAATGGACATTGATTATGTACCAATTAAAGCGAACATGACTCACACTGAATGGAAATCAATCGACTCTATCTGTATAATAAGCATGTTCCCCTCTTCGCGCTTGGAGAAGGAGCCATGCAGACAGCTGGGGAAAGAGATGGGCACGATACGTCACATGAGTGCTGTATTGGAGTTCAGGAAAGATGAGGGTGAGTCCCAAAGGATGTGTGGCCAAGGAAACACCAGACACAGGCCTGTACACACACACCCCTCCATTTACTTAGTGGCCAGCCAGCCTGTAGAGGGAACTGTAGAGGGAATCCTGTGAACTGCTGGCCTCAGCCAGACCCAGGGCTTCTCCAAAGACAAAGAAGATTGAACTAAGTTGAGTGTCTGGATGAGGGACAGAAGAAGCCCCCTCTCCCACTAGAGCCAGCCAGTGTGCATTCCTCAGAGCAAAAGTGAAAAGCATCTGCCTTTACTTTTCTTTCTTTCCTTCTCATCTCCCATTTATTCTTTTTTTTTTGGTATCAGATTTATTGAGATACAATTCACATGTCATGTAGTTCATCATTTTATAGTGTACACTTCAGTGGGTTTTAGTATATTCACAAGGTTGTGCAACTATCACCACTATCTACTTCCAGGCCTTTTTCATCACTCATGCCATTAGCAGTCATTCTTTATTTCTCCTCCTCCCACACCTCACCCCAGTCAACCACTAATCTCCTTTCTGTCTCTATTTTGTGTGCCTAATCTGGACATTTTATATCAATTAAGTTATACGTGGTCTTTTGTGACTGCCTTCTTTCACTTAGCATGTTTTCAAAGTCTATCCATGTTGTAGCATGTGTCAATACATTCCTAGATATGACTGAATAGTATCCCACCGTTAGGATACTCTGTGCATCTATCCATCCGTTGATGGCCATTTTGGTTGTTTCTACATTTTGGCTATTATGAATAGCTGCTTTAAACATTCATGTACTTGTTTTGTGTTGACATGTGTTTTCATTTTTCTTGGGGAGATATTCATTTTCTTGGGGAGAAATGCTGTCATATGGTAACTCTATGTTTAACCATTATCCTAAGTGAATTAACACAGGAACAGAAAGCCAAATATCACATGTATTCACTTATAAGTGGGAGCTAAACATTGAGTACACATGAACACAAAGAAGGAAATAATAGACACCAGGGTCTACTCGAGGTGAGAGGGTGGGAGAAGGGTGAGGACTGAAAAACTACCTATTGGGTACACTGCTCGTTACCTGGGTGAAGAAATACTTTGTACACAAAACCCCGGGACACATAATTTACCCATGCAACAAACCCGCACATGTACCCCCGAACCTAAAATAAAAATTGGAAGGATAAGGTCCCTGGCTTTAAATTGGTGGGTGTCAATGTATCCCTTACCTTCTACTTCCTAACAACTGAGTTCCATACTGCATCCTCCTGGTGCTGCTGTCATACACTCAAAGGTTCCCCAACAACATTTATTAAAAGAGAAAAAACAAATTCTTACATTTTACACACTTTGCTACATAGCACTAGGATGGTGAGAGTGAAGGCCTAAAAAATCTCATCAGCTCCATTTATTAGATGTTGTGAACCTTCTATGGCTTGTACAGACAATTGAGCATTGCAGTGCAATGAAACAAGAACAACCACAGGATGCCTGAAAAAGCTCTTTGAGTTGTGTGAATTCAGTAAACCATATACAAATCATGAGAGCAGCTGCTTTGACTAAAAAGCGTACTATAATTTGATGCTATTTTTTTCACGGAAACTATTTAAACCTATAATGTTATATGGTACATTTAGAAAAACTCCTCATTATACCCTCTTTTATCTTATTAATTTTTTTTTTGTTATTGACTACAAATACCACACATATTATCAACCTTCCTTTGAGATTGTGGATTAAAAAAAAAAAAAAGAAAGAAAAACCTATGCTGTTTTCTTTAGAATTCAAACTTGTTTCACACGATTGTTTTGTTTTGTTTTAAGTGGTCTCTCAGGGCAAGAAAATATATTACCTTATATTTGATTTTTCTCAGGCTCTGGAGATAAATTGCAACCCTCTAGTTAAGCATTTTGTTTCTTTCTCACTTTTCTTTTCCTCTGGATTTAATTGCTCCTTTCTCTGTCTTCATTTATTTGGACCTCTATAAAAGTACTTGTTTTATTCTGTCCAGCAGTGGATCTCTGCTGCGTGTTTTTCTCTATGGAAGGATGTGCAAGCTCTTAAGAGAGTGGCGCACGTGGCTTTTTCATGTTTGCGTACCTAACAGCCACACAAAAAAAACGTAGCTTCCAGAGACCTTGTGTCTGATTGAACTAAGTTGAACTAACCAGGTCAAAAAATCTTGCTTGTAAGAGATTTAGAGAGAAAAAATACATATTGACAACAGTCAACCTCTGTGATCACTATGGACAATCTATGATCCACAAGAGTCCATGCAAGAAGATCCATTTTGTGATCACATTAGGCAGCAGTGTTCCCTAAAGACACAGGATGGAAACTAGATGCAAAGATCTGACATTTAACATAAGCAGTAGTGTGCAAAACACAACATTTTTCTTGCTCTTATTGAATAATATAATAAAGCACCAAAGTAAAAACATCTGTCAATTATGTGGTCGTTTTAATGACAAAAGATTAAAATAACAAATGGTTTAAAGGCATACATTTTATAGGCTATATACACAATTGCTATTTCTAAAAAGCTGCCTATTCTGTGTCAATTGAGCAAAATATTTGTTTAAGTGATCCAACTTTATGCTTTCCACACAACTTTGTACAGATAATAACTTTAATTCATTTTTTACATGCACATTCTTCCATTTAGCACATTTATTTGGTGTTTACAATGCTCAAGTGTCTATAAAATGTGTCTTAATACTTTATATTTGAAGTTTCTAAAGTGAACCTGTATTCTTTATAGATTTCATCTTTACAACAAGCCAGTATTTGCCTCTGAGCTAAAGGAGTTTTTAATTCCTACTTTAGAGATGAGAACTGAGGACATAGAACACAGGGTACATGACCAAAATCCCACTGGTAGCATATATCTGAGTCAGGACTTCTAACTCAAGGAAACTAGAAACTTCCCAGGGCTCCTCAATACTGTACCACATGAGCATATCCAGGGGAGATACTTGGGATTGTCACATTCATTTGATTCTTTTTTTTATACAATCCTTAACCTTTAACAAGGGCTCCATGCAAATAAAATTACATACAGGTGAAATGATGTTATGTCTGGGATTCTCTTTAAAACACTGTAGGGGGAAAAAGTGAGGGTAGTGGAAAGTTTCAAAATAATTGAGAAAATGTTGCTAAGTGTTGAAGCACAGTTATGGATATAGAGGACTTGCCATGCTATTTGCTCTAATTTTGCGTGTGTATGAAAATGCCCATAATAAAAAGTTAAAGAAAATAGAGGCAATTTTAAACACTCACTTGGGAGCATAGAGGGTAAATTATTCAAGTAAATGGTTCCTTCTGATCTTGACAACAGAATGATTCTGGAGGAAGTCCAAGATTATAACTCTTAGAGCTTTAGACCTGTAGATTCTACTTCAACTCATCTCCTTTCAATAAACAAAATGTTTACTCTGCAAAAAACATTTACCAAGTATTCAAATTCTTCCATGAGCTAGCCAAAGAAAACAAAGTTAATGGAAAAATTATGCATAAAAGCAAAAATTAAAATTCCTTTCAGAATAATGGATGAGAAGAGCTATTGGGAAAAGGAAATGATAAGAAAACACCAGTTGAATACATTATTCTCAAATTCTTTATAATATGCATATAGCTTGACACATTTTAAATTTCAGAATTTTTATGGAACGTAGAGAATACTCTCTAAAATAATGCAAGAATAAAACCAAGGATGGGAACAAATTTAGTATAGCATGAAAAAGAAAAATGAAAAGTGTGACCGCTTTACCCTGGACCCCTTTTATGGCCTTACAAGGGAAAAGTGATGCAGGAACATGACCTCAGATTTATTATAAATGCACCACATAGTAGGTGTGATGGCCCTTAGTATGTCACCTGTGAAGGGAAATACATATTTTTCCTAACCCAGTAAAAATGAAGACGTGAAATATCAGGTTTTCCCCTACCCAGAGTGACAAAAATTAGCACTCAGAATAAGAAAGCAAGTGTCCAGTAAGACAATCTGCTTACTGATCCATGAGAGCAATTTGTCCAAATTTTCTAAAGAAACACAGAACTGAACTTTCTGCAGAGAGTAGCTAACTACCTCAAAGTATTATGGCAACCTCTCTGAGCATTTGATTATATTTGGGGTTTCTATAATTAGGCAGAAGTTAAAAGAGAAGAGTGGAAACATTAGGAGTCTCTGTTTCTGCATTAACTTAGGACAACAAAATTCATATTTTTGTGTTAGAAAGTCAAGGTCATCCCACACTAGAACAGTGAAGGGGAAAATACAAGTTGGAGCCATATTAGGAGAGATAAAATATGATCATTATATTATTCCTGCTCTTTCTTTTACCTTCAAGTGATTACACAAAATGTTGTGAACCAATGTTAATATTTTTCTGCTTTTATGATTCTATAGTGATTTTGTCAATCACTTAAGGCAGATAAACTCGAAGGCAAGTTTTCTTATAATTGAGCCCTCTGACTTTTCTCTGGAATGTTCTAAGGGAGTGGGCTTTGCTATTTTACTCCTTGGGTTTGAATCTCTCTTCCATAAGTTACTTATCTGGAGCAAGCTGCTGAAACTCTGAGGCTTAATTTTTCTATCTATGAAATGGATATCAATGTACCTACTGTAATAGAATTATTGCAAGGGTTAAATTAGGTACCACATGTAAAGGGCTTAGCTTAGTATTTTGACATGTAGTAGGAACTCTACAACTGGTAGATAATATTATGCCCATTACAACATATAAGTCTTTCTAATTTTTCTTTCTATGTTTCTTTCTGTTTTTAATTAAAATGGATAGACCATAGGCCAACAAATCTCAGTCTTGGATACTGAAGTACAGTCCTGATTCGTGATGAATCAAAGATTCTGTTTTAATAGAATATCGTTAACAATGTTTTCACTTACCAAGAATCTATGCAAACTCCCTTCTTCCTTCCTAAGAAACACTCGTTAACAATTTTTTTTTGTAGAAAGGAATATAACATACAATCTACCCACTTAAAATTTTAAGTGTAGGGCCAGAGAGGTGGTTCCTGCATATAATCCCTGCACTTAGGGAGGCCAAGGCAGGTGGATCACTTGAGGCCAGGAGTTCCAGACCAGCCTGGCCAACATGTTGAAACCTTGTCTCTACTAAAAATACAAAAATGTCCCAGCTACTTGGGAAGCTGAGGCAGGGGAATCACTTGAGCCTGGGAGGTAGAGGTTGCAGTGAGCTGAGATCATGCCATTGCACTCCAGCCTAGGCAACCGAGAGAGACTCGGTCTTGAAAAACAAAAAGTGTGTAGTATAGTATTATTAACTGTATGCATATTATTATAGAGCAAACTTCCAAAACTTTTTCATTTTGCATGACTGAAACTCTATATCCATTGAACAGCAACTCTCCATTCAATTCTTCCTTCCACTCCAGAATTATACAATTTTCTTTATTATTCAACTTTCTTTTCATTTTGGTTTTTCTAGATTACTATTTTTTCAGCTTTATTGAGGTATAATTGACAAATAAAAATTGTATACATTCAACATATACAACATGATGTTTGATATACATATAGTGAAATAGTGTCCACAATCAAGCTAATTAACATATCTATAACTTCACCTTCCTTGTGTGTGTGAGAGAGAGAGGTGAGAATACTTAAGATCTACTCTCTTAGCAAATTTCAAAGATACATTATTATTAACCGTAGTCACCATGCTGTACATGAGGTCTCTAGAACTTATTCATAACATAACTGAAAGATCGTTCCCTTTAACAAACATTATCCCATTGTCCCCACTCCCTAATTTCTGGCCACCATTCTTCTAGGCTATGGTTCTTTTATGTTTTCTTTTTCTTTTTTTTTTAACTTTTATTTTAGGTTCAGGGGTATATGTCATGTTTTACATATAGGTAAATTGTGTGTCACAGGGGTTTGGTGTACAGATTATTTCATCACTCAAGTAATAAACATAGTACCTGATGGGTAGTTTTTCTACTGCCTGCCTCCTCCCATCCTTCACCCTCAAGTAGGCCCCAATGTCCATTGTTCCCTTCTTTGTGTACATGTGTTCTCAATGTTTATCTTCCACTTATAAGTGAGAACATCTAGTATTATATTTGATTTTCTGTTCCTGCATTAGTTCACTTAGGATAATAGCCTCTAGCTCCACCCATCTTTCTGCAAAGGACAATATCTTATCTTTTTTTTATGGCTACATAGTATTCCATGGTGTATATGTACCATATTTTCTTTATCCAATCTACCATTGATGGGCATTTAGGCTGATTCCATGTCTCTGCTATTGTGGATAGTGCTGCAGTGAACATACGCACACATGTGTCTTTATGGTAGAATAATTTATATTTCTTTGGCTACATACTCTATAATGGGATTTCTGGGTTGAATGGTAATTCTGTTTTAAATGCTTTCAGAAATCACCAAACTGCTTTCCACAATAGTGGAACTAATTTACACACCCACCAGTAATGTATAAGCATTCCCTTTTCTCTGCAGCCTGTTCAGCATCTGTCGTTTTTCAAATTTTAGTAATAGCCAATCAGATTGCTATGAGATGGTATCTCATTGTGGTATTGATTTGCATTGCTCTAATGATTAGTGATGTTGAATATTTTTTCATATGCTTACTGGCCATGTGTATGCCTTTTGTTTTGAACAGTGTTCATGTCCTTTTTCCACTTTTTAATGGGGTTGTTTCTGTTTTGCTTAGTAATTTGTTTCAGTTCCTTATAGATGTAGGATACTAGACCTCTGTTAGATGCATAGGAGGCAAATATTTTCTCCCATTCTGTAGGTTGTCTGTCTACTCTGTTGATATTTTCTTTTGCTATGCAGAAGCTCTTTAGTTTTATTAGGTCCCATTTGTCAATTTTTTTTTGGTTGCAATTGCTTTGGTGTCTTTGTCATAAAATCTTTGTCAGGAAATGGCATTTCCTAGGTCATCTTCCAGAATTTCTATAGTTTTAGGTTTTACATTTAAGTGCTTCATATAGTTTTAGGTTTTACATTTAAGTGTTTCATCCATCTTGAATTGATTTTTGTATATTGTGTAAGAAAGGAGTCCAGTTTTAATCTTCTGCTTATGGCTAACCAGTTATCTCAGCACCATTTAGTGAAAAGGAATTTCTTTCCCCATTGTTTGCTTTGTCCACTTTGTCAAAGATCAGATTATTTTAGGTGAGCAACATTATTTTGGGGCTCTCAATTCTATTCCATTGGTCTATGGTCATTTTGTGCCAGTGCCATGCTGTTTTGGTTACAGAAGCCTTGTAATATAGTTTAAAGTCAGGTCGTGTGATTCCTCTAGCTCTGTTCATTTTGCTTAGGATTGACTTGGGCTGTTCAGGTTCCTTTGGTACTATATGAATTTTAGAATAGTTTTTTTTCTAATTCTGTGAAGAATGTCACTGGGATTTTTATAAGAATAGCAATAAATCTACAAATTGCTTTGGGTAGTATGGCCATTTCAACAATATTGATCCTTCCTATCCACGAGCATGGAATGTTTTTCCATTTGGTTGGATCATCTCTGATTTCTTTGAGCAGTGCTTTGTAATTCTCATTGTAAAGATCTTTTATTTCCCTGACTGGCTGTATTCCTAGATATTTTATTCTTTGTATGTCTATCATGAATGAAACTGCACTCTTGATTTGGCTCTCAGCTTAGACATGGTCAATGTATAGGAATGCTAATGATTTTTGTGTGTTGATTTTGTATTCTAAAACTTTGCTGAAGTTGCTTCTCAGATCTAGAAGCTTTTGGAGAGAGATTATGGAATATTCTAGATATAGAATCATATCATCTGCGAAAGAGAGCATTTGGCTTCCTCTCTTTCTATTTGAATGCGTTTTATTTCTTTCTCTTGCCTGATTGCTCCAGTTAGAACTTCGGGTATTACAATGAATAGGAGTGGTGAGAGTGCACATCTTTATCTTGTTCCAGTTATCAAGAAGAATAGTTCCAACTTTTGTCCATTCAGCATAATGTTGGCTGTAGGCTTATCATTCATGGCTCTTATTATTTGGAGGTACGATCCTTTAATGCCTAGTTTGTTGAGGATTTTTAACATACAGGGAAATCGAATTGTATCCAAAGCCTTTTCTGCATCTATTCAGATGATCATGTGGTTTTTGTTTTTAGTTCTGCTTATGTGGTGAATCACACTTACAGATTTGCATATGTTGAACCAATCTTGCGTCCCAGGGATAAATCCTACTTGCTTGTGGTGAATTCGCCTTTGGATGTACTGCTGGATTTGCTAGTATTTTGTTGAGAATTTTTGTGTATATGTTCATTAAAGACATTACCCTCAAGTTTTCTTTGTGTGTGTGTGTCTCTGCTGGGTTTTTGGTATCAGGATGATGGTGGCCTCATAGGATGAGTTAGAGAGGAGTTCCTTCTCAATTTATTTGGAACAATATCAGTAGGGATGGTAGCAGCTCTTCTTTACACGGCTAGTAGAATTTGGCTATGAATTGGTCTGGTGGCTTTTTCTGGTTGGTAGGCTCTTTATTACTGATTCAATTATGGCCCACATTATTGATCTGTTCAGGGGTTCAATTACTTTCTAGCTCAACCTTAGAAGGTGGTATGTTTCCAGGAAATTATGGAGTTCTAAGTTTTGTAGTCTGAGTGCTGAGTTTCATAGAGGTGTTTACAGTAGTCTCTGAGGGTTTTTAGTATTTCTGTGGGGTCAGTGGTAATGTCCCTTCTGGCATTTCTGATTGTGATTACTTGGATCTTCTCTCTTTTTCTTTATTAGTCTAGTTAGCGGTCTATCATTTTCTTTATTCTTTGAAATAACCAGTTCCTGGATGTGTTGATCTTTTGTAACTTTTTTAAATTTCAATATTTTTGGTTCAGCTCTGATTTGGGTTCTTATCTTCCTCTAGCTTTGGGATTGGTTTGCTTTTGTTTTTCTAGTTCCTCTAGGTGTGCTATTAGGTTGTTAAATTGAGATATTTCTAACTTTTTGATGTGGGTGTTTAGTGCTATAAACTTCCCTCAACACTAGCAGGTTGTTTAATTTCCATGCAACTGTATAGTTTTGAGTAATTTTTTTATTTCATTTTTTTAAATTTAATAGGTTTGGGGGGAACAGGTGATGTTTGGTAACATGAATAAGTACTTCAGTGGGAATTTCTGAGATTTTGGTGCACCCCTCACCTAAGCAGTGTACACTGTACTCAATATGTACTATTTTGTCCCTCATCCCCCTTCCACCCTTTCCACCAAGTCAAGTGCATTGTACCATTCTTATGCCTTCGCATTCTCATAGCTTAGCTCCTGCTTATGAGTGAGAACATGCAATGTTTGCTTTTTTCATTCCTGAGTTACTTCACTTAGAATAATGATCTCAAATTCCAACCAGGTTGCTGCAAATGCCATTATTTCATTCCTTTTTATGGCTAAGTAGTATTTCACGGTATGTGTGTACCATATCTTCTTTATCCACTCATTGATTGATGGGCATTTGAGCTGGTTCCACACTTTTGCAATTGCAAATTGTGCTGCTATAAACATGCATGTGCAAGTATCATTTTTGTATAATGACTTCCTTTTCTCTGGGTAGATACCCAGCAGTGGGACTGCTAGATCAAATGGTAGATCTAGTTTCAGTTCTTTAAAAAATTCTCCACACTGTTTTCAATAGCAGTTTATATGGTCTGGTTCTGTGTCCCCACCCAAACCTCATCGTGAATTATAATCTAAATTGTAATCCCCAAGTGTTGGAGGAGAGACCTCATGGGTTGTGATTAGATCATGGGTGCCATTCCCCACCCCATTCCATTATTATAATAGTGAGTGAGTTCTCATGAGATCTGATGGCTTTATAAGGTGATTTCCTCCCCTTCTTTGCTCAGCGCTTCTTCCTGCTGCCTTGTGAAGAACGTGCCTTGCTTACTCTTCACCTTCTACCATAATTTTAACTTTCCTAAGGCCTCCCTAGTGATGCTGAACTGTGAGTCAATTAAACCTCTTTCCTTTATAAATTACCCAAGTGTCGGGTATGTCTTCATAGCAATGTGAAAACAAACTAATACAGTAGTTTAGCACTGCAGATGATGGGGTGCTGCTGTAAAGATACCAAAATATGTGAAAGCAACTTTGGAACTGGGTAACAGGCAGAGGTTGGAACAGTTTGGAAGGCTCAGAAGAAGACAGGAAAATGTGGGAAAGTTTAGAACTTCCTAGTGACTTGTGGAATGGCTTTGACAAAAATGCTGATGGTGATATAGACAATAAAGTCCAGGCTGAGGTGGTCTCAGATGGAGATGAGGAACTTCCTGGGGATTGGAGTAAAGGTCACTTTTGCTATGCTTTAACAGAGACTGGTGGAATTTTGCCCCTGTCTAGAGATCTGTGGAAGCTTGAACTTGAGAGAGAAAATTTAGAGTATCTGGCAGAAGAAATTTCTAAGTGACAAAGCATTCAAAAGGAAGCAGAGGATAACATTTGGGACAATTTGCCACCTGATGATGTGAGAGAAAAGAAAAACCCACTTTTGATGGGGAAATTCAAGCCAGCTGCAGAAATTTTGCACAAGTAATGGGGAGCTGAATGTTAATCACCAAGACAATGGGGGAAATTGGCATGGACATGTCATCTGTCTTCACAGCAGCCCCTCCCATCACTGGCCTGGAGGCCTAGAAGGAAAAAAATGATTTCAAAGACTGGGCCCAGGCCCCCTGTGCTCTGTGCAGCCTCAGGATGTGGTTCTCTGTATTCCAGCTGCTTCAACTCTAGCTGTGGCTAAAAGGGGCTAATGTACAGCTCAGGTGGTTGCTTCAGAGGGGGTAAGCCCCAAAAATTGACAGTTTCTACATCTTGTTGGTCCTGTGGGTACACACAAGACAAAAATTAATGTTTGGGAACCTCTGCATTTCAGAGAATGTATGGAAACATGGAAATACCCAGATGTCCAGGCAGAAATCTGCTACAGGGGTGGAGCCCTTATGGAGAACCTCTGCTAGGGCAGTGTTGAAGGGAAATGTGGGGTTGGAGCCCCTACACAGAGTCCCCACTGGGGCCCTGCCTAGTGGAGCTGTGAGAAGAAGGCCACCATCCTCCAGTCTCCAAAATGGTAGTTCCACCAACAGCTGGCACCATGAACCTGGAAAAGCCACAGACACTTAATGACAGCCCATGAAAGCAGCTGGGATGGGGGCTGTACCCTTCAAAACCAGAGGGACAAAGCTACAAGGTTGTGGGAGTCCCATGTCTTGCATCAGTGTAACCTGGATGTGAGACATGAAGTCAAAGGAGATCATGTTGGAGCTTTAAGATGTAAAGACTGCCTCACTGAATTTTAGAATTGCGTGAAGCCTGTAGCCACTTCATTTTGGCCATTTCTCCCATTTGGAATGGATGCATTTGTCCAATACCTGTACCCCCGTTATATCTTGGAAGTAACTAACTTGCTTTCAATCTTACAGGCTCACAGATGGAAGGGTCTTGCCTTGTCTCAGATGAGACTATGGACTTGCACTTTTGGGTTAATGCTGAAATGAGTTACGAGTTTGGGGAATTGTTGGGAAGGCATAATTGTGTTTTGACATGTGAGAAAAATGAGATTTGAGAGAGGCCAGAGGATGAATGATATGATATGACTGTGTCCCCACCCAAATCTCATCTTGAGTGGTAATCTCCCTGTGTTGAGGGAGAAACTTTGTGGGATGTGATTAGATTATAGGGGTGGTTTCCCCCATGCTGTTCTTGTGATAGTGAGTGAGTTCTCATGAGATCTAATTGTTTTATAAGGGGCTTTCCCCCCTTCACTCTGCACCTCTTCCTGTCACCTTGTGAAAAAGGTGCCTTGCTTCCCTTCAGCTTCTACTATGACTGTAAGTCTCCTAAGGTGTCCCCAGTCATGCTGAACTGTGAGTCAAGTAAACCTCTTTCTTTATAAATTACACAGTCTTGGGCAGTTCTTTATAGCAGTATGAAAATTGACTAATACAGTGGTTGTACTAGTTTACATTCCCACCAACAGTGTAAAATTATTCCTTTTCACCACATCCATGCCAACATCTATCTGTATTTGATTTTTTAAAATTATGGCCATTCTTGCCAAAGTAAGGTGGTATCACATTGTGGTTTTGATTTGCATTTCCCTGAGCATTGGTGATGTTAAGCATTTTTTTCATACGTTTGTTGGCCATTTGTATAACTTCTTTGGAGAATTGCCTATTCATGTCCTTAGTCCACTTTAGTATGGGATTATTTGCTTTTATTTCTTGATTATTTGTTTGAGTTCTTTGTAGATTCTGGATGTTAGGCTTTTGTTGGGAGTATTAACTGCAAAGATTTTCTCCCATTCTATAGGTTGTCTGTTTACTCTGGTGATTCTTTTGTTGTGCAGAAGCTTTTTAGTTTAATCAAGACCCATTTATTTATCTGTATTTTTATTGCATTTGCTTTTGGGCTCTTGGTCATGGAGCCTGCCTAGGACCATGTCTAGAAGAGTTTTTCCAATGTTATCCTTTAGAAGTTTTATGGTTTCAGATCTTAGATTTAAGTCTTTGATTCATCTTGCCCTCATATTTATATAAAGTTGGAGATGAGAATTCAGTTTCATTCTTTTACATGTGGCTTGTGAATTATCCCAGCACTATTTGTAGAACAGGGTGTCCTTTCCCCCACTTTATGTTTTTGTTTGCTTTATTGAAAATCAGTTGGCTACAAGTGTTTGACTTTATTTCTTGATTCTCTATTCTGTTCCATTGGTCTATATGCCTATTTTTATATGAGTACCATGCTGTTTTGGTGACTGTACACTTATAATCTGCAGTCAGGTGTGTTAGTCTACTTTCACTCTGCTAATAAAGACATGCTAAAGACTGGGCAATTTACAAAAGAAAGAGGTTTACTTGGACTCACAGTTCCACGTGGCTGGGAAGATCTCATAATCATGGCAGAAGGAAAGGAGGAACAAGTCACATCTTACATGGATGACAGGAGGCAAAGAGAGAGCTTGTGCAGAGAAACTCCCATTTTTTAAACCATCAGATCTCATGAGACCCACGTACTATCAGGAGAACAGCATAGGAATGACCACCCCATAATGTAATCATCTCCTTGAGGTTGCTCCAATAACACACGGCAATTATGTGAGCTACAAGATGAGATTTTGGTGGGGACATAGGGCCAAACCATACCACCAGGTAATTTGATTCCTCCAGATTTAGTCTTTTTGTACAGTCCTGCTTCGCTTATGTAGGCTTTTTTGGTTCTCTATGAGTTTTAGAATTTTTTTTTCTAGTTCTATGAAGAATGATGGTGGTATTTTTATGGGAATTGCCTTGAATTTCTATGTTGCTTTTGGCAGTGCATTTTCACAATCATCCATGAGCATGAGGTGTGTTTCCATCTTGTGTGTGTGCGTCATCTATGATTTCTTTCAGCATTTTTTTGTAGCTTTCCTTGTCGAAGTCTTTCACCTCCTTGGTTAGATATATTCCTAAATTTTGGTGTTTTGTTTTTTGATTTTTTCTTTTTTTTTTTTTTTTTGCAGCTATTGTAAATGAGGTTGAGTTATTTATTTGTTTCTCAGCTTGCTTGTTGTTTGCCTATAGCAGAGCCACTTATTTGTGTACATTAATTTTGTATCCTGAAACTTTGCTATTCATTTACCAGTTATAAGGGCTTTTGGGGTGAGTCCTTAGTGTTTTCTAGGTATACAAGAATGCCATCAGCAAACAACAACAGTGTGACTTCCTCTTAACCAATTTGGATGTCCTTGATTCTTTCTCAACTGATTCCTCTGCCTAGGACTTTCAGTATTATGTGGAACAGTAGTGGTGAGTGGGCATCAATGTCTTGCTCCAGTTTGTCCTTTTCAGTATAATGTTGGCTGTGGGTTTATCATAGAAGGCTTTTATTAGCTTAAGTATGTCCCTTCTATGCCAATTTTGCTGAGGATTTTAATCATAAAGGGATACTGGGTTTTGTTAAATGCTTTTTCTGCATCTATAGAGATGATCATGTGATTTTTGTTTTTAACTCTGTTTATGTGGTGTATCACAATTATTGACTGGCATATGTTAAACTATTCCTGCATTCCTGGTATGAAACCTATTTGATCGTAGTGAATTATCCTTTTGATATGCTGTTGGATTTGGTTAACTAGTATTTTGTTGAGGATTTTTGCATCTATGCTCATCAGGGATATTGGTGTGTTGTTTTCTTTTTTTTGTTATGTTATTTCCTTGTTTGGGTATTAGGGTGATATGGGCTTCATAGAATGATTTAGGAAGGATTCCCTCTCTCTCTATCTTTTGGAATAGTATCAATAGAATTGGTACAATTCTTCTTTGAACGTCTGATAGAATTCAGGTGTTAATTCATCTGGTCTTGGACCTTTGTGTTGTTGGTAATGTTTTAATTACCATTTCAATCCTCCCTCTTGTTATTGGTCTGTTAAGAGTTTCTATTTCTTCCTTGTTTGATCTGGAGGGTTGTTTATTTCCAGGAATTTATCCATCTCCTCTAGGTTTTCTAGTTTATTTGCCTAAAGATGTTCATAGTAGCATTGAATGATTTTTTGTAGTTCCATGGTATCAGTTGTAACTTCTCCTATTTCATTTCTAATTGACCTTATTTGGATCTTTTCTCTTCTTTTCTTGGCTAATGTCACTAATGGTCTATCAATTTTATTTATATTTTCAAAAAACAGTTTTTTATTCTATTTATCTTTTGTATTTTTTGTTTCAATTTCATTTAATTGTGCTCTGATCTTTGTTATTTCTTTTCTTCTGCTGGGCTTGGGTTTGGATTGTTCTTGCTTCTCCAGTTCTGTGAGATGTGACCTTAGACTGTCTATTTGTGCTGTTTCAGACTTTTTGATACAGGCATTTAATGCCATGAACTTTCCTCTTAGCACTACCTTTGCTGTATCCCAGAGGTTTTGATAATTTTTGTGACTATTATTCAGTTCAAAGAATTTTTAAATTTCCATCTTCATTTCATTATTGACCCAATGATCATTCAGAAGCAGGATATTCAATTTCCATGTATTTGCATGGTTTTGAAAGTTCCTTTTAGAGTTGGTTTTCATTGTTATTCCACTGTGGTCTGAGAGAGTACTTTCTACAATTTTGATTTTCTTAAATTTGTTAAGACTTGTTTTGTGGCCTATCATATGGTTTATTTTGGAGAATATTTCATGTGCTGATAAATAGAATGTATATTCTGCAGTTGTTGGATAAAATGCTCTGTAAATAGCTGTTAAGTCCATTTGTTCTTGGGTGTAGTTTAAGTCCATTGTTTCTTTATTGACTTTCTGCCTTGATGACCTGTCTAGTACTGTCAGTGGAGTATTAAAGTCCCCCACTATTATTGTATTGCTGTGTATCTCTCATTTCCTTGGTCTAATTGTAAATTTGGGAGCTCCAGTGTTAGATGCATATATATTTAGGATTGTGATATTTTCCTGTTGGACTAGTGCTTTTATCATTATATAATGGCCCTCTTTGTCTTTTTTAACTGCTGTGCTTTAAAGGTTGTTTCATCTGTTATAGGAATAGCTACTCCTGCTGACTTTTTTTTTTGTTCAATTGCATGGAATATCTTTTCCTATCCCTTTATCTTAATTTTATGTGAGTTCTTATGTGTCACGTGAGTCTTTTAAAGACAGCAGACACTTGGTTGGTAAATTCTTATCCATGCTGCCATTCTGTATCTTTTAAGTGGAGCCTTTGGTCCATTTACATTCAATGTTAGTATTGAGATGTGAGGTACTATTCTATTCATTGTGCTTTTTGTTGTCTGAGTGCCTTTTTTTTTTTTTTTTTCATTGTGGTGTTGTTTTGTAGGTCCTGTGGGATTTATGCTTTAAGGAGATTCTACTCTGAAGATTTTGTATTTTGAGGATTTGTTTCAAGATTGAGAACTCCTTTAAGCAGTTATTGTGCTGGCTTGGTAGTGGCAAATTCTCTGAGCATTTGTTTGTCTGAAAAAGGGCTCTATCTTTACTTTATTTTTGAAGTTTACTTTCACTGGATACAAAATTATTGGCTGATAATTGTTTCGTTTAAGGAGGCAAAAGATGGGACCCCAATTCCTTGTAGCTTGTAGAGTTTCTGCTGAGAAATCTACTGTTGATCTGGTAGGCTTTCCTTTATAAGTTACCTGATGCTTTTGCCTCACATCTCTTACGATGATTTTTGTCTTGATTTTAGATAACCTGATGACTATGTGCCTAGGCAATTATCTTTTTGTGTTGAATTTTACAGGCATTCTTTGACATTCTTGTATTTGGATGTCTAGATTTCTAACAAGACCAGGAAAGTTTTCCTCAATTATTCCCTCAAATATACTTTCCAAACTTTTAGATTTCTCTTCTTCCTTGGGAATATCAATTATTCTTACGTTTGGTCATTTAACATAATCCCAAACTTCTTGGAGCCTTTGTTTATTTTTCTTTCATTCTTTTGTCTTTGTCTTTGTACAATTGGGTATATTCAAAAGCTTTGTCTTCAAGCGCTGAATTTCTTTTTTCTGTTTGTTCAATTCTATTGCCGAGATGTTCCAATGCATTTTGCATTTCTCTAAGTGTGTCATTGACTTCCAGAAGGTGTGATTGTTTTTCGCTTATTCTATCTATTTTACTGAAGATTTTTCCATTCATATCCTGTATCTTTTTTTTTTTTTTCTTTAAGTTGGACTTCATCTTTCTCTGGTGCCTCCTTGCTTGGCTTAATAATCAACCTTCTCAATTGTTTTTCTGGCAATTCAGAGATTTTGTCTTGGTTTGGATCCATTGTTGTTGAGCTAGTGTGATTTTTTGTCATATTACCAGAATTGTTTTCCTGGTTCCTTCCCATTTGGATAGACCATGTCAGAGCAAAGATCTGCAACTCTCAAGGGCTGCTATTCAGATTCATTTGTCCCACAGGGTGCTCCCTTAAGATGGTGCTCTCCTTTTTCCTCTAGGAATGGGGCTTCCTGAGAGCTGAACTGCACTTATTGTTATTTCTCTTCTGGATCTAGCCACCCAGCAGAGCTACCAGGCTCTGGGCTGGTACAGAGGGTTGTCTGCAAACAGTTCTATGATGTGTCATGTGATTCATCTTCAGGTCTCTCAGCTGTGGATACCAACCCTTGATTCGGTGGAGGTAGCAGGGGAGTGAAGTGGATTCTGTGAGGGTCTTTTGTTTTATTTTTGTTAAATACACTGGTTTTGTGTTGGCTGGACTCCAGCCAGGAGGTGGCACTTCCAAGGGTGCATCAGCTGTGGTAGTGTAGGGAGGATTAGGTGGTGAATGGCACCATAGAACTCACAAGAAATTATGTCCTTTGTCTTTGGCCACCAGGGTCGGTAGAGAAAGACCATCAGGTGGGGGCAGGGTTGGTGTGTCTGAACTCAAATTCTCCTTGGGCAGGGCTTGCTGCAGCTGCTGTGGGGGATGGACATATGGTTCCCAGGGCAAAGGAGTTATGTTCGTAGTGAATTTATGGCTGCCTCTGCTTTGTCACACAGATCACCAACAAAGTGGGGGAAAGCTGGCAGGCACAGGCCTCACTCACGTCCCAGGCAGCCCACAGCCCAAAAGTCTCATCTCACTTGCATTGTTCGCCGCCAACAGCACCAAGTTTATTTCCAGGCAATCAGTGAGCAGAGCTGAGAACTTGCCCCAGGTTACAACCTTCCAGCTGAGAAAGCAAGCCAATTAACAGTTCTTTGACTATCCTATGGTGCCTGCAGCAGCATTTCACCTACTTCAAAGGGTCTGTGGATTCTCTCTACTTTCCTGGTATATTCCTGCAGTAGTTCCTGGAGCAAAAGTTCATGATGTGAGCCTCCACACACTACTCTATCCTTCCAACAGGGAGTTGCAAGTTAGTCCTTCCTCTTAGCCACCATTTCTTTTCCTCTCTTAGCAATTTTCTTAGTATTAATTTTTATTTTTACTATATTGTGGCCTGAGATTGTGTCTTGTATCTTTTCATTTTTTTTAATTTGCTGAGGTTTGTTTTATGGCCAATGTTGTGGTTGATTTTAGAGTATGTTCCATGTGCAAATGAGAAAAATGTAGGATTTTGTTGTTTTGCAGTGGAGAGTTATGTAGATATATGTTAGGCCCATCTAGTCATGTATTCAGTTCAGGTCCTGAATATCTTTGTTAATTTTCTGCATTGATGATCTTTCTAATACTGTCAGTGGGCTATTGAGGTCTCTTACAATTATTGTGTAGTTATCTAAGTCTCTCCATAGGTCTCTAAGAACTTGCTTTATGAATTTAGATGCCTCTGTGTTGGGTGCATAAATATTAAAAATGGTCAGGTCTTCATGCTGAATTTGACCCTTTACCATTATGTAATGCCCTTCCTTGTCTTTTTTGATGGTTGTTGATTTAAAGTCTGTTTTGTCTGGAATTAGAATAGCAACTCCTCCTTTTTTCTCTTTCCATTTGCTTGGTATATTTTTCTTCATCCCTTTACTTTGAATCCTTGGGTGTCATTGCATGTGAGACGGGTCTCTAGAAGACAGCATACAGTTGGGTCTTTCTTCATTATCTAACTTGCCGCTCCATGCCTTTTATTTGAGGCCATTTAGCCCATTTATATTTAAGGTTAATATTGATATATGCAAATTTGATCTTGTCATCATGTTGTTAGCTTATTATGTGGATCTGATAGTGTGGTTGCTTTATAATGTCAATGGTCTATATACTTAAATATGTTTTTGTGGTAGCTAGTAATGGTCTTTCATTTCCATATTTAGCATCCCCTTAAGTTCTTGTAAGGCAGGTCTGATGGTAACAAATGTATTTAGTATCTGCTTGTCTGAAAAGGATCTTATTTCTCCTTTATTATGAAGCTAGTTTGACTGAATATGAAATTCTTGGTTGGAGTTTCTTTTCTTTAAAAATGCCTAATATAGACCCCCAATCTTTTCCAGCATTTCAGATTTCTGCTGAAAGTTCTGCTGTTAGCCTGATGGATTTCCCTTTGTAGATGACCCTCCCCATTTCTTTAGCTGCCTTTAAAATTTTTCTTTCATATTGACCTTGGAGAATCTAATGATTATGTCTTAGGGATAGTCATCTTACATAGTATTTCACAGGGGTTCTCTGCATCTTCTGAATTTAATGTTGGGAAATTTTCATGGACCATAACCTCAAATATGTTTTCTAAGATGCTTCTTTACTCTCTCTCTCTTTTGGGGATGCCAGTAAATCACACATTTGGTCTTACATAATCCCACATTTCTTGGAGCGTTTTTTATTCTTTTTAATTTTTTTCTTTATTTTTGTCTGACTGAGTTATTTCAAAGAACCAATCTTCAAAATCTGAGATTCTTTCCTCAGCTTAGTCTATTCTGCTGCTAAAACTTGTGATTGTATTATGAAATTCTCGTTGTGTGTTTTTCAGCTCTACCAGATCAGTTTGATTCTTTTTTATAATGGACATTTTGTCTTTCAGCTCTTGTATTATTTTATTGTAATCCTCAGTTTCTTTGTATTGGATTTCAACTTTCTTCTGAAAGTCAATGATCTTCCTATACATATTCAGAATTTTATGTCTATCGTTTCAGCCATTTCATCCTGGTTAAGAGCCCTTGTTATGGAAATGGTATGGTCATTTGGGAGAAAGAAAACACTCTGGCTTACTGAATTGTCAGTGTTCTTGTGCTGGTTCTTTCTCATCTGTGTGGGCTGATGTTTCTTTAACAGTGGTGTAATTTGATTACAGTGAGTTGACTTCTTTTCTGGACGAGCTGAACCCCTAGTGGAGGTAGGATGACTCCTGAGCCCAGTATTTCGAAGGTCCATGAAAGAAGTGTGAATCCCCAGGGACTCTCACTCATTGTTTCCTCACAGTTGGAGGCCTCTCCTAGCTCCACACTACTCCTAGCTGGTTAGTTGTCCAGTCTTGCTCTTCTCCCATTCTCCTTGGGTTGCTTTGCTTCCTTGATGAATCCCAATGTGTTCCCCTGGATGATGTAGTTGAAGAGCAAGTGTTTACTCACCACTCTCTTCTCTCCATGAGAGCAGCACACACTAGCTGCTTCTCGTTGGCTGTCTTGGCCAGAATCTCTACTCTCTGCTTCTATGAGTTAAATTTTTAGATTCTGCATATTAGATCACACAGTATTTGTCTTTCTGTGTCTGGTTTATTTCACTTAGTGTAACGTCTTCTGTGTTCATCCATGTTGTCACAAGTGACAGGACATCCTTCTTTTTTAAGGCTGAATATTCCATTGTGTATACATACCACAATTTCTTCATTCAGTCATCCATCAATGGACACTTAGGTTGTTTCCATATTTTGCCTATTGTGAATAATGCTGCATTGAACATGAGAGTGCAGATATCTTTTTAAGATGCTAACTCACCTCTACTTTCTGCTTCTATGAGTGTGATGACTTTAGATACCTCATATAAGTGGAAACATACAGTGTTTGTCCATTTATGACTTTCTCATTTCACTTATCATAATGTCCTCAAGGTTCATTTATGTTGTAGCATATGATATAATATTCTTTTTCAAGGCTGAATAACATTCTGTTATATGTATATACCACATTTTCTTTAACTAAACATCCATCGGTTGGCATTTAGGTTGTTTTTACCATTTGGCCTTTCAAATAATGTGGAATAAACATAGGAGGACAAATGTCCCTTTGAGATCCTGTTTTCAACTTTTTGTATAAGTATCCAGAAGTACAGTTGCTGGATCATGTGGTAGTTTTATTTTTCACTTTTTGAGGAACTTTTATACTGTCTTCCATAGATGCAGCCCCATTTTGTATTCCCACCAACAGTGCACAAGTATTCCAATTTCTCCACATCCTTGCCAACACTTGCTATTTTCTGTTTGTTGTTTTTGTTGTTCTTGTTTTGAATAATTGCTATCCTAACAGATGTAAAGCCATATCCCATTGTGGTTTTGATTTGCATTTCACCTATGATGAGTGTTGAGCATCTTTTTTATATACCTGTTGATCATTTGTAAGTCTTTCTTGAAAAAAAAAAAAAGCACTTTGTACATTTAAAAATTTTTTATATTGAGTTGTGGAAGTTTCTCAGATATTTTGGATATTAAGCCATCTATCCTTTGCTGTGTAGAAGCTTTCAGTTTAATGTAGTCTCACTTGTCTATTTTTGCTTTTGTTGCCTGTGCTTTTGCTGCCTGTGCTTTTGCTGTCATAACCAATAAATCATTCCCAACACCAATGTAATGAAGCTTAAGTTTTTAATCCAATTTGAGTTGATTTTGTGTATGGTGTAAGATAAGGGTTCAATTTTATTCTTTTTCATATGGATATCCAATTTTCCCAGAACCATTTATTAAAGTATTGGGTGCTACACATTTTTTCATTGTGTAGTTTTGGCATGCTTCTCCAAGATCATTTGACTATATATATGTGGGTTTCTTTCTGATCCCTCTATTTTGTTTCATTTGCCTATATATCTGTATTTATGCTAGGGTCATACTGTTTATATTACCATGGATTTATAATGTGTTTTGAGGTCAGAAGTCGTGAGGTCTCCAGTTTTGTTCTTTCTCAAGATTGGTTTAGCTATTCAATATCCTTTGTTGTTTCATATGAATATGATTTTTTTTCTCTTTTGGAAAAAGAATTCATTGGGATTTCAACAGAGATTGCATTGAATAGATTTATAATATATTTTAAAGTCAGGAAGTTTGAGGCCTCCAGTTTTGTTTTTCCTTCTCAAGAATGTTTTAATTATTTGGTTGTTTGTGGTTTCATATGAATATGAGATAGAGATAGCATTAAATCTGTAGATCACTTTGCATAGTGTGGATATTCTAACAATATTAATTCCTTCAACCCATGAACATGAGATGTATTTCCATTTATTTGAGACTTCTTTAGTTTTTTTTCAGCAATGTTTTATAGTTCAGTATACATATCTTTTGCCAATTGGTTAACTTTATTCCTAAGTATAAGTTGAAACATTCCTTCTGATGCTAGTGTAAATGGGAATAGTTCTTAATTTCCTTTTTGGCTTGTTTTTAGTGTATAGAAACACAACAGATTTTTGAGTGTTGATTTTGTATCCTGAAAATTTGCTGAATGTATTTATTAGTTTTAAAAGTTTTTGGAGGATCTTTGACTTTTCTACACATATTATCACGCCTTTTGACAACAGAGATAATTGTACGTCTTTCTTTCTAATTTAGATGCCATTTATTTCTTTTTCTGGCCTAATTGCCCTGAGAAGGACTTCCAGTACTATGTTGAATAGCAATGATGAGAGTAGGTATCCTTGTCTTGTTCCAGATCTTGGAGAAAAAGCTTTCAGTTTTTCACCATTTAGTGTACTGTTAGCTGTGGGCTTTTCGTATAAATAAAGTCTTTATTATGCTGATCTGATTTTCTTCTATTCCTTGTTTGTTAAGTGTTTTCTTATCATGAAAGAATATTGAATTTTATCAAATGCTTTATCTGCATCTATTGAGATGATCAAATAATTTTTATCTTTCTTTCTGTTAATGTGGTATATTACACTGATTGATTTTCATGTGGTGAATTATTCTTACATCCCAGGGATAAATTTCACAAGGTCATGGTTCATAATCCTTCTAATGTACTGTTGATTCAAGTTGTTATTATTTTATTGAGAATTTCTGCATCTACATTCATCAGGAATTGATAGTTTGATTGATTGATTTGACTGAATTACTGATTTCCTACAGTTTTCTTTTCTTGCAGTGTTTTTGTCTAGCTTTGGTATCTGGCTAAAGTCAACCACATAAAATAAATTATGAAGTTTTCCCTTTCCTTAAACTTTTTAATAGTTTAAGGATTGGTAATAGTTCTTTTTAAAATGTTTGGTAGAATGCATCTGTAAATACATCTGGCCCTGGGCTTTTCTTTGTTGTGATATTTTTGATTCCTGATCAATCTCCTTACTAGTTATAGGTCTGTCAAGATCTTCTATTTTTTTCAGTGTTCAGTTCTGGTAAGCTGTACATTTGAGGAATTATTCAGTTCTAAATTATCTAATTCAATCACAAATAATTATTCACCATAATTTATTGTAGTCCTTTTTATTTCTGTTGTACTGTCTACTCTTTCATTTCTGTTTTAAAATTTTTTTCCTACTTTCAAGCTAATGAGTTATCCTCTTTGATTTCTTATTTCATTTGTGTTTTCTTTTTCTCTTAATCAAATTAAATCATTTTAAATTTTGTTGATATTTTCAAAAAAAATCTTTGGGTTTTGCTGATTTTTTTTTGTTTTTCTTTTTTTTATTTATACTGCTCTAATCTTTATTATTTATTTCTTTGCTTTTGTTAACTTTGGGCTTAGTTTGTTTTTCTTGTTACTCAAAATGTAAAGTTAGGTTGTTTATTCTAGATCTTTAAACTTTGTAAATGTAGGCACTTACTATAAGCTCTTCTCTTAGAAATGCTTTTGCTGCATCCCACAAGATTTTATGTTTTGTTTTGTTTTTTTTTTGTCTACTTTGCCTTTTGATTTTATGTTTGACTAATTGATTGTTCAAGAGTGTGTTGTTCAGTTTTCATGTAATTATACATTTTCTAGTTTTCCTTCTGTTACTGATTTCCAGTTTTATTTCACTGTGGTCAGAAAAGATACCTGATATGATGTCAATGTTCTTAATTTAAGACATGTTTTATAACCTAATGTGTGCTATACTGAAGAACATTTCACGTGTGCTTGAGAATAATGTGTATTCTACTACCATTGGGTGAAACATTCTGTATATGTCTGTTAGTTCCATTTAGTCTGTAACAGTGTTAAAGTTCTATTTTTCTTTTATTGATCTTCTGTATAGATGTTCTATCCACTATTGAAACTGAAGTATACATTTACTACTATTATTTTTCCCTGCAATTCTGTCAATGTCTACTTCACATATTTGGGGACTTTGATGTTGGATGGATACATAATCACAGTTACACCTTCCTGGTGAATTAACCCTTTTATTACTATATACAGGCCTTCTTTGTCTCTTGTGACAGTTTTTGATTTAAAGTCTATTTTGTTGGATATTAGTGTGGCCACTACTGCCCTCAGTTGGTTACCATTTGAGTTAAATAACTTTTCCATTCTTTAACTTTCAGCCTATATCTGCTTAAATCTAAAGTGAGTTTCTTATAGACAGCATATATTTGGATCTTGTTGTATTAATCTACTCGGCCACCCTAGGTCTTTTCACTGGTCACTTTAATCCATTTACTTTTAAAGTTATTACTGATAAAGAACTCACTATTGCCATTTTGCTAATTTTCTTTTGTTTATCTTGTAGCTCTTTAGTGCCTCTTTTCCTCTTTTACTCTCTTTATTGTACGTTTCATGGATGTTTTATAGTAATATGCTTTGACTCTTCTCTCATTTTATTTTGTGTATCTTCTTTAGGCATTTTCTTTGGGGATACTATATATTGTAACAATTTATTTTAAGCTGATAAAAACTTAACTTTAATCTTATACAAAACTCTACTTTTATTTAACCTCTTTTATTATTATTATTGTTATTATACTTTAAGTTCTAGGGTACATGTGCATAACGTGCAGGTTTGTTACATGGGAGTTATACCTGATGTAAATGACGAGCTGATGGGTGCTGACGAGTTGATGGGTGCAGCACACCAACATGGCACAAGTATACATATTTAACCTCTTTACATTTTGTTATTGATGTTCACAAATTACATTTTAATATTGTGTGTCCATTAACATATTTATACAGTTGTACTTATTTTTTATATTTTTGCCTTTTAACTCTTATTCTAGAATTAAAAGTGACTTACGTACCATCATTACAGTATTATAGTATTCTGTATTTGTCTATATATTTGCCAGAAAGCTTTATGCTTTTATGTTTCATGTTGTTGTCTAGCATCCTTCATTTCAACTTGAAAGACTTTGTTTAGAATTTCTTGCAAGGCAAGTCTAGTGATGATGAACTTCCTCAGCTTTTATTTATCTAGGAAAGTATTTTTTCTGTATTTTTGAAGGAAACTTTTGTCAGATATAGTATTCTTGGTTGGCAATTTATTTTTAAATTTCGGCACCTTGAATATGTCATCCCACTCCCTTCTGTCCTGTGTGGTTTCTGCTAACACACTGGCTTATGGGAGTTTCCTCATATGTGACAAATTGTTTTTCTCTTGCTGCTTTTAAAATTCTCTCATTCTTTGCTCTCTTGTTGCTTTTAAAATTCTCTTGTTCTTTGTCTTTGACTTTTGACAATTTGTTATAATGTGTCTTGGTGTGGAATTCTTTGCATTCATCTTAGTTGGAGGACGTTGGGCTTCTTAAACCTGGAAGTCTATTTCTTTCACATATTTGGGATTTTTTTAGCTATTATTTATTTAAGTAAGCTTTCTGACTCTTTTTCCCCTCTTCCTTTTTTTTTTTTTTTTTAAGAACTTCCATGACATATGTATTGGTTAATTTCATGGTGTCGCATAGTTTTCAAACCAGATAACTTCAAATTATCTCTCTTTGAGTTTGCTGACTTTTTCAATTTTTTTAAATTCAGTTATTGTATTCCTCAGCTTCAAAATTTCTTTGATTCTTTTTTATATTTATCTCTTTTTAATATTCTTATTTTGTTCATAAATGATTTCTCTGAGCTTGTTGAACATCTTTATAACAGTTATCTAGAATTCTTTGTCAGGTAATTCATATCCCCTTGACATATGGTTAGCACCACCCAAATCTTATCTTGAATTGTAGTCTCCATGTGTCCAGGGAGGTACCTGGTGGGAGGTGATTGGATCATGGGGGTGATTTCCCCCCTGCTGTTCTCATCATAGTGACTGAGTTCTCACAAGATCTGATGGTTTAAAAGTGTGTAGTGGTTCCATCCGCTGCCCTGACTGCTGAAACCTTGTGAAGAAAGTGCTGGCTTCTCCTGTGCCATCTGCCATGATTGTAAGTTCCCTGAGGCCTCCCCAGACATGAGGAACTATGAGTCAATTAAAACTCTTTTCTTTGTAAATTACCCAGTCTAAGGTAGTTCTTTATAGCTTTGTGAAAATAGAATAATACACCTTGCATCTTCACAGTCCATTGCCAGGGATTTATTTCGTTTCCTGTTTGGGCCAGGTTTTCCTGTTTTTTGTTTTGTTTTGTTTTGTTTTGTTTAATGTGCTTTTTAACTTTGTGCTGAGATCCACACATTTGGAAATGTAGCCACCTCTCTCAGTCTTAATGACCTGACTTTGTACAGGGAAAGACCTTTACCAATCAACCAGGTTGAAGATTTTGGGGGCCTCTCAGACCTTTTCTGTGGATACTTACCCTCTGAACTTGTGCATGTAAATTGTCAACAAGAGGAATTTACTGTATTATTTTTTCAGGAGCTCATAATCTCTTGCATCCCCTGATATCTGCAGTAGTATAGAGTCTCGGGGGTTTCCACAAGCCACTCAGTTTCTCCTTTGTTCTCAGGAGCCTTTATTCTTCTAGACTATGCCATGTCTAATCAGTGCTTTTAGTAGAGCAAGACAGAAGTCAGTCCTTTGGGAAGTTTCCCTTAAAGCCAGAATTCTGTTTTTCTTTTTTTTTTTTCTTTTTTTTTTTTAATATATATATATTTTTATTATTATTATACTTTAAGTTTTAGGGTACATGTGCATAACATGCAGGTTTGTTACATATGTATACTTGTACCATATTGCTGTGCTGCACCCATCAACTCGTCAGCACCCATCAACTCGTCATTTACATCAAGTATAACTCCCAATGCAATCCCTCCCCCCTCCCCCCTCCCCCCTCCCTATGATAGGCCCCAGTGTGTGATGTTCCCTTTCCCGAGTCCAAGTGATCTCTTTGTTCAGTTCCCACCTATAAGTGAGAACATGCGATGTTTGGTTTTCTGTTCTTGTGATAGTTTGCTAAGAATGATGGTTTCCAGCTGCATCCATGTCCCTACAAAGGACACAAACTCATCCTTTTTGATGGCTGCATAGTATTCCATGGTGTATATGTGCCACATTTTCTTAATCCAATCTGTCACTGATGGACATTTGGGTTGATTCCAAGTCTTTGCTATTGTGAATAGTGCTGCAATAAACATACGTGTGCATGTGTCTTTATAGCAGCATAATTTATAATCCTTTGGGTATATACCCAGTAATGGGATGGCTGGGTCATATGGTACATCTAGTTCTAGATCCTTGAGGAATCGCCATACTGTTTTCCATAATGGTTGAACTAGTTTACAATCCCACCAACAGTGTAAAAGTGTTCCTATTTCTCCACATCCTCTCCAGCACCTGTTGTTTCCTGACTTTTTAATGATTGCCATTCTAACTGGTGTGAGATGGTATCTCATTGTGGTTTTGATTTGCATTTCTCTGATGGACAGTGATGATGAGCATTTTTTCATGTGTCTGTTGGCTGTATGAATGTCTTCTTTTGAGAAATGTCTGTTCATATCCTTTGCCCACTTTTTGATGGGGTTGTTTGTTTTTTTTCTTGTAAATTTGTTTGAGTTCTTTGTAGGTTCTGGATATTAGCCCTTTGTCAGATGAGTAGATTGCAAAAATTTTCTCCCACTCTGTAGGTTGCCTGTTCACTCTGATAGTAGTTTCTTTTGCTGTGCAGAAGCTCTTTAGTTTAATTAGATCCCATTTGTCAATTTTGGCTTTTGCTGCCATTGCTTTTGGTGTTTTAGACATGAAGTCTTTGCCCATGCCTATGTCCTGAATGGTACTACCTAGGTTTTCCTCTAGGATAAAGCCAGAATTTTGGATGCACACTCCACTCTTCTCTTCCCCTTTACCCCCTTGAGGGAGAGGATATCAAGCTGTATCTCTTTCTCTCTGTCTGCTGTAACACAGGTCATCTGGAGGAGGAGCAAGTCACCCAAACTCCCTGTTTTCTGTGGCCCCAAGGCATTTAAAATATGCCAGGTGGTCTCCTCAGTGATTCAAGACAAGTGACACAGAAACCAGTACCTGAGGCAGTCCATCAAAAAATTGGAATATTGGATACATACTCCAACTCTTTCACTCCCAAGGGAGAAGCCAGGAGTTGGCAGCTTTCTTTTACTCATTTCACGATGAGTCTGGGAGAGAGACTATTGCAAGTTAATGCAAGCTAATCCAAACCATTGCTTTTATTCTCAGTAGCCCCTAACCCAATGCCCTTTCCTATCCATGCTTAGATTCAGGCAAGACAGAAATCATCCCTCTGGAAGACCACCAAAATGTCTAAACTTTAGACTATGTTCTAGTTTTCTCTTTCTTTCCCCAGAAAAAAAAATCTGGAAGGTGGAACTTTCCTCCCAATTGCACTGTGCTGTCCTGGGGGTGGGGATAGGAGACTATAGTGAAAGGGTGATGCACTTTTCCTACCAGTTTCAATGTAGCTGGTGTCATGATCACCTGGTGTGCAGGAGTCTCTTAATTGATTTCTGAATTTCTCACAAAGGGAATTAGTCCATGTATTATCATTGAGTCAGTCTCAGTGGGGTGAATGAGGTTTTAGGACATCCTATACTGCCATCTTACTCTAGCAGAACTGAGCTTTATTCATATAATCCATCCCACCCCTTTCATCCTCTGATTCTCAAGAGAATTGACTCCACCACCAGCTCCAGGGATACATCTGACTGTTCTAAGGATCATTTCATCTTTTTTGCCAGCAATGTGATTGTGCTTAGGCCAACTTAATTCAAGGAAAGTGTTGCTATCCCTAGAGCATTCTGGAAAAGTCTGCCTTGCTCTTCTGAGAAAGCCTCCAGAAGCAATGTTCTCCCCCATGTGAAAAAAGAAGCATGAAGCAATTGGATGGTATTGTAGGGTCATGAAGAAACTGGTCTTATGATGAAGACAAAACTATAAATGGCATCACAGAGAGACCAAAAGAAACTGAGTTCTTGATAACATGTTTTGTTTCTTGAAATAATCAAAGCTAAATCCCACTATTAGCTTTGGATTTCTTGTAATGTGAATCCTTATTGTATAAATTTGAATCACATGTTCTGATACTTATGGAAAAAGCATATGGGATGAACTATAGAATGTCATTAACATCTCTGAAGCTTAGTTATCTGACCTATAGGGATCCTTCGATGATTTAATGTGATAATGTTTATAAAGTCTCATCCACAGTGTTACAGTCATTCAGTTCTCAATAGGTATTAGTTTCTTTTTCTTCTTTGAATACAGAGACTCAGCATTTCTTTATCCACCCACCCTTAGACTTATCAAGGGGCATACTTCCTCTTTTTTGTTTTCTAAGGTAAAAACAAACAAATTTTACATGGCTCCCAAAAGGAAAGAGTACAATTTCTTTAGCAGAAAAATGTTTTTTTCTCTTTTGTTCCCAGTAATAAGATTAGTCCAAATTTCTTTTCAATTTTCACCCCCTTACTCCAGACCCAATTTTCTATGAAAATTTAAATGGACATGCTTGAAATAACTGTTATTTATTATGTATAAAAGTTGGAGTATGGGAACATATGATTGAGAACGGACAGCTTTTGTTCCAAGTCTGAGACCAGAAACAATGTTTCCCCAAACTCCACAAGCTATATTTAATGATTAGTTTTTACATAAAAGCAAAGGGGAAAATGTGCTACCATGGTAGGTACTGCACCAGACCACTGGGTCTAAGTCAGCCAAAACAATGTATGTATATGCAAAAGTAGTGGCAGACTTGAAGTCTGCAGATCATCATTTGTAGTTCAAAAAAGCAATTGGTTTAGCATTTCACCCTGCAAATTGTGATTTAATCTTTCATCTTTTTTCTTAAGAGACCTTGGAGTATCAATCAGATGAACACTGTGCCATGCAACAAGCTAGAGTAGATTTAAGCTGACACAATAAAAATTGAGTTTTCATGTCCACTTGTAAAAGATTTGTGCACTTATAAACTATATCATTTATGTGATTTGTGAAGTCATTGGATAAATGACACCAATACAAATAGGGTTCATTGTGTAACATACAGCAGATTTCTAATTTTGTGTGTTGTCAAGTAGTGTTTATGGTACTTTAATATTTCCACATAGCTGGTGACAAATTATAATTGAAGAGACAGCTAACTCTAATATAACTCTACTATAGATTTTTGCTCTTCAGAACACATTATCAAGGCCATTTTTACGAACTTAACACACATCACTGCCCTTCATGTGTGGATTTAGCTTCCTTCAATTTATTTTTACTTCCCCTGCCTATATTTTCTTTCTCCTTGCTCCAGTATCTGTGTTTTTCCTGACCACTGAGCTAAATCAGCACCATGGAGCAAATTATAAAGTATTGAACATAAGAGTTACACTACTTTAAGTGGCATCAATGAAAGCAGTTTGGGACTACATAGTTTCAAGCAATATTGGTTATATTGCTTTTTAATCCATCAATGTCCACAGTTTTTACGGTGTACCAAAAACCCTGTGGGAAAAAAAAGCATATAAATCTAAAGCAAAAGGTCCTGATTAAATAGTACATTGAGCTGACTGCTCCCTATATGTAACTGTTTGCTACTAATAAGACATGGTAAGAAGTTCATGAACTATTTGAGACTGTCTAATTGCAACCCACAAAAGACTGTATGCTTATCTTATATGCGAATAGCTGTTCCTGAAATAAGTTATTAATTTATATTTATTTTACTTATTTTACTCCCTATCAAACTTATCTTCTAGATATTTTATACAAGCGTCCAGTTCAGGAGCAAAAGGTTATAATAGATGGGTTAACAATTACTGTAACTTAAATAATTTCTATCAACTAGAATATTTATTGAATACTTTAGCACAAGGCTAACTTGGAAAAAGAATAAAAATTACAAGGCACAGTTTCTTTCTAGGGTTTAATTGAGAAAAAAAATTGAGAGTCAGGCACAGTGACTTGCACCTGTAGTCCCAGCTACTGGGGAGGCTAAGGTTGGAGCATCATGTCAGCGTAGGAGTTAAGGCTGCAATGAGGAATGACCATGTCACTGAACTCCAGCCTGGGTGACAGAGAGAGACCTTATTTCTAAAATAATAATAATAATAATAATAAAAGTTGTGGAGATACACACACACACATATTATGTAGTGCTATAATATATAGTTATATATTGCATATAGTTATATATCATACATAGTTATACAACTATATATTTCATATTATTTATAACATACTTTTAATATACATGTAATACATCTTATGTTTACATATATATTGCTATGTATACATATGTATTACCATATATGTTTAATGCACATAAAACAAATTTACGATAAATATTATATAATATAGATTATGTTGCATGTAATAATATCACTATGTATATGACAAAGTATCAAAATTGAGTTATTTTATTAATTCAGTCAACAAACATTCTGGGTATAGAACAAAGCTTGGCACACTTTCTATAAAGAGTCAAACAGTACATAGTTTAGGCTTTGCTGGTCATATAGCCTCTATTGGAGCCATTCTACTGTCCAGAAGTACAATATAAATGAAGGGTGTGGCTGTGATCCAATAAAACAGAAATTCTTTCTGCAACTATAAGGGTCTATGTGACCCGGCTTTTTGTTTGCTTTTATCATTGAATCTTTGCTGTCGTAGGCACAGGGACTTCTTGTTGGCAACCACCACAACAGAGCTTAGCAATTGTTTCTGCCTGCAATCCTCCTACCCCCAGATATCTGCGAGACTTGTTTCTTTATCTTTTTACTCATCTATCACCTTCTGAGTGAGTTCTTTATGACCATGTTATCTAATACCGTAATACATCACACTGAAACCTCCCAACAGCCTTGTCCAATACTTTATAATAGATGGCACTGGTTTAGCCACGGGTGAGAAAAAACACAGACACTGGATCAAGAATGTCTGAGTCGAATTCTAGTTCTCTTCATTTGCTGGCTATATCATTTTAGGCCAATTTTTTTTATCTCTCTGTGGCTTATTTTTTCTTTGTAATGCGGACATACCAATAATATATACCTCATAGGGCTGTTCTGAGCTAATTAGTTAATATATATAAAATGCTTAGTGCAGTGTCTGGCATTTAGTCTCATAGGATGGTTAGCTACTATTACTACTAATTTGTTTATCATCTGTCTCCCTTTGCTAGAATATAAACTCCATGAGGAAGAGATGTGCATCTTCTCTTGTCACCATTGTACTCTTAGTATCTAGAGCAGCAACTGTTACAGAGTAAGTGCCAAATTATTATTGAACTGAATGAAATTTCTAAAATGATAGAGAAATCTAAAAATAAATAATCCAACACAAGGCAGAGAAGCAAGGCAGAGAAGTAGACAAGTAACAAAAGAAAAAAATATATGAGAAACAGAACACAGAAAATAAGTTGCAGAAATAATTCCATATCATTAAACATTAATTATAGTCATTAGCTCCAACATATGAAAAGGAATTAAATCTATTTTAAAAACACAGATTTCATGGTTCGATTTTTAAAAGAAAACCGGAAGTATCATGCTGACAAGAGACATGCTTGGAAAACTCACACACATGCATACATAAATGCACAGAGATTGAACATAAAATGATGGGAGAGACTATGTCTTGCAAAAACTAGCCAAGAACTTTAGAGACCAAGAAGAGGGGCAGGAGAGAAGGGGGTGAGGGATGAAAAGCTACATATTGAATACAGTGTACTCTACTTGGATGACAGGTGCACTAAAATCTCAGACTTCACCACTGTACGATTCATCCACGTGACCAAAAACCACTTGTACCTACAAAGCTATTGAAATATATACATAAACTAATCAAGAGAAAGTTCAGGTAGAATGTTAATTGTAGATAAGACACAAGTTAAGGCAAAATTCGTTAAAAGAGATAGACACATAAAAACTTAATTCCACCAAAAAGATATAACAATGATGATCTTGCATGTACCTAAGAGACATGCAAAAATTTTTATTGTAGCACTATTTATAATAGCAAAAATATGGCTTGTTTATTTAAAAACCATGAGATAAGAAACAAATCAAATTTTTAAAATATAACTTTATGCCACATTGTAAAATATGTAGATAGACTTATATCTGCATAGAAAAAGAAACTAGAAAGAATTCAACAGACATTGAACATTTATTATTTCTAAATGGTAGAATATAAGGTGATTTTACTTATGTTCCTTTTTTAAATTTATCTTTCCTAATTTTATATAATAGACATTATATATAATTTTTAAGTAGGAAAATAAATAATTTTTAATTTAAAGGCTTATCAGCAAACCATGGAAATTTATTCTTATATATATTCATTATATATATACCATGATGTGTATATATACCTCATATATATATACACACACACACACATATATATATATATATGCGTCATGGCATCATGACATCAATATTAACTTTTGTTTAGTGGGAGCACTGCTTATTAGAGTGCTTATAAAACTACTACCGTCAATTGAATTTTGGACACATTCAAATGTTTCTATTTCTTGTTGTCTCTAACCTTAGTTAGGTATAGCAATTTTAGCCACAAACAAATAGTAGAAATTCTTCACATATTTGTTGAGAACATAAATATTCATTAGCATGTCTTATTTAACCCTTCAGGATAACTTCAGCCTATATCACCCCCCACCGATTCCAAGTTATCAGTTTCTACACTCCAACTTTGCAGTGATGCAGGCATGTTATTTATGCTTTCATACATATATTCTATACATCTGAAATAATATGAAAACCCCCTGCTGGCATTATCACTCCAAACATTTCACACAATGCCACAGGAGTAATGGTTTGAACAGGAAAAGAATAAATCTATTTTATATTAAATTTACATTATATAAATTATTATTTAAATTATTTTATAAATAACTAAAGGATTTTTGTTGTTAACGTTTTAAAGATCTAAACAGAAATTTCTGCCTGATTTTTAAAATCTGTGTTTTAAATGCCATTCTGTCATTGTCACGCTAAAGGGAGGTATTCTACACTCATGAGTGATACTTTCTTAGTAACTTCAGGTGTTTGCCTATGTTCTCTAGCTCTGCCTCACTCTGTCTCTTAGATTCTCTTTCTTCCTGTCTCTGTGTGTGTGTGTGTGTATGTGTGTGTGTGTGTGTGTGTCTCATTCTCTTTCCCACTCTCTTCTCAGACCTTGGGCTAGTCTTACGCTAAGGGAAAGAGAGAAGCACTAAATTGTAAGTCAAATTAGAATTTTGAATTAGATTAGATTTTAGGTTTTAATAGCTGCAAATAACTGAAATGCTATGTAATCTTCTCAAAATGCTGAGACAGGGTAGGAAAGACTGATCCTACAGAGTGTTTCAATGGTGGTGTTAAGATTGAAAAACCCTGTTTCCTGGTGGTACCCTACTGAGTTCAATCCATGTAAGAAATTGATTAAAATTTATTCCTGAAGTCTGAATTATTCATCAACAGCCCTGTCCAGGTCATGCTCACTGTGCTCTATGAAGTCTTGGTTTCATGAGTACTTCCAAGTTGACCTGAGGCCTAAAGATCTCTCCTGCAGTCTTAAGGAATCTAACCTGTATTCTCTGTGGTCAACTGCTTTACCAAGTCACAGGGGACAAGAGCCATCTGTAATTGTATACAAAACAGGGTAGCCTAAATCTAGCCATGAAAAGGACCATTTGTCTATGGGTAAAAGACTCTCAGAGATGAACTATGTGTCATGGGTAACTTCTCTTATTATTGTGAGGAGCGGTTTAGTGCCTACTAGCCATCAAAACTTCAATCTTCTCTAAACGAAGAGGGTCTTTGCTGTATATTTGTGTCACTGGAGTAATTTTTCCGATAGAATCCAATAGATGAAGTCATCTGCCCAAAGGTGAAGTCATCTCAAATTACATGCATTTGTTCATTTCTGCCTTCATAATCAGAAGCAAGTAAATTACATTTCCATTTTGCACATATGTCCGTTATTTTTCATACCTTCCTTGTCTCAGAACTTCCCCACTACTACTTCCACTGAAACAAGGGAATGTACACTTTCTTTGTATGACTTTTAAGAAGGGCATAACATTGAGAAAGATAGTGGGTTTTTAATGCAAGCATATTATTCTTTACTCATTAATGAATTTCACAATATTTATCAAGTCTTACCCAGTTCCAGACCTATGACGTGGGATACAGTTGTAAGCATGATGCTATGGCTTCTCTTTACTGGGCTGTAGTACAAGAGAGACCCAGATAAGTCAAAAGGAGATTACAGAGCACTCTCACAGGCTTGGTGCCCGGGGCCATCTACCACTTGCTAGTTAAGTGACCTTGATTAGGTGACTGTCCAATTCTCAACCTCAGTTTCCTTGGCCTGCCCAAGTCATGCCACCTTTACCTGTCCTGGCATTACTGTTTCACCCCTGGACTTCCCAAGTCTGTTCAATCTCCACCCAAAACTTTTCCTTTTATAATGGCAAGTGTTTTTCAAGACAGAAGAATAGGGGGTGTTCTGAGAACAGTGAAAAGTATTACAGACTTTGAGGACAGAGAGTCTCAGGGGTGAATGTCAAATCTAAGAAGGAAGCAAATCAACTGACAAGATTGACTCAGGCATAGAGTTCTAGAAATAACCAGCGTTTTAGAATAGTTAAGAACAATGGTTAGTAACAATGCTCAGAGCAAAAGGCCTAGACTACTATAAGCCGAGTAAAGAGGTTATAATAATAGTTTCTGGAAGTATACTGAGACAGACCTCCTGAGGGAAAATCAATCTAATGTTTTTGTACAGAGAAAAAAATGTACTGAAGAATGAAAATATAATGCCAAGATATACAAATTGCCTACTAGCTTATTCTACCTCCTGTGGTCACGTAGGAACCCCTAAGAATTATCTAACCTCAAAAAAGATGACTTTTGAAATACATAAGTTAGAAACCTCAGCTCTCTCACCACAACACATGCACACACACACAGTTTAGCATGATTAATGAGATTAAATATATTTACAAAGGAAAATAAATAAAAATGTGTTTTATGGGACAGACACATTATTCTTCCTGAATAAAAGTTAGTTCTACATTCCAGAAAATCATTTTAGTATTATTTTCAACAAGCTTTATTTGTAATGAATGAAAATAATTTATCATTTCATATGTGTCAACGAAGGAAGGGAGTTCATTTTTCCTCAAACTTTGCACTTTGAATAAATATTACAAAATTGATTAACATGTAAGTGTTAAGTGCTCTTGATAAACCTCTTGACTTTGATCAAAGAATACAAAATGAACAGAGTTCTAAGTGTATATGGTGTGTTACAGGAGCCCACGCAGTGTGGGCAGGCTGCTCTCCCCAGGGAAGACTAGCATTACGGAGCACTCAGCACTTACTAGGTTACCAGTTGTGCCTATTGAGATTAGATACTTCAGTACATAATCATACATATAATGTAGGTTTCATTAATAGTAATGGCCCAAAGTTGATCAGCATTTACCCACACCTAATCATGGAGCATTTCAGTTCCCTTACAAAATGTTCCCAAGCCCCACCTATCCAAGTTTCCTGAGTATCTCACATGTTCCCAGTAGCATCACCTTTCTCCCATACAGTATGCCTGGAAAACCACCATACTCCTCAAGGGTTAGCTGTTTCCACCAAAGGAGCAATCTGCATCTTTAAAATGCCAAAGTTCCATAGTAGTCTGATGTTACATAGGGAAAAATTCATCCTTACTTTAGGTTTCTTACTAAGTCAGTTTTTTTTTTTTTTTCATGAATTATTCCTTTAGCTCTTAAGATGAACTACCATATATGAAAATGGACTTCCATAAGATTGGACTTCCCTACCAATTCTTCAGAAATGCCCAAATATGCTTATTTCTAGATGTGAATACAGTTTAGGCTGAAACTGGAATGTCTACTATATTATTCAAAATCAATACTGCACTAAGTTACTTAAACTACCTTTTTTAAAGGAAAGGAGTGATAGAAGGGGGCAAGATGACTGATTAGAAGTAGCTGCAGTCCACAGTTATCATGGAGAGAAATGAAAATGGTGAGTGAATTCAGCACCTTCAACTGAAATATTCAGGTTCTCACATTGGGACTGACTAGGCAAACAACTCGACCCACAGAGAACAAAGAAAAGCAGATGGGACAAAGACCTGCCAGAAAGTGACATGGAGCCAAAGGAACCCCTAGTCCCAGTCAAGGGAGGTGGTGAGTGATTGTGTGACCCTGCCTGGGAAACCACACTTTCTCCCAGGGATCTTTGCAACCCGTGGATCAGGAGATCCTCTTGTGAGCCCATACCACCAGGGCCTTGGGTCTGATACACAGAGCTGTGCAGAGTCTCAGCAGAGCAGTCACTCATGTTCACACAGAGAAAATCCAGGAGTTTTATAGACTCCCACCTTGGGAATCCTGGCAAATCAGGAGATCCATCTGTATATTCCTCTAGAAAGGGGGCTGAATGCAGGGAGCCAAGCAGCATTGTTCTGTGGGCCCCACTTCCATGGCACCTCACAGGGTTAAGACCCACTGGCTTGAAATTCCACCAACTAGTGCAAGAGGTTGGAGACTGCCTGAGATAGACGAGTTTCTGTGGGTAGAGGTGGTCACCATTTCTGTGGTTAGATCAACTCAGCTATTTTAGCCGGTTCAACATACACAAATCAATAAATGTAATTCATTACATAAGCAAAACTAAGGACAAAAAACACACAATTATCTCACTAGATGCAGAAAAGGCCTTTGTGTTAAAAACTCTCAATAAACTAGGTATTGAAGGAACATAGCTCAAAATAATCAGAGCCATAGATGACAAACTCACAGTCAATATCATACTGAATGGGGAAAAGCTAGAAGCATCCATCTTGAAAACTGGCATGAGACAAGGATGCTCTCTCTCACCACTCCTATTCAACATAGTACTGGAAGTACTGGCCAGGGAAATCAGGCAACATAAAGAAATAAAGGATATTCAAATAAAAAGAGAGGAAGTCAAATTATCTTTATTTGCAGATGACATAATCTTATATCTAGAAAATTATATCATCTCAGCCCAAATGCTTCTTAAGCTGATAAGCAATTTCAGCAAAGATTAAGGATACGAAATCAATGTGCAAAAATCACAAGCATTTCTATACACCACAACAAACAAACAGAGCCAAATCATGAATGAATTCTCATTCACAATTGCTACAAAAGGAATAAAATACCTAGGAATACAGCTAACAAGGGACCTCTTCAAGGAGAACTACAAACCACTGCTCAAGGAAGTCAGAGAGGACACAAACAAATGGAAAAACATTCCAAGTGCATGGATAGGAACAATCAACGTCATGAAAATGATCATACTTCCCAAAGTAATGTATACATTCAATGCTGTTCTCATTAAGCTAACTTTGGCATTCTTTACAGAATTAGGAAAAAAAAATTATTTTAAAATTCATATGGAACCAAAAAAAGAGCCCAAATACCTAAGTACCTAAGACAATCCTAAGCAAAAATAACAAAGGTGAAGGCATCACACTAACTGACTTCAAACTATACTACAGGGCTATAGTATTCAAAACAGCATGGTACTGGTACAAAAACAGACACATACACCAATGGAACAGAATAGGGAACTCAGAAATAAGACCGCACACCTACAACTATCTGATCTTCAACAAACCTGATGAAAACAAGCAATGGGGAAAGGATTCCCCATTTAATAAATGGTGCTGGGAGAACTGGCTAGCCATATTCAGAAAATTGAAACTGGACTCCTTTCTTACACCATATACAATGAACTCAAGATGGATTAAAGACTTAAATGCAAAACAATAAAAACACTAGAGGAAAATCTAGGCAATACTATTGAGGACAGAGGCATGGGCAAAGATTTCATGACAAAAATGCCAAAAGCAATTGCAACAAAAGCAAAAATTGACAAATGGGATCTAATTACACTAAAGGGCTTCTGCACAGCAAAAGAAACTATCGTCAGAGTGAACAGACAACCTAAAAATGGGAGAAAAGTTTTGAAGCCTATCCATCTGACAAAGTTCTAAATCCTGAGTCTACATGGAACTTAAACAAATTTACCAAAAAATAAAAAAATAAAAAAATCCCAACAACCCCATTAAAAAATGGGCAAAGGACATGAACAGACACTCAAAAAAGACATTCATGAGGCCAACAAACATATGAAAAAAAGCTCAACATCACTGAATATTAGAGAAATGCAAATCAAAACCACAGTGAGACACTATCTCATGCTAGTCTGAATAGTGATTATTAAAAAGTTGAGAAACAACAGATGCTGGCAAGGTAGCAGAGAAAAAGGAATGCTTTTAACTGTTGGTAGGAATGTAAATTAGTTCAGCCATTGTGGAAAACAGTGTGGCAATTCCTCAAAGATTTAGAGGCAGAAATACCATTTGACCCAGAAATCTCATTACTAGGTATATACCCAAAGGAATATAAGTCATTCTATTATAAAGATGCATTCACGTATATGTTCATTGCAGCACTATTCACAATAAAAAAGATGGAATCAACCTAAATGCCTATCAGTGATAGACTAGATTAAGAAAATGTGGTTGGTACATATTCACCAAGGAATACTATGCAGCCCGAAAAAGGAACAAGATCATGTTTTTTTCAGGGACATAAATGGAGCTGGTAGCCATCCAAACATCACATGTTCTCACTTACAAGTGGGAGCTGAATGATGAGAACCTATGGACACATAGTGGGGAGCAACACACCCTGGAGAGCCCGCTGGAGGGGGTTTGGGGTGAGAGAGAGCATCAGGAAGAATAGCTAATGGAGGCCGGTCCTAACACCTAGGTGATGGGTTGATCTGTGCAGCAAACCACTATGTCCTGTGTTTACCTACATAGCAAACCTGCACATCCTGCACACATACCCCAAAACTTAAAAGTTGAAGGAATAAAAAAGGTAAATATGTACATTTTAAAAAAGGAAAGGAGTTATCTGAAAACAGTTCAATGTGCCCAATATGGCTAAAATTATAATTGGAGACAATTAAGCATGTGAATATATATATACATATGTAGAATTATAAATATCTCATACCACTAGATGGTATACCATATGCAATTATGATTGTTAGACATATCTTTCTGGGAATGATGTCAATAACATTCTTTCAAAAAACATCAGTAACGCCAATGTTCTTTCAATAATGCCAACAACAAATACTTTCCATTTCCCTCTTCTTGTAAACAGCAGTCAATGGATTTCTTCATTGTAAATCCTCATATTCTATGATTGTATGGCAGACATTAAAAGGTCATTATACGCAGTGGAACATCTTAGGTTACACAGAGATGAATAGATGCGTAAGATTAGCATATTAACTACAAGTGGGGTGTATATGGAAATGCATAGAGTACATGATTAAAAGTAATTCTAGTATGAAAATCTAGATCTATCTTTTCAAAGTACATGCCTAAGGCTGGGCACAGTGGCTCACGCCTGTAATCCCAGAACTTTGGGAGGCTGAGGCAGGTAGATCATCGAAAGTCAGGAGTTTGAGACCAGCCTGGCCAACACGGTGAAATCCTGTCTTTACCAAAAAATACAAAAATTACCTTGGAGTGGTGGCATGCGCCTGTAATCCCAGTTACTCAGGAGGCTGAGGCAGGAGAATTGCTTAAACCTAGGAGGTGGAGGTTGCAGTCAGCCAAGGTCACACCATTGTACTCCAGTCTGGGCAAAGTCTCAAAAAAAAAAAAAAAAAGTACATGCCTAGTGGCAGTGGCATCTGTATGGTAATAGAAAAGCTTGAATCTTTATTTAATATGCAGCCTTTGGCACTTGATTTTACTGTTTACCATTGATTTTCACATTTTAAAGAAATCTTACTTTTTCTGTCTTCCTATTTTTATTGTTATTTATAATCACCAAATCACATATTTATGTCAGAATGTGCATACTTGGGTATGTTTATTTACACAGGCATGTAACAGTGTAACATCTGTGCTAGAAAAGAATGGTTTACAAGTATGACCCGTGAGAAATAAAGAGGAGGAAATTATGTATTCAATAATCTACTATTTGACAAGACTAAAGGTACCATCAAAAAACTTATCTTATTTAATTGCCATAGTTTATTAAAATGACTAATATGTCCTCCTCTTGCTAATGAGAAAACTGAAATTCAGAAAGGTAAGTAACTTGCCAAAATGTATACATGCATTAATGATAAAAATCAGATTCAAGTCCACGTCCAACTCCAAAATCCTTATTCTTTCAACTGTGCAGTAATTGCTGTTTTGTGTTTATATTAAAATACAGTATGGGATGTGTGTGCTTGCCTGAATACATTTTTTAAAAGACATTTTTAATAGTAAGTGTTTTCAAAAACACAGACTGTGTGATCACAAAAACAGAGGTCATCAAATAAATTCTCCCAAAACACGAGTTTTACCCAGCACCAGCCTTCATTGCTGGTTAGCAAAAGATGCAACACTTGCAACACAGAGGCCTTGAATTATCACATTCTTGAGTCTATTTCCTACACTGGGATATGTGGTGGTTCCATTATGATGAGTCAACAGAGGGCAAGTTCAACTAAAGGAAACTCTTTAGTTTGGGGGTCTGTACACTTTGTGTGTTATGCTAGTCACCAAGCTCCATTCGGGTTACATAACTAACCTTCATTCTTCAGTGTACCTGTAGTCATATACATAGCAAGTTTGTTTACATAAACAGATCGAACAACCAGAAATACATACTCCTAATGCATATCTAGGTCATTAGTTAGGTGTTTAAAAATGCATGCAAGACCTTCAAGTGTCTTGAAGCTAATAAATTCATTTAGTTAACATTAGCAAGGACTTCAGGTTGGAGTAAAAATGACACCACATGTTTTTGAGGAAGAAATCAGGTATCAGGTATACTTATTTCTCTCCCATAGGTTTTATTGTGTAGAGATTAGTCATTTTTACCAGAATTCTGAAAAACATGGAAAGACAGATATATTCTTCTGTCTGAAAAAAGTGGATGTTTATAATTATCTGTATAACACATATGTAGATTTATAGCAAATGAATACATTTACATATCACTTTTGGTATAACAAGGCTCTTTCAGAATTAAGACATTAAGTTGCTGATTACTGCTTTAATGTGTCTGGGACAGAGCTTCTGAGAGTCTGCCTAGAGGAAGCAAGAAGCCCTAAAAAGGCTCTTAAAAATATTCTTCCCTCTCAGTTATGCCAATTAAAGATTATTGAGTTTTCAAGACCTCTCTTTGGGCCATCAATCATTCACACTTTGACATGAATTAATCAGTTAATTTTGATTTGTTTCTTGCTATGTATCAGCAGATTTGATAGACGAAGCATGGTATAAGTATTCCAGTTCTATTTTGAGGACAGAAAGGCCTTAGTAGGGTCTGAGAGTGGGCAATATGAGGGCAGTGATCAATCTGGGGATGGGAAAAATTGAGGAAATGTCAGTACAGAATAGGGAAGAGAAAAAGAGCTGGGAAAACACTCAACATAAATCTAGCTTTTTAGCAGTTTTGACAATGGCAAATCTTGGTGGTGTCCAAAAGACCACACGACTGAAATCATCTGGGTTATCATATGTTGTTGGCCATTGCATATGTCATTCTCCAGTGTTCCTAAATTTGTGTGGCAGCCTAAGAGAAATAGTTTTTCCAAGATAATAACTGTGTATAGAAATAGAGCCACCAAAATTTCCTATGATCCTTTAGTCAATTCAGAAAGGTAAGGACTAATTATCTATCAGCAATAAATAGTGAGAGAATTGACTTCAGTGTAAATGTAGTTTAAAGTAGAGGAGATATTGTGTCCATAACTGGAAAAGAATAATCTGTAATAAGAAATAAATAAAGTAAATAAAAGAAGTCTTAGAAATAAGTAATATGATTACTGAAATAAAAATTCAACTCAGAATTTAATGATAACATGAAAATTGTATCTCCCAAATCAAAACAATTAAAAAGAGATAAAAATGCAAGAGAAAAGACAAACAATAAAAACCTTAGAAGACCAATTCAGGGCATCAAACATGCAATTAATAGAAATTCTAGAAAGAAAGAGCCAAGAAAGAGATGGGAAGAAGTTATTATTTAAGCAAAACAACAACAAATATCTCTGAGTGGAAGAAGGTCATAAGAACCTGGATGCAAAAGTGTCCAGAATTAAATGATCACTTTAAAATGCAGAAGAAAATGTTTACCACTGCAACCTGTAGACATAGAGCAATTTCTTCAAGTTCTGAAGAACACTTTTTCATCCTAGAGGTTCGTAACTAGACAATTATCAAGACTTTGGAAAGTGAAATTGAGACGTGTTCACACATGCAGAAGCCCAGAAAATTTACCCTCACACAGTTCTTTTTAAGACACTACTTATGGCAATGTGCTCCAGACAAATGAATGAAAAAACTGCAGCTGACACCTTTTTAAAAGCCAACCTGCTTTTTCTATTTAAGTTTTTACCTCTCTCATAGATGATCTAGGAATGGTGATCTTATTTCCTACTTTGAAGTTAAATTTTGATTATTGAAACCAATCATAGTAATTCCATTGCTCCTGCCAATAATTGGTTTAGAGAACCAAAGAACAGGAAGTCAGCAGAATGTCTTCCAGGGAAAATTATTTTAGTACAAAAACAGAGAAATAAAAATAAAACTCTAGATATTCCCGTAAGTATGTGAGCCTAGAATCATGAAGGCTGTTTTTCCACACTATCAACAGAAACACAGCTGGACAAAGACAGTATGCTAAGGATAGTAGGACAGAAAGATGGAAAGCAATTACTTTTTTGTTGAAAATTCCCTTTTTTCTTTAACATTACCATGCTTTCTTGTCTTCATTTCATTCATCCACCTTTGAATTTTCTCATTAATTCATTTGCATGCTGATCTCTCCCATCAGTGGGCCATATGCTCTTTGAGAGCAGCGACTTTGTCTCATTAATTGTTGTATCCCCATGACCTCACTCACGGGGTGCACTCAGTAAATATTTATTGAATGAATAAATGCGGGAGTGGGGGCGAGATGATATAAATAAGCCAGCATAGTAGGAAATCCATTTATAGGGCACAAAATTAATAAAGTTTAAACTAACTCTATGAGCATATTATTTAGAGATGTAAAGACAGGGAAGAAACAGTTAAAAAATTTAAAAGTGGCTAAGTTGCCTCTTAGGAAGCATTATCAGCAGCCAAATATGGGTTTTCTACAGTGTTGCAAGCTATAGGTATAATATTCTTTTTCTGTTTTTTCTATGATGACATTTAATATCCTCCATTCATTATTTTAACCACTTATACTTGTCTTCCTAGTCCTCTCATGCTGAGGCTGAAGATCATAAATTGAGGAAGATGGTACAACAGTTCCATTTCTTATACAAATGAATATAACATTTGCATAAATCATTATCTAGAGGCAATGCCCTCACTGCTATTTCATGCCTTTAAAACTTTTTCCTAGGGCTCAAGAACAGAAGTCTGAAACTGATTGATTTACTGGAATGTTGGCTTACTCTTCCACTGCCAAGTAAGAGCTCAAACTTGACTTTAAATTTATCACAGAAAACAGGAAATTTAAGGAAAAAGACTTTTATTTATAAGCATACCAGTGTCCCTTACCTATCCATAGAGAAAAAATTAATTTTGCAGGTGTGATAAAAAAAGGATAACATTTTCATTTTATATTTCTGGGAGAAGCAACAAGGATTCACTTAGTGTTTTACAATAAGGCCTGAAGGAAAATATACACTTTTAATTAAAAGAATAATTTCAAAAGACACTGAAACCAAATTAAATCTCCTTGGGGTTTTAGTATTATCCTAGGCCTAAAGAAAATATTACAGAAGGAATTTCCCTTTAATTTCATAATAGAGGCAGACTTAAGACATTTCCCAGTATGTCATTTACTGTCCATTTACTCCCAATGTCTCTTATATTGTAACCTCTGCTGTTGTGAAGTCAATACAGCTTCCTATCAAATTGGATAATCTACGACCTAACATTGAAGGGTTTGGCATAAATGTTCTGGTATGAGTCTGAATAGAGTAAATGGTTCACCAAATTAAAGTCCTTGATGAACTGTGTAGATAAAGATTTTACATACTTAATAACATCTTTTACATTTACAAAAAAAAGTGAGAAACAGCTTTTCTATATGAGACTAAAAGAGCTTGCATGGAGGGCATGTAAAATATGACAATAAACAAAGGGGAAACAGGGAAGAAATCATTTCAATCATTTAAGAAATGGCAGCAAAATACAGACTAGTTATTTCCTTCTAAAACCTTGATTTTAGGGACTTTCATTACCAGCAACATGATAAACCAGATATATATTTCATCCTTCTTATGAATAACATCTTCTCAAATGTATCTGTGAGTTGACATGTGAAGACTAATTTATACATTAATTTCCTTTCTTCATTAAGACTGGAAAGCAGAGGACAAGGCTAAGGCCATATGTAACATGGGAAGTCTAATAGGAGACTCGTAAAATTGGGGCCTCAAAGGACTCCAACCACAGTATAAGGATTAATTACAAATAAATGCCCTCTGTCTACCTATATGAAAATATCTCATGTACCCCACAAATATTTACACCTACTATGTAGCCACAAAAGTTAACAATTAAAATTTTTAATAATAATAATAACAATAAATTTGTTTAAATGCCCTCAATGGTTCATCAAGAAAAAAATGCCTGTCTTGAAATTTGGCACTGAAATATGGGATACCAAAGGGCAATAAAACCAAGACACACTTAGGGAAAAGAACAAGATGAAATGACTTGCTCTAAGACCAATTCTCTCTTTAAGCTTTTCTATTTATTACAATATCAAATGTAACTAACAGACATTACTTATATATTATTTCCCACATTATCCTTCAGAGATACATGATCTTTAGGTATATTTTCTGCCTTGAAAATTATTTTAGACAACAATTTACTGTGCATTGATGGTTACACGCATTACAAAAATAGCAATTCTTTTTGCCTCTCATATTTTTCACCGTTAGCCAATGATCATTAAGTCTATTGCCACACATTTAAGATTTTTAAAAAATTATAACAGAACCCACTCCCTCTACCAATTTCTATGTAAGTCAGGATACTATACTTTGTATTGTCATAACAAAAACCCAAATCTCAGAGAAAAATACAACAAAAGTTTATTTTATACTGAGACTACATATCCAATGTTGATCAGCAGTTAATACTTCTGGTGTTATACTTACCTAGGAACTCAGGCTGACAGAAGCTCAATTATATGTTTCCATGATGACAACAGAAATAGAAGACAATATAGTAAACTGTGTACTGCTGCTTAAAAGCTTTGAACTGGAAGGTACACTCATCATTTATCCTCCCATATTGCTGGTCAGGATCTCAGTAGAACACATCAAACTTTCAAAAGGACAGAGAAGTCAAATCATATCATGTGCCCAGAAAGATAAGAGATCTGGGATACTGGTGAAAAGCCAGTATATCAAATTAGCAGAAACAATGAACATCAGAATCTAATGATAAAATTAAAAGAAAGAAAATATCTTACTATATCCTGCATTAGTTTTACTGCTGCTGTAACAAATTACCACAAACTGACAGGTTAAGAAAAACAAATGTATTACAGTCCTGGAGGTCAAAAGTCTGATATGGGCCTCACTGAGCTAACATCAAGGTATCGGCAGAGCTATACTGCTTCCAGAGCCTCTAGGGAAGAATCCACTTTCTTATCATCTTTTCCAGCTTCTAGAGGCTGTCTGAATTCCTTGGATTGTGGCTCTCTTCTATCCAAGAAAATACTGTATAAGATAATTGAAAAAAAAAAAAAAGTCTCTCTCCAAAAGTAACATGACTGTAACAAAAATACAAAATAATTTTGGATGAATTATTATAGAAAATAAGAGAGTTTGGAAATATTGTTGGATTCAAAACAATATAGAGTAAACAAACATTTTGGTAAAAGGAGCAATTCATTTAAAAATAAATCATGGGGGAATGACATCAACAACATGGAGGAATAGGAGGCTTCTGACTCTCTCTACTCGTGGATGTATTGACTTAGCGTCTTCAGGGATCATTCCCCTCTGAGAGAAAGACAGAAACCAGTTGTACCTCATAAATATGTATAATTATTATGATGTGTCATTCCAAAATAAAACAAAACATTTTTAAAAAGCAGTTAAAAAAACTCTACCCACCAGGCAACTGAGAAAACAACCACATCAAACAAGTAGGAAAAGCTGAGGCACACTTGGTCACAGACCCCACCCTGGCCACCATGCTATACAATTGGGAAAGGAATCACCAACACCCATTACCTCCCTGTGGAGAGGAGGGCTTTGACCTCACGTATAGCACCCCAACTCTAAGGTTCCTCATAGTCTTTTAAGTCAGTAAGTCTGGGAGCAGAGGGGACTGGGCATCTATGAGTCTCTCTAGACCACAGGAAAAATGGGTGGTTTTATATGGGGACACAAGCATTTTGAGGACTTCATTTCCCGGGAGAAATACAGAGAAAGATCTCAAAAATGAAGCTTTCTATTTCTTCTGGAAGGAGTTTGTAACACACTCTTTCCTTAACTACTTAAGGACAGGTATTCTAATTAACTTTCATGGAGGAGTTGAAGAGGCATACACAAACAGGAACTTGCCGGCAGACTGAGAAGCAGAATCTTCCTGATTTTCTCCCCCAGCTCATGCTAGACATAAGTTGAGGTCTACCAGTTTCCTCTGAAAGCTTGCCCACTCATCAAGTGCCCCAAATTTTACAGTTCCTACCGAAGGGACTTCATTCTAAACCTCCCTGGTCTGGAGCACAGATAACTGGACATGTGCGAGTTCCTCTAGATCACAGAAAAAAGAGCTGGTTTAAAACAGATGTGCAATTACTTTCAGGGGCTACACCTCCCAGGAGCAGCATGGAGTAGGAGCTAAAAAAGTGAAGCTCTCTTTCTCCCAGGAAAGCGTTTTGGGCACACTCTTCCAGCTGCTACTTGATTACCTGGCTTCTAACTAACTTTTAGCCAGAAGTTAAATGGCTAAACAAACAATAGCCCTGCAGTGGCCTGAGCTGCAGTTCAGCACTGCTTGTGCTTTTCTCCGTCAGTCTGACCCAGCAGTAACTTGAGGTCTACAAATTGCTCCTGGAAAGAGTTTGTTTATGCAAGTGACCCAACTTTTATATCTACACACCCAAGGCACTGGACCCCAAGGCACTGGACCCCAAACCTAGCTTTGGGAGCAGTAAGGACTAGGCATACATAAGTCTCTGTAGATCACAGAATAAAAAGGTGATTTTTTACTGGGTATGCAAAGACTTCCAGGGACTACTCACTCTGAGAACAGTGTAGAAAAGTGAAAGGCACAACTCCCACTTTCTTTCTAAAAGGGCTTACTATATACTCTTCCAGTGCTTTTTTATGGCCCAGCCTCTAACTGCTTGCATTGGGTCATTAACGAGACAAACAGTAGCCCTCTGGTAGCCTGAGCAGGGGCCTGGCACTTCCCAAGCCTTTCCTCTCAGTTTCCTCAGTGATAAATCCAGGTCTATCTATTATTTCCAGAGTAAATTTGTCCATACACTGAGTGCCACAAATTCTATAGCTCTCACAAAGGGGCTGTCTCCGAAATGAACCAGCTCTGGAAGTTATAGCAATCCTGAGTCTCCCTGGACCAAAGAAAGCAAAGAGGTGAGGATGCAAAAGTCATGCTTCCAGTAGCTATCTTTGCAAGGTCAGAAGGTATAACCTAAATGTGAATACAGGACATTTGCCAAAGATCCTCTCCTCAGCTTAGTACAGAAAGAGTGGGAGGTAAACACCCACACTCAACTTCACCATGAGGACAAAAGCAACTGGAATACACATGCAAGGCATCAACCTTTCCAGCTATATATAAAGAACCTGGCTTTTACCTTACTGATCTCAGGGTATTAACAGGACATGGCACACCCTAATCAAAAACAAAGACAGCCATTTGTTGGAGGTCACCGGAAAGAGAGAGTGCAGTTCGAACAAACACAAAGATTTGAGAGAAACCTCAAAATCTCTCAGTGGACAGATTTGTGAGATCCTTCTCCTACAGAAGCCAAATCTAACAGGACTGAGAGAGGCAGTTGTCTTATCTAGTATGCAGAAGCCAATCCAGAGAATTAAGGAAAGTAAAGAAACAGAGCAATGCATTCCCAATAAAAGAACAAGATATATCTCTGGAAACAAACTCAAGTGAAATGGAGATATATGATTTACCCAACCGAGAATTCATGATACTTGTCATAAAGATGCTTACTAAGCTAGGGAAGCAAGGTAAAACAAACCGAGAATTTCAACAAAGAGACACAAAAGATTTAAAAATACCAAACAAAAATTATAAAGCTGAAGATGTCAATAGATCAAGCAGAAAAAAAGATCAGTGAACTCAAAGACAGGTCACTGGAAATCATCCAATCTGAGGAGTAAAAACAAAAATAATGAAAAAGATTAAAGATAGCTTAAGAGATTATAGGACACTATCAAGAACAACAACTTATGCATTATTGGCATTCCAGAAAGAGAAGAAACAGAGAAAGGGATAGAAACATTTTCAAAGAAGTAATGGTAGAAAACTTTCCAAATCCAGGGAAGGAAATAGAAATCCAGATGAGGAAACTCAAAAGACACCAAATAAGATGAATCCATAGACACACTGAGATATATCATAATTAAATCATCAAAAGTTCAAGACAAAGAGAGTTTTGAAAGCAGGAAGGGAAAGTGAATTGTAACATATAAGAGAACATTTATAAGACTACTAGCAGATTTTTCAGCAGAAATCTTGCAGGTCAGAAGAGAGTGGGATGATATATTCAATATCCTGAAAGACAAATACTGCCAATCAGGAATACTATACTCAGCAATCATGTCTTTCAAAAATGAAGGGATGATAAAGGCTTTCTCAGATAAAAGCTGAGAGTTTATCACCATTATGTCTACGTTACAAGAAATGCTGAATGGAATTTTTTAAGGTAAAGAAAATGGATGCTAATTAGTAACATAAAAACATATAAAACCACAAAACTCACTGGTAAGTACATTGTCAAATCCAAAACACTCTAATACTGTAATGGTTGTGGACAAATCCATTATATCTTTATTATAAATGTTAAAAGGCAAAAATATTAAAAACAATGAAAGCTACAATTATTTGTTAAGAGATACAAAGTATAAAAAGATGTAAGTTTCGACATAAGAAATAAAAAATGGGAGGAGGTGGTGTATAAGCATAAAGTTTGTGTATGTGATTAAAATTAAGTTGGTATCAAGTGAAAACAATCTGTTATAAGGAGAAGATGTTTTATGTAAGCCTCAGGGTAATCACAGAAGTCTATAATGTATACACAAAAGACAAAAAGGAGTGATTCAAAGCATACTACTAAAGAAAGGCATTAAACTGCAAAAGAAGGAAATAAGAGAGGAAGAAAGAAACAAAGAATCTACAGACAACTGGAAACAATTGACAAAAAGATACTAGTAAGTCATTTACCTATCAATAATTATTTTGAATGTAAATAAATTAAACTTTTCAATAAAAAGAGAGGGGTTGAATGGCTTAAGAAAAAAAGACTTAACTACATGCTGCCTATTCTTATAAAAGACTCACTAATTCACCTTAAATGATACTCACAGGCTGAAAGTTAAGGGATTAAAAAGATTACTGCATGCAAATAGAAACCAAAAGAGACAGGGGTAACTATTCCTATTTCAGAGAAAATTGACTTTAGTTCAAGATTGTAAAAAGAGACAAAGAAGATTACTGATGCAGTGATAAAAGGGTCAATTGCTAAGAGGATATATAAATTATAAATATATATGCATCAACATCAGAACACATAAATACATAAAGCAAACATTAAGAGATATAAAGAGAGACATAGACTGCAACACAATAATAGTATGAGATTTTAATATTTTATTTTCAACAATAGACAGTGCATCAGTCAATTTTCACACTGCTCTGAAAACATACCTCACACTGGGTAATTTATAAAGAAAGAGGTTTAATTGACTCACAGTTCCACATGGCTGAGGAGGACTCAGGAAACTTATAATCACGGTCAAAGGGGAAGCAAACACATCCTTATTCACCTGAGTGCAGGGAGAGGAAGCACCAAGGGAAGGGGAGAAAATGCTCCTTATAAAACCATCAGATCTCATAAGAACTCACCCACTATCACAAGAACAGCATGAAGGAACCACCTCCATGATCTAATCACTTCCTACCAGGTCCCTGCCAGGACACGTGGGGATTATGGGAACTACAATTCAAGATGAGATTTGGGTGGGGATAGAGCCAATCATATTATTCAGCCCCTGGGCCCTCCGAAATCTCATCTTTCTCAAATTTCAAAATACGATCATGCCTTTCCAATAGTCCCCCAGAGTCTTAACTCATTCCATCATTAACCCAAAAATCCAAGTCCAAACTCTCACCTGAGACAAGGCAAGTCCCTTCCACCTATGAGTCTGTAAAATCATAAGCAAGTTAGTTACTTCCTAGATAGAAGGAGGTACAGGCACTTGGTAAATACCTGCATTCATAGTGGGAGAAATTGGCCAAAACAAAGGGACTATGCAAGTCTGAAATCCAATAGGGCAGTCACTAAACCATTAAAGTTCCAAAATGATCTCCTTTGACTCCATGTCTCGCATCCCAGTTATGCTGATGCAAGGCATAGGTTCCCACAGCCTTGGGCAGCTCTGTCCCTTTGGCTTTGCAGGGTACAGTCTCCCTCCTAGCTGCTTTCTCAGGCTGACATTGAATGTCTGTGACTTTTCCAGGTGCACGCTACAAACTGTCAATGGATCTACTATTCTGAGGTCTGGAGAATGTGGTCCTCTTCACACAGTTCCACTAGGCAGTGCCCCAGTTGGGGCTCTGTATAGGGGAGCCAATCACACATTTCCCTTCTGTACTGTCCTAGCAGAGGCTCTCCATGAGGGCTTCATCCCCACAGCACACCTCTGCCCGAACATCTAGGTGTTTCCATACATCCTCTGCAATCTAGGCAGAGGTTCCCAAAACTCAGCTCTTGACTTCTGTGTACTGACAGGGCCAACACCATGTGGAAGCTGCCAAGGATGCCAACACCATGTGAAAGCTGCCTCTGAAGCAATGGCCCAGGCTGTATGTTGGCCCATTTTAGCCGTGGCTGAAGCTGAAGCAGCTGGGACACAGTCCACAATGTCCTGAGGCTGCGCAGAGCCGTGGGCCCTGGGCCTGGCTCACCAAACCATTTTTCCTTCCTAGGCCTCTAGGCCTGTAATGAGAGGGGCTGCTGTGAAGGTCTCTGACATGCCTTGGAGACATTTTCCCCACTATTTTGTTCATTAACATTTGACTCCTTGTTACTTCTGCAAGTTTCTGTAGCTGGCTTGACTTTTGTCCCCTGAAAATGGGTTTTTCTTTTCTGCCACGTCATCAGGCTGCAAATTTTCCAAAATGTTATGCTCTGTCACTTCTTGAACACTTTGCTACCTAGAAATTTCTTCCACCAGATACCCTAAATCATCCCTCTCAAGTTCACAGTTCCACAGATCTCTAGGGCAGGGGCAAAATGTCACCAGTCTCTTTGCTACAGCATAGCAAAGAGTGACTTTTACTCCAGGTCCCAACAAGTTCCTCATCTCCATCTGCAACCACCTCAGCCTGGATTTCATTGTCCATATCACTATCAGCATTTGGGTCAAAGCTATTCAACAAGTCCCTAGGAAGTTCCAAACTTTCTCACATTTTCCTGTCTTCTGAGCCCTCCAACTCTGTAGGAATTCCAAACTTTCCCATATTTCCTGTCTTCTTCTGAGTCCTCCAAACTGTTCCAACCTCTGCGTGTTACCCAGTTCCAAAGTTGCTTCCACATTTTTGGATATCTTTACAGCAGCACTCCGTTCTATGCAGTACCAATTTACTGTATTCGTCTGTTTTAATGCTGCTGTGAAGACATACCCAAGACTGGGTAATTTTTAAAGGAAACAGGTTTAATTGACTCACAGTTCTGCATGCCTAGGGAGGCCTCAGGAAACTTATATCCATGGCAGAAGGGGAAGCAAACACTTCCTTCTTTACATGGCAGCAGGGAGAAGTGCTGAGTGAAGGCAGGGAAGCCCCTTACAAAACTATCAGATCTCGTAAGAACTCACTCACCATCATGAGAACAGCATTGGAGAACAACCCCCATGAAATACTCCCCCCTGGGTCCCTCCCATGACATGTGGGGATTATAGGAACTACAATTCAAGATGAGACTTGAATGGGAACACAGACAGATTATCAAGAAGAAAATTAATAAGGAAACATTGGACATGAACTCCACTAAAGGTGAAATAGACCTAACAGGCATATAACAGAACATTCCATCCAACAGCAAAAAAAAAAAAAAAAAAAAAAAAAAAATGCACATTCTTTTCAAGTGTTCAGAGAACATTCTCTAGTATAGATCCTATGTTAGGCCACAAAACAAGTCTTAATTTAAGAAGATTAAAATCATATTATCTTTTCCAACCTCATCTGTATTGAACCAGAAAACAATAAAAGGTACAATTATGAAGATCAATAAATATATGAAAATTAAACAATGTAGTCCTGAACAACTATTTAGTCAAAGGAAAAATTGAAAGGGAAATTTAAGAATACCTTGAAACAAATGAAAATGGTAACATATCACATCAAAACATACCTGATACAGGAAAAGTACTTCTAAGAGGGAAATTCATAGAATCAAATGCCTACATCAAAAAAGAAAGAAGATATCAAATAAACAACATAATTTTACATCTTATGCTAGAAAAAAGGATAACAAATTAAGCTCAAAGTTAATAGGAGGAAGTAACAAAGATAATAGCAGAAATAAATGAAATAGATACTAAGGAAAACAACAAAAACAATAACAAAAACCTAAGAGTTCTTATTTTGACAATCTAAATGAAATCAACAAGCTCTTAGCTGGACTTAAAAAAGGAATATCAAAAAATAAAATCAAGAATAAAAGAGGTCTCACAACTAATAACACAGAAATACAAAGGATTATGAGACTATTCTCAAGAACTACATTCCAACAAATTGGAAAACCTAGAAGAAATGAACAAATTCCTAGAACTATATAAGGTATTAAGACTAAATCATGAAGAAATTAGAAATATGAACAGACCAATAATGAGTAAGAAAATTAATTCAGGAAATAGAAGTGTGCTTTTATTACAAAGAAAAGCCCGGGACCAAATAGCTTCACTGCTGAATTCTACTGAACATTTATAAAACTAATACCAGTCCTTCTCAAACTCTTCCAAAAACTTGAAGAGGAGGGAGTGCTTGCAAATATATTTTATGTGTCCAGCATTACCATGATACTAAAGCCAGACAAAGGCACTACAGGAAAAGAACACTACAAGCCAATATCCCTGATAAACATCAATGCAAAAGGCTTCAACAAAATACTAGCAAACTATATTCAACATTATGTTAAAAGGATCATTCATCGTGATGAAGTGGAATTTATCCCTGGGATGTAAGGATGGTTCCGCATATGTAAATCAATAAATTTCATTCACCATATTAACAGAATTAAGGATGAAAACTAGATGATCATCTCAACAGATACAGAAAAAGCAAAATTTGAAAAAATTTGACATCCTTTCATAACAAAATCTCACAAGTTAGTTATAGAAGGAATGTTCTTCAACAAAATTAAGGCCATATATAATAATCCCATAGGTACCATAATATTCAAGGATAAAAATTTGAAGGCTTTTATTCTAAGATTAGGAACAAAAGATGTTTGCCTATTCTCACCACTTCTGTTCAACAAGGAGTAGCCAGAAGTCTTAGAGCAATTAGTCAAGAAAAAGAAATAAAAAGTATCCAAATAGGAAAAATAAAGTGAAATTATCTCTGTTTGCTCGTGACTTGATCTTATATATAGGAAAACCTAAAGACTTCATTTAAAAAAAAAGTTATAATTGATAAACAAGTTTAGTAAAGATGCACAGTGGAATACTATTCAGTCTTTAAAAAGCAGAAAATTCCCTCATTTGCAACAACATGGATGAACCTAGAAGATATTTTATGCTAAGTGAAATAAACCAGGCACAGAGAGATAAAAACAATCTGTTCTAACTTGCATGTGGAATCTTAAAAAGTCAAACTTGTGAAAATAGAGAGTAGAAAGGTAATTACCATGGAGTTGAGGGGAAGGAATGGAGAGGGAAGGAGGAGATGTTGGTCGAAGGATACAAAGTTTCAGTAGAATACAAGGAATAGGCTCTAGTGATCTTTTGCACAGCATAGTGACTACAGTAAATAATATATTTCAAAATACCTAAATGAGTGAATTTCACAAAGAAATAAGTATTTGAGGTGATAAATATGTTAATTAGCTGGTTTGATCACTCCACAATGTGTATATGTATCAAAACATCACATTTTACCAACAAATATATGCTATTATTTGTCAATTAAAAATAAGGTAAAACTTGGCCAAGTGCCTTGGCTCATGCCTGTAATCCCAACAATTTGAGAGGCCAATACAGGGAAATCACTTGAGTCCAGGAGTTTATGACTAACCTAGGCAATAAAGCAAGACCCCATTTCTACAGAAAACATTTAAAAATTAGCCAGACATCATAGTGTGTGCCTGTAGCCCTAACTGTTTGGGAGGCAAAGGAAGGAGGATCACGTTAGACCAAGAGATTGAGACTGCAGTGAGCCATAATTGTGCCATTGCACTCAACCTGGGTGACAGAGCAAGAAAAATAAATAAATAAGTAAAACTAAATAAATGCATATATCCTTGAAAAGTACTTAAGATTAATTCAGCAAAATAAATAAAATTTCCATATAAAAATAATAGTAAACTTAATTGAAAGACATTGGCAAAGGCTTTTTTAAAATGTAGTTTACTATTTTTATGGTTTAAAGACTTGATATTTTTAAAATATCCATGTTTTCCCAAATTAATTTATTTCTGATGCACTTCCAATCAGAAGCCTAACATGATTTCTATAAAACTTGACAATTATTTCTAAAATAATAATTGATAATTATTCTAAAATTATGTAAAATAAGGAAAATTTCTAAGATCAGAAGACCTGTCTTTTCGCATACCCAGAGTTATTACAAAGATATAGGTATCTTTTTTAAAAGTTACTGTTTTGCTTTCTGAATTCAATTATAAAACAACTATAGGCCAAATGCAGTGGTTCATGCCTATAATCCCTATGCATTGGGAGGCTAAGGCAGAAAAATTGCTGAGGCCAGGCATTTGAAACCAGCTTGGGCAACACAGCAAGATCCCATCGCTAAAGAAAAAAAAAAAAAAAAGGCAGAATCTCAGCCTTTTCCTAGTGGCTGAGTCAATCAGCATTTTAAAAATAAATAAATAAATAAAATAACTACACTTAATTTTTGTTTATGAAGTGAGGTGGGGATCTGGTTTCATTTTTGTATTCCATTTAAGTACTTAATTACATTAATTATTGAAAAGATTGGCATTTCCCCCATTGCACTTTAATGTCACCTTTATTTTAAATTACATGTCAACATACATATGTGGGTTTGTTTCTGGGTTCTTTATTCTACTATGATGACTAATCTATTGTTAAACCTAGGACCACACTTTCTTATTTACTGCATACTCCAAAACACATATTACTGTGTTACAAACTACCCCAAACTCAGTGGCTTCAAACAGCCACTGTTTAATTGTATCTCATTACTTCTGGATCAGAAATTCGGGTGAGGCCCAGCTAGCGTAATTTTATCTGCCATGTGAAGGCTTATAACAAAAGTCACTAGGGGGCATTCAGCTGGTGGTTGGAATGGCTTAAAGAGTCTGAGGTCATTTTCCTCACATGTCTAGCACTTTAGTGCAGATGCCTAAGAAACTAGGTTCAGCTGGATCTGTTGACCACAGCTCCTACACATGGCTTCTACAACTTGATGGTTTCAAAGAACCTGATCATTTTTATGACAGCTCAGATTTTGCAATGAGAGAATGTAATAAGAGTCCTAGATGGATGCTGCAGTACTTTTAAAGACCCTGATTTAGAAATCCAGGGATGTCATTTCTACTGTATTCCAGGAATTGTTTAACATTTGAAAATCAATATATATTCAACATAGTAAAAAGACAAAAATAGATAGTTGAAAGAAAGTAAACATATAATCATTTTGACCAATGTAGAAAACACATTTGAGAACATCTAATATCAATTTATAATTTTTTTCAAAATCTTGGAAGTGGAAATAGGACTTCAGTTTAATAAAGGAAATCTTTACAAAGAACATGCTGGTAATACCACATCTAATCTACTTCCCCCTAAGACTGAGAAGGAAGTAAGAATGTTGTCTCATCTTTTCTATTCATCATTGTAATAAATTACCTATACAATGTATGTATTAGTCTGTTCTCACACTGCTGTGAAGAAATACCCAAGACTGGGTAACTTATAGACAAAAAAGTTTTAATTGACTCACAGTTCTGCAGTGCTGGGAAGGCCTCAGGAAACTTACAATCATAGTGGAAGGCAAAGGAGAAGCAGGCACCTTCTTCACAGGGTGGCAAGATGTAGTGAGTGCAAGCAGGGGAAATGCCAAATGCTTATACAACCATCAGATCTCATAAGACTCACTCACTATCACAAGAACATCATTGGGGAAACTGCCCCCATCATCCAATTACCTCCACCTGATCCCACCCTTGACACATGAGGATTGTGGGGATTATGGGGGTTACAATTCAAGATGAGATTTTGGGTGGGGACACAGCCAAATCATATCAATCTAAGAAAAGAAAATGAAATGTAAGACAGAAAAACTGTTTTATTTCCAGATGAATAATTGGGTAGGTATAAAACCTAAGGAATCTACCAGAAAATATATTAGATCTACTAAGTAAAAGCAATAAGATTGCAGTGTAAACCATCAATAAACAGAAATCAGTGGTATTTCTGTATATATTAGCAGCAAACAAATGGAAAATAAAGTGTTTAAGTACCATTGAATAGAACATCCTCCATATATAACACACTTAGAAAATTTAACCAAAAATGTACATTGTTTTGCCAATGAAACCACGAGTGAGTTAAAAATAACAGTGTTGTGGGAGGGCAAGACAGGAGGATAACTTGGGGCCATTAGTTTGAAGCCAGCATACACAACACAGCAAGACCCTGTTTCTACAAAAATGTTAAAAATTCAGCCAGGTGTGGTGGTGTACACCTTGTAGTCCTAGCTCTTTGGGAGTGTGAGTCAGGGAATCACTTTAGCCCATGAGTTGGAGGCTGCAGTGAGCTAAGAATGTCATTGTACTCCAGCAGGTGACAGATTGAGATCCAATCTCTATTAAAAACATTAAAATAACAAATAACAAAATAACAAAGACTTAAATAAATGGAAAAATATTCCATGTGTACAGATTAGTTGACTTAATATCATTAATATCTTCGTTTTCCATTAATTGATATATATAACTTCATTGCATTCATAATCAAAATCTTAAAGGCATTTTTATGACATTGACAAATATTTTATGATTACTGACAAATTTTATGTGAAAATACAAAGGCCCACAAACTAAACAATATTGAGAAGGGAAAACAAAGCTGGAGGATTTACACTATTCCATTTCAATATTTACTCTAAACCTATGGTAATAAATAAAATTTAGTATTGGAATAAGAATAGATAAATACATCAACATGCAGAAGAAAATTAAAAACCAACCCCAAACTATACATAGTCAATTGATTTTTGATCAGAGTACCAAGATTGTTCAATGGAAAATGAAAGATCTTCAACAAGTAGTGATGGAACAACTGGAAAACATATAAAGAAATGAATATTGGCCTGGCTGGTGGCTCATGCCTGTAATCCCAGCACTTTGGGAGGCTGAGGTAGGTGGATCCCCTGAGGTCAGGAGTTCAAGACCAGCCTGGCTAACATAGTGAAAACCCATTTCTACTAAAAATACAAAAAATTAGCCAGGTGTGGCGGCATACGCCTATAATCCCAGCTACTCAGGAAGCTGAAGCAGGAGAATCTCTTGAACCCAGGAGGTGGAGGTTGCAATGAGCTGAGATCGCACCATTCCACTCACTCCAGCATGGGCAACAAAAGTGAAACTCCATCTCAAAAAAAAAAAAAAAAAAAAAAAGAAATGAATATTACCCATTCTTTATAACATATGCAAAAATTAATTCAAGATCATGGCAGGTGCAGTGGCTCATACTTGTAATCCCAGCAGTTTGGGAGGCCAAGTCGGGTGGATCACCTGAGGTTAGGAGTTCAAGACCACCCTGCCTAACATGGTGAAATCCCATCTCTACTAAAATTTCAAAAAAAGTTAGCTGGGCGTGGTGGCACACACCCGTAGTCCCAGCTACTTGGGAGACTGAGGCAGAAGAATCACTTGAATCAGGAAGGCGAAGGTTGTAGTGAGCTGAGATAGTGCCATAGCACTCCAGCCTGGCCAAAAAAGTGAGACTCTGTCTCAAAAAGGAAGGAAGGAAGGAAGGAAGGAAGGAAGGAAGGAAGGAAGGAAGGAAGGAAGGAAGGAAGGAAGGAAGGAAGGAAGGGGGGAGGGAGGGAGGGAAGGAGGGAGGAAGGAAGGAAGGAAGGAAGGAAGGAAGGAAGGAAGGAAGGAAGGAAGGGGGGAGGGAGGGAGGGAGGGAGGGAGGAAGGAAGGAAGGAAGGAAGGAAGGAAGGAGAAAAAGAAAGAGAAAGAAAGAAAGAAAGAAAGAAAGAAAGAAAGAAAGAAAGAAAGAAAGAAAGAAAGAGAGAAAGAGAGAAAGAGAGAAAGAGAAAGAGAGAGAGGGAGGGAGGGAAGGGAATGGAAATGAGGAAGGAAGGAAGGAAGGAAGGAAGGAAGGAAGGAAGGAAGGAAGGAAGGAAGGAAGGAAGGAAGGAAAGAGAGAGAGAAAGAGAGAAAGAAGGAAAGAAGGAAAGAAGGAAAAGAAAATTAATTCAAGATCAACTTTACAATTAAAACTACAAGCAAAAGCTATGAAGTTTCTAATATGAAACTTTGGACAGTATCTTCAGAACCTGGGTAAGGCAAACTTTTCTTGGAGAGGATACAAAACACTAACCCTAAAGCAAAAATACAAAAAAGAGACATTGGATTTCATCAAAATGAAGATTCTTTCCACTGAAGGCACCATAAGTAAAAGTAAGAGAGATGCCACTGTATGGAAGAAAATATTTGCAATACATATTTCTAGAAAAAGCCTGTGCCCACAAAATATTAAGCATTGCTACTAAACCAATAATAAATTTAAAAAAAAAACCAATCTTTAAATGGCCGAAAGACTTAAACAAAAAATGATTTGTGAATGGCCAATCAGCATAGAAAAATGCTCAAATTATTCACCAAGTAAATGTAAAATAAACTTACAATGAGATACCACTATAACTCCATTAGATTGGCTAAAATTTCAAAACCTGACAATACCAAATTTTGGTGAGAATACAGAGCAATTGAAACTTTCAAAATTGCAGTTGTGAATTTAAAATGTCAGAGCCAAACAATGTACACTGGGGACTACTAGAGGGTAGAGAAAGAGAAGCAGACAAGGGCTGAAAAACTACCTATTGAGTACTATGCCAGTTTCCCGGGTGATAGGATCATTCATAACCCAAACCCCAGCATCACCCAATATACCCATGTAACAAACTTACACATTTACCCCGTGAATCTAAAATAAAAGTTGAAATTATACAAATAAAATAAAATGTCTCAGTCACTTTGGAAAACCATTTGGCAGTTTCTTGTACGTTTAAACCTTATAACCCAGTAATTTCACTTCTTCAAATTTACTCAGATGAAAACATATGCTCCCAAAATGACTTTTATAGGGATATTTATAGCACCCTTCTTTATGATGGCCAAAACCTGGATACAAGTCAAATACCTACCAGTCCTAGAATGTATAGTCACATAGTGTAATACTGTTGAACAGTGGAGAAGTACAAATGTCCACCCATGTGTATGAACCTCAGAAACATAATATTAATCAAAAGAAGTAAAGCACAGAAACTCATATATAACATTGCATATATTTAATTAAGTTTAAAAGCTGTTATAATTGAACAGTACATTGTTTATGGATTTATCATGGATGGTATTTTGATCTGTTCTCATACTGCAAATAAAGACATACCCAAGACTGGATAATTTATAAAGGAAAGAGGTTTAATGGATTCACAGTTCCACATGGCTAGGGAGGCCTCATAATCATGACGGAAGACGAAGGAAGAGCAAAGGGACGTCTTATGTGGCAGCAGGCAAAAGGGCTTGTGCAGGGAAACTCCCCTTTATAAAATCATCAGATCTCAAGAGGTTTATTCACTATCACGAGAACAACACAGGAAAGACCCGCTCCCATGATTCAATTGCCTCCCACTGGGTTCCTCCCACAACACATGGGAATTATGAGAGCCACAATTCAAGATGAGATTTGAGTGGGCACACAGTTAAAGCATATCATAAACCTATAACAATGAGCAAGCAAATGGTTACACAAAATGCAGCTTAGTAGTTAGCTGCTGGACAACGAAAAGACACATGATTTGGTACATTACATAAGGGCGTCTGAATGTTAGCAATGTTGTATTTATTAGCTTGCATGGTCATACTTCTTAATTTCATTATTCCTCTTTGTATTGTAAATACACTTTTTTATAAATGAATATCTATTTTACAATTTTTTGTGAATCCCTAGCTAACTTCTTAACTATAAAGACAGATAGAATTATTTTTATACGTTGTTAAAAGCCTAGTAATTGTGGCCAAATGCCCTGTGATTTGTAGAGTTCTCCACTTGTGTTTCGTTTAACTTACATATTAAGATACTACTTTTCAATAAGAATATTGCTTAAATGAAAATGTTTAAGTTACAATAAAAGCTACTTATAATTTTAAGGGACAAGGCTAATTTTTTGTCACTTAAGTACCTATCTTTCTCTAAATCTGTCTGATGTAGTTCCTACTACTTGTATGAATTGTGACAGTCAAATAGGCTTAACTTTTAAAGCTTAACTTACTAAAAAGTAAACATTCAAATGAATGCCATCATACAAACAATTCACCTTGAAAGGCTAAATACATGCCAGTGATGCCGCAACCATTTTTGGAAATCCTCCTTTAAAATGCCCTTCCCAGTCAATTTAGGAAACTGTATTCACTGCTTTATAGTTTCATATCTTATTTGTAATTCAAAATCCCACATGATACTTAACATGAAAAGAGATACAGAAAACCAGCCACTGTTTTAAAGCATAGAATCATCTGGCAGCGCAGATGACATGAATTAAATGTACATTTGACAGATGGGGAACGATAGGTGGTCACTGTACCTGGAACAGTTCAAAGAACAGATGGTATTTGTCTAGATTTTCTAACCAAATAAAGAGATGTTTACTTATTTAATTTTAAATGATGGCTCAGAGAGCTATAGAAGGACAGAAAAATCACCTTAAGAAGGACAGAGTGAGCAAACAGTAAAGAAAAGTAGATTTTATGTTCTACAACAGGAGATAGCATATTTTCTCTCAATTATAAACACTGTATGCTAAAGAATATTGACTCAAAGCCCAAATCAAAATGTAGGAAATACATGCTTTGAGATGCTGTATAAGTCTCAATCAACTAACCCAATTGCACAAGCAGACACTTAAGTCAAACTTATGGTAGACCCTATTGTATTTTAAAATGATTTTTGCTTAGTACGTAAATTTTTTTGTCATCTTATTCTCCCTGGGCAGCTTAAGTAACAGAAATTAACATGATAAACTTACTGGTCTAAGGTGGTAATGATGGATAAGGTAGTAAGATATTTCTCCTCAAAGTCTTTAAGAACAAATGTTAAAATAATGAGATAGCTTTTTAAATACCAAACAAAAAACAAGTACATACACTTAAAGGCTATCCTTCAGAGTATCCTTCACCTTGAAAGATTACAATGCACATTTATTCCAGGGAGGTTGACAGTAATCAAAATATTTGGGGAATTTATTTTACAGTGCCCTTGAATAAGTTCTTAGACACACACACACACACGCACACACACACACACACACAAATTACAACTTTACATTTACATTTTGATTGGCATACATACCGATCTAATCAAATATCTTTCCTGTCACTTCTGGGGACAAATAACTTTTGGAAGCGTCCATTCAACGTAATTCCTCACCAAACAAATGGAATGGAGATATGTCCCCACTGAAATTTCCATAAGAATTTGTTGCAGATTATGAGGCAAGTACTTTGAAGTCAAACTTGAGTTTGAATCCTGACTCATTTTGTATGATCGTAAGACTTTGGACAAGTATTACATAAACTCGTCAAATCTAAATTTCTCATCTATGAAATAATAACCATAATGCCCCTAATCTCTGAGCCAGAAGATGGAGGATGAAAAATAAGTCTGAGGCATTCTGTTTACTCAGAGCCTGACACAGCACACAATACACAGTATACATCCAACAGATATTTATTGGCTATATAAATAATGGTTTTATTTTTAAGGCTATGGTTACTGGATTAAGACCTTCTACATTTTATTAAGAGGACTATCAGTACACTTAAGGAAGAACAATTTGTGAATTGTTGAAAAGAATAAGAAAAGACTAACATGTGATGGGTAAAAAAGGGCGTTTTAGAGAAATGGGAGCGGAGCAGAAGGCATGAAGAAATTGAAAGAGAAATAAGATAATATGTTCAAGGTCACAAAAACACCTGAATACATTCGTCAGTCAGAATACTGTGCACAAGTTTTAGAGCAGGAAGAAAAAGAGGGGCCAAGTCAGGAAGATGTCTGAATTCAGAATGAAATGTAAGAAAATCATTGATTTTGGAGCTGAGATAATTGAACAACAGTTCTTACTAGGATTAAGGAACAACCCTGGGAGGCAGGGAGGAAAAAAACCTTTCTTCCTCAGTGACTAAGGAATCTCTGAGAAATATTTCTGGTATTGTATTGAGGAGAATATAAAACAAAATTCATTTGTCTATGTGCACTCAGAAGCAAAGGATAGTCTACAGAGAGCAAGAAAAAAGCTGGTGTGCTTGAGAAGACACCAAGGGAGACCTCCTAACACTAAGAGATGGAGCAAGGAGAGCCAGGCCATTGCTGTCCAACTCTCTCCTGAGGCCCACCTGCACTTCTAGCTGGTAAACACAACAAAGCAACTCTGAAGACTTCCAATTTTTTCTCATTTTTAGTTAAAGTACTTTTAATGTGTTTCTTTTCTTCATAATATTTCTCTCCTATGACAGAAAAGACTCATGGAGGGCAACCTTACTAAAGTTTTTAACACATTTTTAAATTCAAACACCCTGAGTTTTAATCATGGATCCAACAGATGTAATTTTTCCAGAATAAAATTAGGGTAAATATTATATCCCATTCCTCCAGGTAATGAGGCTAAGAAGTAGGCAGAGGCCATATCCTGAGGGACCTGAGGGACCTAGAGAGGTCAAGTAAGATAAAGTCAGAAAAGCTGACAGTGACATTACAAAGAAGGAAAAAGAAGAGGAAGAGGAAGAGGAAGAAGGAGGAGGAGGAGGAGGAGGAAATAAGGAAGAAAGAAGAAGAGGAAGAAGAGGAAGAAGGAGGAGGAGGAAATAAGGAAGAAAGAAGAGGAAGAAGGAGGAGGAGGAGGGCTGGGCGCGGTGACTCAGGTCTGTAATCCCAGCACTTTGGGAGGCCGAGGTGGGCGGATCACGAGGTCAGGAGATCAAGACCATCCTGGCTAACATGGTGAAACCCTGTCTCTACTAAAAATACAAAAATATTAGCCGTTCATGGTGGCGGGCACCTGTAGTCCCAGCTACTGGGGAGGCTGAGGTGTGAACCCAGGAGGCAGTTTTGCAGTGAGCCAAGATCGCACCACTGCATTCCAGCCTGGGCGACAGAGCGAGACTCCGTCAGGAGGGGGAGGTGGGGAGGAGGAGGAGGAGGAGGAGGAGGAGGGGGAGGAGGGGAAGGAGGGGGAGGAAGAGTGAGCCAAGATCGCACCACTGCACTCCAGCCTGGGCAACAGCCTGGGCGACAGACGGAGACTCTGACAGGAGGGGGAGGGGGGGAGGAGGAGGAGGAGGAGGAGGGGGAGGAGGGGGAGGAGGGGAAGGATGGGGAGGAGGAGTGAGCCAAGATCGCACCACTGCACTCCAGCCTGGGCAACAGCCTGGGCGACAGAGCGAGACTCTGACAGGAGGGGGAGGGGGGGAGGAGGAGGAGGAGGAGGAGGAGGAGGGGGGAAGAGAAGAAGGTGGTGGAGGAGGAGGAAAGAATAAAGAAGAAGAAGGAAGAGAGGAGGGAGGGAGGGAGGGAGGGAAAGTAGATTATGAATAACTTCATGAGTTGTTTGAGTGGAAAAGTTGAAGCAGAAATCAAGAAATTTTTATTTAAAGAATGAAAGTAATAACATAGTAGCTAGCGCATTGTGGGTGGGTTGTTTGCATAAATGTTTGCTGCTGTACAATCAGCTACTTTGTTACTTGGCTTTTGATGTTTTAAATTAATTTAATATGGAACAATATGAGTGTGCTTAAACCCTCACAGAGGGGACAATAGAAACAAAAGAGAGGACAGAGTGCAAAGAAGTTTAAAAGTGAAGTCTCTCAGGGAAGGAAACACATGCCAAAGAGTTCTATCTTTGATATTAGGTGCAAAAGAAGAGAGTATTGATGTTGATGTAACTAGGTTTATAGGTTTGTGGGCAACATTTTTAAAATGTAATGTTGGATGGCCCCGTTTTCTTTCTGAAGTAGAGATAAGATAATGTGCCCAAATATGAAGGGAATCAGTGGAATAGTAGAACGGTAAGTTTGAGAAGATTATAGAACATTTGAATGATGCACGTAGAGAGAGAACTGACAAGGCAAACAGCAAGTATTATTGGATAAATCTTGAGGATGGGGCTAGTATGATCCTCAGAACCATTCATTTATAACAGCAATTATCAGCTTGTGTGATTGTTTCCAACAGTACTGCACAGCTCCTATGCAGACACACAAAAAGTTAAATAGTTGGATTTTTTCAGCACCGGGGTCTATCTGTGTGACAAAATAATATAACAAGGAAGCTTTGTATACATGTAAGGCAGTGACTGGCACTGTGTACCATGAAATCTAAGCTACCTGTGAGAGGACACGAAGATGGAAAACAGATAAAATAGATTGAATTAGAAGGATCTATACTAAAATTCTTGATAAGGCAAAACCAAGGAAGAAATGAGTAATTATTATGGTGGTTTTTTGTAATGTGTTCTGAGTTTTAGGAACCCATTGATTATCTGTGAATATTTGCATATTTTCTGCCTTATGAATCCAGCCTACCCACAGAAGGGACCAAGAAGTTTCCCTGGAAAACTTTTTTACTCGAGTGTAGGCATGTGAACAACAATCAGGTGCATCCTCTCAGAACATCACTGTAGAGAATGAGCAAAGTAAGGATGTTGGCTAGAGGAATTCACTTTCTAGCAACCATATTAACAAAGACACCTGGATCTTCAGGAGAATTAGCAGGGAGCTTTCAGCATCCAGTGAAACCTTTGGCATCACTGGTACCACCAACAATGGTGGCACTAAGTAGTGGCAGCAAGGATGTTTTTACTAGAATAGTCCCCAAGGGAGTCAGTCAAACACCATTCCTGCCTTCTGGCAGTTAGACATGGCTCTCTGACTTCCTCAAGCTATCTAGTATACTTTAATTAATTAATTTTCTACTTAAGCTATCCAAATCAGATTTATTTTTTTGCAACAAAGAAACCTGCCTAATAATATTAAGTGAGGTAGGTGGAAAAATTAAAAGTTGGAATGCAAGAGTGAAACGGTTCTGAGTGATGATTCGGTCCAGAACACGGACATGAAAATGTGTGACTGAGAAGTTGAAGATGTCATTAGAGATGAGGCTCCCAAGGAATGGGGCAGCCAGGATGTAACATATTTATCTATCTCTGGAATGACCAAGCAGAGGATGAAATAAATGAATGATGACAGTATCTACAAACTACACAAGAAGTACAGCTGATTACACGAGCCTCAAAAGAGAAGAAAAGCTACATGAAGGAGAGTGATTAATGGTCCTGACATGGTGGCATGGGCTGAGAACCTACCAAACCCATTCCATTACCTTAAGAGTTGGGAATAAGATTTTATAGCCTTAATTTGGGAGGGATGCAGAGGTCTTGATGTCCTTGGGGATAATTAGCTTTCAAGGAAGAACAGCAGGTTGAGGAGATGTCCGTAAAGAAATCAAGGATGTAAAAGATTTGTTAACAACAGAACTGTGTTTAACAGTGCATAACAAAAAGGTGTGAAGAGGAAAGAAAAGTAAATGTTGAGTCTGGGGAAAGAAAATAAAAAGGAGAATTCAGATGGAGAGAATAAAAACAGCATGTGATCCACAACCATAGGGACTTTCATTTCAGGCAGTGACCAATGATAAAGTGGTTGAGAGTGATGTGTATTTAGGTGACCATAAGTATACATGAGAATTAATTTTCTTTTCTGTCATCTTTTGATATATGGGAACCCTTAGCTTTCATGGAATACACTGAAGTCTAAACAGATGACCCTTCAGAAGGGTAACTGTCTACCGTTGTACACACTTACACTGTAAAATTCTGTTCAGGCAAATGTACTGAACTTGGGTCTCTGGAAAATAGGGGCATCTCCAAAATCCTTGAAAAGTGTCTGAATTCAAAACAAGAGGAGAAAAGAAGAGAGACTAAGGCTCAAGGCCGCTGGCTCCCTGGCTACTAGGCTTGGTTATAGACTTTGTTGTGACAGAAGGGCTTGCAGTCTGGGAGCTCCTGGGGGTGGAGGAAGACCCTACAGTATCTATGGAGGCATGGCTGGAGGTAAAGCATAAGAAAGGTCCTTCCACCTATCAGATTATCGCAGTATGAAACCTCATACTTATATTCAATAAAACTCTGTTTGATGGTTACTGAAGCTATTGGTAGTTCCATCCTTTGGGGTCTTGAAAAAGCTACCTTCCAACTTCTTTAAAACAGGAGTCATTACACATATGCGAAGAAAACTGTCTTGTCTTCCCAGAGCCACATTTCTTATATGTTTGTATTCCATCTTCCTATACTATTTCACAACCAAATTCTTTTGTTACTCACTCCCAGTTTGGTTATGTTTCTTTTCAAGGGAACTGAATGAAATATTCATGTTTTATCTTACCTCCCTTGTCCATGATCCTAAATGCGTAATGTAACCTAAGATAAGAATAGCTTTTAGGCAATTATGGCCCACTGCCAATTCCTATAGTTTGGTATCAATTGAGATTTCCAAGTCTTTTTTACAAATGTTCCTAATGGTAAGTGAGACAGTGTTCATGTTTATTCATGTAATAGATGAAAAGAACAGGGCCTTATATTTATTCTGTCATTTGACAAATATTTATTGAGCAATCTCTGTATGTTTGGAAATTTTCTAGGTGCTGAGGATACAAGAAAAATCAGAGCAATCCAAAACCTCTGCTTTTGAAGCTTACCTTCCACCTGAGGGTAGCTAAAAACAAATAAGGTAAATATATGTCTGTATTATGTTAGATCATTAGTGTTGCTGTAAAAACAAGACATGAAAAATAGATACTAAGATGGAGAGGCACAGTTTCAAATGGGGAGTTAAAGAACAATCACACTGAAATGTATATCTTCATTGAGTTGAAGGTATGGATCACGATGAAGTGTAAGGATGGAGTTGCCATTACTCAAGCTGTGGACATGGATCAGGTTTGGGGTCAGGGGCCAGGAGTTTAATTTTGGGCCTTTTAAGTGTTAGTTTAAGTGTTAGAGCCTCTGAGTGGGATATCAAATAGGCAGTTAGATATGAAAGTATGGAGTCAGGAAAAAGTTGGCTAGATATATTAATATACGAAAGGAGGCTAGACGAAATAGTCATTTATGACAGTGTGAGAAGGAGCCACTAGGGGAATGCAGTAGGACTCTAGGCCTGATTGAAGTAAGTGACAGAAATAGAAGGTGAGAAACAAAGAGCTCAAGCAAGGAACATGTTTACACTAATACTTGTTTTGTGATAGAGGTGTTGATGGACCAATGAAAGGCCAGTACTACCCAGAAGGATGGCTGACATTTAAAAAATAAAAACTGATAATGTGAAGTTATAGCAAAAATGTGGAGAACTGCACCTCTCAAACACAGCTGGTGAGAGTATAAATTGCTAAGACTTGCAGTATCTGCTAGAGTGAAATATATGCATAGCCTATGACCCATCTATTTCAACCATAAGTATTAAATAAATGTACATCAAAGATATATCAAAGGATGATCTTATCAGGATTGTCAACAGCAGGCCCAATAATTATAAATTTGTTTTATAATTATTCTCTAATATTGTATTTGTTTCTTGTTGCTTTTGCGACAACTGTAACATCCGTAAAACAGTTACATAATTGATGGTGATGGTATAATGATACAATGGAAAACTGTACAGCAACAAACATGCCCAATCTACAGATACATACAGCAACATAGATGAATCTTAAAACACTGTACAAAATAAGACACAAAATCACACATATATTATACATATATTAGAGTCCTATCAATATAATGCAAAAACAGATTAACCTAGCCAATATTTTTTACAAATCATACTTAGATCATTTAAAAATATTCAGTGACATGTTTTAAAATAATTCTAAATAGTAATTACTTAAAACCAAGGAGGAAAATAATTATGTTTGGAAAGGGACACATGAGGGAACTGTAAGAACTCAATTTTTTTAACGTGTCTGGTTGTTAAATGATGTTTGCTTTATAATTGTTCTCTAACTGAACATTTAGCTTTCACATGTTTTGTTGATGCATGCTGTATTTTTCAATTAACAAGTTGTTTAAAAAAAAAAAAAACAGGAAAGAAACATCAAGGATCTCTCCTCCCTGCTCAAAACTCACTGGATCCCCTTCCCTGCCCCACAACCCAACACACACACAGACAGGTCAGAAAAAGTTTCAAAGGCAAGTGGTAGGGGCGGGTGTGGGGGGTGGAGATAGTGAAATGGAGTTGAAAAAAATAAGAAAACTTGGGGTTTTGATAGAAAATATAGAAGAAAGAAGGAAACTCAAAGTCAAGGCAGCTGACTTATGGTAGACATTTGGGGAAAGATGAGTGGATATTCTGCTGTGTTAGTCTGTGTAATTTTCCATTAGAAACTCTTTAGTAAATAATTGAATAACTTTCCAAAGGAAAAATATATTAAAGTGACAGCAGGCAACATGGCAGTGTTCTGTCCACTGCCATTCCACTGAAGGGAGAATCACTGGAGCAGTGACCTTGAGTCTGAGAGAAGGAGTGGGCTCCAGCACAGAACGTGGGGTGGGCCTCAGGTGCAGCACAGATAGTTCTATTGTAATGTGGCAGGCAATAAGAGTACAAGAAGGCAGAAGTGGATAGTTGGGAAGATGTGTGAGAATTCACGGAAGTTTACTGAAGTTTTCTTCTGATAGTTTCAGTATTTTCACACATGTATAAGAAAGCAGGAGCATTTAGCTGGGAGAAAAAATTTGGCCGAGAGAGTTGGAAGTTTGAGGAGTGGGTAAAATGTGCATTTTTTACAATTTTCCACTTCATCCTGGGATGTAATTGCCCCAAATCAAAAGGCATTTTATCCTGTGATGTAATTCAGTGATTAACACCTGCAAATTACAATCTCAAACAGAAGTGCTTATGACAAAATCAGTAGAGAAGGACCATTGATGGAAAGAGTGGGAATATTTCATTAAAAGAGTTTTTAGACTACTTATTGAAGGAGTTTTGGATTGAAAGAGTTTTTGTATGATGGTGGGGACTTTACACACCCCATCCCAGTACAAATGACAAATGTCCTTAGATAGTATAGTCTTCTATTATAATTTAATTCATTAGGCCAGAGACACCAAATCCACTCTGCCATCTTGAAACTAATCAACCAACCAAACAATAACAAAAAAAGAAACTGTGCAAGTGTAATTTAATTTCACCGTATCATTGTTATTGGTTCATTACCTGAGCTCAAATTTTTCATTAAGTCTCTCCAAAACCCAAGTATGAAAGATGGGGGTCAGGAATAAAATGGATAAAATAAAAGCCTAACAGAACCTTACCACATCAGAAACATCAGGTTTCTCTCTTTTTTAAAATCTTCATTGAGACAGTCTCCTGAGGTTACCAGATTTCAGTTTCATGAGATTTTATAGACACATAGCCACCTGAACACAGTGTCAGCCTAACACTCAACTTAGAGTCCATAAAAGAAAGTGCACTACACCAGTGAATGTCCATCTGGGTGGGGTGAGATTTATGGGAAAAAAGAAGAACACTGTTACTTTCTACTCAGATAAACTCTTGTATTATTAGCTCTTCCTACACTAATCATGTCTGATTTTAAATTTTAAAAGCACAAAAGTATTGTTTATTTGGGGTTTTTTTTGTTTGTTTTTTAAGAAGCTGTTTTTGTTTTGGTTTTGGTTTTGTTTTTTTGTTTGTTTGTTTTTTCTCAGCCATCAGTAACCTCTAGCGATTACAGCTCTGGATCACACTGCCAGTATTTATACTGTGTGTCTGCTGCTTTCACATGTGTGACCTTAGGCATGTTTTTTTAAACATCCGATGTCTTATTTATTTACCTACAATGAAAATAATAGTGCCTTCCTACAAAGACGAACAAAGTTAACGTGTATTAAATGCTTAGAAGAGTGCTATATAACAAGCACTTAATGAATATTAACTGTATACTTTCTTTTGAATAGGGATACTTTTTCATACCATCTCATGCCAGTTAGAATGGCAATCATCAAAAAGTCAGGAAACAACAGATACTGGAGAAGATGTAGAGAAATAGGAATGCTTTTACACTGTTGGTGGGAGTGTAAATTAGTTCAACTATTATTGAAGACAGTGTGGTGATTCAAGGATCTAAAACCGGAAATACCATTTGACCCAGCAATCCCATTACTGGGTGTATACCCAAAAGATTATAAGTCATTCTACTATAAAGATACATGAACATGTCTGTTTACTGCAGCACTATTACAATAGCAAAGACTTGAAACCAAACCAAATGCCCATCAATGATAGACTGGATAAAGAAAATGTGGCACATATACACCGTGGAATACTATGCAGTCATAAAAAAGAATGAGTTCATGTCCTTTGCATGGACATGGATGAAGCTGGAAACTGTCATTCTCAGCAAACTAACACAGGAACAGAAAAACAAACACCATATGTTCTCACTCATAAGTGGGAGTTGAACAATGAGAACACATAGACACAGGGAGGGGAACATCCCACACCTGGGCCTGTCAGGAGGGTGAGGGGCAAGGGGAGGGATAACATTAGGACAAATATCTAATGCATGCAGGGCTTAAAACCTAGATGATGGGTTGATGGGTACAGCAAACCACCATGGCACATGTATACCTATGTAACAAATCTGCATGTTCTACACATGTATCCCAAAATTAAAATATATTTTAAAAAAAGAAAAAAAAATGTCCTTATACCAGCTTGATAGGAAGATGTTAAATTAATAGAAAGTATACATGATATTGTATTAGTTTATTATTTCTGCTGTAATAAATTACCACAAACTTAATGGCTTAAAACGACACATATTTATCCTCTTACAATTCTGGAAGTCAGAAATCCAAGATGAATTTTACAGGGCTGACATCAAGGTGTCTAAAGAGTCCGTTTCTTCTGGATGCTCCAGGGAAGAATCCATCTCTTGCTTCTCTTGCTTCTCTTGCCTCTTCCCACTTCTAGATGCTGCCTGCATTCCTTATCTTATGACAGCACTATTGGGTCTCTTGCTTCTGTCCTCATCTCCTACTACTAACTTTGATCTCTTGCATCCCTCATATAAGGACACATGTGATTACATTTAGGGCTCACAGGATAATACAGAACAATCTCCCCATCTCAAGATTCTCAACTTAGTCATATCTAAAAATATCTCTTTACTACATTAGATAACACGTACAGATTTGAGGGATTAGGATGAGAATATCTATGAGACCATTATTCACTCTACCACAAATCCCTAAACTCACCACTACTAAGTGCAGCTGAACATAAGTAATCTCATCTCTTCCAGGAATCTCTGACCCTCTTTATGTTAGAAGTCCTCAGTAACCTCCAGTCCTTAGCCACTTACTAGGAGTTGAGAAAACTCAAGCTGTGTAAAGCTACTAACTGCCAGATTCAGAGAAACAGAGAAGATGTTCTTCAGAAGAGATCTCATAGAGAAAACAGTCACACACTATATCACTATAGAGTTGTATAGCCTGTCTCACTGCCTGCCTAGCTCGAACATGACTCAAATCACAATTTGACAACTGTGATTATCAGTATAGGATGACATAGTCTTAATCAAGTGCATTATCGTTGTTTCACATGTAAAAACACCTTCATCCCATTTCACACATTAAGGAAAAAGAAGAAACACTTCTTGATGGTCTCGTTGAGTGACGATGTCATTGCCTGTACATACTGGGACCCATTACAATCACAGAACATCCCTTCTTGTTAGTGAACTCCACGTTGCATGACCAAAATAGCAGCTCACCTTCTCTGTGGTCACTCTACTCTAGTTGGCGATCACCTGATTAATTTTGCTTTCCCTTGCACATCCCACTTAGCTTTTCAGAATTCTACACAGCTTTTCCTCATGAAGATCAAGCGTCATTCTGTGAATTTAGGGACTTTCACACATTCATTGGTTTCAGTGAATCGGTGAACTGTCTGATTTATTCTTGTGCCAAGTTTCATTTCTTTCTTTACTTTTGGTTCTATCAGTTAATACCTTTGTTTCCTTTCCTCTTGTCAATACAACAAACTTCCCTTTTTCATTTTATATTTCCTTTGCTTTATCTATAAATGTGAGTTGTCTCCAAATAATTGAAGGGTAGTCATGTGATAGAAAAATTCAAATTATAAAATAGCTCTATGGGAAGAATTTACAGAAACAACTGTTAGAAATTATAACAAAATGACTTAGGATTATGTTAACAAAGACTTTACAAACAGTGCTCTTTAGAGGCGGAATGAGCTTGCTTAGAAGAGAGTAATATGTTAAAAGTATTCATGGAGAGACCAGGTGGTCATTCATCAGAAATAGTGTTCTAAGTAGAGGGAATTCTATCACTAAATAAATAGCTGGGTCAGACAATTCCTCAAGACCTTTTCATCTCTGAATTCTGTTATTCCCAGTAACTAGGGTCACATGGTACATGGATTAAAGGAGTATTTTTGCCTGCATTTGATACTTTTTTCATATTTATAATACCTTGTTAAAGTTGGTTTATTCTTGTTTTGTGTGAAAGTAAATATAAGTATGAAAATAAAAGTATTTGATATGAAAATTAAAAGATAAGAAGGAAGAAAGAGGTATCATAGTTTCCATTCAGCGTAAGGTTTTCTATTGGGATGCTATTAAAGTTGCATGAATAAAAAGGATCATGAGTGTATGTTCAACGCGTGCTGTCTATGATTTTTAAATTAGCAATTATCTTGAGACAATACATCTACTACCAGGGACATAAATAATAATATATGCATGATGCTTGGGTATTAGCAAGATTGCACATAAGAAAATGTGAGGTACAGCAAACTGAAACCTTATCAGAGACAGCCAAATGCAAACAGGGAATTGGAAGGTGAAGGAGCCAAAAGAACAGATGGACAGAAGAGGCAATGAGATTAGCAAAAATTTTGGTGATGGCAAGTCTTCTGCCAATGATGCCACCATTAATGCCACACAGAAAGGCATGCCATCAACTTTTATTAGGGATAATTCTTAAGGTTATAATATCTCATTATAATGGATCTAGTTCTACCATCCTCCATTTTACTTGGAATGCTATTTTACCAAATATGCCTGAATTTAATTTTAAAAAGTTAAGATTAGAGAACTCTTAGAGCCATGTATAATAGTCAGAGAAGAGTTTCAGTAAATGAATTATTCATTTTCCCAGAATGCATATGTGTTGCACTTGGCCCTGTTATAAGGTTCAGGATTTGGTCTTCACGGGAGTTAGAGAGAACTTAGAGTGTCCTGGGATCTAAACTCCATTTAAAAAGCCTACTTTAAGAACAGAACAAAGTTGTGTTAGGTCTCTGGAGAATGGGTGGTCTTCTGTGATCCCTCTGGAGAAATGCAGAGAGTTCTCTCTGACTGGCAAGGCATCTACATGGTAAGCCTCTGCTCTTTGAAAATCTCCTCTGGTAAAGTTAAAGGCCATCTATATTTCCAGCAAAGATTATATTATTGGAGTTCTATATGTTTTTAAAATTTGTAGGTATTTTTCTAATTTTTCTGGTTTCCTTGATAACTTTTTAAAGTTAAGATACTCATTCAAATACCTATCTCATTAGTTAGTACTGACTTTCAATAATTTATAATTAAATACAGTACTATTGTCTACCATTTGTGTCAATAATCAGTTTAGTCCAAGAAAAGGACAAGTGTACATGTGCTCTGAATATGAGGCAGAGGACCTCAAGAATATAATGTATAATGCAGATAAACTCCCTTTTAAAACTCAAGTTAAATAGAAGTAATTTAAAGGAGGTCAATTTTTTAACCCATAGCAACACCTCTTAAAACAGTCCCTCACTGCCTCTCTCGTTCTCTAATCTTCCAGAATTTCTCTTTCCCTAAACCCTTACTCCAACTCCCTGCCTGCTGCCTTTCATGAAGCTCTACCAAATCCAGTTAGCTTTGGATCTTTTTCTTTGTCCTCCTCTCAAATTCCTTTGTTTCTTCAGTCCTCTTTTCTAAATTCCAGTCCATATACCTAATTCTGAATCACACTATCTCAAACACAAGACTGTAAAAGAGAAAAGTCTTAGGTTTGGGGAAAAGTAAACAATTTAGTAAATATGAATTCTCTTTATCAATGGGGGAACATCGTATGTGTTAAAAAACTTTGTGATTATTTTTATTCATTTGACAAATAGTCACTGAGCATCTACATGTTACAGGTACTATTCTGTTGTAACAGATCAGTGAACAAAACAGAGAAAGGCCTTATGCAGTTTACATTTTAGCAGGGAAAGAATGACAATAAAATTCTATGGGGAAAAAAAGGAAAAATGGAAGCAGTTAAGGGAAGCTGGGATCTTAAGTCAGAGTGGTAACCCAGCAGGGGTTGCAAATCTTGAATGGCTTAGCAGACATTTGTAAGTACCGGGCAGTGAAGGAGAGCCTTGCCAGAGATTTTATCAAACTTTCCTAAATTGGTCAAGTAGAAAAACGTTGAGGATGAATAACATGTACAACGAACTGCTGTGCATGCTTAGCTATGTAACAAACTGTGTATGTACTCCCAAACCTAGAATAAAAGTTTTTTTTAAAAAAAGTTGAAGACAGAACTGAGTTATTATATGAACATAGTGGTATAGAATTGCCAAACTCAAAAGAATTCTCCTCATAGCAGCCCTTTCCCCACTCTCAATAAGAACGGATACACCCTGCAGATTCTATTTCTTCTGATACTAACTTATAATAGCTCATTAGCAGATCACTCTATATGTTCCACCTAATAACAGCTGATTGCCACTAATAAATAAAAAATACGTTTCAGTTTTATTTTTAGATATACCATTAAATTGATTGGCTCTTCAATAAAAATGGTAATTAACGGTAAAAAAAGTTTATTGTTCAACAGGAAGAAATAATAAAAACAATAATATAAGTGACCCAATTGATGTGTCTCACATTCAAAAATTAAGAGTCAATCTAATAACAAGTAAAATATAAAAAATACGTCAATACATCTTCCTACTATTAAAGTCAACATCAATTATTTAGTTTCAACCTAAGATAATTCATTATATATACACATATAAATATATATATACATATACACATATATATATATATTTTTGAGACAGGGTTTCTCTCTGTTGCCCAGACTGAAGTTCAGTGGTGTAATCTCGGCTCACTGCAGCCTCAATCTCTTAGGCTCAAGTGAGCCTCTCACCTAGCCTCCCAAGCAGATGGGACTACAGATGCATACCACCACAGCCAGCCAGCTGATTTTTGTATGTTTTGTAGAGACAGAGTTTCGTCATATTGCACAGACTGGTCTCAAACTCCTGGGCTCAAGCGATTCACCCTGCCTTAGCCTTCCAAAGTGCTGAGATTACAGGCATGAGCTACCACACCTGTCCCATTATATAATATTAATGTTATTTGAGTTTTCTGGTATTTTTTGTATTTGATTTATAAATGTTTTGTGGTAAAAGCAAAAAGTGTAAGAAATGTATCCCTGTAATAGGCCTATAAGTTTTTAAGTAATGTTGTGATAATTGCAAAGTAAATATGGTAAAGATCTACTTTAAAAAAAGGAAATCTGTGTATTCCTTTTGTGTAACGAATTTGGATTTGTTACTGGTATTACTTATTTACATCACATTGCTTTTGATCGGTAAGCACAGAGAATCCAGAGAATCATACACAAGTAAGTTAGAGAATAGAATGTTTGTGAAGACATTGAGGGGCTCACCTCACTGTGGTGCCCTGGAAAGAGATTCAGGACAGCTCATAGCCCTGAGCAGGGCCGAGGGGCCCAGTTGAATAGGACTCAGGAGAAAGTACTAAGTAAGTTGGAATTTCCCATAGACCCATCTCTAATGTTTCCGGTTTCTTCTGATTCCTTCTCTTATAACAACAGAAGACTCCTGATTACAAGAACTGGAAGAAAAATCACAGTATACTTCAAAACATATATAACACTAAATATGTCTTCACAAAGTGAGAGTGAAAAAAGAAATAAAGTGTACTTGTTTACTTATTTTGTGTAGGAAAACATTTTACGGTTTTCTAAACAATGAATTTATACGTAAACTGGGAAAGTGACATGTTGCTGAGTTGAACACTAACTACGATGTTATATTTTTGTCCTTATATTGTTTCAGCTATCTTATATCTAAAATATACATGCTTATATCAATAGTGCTGTACAAATGTTTATTATGTAATATGTTATAAACATATAATATGTGCAACCCTATTGATTTCATTGGAAAAACAAAAATACTCAAAAATTGCTGCAAGTTAGTTTTCACATTAAAACACAGTGCTGTAACCTTTTATCAAGGTTCTTAGCTTCCTTGCATTGGATTAGAACATGCTCCTTTAGCTTGGAGGAGTTCATTATTGCCCACCTTCTGAAGCCTACTTCTGACAATTCACCAAATTCATTCACCATCCAGTTTTGTTCCCTTGCTGGTGAGGAGTTTGTGATCCTTTGGAGGAGAAGAGGCATTCTGGTTTTTGGAATTTCCAGCCTTTTTGCAATGTTTTTTCCTCATCTTCATGGATTTGTCTACCTTTGGTCTTTGATGTTGGTGACCTTCAAATGGGGTTTTTGACTGGTCATCCTTTTTGTTGATGTTGATGCTATTGTTTCCTGTTTGTTAGTTTTCCTTCTAGCAGTCAGGGCCCTCTTCTGCAGGTCTGCTGTAGTTTGCTAGATGTCTACTCTAGACCTTGTTTGCCTAGGTATCACCAATGGAGGCTGCAGAACAGCAAAGATTGCTGCCTGGTCCTTCTTCTGGAAGCTTCATCTGAGAGGGGCACCTACCAGATGCCAGCCAGAGCTCTCTTGTATGAGGTGTCTGTCAACCCTAACTAGAATAACTGGATTAGAGAAGATAAATGACCTGATGGAGCTGAAAAACACAGCATGAGAACTTCGTGAAACATACACAAATATCAATAGCCAAATCGATCCAGTGCAAGAAAGGATATCAGACATTGAAGATCAATTTAATTCAATAAAGCACAAAACAAGATTAGAGAAAAAAGAATGAAGAAGAATGAACAAAGCCTCCAAGAAATATGGGACTATGTGAAGAGACCAAACCTAAATTTGATTGGTGTACCTGAAAGTGATAGGGAGAATGGAAACAAGTTGGTAAACACTCTTCAGGATATTATCCAGGAGAACTTTCCCAACCTAGCAAGACAGGCCAACATTCAAATTCAGGAAATACAAAGAACACCACAAAGATACTCCTTGAGAAGAGCAACCCCAAGACACATAATCATCAGATTCACCAAAGTTGAAATAGAGAAAAAAATGTTAAGGGCAGCCAGAGAGAAAGGTCGGGTTACCCACAAAGGGAAGCCCATCAGACTAACAGCAGATCTCTCTGCAGAAACCCTACAAGGCAGAAGACACTTGGGGACAACATAAAACATTCTTAAAAAAAAACAAATTTCAACTCAGAATTTAATATCCAGCCAAACTAAGCTTAATAATTGAAGGAGAGATAAAATCCTTCACAGACAAGCAAATGCCAAGGGATTTTATTACCATGAAGTGTGCCTTACAAGAGCTCCTAAAGGAAGCACTAAATAAGGAAAGGAAAAACCAGTACCAGCCATGGCAAAAACATACAAAAATGTAAAGACTATCGACACTATGAAGAAAGTGCATCAACTAATGGGCAAAATAACCAGCTAGCATCATAATGACAGGATAAAATTCACACATAACAATATTAACCTTAAATGTAAACAGGCTAAATGTCCCAATTAAAAGACACAGACTGGCAAATTGAATAAAGATTCAAGACCCATTGGTGTGCTGTATTCAGGAGACTCTTTTCACATGCAAAGACACAGATAGGCTGAAAGTAAAGGGATGGAGGAAGATTTACCAAGCAAATGGAAAGCAAAAAAAAAAAAAAAAAAAATTCAGGGGTTGCAATCCTAGTCTCTGATAAAACAGACTTTAAACCAACAAAGATTAAAAAAAGACAAAAAAGGACATTACATACTGGGAATGGGATTAATGCAACAAGAAGAGCTAACTATCCTAGATATGTATGTACCCAATACAGGAGCACTCAGATTCATAAAGCAAGTTCTTAGAGACCTGCAAAGAGACTTAGACTCCCACACAATAATGGTGACAGACTTTAACATGCCACTGTTAATATTAGACAGATCTATGAGACAGAGAATTAACAAGGATATTCAGGACTTGAACGCAGCTCAGGACCAAGCGAACCTAATGGACAGCTACAGAACTCTCCACCACAAATCAACAGGATATACATTCTTCTCAGCACCACATAGCACTTATTCTAAAATCCACCACATAATTGGAAGTAAAACACTCCACAGCAAATGCGAAAGAATGGCAGTCATAACAAACAGTCTCTCAGACCACAGTGCAATCAAATTAGAACTCAGGATTAAGAGACTCACTCAAAATTGCACAACTACATGGAAACTGAACAACCCGCTCCTGAATGACTACTGGGTAAATATCAAAATGAAGGCAGAAATAAACACGTTGTTTGAAACCAATGAGAACAAAGACACGATGTACCAGAATCTCTGGGATACAGCTAAAGCAGTGTTTAGAGGGAAATTTATAGCACTAAATGCCCACAGGAGAAAGTGGGGAAGATCTAAAATCGGCCCCCTAACATCACAATTAAAAGAACTAGAGAAGTAAGAGCAAACAAATTCAAGAGCTAGCAGAAGACAAGAAATAACTAAGATCAGAGCAGAACTCAAGGAGATAGAGACACAAAAAACCCTTCAAAAAATCAATGAATCCAGGAGCTGGAGTTTTTAAAGACTGACAAAATAGACTACTAACCAGACTAATAAAGAAAAAAAAAAGAGAAAAGAATCAAATACACACAATAAAGTGTGATAAAGGGGATAACACCACTGATCGCACAGAAATACAAACTATCATCAGAGAATACTATAAACACCTCTATGCAAGGAAAATCTAGAAGAAATGGATAAATTCCTGCACATATGCATCCTCCCAAGACTAAACCAGGAAGAAGTCAAATCCCTGAATAGACCAATAACAAGTTCTGAAATTGATGCAGTAATTAATAGCCTACTAACCAAAAAAAGCTCAGGACCAGCCAAATTCACAGCCGAATTCTACCAGAGGTGCAAAGAGGAGCTGGTACCATTCCTTCTGCAACTGTTCCAAACAACAGAAAAAGAGGGACTCCTCCCTAACTCATTTTATGAGGCCAGCGTCATCCCGATACCAAAACCTGGCAGAGACACAACAAAAAAAAGAAAATTTCAAGCCAATATCCCTGATGAACATCTATACAAAAATCCTCAATAAAATACTGGAAAACTGAATCCAGCAGCACATTAAAAAGCTTATCTGCCATGATCAAGTCGGCTTCATCCCTGGGATACAAGGCGGGTTCAACATATGCTAATTAACAAACATAATCCATTACATAAACAAAACCAATGACAAGAACCACATGATTACCGCAATAGATACAGAAAAGGCCTTCAATAAAATTCAACACCCCTTCATGCTAAAAACATTCAATAAACTAGGTTCTGATGGAACATACCTCAAAATAATAAGAGCTATTTATGACAAATCCATAGCCAATATCATACTGAATGGGCAAAAGCTAGACGCATTCCCTTTGAAAACTGGCACAAGACAAGGATGCCCTCTCTCACCTCTCTTATTCAATATACTATTGGAAGTTCTGGCCAGGTCAGGAAAGAAAGAAATAATTGGTATTCAAATAGGAAGACAGGAAGTCAAATTATCTCTGTTTGCAGATAATATTATTGTATATTTAGAAAACCCCATCATCTCAGTCCCAAAGCTCCTTAACTGATAAGCAACTTCAGCAAAGTTTCAGGATACAAAATCAATGTGCAAAAATCACCAGCATTTCTATACACAAATAAGAGACAGAGAGCCAAATCATGAGTGAACTCCCATTCACAATTGCTACAAAGAGAATAAAATACCTAGGAATACAACTTACAAGGGATGTGAGGGATCTCTTCAAGGAGAACTGCAAACCACTGCTCAAGAAAATAAGAGAAGACACAAACAAATGAAAAAACATTCCATGTTCATGGATAGGAAGAATCAACATTGTGAAAATGGCCATACTGCCCAAAGTAATTTATAGATTCAATGTTATCACCATCAAGCTATCACTGACTTTCTGCATAGAATTAGAAAAAAACTACTTTAAATTTCATATGGAACCAGAACAGAGCCTGTATAGCCAAGACAATCCCAAGCAAAAAGAACAAAGCTGGAGGTATCACAATACCTGACTTCAGACTATACTACAAGGCTACAGTAACCAAAACAGCTTGGTACTGGTACCAAACCAGATATATAGATCAATGGAATAGAACAGAAGCCTCAGAAATAACAACACACATCTACAACCATCTGATCTTTGACAACCCTGACGAAAACAAGCAACAGGGAAAGGATTCCCTGTTTAATAAATGGTGTTGGGAAAATGACTAGCCATATGCAGAAAACAGAAACTGGACCCCTTCCTTATACCTTATACAAAATTAACTCAGGATGGATTAAAGATTTAAATGAAGACCATAAAACCCTAGAAGAAAACCTAGGCAAAACCATTTAGGACATAGGCATGGGCAAAGACTTCATGACTAAAGCACCAAAAGCAATGGCAAGGAAAGCCAAAATTGACAAATAGGGTCTAATTAAACTAAAGAGTTTCTGCACAGAAAAAGAAACTATTATCAGAGTGAACAGGCAACCTACAAAATGGGAGAAAATTTTTGCCATCTATCCATCTGACAAAGGTCTAATATCCAGAATCTACAAGGAACTTACACAAATTTACAAGAAAAAATACTAACAACCCCATCAAAAAGTGAGCGAAGGATATGAGCAGACACTTTTCAAAAGAAGACATTTATGCAGCCAACAAACATATGAAAAAAAACTCATCATTACTGGGCATTAGAGAAATGCAAATCAAAACCCCAGTGAGATACCATCTAACGTCAATTAGAATGGCAATCATTTAAAGTCAGGAAACAACACATCCTGAAGAGGATGTGGAGAAATAGGAACACTTTTACACTGTTGGTGGGAGTGAGAAATTAGTCAACCATTGTAGAAGACAGTGTGGTGATTCCTCAAGGATCTAGAACTAGAAATGCCATGTGACCTACCAATCCCATTATGGGGTATATATACCCAAAGGATTATAAATCACTCTACTATAAAGGTACATGCACACATATGTTTATTGCAGCAGTATTCACAATAGCAATGACTTGGAACCAACCAAACTCCCCATCAATGACAGACTAAAGAAAATGTGGCACATATACACCATGGAATGCTATGCAGCCATAAAAAAGGAATGAGTTCATGTCTTTTGCAGGGGCATGGATGGAGCTGGAAACCATCATTCTTAGCAAACTAACACAGGAACAGTAAACCAAACACCGCACATTCTCACTCATAAGTGGGAGCTGAACAATGAGAACATATGGGCACAGAGATGGGAACATCACACACTGGGGCCTGTCAGTGGTGGAGGACAGGGGGAGGGATGGCATTAGGAGAAATACCTAATGTAGAAGACGGGTTGCTGAGTGCAGCAAACCACCATGGCACATGTGTACCTATGTAGCAAACCTGCATGTTCTGCACATGTATCTCAGAACTTAAGTATAATTTTAAGTAAATAAATAAAGCACAGTGCTGTCTACCTCCCGCTAAGCCACATGTTCCAGGAGAGGTAAGTAGCATGTTATGCTGACAATGGGAAATGATTTAAAGTTACCATCCAGACAGATCATCCCTGGAAGGAATTTAAAAAAAAAAAAAAAAAAAGCTACTTTTGCTCCATATTGTGAGAATTATCTAGATTATTCCTCCAATTCCATATTTTGCCTTAGGAATAAGGGTTTCTACTGAGAAGCCTCTCTGCTGCAACAGTTCTACCTTTAGACCCAGAAACCATGGTAACCAACCGCCACAGCAAAGGCAACTTCCTGTGCCACTGTGTATTTTCTAGATCTTTACAGCTGAGACTTAAAACACTGCTGTATAATCAGCCAATCCCTCAGACTCTGCAGTCAGCTCGTTGCCCTTTATTGATATGACTGGCATCATTAATTTTTGGACGAATATGCATATAAGGCAATATTGTGCATAGAAGGGATTAACTACGTGCTGTTGCCTTTTGCTATCATTAGGTGACAAACTTGTAGCTCTATTTTATTGTTTTAATTAAATTCCCAGAAGGCAGAGAAAAGTGAGAAGATACCATGTCCTGAACATAAAACAGATGCTCTTATCTTTTCTAAATATGATATTTATATTGTTCTCAGAGAGGAATATCCCAGGGATTATCTGTCATGTTGGCCATATATAAAATAAAGAATGAGTTTCAAGAGACAGTATGTGCATATATGTGTGTGAGTATGTGTCAGGAGAGGGTGATAGAGAGAAAGAATTTTGTAAAGTCAAACACCAATGAAATGTAGATAACAGTTTTATCATTTGGGGGTTCCTCAAATTATAAATGTGTCATTAAATAAACTCCATTAAATAAGCATGTAAATCTCCCATTTATAGCACCGAAAACATTGGAAGGTAGAGTGTAAAGCAGTTTAAAGAAAATATTCTAGATGAACTATCTCATTCTTCTGCTATATGCTGGCTTTGCAACCTCTGGAAGGCTGCCTACCATCAGTACTGTGCCGGCTTTGCTTCGTCAGTTCTAAAATGGGCTTTGCTTCATCAGTTCTAAAATGGGGGTAATAGTAGTTCCTATTTCTTTGGACCGTCATGAGGATCAAATGAGTTAACATACATCATTAATAAATGTGTCTAGAATTTAGTGTTTCATAAACCTATGCTATGATCATAATAATCATCATTAATTTTGCCTTTTTTTTTTTTTTTTTTTGAGACAGAGTCTCAATCTGTCACCCAGGCTGGAGTGCAGTGGCCGGATCTCAGCTCACTGCAAGCTCCGCCCCCCGGGTTCACGCCATTCTCCTGCCTCAGCCTCCCGAGTAAATAATTTCTCTGATATAAAATTGAATTTCAAAAGTAAAACAAATAATTGAAGACTAAGTTAAATACATAAATGAATAAGTGCCGAAGAAAAGAAAACAGATACACAATAGCTTCAAATCATTTTTTTAAAAATTGCCTTTTTAACTAGAAAGGCTCTAAAAAGTAATTCAATGCTTATGCTACATTGTACAACTTTGGACACCCAGAAGCAAAGAAGGACACTAGCTAACTCACGGTCCTGGAACTTTTCTAGGTTGGGAGAGGTCACTGACTCAGGTTTCCTAATCTCTAGTTTATTTCTACTCCATCACACTAATCCCCTTTATAATCCTTATTCCATAGGTTAGCTATGTTAAATTCAACTTTCCAGAGATGTCATTTAACTTACCGTATTAATAAATATGGTACATAGGTCTTCTTGTTACTGGATCCATTCATGTGTGTATATGGAAACCTTTAGTAAGTGCACAAGTGTGTATGTTGTGTATATTTTCTGTTCTTTAATAGGTGATAATAACAAAATAAGTGTCTTAACTTGCTGAAGCTGCATTATATTTTTCAAAGTTATCAGTAAGTACAATTGTTTGGCTAAGAACATTGGCCAGGAGCATCAGCTTTGAAATTCAACAGACTGACAGTCAAGGCTTAAATCATGACTCTACATTTTAATAGTTGTGCCTAAGTTTCATCATTTGTAAAATTAGGATTAATAATATCTCCCTCAGAGCTTTACTGTAAAGGTAAGATGAGATAAAATAGATATTGCCCCTAAAGTGCCTTACAAATAGTAAAAAATTAGCCATAATTTCTTTGTTGCAGAAGAATCATGATTTAGGATCTTTTACTATACTATTTCTTAGTTAACTTTGCCAATATCTCTACACACAGAGATTTTCATTTTTTATTACTAGTTTTTACATACAGTTAGATCCAAAACAAGAACATTTGGTGAAATCTAAGAAATCTAAGGGGTATAGGAAATACTAGGCTTTCTGGAGATCTCTGTTGACTCCTGAACTTCTCCATACCCACATGTCTAGGGGGCCTACCTTGGTTGCATAGATGAGGCATCCAGAGATCTTTTCATTTCCCAGCCCTCATGCCAATTAAGTATGAATTTCTGAGATGGAACCCAGGCATGAGTAGATTACAAAGCTCTTTGGGTATTTCCAGTATGTCTCTAAGGATAAGAACTATTTTAATAATTATATGATATTTGATATGTAAACATTGTACCTGATCGAACCAATCTGTGAGCTCTATGTAAATCAGACACCGCCTCCTCAAACCTGACTATAAAATCCAGCACATCCGCCACTGGCTGGCCTTTTCCTCTTGGCAGTCCCCTCTCTCTCACTAGGGAGAGAGAGCTATTTTTCTTTCTCTTTCTTCTGTTTATTCAACCTCTGCTCCTAAACTCCTCGTGTGTGTCTATGTCCTAAATTTTCCTGGCACAAGACGATGAACCCTGAGTACCCCAGAAAATGTAGGTGCTTCACAACCACCGCCATCCCCCATCTGTCGTCTAATGAGAAGCTGATATTTCTAAAGCATAACCCTGACCAAGCTACTCCATAGCTTAAGCTCTTTACTTCCAATTTCTGGAAATCAAGGCAAATTTTCACTCTATGGCTGTTTTTGTACTGTTTCTGCCCCAGAATGCTCTTCCTACTCTTGTTCAAGAGAAAAATGTTAGTGAAGAGAAAATAGTTCCTCACTTTAACACTTGTGGTGAATGAAGGTTGATTACTTTCTATATTTCAGGGTGATTGTCTGTTTGATTAGTTTATTTTATTAAACAAATTTGCTGTTTAGCCAGTGTGTCATGAAAACCTTTCAATAATATTTCAACACTACTCTCACAATTCAGGATGGTATAGGAAATAAGAAGCTTCCAAACCATGTATGAATCTTGAATAGAATGTGGTAGGCAGAATTTTAAGGTGACCCCAAGATTCCTGGTGCCTTGTGTACATATACCTTCTCTGAGTTATTCAATCCAACACTAATGTAGGTACTGCTGTCCCTAGAGTTTCGCAAAGAGAGTCAAGATTCCAAATCAGCCAACCTTAATATAAGGAGATTATCTGATGGACATGACCTAGTCACATTTACTCTTCAAAAACAAATCTCTAGCAAATGGCAGAGGAGGAAGTCAAAGATTCAGAGCACAATAAAGATTTGATCAACACACATCCCTGGCTTGAAGATGAAGGGGATAGCTTAGCAAGGGATGCGAGTGATCATTAGGAGTTCAGAGGAGCTCCCCCAGCTCCCAGCCAGCCAGGAAACATGGATCTCAGTTTTAGAGCCAAAAGGAATGAATTTTTGCCAATGGTAAGAATGAGCTTGGAAGAGGATTTTTCCCCAGAGCCTTCTGAAAAGAACCTCACCTGGCCAACATCTTGGTTTCAGCCTCATGAAACTCTGAGCAGAGAACCCAGCCATGCCATGCCAGACTTCTGACCTACAAAACTGTGAGCAAATATGGCTGCTTTTTTATGCCGCTAAGTTTGTGGTAATTCATTACACAGGGTAATTCAATACAAGGGATTTTGCAATACATTGATAACAACTGTTCTCTATTATCCTTTCCTTAACCTCCTTCTCTTTACTTTATGGACCTGGCTAAAAGAGCCCTTGTTTTTATTATTTTAATTGAAAGTAAATAATTATTTTAAATATGCCAGAAGTGACTCCTAAAAAAGCAGTAGCATTCCCGTGTGCATGCACATATGTCCTTGTTCTCTACCATGCCAGTTCTCACCATGTCCAAATTCGAACCCAGACAGAGTACAAGTGGTGTGCAGAGTGACTTAGAGAACCATTAAGAAACTTACCCAAGGTAGCCAGGTGTAGTGGCTCACGCCTGTAATCCCAGCACTTTGGGAGGCTGAGGCAGGCAGATCACCTGAGGTCAGCAGTTCGAGACCAGCCTGACCAACATGGTGAAACCCCATCTCTATCAAAAATACAAAAATTAGCTGGACATGGTGGCGGGTGCCTGTAATCCCAGCTACTCGGGAGGCTGAGGCAGGAGAATCGCTTGAACCTGGGAGGTGGAGGCTGCAGTGAGCTGAGATCGCACCACTGCACTCCAGCCTGGGTGATAGAACAAGACTCCATCTCCAGGAGAAAAAAAAAAAAAAGGAAGTAAAAGAAAGAGAGAGAGAGAGAGAGAGAGAGAGAGAGAGAAAGAGAAACCCAAGATAACAGTAAATGATAAAACTTGGACTTAAATGCCATTTTGAATTTAACTCTAGCTCTGTTTCCAATTGTGTTGATCTTGTGTAGATTTCTTTTTTCTGGATCAATAACAGTCGTTCTCAACTTGATTATACCTTAGAATCACCTTGGAGCTTCACAAAAATTCCTGATGGCCAGACAACACTCCCAACTAATTTTATCAGAATAGCAAGCACTATTCCGAGACATCAGTATTTTGTAAACATCCCAGGAGATTCTAATGCACAACCAAGTTTCAGAATTACTAGTCTATAAAAGAAGACTTAGACTGCCAGTTCTAATAGTCTATAAGTTTATGCTTACTAAACACAAATATTAATATTATCAGACAGGGTCTCCCTATGTTGCCCAGGGCTAGAGAGCAGTGACTATTAACAGGTGCAATCATAGTTTAATGTAGTGTCAAACTCTTAGCCTCAAGCAATCCTCTCACCTAAGCTGCCTGAATAGCTGGGACTATAAACACAACTATAAATTCACAAGCAATATTTCAATGATGATGAGAAGGAAGGGATAAATTACTATTTAAGTCTACCATTTCCTGCAGCTGTTTCTGTCCCCAAGTGAGTTGGAATAATTTCAATCCAGAGGACATGCCCATTTCATTCTTTTAGCAGCTTTGGATATAAAAGCTCATCTTTTATGTATATGATTTTGAGACAGAAGAATACAAAACAAAAGGGGAAAGAGCATGGTGGGGGACAGGGAAGAAGAAGAAGAAGGAGGAGGAGGAAGAGGAGGAGGAGCAGAAGAAGGAGGAGGAAGAGGATTGAGGGGGAGAGGGAGAAGCAAAGGGAGGGTGAGGAAGAAGGGAGGGGAGGAAGAGGATGGGGAGGGGAAGGAGGAGGAAAAAGAGAAAAAAATACATACATACAGATAGATGATAGATTAATTAGGTATCTAGATACTGGAAATAAGAAATGTTAGCCAATGACATATCCCTGACAGTGAACTAAAGGACTTTTAAGTCCTGAGATGTAATAACAGGTGTCCAATTGTCAAACCTTCAGTAAATGTGACTATGACATAAAAAGCCTTGTGGGAAAAGGAGTGTTTTAGGGACAACAAGACAAATGGTGGTTTTTCTTAGCTTGGGAAGTACAAGGCAGTGAGCACAAAGCAACTCTGTGTAATGAGACTCAATTGATGTTAATAACTCCTAGGGGAAAAAAAATTGGATCAGTTACCATGAGAAAACAAGTACTTAGGAATTCCTGGGACTCTTAGGAAGGCACTGGAGTTTTTACTGAACATAGGTTGGGGGGTCTAGAATGTATGTCATTCCTCCCAGTGCTTCAGTTTCCTAATCTGTAAAATGGATTCAATCAATGGAACCCACTTCATAAGTTTATTTGAAGATGAAATGATTTCAAAGTTATAAATCACTAAAAATAATATTCAGCATGTAGTGTTAAGTAAATGTTTATTAAATAAAAATAAATAAAATAAATATCAAAACATTATTAAAAGAACATAGTGTTGGAAGAGAACTAGGCAAATAAATCAAAATAAACTCATATCTAAAAACAGACTTGGGGATATGTAATCATTCAGCATATGGTGAAGCTCACATTTCACCTCAGTGAGAAAAGAATGGCATATTCAATGAGTGGTGTCAACTGTTCCCCTCTGATTTTTCTTCCCTATTCTTGGTGAACTAAAGCTGTGAAAAAAGACACTGAATTCATATTGACCTCACTCCCTCTCAAGCATTGATATAACTGAATAATGTCTACATATAATTTATCAAAAAAATACATTTATTTCTTACAGTTCTAGAGGCTGGAAGTCCAAAGTCAGGGGCCCCCATCTGCTAAGGGCTTTCTTGTTACGTCATACTATGGCAGAAACGAATGAGAGGATGAGAGAGAGAGCAAGAGGGAGCTGAACTCACTTATATAAAAAGCCCAATCTTGCAATAACTAACCCACTCCTGAGATAATGACATTAATCCTTTCGTGAGGGTGGAACCCTCATGGCATAATCAGTTCTTAATGGTCCTGCTTCATAATACTGCTACAATAGCAATTACATTTCAACATAAATTTTAGAGCAAACATTTAAACCACAGAATTCCATCCCTAGCACCTCACAACTTGTGTCCTTTTCATATACAAAATACATTCATTTTATGCCAATAGCCCCAAAAGTCTTACTCATTTCAGCACCAACTCAAAAGTCCAAAGTCCAGAGTCTCATCTGAATCAAATGTGAGTGATACTCAAGGCATGATTCATCTTTAAACAAATTTCTCTCCAGCTGTAAGCCTGTGAAATTAACAAGTTACGTGCTTCCAAAATAGCCAAGACATAGGATAACCATTCTCATTCCAAAATAGCCAAGGCATAGGATAACCATTCTCATTCCAAAAGGGAGAAATAGGCAAGCTAAAAAGGGTAGCTGTAACAAGTAAGTCCAAAATCCAACAAGGAAAATAACACTAAGTTGTAAATCCGAAGAATAATCTTATTGGATTCCATGTTCCCCATTCTGGGCACCCTGGGCAGTGATTGGGCCCCCAAGGCCTCAGGCAGCCCCACCATGGGACTTTGCTAGGCTCAGTCTACCCAGCAGCTCTCATGGATTAGAGTCTCGTACCTGTGACTTTCCCCTGCTAGGAGTTGCATGCTGGTAGCTCTACAGTCCTGGGATTTTGACAGCTGCCCCACTCCCACAGCTCCCAGTAGGTGTTGCCCAAGTGGGGGCTCTGCAGTGACCGAAACCCCACAGTTCTGCTGGGCATTGCCTTGGTGGTGGCTGTCTGTGGTGGCTCCACCCCTGAGACATTTCTGCCTGTGCCCGGGCTGTCTATGACATCTTTTGAAATCTAAGTGGAAAAAGTTACAGCTCTTGTATTCTACCAGTCTGCAGAATTAGTACCACATAGACATTGCCAGGGTTTATGTCTTGTACCTTCCGGAGTGGTTGATTGAGCTGTACTGGGCCCACTTGAGCCAAAAAAAAAAAAAAAAAAAAAAAAAATGGGGCAGCTAAGGTATGCTGCACCAGAATTTGAGGACCAAAATCTGGTATAGCCCTGGGCAGCAAATCCTGAGCTCCCTTGGGTGCCTCTCTGGAAACTTTGCCCTCAGGGTCATAGCTTGCCTGGAGGATCTCTGAAATGCCTTCTGGGTCATTCTCCCATTGTCTTGAAAACTAGCCCCTGGCTCTCCTCTATCCATACCAATCTCTTTAGCAAATAGTTGCTTGGCTAGACCCTTGGTTTGCTCTTCTAAAGTAAATGTAAAAATCCTTTTCACTGTTTACATGGCTGTGATAGTTAATACTGAGTGTCAACTTGGTTGGATTGAAGCATTTGGCCTTCCTGGGTGTGTCTGTAAGGGTGTAGCCAAAAAAGATTTACATTTGAGTCAGTGGAATGAGAAAGGCAGGCCCACCCTCAACCTGGGAGGACACAATCTATTCAGCTGCCAACCCAGCCAGAATAAAAGCAGACAGAAGAATGTTAAAAGACTAGACTGGCTTAGCCCCGCAACTTACATCTTTCTCCCATACTGGATGCTTCTGCCTTCAAACGGCAGACTCCAAGTTTTTCAGCTTTGGGACTGGACTGGCTTCCTTACTCCTTAGCTTGCAGACGGCCTATTGTGGGACCTCCCCTTGTGAACATGTGAGTCAATACTCCTTAATAAACTCCCCTTTACATATACCTCTATCCTATTGGTTCTGTCCCTCCATAGAACCCTGACTAATACAATGGCTAAGCTCCAAATTTTTCAAACTTTTCTGCTCTGCTTCCCTTTTACTATAAATTCTGTCTCTAATATGTCTCCTCTCACATCATATTGTATTCAGTTAAAATTAGCCATGCAGCTCCTTCAATGTTTTGCTTAGAAATTTCTTCTGCCACACATTCTAGTTCATTACTCTTAAATTCTGTCTTCCACAGAGTCCTAGGACATGAACACAATTCTGCTAAGTTCCTTACAACTGTGGTACGAGAAGAAATTTTATGCCAGTTTACAATACTTTGTTCCTGATTTCCATTGAGACTTCATCAGAATGGACTTTACATTCATGCTTCTACCAACATTCTAATCATGACCAATTAAGTAATATCTAAGAAGTTCCATTTATTCTCAACTCTCACCAGAATCACTCTTACTGCTCTTTTTATAGCAATCTAGGCTTTTTCTAGCCTGTTTCTCAAAATTCTTCTAGCATCTATCCATTACCTACTTTCAAAGTCACTTCAACACTTTTAATAGCAATAGCCCTACTTCATGGTATCAGTTTTGTGTCTTAGTCCATTTTCTGCTGGTATAGCATGGTACATGAAACTGGGCAATTTACAAAGAACAGATAGTTATTTCTTACAGTTCTGGCAGCTGAGAAGCCTAAGTTGAGGTGCCTGCATCTTGTGAGGGCCTTCCTGCTGTGTCATCCCATGGCAGAAGGCAGAAGAGCAAAAGAACATGAGAGAGAGAGCAAGAGAACATGAGAGAGAGAGCAAGAGAGATGCAATCTCACTTTTATAACAAGTCTACTCTCACAATAACTAACCCATTCCTGCAATAATAATGTGGTCCTGTAATTATGACATTAATAAATTTATGAGGAGGACAGAGACCTTGTTAACTAATCACCTGTTAATAGTTGCCTCACAAGTGTACTGTCACAAAAACTAACCCATTCCCACAATAATAATGTGCTCCTGTGATTATTACATTAATCAATTTATGAGGGGGACAGAGACTTGTGACCTAATCACCTATTAACAGTTGCCTCTCTTAATGCTGTCACAATGACAATTAAATTTAACAAGTTTTGGAGGGAACATTCAAAACATAGCACCTACTATCCCTATCTTCTTTCATATATATGATAAAAGCATAACTATTTCCGAGAGCTATGAAAAACATCTTACCTGGTATGCACCAGCCTCATATTGTAAAGAATACAATTTTTAAATAAAAATAAAATGTCTATATTTTGTTTTAGTGGCAAAGCATGTGAATCTTTGTAGGACACTTTTTAATCTAGATACAAAGATTAAATGTTTAAGTGGTATTTTTAAATAGTATTCCAGAAATACTTTGTTATGTTTGATTGCTGCCTTTTATCTTTTCCTGTCGCAATACCCTCCCACCCTCACCTGAGTAATTTTGTACTGAAGGTCGTGATAAACTTAATATTATGCTCAGCCCCTATGAGGTTGCAGTTTCCCAGTGTTTTCTCTTCCCCTGGCCTTTTAGTGCACCCTGCTGGACTTCCTCAGGAACACCACCTGCTCTTAGACTGCCACATGAGAACAAGTCTCATTTATATACTCTAAATGACATACACACATTAACAGATGCATCATAGTCTCTAATGCTAAGATCCCACAAATATTTTCCTTCTTTTTCTTGGTCCACACACTGACCCAACTAATATTTAGATGTCAGCAATTTCTGCAAATGATTGTGCTTTCTTAGTGCTATGAACTGAATGTTTGTGTTCCCCCAAAATCTATATGTAGAAACCTGATCCCCCATGTGATGGTATTTGGAGGTAGGGTCTTTGGGAGGTAATTAGGTCATGAGAGTAAAGCCCTTATAAGTGGGATTAGTGTCCTTAAAAGAAAAGAACTTTCAGTCATGTAAAGATATAGAGAGAAGGCAGCTGTCTACAAATTGAGAAGTGGGCTGTCTCCAGACACTAGATCTGCTAGCTCCTTGATCTGGGACTTCCCAGCCTGTGGAACTGTTAAGAAATAAATGTTTGCTGTTTAAGCCACCTAGCCCATGGCATTTTTGTTATATCAGCCCCAACTGACTAAGAACCCAGTTAACTTCAAGTTTCTGAAAGCTAAAGTCATTTCTATGTGTTACGTAGAGCACAAACAGATGCTTCTAGACTCAGTCTGTCAGATAGCCTAGTGGCACTGTGATAGCAACAAGAATTCTAACCCTGCCAGTAAACTTCCTGGTCACCAGTGATGGTGACGATACTACTCTTCTTGTCCTCTAGTACTAAGAGCATTATGCTCCCCTGCTTGCCTTTCTACCTGAAATCCCAAAACAATCTCTTTTAAACTGGTAGTCCTCCTCATACCCTCATCTGTCTTAGTCCATTCTGTGCTGCTACAACAAAATTCCTAATGTTAGGTAATTTATAATGAATAGAAATATATTGGTTCACACTTCCGGAGGCTGGAAAATTTGAAATCAAAGTGCCGGCATCTAGTGAGGGCCTTCTTGCTGTATTGTCAACATAGTGGAAGGTGGAAGGGCAAGAGTACAAGAGAGGGAATCCACTCCCACAAGCCCTTTTTATGACAGCATTAATCTGTTCATGAGGGCAGAACCCTTGTGATCTAAACAACTTCCATTAAGCCCCACCTCCCAATACTGTTGCACTGGGGATTAAGTTTCCAACATGAATTCTAGGGCACACATTCATACCATAACATCATCCATTCTTCAGTTGCTGTAAAATTTGCTCTTCTGTTAGCTCACTAAAAGGTGCCATTTTCTTGCCCTCCTCTAACCATTTCCCTTACTCGGCTAATGATGACTTCAATTTTGTTTAATAGCTACCTAGAGAATCTGGTATAATTTACTTTCTCTGCATGCTTTGCTTATGCTAATGCTGCCTGTTGGCTAATTTCCTAATGATCCTCACAATCACATAATATTAAAATTTGTTATAGATACAATAAAGAGTTGTAAGACCAAAGTTTACTAAACACAGATACTGTTCCTTGTCCTGTGCTAAGTTCTGCTCATACAATTAAACATATATCTGTACTTCATCCCAGATACTGCAGAGAACTCAAGTAAGTACGTAGCAATAAGTTTTCAAGAATGTATAACTCTAAAGAGGAAAAAATCCTAATATTTAGTGAGCACCGAACATGTATTATTCTCACAATAAATCTACAAAATAATTATTATTTCACTCATTACAAATGAAAAGAAAACTGAAGGCCAAAAAGATTTTAAAATTTGCCCAATATTCCGGGGTGAGAAAAGACAGAATTGTGATTAAAAGTATTTAACACTATGATAATCCCATATTGTACTGAGGAATGAGTGAAGTATTCAATTCACCATAATATAGACAAAAAAGACAAGTGACATGTAGGGACAAAATTATTTGTATATTTAATGGATGAAGAAATCGCATCTGGTAAAAGGAACTAAAAAGGCTCAGAGAAGGAATTATATTTAAGAAAGGGCTGGAAGAAAGGTCAAGACTTCAAAGGCCAATCTGGAGGAAAATGAAACAGTCCTGCAAAAATACTCCTAGAACTTACAGGTGAGTTTAACATAATCACAAGATACTAAGTGAAGACACAAATATTCATGGTATTTCTGTATTTTAGCAATATATATTTGTAAGCTGATTTTAAAAGCACTACCGTGTATAATAGGTTCCTCAAAAGTGAAATGAGTATGTCTAACAGAACATTTTCTAGATCTGTATGCTGAAAACTACAGAATGTTAATGAAAGACATTAAAGAAAATCTAAATAAATGGAAAGACATACGATAATAAAGATCTGAAGACTCAACATAGTAGAGATGTCAATTATCCCCAAATTGATCTGTAGATGTAATACAATGTCAATAGAAATTACAACTTTTTTTTTTTTTTTGTGGCTATAGAAGAGTTCTAAAATGTGTATGGAAAGACAAAGTAACTAGAATAGCTAAAATAATTTTGAAAAAAAGAATAAATTTATAGAAATCACTCTCCTATATTTTAAGACTTTAGAGTAATCAAGAGAGCATGATATCAGCATACGTGTAGACAAAGATCAGTGGAACAGAATAGAGAACCCAGAAATTGACACAAATAGATTTGGCCCATAGATTTTTGACAAAAGTGCAAAAGCAATTCAATGGAGGAAGGATATACTTTCAACAAATAGTGCAAAGAGTGATGGAACAATTGACATTAATATGCAGGAGGAAAAAACAAATAAAATGTTGACCTAAAATCTGAAGGGAACATTTTAGAGAAAATTGTACGGACATCTTATTTAATTTTTTAAATCTTGAGTCATCACCCTCTAAATTACGTATTATGATATGAGAACAACCAGAAGTACAATTTGCTAAGATATTTGAATTGTTTGTCTAAGTTGTAACTTTAAGCAATATTAATTGGTCGCCATTAAAACCAAAATTTGAAAGAAAACAACAGATAATTAAAAAACAAAAATTTTCATTAGTGAAGGGAAATGCCTTCTAATTTAATACATTGTGTTAAGTTGAAAAACTCATTTCCCCAGAGAAGTTTTAAAAGTGTCAGTGCAAACTTGGTGTTCTAATTGTAATTCCATATTATATTTACTTTGTATTGTTCTTCAAAACTGAAATGTGTTTACAACCTGGGTCTACAAATATTTATATTATTTTGCTTTAAAACTTAATTGGACAAAGAAAATGGTAAGATTAATATGTAAGTTGGTAAAGTATTGGGAATCTTTCAAGAGTTTGTTATCTGCCGGGCATGGTGGCTCACATCTGTAATCCCAGCATTTTGGAAGGCTGAACCAGGTGGATCACTTGAAGCCAGGAGTTTGAGACCAGCTGGCCAACATAGCAAAACCCCAACTCTTCAAAAGAAAAAAAAAAAAAATTTATTATCAAGTGACAAAAATGTGACCATTTTGCTGTAAAAATAGAGGATAAATTATAAAATATCTTTAAGATGGGCTGTGGTGAAATACTGTTCATTTATAACTAATAAAAACATTATAACAGCTTTATTGAGATATAATTGCCATATAATAAGCCCCACATACTTGTATACAATTTGATAGGTATTGACATATTTATATACCTAAGAATTGACCACTACAATTAAGATAGTGAGCCCAGCCATCAACCCCCAAAGTTTCCTTGTTCCCCTTTTGATCCTCACTTCTGCCCTACCTAGCCTCAGGCAACCACTAATCTATGTTCTGTTACTATGGATTTTTTTTTTGTTTTTAGAATTTAACAGCATAGAATCATACTGCATATATTCATTTGTATCTGGTTCTTTCACTCAGTATAATTATTTTGAGATTCATCTATTCTGCTGCTTGTATCAATAGTTTATTCTTTTTATTACTGAGTAGTATTCAATCGAATGGATATACTGCAATGGTAGTTACCTGCTGGTGGACTTTTGAGTCATTTCTACTTTTCAGTGCTAATCACCAATAAAACTGCAATAAAAAAGAAAATGTTGACCTAAACCTCACATCTTACCTTCAAAATGTAAAATATTGTCCGGAGCTGCACGCCCCGGCCATAGCGAATAATAATTGAGGATTAAACGCCTGAGCTATATTCATTTCCACCCCACACCTTCTCCCTATCTTTGCCTTTTTTCCCCCGTACTAATACCTCATTAAAGATGGCGCTCTTCCTGCTTCTTCTTCACTCACTTTTCCCACGCCCGGGAAAATTGTTACTTAATAGCGCAAGCGCAACATGACATCCCACCGGAGAAACCGAAACTAACCTGGCCACGCCCTCGGCAATGAGATCATTTCCGCCTTAGCCCAACCCCTTCCCTTCCAAGTGTATATAAGGCAGTGCATTACCGCCATTAAATGAGATTTGATCAGAGCACTGTCTTGTCTCCATTTCTCGTGTCTCTTGTTCCCCAAATTCCCACCCCCTCCTCCAGGGCCTGCTCTGACTATCCCGTGGGCCGGGATAAAATATAAAACTATAAAATGTTTTTAGAGGAAAACATATGAGAAAATCTTCATAAACTGTAGTTAGGCAAAGAATTCTTAGACATGACACCAAAAACATGATCCATGAAAGAAAAAACTTGATAAATTAGAATTCATTAAAATAAAAAATGTTGCCAGGTGCGGTGGCTCATGCCTGTAATCCCAGCATTTTGGGAGGCTGAGGCAGTTGGATCACTTGAAGCCAGGAGTTCAAGACCAGCCTGGCCAACATGGCAAAACCCCATCTCTACTAAAAATACAAAAATTAGTCAGGCATAGTAGCACTCACCTGTAACTCCAGCTACATGGGAAGCTGAGGCACAAGAATTGCTTGAACCTGGGAGATGGAGGATACAGTGAGCCGAGATGGCACCACTATACTCCAGCCTGGGGGACAGAGCAAGACTCATCTCTAAATAAATAAATAAATAAATCATCTATTTTGTCAAAAGCCTTATACTTAGTGAAAGAAAGTCGTACACAAAAGGTAACATTATATTTAATCTATCTATGTATTTATCTGATTCCATTTATGTGATATTATTAAATTGTATTAAATATTTTTAAGTGATAAAACTATAGTTACAGAAAATATGGAGAACACATGGACACAGGGAGGGGAGCAACACACACTGGGGTCTGTGGAGGGGTCAGCAGAAGAGAGAGAGCATCAAGATCAATAGCTAATGCATGCTGGGCTTAATACCAATGTGACTGTTTGATAGGTGCAGCAAACCACCATGCACACATTTACCTGGGAAACAAGCCTGCACATCCTGCACATGTATCCTGTAACTTAAAATAAAATAAAATAAATTTTTTAAAATATTTAATTTTTTTAAAACTGTAGTTACAGAAAATAAATTAGCTTGCCAGAGGTTATGGATAAAGTGAGGGTGTGATGTTATAGGGATACCATGAAGGCATTTGAGGGGTGATGAAACTTCTTTATATTCGGATTGTGGTGTGATCATATGCATCTATATATATTTGTTAAAATTCATAGAACTGTATACCAAAGAAGCCTATTTTTAAAGTAAAGTTAGAGACTGGGCAGTGGCTCATGCCTGTAATCCCAGCACTTTGGGAGGCAGAGGTGGGTGCATCACTTGAGTTCAAGAGTTCAAGACCAACCAGGGCAACATAGAGAGCCTCAGTCTCTACAAAAAATAAACAAGAAATTAGCAAGGTACAGTGGTGCATGCCTATAGTCCCAGCTACTTTGGAGGCGGAGGTGGGAGGATCGCTTGAGCCCAGGGAGGTTGAGGCTGCAATGAGCCATGATCACACACTGCACTCTAGCCTGCGTGACAGAGAAAGAGTCTGTCTCTGAATAAATAAATAAATAAATAAATAAATAAATAAATAAATAGTGAGATAAGAAAAGAAGAGAGAGGCCAGGTGCAGTGTCTCACATCTGTAATCCCAGTCCTTTGGGAGGACAAGGCAGGTCGATCACCTGAGGTCAGGAATTCAAGACCAGCCTGGCGAATACAATGAAACTCCATCTCTACTAAAAATAAAAAATAAAAAATAATTAGCCGGGTGTGGTGGCGCATGTCTGTAGTCCCAGCTACTCAGGAGGCTGAGGCAGAAGAATCGCTTGAACCCAGAAGGCAGAGGTTGCAGTGAGCTGCGATCGCGGCACTGCCCTCCGGTCTGAATGACAGAGCAATACGCTGTCTCAGAAAAAAAAAAAAAAAGAAAAGAGAGAACCATGAATTAGCCTATTACAGATGAAAGGCAGTAGAATAGACACAGCGACTAGTGGGAGATAGAGTGGGATGAAGTATTGGCATCAGGTTCAAAACTCTCATAAGTGGAATAGACGCTATTGTGACCTTCAATGTGCCAGAGCTACCTGGTTTCCTTCTCTGCAGTCAAGGTTTCTTCCTCCCTTCCTCACTTTGCCCTGGAAGCAGATATTCAAATAGCCCAATTTCCTTCCTCACTTTATGAACTGCATATTCAAAAAGATCTGACGCCTCATCTGCTCCTGTTAGGAGAAAGATGAGAAACATTACTCATAGAGATCCTAAAGGAAGATCAAGGCCTGAGTGGAGGAACATAAGATATGTTTGGCCACTGCAAGTATTTCAGCAAGATTGGCAAATGCATAAGAGCAGTGGAGAATTAAAACTTTCCAGCATTTTAGGAGGCCGAGGCGGGCAGATCACGAGATCAAGAGATCGAGACCATCCAGGCTAACAAGGTGAAACCCCATCTCTACTAAAAACTACAAAAAATTAGCCGGGTGCTGTGGTGGGCGCCTGTAGTCCCAGCTATTTGAGAGGCTGAGGCAGGAGAATGGCGTGAACCCGGGAGGCAGAGCTTGCAGTGAGCCGAGATTGCGCTGCTGCCCTCCAGCCTGGGCGACAGCGAGGCTCCCTCTCAAAAAAAAAAAAAAAAAAAAAAGCCTGAGGTATGTTGGGATTAAACTAGAGAAGGCAGTGAATGAGGATTGAGAAGTGTGTATCCAGTTTGGTAAGTACTGGGGAGCTATGAAAGGTTTCTTAGAGGTGCTTCAGGGATATTAGGCTATGATTTATAGGATGGAATCCAATGGAGAGGTAGGAGAGAGAGATGGAGAAAGAGAATGCAAACAATAACCAACACTGGTAGCAGTCAGAGTTCATGGGCTTGGCCATGCTAATGGAAAAGGGGAATGCAGACAACTAGCAATTTTTGAATAAAAGTTAAGGAAAAGAGAGAGGAGCTTGAGCAATCAAAGATGTCACTTGCTATATGCAAGAAATGGTGTTTTAGGGGAATTTCTGACAAATGTTGGGGAAAACCACTCTTTTTTACCAAGTCCCAAAGTAATGCAGCTATGCATCAGAAACAAGAGTTTCAGAACCCCCAGAGACAGATAGTACTATGAAGAGATTTTTAACAATATTCCTTTGTTTTCCACTCAAGATAACATAAAGTAACAACTAGAATTACACACACTGTTCCTCAGCCCTCTGCTGGTGTAGCCTCTCTCCTGGACCTCTTTTAAAAGTAGAGCATCAGGGAAACAGTCATCTCTAACCCACAACTATCCATAATCAAGTTCTTTCCTCTGCTTCTCCTTTCTGCTAGATTTCCTCATTTACATTCCACATGACTGACACTGATGACACCCAGTTGTACTTTTCTATTCTCGTTTGGAGCACTGAGTGACAGACATCCTCTATTTTCTAATAAAGACAAATTAGCAAACAAGATGCAGAGCAAGTTGGAAGGGCTGAAGAATGTCTCATCCTTTCTTTCTCTCCCCATATTGAAGCTTATGCAATAACCCCAGTCTTGCTGTACATGTTTCTTTAAGAACAGTTTCTCAAGCCCATTCGTTCTCAAATGAAGGAAAAATTTCACAAATTTTTCCAAGACTTTTCTCCCAGCCTGCTTCATAGGACTGTCCTAAGGCACAAAGCATAGCAGGCGCTTGACATTTCTGTATCAATCATAATCATAGTTGTTTTTACAGGCTTTTTACTTTTTTGCTGCATCTCCATGTCTTATCTCAGTAAAGCAACGTTATGCTAATTTTACAGATGGAAAAGCTGGTATTGAGATTGGTTTTAAGCTTAGTCATAAAAGGAGTAAATGGCAGAGTCTGGACTCAAACATTCAGATTCCTCATCTTTTCTTCCACTAATATAACGAACACTCTCTTGTTCTTTTTATTTGTAGAGACTTCTGATCTCTTTATTTGAAATGAGGTTAAGGACCAAGACTTTTAACCTAGCATCAAAGAATTAGCTCAGCTTCGCTATCACACTATTCTCTCCTTAGCCCAGTAGGTGGGCTATTAATTGTGTCCTTCGTTTAAATGAGGATATTCTGGGCTGTGCTTTGCATTTGCAAAGTGCATGGGTAAACTGTAAATAAGAAATACCCTTCACAAAGAGATAGCCAGTGCAATCTCTGCACAATCCAGCAACATTCTGGAAGATTTGTTGATCCCTTGGCTTTCATTTTCTAATTCTTTTTCTGAGCCATTCTCTGCCATATTATTAATAAATAAATTATTTCCTGAGGAAAGACTATAAGAAATTTTCTGAAGATGATTATTTTTACTCAATAATTTTTAGGGTAGGGATCGTGGAAGAGACAGGACGACCTATCCTGAACTCTAATTATGACATTTAAAATTTTCAGTCTTGCCATATAGAAATATTATGCTAATGTAATATTTTTATATGTATACTTTGGATACTAGATTTATATATTGAAAATTGTGAAAATGTTTCTCTTAATGTTTTGAGCATAATGATCTGAATGCATGCATAAGTGCCTTTAATGCAAACATGTACATTCATCTGTAGAAATCTAATCTAGAGGAGTAGATGTAATTTACTATCAGATGCCTTTTATTAACTTGATGGCTTGAAGCATTTCATTATTTGTCTATCCAGCAGGCCACGGCATCTGGAGTAGCCAATTGTGCGTGTTGAAAGTCTGTTAATGCCACTCAAACGTGAGTCCTGACAAAGCACCTGCAAGAGCCAAATCCAGTGGTGCATCCTCACCACTACACCCATTTACATTACCCATGTCTGAAGGAAACCCCTTGCAAAGGGATTTGCCAAAATATGGTCATAGATGACCAGTTTTGGGGGTGGTTCTGTGGTGCTCAGTCAGAGTGGAAAGCATGTCCCCCACCCAAATACTAAATGCCCCCTTTCCTCCCAAAGCTTTCCTATCTCCAGTCCAAACAACATAATATCGAGGTTGAGCATCCCTAATCTGAAAATCCAAAATCCAAAATGCTCCAAAATCTAAAACCTGTTGAGGACTGACATGATACCACAATTGGAAAATTCCACTTCCACACTTGACTTCACATGATAGGTTGCAGCCAAAATGCAGTCAAAACTTTGTTTTTTAAATATTGTACAAAATTATCTTCAAGCTATGTGTATAAGGTGTATATGAAACATAAATGAATTTCATGTTTAGACTTGGGTCTCATTCCTAAAATATCTCATTACGTATATGTAAATATTCCAAAATCCAAAATAACCCCAAATCTCAAGCACTTCTGGTCCCAAGCATTTTGGATAAGGGATTCTCAACCTGCTGTATTACATTATATATGTGTGTGTGTATATATCATGTATGTTATATATTTTATATATAACATATATTATATCTATAAAATATACATATATGTATATAATGTTATATACATTTTTATATGTTATATATACATATAATGTAATATTATATATAATATATAGTATATACATATTTTTGTGTCTGTGTGTGTAATGTTTTCATTCCATGATAAAGCATATAGGTCTGGGAAGGATAACAAGTATTATCTATTGGCATTTCTGTGTGAAAGAGTTTATCAGCTCCTGTTCAGCTGATGGAAGCTCACTGCAGAAGTTACTTACAGGTGGACTATCTCTTATCCAAAATGCTTGGGAGCAGTTTTTCAGATTTCGAATTTTCTCTAAACCCAAAATTTGTTTATGTTTTAATTACATGAAACAAAGTTTTGACTGCCTTTTGACTGTGAGCCATCACACGAGGTCAAGTGTAGAATTTTCCACTTGTGGCATCATGTCAGCAACCAAAAAGTTTTGGAGTTTGGAGAACTTGGGATTTTGAATTTTTGGAGTAGGGATGTTCAACCTGTATATATGCATATCCATTGTTATGGAATGAAAATATAATACACACTTGTGTATGTGTGTGTGTGTGTGTGTATATATAAATATTTTGCCCCTGAAGTGTTATTTCAAGTTGTAGAAGTAAACTGAAATAATAGATATCATCAGCATCTTTCCAGGGTCATTCTGAGAACCTTCCAACTGTAATAAATTATGTAAAATAAAACAAAAAATAAAACCTCTTGCCATGTTGTCATGGAGACCTCCCCTAATTGTATATGCCACAAAAGAAGCAGTGTCAGTAGCAAGGGGGAGCATCCCAGAGAAAATCGATAGAAGAAGGGGATGCCTAAGCACCATACATCATGTTGGCTTTGCAGTACAAAAAGAAAAACAATTAAACAGATTTTCCAAAGTAAAAAATAATTGGCCTTTATATAGAGATGACAATTCCAACTTCAGAAAAAGATAGGGCTGATTTTCCAAGTCACCCTAATAGATTGTACCTTTTCTTATTTAATAGACATTTTTACTGAAGCTTAACGTATATCAAGGACCCAAATTCTAAGTCAATGTGTTTATACAAAATGACCACACTTGTGAAATGAGCACTGAGACGGAGAAACAGAATGCACTGTTCCAGCACCTCAAAAGACCCTTCATGCTCTTTTCCAGTAAGTAATGACCTTCCAGATGTAACTGGTATAACCATTCTTCCTTCTAATGTCATAGAAGAGTTTTACTAATGTATTCCTAAGTAGAAACAACTCTGCCATTTTGTAATAGTCATATTATTACCATCTGGTATTAAATCAAAGACACAGTAATTACAGACACTTGGTTTCCTTAAGGTATTCTTCAGGGTATGTGTTTTTCTGAAAGCCCATCATCTTGAATTATCAAGAACTGAAAGTGCCAGTTTTAAGAAGATGACTTTTTATCACAAAGTCCTAAACCAGAAGAGTAATGATGTTGAAAGAAGCCACCATCAGGTGAGTAAGAGCATTATTACTGCAGCATAAAATACAGCCTGGCTCCAGCCATAAATTCATACTGAACTTCTTTTATGGTTAACACTTTATTATGTTATTATTATCAAGAAGAAATACAACTTTGCCTTTAACCACATTCAAATCTTCTGGGGGGAAAATATTAAATATATAAATGTGTGAGAAATGAACTTCAGCACTGTAATACATTATGAATATATCTGAGGCATAAAATCTATTATAAATGGATAGAACCAGTGCTAGTACATTTCATATTTAAAGAGTGGCTGCTAATACGTCATTCTGGCTGAGCAATTTATAGATTGGGTAGCTGTTTTCCTGGTTCTTCATCCCAACAGTTCATCAATTTTTATGTTTTTTAAAAGTTGGATGATAAGTTTGTCAGACTTCTATTTTCCTACTACCAATTTTTTTTTCAGGGCAGAACTGGGAAGAAACAAACTGACTTATATAAACCTTCACTACTCCTTGGTAGTTTTTTTTTTTTCCTCAACCATAGACTCTGATAAACACAGTATGAGAAGAAGGCGAGGAGAAATATTATTGCATGAATTTATTAAGCTATTGGGTAGATATAGTACTTTACTCATAGCTGGTCAACTAATGAAGCAAATATAGTCCTAATTCCTATGAACTTACAGTTCAAAATTAAATTATACCAATCTTACATTACATGGTAAACCCAGAGACAGTCACCTTTATATTTTCTGTGGGAAGGGAAGAAAGCAACCATATGAAAAGTGCTGAATATTACAAAAGCTTTTATTATTGAATGTACTCTCACCTATATTCACATATGGCCCTGTCTGGTGCTGTGGTGATTAAGCCACAGCACTTCTAACAAAATAATGAAACAACCTTGTAAAAGCCAAGCTCATTAAAATGGAGAAAGTAGTCAACACCTCTGTTTGATTCTATCTCAACTTCTTCCTAAATCCTACTTCAGGCTGATACTGTGTTTATTGGAGAAATTCAGAAATTTCTCCAACTTGTGAAAAATAGTTTCCCTCTCTTTAAAAGCTTTCACTCAAATAAGGAAAACAAAAATTGTGACTTCAAATAATTTATTTGATTTGGTATAGGAACAAGGTAAATAGATATGAATAAACAGAAAAAAGATGATCATAAGCAATAATCAATGAGAATAGTTGCTAATTCTTAAAAAGATCTAGATGTCAACATTCTAATATATTGTATCTCAGGAAAATAAGGAGAAAGGCAGGCTTTTTTATGTAAGCAAATAGCTTATCTTAAAGACTTGTACAGAGAGGACTCACACATAAAGGGAACCAGTAGGATGAAAATGGAGTTCCATAAGAGTGACAGTCCATGCTGAGGTAGCAGCAGAGCCTGAATGAGCTTGTATAGGCAGCTTTTTCTTTGATCTAGGCAAGCATGAGTTCTGAGGGTACAAAGACACTGCTGAAAGCAGTAGTTTTCTGATTTAGTTTGGATTTGTGTCCCCACCAAAACCTTATGTTAAACCGTAATCCCCAATGTTGGAGGTAGGGCCTGGTGGGAGGTGACTGGATAATGACAGTGGATTTCGTGAGTGGTTTAGAACCATTCCCTTGGTACTGTCCTCATGATAGTGAGTGAGTTCTCACAAGATCTGTTTGTTTAAAAGTGTGTGGCACTACCCCCACCACCTTGCTCCTGCTGTGGCCACGTGAAGTGCCTGCTCCCCTCCGCCGACCTTCCACCATGATTGTAAGTTTCCTGAAGCATCCCCAGAGGTCAAACAGATGCCAGCATTATGTTTCCTGCACAGCCTGCAGAACCATGAGCCAATTAAACCTCTTTCCATTATAAATTACCCAGTTTCAGGTATTTCTTTAGAGAGATGCAAAAGTGGACTAATACATTCTCAAAGTGTTGCCCCCAGACCAGCAACATCAGCATCACCTGGGAACGTGTTAGAAATGTAAATTCCCAGGCTGCATTCAAGACCTACTGACTCAGAAACACTGAAGCAGAGGACTGGTGACCTGTGTTTCAAACCCCTCTCCCCACCCCAGGGATTCTGATGAATGCTGAACTTTGAGAACCGCTGGTCTCAAAGAGAGGTCAGTAAGCTTTTTCTCTAAAAGGCCAGAGAAGAAAAAGTTTTAGATGTTGCACTTCATATATTCTCTGTCACAACCAAACTCTGCTGAGTAGTGCAAAAGCCGTCATAGATAATATGTTAACAAATGGGCATGCTGATGTTCCAATAAAATTTTGTTTACAAAAATGGGTCAGAGACCAGATCTGGCCCATAGGCCATTGCTGATCCCTGATATAGAAAACAAATGGGTGGGAGGAAGAACAGGCAGCAGGTTTGCTCACTACTTCTCCTTCCTCACCTTTTCACTTTCATTGGTCCTGACACCTAGTGATGAGCACAGATGGTATCAAAGTACCTCCCAATGTACAGGCACTTCTCTGCTTCTACTTGAGAATTGTGCACAGAGTACCCAAGTCATTTAATAATTAAGAAGAAGGCACAGAAGGGAAAACAGAAGGAGATGAACCTAAACCCTCCCATCAGTTCATAGAATTCCAGAGCTCTGAAAAAAAAGTAGACTTCACATTGAAATATTAATGCCATAACCATCGTTTATCCAAGTTTTGTGTGTATCATTTTTCTAAAAGAAATGTTCTCTGTGATTCTGTTTGTCCTCAAGGAACAACGGGGTAAAAAGGAGCTTGACAGCTCTTCCTTCACTAAAAAAAAGCCAAGCAAACAAAAAAATAACAACAACAAAAGCCCATAAGACTAAGCACATGGAAGCTAATGGTAGAGGACCACTCGAACTTCGCTGAATGTCCGGCTGGAACATTCAACAAGCCTCGGGTGGAAAGTTTACCTTACATCCAAACAGAAGCTCTCAAATTCTGATATAGATCATAATTACCTGGAGAGTTTCTTAGATCACTGGATCCCACCCCCAGAGTAGATGAAGGTGCAGTCTGAGAATTGCATGTCCAACAAGTCCCCAGGTGATGCCAATTATGCTAGTCCAGGAACCACACTTTGAGAACCACTGCTCCAAAACACGCTCTTCTCTTCCTTCTGTGTTCCCAATCTTAGTTGGCAAAACCACCACTATCTATCTAGGCACCTAAGCAAATACCTGAGTCATCCTTGACTCCTCACTATCTCTCACCCCCATATTAATCAACCTCCAAGTCTAATCAAGTTTGCCTTATCAGCATCTTGGAAATGTAATTCCTCTTTACTGTCTTCATTGCCCATGAATTAGTTCAGGCCAGGGTTTTCACACTTTCCACATAAAAGGGAAATTATTTTCATTTTAGAAAATAATTATATTCTGTAAGTATAGGCTATGGGGGTAAAAGATTTTTTTTTTTTCTAGACAGAGTCTCGCTGTGTTGCCCAGGCTGGAGTGCAGTGGCATGATCTTGGCTCACTGCAACCTCTGCCTCCTGGGTTCAAGCTATTTTCCGCCTCAGCCTCCTGAGTAGCTGGGATTACAGGCACCTGCCACCACATCTGGCTATTTTTTGTATTTTAGTAGAGACGAGGTTTTGCCATGTTGGTCAGGCTGCTCTCGAACTTCTGACCTGAGGTGGTCCACCTGCCTCAGTCCCCCAAAGTTCTGGGGTTACAGGTATGAGCCACTGAGTCTGGCCAAAAAGATCTGATTGTATAAGTTACTGGAAACAATACTTGACGCCTTCAACCATCCCGAGGTGTGAGGGGTCCATATTCCTGTACAGCTATTCTCCATTCATTCAGTAGGGAAGACTTACGCCCTCATCATTACCTGTCTAGGCATTCTACCGATTCTAGATCTAGCACTTCACTCTTTCTACCAGCCAAAGTTATTTTTTTAATTACTGTATAAGATAACCAAATAGTCTAAGACCAAACATGTTATTTCTCCTCTTGCACCTCAAAATGAAATTCAAATTCATTTATCTTTGCACACACTGTGTATCAGTCACTAATTCAATAGGATACAGATATCATACTTAAAATATGATAATTCAAGGAAGGTTTATTTACAAAGGTGAGAGTGGAGGGCAGTGCTTTTCAAGGAACAGTGATTTTACTCTTGGGACATTTGTTGATGTCTGGAGACATTATCAAGACTGAGGGTGGTTGAGCGTACCCCTGGCATCTAGTGAGTGAATGCCAGGAATATTGCTAAACATCCCACAATGTGCAGGACAGCACAGCACAGCATAGAATTAGACAACAAAATGTCAAGGCAAAATGTCAAGAGTGCCAAGGTTGAGAAACCTTGCTACAGAGTAAGGTCTTGTTAAATGCTTGTCAAACTGAATTAAACGAGAAGCGCAAGCAAAGTTCCCAGGTGCAACTAACTCTGCTTGAGTCAACTGAAGAGGAATCATGATGGGTAACCTGTGTGGAAAGTTGGAAACTCCACCTCACATTGGGCCCTTGTATTAGTCAGGGATCTCCAGAAAACAGAACCAATAGGATGGATATAAATTCTATATTAGAGGAGATACATTATGGGAATTGACTCAGCAATTATGAAGGTCCAGAAGTCCCACAATCTGACATCTGCAACTAGAGACCCCGGCATGATGGTTAATATTAGGTGTCACCTTGACTGGATTGAGAGATGCCTAGATGGCTGGTAAAGTATTGTTTCTGGGTGTGTCTGTGAGGGTGTTGTCAGAGGAGACTGACATTTGAGTCAGTGGACTGGGAAAGGAAGAACTGTTCTCAATGTGGGTGGGCACCATCCAATTGGCTGCCAGCACTGCTAGAACAAAGCAGGTGGAAGAAGGTGGGGTAAGTTTGGCTACCAAGTCTCCTGGCTCTCTTTGTTCTTCCTGTGCCAGATGCTTGCTTTCACTCCCCCTGTCCTCTGAGATCAGGCTCCAGGTTCTTTGGTCTTTGAACCCTAAGACTTGCACCAGCAGATTCCTGGGGACTTTTAGGCCTTTGACCACAGACTGAAGGCTGCATTGTCAGCTTCCTTGGTTTTGAGGCTTTCAGACTTAGATTGAGCCTCTACCAGCTTCTCTATTTCCCCAGCTTGCAGACAGCCTAACATGGGACTTCACCATGTAAACGTGTGAGCCAAATCTCCATAATAAACTTCCTTTTATATATACATATATCCTATTGATTCTGTCCCTTGGGAGGAGTCTGACTAATAACACCAGGAAACTGAGTGGCAGAACTCCCAGTCTAAAAATCAGGGAAGCGGAGATGAGGGTGGTGGTGTAAGTCCCAGAGTCCAGGAACTCTGCCGTCCAAGAGCAGGAGAAGATGGGTGTCCTAATTCAATGGGAAATAGAGAGAGAATTTGCCCTTCCTCCACTTTTGTATTCTATCTTGGCATTCAATGGATTGAACGATGCCTGCCCACATTAGTAGAGAGGATCTTCTTTACTTAATTCACTGATTCAAATACTGATGTCTTCCAGAAACTCTCCCACAAACACCCCTATAAAAACCAAAAAACAGGCCAGGCGCGGTGGCTCAAGCCTGTAATCCCAGCACTTTGGGAGGCCGAGACGGGCGGATCACTAGGTCAGGAGATCGAGACCATCCTGGCTAACACGGTGAAACCCCGTCTCTACTAAAAAATACAAAAAACTAGCCGGGCGAGGTGGCGGGCGCCTGTAGTCCCAGCTACTCGGGAGGCTGAGGCAGGAGAATGGCGTGAACCCGGGAGGCGGAGCTTGCAGTGAGCCGAGATGGTGCCACTGAACTCCAGCCTGGGCGACAGAGCGAGACTCCGTCTCAAAAAAAAAAAAAAAAAAAAAAAAAACAATGTTTTACCAGCTATCTGGGCATTCCTTAACCCAGTCAGGTCGACATATAAAATTAACTATCATGACCCTGTTATCTGGATTAAATTCACCCTTTTGAAGGTATTGATCAGCCACAATTAGTGTCTTTTCTGTGGCTGAGGTCTTTCAAGACTTGCCTGAGGTGTTCTGTGATCCCAGAGTGGCTACAAGGAAAGGTCTCAGCAGTAAGCTTAGGTATTTGATATGGTTTGGATTGGTGTCCTCGCCCAAATCTCATGTCGAATTGTAACTCCAGTGTTGGAGAAGGAAACTGGTGGGAGGTAACTGGATCATGGGGGCAGATTACCCCTTTGCTTCTCTCATGATAGTGAGTGAGTTCTCAAGAGATCTGGTTGTTTAAAACTGTGTAGCACCTACCGCTTTGCTCTCTTCCTTCTTCTCTGGCCATGTAAAATATTCCTCCTTTCTCTTCATCTTCTGCCATGATTGTACGTTTCCTGCCCCCACCCCACCCAGCCATGCTTCCTGTACAGCCTGTGGAAGTGTGAGTTAATTAAACCTCTTTTCTTTATAAATTACCCAGTCTCAGGTATTTCTTTATAGCAGTGTAAGAATGGACTAATACAGTATCCATTCAAGGTTGAAAATAGAAAAGTCACTTAATGCATTCACAAATTGTTTATTGAAAGCCTACTATATTCCAAATATCATTTGAATAAACTTGAAAATACAATTCAATACAATCTAAAGAAGGTTTAGCTCTGATGTTCCAGGTAGAGCTTTTCTTAACTTCTAGTTTAAAAAAATACGATTTTTTTTCTTCTAGATTTCCCCTTATATAGGAAAGACAGCTGATAAGCCCTATAACATGAAAAAGAGAGAGAAGAGATTTCCTTTGCCTGTGGTCAACACCCTCCAATATATCAAATGAAGCCACTGTTAAGAGAAAAACTTGGGGTTGTAACGTTCCCTCCTTTCAAACTGGGAAGGTGCCAAGAGACCAAAGAATGGCTCACACAAGTCCAGATTGAAGAGTAGATGAGTTTATTTTCACTTACATACAGGGCACTCCTGGATGGCGGCATGCTTTTAAGCTAGTTTTTTGGCTCTTTGCTGGCTGTGTTTGAGCAATGAGACTGTTTTTCTTGGTATGTTTTCAGATATTCTCCAGGTTGTTAAGTTTCTCAGGTACACCTGGTTTGGGTGCCACGATCTTGGCTCACTGCCCAGCCTTCAGAGTTCAGGTGGCAGACATATGTCCTTAGGTAGCCTGGTGGGGGACCTGACACATTACAATCACCTGTGATTTGCATAAGGAGATGTTCTATTTTCCAACCACATTGTACTAGAAAAAAATCCAACATGAATTTGTGTTCTTAACTAATTTGGTGCTGGGAATATATGTTTATGAGCTATTCTACAGAAATAACTAGCTAATACCTTTCTCAATAAAAGCAAAATGGTAGATAGTCTATATTGTGTTGTTGGTATATCACTTGCCCCAAATATATCCATTTATTGTTTTACGCCAAAACAGGCAGCATAACACATGGTACAGTTATCTCTATTCTCCTTCCTGCTTCCGCAACAAAAATAAGCAATCAGTCATAGCACTCTTTCCCTGGGCATGGCCTCAGATTTCTTCTATATATAGCACTTCAGGAAGCCACTATTAATGGAAAAGAATTGACAATTCAGGTAAAATCTATTTATGTTTGGTTGGCAAGAATATTGAGTTGGGTAGGCCTTATTAACAAATAAATACGTACCTGGAAAGAGTGACTCAGTGACACTATTACCTCATTTTATTTAGTCTATCTCCTTAGTGACACCTGATAAGATAGAATGTGTAACAATTTAGTTCTGATAAGAGGGATGGGGCCATTGGGAAGAAATTTTCCAAAGCAATATGTGATTAAATGTATATAACAAACATGTATCTCTGATCTGGATCTCTTCCCTGATCTCCAAACACATGTATCTAAATGCCTACATGGCATCGGTACTTGCATGTTCAACAGACACATCCGCAAATTAAAATGCCCTAAGAGTTTCTGCTTTCTACCAATTTGGAATAAAAGAAATTGGATTTAACCACCACCCGCAGCATCCTACTGAATCAGACAACATATATGAAACAATAAGTTTCAGCCATTGGACACTGATAGTATGCACAGTGATTCCCCAAGAGAAGAAAAAAAAAAAAAAAAAACGAGTAAGATGAGCCCTATCCTTACTATCAGTTTACTGCTTGGACAGTTTCCAGACTGTAGAGGAGGCAGAAGAAACCCAGAGCCAAGTTATCTCACTGACTAGAGAATAAGAGATCTGAGTTGAGAAAGGCCAAAGCAGCTAGAAATCTGTGAGGCAGAGAGGAGGGAGCTACACAGAAAGGATTCAAGAACTGCAGAGGAGCACCTCAAGTCATTGTCTGAGTACTGACTGATGTGAGCACACGTGACAGAAAACTATCTGAAACTGGAGAAGACCCCTTTAAAAATCAGCAGGCAGAAAAATTCTAAACACACAGGGTGGAAAATACTCAGTGTTTCCACCTGCCAAAGGAGAAAGACCTTGAAATAGGTGGAGCATGGGGTAAAATCCTCAGAGGAGTGTCCGCTTAGTTTTGGGGATAAGTTAAATTTGAACCAAAAAGTGCCCTGGATTAACTCTAAGAAAGCTTAAGGCAGGCCTCAGAAGGATCAAACTGAATCCAAGCAGCTTAACTAACTGCATGCCAGAACAACGTTCAGCACTATTTAAAAAAAATACAACAAAATATAGCCCCTGACAACACAAAATGTATGTCTGTCTTCAAATTAAATATAACAGACATCAAGCCAGATGCAGTGGCTCATGCCTGTAATCCCAGCACTTTGGGAGGCCAAGGCGCTCGTATCACTTGGGGTCAGGAGTTCAAGACCAGCTTGGTCAACATGGTGACACCGCATGTCTACTAAAAATACAAAAATTAGCCAGGTGTGGGTGTGGTGGTACCTGTAGTCCACCTACATGCCTGTAGTCCCAGCTACTTGGGAGGCTGAGACAGGAGAATGGTTTGAACCCGGGAGGCAGAGGTTGCAGTGAGTGGAGATCATACCATTGCACTCCAGCCTGGGTAAGAGAGTGAGACTCTGTCTCAAAAATAATGACAATAATTTTAAAAACAATAATAATAACAGACATCAAAGAAGGAGGATATATGACCTATAACCAAAAGGAAAGCCACTCAACAGCAGCAGAACCAGATTTACAGTGATGAGGAAATTAGCAGACAGAAAATTTCAAATTCTATAATTATACTCCATACACTCAGGGAAGTGGGAGAAAATATTAACATTATGAGGGAAGAAGTGGTAGATATATTATAAAAAGAATTACACATAGTTTGCAGAGATAAAATATAATATCAGAAATTAAAAATATAATGGAAAATATTAACAACAGATTAAACTCTACAAAACTGAACTTAAAAATATTAAACTTAAAGCAATAGAAAATGTCCAAAATAAAGCACAGAGAGAAAAAAAGACTTTTTAAAAAATGAACAAAGCATCATGACCTTGTCAATGATATTATTTGACACTATCAAGCAATCTAACAGCATGTAGTTGAAGACTCAGTAAAGGGAATTGACAGAAGAAGAAAAAAAAACAAAACCCTTAAAAAATAATGATAAAAAATGTTCTTAATTTGATGAAAACATATACCCACATATCCCAGAACCTCTAAGAACCCCAAACAGAAGAAAGAACAAACAGAAACAAAGAAAACCACACCAAGGGCACATGTTCTCAGGACCCCTTGAAGCTTTGTCACAGACTACATATATATATGCACACACATATATGTGCATAATTTATGTATATATGTGTATATAATTTTAAAAGAAAGAAAATACTGGGTTCCAGTGATAAGCCCTATAAAATGGAAAGGAGAGAAAAAAGGTTTCCTTTGCCTATTGGCAATACCCTCCAGCATATCAAGTGAAACTACTGCTATGAGAAAAACTTAGGACTATAACATTCTCCCCCATAAACTAGGAAGGTGCTGACAGACCAGAGAATGACTTAGACAAGTCCAGCTTGACAATTAGATAAGTCTATTAGGACTTACATACAGGGCGCCATACCAAGGCATACCATAATCAAATTGCTGAAAACATGACGAAGCGAGAAGTCTAAGCTTGACCAGGAAATAAAAGCATATTAAATTCAGAGGACAAAGATCAGTATGACAACAGAATTCTTGTCAGAAATTATAAAAGTCAGCAGACACTGAAGCAACCAAACTTATGGATTGGGGTAGGGGTAGGAGATTGGGGGAGGCAGGAACTGCTGACCCAGAATTCCGTATTCAGTGAAAATATCCTTCAAAATTGAAAGTGAAATGAAGATGTTTTCAGAAAATGCTGAGGGGATTAGTCACCAGCAGATGTGGACTAAAAGAAATGTTAAAGGAAGTTCTTCTGATAGAAGGAAAATTATACCAGATGCTAATTTGGATCTACAAGAGGGAAGGAACAGCACTATAAGTAATCAATACATAAATAAATAGGAACATTAACGCGCTCTAAACTGAGCTCCTCGTCTTCTTCTGAGAATCTGCTTCTCACTGAGCCTTTTCTTACCACATTTAACGGCCACTCCATTCGTTCATGTTCAGGTAGAATATTTGGGGTGAACATTGATGTGTGTCTTTCCCACACCTCCTACATCACATCATCAGCAAAGGCTCTAACTTCAGGATGTGCACAGGGTCTCGCCTCACACCTGTCTCCTCAGTCCTCACTGCCATTGTTTTGTCTCAGTTATTGCAATGGCCTCATGCTAGGCCTCTCTACTTCCACCGTGGTCCCCACTCCAGTGTATTCGCAATGCAGCAGTCTGAGGACTCTAAAGGCTTCCGAAAGTTAGTGTCATACCTCTACTCACGAAAGGCCAGTGGTCCCCATATCCAGAGAAAAACCAAACTCTTGCTCCAGCCCACAGGCCCCACTGGTCCTTCCCCTCTCTGCCTTTGCATGGCTCTGTGCTTGTCTCTATTCTCCGCATCTCACTAAGCTCAGAGCACAGTGACCTCTTTACCATTCCTCAGAACCAGCAGATGCCCTCTTGATCCTTGGCATCTTCACATTTCCGCTGCCCAGGCCTTGCTTCCCCTGGCACCAACACGGCTTATGCCCTCACTTCCTTTAAATTTTTTCTCAAACGTCTTATTTCCAGAGAGGCCAAACTAGGAACACATGATTGAAAGTTGCAGTTCTCCAGCCACAGATGCCTGTCCCTTCTCTGATTTATCATCTCCATAGCCTTATGTGTTATTTAATGTGTTTGACAGAGATACTCCATTGCTTTTCTACTACTGAAACTCCAGTGTCTAGAAGGGGGCTGGCATAGTGTAGATCTCAATAAATATTTGTCAACTGAATGAATACAGAGGGAGGAGCATGCTTAGGCCAAATTCTGTAGCTGTAGTGGATAATCCTTGCCACCAGGGGGCAGCGCAACAGCATTAAGGGTTTGATGAAAGCTGGGGAAGCTATTACAACCCAGGTGCACACAGAGATGGGTTTTCCAAACTCAGACAATGAAGAAGAGCCTACATGGAAGAGGAAATCAGGGGTAGCAGAATCAACCTCTGTTTTGCTATGTGACCTTGAACATCACTTCACTCTCTGGACCTTGGTTTCAGCATATTTTAATTCAAGGGACTATTAGTCAAGGTTCTCTACAGGGACAGAACTAATGGAATATATAAATAAAGGGGAGTTTATTAAATATTAACTCACATGATCACAATGTCCCACAATAGGCTGTCTGCAGGCTGAGGAGAAAGGAAAGCCAGTCGGAGTTCCAAAACTGAAGAATTTGGAGTCCAATGTTCGAGGGCAGGAAGCATCCAGCACGGGAGAAAGACGTAGGCTGGGAGGCTAGGCCAGTCTCTCTTTTCACGTTTTTCTGCCTGCTTATATTCTAGCCATGCTGGCAGCTGATTAGAGTGAGCCCACCCAGTTGAAGGGTGGATCTGCCTTTCCCAGCCCACTGGCTCAAATGTGAATCTCCTTTGGCAACACCCTCACAGACACACCTGGAAGCAATATTTTGTATTCTTCAATCCAATCAAGTTGACACTCAGTATTAACCATCACAAAGGTTAGCACTTGGTTTGTTAACTCTCATTTACTTCTGGTTCTACCATCCCATGATTCTAAAACGAACAGAAATCACACTGAAGTACAAAGCCCTCAGACCCCAGAAAGCAAAAACACAGCAGAAACTACAAAGCAAACAGGTAACGATGTCGTGATAGAATCGAAATCTCATGTATCAGTATTAAACTTGAATGTAAATGGTCTAACCACCCCACTGAAACAGGACACCCTCTCAACTTCTCCTGCCTATTTTAATTTCACATTCAGGCCGGAAGAAAGGGGCAATGAATTTCCCATAAAGTTGTATTTGAGCCTACTGGAATTCAGTTAAATACCCACAAGTTCAATAGAAAGGCCCTTTTGTGTGAAGTAAAACTACATCAGGGAGTGAGTTTGACTCAATTTAGTTATTCCCATATCTACTTTTTTAATGAGAATAAGTTATATTTCCAGAAAGAGAAGAAAAGTTAGCACCACTCAGGAGATCCCAGGGCTCTAAGACAGCATCAACTAAATGCTATAGTTTCTTCTTATTACTTTTGGGGAGAAGCTAATGTATAGCAATATGAAACATAGGTGATATTGCATCCTAGAAAGAAGCCATTTGACTTTATCCGTGGGATGAAAAGGCTAAATTTTCTTTTCTTAGTACTATCATTTTCTCCAGCAGAAGCAGTATTTCCACAACAGATCAGGGGAGGGCAGTAAAGAGTTGCTATCTGGTCAATAAAGTATTTGTACGACAGAGAAAAATTATAGTTTAAACTAATTTATTTTTATGTTGTATTGCCGCTAATAAAATTCACTCACCATTTTGTTGGCTTGAATTAAAGTGTCATCAAAGGGTTTGTGGAGATTAGTTTGGGCATTGACTTAGCATGGCATCTCAAAATAAATACTCCTCAAATTGCATTTTACCATTGCATATGAAGCCTGCAACCACAGAAAATCATAGTGATTTTATCAGGATCAGGTATTTAAATGACTTTAATTAAATCCGTGTCTTGTATGGGGTTAATGATTTCTATTTTAGGGCAATTATTTTTCTTAATCCAAATATTTGACTTATTTCAGAATGTCTAATTCACATCCCTGTTTCACAGAATTTTACTTGAAGTAAAAATCAACCTAGGAGTTTTGTGTCTTTGTCCTAACTCTATGGACTTGTGTGGGTGTCTCTGGTTGGAAATGTACAGGGCTGCTAGAGAGATGGAGAAAGAAAGCATCCACACTGTGCATCTGAAGAGCACTACATAAACTCATCTGTCTTTCTGTCTAATGTTCTAAGCAATATCAGATAGGGTATCTGGAATGAATCAAACTGTTAGCAGTGGTGAGTATCCAAGTTACAAGCAGCGAATCCATAAGGGTCTGCAGCCACCTCAAAAAATTCAACTGAGGGGCATAAGGCAGAAGAAGAGATTGAGGCAAGTTTTAGAGCACGAGTGAAAGTTGATTTAAAAACTTTAGAGCAGGGGCCTGGCTCAGTGGCTTATGCCTGTAATCTCAGCACATTGGGAGGCTGAGGCGGGTGGATCATCTGGGCTCAGGAGTTTGAGACCAGCCTGGGCAACACAGTAAACCTCATCTCTACAAAAAAAAAAAAAAAAAAAAAAAAAAAAAAAAAAAAAGTTACTCAGGAGGCTGAGGTGGGAGGATTGCTTGGGCCTGGGAGGTGGATGGCGCAGTGAGCCAAGATCACGCTACTAAACTCCAGGCTGAGTGACAGAGTGAGACCCTGTCTTAAAAAAAGAAAAAAAAAAAAAAAAAGAGAAAGAAAAAAGAAAGAAAAGGAAAGGAAAAAAAAAAAAAGCTTCAGAGAAGGAACAAAAGGAAAAACAGTACACTTGGAAGAGGCCCAAGCAAGCGACTGGAAGGACAAGTACAGGGTTTGACCTTTTGACTTGGGTTTTTGTTTTTGTTTTGTTTGTGTTTTGTTTTTGTGTTTGTTTTGGTGACGGAGTCTCGCTCTGGGTAACTGATAGCCAAGCACAGGGTTGAAAGAACTGTCGCCTGAAGAGCACAGAAGAGACTTCCAGGCACGGAACAGCTCATGCAAAAGTCCTGCACAAGAGTTTGGCAGATTCAAAAGGCCAGTGAGGCCAGAAGGAATTGTTGAAGGAAAGCATGGCCATCCCTGCATGCCATTCCTTTCAATGAAAACCAAAGAAAAGTAGCTTGAAAAGAACAACCCAAGAAGTCCAATCATTTAATAACAAACACAAAGGAACCTGCCCTAACCATCCAAACCCATGGTGTTCAACAGTCTTAGCTTCTGATTTTGCAACATGATGTAAAGCTTAGGGAAAGATTCTTTCTGTAAAGCTAATTTGAGTATCAAGAGAAAAAATTGCTTAGACAGGATAAGTTCAACTGGGCAAGGACTCTTGAAAGGTAACGCTTGTTCGTTAATGCACTATTTAACAAATACTGAATGGCTTCTGGTGTTAGACGTTGTTCTTAATAGTACTGGGGATACAACAGTGAACAAAATAGAAAAAAACACCTGTCCTCATGGAGCTTATATATTAGTGGGGAGAGATAGCCAAAAATAAAAATAAAAATTTCACAAAGGACTAGATCAAGCTTGTCCAACCCATGGCCCATGGGCTGCGTGCAGCCCAGGATGTCTTTGAATGTGGCTGAACACAAATTCATAAACTTTGTTAAAACATTATGAAATCTCTTTTGCATTTTTTAAGCTTCTCAGCTATCATTAGTGTTAGTGTATTTTACGTGTGACCCAAGACAGTTCTTTTTCCAAGGTGACCCAGAGAAGCCAAAGATTGAACGCCCCTGAATCAGATCATTTCAGCTGTAACAAGTACTGAAAAAGAAAAGTGCCAAAATCAACTTGGATAGTTGGATGCTTTCCTTTTAGCAAATAACCTGTCAGCCAATCAATCATTTAATAATAAGAGAGGTTCCCTTTATGTAAGAGAATAATGGAATGATTTTTCTCTATTATGTTTTCTGCATTTTCTAATTTTTTTTTACAGTGACAATGCTACTTCACTTATCAAATAAAAAATGTATTAAATAATACATAAAAATATTCTTAACAAGGAAAGGTGACAGGTATAAACTCACATAGTCAATCAGCTTTGTTAAAAGTGACAGAAACATTTGAGGTGTGTGATTCGGTGCCTCTGCTTCATAACTGGAATAAATTTTCTCAGAAAGTTATCTCTCTTCCCAGAAGAATAAGAAAACATACTTTATTATTTTTAACACAAATTCCTCCTTCCTTTATTTTTAACACAAATTCCTCTTTACTTTAATTTGTGAAGACAAGTAGTATCAGGAGGGGTACCATTGTTAGTCCCATGCGATCAAACATATAATCTGCAATTCTATTATAGATAGGCAGCAAGAAATGCTTTTAGAGTTTGGTTCACGTGTTCATACGGAGAAGTTAGTGGACCTCAGTAGAATCAGGCTCTTATTTTAAAAACCTCCTTGATGAGATGTTCAAACTGAGGGTCAAAACACTATTGATTGCCATGAAACCTATTGTGAAAATGGGTTATCAGCACCAACTAAAATTGCTTCCACAAGGCATATGGAATGTCCGTGGTACAGTCCTCGGATAACAACACTGGTAAACCAATGTGTCACATTACTTTCAGATAAGCCTCCCCTGAACAATATGTGATATTGATGAGACATATGGGGACTAGCCTACTATATTTTTGAAGCCTACAGTCTGTTTTAAGCAATGAAGTCTGAGGGAGAATAACCAGAACAGAAAGATAACAGAAGAAACATTCTCATTATGTTGATTAACCTTCCTCCCAACTGAAAGAAGTATTATTTTCTGCCTCTGCTCTGTTAATGTACATATTTCTAGATAAAAGTTAATATAACCATTACAAAAACCTAGGAGCAAGTTGGGGGCAGGGGGAAATCAATAAAGTACCAAAACAGATAAAACTAATATACCGCACCTGAGTTTCAATATGCTATAAATTATTTCTTCCCCAAGATTCTATCCTTCTTTATTCCCCTCCTCTATTACGGAACCTCAATTTAAAAGAAAAATGTATTTTATAATAAATAGCATTTAGTAATTCTCAAGGAAAGGCAGGCGTATCTTGCATCTCTTGCTCTTTTCCCAGGCTTTCTTATCTTTCCTTGAAAGACCAAAAAAAAAAAAAAGAAAGAAAGGGCACCAAGAAAAGACAGTTTGGCACTGCCCGGTTCACCATCATGCGATGCTGACGTAATGGGCTGGGGCACACTGACTGGCTGCCTCGGAACTGGTCACTCTCTCTTTCCCTTCACATATGGAGCAGCAATCAGCTTACAACTAAATCACATCTGAGCACAAGCTGTCTCCACAAAGCCAACCAAAGAGGCAGCATTCACAGGCTGACAAAGCATCCCTAAAGCAGGAAAGAAAAGGAGCCCCTGAGGCTGCTGCCGGGAGAAGGCTTTCAAAATTCATACCAGTCTGTTAGGGCATTGTGCAGACCACAGAGGGAGAGTGATGGAATACTCTCTGAAGTTCACACTTGGGTGAAGCTGCATGTTTAACATCAGGAGTGGGAGGAAAGTGCCAAGATGCAAAATAAACAAATAAAAAGACAGAGATAAAAATAAGAAGGAAATGCAGGGTCAGTGTCGTAACACCAGGGACTGGTGATGTCTGTTGCATTTTAAGCTTCTGGTGAACTGTTAATTATTTCCAAGCAGAATTTTTGTGAATTTATAGTTTACATATAGTTTGCATGTCATTTATTTTTTAATGTAAGCAGTAGGAAGAGTCATTTCTTGAAAGTACAAATGACTTTTGTTTGGAAACACTTTAAAAACTGTAACACTGACAAAAGATGATCAAATGATATCTAAAATACAGATTAACTGTAATACATCTGTTCTCCCTGGGCAGATGATTAGGTAATCCTTTATAAATTAATTACAATAACATCATTGGTGATCTCGCAAATGGATTGTACCAGAAGAAATATACCGGCTCTGACTTAATATGACCCTGAGATCTGAGCCTTTTCTCTTTACTTATCCGTTAACCTCGTCTCTACACTTGCTCCCCATCCCTACCTATACATCTTTCTACCCATTCAGCACTCACCAAGGAGCTCAGTAACTTCTTCACTGTATTTACCTCTTTGTCATCACCTCCCTCTTCTTAAAAGACTTCAACAATACCAAGTCACATCCTTTTATGGTACTCTTTCAAAAGGACACTTTTGGTAGATCCATATATGGAAGCTGCTGAACTCCAAGTTGATAGCATACAAATACCAATTTCCTTCTAACTGAGTAAACAAAATAATGAAAACATTGCCAGGCGCGGTGGCTCATGCCTGTAATCTCAGCACTTTGGGAGGCTGAGGCGGGCAGATCACGAGGTCAGGAGATCGAGACTATCCTGGCTAACATGGTGAAACCCCGTCTCTACTAAAAATACAAAAAAAATAGCAAGGCATGGGGCATGAGCCTGTAATCCCAGCTACTCGGGAGGCTGAGGCAGGAGAATCGCTTGAATCCAGGAGGTGGAGGTTGCAGTGAGCCGAGATCACGCCACTGCACTCTAGCCGGGGCAACAGAGTAAGACCCATCTCAAATAATAATAATAATAAACACTTTAAGCCTATTGTAATTTGAATGTGAGATATACATGTTTTAGAATGACACTTAGAATTTTAAAAGGTAAGAGATTAGTTTACATTTGCGCAGAGTTCACTTCATTTATTTAATAATGTAATTTACAGTTAGGTAGTACTCACTTTTTGTCAGATAACAATTTTATGGGTAAGGAAACTGAAGCCAAGAAAACTGCCAAATTCCTACAGGTAACTAGTAGTAAAGATGAGATTTAAACTGTAGCTGTCTAGATCTAGAAGTTGAGTTCTTAACCTCTGTGTCAGACAATGTATTATGCCATTTTGTATTAAAGTATATTTAAGATTTTCTATCAGTCCCTTTCAAGATGTTTTAACTCCTGAGGGTTTTTTGTTTGTTTGTTTGTTTGTTTGGAGACAGAGTCTCGCTCTGTCGCCCAGGATGGAGTGCAGTGGCCAGATCTCAGCTCACTGCAAGCTCCGCCTCCTGGGTTTACGCCATTCTCCTGCCTCAGCCTCCTGAGTGGCTGGGACTACAGGCGCCCGCCACCTCGCCCGGCTAGGTTTTTTTTTTTTGTATTTTTTAGTAGAGACGGGGTTTCACCGGGTTAGCCAGGATGGTCTTGATCTCCTGACCTCGTGTTCCGCCCGTCTCGGCCTCTCAAAATGCTGGGATTACAGGCTTGAGCCACCGCGCCCGGCCTGTTTGTTTGTTTTTTAATTAAAAGGCTCCTATAACAAAGACAGATTCGATATACATTTATTTAATCCTTTTCTATGAGCTGGGGCCTTCTGAAGCAAAGGCTCAATGAAACAGGTGAAACTGTGTGTTTCTTATGGTAGCTATGATGAAATGGATAGTTGAGAAGTATGATCAGACAAAGTAGGTATCATCTAATGGTTAACTACTGGGGGAAACCTAGTGAGACTTGTTTGCTCAGATTCTTCTCTGTGTCCCTGTGCCTTCAGAGACAAGGAAGTTCTTTCTTCTGGGCATGGGCAGGGCCCTTCTAGAATGAAGGTCCAATGACCTGCTTCAGGGTAGAAAGGTGGAGGAAGGTCAGAGATTGACCTTTCTAGGTTTTATGACTTGCTTCAGAGAAGGGCAAGAGGAAGGTGAGAGTGATCTTCTGGCTTCCACCATTTTCTCAAATGTCAAGGTGCCATATTTTGGGGGTAACATGTTGTAAACCCCATCAGCATTTTAAAATAAATCTGTGAAAAACTCTTTAAAAGTATGATCACTCTACTGTGTCCATGAGATTAGGCCAAACTATTTTTTCTAGAATTCTCCTTACCGTATGTTTCTGGTAAGGGTGGCCACACAAGAAAACCTTGTGGGAAGTTGCAGGATAGAAGTGGTGGCCACTTTGTAGCTCATACATTTTGTTGCTTATCTGCCTGCTCACCTTGTTGGCATGGATCAGCTGCCTGATCTTCAACTGCTCTACCTGTCCCTGGATCTTCCTTCAGGTTCTCTAACTCCTGGAACAAATGTGTGTATAGCTCTTTGATGAAGAGCACCAGCCTCTCTGCAGCATCTCCACATCATTACGGTTGGGGGCAGTAAGAACCAATGTGGATCCCAGTCTGTTCTTGATTAAGCTCATGCTTAAGGGATTCAACTTGTTCTAATTCTCTCTGACTTTACATTCAGTTCCCCTTCCAGACTGTCTGCCTTGTGGACTTGAAGCTTCAGCATCAGATGCAGAAGTTACTACCTTACAGAGATTGTTTAACCAGATCCCAAAATTGCATAAAATCAAATCTTTGTAACAAATCCTTTATTTTACAAAAACAGATACATCGATTAACCAATTAATCAATTAGATAGATAGATAGATAGATACCCCCCTAATGGTTTTGCATCTCTGATTGAAACCTAAGCACCATAGCAAAATGATGCCCACCATTACAGATCTTAAAAATACACCATCTAGACCGAGTGTGTTGGCTTACGCCTTTAATCCCAGCACTTTGGGAGGTCGAGGCGGGCAGATCACTTGAGGACAGGAGTTCAAGACTGGCCTGGCCAGCATGATGAAACCCTGTCTCTTAGTTACTAAAAATAAAAAATTAGCCGGGTATCGTGGTGAGTGCCTGTAATCCATGCTACTCAGGAGGCTGAGCCAGGAAAATCACTTAAAAAACACAGGAGACGGAAATTGCAGTGAGCCGAGATCATGTCACTGCACTCAAGCCTGGGCAACAAAGCAAGACTGTGTCTCAAAAGTAAAAATAATAAAAATAAATACATCATCTATTTTTTCTTAATAATTTTCCATTTCTTGTATTCATACGCTTATTGCATTTTAATTCAAATGAGTTACATTTTTTATTTTACCCAAATGTGACCACCCATTAATATTTCTCTTCAACAAAAATAGGTACCTAAAATAATTTGTTAATTGTCTGTGGCCATAATGCTGTAAGACATGTAATAAAATATGTCTTATGGATTTTATTCTTATTTTTGTTATTAATAGTAAGCAAGTGATCAAAATTACAAGAATAATACATTGTTAACTATTAAATATCTATGTGGGTTAGCAATTGCTGCTACTGAAAACTCAATAGATTCAGTTTACTAGTTATTATTCTAATTTATGTGTCTGTGGGGCGGAGGGGAGTTAGCTCTCCTCTGGCTGGTTTTGGCTGGGGCAGATCATCTGGGAAAACTCTACTTCACATGTCTCTCACCCTCTGTTTCCACAAGCTACCTAACCTGGTCACTTCTTTGCCACAGCTCTGGCAGATGCATGAGGAAGAAAGCAGAAACATGTGAGGTCTGTCGAGCACTATACCCGGAACCGGCACACTGTCTCTTCCAGCCAATTCTATTAGCTAAAGCAAGTCGCAAAGTCAAACCCAGAAGCGAGGAATTGGGAAATTGTGATATGGTAATTTATAATAAGAGGCATATACTTAGTCTTCATCCCAGTTCCTGGCAAAGGCTTCTAAAACCCTTGGAATTTTCCAAGTGATAAAGGTGAAATGACCATTTTTTGTTATTCATAGCAAGCCTCTTCAACCACACCTGAGTTTATGTTAATGAAGTGACTTTTGGAAAGCCCCTAAGCATGGGGACTGGTTGCTAGAAGAACCATGCAAGTGATTAGAGGGCTAGAAATTTCAGCCCCACCCTCCTACTCCTTCCTTCAGAGAGGGAAAAAGGACTAGAGATTCACTTAATCATCAATGGCTGATGGTTTAATCAATTATGCCTATGTAATGAAGCCTCCATAAAAACCTAAAAGAATGCAGTTTAGAGAGCTTTCAGGCTGGTGGACACATTGAGATGCTAACAGGGTGGCAAGCCTGGAGACCTGGAGACGGTGTGGAAGCTGTGCCTCTTCCCATAGACTTTGCCCTATCCATCTCTTCCAGCTGGCTATTCTAGAGTCCCATCCTTTAACAATAAATTCTAATCTACCAAGTAAACTGTTTTCTTGAGTTCTGTGAGCTCTTCTAGCAAATGACCTAACCTGAGGAAGGGACAATGGGAACCTCTACTTTATAGTGGATCACTCAGAAGTGACAACATGGACTTATGAATGACGTCAGAAGAGGGGCCTTTCTTGTGGGACCTAAACTGTGGATCTAACGCTGTCTCCAGGTAGACACTGTCAGCATTTAATTAAATTAAAGAAAACTCTGCTGGTATCAAAGAATTGGTCTGTGTAGAAAAAAAAAAAAAAAAACCACATCTGGTGTCAGAAATGATGTATTGAGAGCATTGTGAGAGTATAATAAAAGGAGATTTTCCTACTCAGAAACATAATCTGCTACTTTTGTGAAGAAAACTGCAAAGTTTCAAGGCAAAGAATGGAAAAAGTAAAGAATCAAGGCCAATAACATAGTTTACCATGGCATCTGTTAAGGATATTGATGGTACTGTAGGATTTTTTTCTTTCCAGTGAGCTTACATATTGTAGATATGTCATATTTCTAGAATAAGACAGAAGTGAGAATTTATTTTCTCCCTTAATTTTTTTTTTCGTGGATATACATGTTGAAAAACATTTACATAAATAATAATTGAGGTAAGTATATTAGTATTGAAATATCCGTCTATTCCTTGTTTTTCTTGTTTTTTGAGACAGCATCCTGCTCTGTCACCCTAGCTCAGGTAATCCTCCCACCTCAGCCTCCTGAGTAGCTGGGACTACAGGTGCATGCCACCACATCTGGCTAATTTTTAAATTATCCAAATGTGGTCTCCTCATATTGCCCTGGCTGGTCTTAAACTCCTGGGCTCAAGCAATCTGCCTACCTCAGCCTCTCCAAAATGTTGGGATGTAGGCATGAGCATGCGGCCCATCCATTATTTGAATTGTTGCCGAGTTAATTGCAAACTCCTATAGTGATCAATCATCAAAATTATTTTAAATAATCTATCTGTATATATTGATAGCAAAGAATTAGAAGTCACCTGGCTTTCAAAAGGATTTGCTTGCCAGTCATTAGAGTATTCACCTTCTCAACACTGTAATATTTCTAGTGTCCCTTTATTTTGTATCTGAGAAATTTTTACATGGTGGGATCATCAGTCATATAAAGATACTAAATAGATAAGCAGAAAGGCTTTGGATGTAAAATGGGAGGAAAAAATGGTTATGAATGGGGCAGAGAAAAAGAATCATCCTTGTGCTTTCAATCCTAAGTGCTTCCTTAGGCATATAAATTTTAGAAAGTGTGCCCCTGAAAAATTCTTGCCATAATTATCTGGGCATTAAACTCTACTGTTTATAAGCTTTAATTGCTATGTTCACGTAATCCTAAAGATAGAATAAATATTAGAAATTTCATCAAGCACTTTCATTTGTAATCAGGCAAATAAACACAAATAATGCTACATATGCAAAACAAAACAAAAACAAAAAAAGAAACACTTCTTGAATTTTCGAGCAAGGTCACAACTTATTAAGGTTTTTAGGTGATTACTCCTACCCAAAAAAAATTTCTTCATTTGCAACAAAAGCCAAATGTTTATACTTTTCCTCTTCCAAATATAATAGTGCAAACCACTATAGTAGCCCCCACTTATCTGCAGTTTTGCTTTCTGTGATTTCATTTACCCAACAGCAGTTCAAAAATATTAAATGCAAAATTCCAAAAATAAATAATTCGTAAATTTTAAATTATGCACCATTCTGAATAAAGTGAAGAAATTTCATGCTGTCCTGCCTGGGAGATGGATTATCCCTTTGTCCAGCAGATCCACACGATATGCACTATTCATCCATTAGTCACTCAGTAGCCATCTTGGTTATCAGATTGATTGTCTTGCTATGGCAGTGCTATGTTCAAGTAACCCTTATTTTAATTAATAAAGTGCAAGGGTAGTGATGCTGACAACTTGAATATACCAAAAGAAACCCAAACATATGCCAAAGAGAAGTTGTTAATCTCTTACTGTTTCTAATTTATAAATTAAACTTTATCATAGGTATGTATACATAGGAAAAACATAATATATATAGGATTCAGTATCTGTGGTTTCAGGTATCCACTTAAGAGTCTTGGAACTTATACCATGGATAAGGGAGGACTACATTATTTAATTATCAATTCAAAATACTTCAAAGAGAAATACAACCAAAGAGAAACATGCTTGTAGTAACTATGATAGTAAAAGAGACACAGCAGGACAATGTCTGCCTTATAACAAAATCCCCTGATACTAAAAGGCACTTTTCATTTAATGACGACTCAATAGCAGGAAGAAGCACCAGAAAATGATGACAATCCCAGGTCACTGATATTATGAAAATCCAGTTGACTCAAACAACACAGCCATCACCGATCCCTGTGCAGTTGAAAATCTGTGTATAAGGTTTGACTCCCCCACAACTTACGTACTAATAGCTTATTGTTGACTGGAAGCCTTACTGATAACATAAACAGTTGATTAACACATATTTTGTAGGTTATATGTAGTGTATGTTCTATTTTTACAATAAAGTTAGAGGAAATAAAATGCTATTTAGAAAATTATAAGGAAGAGAAAACATATTTACTATTCATTAAGTGCAAATGGATCGTCATAAGATCTTCATCCTCATCGTCTTCATGCTGAGTAACCTGAGGAGGAATGGTCTTGCTGTCTTAGGAGTGGCAGGGGCAGAAGAAAACTTGTGTATAAATGGACCCATATGTCCAGACGTGGTAGCTCACACCTGTAATCCCAGCACTTTGGGAAGCCAAGGTGGGTGGATCACCTGAGATCAGCAGTTCAAGACCAGCCTGGTCAACATGGTGAAACCCTATCTATACTAAAAATACAAAAAAAAAAAAAAAAATTAACCGGATGTGATGGCGGGCGCCTGTAGTCTCAGCTACCCAGGAGGCTGAGGCAGGAGAATCGTTTGAACCTGGGAGGCGGGGGTTGCAGTGAGCTGAGATCGCGCCACTGCCCTCCAGTCTGGACAACAAGAGTGAAACTCCGTCTCAAAATAAATAAATAAATAAATAAATAAATAAATAAATACACCCATAAAGTTCAAACCCATGTTGTTCACAGACGCCAAGGGGCAGCTGTGCTCTGTACAAATGCTAAGTAAGCTCTTTCATTATAACCTGCCATTTTGCAACTCTGAAAATTTTGAAAGTATAAATTAATATATTTAATTGATTTTGCATAAGACAGTAGGTCATCACAAGCACATACACAAAATAAAGCTTTATAGTTTTCTCTTCTAAGCTTCCAAGGTAAGCTAAGAGAGGTAGTCTCTTTTCTGCAAGGAAAATGTAGCTTACCATTATACAGACTACTCATTGCAAAATTAATATAGGAAATAAAGAAATACTTTGTTTTGGACGATTTCTACAGAGGGACCAGAATCCCTTAAAGAGATGTTGAAAATGGAAAGCAGACATGTTAAGCAAGGTTGTCCATTTACAGGCTCAGGAATAAGAGGAAAATGGCTGTGGGAAAGTAGCAACAATGATTTATACAAATCTTGAACTTGGCTTTTGGGAAAACGAATATATTCTACTCTTTGTTTACAGCATCTAATCCCAATCACCTCTGCAAGAAAGCCTGTAATGAAAGCCGATTACCTCACAACATGCCACTAGAAAGAATGATCCATCTAATTTCCATTATTTACTGAGTTACAAAGGTTACCATGGTTCAGGAAGCCTCATTACAAGCGATGCTAAATATGCAGAGTGTGGATGTAGATTACATAAAGGCACCAGGGATAGGGCTGTATAAAATCTAATGGTTCCTTGTTTTATAGCAACAAAAGTTTGCTTAAATGGTGAATATAGCAAGAGAGAGAAAAATCTTCAAGAAAACATAATTAAGTTAATCTATATGAAATTTTGTAAGCTACCTAAAACAAGAAGTAGTTTATGACACTGAAACAAAAACAAAAAGGTATTTCAGAGAGCTCGCCATAGCAGAAGGATTGTAAATAAAATAAGTCTCACAAATTTTGTTCCTCATCTTTATAACTTGGTTGAATTATTTCATTATTTCCAAGACACAGACAGGAGGAATGACAACCATTGTAGTCTTAACAATTTTTGTTCCCTTTTGCTTTGCTTTGTTTTATTTTTTAGGTACAATGTTTTTCTTGAATTAACTTTTTCATATTTTATATTTCAACTTTTTTATTTTAATGCATATATATTTGTATATGCATATGTACATGTATATGCAAACATGTATTTGTATATTCATAAACTACTTTTATCAAATTCAGGATACTTAACATTAATGTAATATTATACTACACACAGTTGATTTTCAATTTTCACCAATTATCCCAATAACATCCTTTATGAAATTTTTTGTTTCAATCCAAGATCATGCTTTGCACTTACTTGTCAGGTCTCTTTAGTCTCTCTTGACCCGAAATGATTCCTCCGTCTTTTTTTCTTTTTCTTTCATGACATGGACCCTTATGAAGATTATGGGCTGGCTGTTTTGTAGAATGTCCCTCAATGTGAATTTGTCTGATGTTTCCTTAACTGTATGTTCATTTTACGTATTTTAGGCAGGAATGGTATATCATTCGTGCATCGCAACAGGAGGATCAGCTATTTGTCCCATTATTAGTGAATTAACTATGAATACTTGGTTAAGGTGGCATCTGCCAGGTTTCTTTACTGGAAAGTCACTGTTTCAATTTTTGTAATTGGTTTGTGAGCTGTAGAAAGAGATTTTGAGATAATACAATATACTGATCCTATTCAGATTTTCACTCTATAGTTTTAGCAAACATTGATGATACTTGCTTGAAATAATTATTACTCTGTAGGTTGAAAAATCATTTTAATATATTTTGAAAAAACTATATTAGTAGAAACTAAGAAAAGAGTTCTGGGTTGTGTCATTTCTCACTTTTATGCCTTTAGATACGTATTAAGAGATACTTGGACAATTTGATCAAACATAAAATTTAATTGACTTTTTGAGAAATATAGAAATATTTCTTTCCCACTCACATATCTTTGAGTGAAAAGTCTTTCCTCTTGTGAGAGTACCTTAATGTGTGTGTAACTATGTGTGTCTGTGTGTGTGTGTGCAGCAGTTATTATTCATGTTTCTTCTATTCAGAGAAAGTTCTGGGGCATGATATAAACCATATATCAGTGTGTTTTTCCTAATATAATTATTGTTCTTGACATGCAATTGTAGGGTTTTTTTTTCTTTTCTTAATGAAGGTATTGGTAGATGGGTGTCCAAGGTCTCTTTTAATATCAGATGCTCTGGGGACTTTGATAATCCAGTACCAATACAGAAACTTGAAAACCATTCCATAGACTGGAGCAATTGAGCTTGTAGGAACTAACTGTGCGCCTTCCTTAAAATGGATGCTTACTAGACCATGTTAAATGTGTAACTGACTGAGCCTCATTAAATATGTAATAGGCTGTTAGAGGATAAAAGAAAGCTTTCTAACAACATATTTGAGAGTCATTATGCATTTAATATATGAAAATCAAGATTGAAAAATATCTAAAACTTGAAAAAATAGATTTTTACCTTCTCTGAGGTAATGGAAAAAGGATGGGCTCTTTCTTGTATGCTTCCTAAATTATATCTTGGTCAGAAGAAAAAGGAAACCAAAATATAAAATGGGAGCTTTAATGCAATAGAAGCTGATCAAGAAATATCATGTGGCCTTAGTATCAGTTGGGTTTTCAACTCACTGATAACAACGAAATGAGTATGTCCTCATAAGGAGGCCTGTAGCATCAGAAGAGTGTTTGATACTGAGCACTCAAAACAAGCAGACTCAAACAGGTCAAAGAAGCAAGAGGCTTACTGAATACACACAGCATTTGGAACTACTGACAGGCAATCTTGGAAAAAATCCATGGCCTAATTCAATTGTGAAAAAAAACAACTGAAATTGTTTTAGTAGAAGAGTTTATTATCTGTTGCCCTATGAATTTAATGAATTATTCATCAACATGGAAAGTGCTGGAAACTGCATATTTGACTAGTATAATGGAATTATCACTGAACTTGAAGTCAAAAGACTTGGGTTTGAGTTTCAGCTTCTTAATTAGGAATATCTCTTAAGCAGTTTACTTCATCTTTCTGAGCCAACTCTGCCCATAAATAATGTGGTGGATGTACTGAAATGCTTCTGAAACATTAAAATACTAAACGAATTGTGTTAAAAGTCCATGTAGAAGATATATAAAATACTGTGCAGCTTTATTTAACAATTTAAATTTCCTTAATGAGTAATTTATGGATATGAGAAAAGATCAAACTGATTACCCTAATATTTAAAATTCACTAGATATGCCAAAGTGTTTTAGGTTGGGCTTCAGTGTCAAATGACATCTATCTAGCAGCTCTTCTTATTGCTACTCCATGAATTCACAGAATAAGATGAAAAGGCAAAACAAGAATTTAAGCTTTATAAAGGCAGGCATATTTTATCTGTGTTCCCAGTGCCTAAAATAGCACCTCGTACGTAGGAAAAATTCCATAAACATTTGATGAAAGAGTAAGTTAACTAACCAGGACTAAGAGTTGTATTGTTGCCAGAATCTGAAAAGAATTACAACTGACAGTTGGGTGGGAAGACAATTACTGACCCCTGCACAATATATGCTCAAGCAATGAAAATTTGCTGCCTTGAAAGAAAAAGAAAATGCTTTGTCTTTACCCCTCTATCTGCTACTGGCACAGAAGTACAAGGCATTTATGATACCAGCTAGAAATCAAGGAATATACCTCTCACCAGACAGAGTGCAGAAACCTATGTGTTGGTGTCCCTGCAGCCTCAGTAAGTCTATCTCTTTCTATGTAAAATTAGGGACTAAAATCCCTAGAAAATAACTGGGCAAGAATTATGGAAGAGAAATGTTTGTTGAACTCTGGGAGATGTAGTCTCCTTAAATAAAATTATATGTATGTATGGAGTCAAGATGAGCCCAAATACTGCTGCCTGTGGGAAATTATGGATTTCCCCATAATTCTGATGTTTTAGCTTCTCAGAAAACCAACGAGTAGAGACAAAAGAAGATACCAACTCAAATCTAGGGGTGGTTTCACTGTAATCCAAATTTCACATTTGGGAGTGGTCACGTAATTTACCATCAAGAATGCAGGGCCCACAGGCAGTCAGTGAGAGCTCTAATCAGGAACTGTTACTCTTTGCTAATTAGCATATTGGATCTCAGCAATGGGTTTTTATAGGTGGATATAATGGCCAGTAGATTTAGCATGTAGTGTGATGAAACTCTCAATGATGAAATTTAAAATACTTGAAGTATGTAGTTTTGGGGTTTTTGGGTTGTTTGTTTTACAGAGACACTGACTCCTCCTAATATGCATGACAAAGTAGAAGAACCCTGAAAGGCCAAAAATCTTGCCTTTAGGGATAATCCCTTGGACTAAATCTCTACCTCCTCCTACCGCCAGAGGCGAACTAGTGAGGGATCTGAGCAATGCCCCATCAAGGCATGCTAGAATCTGAGTTCACAAAGAAAAGAAATGTGCCCCTATATACATTTACAAAAATATTCTCCCATATTTTGAACTAAGTGAAACAAGTTAATAACATCTCTACGGTAAAAGAACGTGGCTATATATAAAGCTCCGTGTTATCTGCTGTGATGCCCAAGGGGATGTCATTGTCAATTCATGCCATTGTCAACCCCTATAAAGCCATTTGGCAGCCCCAGAACCATTGGTTACTTGGATATAACTTCTCTTGTTGCACAGTAACCCAGAGACATAAAGCAAACAGCCTCCCATTATGTAACATTTTGATATTTTCTTTATGATTTTTTTTTTTGAATTTTTTTTTCAATCCTGCCTTAAAATACCCTCCTGGTGGGGTGCAGTGGCTCATGCCTGTAATCCCAGAACTTTGGGAGGCTGAGGCAGGTGGATCACTGGAGGCCAGGAGTTTGAAACAAGTTTTGGCAATATGGTGAAGCCGTGTCTCTACTAAAAATACAAAAATTAGCTAGTCTCATAACGCAGTCTCTAAATAAATAAATTCTTTTTTTTAAAGAATTATTTTTAAAAATATTACTACTCTTGATTACTGAGTTTTTGGCACCTCCTTAAATTTCGCACCTGTGATAAGTGCCTCACTATCCTGATTCTGAGCATCTGAGTCTACAAAGCTGAAATGTCTTGTCTCTAGAATGTGAGCATTTGGTTCTAGCAAATGTTTCATTCAGGGTAGAGATCAAAGCACTTCATGGCTGGAGAACTGGAGCTATCCAGAAACTATAAAATGAGTTGTACAAAATATTTGTTTTAATTTTTGTTTTATATGTTCTCTTACTAATCAATATTTAGTTAATAAATGCCTGTATATGTGGTATAATTTGGCTGAAGTTTGCTTTCACTTTTACTTGAAATCCAAGAATTTTGGGATGGCTACCATTTCTACCAAAAAGAAAGAGTAAGTTGACTTAAGTCAACCACAACAAGCAAGTAGACGATGACTAGAATGGAGAATAAGGTATATTTTATTTTACTACATTTTGCAACACTTACTATGTGCCGGACATTGTTATGCTTTTAAACAATTAACTCTAATTGTCACAACACCACTCTATGTGAAGTACTATTACTATTTCTACTTCACAAGTGAAAAACACTCTTTTCTTTCTCGTGGTAAAATACAGAAATAAGTGTACATCATTTGAAGCTGACTGACAGAAAAGGTCCACCATGAATATTATAGAAAAATAACTACAAAAGGAAAGAAAACACTACCCTTAAGACTCACAGGGGTATTACATTTCTAAAATAATTCATCATGAGAACCAAAAATAAATTAAGGAAACTTATTAAAAGCCTCAATTGAGTGCAGAAAACTATAAATCAAAACTACAAAAAAACACAACTCAAAACTACAAAGAACTGGGCAAAATGTGCCAGCTCAATCAACAAAATTTCTATAATATATATCCTTTTTATTTGTCTACTTAAATATTTATCTTCCCTTTGGTTTCATATTTTAATTATCTTTGTACTCCATACCTAGCTCAGGCCCTGAACATAACAGGCTCCAAGAAAATGCTTGATGAGTAAATGTATGAGCCCACTCCTCCCTTTTACGAAAATAGTTGTTGAACATAGGAGTGACTTAAATAAACACATTTGTAGCCTCTAAACAAAGAAACCCCAAATTTAATTATCTGTGGCTTACAGATACCCATTGAAGAAGATAAATAGAATCTTAAATGTGCACTTATTGAAGTAATATTGTTTTGCTTCCAAAGCACAAAAATTTCAAATGGACAATTTTGGTTCTTTCTGGTGAAACAAACATATTGATTAAAATATAAATAATTAGTAAATGGCATTTTGAATTTTTATAGTCATTTTTTATATTCAGGGGATTTAATATTTATGTATTCTAAAATAGTTACTACCAACCCTTCCCTAACAAAAGATTATAAAAAACTACATACATTTCAGCTAAAGATTCTACCTAGATTCGAAGGGAAATTGTGATTAATGAATTTTCAGGTGAATAGAAACTACCTCCTGTTGTTGCTATGGTTCTTTGACACCACTTGGCAGCAATTTAAGGGCTTAACAGGAAAGAAGACAAATGAACACTGTAGGAAAATGCTCCACATAACACTAGTCATTGTTCCAAACACAATTCCATTTGCAGTCTGAGTGATCTGAGAATAAATGCTTTGAAGGAACATCCATAAAAATGGATTTTGTAAGTATCAGAAAGGTACCTCAACACTGATCAGCGAGATAATAAAATCTGCCAATGAAAGTAATCAGAAAATAGATTTTTCTTCCATATTATGATAATCATTTCCATGTTTATATAATTACATGGTTTTAGACAAAGTAGTTATTTTAGTAACTTTTCATCGTTCTTCCCAAATATTTAAAACTCAAGTGGACATCTTTGTAATATAGTTGACAGTATTTCCAGCATTTTTGTTTTGTGCCTTGACAATCACAGCCTCTATAAATTAGTGCTCTGAGAATGAAGTCAATTACACTGAAAGTGACCCTGTAAGAAGACATTAATTATTAAATCAATTTTGTTATGTGTGGTGTGTTCAAAGACAATCAATGTTACTTCGAAGCTGTACACAAGCAGGCACACAGACACACAGACACACACACATGCACAGATGTTGTACTAGAGCAAGCTCTACCCGAGCAGGAATCTTTGCCTATTATGCTCAGTGCTGTATCACTAACACCTCATTTGAGCATCTAATGATATTAAAAATAGTATCAATATTTCTAATTTCTTATAATGCTAACTATGTCCAGAAACTGGAATATGCATTATATGTTTTTATTTAACCACCACCACAAAGTTGTAAATTAGGTGATATTATAACCTTCATTTATTTGATGAGGCAGATTGAATTACAGATAGGTAAATAACTTGGCTGCAATTGGAAAAATTGGAGGAGCTGGGTTCAGTCTCATATGCCTCTAACTAGAAGTTCTGGCCATCATTGCTTTATTGTATCACCTCCAAATTACCTCCTAGTCACTCAGTCTTCATCACTATCAGAATATGAGAGAATATTTTGTCTTTTCTTTTCTAATAACTCAATATCCCCATCTTTCTCAGTTCCAGTTCACTTTCCCCAACCCTCCAATGCCAGAATCCATCCTCTCTGTCTGAACTGGAACAAGGTGCACTCAGTCATGTAGAATGGTGACTCATCAACTCATTACACTTTAGAGTAAATGATTTTCAATAAATTGCCTCACCCAAACATTTCTATCTTAAACCATTCATCTCTGCTGCTCAACGTTTATCTATTTCTAAAGGAATTCAGACATCTGCAAGTAATTGAGAAAAACATTTCTGAAAATAAGAATAATGTCATTCATCAATACTTTTTATTACAAAATTTACTGTTATGCAGTGAAATTTGCCCCCTTGAAAATTCATATGCTGAGACCCTAACCCATAATGTGACTCCATTTACAGATAGGGCCTTCAAGGAAGTAATTAAGGTTAAGTGAGGCTATAACACTGGGGTCCTAATTTGATTGGACTAGTGTCCTTATAAGTAGAGAAAAAGACCAGAGCTCACTCACTTCTGGGCTTACATGCTGTCTCTCTGAGAGCACACAGAGGAAAGGCCATGTGGGGACACCAAGAGAAGGCAGCTGTCTGCAGGCCAAGGAGAGAGGCCCCACCAGAAACTGACCCTGCTGGAGCCTTGATCTTGGCGTGTCCAGAACTGTGAGAAATTTGTCTTGTTTAAACCACCCAGTCCGTGGATTTTATTGTGGTGCCAGGCACAATAAAATTCCTTACCTATTTGTCAAGCACTGTGTTAGACAGTAGGGATACAAAGTCAAGTAAAGCAGAGCCCTTATCTGCTCAGAAGTAATGGCGGTGAGGAAAATAGAGAAAAGGAGGTGTGATCAGTGGCACTCCTGATTGTAAGTAAAGTGCTGCGATGGCCTCAAGAAGAAAAGATTAATTATACCTAAAAACATTAGATAAGTCTTAACAACAGAGGTAAATTTTATGTTGGGTCTTCTAGAAAAATAATAGTTTTGGAGGGGAAGAAATAGGGTAGTTTAGACTGGAAAAGGAATAATATGAGATAAGGTAAAGATATGGGTATTGCATTTGTGTTTAGAAACTGACAATCTGTTTTAATTAATTAGAATATGGCTGGTGATGGGAGATGTAGGAGTCTGCACTGAGAATGAAAAAAAAAGCTACAGAAACCAATAGAGCCATATCAATCCCTGGTCTTGTATGAAAAGGAGTCCTCCAGGCCTACAAGGCAATGGTCAGGGGATATTCTCAGCCATCTTCCTAAATCATTAATTCTTAAAAGTTTGAGGACACCAAACTTTCCAACGGAAATGCATTATGTATAGAACAGAATGCAAAGGATCTGGAGTTTTATAATAAAAGATAAAAAGTTTATATTGCTTTAAATTTTTTAAATTAAAGAACAAATACATATTTTAGAAATAAATTCATTCTATTAATGAGTAAGGATGCTGAATCATGCTGATGTTTAATAAGGATAATTTTGTACAATAGGAACTTTAGGTATGTCTTCGAAAATTGAAGTCATAGAATAGACATGATCCTTATCTTTTCATTATTTTGTCCAGTGTTCCATGGAGTGATTACCCACATTATGCTAATCCATATAATTGCTCCAAGGAGAACTAATCCAAGTAGGGGATTCTAAATGAGAAGGGAACCCATTCTCCACCAAAAAAATTAGAGGGCTCATCAATAATTTAATTAAAACTATTTCTAGCAAGGTGTAGTGGCATGCACCTGTAGTCCCAGCTACTCAGCAGGCTGAGGTGGGAGGATCACTGGAGTCCAGGAGTTCGAGAGAACACCATCTCTTTCTAGATATACATAAAATTTAATAACATATAGTTATATATTATTAATATAATACATATTATGTTATATATAAACCCCCTCTCTATATATTGTATTTTATATATATAGAACGACCCATATATAAATATAATATGTATTTTATCTATAGAAAAATATATAAATATGTATATCTTTGTAATACAGAAATATATCAATATATAATATATATTATACATGTGTAGAGAGAGAGGTTTTATATATATACACACACACATATAGAGAGAGAAAGAGGGGAGTTATAGATATAAAATATATGTTTATATATAAAACCTCTCACTATATATATTTTATATATATAAAACTTCTCTCTCTGTATATACATGTATTTATATAGAGAGAGCCTCTATGTAATATATAAATATATAAATATTTATATATAAATATAATATATAAAAATCTACAGAGGCCCTCTCTATATAATAAATATATGATTATATATTTAATATGCATATTCAATATAACTGTACAATAAATATATAATATTTAATGTGTATATTCTATTTAAATTTATAATAAATATATAATGCATATTTTATATATAATTTCAGGTCCTTTGCATATATATATACACATATACACACACACACATAGACAGAGGTTTTTATTCATATATATAAAACCCTTGTACACTGTTGATGGGAATGTAAATTAGTACAGCCACTATGGAGAACAGTATGGAGGTTTCTAAATAAAAACAAAAAAAAATCCTACAAATAGAACTACCGTATGATCCAGCAATCCCACTGCTAGGTATATATCCAAAGGAAAGAAAATTGATGCATCAAAGAGATATCTGTACTCCCATGTTTATTACAGCACTATTCATGGTAGCCAAGGTAGGAAATCACACTGTTTCTCAAGGATGAATGGTTAAGGAAAATGTGATACATATAAACAATGGAATATTATTCAACCATAAAAATATGAAATCTTGTGATTTGCAACAACATTGAAGAATGTGGAGGACATTATGTGACATTATGTGAAGTGAAATAAGTCAGGCAGAGAAAGACAAATACAGCATGTTCCCACTCATATGTGGGAAGTAAACAAATCTGAATTCATAGAGATGGAGAGCAGAATGATGGTTACCAGAGGCTGGGAATTGTAGTTGGCGGGGTGGGACAGAATGAAGAGGGGATAGTTAATGGGTACAAAAATACAGTTGGATAGAAGAAATGAGATTTAGTGTTTGGTAGCAAAATAGGACAACTATAGTTGATAAGAATTTATTGTGTATTTCCAAATAACTAAAAGAGTAGAATTGGAATTTCCTAACACAAAGAAATAATACCTGCTTAAGGTGATGGGTATCCCAATTACCCTGATTTGATCATTACACATTGTCTGCTTGTATTACAATATCACATGCACTCTATAACTATTAGGTATCCATAATAATTAAAATTAAAACATTTTAAAAACACAAAGCATCTTATCTGTCCTTTCCTTTATCTCCTCAACATTTGTCTAGCGTGGTTTAGGCAGTATCAGAAGGGACGGGGCAGATAATACACTTTTAGAAGTAAGTCATGTTTATCTGTAACAATTTCTTTTTTTTCTTTTTTGAGAGGGAGTCTCTCTCTTGTTGCCCAGGCTGGAGTGGAGTGGCGCAATCTCGGCTCACTGCAGCCTCCGCCTTCTGGGTTCAAGCGATTCTCCTGCTTCAGCCTCCTGAGTAGCTGGAATTACAGGCACCCACCACCATGCCCAGCTAATTCTTGTATTTTTAGTAGAGATGGGATTTCACCATGTAGGCAGGGCTAGTCTCAAACTCCTGACCTCAGGTGATCCACCCGCCTTGGCCTCCCAAAATGCTGGGATTACAGGTGTGAGCCACTGCGCTGGGTGTGAGGCATTGCTCCCAGTCCCCTTTTTTCCTACCAATATATGGTTAATGTTCATTCAAAACCATTTTCGAAGTAGCAGTGTCTATATCTGTTTATGAATTTGCCAAAGCACTTTATGATACAGTTTATGAATTTGCCAAAGCACCACCAATAAACAGAGGCAAATTAAGATAAGTTTTACTGTGGACATAATAAAATTCATAATTTATCTGAACATAATCTGAAATAAACCACAATAAATAATTGTAACATGCTCTGGTTTTACAATGGAAAGATCAGTTTAACTGTTGATAATGTCCCTAAATGTCACTCAGATTTTAAAATCATTTATTTCTATTTCAAGAAGAAAGTAAACTGGATACAAAAATGTGTAATTAAAAATGTAAAAACTCTAGAATAAAATAGGATAGACCCTGAATATTCACTGCACCAAACTCCCAACAGATGCAGAAATTTTCTCCACAATAACCCTGCAAACATTTCCGGTGCTGGGGCTCATTTTCCAAGTCAGCTAAAACCATATTTGCTTTTCACTGTTTCTAAATTTTCCTACATATTGCAAACTTGTTTTCTTAGAACCTCTGCCCATAAGTATGAGAATATGTGAATATCGTATATTTCTAAATAACTAAAATAGTATAATTGGATTGTTTGTAACACAAAGGATAAATGCTTGAGGGTATGGATACCCCATTTTCCATGATGTGATTATTACGCATTGCATGCTTGTATCAAAATATCTCATGTACCCCATAGATATATACACCTACTATGTACTCATAAAAATTAAAAATTAAAAATTAAAAAAATGTATGAATACACAGTCTAGTCATTTGAATATACCAACTTTAAATATAATTGCAGGCATGAAGTTTTCTAAATGATGTGACTATTTTATAACGCATTTTTGCTTTGCTTCAGCATTCTCACTTTTAAAACATACTAATTTATGTGTTGAAACCTAAAAAGTAAAAATTTTAAAAGAAAGTTTACCTAATGAATCATGATTGTTTCTTAGATATGTTATCTTTGTTTTATAATACTTATTTTATTAGCTCTCTGGAAATCAGGATAATTTGGTTTCATTATTATGCAATGTTACATCTAAAAGACATTTTAATATACGAAGTCAAGCCAGTCATAAGGATGATGAGTTCCATTCTCCTCAATCTAAGGTTGCTCATTTTATGTCTTGACAAAGACTCTCTCTTTTGACCAAAACTTTAGTCAGGCTCCTCCAGTTCCTCTGCTTGATTAGGCCAACACTGGGCTTCCTTCTTTGTTCTTGCAGGATCCAGTTTGAGCAAGAATCCTGTTAAGTTGGCTTAGGGAGAATGCCCCACCCTTGGTATCTGACCACACTTGATACCCTATCACACTGGCCTGCCTTCAGCAATAATCCTATCAAGTTGGTATAGCCAGAAACCTCTTACCTTTGATGTTTTTTCGTCCTGGTAATTTTCCATTCACTAATCCCCGCCCTGCTCCTTGGTTATAAATCCCCACTCAGCCTTGTTGAAGTCAGAACTGAGTCCACTGTCTCTCCCTCACTGTGAGATTCCATTGCAGTGGTCCCTATACCTCTCACTGGGGTCTACCTTGGATAACGTCTGCCTTAACATCTTTAACAAGTGTCATGATGAGTTTTTTTTTTTCTTTTCTTTAACAGTCTTCTCCAGTATGCCAAAAAATTGGGATATACAATCTTCTCTTCCTTTAAATCCCCCAGTCCCTCCCACTCTCCCCTCCACTTCTACTTTAATTCTCCTACTTAACCTGAAAGCAGAAAACAGCTTGAGCCATTGGAGAGTCCTAAAAACAATCCCATTAAATAAAAGGCTCATTTTTGTCCTGTCTTGGAATACTGTGACAAAGAAAATGCCACCACTGCAATCTAGGATGTTTATTTGAAAAATACTCATAGCTTTCAATTCATTTCAACAATTATTTACTAGGTACCAGGCACTAGACTAGGACCCAGGCCTTATATTAGTACTACAGTTGCAATAAGTATGTGTGACATTCTCATCCTTAAAAGTTATCAATGCCAAAGGCTCACAGAATGAAGAAAGCTAGGCAATACATGCCCTGTGATGTTTGAGCATGGTCCTAATGATCATGGTATTTTCCCATGAATAGATAGTGCATGTAAACAGTGGTAACCGCTGTCTACATATGAGAGGTAAACAACTTGGACCTCAGTTAACACACAGATTTTAACTAAAATTATCATGTTAAGAAAACTTCATCGTATTTAGAGATAAAGAATTTGCTTTATTGTATAAATGACAATTTCAACAAGGGTATAAATTAGGTATAATTATATAAACTGAATATTTACATCCAATTTACATCCATTTTTCTATTAATGAGCAGTTTTAATATATAATACAATTCAGAATGATAAAGATATCTACATTTAGGTATCAAAAAAAGAAAAATCAAAGAAAGAAAAAAGCAAAGACAGGAAGTCTACTTGCCCACTCAGTAATTAACAAAGATTTATGTAAAATTCCCACAAATTGATCTCAGAATCAGAGCAGCATTTTCTATTAACAAAAACTGTGAAATACTAGTAACTGTGTTTTATATAAAGCTGTTTGAGGCAATCTACATAGGAAATATTATCAAGATTCATAATTGCACAAATCTGAAAGGCCTTACATGTCTTATCACATATTATGCTGCTGTCATAACTCACAAAGAAGTAATTGTAGTATTTTATAAACTGCTTACTGTCTATGATTGCAAATTGTTTAGCTAATCCGTATAAACTTTCTGGCTGCAAATCTTCAATGTCATAGGTCTGGGTCAGGGTATACTCCAGCTTCCAGATGGACTCTCCCTTTAGATTTGCCTCTGTCAGATTCAAGTAATACTGCAACATATCCTGCAGTTAAGAACAGTAACAAAACCTGGTTCACTTTTTGGCACATAAGGCATTGTACAACAAGAAACGTTCATGTTTAAATTTCTGTGACATTTTAGGCTGGGCGCTGTGGCTCATGCCTATAATCCTAGCACTTTGAGGGGCTGCGGCGGGTGGGTTACCTGAGGTCAGGAGTTTGAGACCAGCTTGACCAACATGGTGAAACCCCATCTCTACTAAAAATACACACACACACACACACACACACACACACACACACACACACACAGATTAGCCGGGCATGGTAGTGGGTGCCTGTAATCCCAGCTACTCAGGAGGCTGGGGCAGAAGAATTGCTGGAATCCGGAAGGCAGAGGTGGCGGTAAACCGAAATTGTGAGATTGCGCCTCTGCACTCCAGTCTAGGTGACAGAGCAAGACTTCGAAGAAAGAAAGAAAAGGAAAGGAAAGAAAGGAAAGAAAAAAGGAAAGGAAAAAGGAAAGGAAAAAGGAAAGGAAATCTGTGGCACTTTGGTAGCTTGAAATTGTCCATGATGTGAGTATTTCTGTCATGGATATTGGCAAACACTGCAAATTAAGGCACTTTTCCCCTCAGTGAACCAGTTGTTAAACATTTGTCAGTACTCCAGTATATGTGTGGTAATCTAGGCTTTATAGCTAAACAAAGATAAATATTTGGAATGTGCATACTTACATTTTTGGCTTTTTCAAAAAAATGGAGTCTTACTGTATACATTGTTGTATTTTAAGAAATTATTTAGAAATTATACAAGAAATTATTTTTATATTTTTAGAAATTATTTAGTGCTATATCAGGAGAATCTTCCCACATCGGTACATATGTACACATGTATATATACATCAGGGTCTGAACCTCAGATGCTGTGTATTAGATACATAAACACATATATAGACGGATGTATACGTGTGTGTGTTTTGGATCTGAGGTTCAGATCCAAAATTAGGCAACTGAAAGTTGTAGAAAAAATTCTTTTGGACTAATTTATCACACAATTGTTTCATTTCCCCAGACCAGATTTCTGTCACTGTACCTCCTCCCTCCGTTATTCTGGGGAATAACAGAACCATCTCCTATTTAAATTCATCTAGGAAAAAAAAAAGCAGTTATACCAATAATGGCTTTAACTGAAGTGAATTATTTTGAAATTATGTTTCTAGAAAGGGGAAGTTATCCAAACTGAAGTACCCATAAGCTAAATGGCCAGTCTTTTGTGCTAAATTGTTCTAAAGCAGGGAGCCATGAAGCTGCTCCAAAGAGCTTTTGTCCTAAATATCCAATTCCATTTTTTTTCCTTTAAAAGAATTTTTTGGGTGGGCCCAGTGGCTCACATCTGTAATACCAGCAATTTGGAAGGCCAGTGTGGGAAGATCACTTGAGCCCAAGAGTTCGAGACCAGCCTGGGCAACACAGGGAGACCCCCCCCATCTCTACAACAGGAATATAAAAATTAGCTGGGCGTGGTGGTGCATGCCTATAGTCCTGCCTACATGGGAAGCTGAGGTGGCAGGATCACTTGAGCCCAGGAGTTTGAGGCTGCTGTAAGCTATGATCACACTACTACACTTCAGCCTGGGTAACAGAACAAGAACTTGAAAATAAAATCTTGTTTGTTAACATTTATTAAGCATTTAGTATGAGCCAAACCTGGGTTACAAAACAAGAACAAGAAAATAGAATCTTGTTTAACATTTATTAAGCATTTAGTATGAGCCAAGCATTTTTCTAAGTGCTTTACATAGATTTGTTCATGCAATCCTCATAGCAACTTAGTGAATTAAATAATATTTTAATTCCCATTTCATGGATAAATACACTGGGACACAGAGAAGTTTAGAAATAATGGTTCATGAGAGGGAATGGTAACAGAGCCTACATTCTTCTTGATACTTATATTCCGGAGAAGAAGAATGAACATGGTTTAGTGAAACAGTATGTATACAAGTCCACAAACCTGGCACTAACCAATGAAAGCATCTAAATAAATGTGAAGTCCTTAGAAGAATAGAAACAGCCTTCCAAAGACTAACTTCATCAGCTCACACTTAGTAAGTCCTGGTAACATTGCAAGTATAAAAAAGAAGAAGGATTCAAGGAGATTTCAACATAAAATACATCTCACATGACTGTCCTGAGAAAAATTCAACTAAACTAATGAAAACTACGAAGATATGCATAAACATGGGTTCAGCTCTGAAATCTGCCAACTTACCAATAATTTATAATCACGAGGATCATACTGAAATAGTCTGATACCAGGATTGTTGGTCTGTTTTTCTAAAACACTCTTCACTGGTGTAACAGCAGGAGCCACAAACAAAGAATTTACTGGACTTCCTGAACAAAACATATGCACATAAACAAACATTTTTAAATAATAGAGTTTAATTATATTAAAAACATAAACAGGTTCCAGATTAAGAGATCAACAGACAAAGCCAAGTGGTATGTGATCATTGATGGATACTGACTTGAAACAACTATAAAGAGACAATTTTGAGAAAATAGGGGTATTTTTGTTACTGATACCAGATAATTATTGTTGATTTTGTTAAGTAAGTTTGTGGTTATGTAAATTATCCATATATTTTAGCAATGAATATAGAATATGTAGTGCTGAAATAGATCCAGTGTTTGAGATTCACTTTCAAATACTCCAGCAAGAAAATTAAAAGAATATAAGGCCAGGTGCGGTAGCTCAGGCCTGTAATCCCAGCACTTTGGGAGGCCGAGGCAGGAAGATCACTAGGTCAAGAGATCGAGACCTTTCTGGCCAACATGATGAAATTAGCTGGGCATGGTGACACACATGTAGTCCCAGCTACTCAGGAGGCTGAGACAGGATAATCGCTTGAACCAGGGAGGCGGAGGTTGCAATGAGCCGAGATCACAGGGTGCATTCCAGCCTGGCAACGGAGCGAGACTCCGTCTCAAAAAAGAAAAGTGAAAAATCTTGATAGATGTTGAATTTGAGTGATGAGTACATGGGGGTTTGTTTGTATCCTTCTCTCTGCTTATATATGTATCAATAAGAACTTGCAAGTAAGAGCTTAATATATTTTATTTTAAGCTGTTGTGTAAATTGTGCTTTGCTTTCTAAATTCTGAGAAATAAAACAAGTAACATCAAAAGAAACTTGAGTGTAGCAGTTAAAATAGAGTGATATTTCTTTAAACTCGAAGATTCAAAAGAAAATTTGAGTGAGCTGAGGGTTTCTGTGGCTTTTGTGTTGACAGCAAATAAATAACGCTGGCCCCATGGAGCTAACAGGAGCTTATGTTGAAGAAATCCAGCTGCAGGCCTAATGTTATGATTTGGACACTCATCATACAACCATTGAGGATAATTCAGAAAAGGCTAGTGCTGGCAGATTTTTAAATAAAATGTTTAATTTACTCAATCAGCAAATTGACTAGATATTCACCGCTTTGCTCTAGACTCTTAGACTGGGGAGATGCAAACACAGCACTACATTACCTTTTTTATCTGAAAGAACCATAATGCTGTCTCGGTGAGTGTGTCCATAAAATTGTCCTGCGATGACGTCACTGTATTTTCGAAAAATATCTATCAATTTCTCATTATAGTATTCTCTGATTGCTGTGATGTTCTGTGAATACGGCAGATACCCCACTGGAACATGTGCTATGATGTACACCTGGAAAAGGAAACACAAGGAGGCCTCATGAGAATCTTTCTGCACATTCGTCACAACCAAATGACATTTGGATACCCAAGATTGAAAGTATATTAATTAAAATTTACAAAGCAAATATGTCGTCTCTTCTATTTATAACAAAAAGACAAAATTATAAAACTATTAAGGTCACTATATCTGCACACTGTTGATGATATAAGGCAACTGTGACTTCAGTCACAATGTTTTGAACTGGCCTCTTTTTATACCAGTAGATGTCTACCAATCCTAAAAGCAGTAAAAGCAAGACAAAATAAAACTTGCAATGCAAGGTGACTCAGGCCTGTAATCCCAGCACTTTGGGATGCCAAAGCAGAGTTCGAGCCGCCCAGAGTTTGAGACCAGCCTGAGCAACATGGTGCAATCTCGTCTCTACAAAAAATAACAGAAAAAAAAAATTAGCTTGGTGTGGCGGCGTGCACCTGTAGTCTCACCTACTCAGGATGCTGAGGTGGAAGAAACACTGGAGCCCAGGAGGCTGAAGCTGCAGTGAGCCATGATCGCACCACTGCACTCTAGCCTGGGCAACAGAGTGAGACCCCTGTCTCTTAAAAAAAAAAAAAAAATTAAAACTAAAATGAGTTGGCCAGGCATAGTGGCTCACACCTGTAATCCCAGCATTTTGGAAGGCCGAGATGGGTGGATCACCTAGGTCAGTAGTTCGAGACCAACCTGGCCAACATGGTAAAACCCCGTCTCTACTAAAAATACAAAAATTAGCCAGATGTGGTGGTGGGTGCCTGTAATCCCAGCTACCGGGAAGGCTGAGGCAGGAGAATCGCTTTCACCTGGGAGGCAGAGGTTGCAGTGAGCCAAGGCCACGCCATTACACTCTAGGCAACAGAATGTTGCCTGGGCAACAGAGTGAGACTCCATCTCGAAATAAAAAAAAAAAAGAAAGAAAGAAAATTCATGAGTTACAAAGTGTTTATGCAAAAAAAAAAAAAAAATCTTCAAATTCTAATACTTGTATTGATACTGGAGTCCACCCCAAGTTTAATAAACATACACATTTTGCCTTCCGTTTATTCCCAGATGGTTTTGGTCTATGGGATCTACCTTCTCCTTATTCCACTGAGAGCTGTTCAGTGTACTTTCTAGCCATTCAAACTGGTTGGCTGGGTCGGTCTTGTTCAGTGTCATTATATTTGGGCCGTAGTACAAGTTTGTGTTTAGACTGATGATCCTAAGGTTTGGATTAGTTGTAACTTTCTGTGAATAAAAACCGCCTATAAAAACAATTTTAAAACACATTTAGGAAGACATACACATACACACACACATTGTGAAAGCAAATTCCTGAGGTTTACAATCCAGTCAGGAGGTTGGTGCTTATTTCTCATTGCTTAGTTTGCACATAGATAGGCTGTCATTAGATCAGAATCAGATTTAACAAGCATTTACTGAAAACCTGCTATGGTGCCAGGCCCGGTGCTGTCACTTCCAACATATTGAGATAACAACAATTGTATCCAATATTCACATGAAAAGATAAATAAGTGTTTGGGCAGTAAAGTAATGAGATTGAATTTTATGAAAGAATGATTTACACATCAACTTCTACTTTTGTGATTAGGGGTTTAAGATGAGAGACATTGTGAAATATAAAATCCAAAAAATGGTAACACATATGGATCTTGCTAGAGACTACTTGGAAAAAAAAGTCAGACAAACCACAGCTGCTACAATCTCAGGGGAGAAGAGGTTTAAAGGCCTCACTCCACCCATGCCTCTGAACCACTGGTGATGGGACACCCAAGGGTCTGCTGCAATGGCACTTTCAGAGCTAGGCACTAAGATCTGGCTCAGCTTTCTTTGCCCCGAGCCTACTCACTACGCACGGCTTTCCCTAGCTTTCAATCATGATTGATCACTGCCCCTTTAATTTTCTCTATTCTTTCTTGTAGTCATAACACCTTATTATTTTTACTACGGTATTAGCAGGGCAGTTGGGTTTGAATTTGTCAGAAGTTATTTTTGAGAAGCTGCCTCATGTCCTAGGAGGAGAAAATGACAACAGGTCTCACGAGGGCCTCTGAGATGACAAAGTTTGAGGCCCCTCATGCAGGGCATCTCTGCTCCAAATCACTTTTGCCTTTAAGACTTTCTCAGGATGCCTTCTACAACTTTTAACTTAATATTATACTCCAGTGTTTAACTGGAGCTTTGAGGGCTATCATTGGAATGGATATTATTATGAAACTCATATGGTTTTTTCTTAGGGCCTGCATTCCACTTCTCAGCTTTTTTCTGCCTCCCCTGCTTTATGCTGAGTCTTCTTAGAAGGCAGAGCATTTCTTTAGGAATCTTGATCATTCTTTATGGCTCTCCCTTCAACCTGCACAAGCTCTCTATGTATCTTGTAGGATGTGAAGTATAAGACTAGACATAGGCCAGGCATGGTGGCTCATGCCTATAATCCCAGCACTTTGGGAGGCCAAGGCAGGTGGATCTCCTGAGGTCAGAAGTTCGAGACCAGCCTGACCAACATAGTGAAACCCTATCTCTACTAAAAATACAAAAATCAGCCAGGTGTGGTGGCGGGTGCCTGTAATCCCAGCTACTCAGGAGGCTGTGGCAGGAGAATCGCTTGAACCCAGGAGGCAGAGGTTGCAGTGAGCCAAGACCGCACCATTGCACTCTAGCCTGGGCAATGAGTGAAACTCCATCTAAAAAAAAAAAAAAAAAGACTAGCTATTGTTCCCTAGATTAATCAGAACCATAGTCTAATCTACCATGTCTCAAATTCATAAATACTGTGATTTGCTGCATGCTAGCAAAAACAATAAAAAAATAGTGGCAAAAGCCAAAGGGTTAACAAAAATACTGAAAGAAGTGTTTTAACTGAGAGAAATCTAGCCATTAACTTAATATTGTCTCAACATTCTAAAAACATCAAAGTCTTAGTTTAACAGCTGGGTACCTCAGTTAAGCTCACAAAATGTCAGGGATTTATATAACGATGTGTCAAGAGCCACTGAAGCAGAGGGCCTTTAGACATGACCCAGGGAAGGCCTTACTATGCACTAATTATGCATTACTTTCCCAAGCACCTCAAAGTCCATGTTAGAAGCTTAATTATCCTCACTTTACCAGCTGTTTGTTTTATACAACTGTGCTGCTTTGTTAGAAGTTAGTGTCCATTCTCTTTTCTCAATCAATTTTCCAATTAGAAACATATACTTTTATTTACATTGAAATCTCAAGTTCAGCTTTTGCTCCACCGGGAACATACCTACCTAATTAAAAGCAGAAGAAGAAAAAAGAGTAGAAGAAGAACAGGAAGAGCTCCCTGCAAGATAAACAGGTTCGTGACCTGTGTCACAGGCAGCATTACTACTCACTGTCCCCCACAAAAACTGGGGGCTGCGCTCCAGAATTGGCACACTCAAGCAAACATTAACAATTTAAGTCTAAATAACATGAATAAAAGCTGAGGCAAAATAGGAATAAGTAAGTCTTTCACTTACCTTTCCTTAAAGTACTAATAGCTTCTTCATCTAGCCATGGTTTCCAGAGGTTTGCTACTGCGTTGTACACTTTACTGGTGACTACAGGCAGTTGATCCTGGCCACAAACAATATAATCCACCATTGAAATTTAAAGATACACAGCTGAATTAATGTAAACACTACTTGAGCACTGACTACTATGTTAGGCATCCAGAGATGCAAGGATGATTATTAGATAGATTTCATCTTCAAGGAATTATAACTTAGTTGGAGACTGGGGGACAAAATGTAACCACTTAACTATAAGACAATGTGCTGGGCACTACCCAGAGGTCTGGGAGCCTAGAAGCAAGAACAATCAAGTGTAGCCAAGGGCCAGGTGCAGTGGCTCATGCCTATAATCCCAGCACTTTTGGGAGGCCGAGGCAGGCAGATCACTTGAGGTCAGAAGTTCAAGAAGTGCCTGGCCAATATGGTGAAACCCCATCTCTACTACAAATACAAAAATTAGCCAGGCGTGGTGGTGAGCACCCATAATCACAGCTACTCGGGAGGCTGAGGCAGGAAAATCACTGGAATTCACGAGGCGAAGGTTGCAGTGAGCCAAGATCGCACCACTGCACTTTAGCTTCGGCAACTGACTGAGGCTCTGGCTCAAAAAACAAACAAACAAACAAACAAAAGTGTAGCCCAGGGAATTAGAGTAGAGAGTGAAGAGACCATTTAAACCAGGCCTTACATAAGGATTTTATCAACTTAACAAAAGGGCATCAAAGCAAATTCAGTGGCCCAGATACAAACACAGGCATAGGCACAGGCACAGGCACGGAGTCCCATAGGTGTGTACCATGTACAGAGAAAAGCTCATGCTTTTGCATAGCGAGGATATAGGAAGGATGTGGGAGTGTGCTCATTAAAGAGATGCCAAAGGCAGGTTTGAGCCTGTACGTGCACTGCCTGATGCAGCATGCTGAGGGAACAAGAAAACACCATGTTTTAGAATTTAACAAAGTCTTCTGAACTGTTCAAATTATTATAAGCTTCTTAACTTTTTGAAGAAAGATTTACAACCACATGCTTTTGATGTAGATAAGTCTCTTTATGGCAGCATAAATTATATAAAAATATTTTGATATTTTAAATAATACATTTTAAGTATAAAACATTTTTATTATCATAAAGTGTCTTCAGGATGACATAATCTCTAGTGTAGAAGTAAATGGGGACCCTCGCCTGGGGGAAAACAAACAAAACTTTAAGAAAGTAAATACTGAAGCAGGGAATGGTGATTCATGCCTGTATTCCCAGCACTTTGAGAGGCTGAGGCAGAAGGATAGCTTGAGCCCCAGAGGTCGAGGCTGCATTTATCTATGCTTGTGCCACTGAACTGCACTCCAGCCTGGGTGACAGAAAAAGACCCTGTCTCAAAAAAAACAAAAAACAAAAAACAAGAAAAGGTAAATACTGAATAAAAACCCAGAAATCATTTGTGAATTGGATAACTGTTTTTAATTTTGTTTTTAAAAAAGTATGTTAAATGACTGAAGCCCCTTCTTCACTCTTTTCATTTACTTCTGTACATTGGTAAAATAGACCTATTTCTCAGAGGAGTTTATCAAAAGTTATTTTTCAAGAAGATGCCCAAGTCATAGTAGTTCTTGATGCATGCATCTAATACATGATGAATGTATAGATACATCCAGGGCAAGTAATAACCAAAAGACTTGTTTTAATTGGACTAAACATGTATTTTCAGTTTGTGTCCAAGATCAGGGTCGCCTGTCTGAGAATTACACAACAGCTTAGGCCAATCTAGATTCTCATTAAAAATTGGTATGCATCATTATCATCATATAATAAAAAGCCATAAAGTCTTGGCCATAAAGTCTTGTTTACTTTGGGATGGATGCCAAGTATGGTATGGTGATGGAAAAGCTTAGAACTATGGAAAAATCACTTTAGACTTTCTTCTCTATTTTAAAAATGAGAAATACAAGCACCAGAGAAGTTAGACGGCTGGTCCAGGTATAGGTGGTCAGTCTTAGGGCAGGTCTAAATCCCATGATCACTCTCACAGCCAGTTGTCTATTGCTACATGTTTCCTTCCCAATCCTTTTTGGCTGTGACATAACCACTGCTGAGAAATGAAGCCTAATGGAAAGTGACCCACCCACAAATTCAGTGGCACCAGTCTTGCCAGTGTAGGAGTAAATGGGGACTCTTCCTTGGGTGGCAACAGGAAGAATTCTCCAGGCTGTCCACACTGATACCTACTTCTGGTGTCATGGGTGGGGACATGCATCTGTATATGTATATTATGTAGCTATGCTGCATGAACATGGGATTTCAGTGGGAAAATAGCACTTATGAAATGTATTTGTTTCTAACATTCTCCAGAGTTAGATCTCAGACACCAGCCTCTAGGAAAACTTGTTGTGGAGCTTTCATGTTACATTTGACATTTCCAAAACTGTGAGGTGGAAAGATGGTAGTGGAATAACAGAAAGAACATTTTTAGATACAAGACCATAAGCTAGAAAGAGAAAAAAAAAATTAACTGTTAAAGGTATGTAGGCTGCCCAATTTACCCTAGCTGTATATATTAATATAATAGGATATGTTATAGAAGTTAGGTAGCATTTCTGTCTTTGAATTGTAAGATTTGACTTGACAAAAAGAGGACAGACATAAAAATAAAATGAAACAAATCCTCAAAGGAGTTACAAACATGTATCCCCTATCACCACTTAATGTGACAATCACCACAAGTCCACTTACTGAGGGCTTATGCTGTGGCAGATAGTAAGCTATGCCCTTTTCATATCACCAATGCTCACAAAAACTTTACAAGGTAGGTACTATGGCTTCTATTTACAAATGAGTGATCTCTGCATCAGCGATGTTAAGTGAATCACCCAAGTTGGCCAAGCTATTAAAAGCAGGGCTGGGAGGGAGGGGGTGGAAGGCAGGGCTGGTTAAAGATTTACATTCTAGTGACTATGACTCTAACCCCTGTGTTTTCCAATATTCCAGCCTTCCTGCCACCTAAGGCATATAAACACAATGTGTGTGACCTTGGGCTGCTGGAACTCATTTGTTCCCAAGCCTCTGCACTGGGTGGTCTAATATCTCAACAGAACAAAAGCTGTTTGTTTTTGCTGACTCAAAAAGACTCACATATTACTCATCTCAAGATAGTAGGCCAGGGCCAAGAAGTCACTTGAAACCTCAGCTTGTTCTAGAATACAACTCGTCAAAATTACTGTATTTAGGTTTGACTAACTAAAAATAATCAAAACCCCCATTCAGCATTCATTTGACATGAGATGGAAGATATTCTAAGCAAACAGAAAAATGTGGACACAGAGAGGCGTGAAAGTATGTATGTTTGGGAAACATTACGAATGTTAGTCAGGCAAGAGCAAGAGATGTGCAAAAGGATGTTGTTTTAAGTGAACACAGATCTGAGGTAAAAAGATCTAGAGTTTGGGCTCTGCTCACAATGGATTTTGAGCACTTGAACAAGTAATTCCCATTTCTGAGCCTTCATTTTCTCACCTACAAAATGAAGGGTAGGTCTAGATCAGGGGTCAGCAAACTTTTTCTACCCATTTCAACTGCTCTGTTCTGAAACATGAAACAATCAAAGGCAATGTAGAATGAATGGAAACATAGCTGTGTTCCAATAAAACTTTATTTACAAAATCAAGCAACAGGCTGAATTTGTACCACAGGAGACAATTTCCAAGCCCTGGACTAAACAAAAATCGCTGGGTACAAATCTAAAATTTTACACGACTACAACAGGATGCTGTAAACAGGACTGTTATCTGGCTGTTATGCGCAGGTTGGTTCTCAAATAAAAACCTGTGGGAGCCAGGGGTATCTAGGCATTAAATGCTCTGAACACGGTCTCTGCCTTGAATCATGTCTTAATTAGATAAACTAGACTTGAACATAGACCTCCTTCCTCTTTGCTTCTTATGGTAATTTGTAATGTTTTTGTTTTTAGTTATAGTCTAGCTTAGATCAGGGTATGCACATCTTTGCAGGCCTAATAAGAATTCTGGAAAAAGGAAATATTTATCAATATTAACCTTACTTGCTAACCTTGTCATGGACATGCAAATGAACATTCAAAAGAAAAGAGAAATTGAAGAAGATTATGAAGGAAAACATAAATTAATAATCCACAAACTGGATAATTTGCTTCTGAAAAGTCACTATTGGTATAACTTCTCATGAAATATTAAAATAATCCTTATACCGTCCCCAAAGTACTTGTCTTTGCCTTTCTTGCTGGTTAGGATTAAGACCACATTCTCCCTCTATAAGACCCACTCCCATGCCCTATCACTAGCTAATTATTGTCACAATTTTGACACTACTAATAGGAACAATTATTTAAGCACTTCTGAAAGTTTATTAAATTTACCTGTGGCCAATAGTCATGATTACCCAGTGCAGGGAAAACCTGGAGATTTGGAAAAAGACTCTGGATGGTGATTGTCATATTAGCGATCACATTTATAACAGTGTCTGTTGAGAGTTCAGGTACAGGAACATGAGGTGGGCTATCCCTGAAAAAGAGACAGATTGTAAAGAACAAAATCAGTTTCATAAAGAGTTACTAGACTTATGCATGATGCCTTGCTATACCTATTATTGCAGACTTCCATTTTAAAACAGCAGATTACAGCTAAAGAGTTGATAGACTACTCTTCAACCTACCTCTTCCCTACAGAGAATCCTATAAAAGAAAATTAACAAAATAAAATACAAAAAATAAGCTGGGAATCCCAGTCTATTTCACTACCTGACTGAAGATTTATAAGAGGCTAAAAACTGCAATAATTAAAAGCAGATGCCAATTGAACCAGAGCCCAAATGCCTATTTCGAATCCCAGTTTTGCCAATTACCAACTGCGTATACTCAGGTAGGTTACTTAGATGTTCAGTGCCTTCATTTCCTCATCTGTAAAATGGGAATAATAATACCCATTGTAAAAGTTAAATAAGTTACAATGTATAAGTTAATTAAAACAGTGCCAAGCCCGAAGTAAATACTCTACAAATATTAGTTACGGTCATTATTCCAGGTAAAGAAATATGGGCCTCTTCACTCTATAATGATGAAGGGAACCAGTTAGTTATACTGCCAGAAGATGATGCTTTACAAAATTGTCATGACAGGTAAACTTCCATTATTGTCTTTCGTCTTTGATAATTTCATGAAGACCTAGTATCAACATCTCAAGATATTGATGCAAGTATGCTGTTTATGGATTCATCTCTTAGTTAACACTGACATATTTCTGAAATCTGTATTCCAGAAAAAAAAATACTTCTAAAATTGTTCTTACCTCTATTAATGTTGATTCGTTTGACCTAGAGTTTTTTAACTCAAATAACTCTTACAATGTAACTAATCTTCTTATGGAATTCAGCACTCTTATGAAGCTTAGGACACTGTAAATAAATATTGAGTAATTAATGGTACTTATATAATCACTTACCCTGTCCATATCATGAAAGACGCTTCTTGTCCAGAATTTTTAATAAAATCAAATGCTGACAAAATAAGTTGATATGGAGAATCACATAGCACATCTCCAAAAGGGCCAGGGTTGGAGGCATTTGCACCTTTAGATGAAGCACACACTTTTGTGTGGTCATCTGTGATGTGGTAAGTAGGGTCTAAGTGTAAGTCAGTCACATGCCAAAACTGTCCTGTTGATTAGACAAAAAACGTAGATAAATCTACTTGTTCTCCTTTGGAATTCTCATATAGATATTTATAATAAGACTAGAGACGGTTGTTCCTCCCTGTGATGGAGGAAAGTCTTGGTAATTTAAATGTTCATACGCCTTGAAGTTAAATACAATCCTTCTCTGTGAGAAGATGAGCTTCAAGGAACTGCAGGAACAATTTACTACTTAAGTGTGTCAGAACTGATGAGCTCAGGCCAGGCGAGGTTCCTCATGCCTGTAATCCCAGCACTTTGGGAGGCTGAAGCAGGCAGATCATTTGAGGTCAGGAGTTCGAGACCAGCCTGGCCAATATGGGGAAACCCTATCTCTACCAAAAATATAAAAAAATTAGCCGAGTGTGGTGGTACACACCTGTAATCTCAGCTGCTCAGGAGGCTGAGGTGGGAGAATCGCTTAAACCCGGGAAGCAGAAGTTGCGGTGAGCTGAGATCGTGCCACTGCACTCCAGCCTGGGCGACAGAGCAAGACTCCGTTTCAAAAAAAAGAGTGGATGAGCTCAGTATTAGTATCAGCATGATAACTGAACAAAGAGTATTTAGCAAAGCTATGTTTCCATAATAAAATGTATGAAAGTATCCTTTGGAGAGGCCAATGATGACATCATCTTGTGTCTTAAGAGTGTGTCTCCTTTAAGAATTTAAGATTTCACAAATTATTTACATTCTTCTTGTAGAAAAATTGACACATAAATATGTTGTCGTTTGTTAAGGTTACACAGTGAGTAAGCAGACAGCAGAACCAGGAACTATCACTCTTACTTTCTTGTAAACCTTGCCTCTGAACATTAATTCAAAGGACATAAATCTCTAATACAAGCTTTAAGCCAAAAATAGGAATTCCCAAAGGTTCTTAAAAGCTATTTAATAGAGGTACATCTTCTGTTATACACTCGTATAAAATGTTAATAAGGGAGGCAAATGTTAAAAAGGATGCTTCCATTGGGTTTTTAGGAAGCAGCCAGGCCCATTTAATAGCATCCTTGCTTGGAAATCATCTTAAGAAAGTTTTCTTTTTTTTTTTTTTTTTTTTGAGATGGAGTCTCCTACTGTCTCCTGAGCTGGAGTACAATGGCGCAGTCTTGGTTCACTGCCACCTTCACCTCCCGGGTTCAAGCGATTCTTCCGCCTCAGCCTTCTGAGTAGCTGGGATTACAGGCGTGTGCCACCACACCCAGCTATTTTTTTTGTATTTTTAGTAGAGACGGGGTTTCACCATGTTAGCCAGGATGGTCTCGATTTCCTGACCTCGTGATCTGCCTGCCTTGGATTCCCAAAGTGCTGGGATTACAGGCGTAAGCCACCGCGCCCGGCCAAGAAAGTTTCCTTTATTAAAGGTAATACTAGAACAAATAATCACAGTGGTATCTCTCTTTATTAAGTATTTGCTATGTGCCAGGCACTGTGATAAGCAATTTAAATATATTATGTCATTTGATTCTCAAAACTACTCTCTGAACTGGGAATTATCTCATTTTAGAATTGAAAAACCAGTGCTGGGTCAAATAGAAAATTTGTTAAAGTATACACAGCAAATAAATCTGAACTCCCATACTGACGGGCCTCCAAGTTTGTTTATACATCATTTACATATATACTCAATGATCCTTATAGACCATGTTTAAATTGTTCTAATAGATTTTTTTCCACACTTTTGAGTTTTCGAGTTTACTCTGATTATGACTAGAAACACATCAGAAGTGACAAAGTAGCATGTACTGCACCAGAAGCACAGAGCAAACAGGTAGGATGCAAACTTTAAACTATACCAATATGATACAACTGAATTAAACCCAAAGCTGGGATAATAAGGTAAAACAGTTGATATGTTAAGGTAAAAGGGGTGAGTTATCTTTTGGTTGTTGTTTCTTCTCCACATAATTGTCATTATAATTTTATAACACATTTATGTTCACAATTAAGAAATGGTAGACAAAACATCCAAAAGAAAGTAGTAGTATGGTCAATTACTTGGTACTTAGTCATTAGTTGAAAATACCTTCCAAAAGCAATTTTATTTTATTCCATAATGCAGAAAATACCCCAATCTTTACTTCCATCTTATATATACTTTACCTAGCACAAAAAGTAAAGATGGAAAATAGCTCAGAGTCATCCCAGAGAATCGTTTTAATGTGAACATGTATTTGTATTATCTCGAGAATGTAAGGGTAAAATAAATGAACATGAAACAATACAGTGTCGTGGTTAAGAGTGGAGACCAGAGTCAGACTGTTTGACTTCCAACCCAAGCTCTACCCCCCACTAATCTAGCTGTATGATCTTGGCCTATTTCATTGATGAAATGGGAATAATAATAGTGCCTACTGTGAGGGTTAAGTGACTTAGCAGAAGTAAAGCCCTTAGAAGGTATATGGCACCAAGTAAGCTCAATGTTAGTTTTACTGTTTTTGTTTTGTTTTGTTTTTAACTTCAAACCCCATTTCCAAGTAATACTTAAAATTCAAGTACTTATTACATGTTTAGTACTATTTTTTATGCTTCACATGTATGAACTCATTATTATGTATACTCCATTTTACAGATAAGAAACTGAAGCACATAGAGATTAAATTCAAGTTACATGCATCATCTTCAACAGAGCTAACCTATGAATTCAGAAAATCTGACTCCAGAGTCCACATTGCCCTTATCCACATACAATTCCTCTCTGTGTTTTCATCTCCAGTCTCACCTGCCTCACATGAAAACAGATAATGATGCCGGGCACTCATGCCTGTAATCTTAGCACTTTGGAAGGCTGAGGCAGGAGGATTGCTTGAGCTCAGGATTTTGAGACCAGCCTGGACAACATGGTGAAACCCCATGCCTACAAAAAAATGCAAAAATTAGGAAGGATCTCTTGAGCCAGGGAGATTGAGGGTGTAGTGAGCCAAGATTGGGCCACAGCACTCCAACCTGGGTGACAGAGACCCTGTCTCAAAAAAAAAAAAAAAAAAAAAAAAAAAAAAGGAAGAAGAAGAAAGAAAACCAATAATGACAATATCTACACACCAGATACTGTGAAGATTAGGGGAAAAAAAAGACTATAAAAATATTCAGTATCTGTTTCAGTAAACCCAAACCTGAAATGCATTAAGAGGACACTCCTCTGATATAATTTAGTACCTAGATTTATATTTCCAGCACCTAGAATATGCAATGACTTATAGTAGCCCTTCAACAAATATTATTTAATTTACATATGATGACATTTAGGCAAAGGCAAATTTCATGATATCCTCAAGATCATATGATGACTCAGTAATGAAAGCTTAACTGGAACCAGTCTCTCCAGACTTCGGAGTCTAGTGATCTTTCTACGGCATGGCATTGCCAGACAGATAAATTAGGGGATAGTCATTTAAATTCACTGCAAGATGTCTTTAAATAGAAGACAAGAACAGAGATCTGACAGGTTCTTAACCTGGGACTCATGAATAATGAACATCTGGAAGTCTCATCTCCCTCCCCTAACGAAACTGTATAAAAAAATGAGTGTGCATGTGTGTTTCCACTGTCTGGCCTGTGGCAGAGCTCACACTGCAAACCATGTTTCTAGTTCAAAGTCCAAAGTTCTTTTTACTACACCACGTTTCCCTGTCCTGCAAACCATCTTTAAAACGATTTCCAAAAATATGTGTGTTCAACATATCTAGAAAAACTTCCAAAATTATACCAGAAAATCTTTTAATCTAAAGAAAATATTATAACTTCTCCTCAAGAACCCAATGAACCATAGTTCAGACATAATTCAGCTCGCCTTATTCCTTATTTGAACAGTTTGAACACTCAGCAGTATATGAATGGTTGAAGTATGGCTGCTGGGATTGGCCAAACTTAACTATTGTTACCAGTGAATACTCTTAAGTTAGGTTTTCAGTCTCATCTGACTATTAAGCTAGGTTACAGTTCATTCACAAGGATTCAAATATAGAAGTAAGGAGTCCTTCTCAGGCCGTATTTAGTTTGCTTTAACAGTACCAATCAAGCCAGTCCCAGCCTACTAAATCTAAAGAACTGTAGCCAAAAACACACATGTGAAGCTTCCTAGGACTTTTGTCCTCCGACCACCAGGACTTGAGAGGGCAGAAAGCTAAGACTGGGAACTTAAAAGCAAAAACACATAACAAGCAAGCCGTAGCCAGACAGGGTGTTGAAAGGAAGTCTGAGCATTTGGGGCTGAGAGGAGGCGGCAGGGGAGTTGTCACATCAAATGGAAAATATGCAAAATACTACAAACAAGGAGAATTGTGAAACTGCTGAGTGAACACTTCAGACCTTTGAACTCCAGTGATTCCAGTAACACTTCAGACCTTTGAACTCCAGTAATCCCTCTTCCTTCCCCTTCAGTATGTGGGGATTCAACCTTGCAGATTCCCATCCAAAACGGAGGTGTGAAGACTCACATAGTCCCCAGAAAGCGCTCCTTGAGGCCTCCTTAAAACACAGCTGAATTTGCCATTGTGTGGCCTCAAGCAACCGGAGACATTTTATTTCAGAACCCTAACCGGTCACATAATTAAAGTAGCACAAGCTAAGCTGTAATAAAAGCAGAAACCAGTATACATAAACATTTTGGGGAAATTTCTTGTAATGACTGACATTTGCCACAGTTGGGAAACCAGATTTACAATTTTTGCTTCAGACCTCCTGACAGCTGAGTCATGAGGACTTGGCCTTCAAAGAGAAGATATTTGCCCTACAGCGCTCCCAAGTCCTGAGAAAGCAGAGGGAGCAAAGAGAGGTTTCAGCACTAGTTGCTGCCACCGAGTCTCAGGGACAACTCTCCCCCCAAAGAAAACAGAACTCCACTTCTCTAATTTTGTTTTTCCTCCAACAGTGCAATTATTTTCAAAGGGAGTTGAAGAGGTGTGAGCACCTTGATTTTTGAAACTGGAGGCTCAGATGGCATTGTACAATCTCCCATCAAAATGTATCTATTCTGGACCAGTGAGTCTCAAACTTAGCCGAACGGAAGGAATCATGCGGAGGGTTAAACAGCTACTGTGGAACCCCAACGTCGGCGGTTCAGATTCAGTAGGTCTGGGATGGGCTAGAAATTTGCAATGCTAACAAGCTCAGGTGCGGCGGGTGCTGCCACCGGTCCAGGGCCACACTTAAGAGAATCACTACTGTAACAGGCACTGTGTTAAGTGTTGGGAGTGAATAAAATGGGTCCCGGCCGCAGGTGGACATCCAGGTGAAATGAAGTCCCCGTGAGTTCCACGGTTGACTAAGGGGCGAGCCTACACCGAGGGTGCTTTCGCGCTCTAGCTGGGTGAGTGGCACAAAAAGCCACCGATCTCGGTCGAGCAAGACATAAGATAGTCTGAGTCACGCTGAAATTTACATCCCTGAGCTGAGAGGGAAACTCCAGTCCCCCTCCATTCAGGACTGATTCGGGGCCTCTTGCAGTGCTGGACATCGGACTCCCAGCTTCCTCTTCCCTTGAGTCCCGGAGCTTTTCCTTCCTTCCCCAAGGAGCAAACCAACTGAGATGCAGGATGTAAACAAAAGCCAGGCTGTGGAAATACGGCCGACGCGCCCTTGGAGCGCCCCCACCGGCGCTGGCATTCCCCCCCCGCCCAGCCCCAGTCTTCCGGCTGGACGCCCTAACGCTCTAGTCCCTTGGTCGCCTTCCCCGCGCCCAGCAGCCGTAGTGAACGCCGGATGCGTCAGGGCCCCGGCTAGCCTGAGCCTCTGCCGGGGGCAGCTGCCCTCCCGCACTTTCTCCGGCTGTGCGCAGGCGCCGTCGCTCCCCGCTCTCGGCTCTGGCTGGGAAGAGAAGGGTAGCGGACAACTCACCTACAGCCGGAGGAGGATTCCTGCTGCCTGCAGGCGCCACGGGCAGCCCGAGGCCGGAGAGGCAGTGCCAAGCAGTCAGCAGGCAGCAGACAAGCGCGTGCAGCAGCGCCATGGAGGACCGCGGGGCTGACCCGGAGGCTCGGGCTGTCCGGCAGCTCCACTCTGACCGTCAGGCCTGAGGGTGAGGAGGAGTCAGAAGACGGCTGCGGGTATAGACGCCCGACTGATCACGTGCAAAGACAAATTCAGCAGCGAGTCAGTTCGCCTGGCCTTCAGCTGCTGTTTAGCGATGATCTGTTCTCGTATTTCTTAGCGTCGGTGTTTGGCCTAGGAAGGAATGTTCTTGTAGAAGCTCAAATTCAGGCTCGTGTATCAGTGGTGCAGTTGATGTCAAACACTGACACACTGGTGCTTGGGGATAGAAAAAGGCATTCAATTTGATGAAAGCCAGAAGGAGGGAGAGCAAGATCTCTCAAATTCGTCTGTAAAAAGGAAAAAGTGGGGAGTTTTTATACTGCTGGAGAATAAGAGAGGGGGAGTTTCAAATAATCCAGGGGAAAAGTCTGTTTCTTCAGTCTCAGATAATACCTTGAGCAATTAGACGTCCAGGTATCCGCAGCTGGTTGCAAAGCCCTTCGAGGTATTCATCCCTTCTGCAAACATTTTTGTGACCCTGAAGTTACCTCTTTGTTCTTGACGAGGAAGCAGTATATCAACAGTTTATAATTATATTATGGAAACAAGGAGAATATTGGGCAAAAAGCTAGTGGTTAAAATGTGCAAACAAGCAGGAGCCTGATCAGAATTTTCATTATTTCAGTCACTAAAAAAAAATGCTGGGGTGCTGAAATCTCAACGATCCTGGTTCCCTTCTTGGGCCAACCTACCCCAGCTTTAACAGGGAGGGCTCCTCAGTAGAGGTGATGCAGAGAGAGCCCTGAAGTATCATGATTTACAGGAAATCAGCAAAAGTTCTGGATACCGCAGTGGATCTGGAATTGTTATCTCTGGACTGGGAACATCAGCACCACCTGGGAACTCTAGTTAGAAATGCAAATTCCCAGGCACCACCCTAGATCTGTTGATTCAGCAACTTGCTGGAGCCCAGCAGTTTGTGTTTTCACAAGCATTTCAAGTCATGTTAAAGTGATTGTGATGTTTGAAAACCAATGCTCAAAGATACCCCTTTTGGTTTTTTTTGTTTTGTTTTGTTTTTTAAACTGCCGGGAAGAGAAGGGTCTTAGAATTAGAACATGTCTGAAAATCATACTTTATGCATTCTAGAGATGCATGGAAATCATAAGTAGAGGTGGTTGATTTGATGCTTCCAAGGAACTTTTTTGAATATACTTCTGGCAAAGAAGTGTACAAAGGAGTAAGCAAAGATGATGAATAATCCCGAAACTGCTGGATTCTGTGTTCTATGTTCCTTCTCACCATTTATGAGAACGCTGATCGCTTGGAGATGACAAGCTAATAATTTAAATTTATAGGGCGTGGAATTCCTTTACAGAAGAAAATGCTTTCCATAATTACTAACCTCAAAAAAGATGTTGTAGAGTGTATTTCTTTCCCATCATAGAAAGCTTTGTTTTCTATCCCATGTAACTTAATGGGAGCATGTCTCATGAAAGGGGTTTTGAAGTGGGAAGCAAGGTGCTTCCATTTTCTGTTTTGTAAACCAAAAATAAAATTTGAAGGCCCCTCACAACCATCTGAATGGGCGACCATCTGAATGGACTCTCTCCGCAGCCAGGGCACCCTAAAATTTAACGTGAAAGACTGGTTCAGGCCATAAAAAGGGGGCTGGGGGGTTGGACATACCTAATTAACATCAACACAAACCTTAAGTCTGACAAGACACATTTAAGGTCTGTTTCTCTAAAGCCTGCTACCTGACGGCTTCATCTGGGTGATAAAATCTAGGTCTCACAACCTCTTATAACCCAGGCAGCCTTTCTATTGATAATAACTTTTTCAATCAACCAATTGACAATCAGGACATGTTTAAATCTCCCTATGATCTGGAAACACCCACCCCCCGCCCAGCTTCAAGTTGCCCTGCCCTTCTAGATCTAACCAATGTAAAATCTTACACATACTGATTGCTGTATTATGTCTCCCTAAAATGTATGAAAGCAAGCTGTACCCTGACCACCTTGGGCACATGTCAGGACCTCCTGGGGCTGTGTCACTGGCCCATCCTTAACCCTGGCAAAGTAAACTTTCTAAATTGATTGAGACCTGTCTCAGGTACTTTTGGTTTACGGTTTCAAGTCCTGCCAGGGCAGCCCAAGTCCTGCTTCAGCTTTTGGTTGATTCCAAAGTTTGCAGGAACCGGAGTGCATTTCAGTGGTGGACAAGATGGTCCTTGGAGTTTCTCAGTTCGCAACCTCTAGAGTATGGGAGAAAATGGAGCCAGAAAAAAATGGTGAGCTGGCGAGAGAAAACAAGTGTAAGGATTAACAAAACGACTTAGAGGAGTTTTTAGTCCAAACATTTGAAAGCTAGGAAAAGGATAAATTATAAAAATAGCTCTTTTCACTCCTTTTTTTCCAATTTCAATATTCTTTACTGGAAGTAACTGGTTGCGAAATAGTTTCTCAGTAAGCATAAAACAAGGCATACACATTTTGAAACTTAAGATATACTTGCAATCCTAAAAAGTACAGTATATTAAAATTAGTGGGTAGAAACACCATCCTTCTTTCTACTCACTCCACTTTCTTTTTTTTTTTTTTTCTTAATACTCACTAAGAAGCAAAAAACGATAGTGCCCCAACATCTCTACCATGGGCATATATTTGTAGGTCTCCATGTTCCAGGTGTACATATATGTCATTTTGAGTGTGTGTATCTGGGTGAGGGAAATCACATGAAAGAAGGGCAGTAGCTTCACAAAACAACCTTAGCTTAGTTTAGTTTGTATCATTGAGGCCTTTGTATCATTTCAGAAACGTTCTTCCAGGGCCTGTTGGTCAAATTGCCTTTGGTCTTGGTCGTTTTTCCTTTCCTTTAATTATGTTTCTTAACTATGTTAAGGAACAAAACAAAGACAGCAAACCAGAAAAGTTAGTGCATTGACAGATTGACAGTGTGAAATAGAATTTGGTTTGAAGAAAAATGATTTGCGACTACCCAGAAAAATTTAGGAAGCAAACATGTTAATTATATTCCCCCTTAAAATGCATTTGTTCTACCACTGCAACCCTTGATCTTTCAGACCATTGCATCTTTGTTTCCCATTTAGGCCACCCAAAAACCTTTTCATTCCTCACTCTGTGAGACAGCTGTTATGGAAACTGGTGCCAGTGTTATTTGGCTTCATTATAATGAACTAAAGATAAATCTCTGTCTTTGACTTTGTATCTTTAATAATAGAGAGGCCAGAATCTGAGCTTCTGGTAGAGCGTAGGCTGAAATCCCAAGTTAAGCAGCCCTCCACCAGAAGCAGAGTCGGTGGCTGTCGGAACAGTTGGAGCCAACACCCTGTTCATGTTCTGTTTCATGCTTTTAAAGACAGGTAAACTGAGTGCAGTGGTGTGTGCCAGTAGTCCTAGCTATTCAGGAGACTGAAGTAGGAGGATTACTTAAGCCCAGGAGTTTGAGACTAGATTAGGCAAGTAAGCAAGACTCCATCTCTTAGAGAAAAAAAAAAAAAAGAAAATTTTCTCATACTTATAGCTATAAGCTAATTGAACTTTTTTTTTTTTTTTTTCTTCTGAGACAGAGTCTTTCTCTGTCACCCAGGACATAGTGCAGTGACACAGTCTTGGCTCACTGCAACTTCCACCACCTAGCGCAAGCGATTCTTGTAACTCAGCCTCGTGAGTAGCTGGGATTACAGAAATGCACCATCACACCTGGCTAATTTTTGTATTTTTAGTAGAGACAGGGTTTCGCCATGTTGGCCAGGCTGGTCTTGCACTCCTGACCTCACGTGATCCACCTGCCTCAGCCCCCCAAAGTGCTGGTGCTAGGATTACAAGTGTGAGCTGCCTTGCCCAGCCAGTTAATTGAACTTTGAATTAATTTATAAAAACTTGCTGAAAACACTGGGCTGATTAAAAATAAATACAGTATTACATGTAAGTGCTGAAATAAATTTACCTCCCTTGCCTCCCAAGAGACTAACAAAGAAAAAGAATAATCAAGGATAATAAAATCTTGTGTTTTTGTTTCAGAAGAAAAGTTAGCTGAAATATTAATTTTGGAGAGGAAAAAGAGGGAAATATTGCAAGATTTGCAGCTCTCAATATTATTTACTAGTCATGAGAATTTGGACATGCAAATCTAACCTTCAATTTCCTTATTGGTAAAGTAAAAATAAATAATACCTGCCTTCTTGCTAAACATTGTACAGTTGAGAAAATGTATAAAAAGTGTTTTGTAAATGATGAAATATGTAATAATATTTGTTTGTTTGTATTTCACAAATTCAGACCCTAGCCAGATACAAACAGGCATTTAATTTGGTTTGGTCAACTCAATCACCTTCCCTTTCTTCATCCTACCCTGCTCCCCCCACCCTGAAATTTTCAGTGTCTTTATGCACAACACTCCATTTGCACTCTCACTGACTTTATCCAACCCAGTTTGGTTGTCTGGAGAAACATTTTTTGTAATCCAGGATAAAATTCACTCCCTTTTCCTATTACCTTTCAATAAGAAATTTTGATTACATGATACTTTTATTATATTTACCTTTTAATAAGACATTTTGATATACATCATTTTGTTTCTTCAAACTGTTTCTTCTAAAGACACCACTTCCACCGGGCGCAGTGGCTCATGCCTGTAATCCCAGCACTTGGCGAGGCCAAGGCGGGTGGATCACCTGGGGTCAGAAGTTCAAGACCAGCCCGGTCAACATGGTGAAACCCCGTCTCTACTAAATATACAAAAATTGGTCATATGTGCTGGCAGGCACCTGTAATCCCAGCTACTCAGGAGGCTGAGGCAGGAGAATTGCTTGAACCCAGGAGGCAGAGGTTGCAGTGAGCCGAGATGGCGCTACTGCACTCCAGCCAGGGCCACAAGAGTGAAACTTCATCTCAAAAAAAGAAAAGAAAAGAAAAAAGACACCACTTCCATAGCCCAACCCACTGTACAAGGCATCTCTGGGTCCTGGCCAAATGAATTTAACTATCACAGATTCTTCATGGAAGGTTCAACCAAAACTGTGGCATTTTCGTATTTTCTAAGGCTTTTGTTTATTTTTTAAATTAATATTTTAAACAAAGTGCTACCTTTTTCAGCCTTATTTATGCTGTAAGAGTGACTATTTTAATTAAAATTGTCTTAATATAGAGTTCTTAGCCAGATTAATGATATTAAAAAAAACAACAAAATTTCACATGTAAGATTTTTATTCAAATTTGATTTACATTCCAAAAGAAATTATAAAATATATTCAGTTGTTTATTTAAAAAAGGGGAGGGACAAAACTTTAATTCAAATTATAAAACATGATAAATTTTCAGATTAAAATTGGGCTAGTTGCTTGGAGTAACAAGCTTTTAAATCATGATTTTGCACTTCCACACCAAGGATAATCTTCTAATTAATGATCAGCCGTGCTGTAATAGGATAGCACGGAGACTTGAGGAAAGAGAAAAACTGAAGAGCTCTTCCAAGCCCAGACCAGGAACTTTTTTATGCCTTCTCATAGTGGCGAACAGCAACCACATCACCAAAAGTAAGGGTCTGCAAGGTTCAAAAGATAATCAAATCTTTTTATACAGGAACATCAGTCACTGAATTTTAAAGATCGTCATATATGTAATCTAAGTATCATGCGAAAGAATGACATTTACAAACATTAAATGCTGCATAAGCATTTTACATCTTGAAACGAGATGCTATATTGTTATATAGTTTATGTCTCTGAAATGAGAATGAAGCAAAAACTGAGATTAGCAATTTAGATTCAGGTCAAAAGAATTTCTTTAGCCTTAAATTATCAGGGTAATTGAGCAGATTAAGTGTGGGAAATGGAGTGTCTATATTCTTTTCTCAGCTATCTGCTTTAAAAGTGAATGAGTTGTATAATAGGTTTACATAACAGTTTTCAATTCATAACCTAGATAAATTTTGAACAGTCATTAGAAAATCCAATCATTTGAGCTGATAGTATTTAGAATGACTTGTTCCAAACTCAAGAGGAAAATGTAAAGGTACAAATGTTCTTGCTTTGGTTGTCATGGCTTAGCCTATGTGAACCCAGGTAGGTAGCTGGATAGGATGTGGAACATCAGCTCCATTACTCTAATGTCAAATCTAACTTGAAGAGTTGCTATAAAGCCACTTTACAGAACTTAGGGGGTTTTAGTGCTCATTGTTTTCATGTATTGATGGGATGTTCAGGAGTATAGTGTATCCTTGTAGTCTATTGCTTTAATCTTCCTTTTTGAACTCAATCTTGCCTGATCATAGTCATGCATGCCACGGTTGAGCTATCTACTTTTCTGTGTTCAAGAAAAAAAAATGGAGGTAAAAGCATAAAGGAGAACTTCAGAGCGAATCTTTTAGAAATGAGTCCTTTCTTTTGTCGATTGTTGCCAAAGAATGTGAGCAAATATCCTTTAACATGAAAGGAAAACTGTCCCTCTGCTCCCCACCTCCATCTCCACAGAAGCATGAATATCTCAGTGTAGAACAGTGCTCATTGCAGTAGTCAAATGGAGAAGGAAACATGAGTCCCCATTCTTTTTTTTTTTTTTTTTTTTTTTTTTTTTTTTTTTTGAGACGGAGTCTCGCTCTGTAGCCCAGGCTGGAGTGCAGTGGCCGGATCTCAGCTCACTGCAAGCTCCACCTCCCGGGTTCACGCCATTCTCCGGCCTCAGCCTCCCGAGTAGCTGGGATGAGTCCCCATTCTTAAACAACAAAACTTTCTCTGCTGTCATCTTACAAGGACTGTGTAAAGCATTCTCACACCCTCCTCCAAAATTGAATGAGCCTACCCACCTATGTCAGTATCATCAATATACCCTTGCAGGTCACACAAAAAGTGTCTGAGGAGGGCTTGGTCAAGGCATAATATTTCTTCTCGTTTGTGATACTACTCCCTCATTAGAGAAATTATTTGTTAATTATTTTATGTTTGATCAATTTAGGACAAAAACATATAGGGAAAAAGTCTTGTAAAGATGGAGTCAGAAATGGATCAGAGTGATAGAACTGTAAGCCCAACAACCTCAAGGATTGCCAGGAGCCACCCAGGAAGTAGGAAGAAGCAAGGGAGGGGACCTGCAGAAGGACAGTGGCACTAAGGTCGCCTTGATTTCAGGGATCTAGACTTCAGAACTAAGAAAATTCACTTTTGTTGTTTTAAGTCACCAAGTTTGTGGTACTTTGTTGTGGCAGCCTTAGGACACTAATACATCCTCTTTTACAGATAGTTCCTAGTAAGTAAGAAGAGGGTGATTGAAAAAACTATTTTTAATGGCCACCTAGTATTAAATAGATGTGTTTAAAAGGCATATTATGCATTCGAGAAAAAACTGGAAAGAAGTAACAACAAAATGGTTCTCTACGGGAGTCAGGAGCCTTGGCGCAGGCCTGTAATTCCAGCACTTTGGGAGGCCGAGGCAGGAGGCAGGAGCGTCACTTTGAGCTCAAGAGTTGTAGACCAGCTTGGGCAACATGGCGAAACCCCGTCTCTACAAAAATATTAAAAAAATAACCTGGCGTTGGTGGCTTGCACCTGTAGTCCCAGCCACTCGGGAGACTGAGGTTGTTGAATCGCTTGAGCCCATGAAGTGCAGGTTGCAGTGAGCCGAGATTGCACCCCTACACTCCAGTCTGGGTGACAGAGCAAGACTTCATCTCAAAAAAAAAAAAAAAAAAAAAAAAAAAAAGGTTATCTCTGATGAGAAATTAGAGGGGATTTTAACTTTTTTGTTATACTTTTCTGTTATATTCTAAATTATCTGCACTGAACTTTTGTAACTTTATAAATTAAAATATAAACTGTTTAAAGAAACAGCTATAAAGTCTTTATAAACCTATAAAGTCATCTGTCTGAGATTCTCTTATAATAGCAATTATCTTTATATATTTCAGTGATTATGGGCTTTATATTTAAATTTTATTTGAGAGACATCCATAGTTACCCTACAAAAAAATCTTTTGACACAGTTGTAGGCAAATCAATGGCAACTTTTATTTTTTTAACTACACATGAAATGTTCTCTTTTTCTGCAATCAAAATCGTTGAGCTGAAGAAGACAATTAACTAGGATCTTTTTGTTTCCCCTGTTTTATATATAGTTAAAGAACCTTGCCAGTGATGTATTATTAAAGAAGGAAGGAAGGAGGAAGAATGGAAGGGGGAGGAAGGAAGAGGGAAGGAGGTGAAAGGTGTGGGGAGAGGAGTAAAAAACAAGGAAGAATGGAGAATTGTCATTACTTACCATAACCATTTTGCCATCCTTAATTTCTCTTACAAAATTTGTTTCTTTGCCATCCCATTTCTGTACATGAACAAGTTTGTCTCCATCCAGGCTAACAACAGACTGAGACCAACAATGAAATGCAAAACATAGCAATAAATAAATTCAGATTTCTGATACGGAAGACAAATGATGTGATTTTTGAAAGAATTGTGTAATTGAATAAATCATGATCAATTAATTATCCTATTGTTATTTCTATTACTTCTAGATTATTATGTAAATTTGAATAATTCATAATTTGATTAAAAATACACATCTAAATACAAAAATTTAATATTTTAAAAACAAAAATCCTAAACTAGTGCTTTGCAGCTAGTCGTCCTTCTAAAGAAAGCCTTAGAATGAGGCAAACTGCCCATTTAGTCAATCTGAGGCAACCTGGGGAATTAAACAAAATGCACTCTTTCTTTCAAATAAACTTTATTAAATGTTTTCTGAAATACAAGCTTGATATAAAATGTGAACAGTATATGGTAAGAGACAAATACAATTGAGATTTATGCTGTAGCAAGTACCCATTGTTCAAAATATAACATATGCACACTAAACTAACTTTGGTGTATTTCTCCTTGGATTGAAATATTGAAAATATTCTACACTTTCCAACATCTTAAAAAAAAAAAATCCATGCATTGGAATCTTTATCTTTATTCCCCCCTCCCTGGAGAAGAAGAGTTTCTTCTTCTCTGGAGAAGAAGCAGTTTCTCACCTTACAGTTTCTATCATCTGCAGTGGTTTCATCAAACTCTTCTCCCAGGTGGAAACTAATCTCCGTGTTCTTGAATGTGCTGAGAGTCCTGATGACCACTTTGTCTCCTTCCTGACTGATAATTACTGTTGGTTTGGTCACATTTCCCACCTGCCTAGTGGCAAAGCCCACGCCTAAAAGAGCAAAGGGAACAGTACAGTCTGCAGCAACTTCCAAAATAACTCACAAAGCAAGAATCTGCTTTCTGATTCTGGAATCCAGGTTCTAAAGTGTAAGTTTCATTAGAATATGATTAGCCATTAATCATGTAAAACACTACTGTAATCATAAGTGGATGCAGAAGAAAACCAAAAAAGTCAGAGAAGCCTCACTTTCTCCACAGAATAGCAGATGCTCTGTGTTTTTGGCCCTGGGTAAGAAGGCAAACAAGTGCCACATTAAAAATCCATTCAGTGGCAAATGCATAGCCTAGCATCTGATCAGGACAACGTGATCTGTCTTTGCCTCTTGCTGACCTGAGGAGTGAAAAATGGAATCTGCAAGTATCTAAAGCAGCACGATAAGAAGAGAACAGCCGTTCTTATTGTTACCTACCTAGAGCCTTCATGTACTCATCAAAGTTCTGACTGTCGGTCAGCTTCCAGGTAGCACAGAAAGCCTCCACCATCCTTGCCCTTTCCCCTCTTTAGAGACAGGAGCGAGGATCTTCTGGTCTAATTGCCACTGCAGCTCAAAAGACCCTTTACACATCAGCAAGCAGCTCCTGCCTTCTTATTTGGAAAGAGAGTGGGCAAAAATCCAATGATTTAAATTGCAAACACACCCCTCCAGTGTCCCTCTCTCCAAGAGGCTGTCACAGAGGGAGGAGAAGGGAAGGAGCGCTCGGAGTGAAGCTCCAATCCTCTTTGTGATTGGCTCAGGCCACTGGGTTAGCGGAGTAGGTCGAGTTCCTCCCAATCCTCACACTACAGCCCTTATGCCTGAGAAAGCTCTGCAGGGATTCAATGGGGCTGGAGGCAGGGAACGGGAAAATGAGAGAAGGTCTTTCAAGTTCAGTGAGAAAAAACTTGGCAAAGGCAATCTCAGAGTGCAAGGAAAGAAAGAAGATGCACAATGGGGCATTCAGATTGATTTCCGTTAATGGCAAAGCTGGTCACAAATGAGGACCCCCTTAAAGAAAACCACTGAAATGCCAGACTTTGCAGACAAAGGAGAGTGAATAGTGTGTGTTATTTTCTCTCATCGTTACAGGGAGAGCACAATGCAAGCTAGAGTATGCCAAACTGAAAAAGAGGAGGGGGAGGAGGTGTAAATGCCTTCCCTAGATATATTGCTTGAAGGCTACTCTGACTGTCAATGAGGAAGCACACTAATTTGGGTCCTTTCCCAACACAAACCGAGAGAATTTAAAGATCCCGTTGTCCTTTCTAAAAATGTGAGAACAAGACTGAGTTGGAAAAGCGATCTAAGGAAGAGTATGGTTAGGACTTACTAATGAGGTACAAAAATAAAGAAAAGAATGCTCTTCCCCCACCTCCTTGAATAGATTATAGAATCCATGTGGAAAAACTGGACAGAAGATTATTTGGTAAGACTTTACCAAATAATGTCCTGCATTCTAGGACATTTTGATTTCCTGAGGCCACATCTACATAAATACAATCTGTGTCCATTGTACATTGTTGGGAGTTAATGATGGGGAAGGGCAGGAACTGGAGGAGCAGTAGGAATCAGAAGAACTTTGTTTCAATTTGCCCTGACTCGGGGTTCCCCAAGAATGGCAAATACCTTGAGAGTTCTAAGTAGAGTATTTAAAGGAAGTCTCTGAAACTCCCCTTCACCCAAAGAGATTCCTTCCTGCCTTACTGGTGCGGACCAGCAATGAAAGCAGTTTACCTGCCTCTCCTGGGGACAGAGCAGGAGAATCCCACTTGGTATTCCCTCCCCTTCTCTCTCCCCTGCCAATTAAACTGCAGCCCAGCACATTTCTACCTAATCCACACCAGATCCAACAGATAAGGCTCGGAAGGCCTCCTACCCTAACTGGCGCCTACATGCGTCTTCTTTGGTGTCTCAAGGGTGCTTGTTTAATAAAAACTGTAGTCTTCCTTCACAACTGCTTTTCTTCCAATTTTCACTTTATTTGTGACTGATACCACCATGCACCTAACTGTACAAGCCAGAGACCTCTGAATCATTTCTAATACTTTACCACTAAAATCAAACTTGATGGCAAGGCCTATCTCTTTTGCTTTGTTACCAGAAAAACCAAACTCTGTAAAACATTTTACAGAAGTTTACTCTGAACCAATGTGAGCAACTGAGGCCCGGGGAAAACACAAACCGGAGAAGTCTTGAGAAAGTGATCCCAAGGCAGTCAGATTATAGTTTGGTTTTATACATTTTAGGGAGCCAGGAAGTGCAGTCAAAAATATAAATCAATACATGGAAGGCATACATTGGTTCAGCTCAAAAAGCTGGGATATCTTGAAGCTGAGGGCTTATAAATTATGGATGAGTTCAGAGATTCTTTAATTTGCACTTGGTTAAAGGAGTAAGGCTCTGTCTAAAACTTGGAGTCCACATAAAAAGTTTATTTTATTTATGTATTTATTTATTTATTTATTTATTTATTTATTTATTGAGACAGGGTCTTGCTCTGTCACCCAGGCTGGAGTGCAGCGGCGTGATCTCAGCTCACAGCATCCTCCACGCCTCAAGCAATCCTCCCACATTCAGCCCTCTTGAGTAGTTGGGACAACAGATATGTACCACCATGCCTGGCTATTTTTTTGTATTTTTAGTAGAGTCAAGGTCTTGCCATGTTGCCCAGGCTGGACATAAAGAAACGTTTTAAATTAACATAAGGATGCGATGTAGCAAGATTAATGGCCTAATTCTTGCTTTGCATTACCTTAGATCTTGTTATAGTTTGGTGTCTTATTGCCACAAAGAGTCTGTTTTGTCAGTTTCATAATCTCTATTTTAACATGAATCCCTGTCAGTTGTTCTATATTCCAAAAAGTCAGAAGTATATCTGACTTCCCTTCCTTTTATGGCCAGGAATTCAGGTTTTAAGGTTTTTTTTGGGGGGGGAGGGGGTCTGTTGGCCAAAAGGGGGTCTGCTCCGTATGTGGGAGTGCTTAGGATTTTATTTTCAGTTTACAGCTAAAATTCAGATGACTGTTTCATCTATGCAAACTATTTCTCTAGTAAAGAATCTCAAACTGAGTTGTTTTGTTACAAATTATTGCTATATGTTTCATCTAATAAAACACGTTTAAAGTGGTAGAATGTGTAAGTATTGTTCTAAAATATAATATATCATTTCCTTTTTGTATTCTAAGAACATAAAATTGTTGAGAGCAGGAACCATGTGTTATACATCTTTATCTTAGCCCTTTATAGATCACAAGTGAGTGCTGAAATATTTGTGCATACCCATTTATTTCTTCCACTCTCTAGATAAAGAATATGAGATGGTGACATATTTATTCGTAGAGCATATATTCCTGCAATTCTGATTCCTTTAAACTTTATCAAAAACACGAAAGCCCCACAATTTAGAGGCAGGTTTTTTTTTGGTTGCATATTAATCTTGTAATAGGCAGAAAAGAATGCATGTTGCCATACAGATATCTGTAATAGAAATTTTAGAAAAAGCCAATTAATTATTTTTTAATTAATCATTTATAGATACATAATAGTTGTGCATATTTATGAGGTACCTATGATATTTGGATGCAAGCATACATGAGTAATGATTGAATCTGGGTAATTACGATATTTATCACCTCATTCATCATTTCTTTTTGTTGGGAACATTCTAAATATTCTTTTCTAGCTATTTTGAAAAATGCTATAAACTATTGTTAGCTATAGTAAACCTGTTGTGGTATCAAAGGCTGGAACTTATTAATTCCACCTAACGGTGTTTTTGTACCCATTAACCATTCCCTCTTCATCCCATGTTCCTGACTACACTTCCCAGCCTCTTGTAACCATCGTTCTATTCACTACCTTCATGAGATTAATTTTTTTAGCTCCCACATATAAGTTAAAACATGTGATATTTCTCTTTCTCTGCATGGCTTAGTTTGCTTGATATCCTCCAGCTCCATCCATGTTGTGGCAAATGACAACTTTCCTTCTTTTTTTGTGGCTGAATAATATTTCATTGTGTATATATGCCACATGTTCTTTATCCATTCATCCATTGATGCACAGTTGATTCCAAATCTTGGCTATTGTAACTAGTGCTGTAATAAACATGAAAGCACAGATATCTCTTTTGATATACTGATTTTCTTTGTTTTGGATATATACACCACAGTGGGATTATTGGATCATGTGTTAGTTCTAGTTTAAGTTTTTTGAGGAACCTCCATATTATTTTCCATAGTGGCTGATCTACATTCCCAACAACAGTGTATAAGCATTGCCCCTTTATCAACATTCTTATTGTCTTTTTGATAATAGCCTTTTTAACTGGGATGAGGTGATATCTCAGTGTGGTTTTGATTTGTATTTCCCTAATAATTAGTGATATTGAGTATTTTTCATATGTCTGTTGTCCATTTTTATCTCTTCTTTGAGAAATATCTATTCAGATCTTTTGCCAATTTTCAATCAGATAATTTGATTTTTATTTTATTTTATTTTATTTTTGCTATTCAATCATTTGAATCCCTTATATCTTCCCTTATTGGATGGACAGTTTCCAAATATTTTCTTCCATTCTGTAAGTTTTCTCTTCGCTTTGTTTAGTGTTTGTTTTGTTTTTATTGTACAGAGCTTTCCAACTTGATATAGTCCTATTTGTCAATTTTTGCTATGGTTGCCTGTGCATTTGAGGTCTTAAAAAATCTGTATCAAACCAATGTCCTGAAGTATTTTACCAATGTTTTCTGGTAGTAGTTTCATAGTTTCAGGTCTTACATGTAAGTCTATGATTCATTTTAATTTGATTTTCATATACAGTGAGAGATAGGGGTCTAATTTCATTATTCTGCATATGGTTATCGAGTTTTCCAACACCATTTATTGAAGTGATCATCCTTCCCACAGTGTATGTTCTTGGCACCTTTGTTGAAAATAAGTTAACTGCAAATACAAAAACTTATTTCTGGGTTCTCTATTCAGTTCCATTGGTCTATGTGCCTGTTTTTATGCCAGTACCATGCACTTTTTGTTACTATAGCTTTGTAGTATCTTTTGAAGTCAGGTACTGTGACGCTTCCATGTGTTCTTTTTGCTTTGCTCATTTTACTTAGGATAGCTTTGACTATGTGGAGTCTTATGTAATTGTATATGAATTTTAGGTTTTTTTTCTATGAAGAATGTCATTGGTATTTTAACAGAGAGTGCATTTGTAGATCATTTTGGGTAGTATGAACAATTTAACAATATTATTTTTCCAATTCATGAACATGCAATATATTTCCTTTTTTGTGTGTTTTTTTCATCTTCTTTCATTAGTATTTTATAGTTTTCATTGTAGAGATCCTTCACTTTTTTGGTTAAGTATATTCCTAGGTATTTGTTTCTTGTAGCTGTTATAGATGGGATTGCCTTCTTGATATCTTTTTTAGATTGTTCATTGCTAGCATATAGAAATGCTACTGATTTTTGTATGTTGATTTTGTATTCTACACTTTACTGAATTTGTCAATTCTAACCTTTTTTTGGAAGACTATTTAGGTTTTTCTAAATAAGAGATCATGTCATCAGCAAACAAGAACAATTTGACTTCTTCCTTTGCAGTTTGGATGCCCTTTATTTCTTTCTCTTGTCTAATCGCCCTGGCTAGGACTTCCAATACCATGTTGAATAAAAGCCACTTGACTGTTCTATAACTCCATATACTGACATATTTGACTTATTTTACATTATTCAGAATATAATGGCTATATATCTAGGAATGGTTGCTTTCAAATAGTAGCTTATTTGCTCTGATTATTGAAGAGTTCAATAGAAGATAAACTGAAAGAACAGAGACTGTGTTGTGCTAAGGATTTAACATTCAACAAATAAACCTTTTTCCAAGCTTTTTTCTTTTCCTTTCTCTCTTTCTTTCTTTCTTTTTTTTTTTTTTTTTTTTTTTTTTTTTTTTTTACAGTCTATCTCTGTTGCCCAGGCTGGAGTGCAGTGGTGTGATCTGGATTCACTGCAACCTCCACCTTCCACGTTCAAGCAACTCTCCTGCCTCACACTTCTGAGTAGCTGGAATGACAGGCATGCGCCACCATGCCCAACTAATTTTTGTATTTTTAATAGAGACGGGGTTTTACCATATTGGTTAGGCTGGTCTCGAACTCCCGATCGTACGTGATCCACCCTCCTGGGCTTCCCAAAGTGCTGAGATTACAGGTGTGAGCCACCTCCCCTGGCTTTTTCCAAGCTTTCTAAACCTGGGAGCAATTTATGATTTTGCTGTGGCTGTTATCATACAAATGCATCTACAGTCTCATAAGGGAAAGATTATGACAGATTGACTCCTCACTCAGAGTTGTTACCTTTATTTATTAACTAAGGGCACTAATGGTAAAGAATTCATCTTAAAGACCTGTTTGAAAAACAAAAAGTAGTGAAATAAAAGAAACAAAGAGAAGTTGCTTTAGGAGATCCTGGCAGAATCTTCGCATGAGGCTGAATCTCTTGGCCTTGCTATACAACAATTTTTCCTTTTTAACAAAATAGAAGGTGTTAATAAAGTTTTAACATTGTTTTGAGCAAAGTAAGCTAACCGAGGTTATGACATTATTTCTTATAAGATATCCAAGGTTATGCAGCAACAAAAATTAAATAACATTCAAAGCACTTGCTGCCTGCGGTTCTCTCTTACTAAATTACAAAGAATAAAATAGTAATTGAATATCTCTGTAGCTGGAAATGAAATGTAATTACACAATAAAAGGACCATTGGCCCACAGTCTCTCCCATAATAGGTAATGCTGGGCAAGGTGTCAGAACCCTGGCATTGGGAAGTGGTCAACTCAAGAGTTGGCAAAAAGAATTTACGGATGATAGTATAGATTTAAAAAGAAAAGTTTTATTAGATAGAAAGAATTCTCCAGAAGAGTGCAGTGGGCACCTCACTAAGAGGACTGAGTGTGCAGCAGTGGATTTTTCCTTAGGAGTATTTATGGTCCTTAAAGGAGGAACCTAAGGGTAATTTAGATCATATCAGCCGCTTAGGTCATGATAAATGATTACATTTGTAGACATTTTGGTGCCTTAATGTCAGCAAGGGTTGCACAATGAGTTTTGATTCACATGTATCCTGGAGATATATAGAAATTCTAGTTAGTCACAAATGTTTGGGAAAGAAACCTGCAACCAGATACCTGCTTTAGATAATAGGGAAGTCTACTTATTTCCGAATTCCTCTGATAAAAGAGTTTTGCTTCTGCACAATCTGCTTGATGGCCACCAGGTGATCTTTGCTCTCCTCAGGAAGATCAGACAAACTGTTTTTGCTGAAGCAATGGTGCAGACACTCCCTAGGGACTTACCTGTCTGTTCATGGGTACACATTTTATCATGCCTGCCCTTACCAATCAACCAGCTAAGCCAGCTCCTGCCCAGGGAGGATGAGGATTCCAATCTTCAAGCAAGGGCTAAATGCAATATCAGTAACGGAATTTGATGGTGTGAAGAGGTGTGGGGGTAGGAAAAAATGAGTGAATTTTCTGTCTCTTGGTGATATGTAACTTTTATCTTATTGCATTTTAGAAAGTGCAGACTTGGCCGGGCATGGTGGCTCATGCCCATAATCCCAGCACTTTGAGAGGCAGAGGTGGGCAGATCTGTTGAGCTCAGGAGTTCGAGACCAACCTGGGCAACATGATGAAATCCCTTCTCTTCTAAAAGTACAAAAATTAGTTGGAATGTGGTGGCACATGCCTGTAGTCCTAATTACTCAGGTGGCTGAGGCATTAGAATTTCTTGAACCCAGGAGGTGGAAGTTGCAGAGAGCTGATTGTGCCACTGCAGTCCAGCCTGAGCAATATAGACTAGGTCAGAGGGAGATGCATCTCCAGGTATGGCATGCCCTTTGAAAGAAGCATTTTGGAGAAATGTCCTTCTCATTTCTCTACTATTTTCTGTAGTTTTTTCTCCTTTTACCTCCCATTATTTAAATATTCCATTCTTAGCCTGCTTCTAGATCTGACATAGTGACTGACAAGAGAACTTTTGCATATTCCAGGTTTATTATTAAAAAGTCCTGGGACCTTCCTTCTGCTCGGGTCACTCATATGCCACAACTCTGCCAAGAAAACTCTTCTCTCCAGCCTCCTGGTTAATTTCACTTTTAGGGTTTAGTTCAGTTAATATTTCCTCAAGGAAGGCTGGGTCAAAACTCTATGGTTATGTCATCCTATGATTTCATTTATGTATTACACATATATCATAATTTCTGTTACTTTTATAATCAGTTGTTTGGTATCTTTCTCCCACCTTAAGAACACAAGTTCCTTGAAACATCAATTTTATTCTGCATTGTGCTGTATGACTATTGTCTAGCATAGTATCAAGTCCACTTGATATGTGCTCCACAAATGCCAAACATATGAACAAATATAGAAATATACAGAAAACCAGAAAGGGTCAAAAAATAAGCATTTAAACTCGAGTTCATATGATCTTTTCTAAGTTTTCAGCCAAACCTTTCTTCTCTTTGCAAAATATATGATCCCCAAAAAAAGATATCTAAGCCTCTTCTTTAATCCTATCATGTTAATGTTTAAGAGGAAATTAAGGCTCACTGTTTTTAGTTTTTTTTCTTTGAAATGAAAGCACACAGAATAGTTTTAGTAAGCATTCAAATGCATGCTGGATTTAATAATACAAGAGTAGGAGAGTTTTGTGCCATGCCATATGTGGAAGCCTGATGCCAATAAGTATGAATAGTAATTGTCCTTTCTATAGATCCTCTTGTCTGTTTACTATGGGTTATCACTTGTAAATCTATATATATATATATATATATATATATATATATATATATATATTTTTTTTTTTTTTTTTTTTTTAGATGGAGTCTCCTCTGTCGCCCAGGCTGGAGTACAGTGGCATGATCTCGGCTCACTGCAAGCTCTGCCTCCCAGGGTTCACGCCATTCTCCTGCCTCAGCCTCCCAAGTATCTGGGACTATAGGTGCCCACCACCACGCCTGGCTAATTTTTTGTATTTTTAGTAGAGATGGGGTTTCACCATGTTAGCCAGGATGGTCTTGATCTCCTGACCTCGTGACCGCCCTCCTCGGCCTCCCAAAGTGCTGGGATTACAGGTGTGAGCCACCTTGCCCGGCCAGATTTTTTCTTTGATATATTCCTTGAAGATCTTTTTTGTTTACTGATCTCTGTTGATTACGCTGTACATTGAGTAATGATTACCAGGTAGGTAGCTATAAAAGGAAGTTACTAATCTGGGATCAGTTGAAGATTACAGAAACCACCGTAGCTATTTTTAACAGAAACAGGACAACATATAGGGAATTAGATGCTTACAAAACACTTGGAAGAGTTGAAATAGCAAGTTTTAGGCTGAGCTAAGCTTTCAGGAATACTCCCAGAACACCACCACATAAACTGACCTGCTAAGGCAACAGGTATCTCTATATAATTGGGAAGCTGGAAATCAGGAACCTGCTTTGCCACCTGCTGGCTCCCAAATATTCTGCTAGTTGTTTCCTAGAAATGAGAGCTTTGCTCAGAAATACTGATTCCGAAACCACACCATATGGGCTGCATCTCAACAGCAAATGTATGACTTGTGTGCATTCTCTCTCACCACTTACTTACATTTTGAAATCTAGTCTTACACAAGAATATTGCATAAGTATATGCAATAGGCAAAACCTAAATCAAGTATAAGCATAGGGAAGTTTGGAAATACTGTTTTACACTCTGCTGCTTCTGCAGAGCATAAATCAGATAAGTCAATCTACCACACCCCATCCATCACACAGATAAATGAACATTTTTTTAATGTTTTGGTTAAAAGGAGAGAATAAAGACAGAGATTGTATAGGTTTGGTTTGAAAATATTCTATAGTAGTAGTATCTAAAACTGGAAGATCATTAGAATCATCTGGGAAGATTTATATTTATGGAAATTTCAAGTTTATCAAGATTTTGACATAGATAGTCTGGGGGTAAGGCTGAACTTTGTATTGAAAAACAAAATCTTAAGTTGAAATCCTATGTATGTAATGCATTTAATGTCTTATTAACTTGTAAACTAGTACATTCCAATCTGTCAGAATCATATTAGTAAATTTAGATTCTGTATTTCTTCAGCGCTATGTACAAAGTAGGACTACAAGACCACTGATGCTACTACTAATTCCTTGACCTACTGATGATTGTAGAAATGGTGTGTGGCTTACGCCAAGACTGCCTCCATATCAAAGTGTCTTCTGTTATGCAGCAAGGAAGAAATATGACCTATAACTACCTTAAAGATGACATATGCTAAACCAATGTTAACATGAAAAGCTCTGTGTTACAATTAAGACTATCCCCAATCATATTATAAATTTCCAAGATCCACAAAGTTTAATCATCTCTCTATTAACTTTTATGGGAACATGCCTGAAGACATTAAAAAAGTCTTCTTCCAAGAGAGCCACTAGTTCATTTGGACCTCCAGATGAATGAAATGTATTTATTCTCATTAATAAAACAATAATTCTCTTGTAAATATTTTCTAACTGAAATTTAAGTCTTTGCAACACATTATTCGCAAGAGAATTTGTTGAAGAAGCTATTGATATGGTTTGACCAATAACATCATTGTAAATTACAAGCAGGCCATTGAAATCTGCAGTATTTCTCATTCAATAGCTGCTGGAAACATAGTATTATAAGCTTTTGTTTGAATGTTAGTGGCATAAAATTAAAATAAAAGAAAATTGGGGCATTATTTTACTTTTTCTTTCATCGCAAAGCAACTTTTTTAACCAAACAGATCAGTTGAAACCATTAAGATTACACTATTTTTGCTGTTGTTTTTAAGAATACGAGAATGACTACAAATGTTTGTACTCCTCAATTTGTTGACGGATAAGTCTTCATTTGGGACTCAAGAAAATGCCAACACTTCCTAAGTTTTCTGCTCAGTCTATTAATTTTCTATCCTTTTGGAAATATTTAATATCCTAAAAATAACATTTGTAAACATAAATAAATATGAGGGATTCTGTGTAAGTTAAGGTGATTCTGAAACCAAATACATTTTCTGAATGCATTTATTTCTGCCTCTCCGGTACTTACAAGAAAGTGCTAATAATTGAAGGAAAGTAAAATGATGCTACGTAAATATATAATAATGCATTTTGTATATTTATGTAATTTTAGAAATAGAGCTTAAGATAGAATTTAATTTTATAAATTATGTTATGATTTATGTTACAAATATATCATTTATAAATTATAGTCAGTGGCAATTTTTGAAGACCATTGAGTCTTGAGGAGTGCTGCTTTTATACATTGTAGAATCTGTAATATATAAAAAGAAATTAAAAGTTGATAGAAAACATTATTGGGGAAAGCTTGGATTTCCCTTGAAAGTCCATGTCATCATCATGATATCTTCAAAACCCTGAGGTGAGTTTTCATGGGTCACTTCAAGATTCCTGCTGCTGCTACCAATGGAGAATGTCAGAGTATGGTTTGCTTTTCTATCCTCATGTGCTCAACCTGTTTTGAACTATGATAGGCAGATGTGGAACTCTATGTCATTCCTTTGTTTCCACAGAAAAACCACGAGACAGGAGGCATTTTTGAGTCTGGCACTTTTTCCTGAAGTTTTAGGAAGGCACAGTTAATATTGCAAAAACACAAAACCTGTTCAAATGGTGATATCCTCATTCCTTTCTCCTTGTTTTCAACAATGAAATCCCTATTCATTTCTAATCCAGAGTAATGTAGCCTTCTCTTTTATTTCCTTGACACCTGTTAATCCATGACCTCAGTATTAATTGTTTATTAAAGTATTTTCTAATATAATACAGCTCCTTCTCTAAGAGAAAATTCTGATTATGTGGAGCAAAAAGTTGTATTAATCATACCCCTTGGTTAGTGTGATAATCTTATCACTTGTCCATGCAGGTCCAATTTTCATTTATTTGGCTACTTACATAATTATTTTCATTAATGTAATAAACACCCACATGTGAATCTTCCTTTCAAAACAAAGCCTGGGATTTTGAAAACAATCCTGCATCCATTTCCTTACTTTCTGCAACTCAAGGTAAGCATATCCCTGAATCTCATGTTCATCATTTGTTTTTTTCCTTTTATTTAGTTCAGTACATCTACATATTTTCTTAAAACATATATACTAATATAGGTTTTTAATCTTCATAAAATGTTTTATGTTGTTATATGCTAGGAATTAACTTTTACATGTGCAATAGTTTATTTTGGGCACATAGTTTGAACTGAAATTGATGGGTCATTGATGGGTCATAGGTTAATCTTCAGTTTTAGAAGGTTATGCCAAATTGTTTTCTAGAGTGGACTCACCAATTTATACTCTTTCCAGTGGATCAACATATTCCCCAACACTTAATATTGGCAGATTGCCAATGGTGGCCAATCAGATGCATATACAATGACATTTAACTTTTTCTTGACTTGTATTTTCCTAATCATGAATGAAGTGAACATATTTTCATGTGTTTATTGGTCTATGATTTCTACCTCTGTGAAATGTCTGTTCTCCTGCCCATTTTCCTATAGGTTGGTTCTGTTTTTCTTATTTTGTATTATTGATCTTAATTTTTGTAGTGTGGGAATCATGAATATATTCTTCCAGTTTGTAACTTACTTTCACTTTCTTTAAAGTAGTTTCTTATGACCAAAAGTTCTTACTTTTAATATTGCCAAATGCATTAATATTTTATGTCATTGTCAATATGTTTCATGTCTTATTTAAGGAAACCACCTACCCAAGGTCCAAAAGATATTCACTTATATTTTCTACCAAGCCCTTTTTCTCTCTCTCACACTTCTTTTTTTTTTTTTCCTTTCTGTGGAGAACAGGGTCTTGCTATGTTGTCCAGGCAGGTCCCAAACTCCTGGGCTCAAGCTATCCTCCCACCTCTGTCTCCCTAAGTGGGGGAATTACAGGCTTTAGCCATTGTGCCTGGCCACCAGGTGATTTAAAGTTTTAACATTTGAACCTTTAACTTGCTGAAGTAGATTTTTGTATATCATAAGAAGTAGGATTTCACATTCACTTTTTAATATGTAGAAATAATTTTTTCCACTCCACTTATTGAACATTTCACCACCTAAATGGAATACCATCTCTGTGATTTATCAAAGTCCTCTATGTATTTTAATGTATTTCTTTGAACCCTATTTAATTCCACTAATCAATTAGGTTTGTAACCTTCTAACATTGCTAAACTGTCAATTTTTATAGCCTCACGGCAGTCCTAATAACCAGAAGAGCAAGTCTCCCAATTTGTTACTCTTCTTCAGAAATATCCTATTTATGGCCCTTTAATATATATATATATATGGTACAATCATTTTATTATCATCCATAAAAAATTATGTTTTTTTACATTGGAATCATATCTATTTTATATATTGATTTGGAAGAATTCATACTTCTATGATATTGACTTCCTAGTCATGAAAATGATGTACTTTTTTACATATGTAGTCATTATTATTGTATAATGATGTTTTACAATTTCCCCTGCAGGGCTTTTCTACATATTTTTTAGATTTGTTCTTAGATTAGTGAGGTCCCCTGAGACTACTGAAAATGTTGTCTTCTCTTTAATTTTCTAATAGTTTGTTACTGTTATATAGAAATATAACTGACTTTAGCAAACATATCTAGTCTGCTTGCTACACTATTCTATTATTTGTAATAATTTGTAGAATATTTTTCAACGTAAATGATCATAAAATTTGCAATTAATGGTATTTTAATTTCCTCCTTTCCAGTTTAATATTTCTTACAATATTATTGCACTGAGGACTTCAAGTTTAAATATAAGCTACCACATTGCATTGTTGTCTCATTCTTGATTTTTCTAGGAATGCTTCTGATGTTCACCTATTTATATCATCTCTAGATGTTAATTTTCTATAGAAAGTCTTTTTTTAATAGTAAAACCTTGCCCTGAAATTCCTGATTCCCTAATCATTTTTATTATGAATATGTATGCTGGTAGGTTGTATGTTCTTTATCATCTGATATTGTATGGACTCAGACCTAAAATAAAACAAGCAAGTCTTTGATCTACTCTACCATCTGCCTCCAGGATATGGGATGCTAGCTCTGTGCCAACCAGAAATCTGGCAATATATCTTTCCTTGGATATTGCACACAAAAACACTACATTTTAGGTAATTACAGCTTTGTTCCTTCTTTCCTGCACAGTCTTTCTTCTTTCTTCTTTCTTCAACCACTAGAAGTTAGAGAAGGACTGAAAGTAACATATTGTACCCTAAGAAGTATAGTGCCTACATAAAAGTTGCTGTCATCTTGAACAAATACTTAAAAACCACATGAAGCAGCAACTAATGAATATGCATACAATATGTTAAAAAGCCTCAGGGAAGTAGGCAATAGATGTAGAAAATATCCCAACTCATTTCACAGCTGCTTCTAAACTGGTAGCTGATCCTGTAAACCTATTCTCTAGCTAAATATTTGAGAGCAGAACTCTATCAGTTACCATATGACAGCATGTTGAGGGAAAGAAAAAAAAAGACCCATTCCTATTGTTTGTAACAAAATTTCAGGTCTTGATAAATATTTCTCTTTACTTGAAGAAGAGAAGCAGAAAATAATCAAATCCAGTATGCCCAAATCTGTAGGCAGAGCTATAAAAACAATAAAGTAGTAAAGGCCACATTATCTTGAAGACAGATAATAAGAGTATATTCTCAGAAAATTGTCAAAGCAAAAAGAAGCGAAAACTCTTTTTGGCGTATCAGTAGGTAGAAGTGGCTTCTATGACACAGGAGCGAGGATTCCTAAGAGAACAGATTGAAATTTTAAAAATGAGCCAGATGAAAGGGAGGTGGGGAGGCTAAAATTAAAAAAATAAGCTGAGGTGATGAAAAGATACAAGAAAATTAATAATTAAATAGAAGGAATCAGATCAACATAGGAGACAGTAATGAATAGAATGACATTGTTTGAAGAGAATTTTCAGAATGCAGAGACATTATGAATAGTGAAAATAAAAATATTACACAAGACAGACTAGACAGCCTAAGAGGTACAGATTACCAAGAATGACACCAAAACAACTGAAATATGCAATAAACAAAAGCATTATTGAGGAAACCTTTCATTTCCTGAAAATAGGCTATATATGTAGATATATATCTATAATGATTTATCTTTATCTAAACTATATATAGAGATCAAAATGCCATGTCAGCTGATTTAGTTAATGAAAAAAGGACCTAAACTTTCTAATTCTAGCAGTATTTTGAATCAAATATAATTCAGATCAATAAATATAAAACATAAGGGGAAAAAATCCAATAAACATTCAATCAGAGAAAAAGATGCCTATAATGTCATAAGCAGTATGATTGCCCATAGTCTTTTTTATTGTAGAATTGAGATACCAAACGAACATACAGCAATGTTACAGATGTTTTGATAAAGCTGGGACTCATTTTTTTCCCCCTTACATTTGCCTGTAAAAAAAGATTTTTCTCTTTGAAGACACTCGCATTCTCATTGTAATGTTTTCATGTTACTTATCTGCAGGAAGAAACTACATTAGGCAATGAACTTGGTAACACAATTTACTCTGCAATTATATTTCCCTTGCAAATTAGTAAAGTCTGATTGCATACAACAGTCTTGACAGCCTAGTTGACTTGAGTCTGCTGTCTGAGACAAGATCAAGTTTTGCTGTCAAATCATGTTTCAAAATCCTCAGGATTAATTCTAGATTCTGAACAATGGCAAACACTTTAAGGCAATGATCATCAGCTCATAGGAAAGACAAACATACACACATCGCTTTCCAAAGGGAAGGGTCTTGGGTGTGGGCAGGGAAGATGTATTCAGTTTCATAAGCCATGTTCAAAATTGCCGTTGTTTTGACTTAAAACATCAAGGGAAGATATGCAGTTTTTAACAAAAAGGGGATGGGTCATAAATGAAACAGTTCATGATTTCTTTTGAACACCTTTTTTTTGTCTTGTTTGTTTTCTTTTTTTTATTATTATACTTTAAGTTCTAGGGTGCATGTGCACAATGTACAGGTTTGTTACATATGTATACATGTGCCATGTTGGTGCGCTGCACCCACTAACTCGTCATTTACATTAGGTATTTCTCCTAATGCTATCCCTCCCCACTCCCCATCCCACGCCAGGCCCCAGTGTGTGATGTTTCCCACCCTGTGTCCAAGTGTTCTCATTGTTCAGCTCCCACTTATGAGTGAGAACATGCAGTGTTTGATTGTCTATCCTTGCGATAGCTTGCTCAGAATGATGGTTTCCAGCTTCATCCATGTCCCTACAAAGGACATGAACTCACCCTTTTTTATGGCTGCATAGTATTCTATGCTGTATATGTGCCACATTTTCTGAATCCAGTCTGTCACTGATGGACATCTGGGTTGGTTCCAAGTCTTTGCTATTGTGAATAGTGCCACAATAAACATATGTGTGCATGTGTCTTTATAGTAGCATGATTTATAATCCTTTGGGTATATAGCCAGTAATGGGATCACTGGGTCAAATGGTATTTCTAGTTCTAGATCCTTGAGGAATCCCCTTCCTGTCTTCCACAATGGTTGAACTAGTTTACAGTCCCACCAACAGTGTAAAAGTGTTCCTATTTCTCCACATCCTCTCCAGCACCTGTTGTTTCCTGTCTTTTTAATGATCACCATTCTAACTGGTGTGAGGTGGTATCTCATTGTGGTTTGATTTGCATTTCTCTGATGACCAGTGATGATGAACATTTTTTCATGTGTCCGTTGGCTGCATAAATGTCTTCTTTTGAGAAGTGTCTGTTCATGTTTGATTTTTTTTCTTGAAAATTTGTTTAAGTTCTTTGTAGATTCTGGGTATTAGCTCTTTGTCAGATGGGTAGATTGCAAACATTTTCTCCCATTCTGTAGGTTGCCTGTTCACTCTGATGGTAGTTTCTTTTGCTGTGCAGAAGCTCTTTAGTTTAATTAGATCCCATTTGTCTATTTTGGCTTTTGTTGCCATTGCTTTTGGTATTTTAGTCATGATCCTTGCCCATGCCTATGTCCTGAATGGTGTTGCCTAAGTTTTCTTCTAGGCTTTTTATGGTTTTAGGTCTAACATTTAAGTCTTTAATCCATCTTGAATTAATTTTTGTACAAGGTGTAAGGAAGGGATCCAGCTTCAGCTTTCTGCATATGGCTAGCCAGTTTTCCCAGCACCATTTATTAAATAGGGAATCCTTTCCCCATTTCTTGTTTTTGTCAGGTTTGTCAAAGATAAAATGGTTGTAGATGTGTGGAGTTACTTCTGAGGGCTCTGTTCTGTTCCATTGGTCTGTACCTCTGTTTTGGTACCAGTACCATGCTGTTTTGGTTACTGTAGCCTTGTAGTATAGTTTGAAGTCAAGTAGCATGATGTCTCCAGCTTTGTTCTTTTTGCGTAGGATTGTCTTGGCAACGTGGACTCTTTTTCAGTTCCATATGAACTTTAAAGTAGTTTTTTCCAATTCTGTGAAGAAAGTCATTGGTAGCTTGCTGGAAATGGCATTGAATCTGTAAATTACCTTGGGCAGTATGGCCATTTTCATGATACAGATTGTTCCTATCCATGAGCATGGAATATTCTTCCATTTTTGTCCTCTTTTACTTCGTTGAGTGGAGGTTTGTAGTTCTACTTGAAGAGATCTGTCATATCCCTTGTAAGTTGGATTCCTAGGTATTTTATTCTCTTTGAAGCAATTGTGAATGGAAGTTGACTCATGATTTGGCTCTCTGTTTGTCTATTATTGGTGTAGAGAAAAGCTTGTGATATTTGCACATTGATTTTACATCCTGAGACTTTGCTGAAGTTGCTTATCAACTTAAGGAGATTTTGGGCTGAGATGATGGGGTTTTCTAAATATACAATCATGTCATCTGCAAACAGGTACAATTTGACTTCCTCTTTTCCTAATTGAATACACTTTATTTCTGTCTGCTACCTGATTGTCCTGGCCAGAACTTCCAACACTATGATGTATAGGAGTGGTGAGAGAGGGCATCCCTGTCTTGTACCAGTTTTCAGAGGCAATGCTTCCAGTGTTTGCCCATTCAGTATGATATTGGCTGTGGGTTTGTCATAAATAACTCATTATTTTGAGATACATCCCATCAATACCTAGTTTATTGAGAGTTTTTAACATGAAGGGCTGTTGAATTTTTATCAAAGGCCTTTTCTGCATCTATTGAGATAATCATGTGGTTTTTGTCTTTAGTTCTGTTTATATGATGTGTTATGTTTATTGATTTGCCTATGTTGAACTAGCCTTGCATCCCAAGGATGAAGCCAACTTGATCGTGGTGGATAAGCTTTTTTATGTGCTGCTGGATTCAGTTTGCCAGTATTTTATTGAGGATTTTTGCATCGATGTTCATCAGAGATATTGATCTAAAATTCTCTTTTTTTGTTGTTTCTCTGCCAAACTTTGGTATCAGGATGATGCTGGCTTCATAAAATGAGTTAGGGAGGATTCCCTCTTTTTCTATTGATTGGAATAGTTTTAGAAGGAATGGTACCAGCTCCTCTTTGTACCTCTGTTTGAATTCGACTGTGAATCCTTCTGGTCCTGGACATTTTTTGGTCGGTAGGCTATTAATTATTAGCTAAATTCGAACATCTTCTTTTTGAAATTTCAAAAACACACCAGAAATTGAGTTAAAATTGATTTCTTTTTCAGAAAGGATTGAATTAGTATTATATGAAGTCTTCTCATTTAGAGACCATGAGGTTTTGACTTCATTTATTCCAAAATTTGATACTTCTTTGGGTAACATATTTATTTTCTACATTTAAGTATGTGTTATCAATTCTTTTACTCTCCTGAAGATAGCCATGGGTTTCATAATAATTAAAACAAAACCAAAATGAAGCAAACTCTACAACCCAAGGATTAGCATTTTTAATCGTAAGTCTGTTTGGATCTAGTACTTAGATCAATTAATATAATAATCTTTGAATGCCCTATATTGAAATCCTATTATGAGAAGATTTTCTTGTTTTGACTCTGAAAGATTACTGGCCAGGTTCAAAATACAGGGTACATCTTTACATAAAAGATATAGCCTGGCCAGTTTCAAAACACAGGGTATATCTTTAGATAACCTAACTACTTTAGCACATAAGTAATGATCTGAAAATCACAGTGTTACTCTTGATCATCTCTTAGACTTCTTCTTTCTCTAATGTCCTAGAGTTCTTTGGTATTTCTACATTATTTGGCTCATTTTCAAATTTAACCTCATAGAAACTCTACCAGACAAGTTAAGCGGTCTTACCCTGTGTATGTTAACAGTCATCTTGTAGGAAAACATTATCTCATACTTCAGGAAGCAATCATCTAGATGCTGTCATGATTCAAGTTCAAAGCAATCAAAACAATTCTACCAAAATAAAACTTTGAGATACAAAATATTTTTGAACTTTTAAAAGACAGAATTGGGGAAGAGGGACAGAACTAAATAGTTGTGTTTGAGTTCACAGATAAATAAAGCTCACTTTAACTTGAAAGTCTCATAAATCTTGCTTTGACATGAATTTTAATAAAAATGTGATTAGTTAATGAAGAACCATGTACTACTCTTTTACAAAGCTGCAAAGCCTTCATGTAAATTATAATAGTGATATACCACTATTATATACTCATTTTCTCATTTCTAGCATTTTGCAGTTTTTATTATATCAATTTTGGCCACTATTATATAACAACATTGTTTGATTTAAATGTCATTTAAATTCAATATAATGTTACAGCAAATTAAGATATTTGCTGTTTGTAAAAAAGAACCACTTATGAAAGACTAGTTTTACAATGTAAATAATTCCCCAGTCATATTTTTCATAGTAAAAATAAAATGAAAAGAAGTGTAGCTAATAAGCCAAAAGTGGCTATAAATTACTATGCTAAAGAAAATTCAGCTAATCTAAAAGAATGCAGGAACAGAAGGAAAAAAAAAAACAAAGAACAGATGGATAGGACAAAGAGAAATCAAAGAGCAAGATGGTAGAACTTAAAAAAACAACAGGCCCCAAGTTATGCTGTCTACGAGAAATTTACTATAAATATAAAGTCACATATGTTAAAAGTAAAAGGATGAAGAAAATGTATCATGCAAATGCTAATCATAAGGAAGCTGGAATGGTTATATTATGAGATAAAGTAGACTTCAGTACAATGAACCTTACTAGAGACAAAGAGGAACATTTTACAATGATTAAAATACCAATTATTCAATTATTTCTTAAAGGGGGCATGAGGGAACTTCTTAACAGTGATGAAAGCGTTCTCCATCTCGACTGCTCTTTGAATACTTGGGTGTGTACATTTGTCAAAACAATTAAACTGTACACTTTAAATGAGTACATTTATGGCATGGTAATTATATCTTTTTTTTTTTTTTTTTTTTTGAATCAGAGTCTTGCTCTGTCACCCAGACTGGAGTGCAGTGGCAACTTCCCCCCCCCCGGGTTCAAGTGATTCTCTTGCCTCAGCCTCCTGAGTAACTGGGACTACAGGTGCCTGCCACCACACCTGGCTAATTTTTGTATTTTTAGTAGAGACGGAGTTTCACCATATTGACCAGGTTGCTCTCGAACTCCTGACCTTGTGATCTGACCCCTCGACCTCCCAAAGTGCTGGGATTACAGGCATAAGTCACTGCGCCCGGCCTGTAAATTATATCTTAATAAAGTTAAAACCAAAAAAAAAAATGTCATTTCCAAATGAACTACAAGTGGGTTAGAGTAGTAGTGTAGCATAGTTACTCAGAGCATCTATTCTTGGCCAGACTGCCAGGGGCTAAATCCTGCCTCCTTATATTCCTCATCATACATAAAATTAACTGACTAAGTTAACATCTCTGTGCCTCAATTTAATTTTAAAATAAGCATTATTGTCACAGTTAAACAGTAGTTGTAAGGACTAAATGAGTTACTACAAATAAAGTGCTTAGAAGAATGTCACAGTAAGTACTCAATCCATGTTAGCTATTATTAAATTCTGCATCCTCTGACTAATCCTGATTAAGACTGGATGCTTGTAATGATTTGTAGCATTATTTTAATGCATCAAAAGGAGAAAAGTAGGAAGAAAAGAAAGAGGAAGAAAAATAGTCCTTTGCTGGAAATAAGTTTTTAATCAAATTAACTAGAATTTATTTGGATGTCTAGATTTTCAGCTTCAGCATGACAGACCTCTTTCTGATGAATTTGCATAGCTGGCACACACCCTATGGGGGAAGTTTGTGGCCAAATACCGAGAAAAATTTAGAATTGTTGCCAAGAATTCTTGCTAGCTCATTTGGAAAGGCCCAGAGGTTCATCTAGGCTCTGTACTGTCATACTCAACAAAAAGGAAAGGCTTCATAAGTATGTTTGAATACATCAATGAATGGGAGAGTATGAAACTCATTCTAAGTATGTGAAAGCTAGTGGCCCTGCTTTATACCTTTATAAAGGAAAAACTCAAGAAGAGAACAGAATATTGTGTTGTTCCCAAGGGAGCTTGTTTCTTTAAGTAACTCTCTAGAGCATTGTGTAGCTCTACCATTTTCCACTCTAAGATTTAGAAACATTCATATTAATTGCTGTCCTATTGAGCAGTGGTCCCTAAATAATTTTTATGTTTTACCACATCAAAAAAAGTTTGTCCACCTGATACATGTATATTTATTTATTCCTAACTTATATGCACATATTAGCATACTGACATAGTGTGAACATTATAAAACATATAAAACAAGTGTGGAGACAATGAGATGAACATGACATAAGTAATATTTTTATATATTGTCTTCCTAATTGTAGATGGCTTCATAATACTGTTGGCTACAATTTCAAAGCCCAATATACACTTAGGGTAAGGATTATCTTCAGGAACAATGGACATAAATTCACATTTCAAGTCATCCTGTAATTATGAACTTTCTTAGCCTTTTTTTTCATTAAAACTATTTATATGGCCCAAATTTATACCTTAGAATTTGATTGACAAGAACTTGCACTAGGAATAGAACACCTATCAGCACTCATCTTTTGTTGTTAGCCTGTACACATAGTATTAGCATTCTTTTATATTCTCAGTTGTTTTACAGACATCCTCCCAGTCTTTTAGCCTCATTTTAATTAAAATTAGATAACACTGGGAGGCTGAGGTGAGTGGATCATCTGTGGTCAGGAGTTCAAGACCAGCCTGGCCAACATGGCGAAACCCCATCTCTACTAAAAATACAAAAATTAACCAGGCATAGTGATGCATGCCTGCAATTCAAGCTACTTGGGAGGCTGAGACAGGAGAATCACTTGAACCCAGGAGGCGGAGGTTGCAGTGAGCCAAGATTGTGCTACGGCACCCCAGCCTGGGAACAAAGTGAAACTCTGTTTAAAAAAAAAAAAAAAAACTTGATAACATAATTTACAAATATACTTAATTCACTTTATTGCATTGCAACGAAGTAAAGCCCAGTAAAGGGAAATGAAGAAAAGTGAGACTTGTTCACTCGTCTTCAGGATACTATGAAAAGTGACTGTCTGACACATGCCTAAGTAACAGACTAGAGTCAATTCACATGTAAATCTCAGTAAAGATCAAATTCTGTCTCATTTTATATAAAATTAAATATTAATGGGAATACTAACATTTTTTTCTTCTAGCACCTTAATATTTTATTCTGGCACCTTGGCAGACACCTTGGAATGCATGCACATCCCCCAAAGGAACAAGCCAATCATCAGAGAAAGCCTGCAATCCACACAAGTAGGAGAGAAGCCTCAAGGATAGTGGGTATAAATTTTCAGCCCAGATCTACATGTAATAATGTATTTATTTGTCTTGTTTTTATCTGAACTTCATTATTAACTCAACTTCTCATTTGTATCTAGTAGCAGAAAACTTTATTCAGTCACTTTTCTGCAAACTCAGTTTAATTTGTGATTATTGAGGGATTTGAACGTTTCACTAAAACAATTTAAGGACTCCCTCCTCCTTCTCTACGACATTTCATCTAATATCTGAGGACAGGGGATGACATGACAGGGTCAGGGGCCAAGGGCCAGAAGGGAATTTACGATCTTTATAGTAGTATCACATTTAGTCTTCAGTCATCTTCTTGGTGATTTTTACTCAGCCCCAGCGCATCTGATGCTGTCCCACATATAAAAAGGTAGGTGTCAAGAAAGAGTACAAGACTTTTGGCTGGAGAACTGATTGAACTGTAATTCCACTTAGCATATTGTGGAGACTAAAAGAAAAAACTTGATTGGAAGGGGTAAATCAATATCTGTCTCTTGGAAATAAGTTTGAGATGTCTATTACACATTCAAGGCAGATATCAGATGGTAGACTTTTGAATATAGCAGTCTGGAGTTCACAAGAGAGGTTTATGGTTAAGACATACATTTACGAGAAACCAGAAGATACGATTGATCTTTAAAGCCATGGGACCAAATTATTAATAGATCACTTAATCCTTAGTTTCCCATGAGTGAATGTGGACAGTGCAAAGAAGTGATTCAAAGGCTGAGCCTTAGGAACTCTCCAGCCTTCATAAATCAGGAAGAATGGAAGGATCCAGACAAGGAAGCTGAGAAAGAGAGGCCAGTGAAGTGAGAGGAAAACAAGGATAGTGTCATATATCAGAAGCCAAAGGAAGAAGTGCTCTAAGGAGTGAGTGGTCACCCGTCACTCATGGAGGGGTGGGTGCGTGACCATGTTAATTACCCATAAGTGTAAGTGTGCTGATTCAAAGCCTTTGTCATTAAATCTGTGCTGTATAAATGCCCGCAGCATGGACTTGTCAGGGCCACGGCCGCTGTGACTCTTTACAGCATCCTCCTCGATGTCTTTAAGTGGCCCGGTACCCTAACCCACTCTTTCACTGGATACCTGTGTCTGAGTGCATTTTTTCATCTGTCATTTGGCTAGGGTCTGCTGGTCAGACCTGGCACCTCACAGAAAGTGGGAAGGAATTCATTCAAAAAACATACTGAGAGAAGTAGAAAATGCTGAATTCTCACTTAAGAATCATGATTATAAACAAAAATTCACACTTTATAATAAATATTGTATAATATAATAGTTCATACTATATTATAATGAGATGTAACAGAAATATAAATTAATAATAAAAGGAAGTACCTGGTTTTTAGTGTTCAAATGCAGCCCAGAGTAAGAAAAGAGATGAATTTTGCTAGGGTTGAGTTTCACTTGGTGAGGACAATGGAGAGACAAAGAGTCAAATGACTTTATGATATATGCGAGGAAGTACAGCAATAGATAATGCCATATAAGCCAAGTATTGACAAGGTGAGGAAGTGAGAGAGAGGACACAGGGAAGAAATGGTAGAGTAAATTGCTTAGAAATCCCTGGTGGTTTAAAGCCTTTTGGAGTAGCACTATTGGAAGTAGTGAACTGGAAAAAAAAAAAAAAGTGATTGTTAGAGAATGAGAATCTGGGAGTGGTACGGTTATTGGTGATATCAATACCTGGGAAATAACCAGTAGAAACGTTGGTGAGTTTAGGTGGAGAACAGTGTAATTGAAAAGGACATCCAGGAACTGCAAGTCCTGGGAGTTGGATAGATCTTCTATATGGGTACGAGGGCTACAAAAATGATGCTGTTTAAGAGATAGGTGGTGAGCCAGGTAATTTAATTTTCATGAAATGAAGAGGTGTGAGGGGAAGTTCTTAGGCTAACAAGGAGGGACAGAAAAGAGGATAGTCTTAGCACATGTACTTCAAAGGAGGCTACACAGAGACAGAAGGAAACGACGATATCAATGAATTGGAGAAAACATCCATCGTTACCACTGAAAAGTGGGTGGGGGGTGGGAGAGGAAGAAGTTTCAAAGCGAATGTTTTTCAGCTTAAGAAGCCTGAACCTTTGACAAAAGTCGAGATTTTGAAGGTCTCAGAGCAAATGAAGAAAAGGTGGATCATTTCAGAAGAGAAGTGGTCCAGCAGTTGGAAGGGTCTGAGAGCTGCTGCACAGTGGAGGACTTGCCTCAGGCATGGAGACATTTCTTCCATTGAAATAGGGAGGAGGCGACTGGGTGCAGTGGCTTAAGCCTGTAATCCCAGCACTTTGGGAGTACGTGGCGGGTGGATCACGAGGTCGGGAGATCGAGACCATCCTGGCTAAAACGGTGAAACCCCGTCTCTACTAAAAATACAAAAAATTAGCGTGGTGGCAGGTGCCTGTAGTCCCAGCTACTAGGGCGGCTGAGGCAAGAGAATGGCGTGAACCCGGGGGGCGGAGCTTGCAGTGAGCCGAGATCGCGCCACTGCACTCCAGCCTGGGTGACAGAGCGAGACTCCGTCTAAAAACAAACAAACAAAAAAAAACATAAGAGGAAGGCAGAGCATGTGGACACTGAAGCAGGAAGCTGGTGGGTTTAGTGTGAAAGAAGACAAGAAGACGAGGAAATATTTGTGTGATTTTCTCTATGAAATATAACACATTCATCAACTAAAGACAATCCTTAAGTGAATTGAGCTTATCTAAATTGAAAAAGATTAGGCAGAAACCACTTTATGGAACTCCTATTTAAAACTAAGTTTAAATTTAGAAAAATAAAGTTATATTTCTTATACAGTTGAGTCTTGTGAGCTGATAAGGGTACCTGAGGCAGGAGAATAGGGTCTGGAGGCAGGGAACCTAAGGCTGTTTCACGCTGACTTCCTATAACTAAACTGAAAGGAAAACCCTAACTTTCCATGCCTAAGAAATAAAAGGACCAGAGGCTACTCCCTTTGACCTTTTCTGCGTGGCAGATGGGAGACTGGTAACAAATCATCCTGAGTGCCCCTCTAGTCTTTGTTTGCAACTTTGTAAACTTCACTCTAGCCTCTGAATGGTTGTTGTCTGCAACCAATCAGACTGATTGCAGGCTACCACTTCAGTTACATGAGGTGAGCATGAAGTGGCCAATGGAAAACTTCTGTGGGGGGTGTTTGGATCCAAGAAGATTCTGTTTCCAGGCCCTTGAGTCGCTGCTCGAGTCCACTTCCACACTGTGGAATGTACTTTCGTTTTCAATAAATCCCTGCTTTAATTCTTTTGTTGCTTCATTCCTTCTTTGTTTTGCTGGGCGTTTTATCCAATTCTTTGTTCAAAATGCCAAGAACCTGGACAACCTGTAGTCATGACCCTCTACCGGTGACAGTACCCACTGTGTGTAGGAGGTCATCCATGACAAATATGTGCACCACAGTGAGTCATCTTGAGGTGACAGATGGGAGGAGGAGACTCCAAAGTCAATACGGTTCTAGATAAACCAGAGGACAGTGATGAGACTGAGTGTGAGCGAATTACTGAATGCTTTAAATTTTCTGAGTAGGTGCATGGAAGTCTATGTAAAGAAAGAAACAAGAGTCTGCAGAGCCTTGTAAATTGCCAACATTCAATTTGCTAAATCAGTGGAGAACACTTAGGGAGGAGTGAAAATTATCTTTAGAGCCCATTCTTTAAGTTCTGAATTTCCAAAACAGATATCTACAAAAGCACAGCAAGACAGAGAGCCCTAGTTACCCTGCAGGGCTGCCAGAAAGCAGGGGCCTGGGCAAATGCTGGGAGACAGAGCTTGTTTTTGAAGAGGAATTGGGATTTCATTTTAAAACCAGAGAGAATCGGTTAGTCTCGCAGAGAGAATTTTTTTTCAGAGAGGTGCTAAGCATTTTTGTCTAGAGTAAGCATTTCTTTTACTTTGCCTTTATGAAAACAGCATTTTGTCTTTAGCTGGGACTCTTAAAGAAACCACAGCAAAAAATCAATGGAAACAACACAGGCTTAGTTAGTGGACTCAACAATATCAGAGAGAGATCACTAACCCTATGCAAGCCTCAGCTTGACTAATAACTTTCTTGAACTAAGCAGGTGATGGCAAAAGACTAGTCAATAACAATGTGGAGGAGGTAGAGATGGCTAAAATTTTGGGTTGGGAAGCAGACTACACTGTCTGTAAACTGTAAGAAGAGCCACAGGGCTTACTTTGCTGGGGACTATCCGAATTCACACATGGTGTCCTGGCATAATTATTAACAGTGTCCCCTTTCACTTTCAGAAGTGTACTAGATTAGACAAAGGTCCAAGAGACTCTATCTATAAGAAAAACCAACTCTTCACCCCTTATGCAAGAGGTTTCCTCGGAGCTTATTCATGAAGGAGAAATTCAGCCAGCATCATGCCAATATCTCCAGGAGGGTAAGGTTGGGGGTGGGAATGGCTTAGGCCAGCATTTAGAGGAAAGAAAGCCCCTACATATAAAATGTTGACAATTCTAGCCAAGGGGATTGCAGATGTAACCCACTATTTAGGTTTAACCCTGCAGAGGCCTTAAGAAATATTAACCATAGAACCACAGAGTGCATGCATGCATGATTGAGGGACTTGCTATTTTTGTAAAATAGATTCTGTACAGAAAACTAGTTCTCACCCTTTTAAAGATTGCAGGCAAGGATGAACACATCTAAATGAGTAGTCAATTTTCTTCCTCAGAACACAGAGTTACTAGAACAAAATAACATTTTGAAATATAAATCATTGATTTTTTATATTTGCTCCTTGGCCTTGTCCTCAATCAAATTAGTACATTAGAAAAGTTGCCAGGGGAGGTTTGCTAACAAAGAAAATCGGGAGATGGTGGTGGGGTAGGGGTGGAAAGCTGGGGTGGGTGGTGGTTTTTCAGTTACAGAAGTCAAAGCATTTGGGTTTGGGGACCCAGGGATATAAACAATGGGCCTGAGAGAATGTCTGCTGACATAAGACTCAGTCCTCCAGCTCAGGTTTTATAAGATCTATAGGAAATAAAGATGACCTGGGTTGGGGCAGAGGGATGAGAGGAAAGCGAGGAGGGAGATGGGGAGGAAGCAAGAGAGCCTGGGAGCTAACAAGGCCCTAAGGAGCCCCAGAGTCCTTTGCCGGCTTCCCTTCCCCAGGCTGAGTGCTTAAATAGGTTTACAAGGTAGAAATCCTTAAATTTGGAAGGATATGAGGGTTGAAGCATTTTTACCTCAGTTCCCAGGTGGAGTGGAAGGTGGAGAGCTTTGCTGATTTTTGCAGTATAGCAGAGCATTATAATAGAATGTGCCATTTGCATTATTTAAATAGATGTGTCTGACACAGAATTTCCGAGCTAAATGTTTCTTATGTGCTCAAAAAAAGTGTGAAAATAAGTAAGTGTAAAGTGAAACCAGAAGGGTCTTTTAGACAGGATGTGGTAGTAACTATGTGGAAACTTTAAAGGAAGGAGACTTTTCAGCATAGATGCCTGCATGCATAGATGGTGAAAATCAAGGGCAAGATGCACCCACAGTACCTGGCTTCTTCACAACCCATCACCATCACCTGGAATGTAGGGACAACAGGAAGGATGAGGCAGTAAGAATAGAAGTACACATTTATATAGGGACCAGGCATGTAGTTTACATATTCTGTGTAGTTTACATATATTAACACACTTAATTCTCACAACCACCCTATCATGTAAATACCACTATAGAACTCACTTTATGGATGAGAAAACAGTCACGCAGAGGTTAAGAATAAAAATTCTGAATAATTTAGAGTAAGTGGAACTGATTGACATCGATTTTATACCTTCTAGACCAGAGAACTCAAAGAAAAAATTTAAGCACACATACATATTTATTTATTTGTAATACATATGAATGTATTACTTGCCTAAATTTTCACACAGACATCTGAACCCACTAAAGATATCTATTGGGAATTATGAGGTGATATATACACCAGCTAATAAAGACTGAAAAAAACAGCATAATTGGCATGAAAACACAGAAAAAGTCAGAGTAACGCAAACCGTCCAAAACAACAGGCAAAGCTTCAAAATCATACCTTTTCAGCATAGTCTCTCAACCTTCCCTTATTCTTCCACTCATCAGCTAACTCCTGACTTCAGTTTTCTCTTTTCACTGGCTTTGCCCGAGACTAAAGGCTGCTTTTATCAAAACCTTAAATTATCACACAACATCCCGGTTTAGACCAAGTTTCTTGTCTTCTTTGTTTAGTTCTTCCTTTAACATCAGTGGGGCCCAAGGGAGGGTAAAAATGAGGCTCACATACCATTAAACATATGTCTTATCTCCCTCATATGTCTTATTTCCCTACTTTGACAAATATACTTTCCTGATGACAAAATCCAAAGACTTGGGTAACACTATGGTTTCATAAGGCTGAAAACTAGCAAGATATCAAAGACAAGTGAATTTAGTTATTATTGCACATGTCTGGTTGTACTGTTGATGCATGATTAATGTATAAATCAGTAATAAAGACAAGCTTAATTTTTGATCTATTATTTATTACATATCATATGTTTTTCTTGCCTTCATTTTAGCAAAATGATTACTTTATAATAATTAATATTTTCACCTATTTTAAGATCTATTGGCAGCAATTATTCTAAAAGATGAAAAGATAATATGTAATCATATTCAATGTATGCAAAGTTTGAATATGGTTTCATCAAAAAAGCAAATTAAAATTAATTAAAATAATTCAAAAATTAAAATTACTTTTTACGTTTTCAAAAAATTGTCTTATGAAATATTCAACATTAGTTATTAAAATTATAAAACAAATACAAATTTAAAATTGACTAAGGTTTTCATTTAGTTTTTAAAAATTTACATAAATCTTATTGTATATGTTAATACAATTAAAACTACTCATAATTCTCATGTTCAATTTTCAGCTAGTTGAGCTGGTAGCACAATTCATGCTATGTCTAGAAGTAACATAAATGGCTTAATTCTATAAAATGTCCCTCAGCCACGAGGTGCAACTGTTGTGAATGTCATTATGATTTGTGGTTAATACCGGAACCATAAACTGCAACATGAAATGAAGCAAGAAACAGTATGCTTGGTATTACAGGAAATGATCTTTTATAATGCAAGAATCTACTGTCTTCTTCTTGTCTGTGAGAAATCATTTGACAAGTTAATTTGTCTTTTATCTTAGCTGAATGATTCCCCTGCTCAAATCTTCCCGGCACTCAAAGCATTATTTGTTTCACAGACTGGCAAGGAAACTGCCCACAAACATTTGTGGCATTTAAATACAGCTGCCTTCTCTTTCAAGGATATAGGATATTGGAAAAGATATGTAAGAAATGATTCCCTGGGTCTTGGGTGTTGTCATACATGAGAGTAGATATTTAGGGTTATAAGTCACGTTATTCCATATTGGAACACCAGACCTTAAGAAAAAAAGACCCTTCTTTTTCCTAATAGGGAAATGTTCACACATAAAAACATATAGAGAGACTATTAATCATCACTTAATTTTCCCTGTTATCATTATGGTCATGTGTTCTTTAATGAATGTGGGCAGCATCATAAAATGTTTTTAAAATTCATAAAAATAAGGTGTTTGCCTCTTTTTGTTGATTTGATGTTTTGATAAGTGTAGATCTCCAATCCTCCTTCAGTTGAATTCCACCAGGTTTAAGGGAGGAGACCACCCCTCATACTGTCTTATGCCCAATTTCTGCCTCCAAAGAAAGAAGAAGTAGAAACTAAAAGGCAGAAGTGAAACCACAAGCAGACCCGCCGGCACCACAGCCTGGGACTGGAGTCTTGCCGATGCTCCCAGCGAAAAAACTGCTTCCTTCTTTAACTTGGCGTCTGAGGGGTTTTTTCTGCGGCTTGTCCTGCTACATTTTTTGGTTCCCTGACGCGGAAGTGAGGCGATTAAAGGACGGTTGAGGCAGCCCCTTAGGCGGCTTAAGCTTGCCCTGTGGCGCATCCCTGCGGGGGACGCCAGTTAACTTGAGCCATGCAGATCCTGAGAGGGCTCCTGGGTAGGTAATTGCCCTGGTGGAACGCTTCACCAGAGCAGCGCGTGGCAGGCCCCCATGGAGGATCAACACAGTGGCTGAACACTGGGAAAGAACTGGTACTTGGAGTCTGGACATCTGAAACTTGGTAAGGCTAGTCTTTGGAACTTGCCCACTCCATTTGAGTGGAAGCGTGACCTGATCACCCATGGTGTGCCTGTACCGGCACTTTGGTTTTGTTTTCGACTTGACTTGAATTGCTTGATACTTTGGTTTTGGTTTTGACCTTCCTTGGATTTCTTGATACTCTGATTTTTGTTTTGATTCTGGTTTGGTATAAACTGTAAAAGTGTGTGTGTGCTCTTTTTACCCATTCTTTGTTTTGTGGTGTGTGTGTGGTGTGAGCATGGTGTTTTGTCTCGAGGAAACATGGGTCAGGCACAAAGTAAGCCCACCCCACTAGGAACTATGTTTAAAATTTTCAAAAAGGAATTTAAGGGAGAGACTATGGAGTCACCATGACACCAAGAAAACTTATAACTTTGTGTGAGACAGACTGGCCAGCATTAGAGATGGGTTGGCCATCAGAAGGAAGCCTGGACAGGTCCCTTGTCTCAAAAGTATGGCACTGGGTAACCTGTAACCCAGATCACTTCCCATATAGAGATTCTTGGTTGCAGCTAGTTTTGGATCTCCCACAGTGGTTAAGAGGACAGGCAGCAGCAGTACTAGTAGTAAAGGAACAGTTAGTTAAGGAAGGTTCTCCCTCCACCCACTGAGGGAAGTTGGCACCAAAAGTCCTGTTCGACCCAGCACCAGAAGAATCATGGCAGGAATTAGTACCAGCAATACCCCTTCTTTATCGAGAGGAAGGGCTCCCCACCCCAAGCCCACAGGACCTACATCTCCAGCAGATAACCATACCCCTAAACCACCCAGAGTAGACAAAAGAGGAAGTGAAACCGCAGGAGAAACTCTTCCCTTGGCAGCTTGTTTACTGCCCAAGACTGGAATCCAAATGCCCCTGAGAGTGCAGTGATATACTGGGGTAGATGAGGATGGACACATGGTGGAAAGGAGTATCTTGTGTATCAACTTTTCACCTCTGCTGACCTCCTCAATTGGCAAAATAATACTCCATCTTACACTGAAAAGCCTCAAGCTTTAATTGACTTGCTCCAAATAAGTTTGGGTATTATACAGTATCGGGAGAACCCACTCCCGGTAGTTAACGTGGGTTCTTTTCTATTTCCTATGTGTCTTGGCTGGTTTGAGAAATAAAGGGAAAGAGCACAAGAGAAATTTAAAGCTGGGTGTCCAGGGGAGACATCACATGTCGGCAGGATCCATGATGTTCTCTGAGCCGTAAAACCAGCAAGTTTTTATTAGCAATTTTCAAAAGGGGAGGGAGTGCATGAATAGGGTGTGGATCACAGAGATCACATACTTCACAAGGTAATAAAATATCACAAAGCAAATTGAGGCAGGGCAAGATCACAGGACCACCGAATGGGAAGAAATTAAAATTGCTAATGAAGTTTCAGGCATGCATTGTCATTGATAACATCTTATCAGGAAACAGGATTTGAGAGCAGACAACCTGTCTGACCAAAATTTATTAGGCGGGAATTTCCTTGTCCTAATAAGGCTGGGAGCGCTACAGGGGACAGGGGCTTATTTCATCCCTTTGGCTTTGACCATAAAAGACGGCACGCCTTAAGGGGGTCGTCTATAAAACTACCTTCAGGGCACATTCCCTTTCTCAGGGATGTTCCTTGCTGAGAAAAAGAATTCAGCAATATTTCTCCTATTTGCTTTTGAAAGAGGAGAAATATGGCTCTGTTCCATTCAACTCACTGGCCGCCAGAAGTCTTATCTCTAGTGTTCCCTGAACATTGCTCTTATCCTCTTCATTTTTCAAGATGCCCAGATTTCATATTGTTCAAACACACATGCTCTACAAACAGTTTGTGCAGTTGACGCAATCATCACAGTGTCCTGAGGCGACATTTATCCTCCTCAGTTTATGAAGAAGATGATGGGATTAAGAGATTAAAGACAAGCATAGGAAATCACAAGGGTATTGATTGGGGAAGTGATAAGTGTCCATGAAATCTTCACAGTTTATGTTCAGAGACTGCAGTAAAGACAGGTGTAAGAAATTATAAAAATACTAATTTAGGGAACTAATAAATGTCCATGAAATCTTCACAATTTATTTTCTTCTGTGGCAACTTCAGCCAGTCCCTCTGTTCGGGGTCCCTGACTTCCCGCAACAATACAGACTCATAATCCTACCTGGGCTGATTGCCACCAGCTGCTCATGTACCTCTTTAATACAGATGAAAGACGAAGGGTGCTCCAGGCAGCAACTAAGTGGCTAGAAGAGCACATCCCAGCCGATTACCAAAACCCCCAACAATAAGTAAGAATTCAGCTGCCAGGAACAGACCCCCAATGGGACCCGAATGAGGGACCAGACATGGAGAGGCTAAGACGGTACAATGAGGCATTAATAAAAGATCTAAAGAAAGGGGCTCAAATGGCTACAAATGTAAATACAGTCTCTGAGGTCATCCAAGGAAAAGAGAAAAGTCCAGTGCAATTCTATGAAACACTGTGAGGCTTACCGTATGTACACTCCTTTTGATAACAGATAGCCCTGAACATCAGCGCATGATTCACATGGCCTTAGTTAGTCGAAACATGGAAGATATCAGGAGAAAATTGCAGAAACAGCCTGGGTTTGCGGGTATGAATACCTCACAGTTACTGGAAATAGCCAATCAAGTGTTTGTGAATAGAGACGCAACAAGACGCAGAGAAAGCCCTAAGGAAGGCAAACGCCAGGCTAGGCGAAATGCCCACTTACTGGCCATGGCCATTAGGGGAATTCCTCCAAAAGGAGAGGGAAAGGGGGATTCCAGAAAGAATATCCAGTCTAATTGCCCATGCTTGCAACGTAATCAATGCGCCTATTGTAAGGAAATAGGACATTGGAAAGATAAGTGTCCCCATTGAAGGAAAAGCAAGGTGACTTGAACAAAAGACCTCAGATAAAGACCAGGGAGCTTTGTTCAATCTGGCTGAAGGGCTATTGGACTGAAGGGGACCAGGCTCAAGCGCCCCCAAGGAGCCTACAGTCAAGATTACAGTTGGGGGCAAGGGCATTACGTTTTTGGACGATAATGGTGCTGAACATTCAGTAGTGACCAACCCAGTCGCCCCCTTATCCAAGAAAACCATTGATATAATCGGAGCAATAGGAGTTTCCACTAAGCAAGCTTTCTGTCTACCATGGACCTGCTCAGTGAGGGGATATGAAATAGTTCACCAGTTCTTGTACATGCCTGACTGTCTCTTGCCCTTGCTGGGAAGAGACTTGCTTAGCAAGCTGAGAGCAACCATCTCCTTTACAAAACGGCTCTTTACAGCTAAAGTTACTCGGGAACAGGAGTTATTGTGGCCCTTATGGTCCCCAGGAGGAAGAATGGAGACTTTTCTAACCGAGCCAGGCCAAGAGATAAAACCAGCTCTAGCTAAGTGATGGCCCTGAGTATGGGCAAAGGATAATCCTCTGGGAATGGTGGTCAACCAAGCCCCTGTACTCATAGAAGTGAAGCCTGGGGCCCAACCAATTAGACAAAAGCAATATCCAGTTCCCAGAGAAGCTATCAAGGAATCCAGGTTCATCTCAGGCGCTTGAAAGCCTCTGGAATTATAGTTCCTTGCCAGTCTCCATGGAACAGCTCCCTCCTGCCTGTCCCTAAGCCAGGGACCAAGGACTACTGGCCAGTACAGGACTTGTGCTTGGTCAACCAAGCTACAGTGGCTCTGCACCCAACAGTTCCTAACCCTTACACATTGTTAGGGCTGCTGCTGGCTGAGGACAGCTGGTTTACCTGTCTGGACTTAAAAGATGCTTCTTTAGCATCAGACTAACTCCTGAGAGCCAGAAGCAGTTTGCCTTTCAGTGGGAAGATCCGGAGTCAGGTGTCACTACTCAGTACACTTGGACCCGGCTTCCCCAAGAGTTCAAGAACTCCCCTGCTATCTTCGGGGAGGCCCTGACTTGAGACCTGCAAAAGTTTCCTGCTAAAGAGCTAGGTTGTGTCTTGCTTCTGTACGTGGATGACCTCCTGCTGGGACACTCCACGACAGTTGGGTGTGCAAAAGGAACGTATGCCCTGCTTTGGCACCTGGAGGACTGTGGGTATAAGGTGTCCGAGAAGAAAGCTCAGATCTGCAGACAGCAGGTACACTACCTGGGATTCACTGTTTGGAAAGGGGAGCTCAGCCTAGGGTCAGAAAGAAAGTAGGTCATCTGCAGCCTACCGGAACCTAGAACCGGAAAGCAAGTAAGGGAATTCCTAGGAGCTGTGAGGTTTTGCAGATTATGGATTCCAAACTTTGCAGTACTAGCAAAACTTTTGTACAGGGTTACAAAAGGGGGCAACCAGGAGCCTTTTGAATGGGGGCCTCTACAGCAGCAAGCCTTTTGTAAGTTAAAGGAAAAACTTATGTTGGCCCCAGCCCTGGGACTATGAGATTTGACAAAGCCCTTTACACTCTATGTGTCAGAAAGAGAAAAAATGGCAGTTGGAGTTTTAACCCAGACTGTGGGGCCCTGGTCAAAGCCACTGGCTTATCTCTCATAACAACTAGATGGGGTTTCCAAAGGCTGGCCACCATGTCTAAGGGCCCTGGCAGCAACAGCCCTGTTAGGACAAGAAGCAGATAAACTAACCCTTGGGCAAAAGCTGAATATAAAGGCCCCCCATGCTGTGGTAACTTTGATGAATACCAAAGGACATCATTGGCTAACAAATGCCAGAGTAACCAAGTACAAAATCTTGCTATGTGAAAATAGTTATACAGCCCACATAACTATTGAAGTCTGTAACACACTAAATCCCGCGACCCTGCTCCCAGTACCAGAGAGCCCGGTCGAGCATAACAGTGTAGAGGTGTTGGACTCAGTCTATTCTAACAGACCTGAGCTTCGGGGCCAGCCACGGGCATCAGTAGACTGGGAATTACACATGGACAGGAGCAGCTTCATCAACCCACAAGGAGAAAGAGGTGCAGAATATGCGGTGGTGACTTTGGATGCTGTCATTGAAACCAAACCGTTGCCACAGGGCACTTCAGCCCAGAAGGCTGAGCTCTTTGCTTTAACTCGGGCTCTAGAACTCAGTGAAAGTAAGACTGTAAACATCTACATGGACTCTCGATATGCCTTTCTAACCCTCCAAGTGCATGGAGCATTATATAAGGAAAAAGGCCTGTTAAACTCTGGGGGAAAGGACATAAAATACCAACAAGAAATTCTACAATTATTAGAGGCAGTGTGGAAACCTCAGAAGGTGGCAGTCATGCACTGCAGGGGACACCAGCGAGCCTCCACCTCAGTGGCCTTAGGAAACTCTCGAGCTGAATCAGAAGCTCGAAAAGCAGCATCTACCCCTTACCGGGCATCGGTAGCAGCCCCCTTACTCCTCAAACACCTGACCTGAGGAAGAAAAAGACTTCTTCCACGCAGAAGGGGGGCAAGTAATAAAAGGAGGATGGATCAGACTGCCAGATGGGAGTGTAGCTGTGCCGCAGTTGCTAGAAGCCACAATCGTATTGGCCATACGCGAAACCACTCATCTAGGACAAGAGTCACTTGAAACATTGTTAGGCCGGTACTTCTACATCTCACACTTGCTAGCCCTTGCCAAAGCAGTAGCATAACGGTGCGTTACTTGCCGACAGCACAATGCGAGGCAAGGCCCCACTGTTCTGCCCAGTATACAAGCTTATGGAGCGACTCCTTTTGAGGATCTTCAGGTAGATTTCACAGAAATGCCGATATGTGGAGGTAACAAGTATTTGCTGGTTCTTGTGTGTACTTATTCTAGGTGGGTAGAGGCTTATCCAACACGAACTGAAAAGGCAGACGAGGTAACCCGTGTGCTTCTCCGAGATCTTATTCCTCGGTTTGGACTGCCTTTATGAATCGGCTCAGATAATGGGCCGGCATTTGTGGCTGACTTGGTACAGAGGACAGCAAAGGCATTAGGAATCACTTGGAGGCTACATGCCGTCTACCGACCTCAGAATTCCGGAAAGGTGGAGCGAATGAATTGGACTATCAAAAATAGTTTAAGGAAAGCATATCAGGAAACAGGATTAGAGTGGATACAGGCCCTTCCTATGGTATTATTTAAAATTAGATGCACTCCTTCTAAGAAAACAGGACACTCCCCTTATGAAATACTGCATCATAGGCCTCCTCCTATACTACAGGAACTTCCAGGCACTCCCCCAGAGTTAGGTGAAATTGAATTACAGCGACAGCTACAGGCTTTAAGAAAAATTACACAGTCTCAACTTGGGTAAATGAGAGGTGTCTCATCAGCTTATTCTCCCCAGTTCACCCTTTCTCTCCAGGTGATCGCGTGTGGATCAAGGACTGAAACGTAGCCCCTTTGCGGCCACGGTGGAAAGGACCTCAGACCGTCATCCTGACCACCCCCATGGCTGTAAAGGTAGAAGGAGTCCCAGCCTGGATCCACCACAGCTGTGTGAAACCTGCAGCCGCTGAAACCTAGGAGGCAAAACCGAGCCAGGACAACTCCTGCAAAGCGCTCTGAAGAGGACGACAAGCCCTGCTCCAGTCACACCCGGAAGCTGACTGGTCTATGCGCGGCCGAAGTATGAGGAGAATCATCATAAGATTCATTTTCCTTATAATTTGGACTTGAATAGTAAAAACTTTCACTGATTTTCCCCACATGGAGGACTGCTCTCAGTGTATACATCAGGTTACTGAGGTAGGGCAACAAGTTAAAACAATCTTTCTGTTCTATAGTTACTATGAATGTCTAGGAACTTTAAAAGGAACATGTTTATATAATGACACTCAGTACAAGGTATGTAGCCCAGGAAACGACCGACCAGATGTGTGTTATGACCCCTCTGAGCCTCCCATGTCCACAGTTTTTGAAATAAGATTAAGAACTGAAGAGTGGTGAGGACTCATAAATGATACAAGTGAAGTATTACCCAGAACAGAAGAAAAAGGGGTGCCCAAACGCATAATCTTGAAATTTGATGCCTGTGCTATCTTTAATAGCAATGAGTTAGGAAGGGAATGTGGCATTTTTAGTTAGGAAAAAGGCTACATGACTGAAAATAAGTACATTAGTCATGAATTAGGACTGTGTGGAAATGAATGTGGATACTGGTCCTGTGTCATTTGGGCCACTTGGATAAAAAAATGAAAAGGATCCAGCCCACCTTCAGAAAGGAAAAAATGGCCCTTCCTGTACTAAGGGACAATGTAACCCCTTAGAGGTAGTAATAACCAATCCCCTTGATCCTCGTTGGAAAAAAAGGTGAGCGTGTGACATTAGGAATCAATGGGGCCAGACATATTTACTTGGGATCCTCAAGTAAATATCTTGGCTCGAGGAGAAGTTTACAAACGCTCTCCTGAGCCAGTGTTTCAAACTTTCTATGATGAACTAAATGTGCCAGTACCAGAAATTCCAGGAAAAACAAGAAATTTGTTTTTGCAATTAGCCGAGCATGTAGCCCAGTCTCTCGGTGTCACTTCATGTTATGTATGTGGAGGAACTGTAATGGGAAATCAATGGCCATGGGAAGCCTGAGAATTAGTACCTGTTACAGACCCAGTTTCTGATGAATTCCCTGCTCAAAAGAATCACCCTGATAATTTCTAGATCCTAAAAGCCTCAATTATTGGACAATATTGCATAGCTAGAGAAGGAAAAGAATTCACTCACCCCATAGGACAACTTAGTTGTCTGAGACAGAAACTGTATAATGTTATCACAAAAACAGTCACTTGGTGGAGTTCAAATCACACAGAGAGAAATCCATTTAGTAAATTCCCAAAGTTGCAAACCGTGTGGACCCACCCGGAGTCCCACCGGGACTGGACAGCCCCCACTGGATTAACTGGATATGTGGGCATAGAGCTTACACGAAATTACCTGACCAGTGTGCAGGTAGTTGTGTTATTGGCACCATTAAACCATCTTTCTTCCTACTGCCCATAAAAACAGGCGAACTCCTGGGCTTCACTGTCTATGCTTCCCACAAAAAGAGAAGCATAGCTATAGGAAATTGGAAAGATGATGAAACTTCCCTGAGAGAATCACACAATATTATCGTCCTGCTGCTTGGGCACAAGACAGCTCATGGAGATACCGGACCCCCATTTACATGTTCAACTGAATTATACGGTTACAAGCTGTCTTACAAATTATCACTAATAAAACTGGCAGAGCCTTGACTATTCTAGCCTGGCAAGAAACTCAGATGAGAAATGCTATCTATTAAAATAGATTGGCTCTCAACTACTTGCTAGCAGCTGAAGGACGGGTCTGTAGAAAATTTAACCTTACTGATTGCTGTCTACACACAGATGATCAAGGGCAAGTAGTTGAAGGCATAGTTAGAGATATGACAAAACTGGCACATGTGCCCGTGCAAGTGTGGCATGGATTTGATCCTGGGGCCATGTTTGGAAAGTGGTTCCCAGCTCTAGGAGGATTTAAAACTCTTATAAAAGGAGTTATAATAGTAATAGGAACCTGCTTACTTCTCCCTTGTTTGCTACCTATACTTCTTCAAATAATAAAAAGCTTCATCGCTTCATTTCAAGGCAGAAATGAAATCCACAAGCAGACAGCCCAGCACTGCACCCTGGGCCTGGTGGATAAAGATTGACCACTGATCTAATTGGTTATGTTATCTACAGATTACAGACATTGTATAGAAAAGCACTGTGAAAATCTCTGTCCTGTTCTGTTCCATTCTAATTACCGGTGCATGCAGCCACCAGTCACATACTCCCTGCTTGCTCAATCAATCACGACCCTCTCAAGTGGAACCCTTAGAATTGTGAGCCCTTAAAAGGGACAGGAATTGCTCACTCAGGGAGCTCGGCTCTTAAGATAGGAGTCTTGTCGATGCTCCCGGCCGAATAAACCGCTTCCTTCTTTAACTTGGTGTCTGAGGGGTTTTGTCTGTAGCTTGTGCTTGTCTGCAGCCTGTCCTGCCACAGGTTCAGATGGGGCCAATTCTCCATTCCTTGCCACAGTAGGGAGAACAAGTCTCAGTCATGGCAAATCAATGTGTCTTCTTTCCACAGCTAGATGATTTAGGGGCAGGAGCACGTCTCAAGTCAGAAAGACCAAATTATCCCAAAAATTATTTGCTGGGACTGTTGGGGGGCAACAGTCTCTTTCCCCTGTGGGATGGAATATTGAAGTTAGGAGTAAGAAGTCTGGGGTTACTGGTGGCCATCTTGCCTGTCACATACCTGGTCCTAATGTGACAAATCAAGCCAAGTAAAGACAAGTTGAACAAAGGAAAAGAGTATGAACCCTGTCGACAAACCTGAGCTCCTGGAAATAGCCACAAATAAGGCCACACAGACACTGAGAGATAAGAAATATAGGAAGAGCACAACAGCATTATTGAAGCCCCTAAACTCCCTTTTTCTGAGGTTGACTACACCTCTGTACTTAGAGTTAGTTACATGAGTCAATAAATCCTCTCTTTTTGCTTAAATTCAATTGAATATCTTCCTCTTCCAATAATAAAAGCCCTGATGAATACTTTAAGGTGATTTATAATAGATGATTAAGTACGGATACATATATAACAGGCACTATCTAGATATGGCAAGTGGGATGGAGGAAGATGGAAAAGGAGCATATGCTTATATTTCTAGTGTTGATATAAGTGATTAAAAACTGCACCAGGGCAAATAGTGTGCTTGGCAGACCCTCTCTCAGCAGGCTTAGTAGTATTGAGGGAGGTATAGTATAGTATAGTATAGTATAGTATAGTATAGTATAGTATAGTATAGTATAGAGTGAAGCAAAGGTATGTTGGTCTAGTGTCCCTACATAATAGACTTTTAAGTTGTTATTAAATTGTTGAAAGTAAAAGTACATAGGACATGAATGACATTGCGTGACACTAAGAATAAAGTCATCAGCAGTATTTCCATCTCTGCTGCCTGCACTTCCTTACTGGTTCACACCACACTGGTTCTGTGGAGCAAATCTGAAATCTTGGATTTGCCAGACAGATTGCACTATTTCAATTATTTTGTTTTGAGAGATGGGTGCTTTTAAAAATTGATTCAACAATAGTAAGGCAATTAACAATCTTTATGAAAAATAATAGAAAAATGCAGTATTTGGGAAAGTCTGTTTTATTTTTTAAAACCACTTTATTGAGGTATGATCTATATATAAAAAGCTGTCCCTATTTAATGTATACTACTGGAGGAAGTAGAAGATAAGTATACACTGTGAAACCAGCACCACAATATGTACCTTAAATATATCCATTCCCTCCAAAAGCTTCCTCCCGTCCTTCTATTTGTTGCTATTGTTTTGTTTGATAAGAGCACTTAACATAAAATCTGCCCTCTTAGCAAATTTTTAAGAAAAAAAAAAACCATTTTAATTTAGCAGTCTCTTCAGCATTAGCACATATGTAAGAAATAGTAAAATAGGCCAGGCGTGGTGGCTCATGCCTGTTATCTCAGCATTTTGGGAGGCCAAGGCTGGTGGATCACCTGCGGTCAGGAGTTCCATAACACCCTGGCCAACATGGCAAAACCCCGTCTCTACTAAAAATATGGAATTTAGCTGGGTGTGGTGACATGCACCTGTAGTCCCAGCTACTCAGGAGGCTGTGGCAGGAGAATCTCGTAAACATGGGAGGTGGACGTTGCGGTGAGCCGAGATCATGCCACTTCACTCCAGCCTGGCGACAGAGCGAGACTCCGTCTCAAAAAAAAAAAAAAAAAGTAAAATGTAGTTAAGATTTCTCTGTTTTTATGTTTTGTTTTGAAATTTACTTGGCTACAAACAGCAAATTTTGAATAATGAATCATTAAATTTAAAAATCCTTATAATCATTTGCCTGAGACCATACCAACAATAAAGTTGAATCATTCCATTGCCAAAGAGCCACAGAAAAATACTAATTTAATAAATTAAAGTGTTTTCTTACAATACATTGGAAATCAAGATTTAAATCCTTTCACTGTTTTAATAGAAATTAAGAACTATCATAAGGAAAAGTTTTCATATATGACAAGTTTCATATTATAATAGCCCGTTTGTTATTTTTATTTTTTATTTATTTATCTTTTTTTGAGACAGAGTTTCACTCTTGTGCCCAGGTTGTAGTGCAATGGTGTGATCTCGGCTCATTGCAACCTTGGCTTCCTGGGTTCAAGCAATTCTCCTGCTTCAGCCTCCCAAGTAACTGGGATGACAAGCACCCACCACCACGCCTAGCTAATGTTTTGTATTTTTTGTGGTGACAGGGTTTCATCACCTTGGCCAGGCTTGTCTCGAACTCCTTACCTCAGGTCATGCATCCACCTCAGCCTTTCAAAGTGCTGGGATTACAGGCGTGAGCCACCATGCCCGACCTATGATAGTCAGTTGAAAAAAAAACAAAAAAATAAATGCCATTATCCTCATCGAAAATTAAAAACTTATTATCTAACTTAGCCTTTGTAAATCTTATTTACTGGAAGTCTTTTATTCAGAATATATTGTCAAAATATTCTACAAGATACTATATAATATACATAGAAAAATAATAGATGATATCAATATAAATATTACTTATATGAATATTTATTGTTACCTAGCAGGTTTGTTTTGCTGTGCATAATTCATCAAATGGAAAAGATGCTTCTTAGTTTAAAATATATTTTATGCCTAATATCTTTGTATTTCTTAGAGATTAAGTAACCTATCAGTAGCTATAGATGTGTTGTAAACATGTTAAACAAACTAGAAGAATCTTTCAAGAATCTTGTAATCTAAACTGATGATAACTTCATAGTTCTGTACTATCATAGCACATGAAAAGTGAACAATATGAATCATTCAGTTATCTTATCTGACTAGTAGAAAATGTCAGTATATTTACAAATCAAAAAGTTTACTGAATTTAAGTATAAACTTGCAGATACTGAGTTTTTAAAAATATAAAACTTGAAATTTTGGAGACCTGTGGGCATTACCAAAAGTTGTTTAAAAATTAATATACCTCCAGAGAATATATGTGAAATAAATTTCTTAACTTCCATATACAGAATCTCATTTTCAAACTTTTAAAGTTAGACACAGAATTTACAGCAGTAATAAAACATCTCCTTTGCTAGACATTGATGAGTTTTAATTGTTTAGTGTTTTTTTGTTGTTGCCGTTTTGCTTATACATACACATGTTCTTATAGAATAAGGTATTGACTCAAAACACCTTAAACATTGACAGCTGACTGGGCAGCTCACGCCTGTAATCCCAGCACTTTGGGAGGCTGAGGTGGGCAGATCACGAGGTCAAGAGATTGAGACCATCCTGGCCAACATGGTGGAACTCCTGTCTCTACTAAAAATACAAAAAATTAGCTGGGCGTGGTGGCACACACCTGTAGTCCTAGCTACTTGGGAGGCTGAGGCAGGAGAATCGCTCGAACCTGGGAATCAGAGGTTGCAGTGAACCGAAATTGCGCTTCTGCACTCTGGCCTGGCAACAGAGCAAGACTCCGTCTAAAATAAAAATAAAAATAAAAATAAATAAAAAGTTGACAGCCTTGGCTAAGGGATAATATAAGAACATTTAATTCATTGTGCTTCCCAAACTGTGATTGCTAGGTCCATTTTTCTGTTATTAAAAACTAGTTGAAGCATGTTAAAGACAACTTAATATTTCATCAATACATTTTCCAGATCCTTATTAAAATATCTGTACCATTTTACATTTCCACTTGCTTGATTGACAATAATTCATTAAAATCAGTCTCTTAATATATGGTAAGCACTGTGCTAAGCACATTACAGTCATCTCATTTAAATCTTCATTAATCACACTATGAGATAGGTGCTATTGTTATTTCCAATTTTTACTAGGAAAATGGAGACTTGCCCTAGACCCCACAACCTATAAAAGTTGAACAGCAATGCCAGTCAGGTTTGTCTGTCTCCCGAGTTCATCTTCTTAACCACTACACTGTTGGTTCATTTTGACTAATGCAATAGTTTAAAAAACAAAACAGAAACAACTTGTATTTGTTTTTATTATTTTTTTAAACACATGTTTTTCTCCTTCGTGAACTTCTTTCTGGAATTGTCTTTTATTTATTTTAAAATTTGAATACTAATACTTTTCCTATTGTTTTGTTTGTATTCATTTATATTATCTATGTAATTATAAATATTTTCCCCGTTTTATTTTTTCTTAATTTTTATATAAGGAATTTTTAAATAGAAAAAAAACCTATAGACTTTTTTTCAGAACAGAATTTTCAAAAATCTCTGGGCCAGTTTTTTCATATATTTGAGGAGAGTTAAGGACATATACTCAGCTAATTGCTAATCTCTGAGTATAGCTTGAGAGGCAGTAGGTAAGATATATACTATACTAACATTGTAATATCAAATTTTTATTGGAACTTCCACAATTATGTGTTTTATGATAATCAGTGTTGTTGAATTAAAATTTTGCTTATTTGTGAGATTTACTTAGAATTAAGATATATAGCTGTCTTCCTCACTAAAACATAAGATCTAGAAGAAAAAAAATATATATACATAAACTATGTCTAGATGTTGTGAAATATGCAGAGATATGGTACGTATTATGCTTGACTGTTTTTTCCTCAGTATTTTTTTTAAACCAGGAAAATACATAAATACAACAAAAAGAAAAACCCATCATAATTTTGTTGGCTTTCTCTGCCCCATTCCAGTTTTGGAAATAATCTTGACCTAAATCCAGACAGATGGCCGAGGGTTGAATGTCACGTTTGCTTTGCTGTTGGTCTTGTTATGAACTAAGATTTTATTTTTTTCTATAATAAATGAAAGTGACAAGGTAATGCCAATACAAGGATGAGTAAATGTTTGACAAAATGAATTCCAAGGATACAATTCAAACATTTGTCAGGAGCCTGAGATAATTGCTTTTTGTTTTGTTACGCCTTTCCAATTTGTCCATAAATAAAAATATTTACAATTTAGGATTCACTCTGTCTCACAGGATAGGATATGTATGACCTTACAGATTTATAGAAAACTTATCTATGGGCCGGGCGCGGTGGCTCAAGCCTGTAATCCCAGCACTTTGGGAGGCCGAGACGGGCGGATCACGAGGTCAGGAGATTGAGACCATCCTGGCTAACCCGGTGAAACCCCGTCTCTACTAAAAAAAACACAAAAAACTAGCCGGGCGAGGTGGCGGGCGCCTGTAGTCCCAGCCACTCCGGAGGAGGCTGAGGCAGAAGAATGGCGTGAACCTGGGAGGCGGAGCTTGCAGTGAGGTGAGATCCGGCCACTGCACTCCAGCCTGGGTGATAGAGCCAGACTCCGTCTCAAAAAAAAAAAAAAAAAAAAAGAAAACTTATCTATGTTAATACGAAGAAAAAAGAAGATGAAATAACCATGGTCTATTTCCAACCAACAGCAAACGTTCTCACACTCTTAACTCCTGCTTTTGTTTAGGAAAAGGATAGTATGAGTCATTATGAAAAACAGTCCCCCCCACACCTGTTTCCCCTACCCCTCTCACAACTCTCTAAGTGCACATGTATGCGCATGTGTACACAAACGCACCCACACGCTGAGAATTCAGCCCAAAAAATACAGGAGGGACAACTTTATAGAGATGGGTTTATTTAAGACAATGTATATAAACATTTTCTGCAAAATTCACTAAACTATAGAAAAGACAAACTCAAATGGGAGCAGTAAAGCATTTTTTAATGCTGTTTGTTTTTATTAGATTAAAAGCAAAAAAGTGATAATAAGATCCATAGGGGCTGTACGCTAACGGAAGATGAAGAACTGCTTTGTAATGTGAAATTTTGCCTTCACATTATATGACTTTAAGTGCACCAAGTTCTTTATATGGAAAACTGGTTTTCAACTGGATACCGGGCAAGCTGTAAAGATGATCTCACATTGCCAAATGGGCCTTCAGCTGCTTTTCTAATTGACTTTTCCACGGTTTGTTGCTTAGTGTTACACATACTAATGTGTCATCCTAGACTAATCTGATTTTCAAGTCTCACCCTGCCTGTGTTTGTAGGTTTCAATCTTACAATTCCTCTGCTATTACCCTCCAAAATTGTTGAAACTGACTACTTCTGTTGTTAGAAGCATGATATAGAAAGTATTGGTGCTCATAACTACGATACCTGACACATAAGTTTCCCAGTTGATACCAGTAAAGCCAAGAGACCCTAAGTCCAGTGTGTTTCTCAACAATTATTCAGTACAGGGAGAAACACTCCTAGTTGTTTCCTAGGCAACCATTTCATGAAAAATGTGCAGTTATATTTCATTTCATCCCATTTTCTATTTTTCTAGAACTGGCTAAATTTTCCCTTTATTTTCCAACATCCATTGCTCCTCACATTTCCCTTTATACATTATCTTTGGTATTTCTTCTTCTCTTGCCTTTCTCCCCTGTTCTTTCCTGCTATTAATTATCTAACTTTCTTTCCCTTAGGAATGAGATCAAAACAAATACTTGTCTTTAAAGTTGCCCTGTCAACTACCATCTGGTTACCGTTTTGTTCCTTTTTAGAAAATCAACAGTAGACCCTTCGTGAATGTGGGAATTCTATTCACTTTTGCTTCCAGGGCATGGTTGCGTCCCAGCTTATTAAGATGTAGAAGTCTTAGTGCTTTGGAATCTAATTTACACATCTGCCTGCTTTCTTGGAAGGCTGAGGGAATTCGAAATGCTGTTTCTTAAACAACACCAAAAACAAACAAAGAGAAAGAGCCAGAGAAATTTTCATCTGGGGAGAGATTCCTTTTGTCAGTAGATGGCCAGCAGAGTAAGTCAGATATTCAAGAAACACATCAAGTGTTCTGGGAGGGGAGTATTTGAATGCTAAGCAGCCATTTGTGTGGATCCAGGCTTCTTACAGCTTCCAGGTCTTGTTCTCTGATGTGGAGATCTTTTTGACAAGAGTAAGTTAGTTTTTGTTAGTTGCCACTCAATCCCGTTTATTGGCTAAGAGTAAAATAGAAAATAATTTATTTTATATAACTTAAGAAAAATACCAAGGTTTAATAGCACCCATCCCATTTCTTTACTACACACACACACACACACACAAAGCCTTTTAAGCTCCCCTGTTGCCTGCAGGATAAAGTCCAGGTGCCTTAGCCTGCTGTTCCTGGATCTCTAGAATCTACTCTGAGCCTCATTTCCAACCCTGTTTTTCTTGTCTCCCACCACTTTCTCTCTGCGCCTCAGTGCCAACCACCCCAGGCTGATTCTCTCGAAATACCAGTGTGCACTTCTGCCATCTCTGAGCTTCTTCTCAATGTGAAGTACTCTCCCTTTCCCTGCCCATCTCTCTGTCCCATTTTTCTGGACCCACGTCCATCTTCCCTCTGTGTCCACAACCTGTAAGTGGCCCTCACTCAGGCCCTTGCTTGGCATGGCTCACGCTCACCATGTGTTTCCATGCACCGTCTCCCCCGTCATCGTTGTACATACCTGTACTCAGACAGGCAGCAGAAAGACAGCTACTGGTGGGTTCCTTTCTTCTCCTTTCTCTCTGGCCATCATTGCCAGAAGAACTCAGATATGGAAACTCCAGAAGCATCTAAGAATAGGGACTCGTTGGTGTGAGGAGAAACAGAAAGATTATTTCAAAGGGCAAAAATCTTAAGAAAAGGAGAACACCTTATGGTTCCCAGCCAGTCAGATGGGATGACTCATTATCCAGGATAATATGGTATAACACACATGTAACATAGTCAGACATGTGGCAGTATGGGGCTGCCTATTTCTATACCTTGGAGAAGCAGTGAGGGGGAGTGAGGACAGTTTCAGGAAGGCATTCAATAGAAAACTATGAAAGTAATTGAGTAAATGAACACAGCATTACTTTCTTTAGGGATTCTGATCATTTCTTTAATTAATACTGAGAATGATATAATTCAGTTGTTGAATGTGCGATTGTAGATACTATATGCACAATACAGCCTGTTTTCTTTAGTTTGAAAACTAAACACAGAAAAAATAGAAAACAAATTAAAAAAGAAATATTAATTTAGTTGCAAGTTAAAATACAAATATTATTACTGATAATCCATTTTATTGTCTCAAAATTTCTCTTAAAATGAGTCCAAAATTCAGGGACTACAAGAATTAGCTAGAATTTAGAGGACTTTTCAATAAATTCACTTTGCATATAAGAAAACTGAAGTTCCAAGAAATAAAGGAACACTTGTATTGAAAAGAACCTGTGAATGGAAGAGAACCACTCTTTCTTTTTCTTTTGGATTTTCTGTCACTCTTGGTGACACAATCATCCAGTCACCGGACCTCATTTTCTGCTAATAGATAAAGTAACTAACAAGATATCTCTTTGGGTCTACACGTTCCTCCTCCTGGCCAACCGCCTAAACATCTATTGCTATAGGGAAGCAGATGTTTTCATCAGAAGAGTGACATCATCCATTTCGTTAATTACCAGTAGACGACAAGCACCTGAGGAGGAGACCCAAGCGCTTCTTGACTGTGGTGTCAAAGGGGAAGACTTAGGAAGATGGCGCCCACGGAGGGCAGGCCTGTGCAGGAGGTGCCTGTGTAAGTTGCCTCAGAACCTTGTTGCTAAAACAGCACTCGTTCAAGGTGTAGAGCTCAGTGCACAGGAAGTGTGTCCTGTTCCTCCTCTATATTTAGTGTCTTTTTTTAAAATCCCAACCATGACAAGAGGCACCAGGAACCAAAATTATCCCTATGCTTAGACCAAAGACTTCAGAGGTTGTGCAGCATGGATCTACCCATGTAAGGGGAACCCCAGGGAAAAAAGAAGGTGGTGGGGATCAGAGCTCAATTCTGCACATGCTGAGTGCCCTTCAAACAGACTTTAAGAAGAGGCAGTCTTGTCTTTAAGCACACCCTCAACGTTAATTATCATCTTAACCTTTTAACTAATCTGTGCTTCAGTTTCCTCAGCTGTAAAAGGAGAACAAGAATAAATCCTGTGTCATGGGGTTGCTGTGAAAATTAAAAGAGTTAATATGGATAAAGCACTTAGAACAGTATTGCTGTATGTTTGCTCTCATTTGGGGAGATGATGTAGGTTAGTGATTAAAAGCCTGGATTCTGGAACCAACTTGCTTTGGTTTGAAGCTTGGCTTTACCATTTACTCATGTGAGCTTGGACAGTACCTCTCTGGTCCTATTTTCTCATATGTTGGCCTATTGTGAGAATTAAATAATCTCTGAAAGCACTGAGAACAGTTTTAATACATACTAAGGGTTAGTTGTTACTATCTGTCCCTTCCCCTTGTTAACTACCCACATGTGGCCTGTCACTGAATGTACGTTTTCCTGTAGAGCGAAAGCACTCCAGAGATTTCAGAAGCTGTGCTCAGAATCTCTCACCCTAATAGGACCACGCCAGGACTACCTGGCCAGCATCCCCTTTGTGCACTCAACTTTCCCACGTAACACACAGTGGGATTTGTGGAAAACAATCCCCCTATTTTCCTTCCTTCTCTTAGAAGTCCAGGAATAATAATCTTGTTAACCCCAATCCCTCCACTTCGGAGAAACCAATCTTTCTTCTAATTGGAAGGGGAACTATTAAGCAATAAGATGGTATTTTGAATTAAATCAAGAATAAAGCCACACATTCACATACCATTTACTTGAGTTCAAACTGCCAGGGCTCTTCCAACTCTAAAAGTCACAATTGAAAATAGTGCTTTAAACTTGAAAGACATCAAAGGTCTGTTTTGAACTGAAGCTTGTAGAGAACTCAGGATTGTTCGTAATTTGATTTGAATGAATAAAATGTTTCTGTATTGCTATTTTACATTTTTTCAAAAAAGATCCAGATGACCCTGTTACACAGAAAAAGGAACTCTTTGTTACACCTCAGAAAAAATGATAGACTTTATGTTCTTTTTATTTATTTATTTATTTATTTTTATCTTTTTTTTTTATTATACTTTAAGTTCTGGGATACATGTGCAGAACGTGCAGGTTTGTTACACGTGCCATGGTGGTTTGCTGCAGCCATCAACCCATCATCTAGGCTTTAAGCCCCACATGCATTAGGTATTTGTCCTAATGCTATTCCTCCCCTTACTCCCTATATATTCTGAAGAAGTGTATTTTTTTTTAATATATATTTAGGGGGTATGTATCGTTTTGTTACATGAATATATTGCCTAGTGGTGAAGTCTGGGCTTTCAGTGTAGCCAACACCTGAATAGTGTACATTGTACCCAACAGGTAATTTCTCATCTCACTCCCACCCCTTCCAAGTCTCCAATGTCTACGATTCCACTTTCTATGTCCGTATGTATGCATTATTTAGTTCCCACTTATTAGTGAGAACATGTTGTACTTAAGTAAAATAACTCAGACACTTTCTGAAGGCCTCCAGTTCTATTCATGTTGCTGCAAAAGATATGATTTTATTCTTTTTAGGGCTAAGCAGTATTCCATTGTATTGTACCACATTTGTTTTATCCAGTCATCTACTGATAGACGTAGGTTGATTCCTAATTTTTGCTAATATGAATAGTGCTATGATAAACGTACTGGTGCAGGTATCTTTTTAACATAATGATTTATTTTTCCTTTGGGAGAAGTATATTTTTAAGGTATATTAGAACACCTTCTTTTGGTACCTAAGAACATAGGGTATCCTGAAAAACCGGTAGCCACAGAATAGCAAACTGTTATAATTTTATTCTTCTTGTGTCTCTTGAAAAAATTGTGTTTGAAATACTGTAGTTTTGGTTGCTATTTTGTTTTGCAATACTCCTGACCAACACGTGTAGCAGAATTGGTAAAACAAACTGGAAACCTCAGGCATGCCTCAATTAAATTTTTTGTAGAGCCAGTGGGAGCAGAGCACCACCTAGTGTCAATTTTGAATAATTCTCTCAGATAAGAAAGACTGCCTAGGGTGAAAATAATTTACCCGAAGGAAGGTAGTCAATATAGATCAAATTTAGGTCAAAATCCTGGAACCAAATCCACATTTATTGACGATAGCCCCATGCTTTTTCTTCTATTGTTCTCCACAATTTTACATCAAAGAAAGGCAATATGTGAAAAGCAAATCCCTTCCACTAATGGAAATTCAATTTAGGTGACAAATATGTTATAAAACAGGACTATTTGAATATCGGGTATGCCTAAAGCACTATGAGAGCTCAATTCCAGAGTCAATTCCACAGACTCTAAGGTGAGGCAGGTTTTTTGTTTGTTTGTTTGTTTGTTTCAAATTTCTGGCTTTCTTATGGTTCCCCGAGGTCTCTGTAGCTACCCATCTGGCACTGCGGGCGCTTCTCTGCCATCAGCATTGCCGAAAATAATACAGCCTCTGAAATTTATCGCCGAGGAACAAATGAGACGATTTCACTTACCTATGTGGCTCTTCTCTAAGACTGTTCGCAGTTAGTTCATGCCAGATGCAGTTCGCGTCTCAGAATGTCTGTGTGCCGTCTTCACAACCATGGTTAGCCCCAAGCGGAGTGTGAGCCGAGTCGAGGATGGGGAGCCTTTCTCCTCTGCCTCTCTTCCAGCTGCTACTTCCCACCCCAGAGAACCTCAGGCTTCTCACCAACTCTGCACTCCTTCAGGGCCCTACAAGTTAATGACAAATAAAATGACAACAATACCAACAGCTTGCCATATCAGATCATTTCTGGAATGAGGTAAAACATGAGTTAATGAAAGAGTAAAGCCAAATAAATAGACAAAATTGCTCTTTTGAGATATCAGTGCTCATGTTGGCTCATATGCTGTTCTTATACAACTTTTAAATTTCCCTAAGATTTTTCAGTAAATTCAGACAAATCTAATACACTCATGGATGAGCTGGTTTGGGGAGGAGGGGACGTTCGGTGAGAGAGAGGCTGTACACATCCAAGCTCTGAGAACCCTGTCCTAAGTCACTGTTGCACTTTCTTGTGTGAAGTCTCAAAGATACTCTCTGAATCCTTTTCTTCATCTGTAAAATTAAGAAACATTAACAACTATTTTATATGATTTTTTATGAAGATTCAAAAGGATCACTATGTGCTAAGTAATCACCAGTCACATGAAATTTGGCTATTTTATTTTATTTTATTTTATTTTATTTTTGAGATAGAGTCTCGCTCTGCCGCCCGGGCTGGAGTGCAGTGGCGCCATCTCCGCTCACTGCAAGCTCCGCCTCCCGGGTTCACGCCATTCTCTTGCCTCAGCCTCCCAGTACCTGGCACTACAGGCGCCGCCACCACGCCCGGCTGATTTTTCTGTGTTTCTAGTAGAGACGGGGTTTCACCGTGTTAGCCAGGATGGTCTCGATCTGCTGACCCCGCGACTCGCCCGCCTCAGCCTCCCAAAGTGCTGGGATTACAGGCGAGCGCCACCGCGCCCGGCCTATGATGATGATTTCTATTGATGTGTGCCCACTAAGAAATCCATTCTAGGATTTTAACAAGTAACAATACTACCCCAGTCCTTTGTTTGAGCCAATGCTTCCATTTTTTAACTGGCTGCAGATTTTTAATGTTCTGAGAGTTGCCATCAATAACTTAAAAAAAAAAGGGGGGGGACTCATTCTGATTAATCAGTCCTGTTTTTAGCCACGGAGGTGTTGCTAAGGGAAAAAAAAAGAGAGCAGAAGAATAGAAGGAAATCTATTCCGGCAAATAACACAGAAAAAAATCAACAGGTCTAGAACATTCAGCTTAAAGTCTTTATCACCCTTTATGTTCTGGCAAATAATAATAATGCGAGTTTTTGCTAGTATGCCAGGCACTGCCCTTAATCAATTAGCAATATTCACTCACTTAATCCTCATAATAATTTATCATTTTACACATTGAAGAAATGGAAGCACAAGGAATAAAATAAACAAAATCATAAGAGGAAATGACAGATCTGTACTTTGAACTTGAGGGGTCAGGCTCCACAGACAGGGTAACAGATTAGCGAGCTTTGGTTACATCGTTTTTTAATATTACTTTTTAATTAACAAATAATAATTATACATACTCATGGGGTACATAGTGATGTTTTGATACATACAATTTAGAGTGATCAGATCATGGTAATTTGCATATTCATCATCTCAAGCATTTGTCATTTCTTTGTGTTGAGAATGCTCAACATTCTCCTTCTAGCTATTTTATTTTATTTTGTTTTTGTTTTTGTTTTCTGAGACAGAGTCTTGCTCTATTGCCCAGGCTGGAGTGCAGTGGCACAATCTCGGCCCACTGCAACCTCTGTCTCCTGGGTTCAAGTGATTCTCCTGCCTTAGCCTCCTGAGTAGCTAGGACAATAGCACCCACCACCACACCAAGCTAATTTTTTTTTTTACACCCAGCTAATTTTTGTATTTTCAGTAGAGACAGGGTTTCACCATGTTGGCCGGGCTGGTCTTGAACTCCTGACTTCAAGTGATCCACCCACCTTGCTCTCCCAAAGTGCTGGGATTACAGGTGTGAGCCACTGTGCCTGGCCCCTTCTAGCTATTTTAAATTATATATTATTATTAACTATAGTCATTCTACAGTGGCATAGAACACCAGAATTTTCATTTTCCTCTTGCTGCTCTCTATCCCCCCATCCCTTGCCAAACATCTGCCCAAGTTGTCAAGCCACCTGAGGAAAACTAGTGGTTTATTTTCTATTCTAAGTAGGGCACCTCTACTTATGCTCACTAACATTTTAAGAAGGTTCAAATCTTTTCTTCCCAGATCATAAAATATCTCTGGGTACATGACACAAAATAGATTCTTTTTGTTCTTTCTCCTTTATACAGAGTTAAGTTTTCAGACAGCTGCTTTCTAGCTTTATTGTCACCTTTTAGCCTCATTATCTGACAGTGTTAATTTAGACTTTATAGCTATTGACTAAAGCAAGTGCCTTGTACAAAGACAATGGCAAAATGGGCAAAGAGACTAATGACTCCCAAATAAATAGCTTTGGTAAAAGTGTCTACTTGCTATGACAAAATACCATAAGTTCCTCAAAATAGCTTGATTTTTTAAAAAGTTGGTAGGCAAATTCAGTGTTGTCTTTAAACTGCTACTGACCTCTCATTCTCCTTTGTCTGGACTCCTCAGTAAAAATAAACCATTTTTGTTGGCACATATTCTCAGTTAACAAGCCTGATACCTTGGGTAATACAAAATAGTGGAATATTTGTGTGTGCATTGTAGTGAATAAGTGATTTAGAATATGTATCCGTCAGAATATATGTAACTGGTAGCAATAATGAGGGACATGGCTTTACTTTTGGTTTTCTAAATGAGAAAAATACTGTAGAAATCTATGACCCAAGAACGATGTCACTTTATTTCTTCTACATTTTCATGGAACAAATTACTCATTTAAATACTGACTCAAGATTCTATTTTTTTGCAGTAACTGTCATCAAACACTAGTGAGTAGACTCATTGTTAAATGGTAATACTCATGGCCTGTCAGTCACCTATTAGCATGATGAAATTGGCATTCATGTGGTAATTACCATGAATTGTCTATTTCTACCATCCTGTTTTCTCCCAGCACCAAGCATTGGGGATCACAGAGTTTGTGAAGTCACAAAGAAAGGCAGAAGACAGACAAATAAACAAATAGAGCTTCCTACCACCTCCACTACCACAGTATTGGCAAGAGCATCTTGAATAAATATGACAATGATGATGATGATAGCTAATATTTACTGAATAATTATTCTTTGCCAGGCATTATTCAATTGTTTTGCATATACTATCTCATTTACTGCCTCCACCCACCCTATAAAGTATGCACTATTATTAAAACCATTCCACAGAGAATAAAACAGACTTAGAGACATGATGTAAGTTGCCCAGGATAAAGCAACTACTGAGTAGCAGAGCTAGAATTCAAACCTAGATAATCTGAATTTAAAATCCACATGCTTAACAGTTTAACTCTACTCCAAAGTGTCAGCATTGTTGACACACATGGCCGGGTAATCCTTGCTGTCAGGGCTGCCCTGCGGGACAGTAAGATGCTTAGCAGTGTAACGGTATCCCTGGCCTCTGCCTACTACATTACAGTAGCACCTTTTCTCCCTTGCTTTCCACCTCCAGTTGTGGCAGCCAAAAAGTCTCCAGACATTACCAAATGCCCTCTAGAGGTCAAAATTGCTTCCCCACACATGCTGAAAACCACTGTGCCCCTCTAACCTCTCTTTATCTGATTATATAACCTCAGGTCATTAAATAACACTTAGAAATATAATTTTAATGGCTGTGATAAATGTTATTGAATATTAAGTAAGTGCTATACTTAAAATATTACTTTTGATTATTTAATAAGAAAAAACTATATTTAAAAACTTAAAGCAATCAGGTTCTTTGAGATCTACTCCTTTGGTGTATATAAGATATAAAGGTAAGCTCTGTCAATAAAATAAGTCAGAGGTGATTTATATTGCAAAAACTATTAGCTTCATTCTTTAAAATGTGTCACCATTTTTTACCCAGCCTACTTCTGAAGATAAAGTGAAGGAGACTTGTGTCAGTAACAAATCTCTTTAGCAGCAAAAGAGTTTATTCGGTTACTGTATACAGACGTGGCCTAAGTCAACAATCAAATAAAATATAACTGCATGCATATATTTCTGAAAATGAAAATAAATTAATCACTGACATTTTTAAAACTTCAGAATTCTATTATTTTTCTAAAATGTCTAATAAAACAGAATTTACTAACACTTTAGTTTTACTTTTGCTCCTTTTAAAATATATGTTTAGATACATATGTTTAAAGGATGTATTTTACTATTTCTACCAGCATCATTGACTAAATGCTTAAGTGCCTACTGCTATGTTAGCTACTTTAAAAAAATATAAAAATTAAGATCTGCATTCCTGAGGAAGGTATTTAAAAGCAAATCAGACATACACAAAAGCCCTAAGAATAAGAAAAGAGAGTGTAAAACCACTAGTATTTTGTATAATTCATATTAAAGTAAAACACACACACACATACACATACCAAAGTTAAGGAAGATAGTAAAACTCATTTAATAGGCATGTTCCATATAACCATTTTGTTACAAATTTTGCATTTTCCACATGAAAAAAATCACAGTAGGCACATATTAGAAGCAAAATATGTCAGGCAAAAATATCCTAAAGATGTTTCTGTTATCAAACTTTTACAATTTTTCCAAATCGTTTTTGAGGTTTGGGAAAAAATCTGGGGCATTTTTGGCTAAAAACAAACACTATCCATGTGAGTTTTGACGATTGTTCTTTCTCACCAAAAAAAAAAAAAGTCCATAATTTTCTACAAATTCCATGAAGTTTTAAATCAATGGTGTTTGATTTACATTTACCAAGAAATGATTTGTCCATCACCATGAAAACTGAATTAAAAATACATCAGGCTAAGTAAATCCAAAAGAGAACAGTGAATTTTGTTGGGCTTACAGACAATTGGTATGCATTTCTGTGATCATGTATTATTTTTAACCTTTTCCTTCGGTGCGATTTGGAAGTGACCTGCCTTTTAATAGCTTAGATTGGACATCATCATTGCAATCAAAGTGAGTAGCATCACAACACAATTATCTAATATACACATGCTGCTTAGGGTTGCAATGTTACCACAGTTACCACCAGATTAAATGTCTCAGGAAAACAGAACCACTAAGTCTTTCAACATGCGGAAATTCAGCACTCTTGACAGATTATGAGCCTTCATTTTTCTTCATTTTGAGGCTTTTCCAATTGGTCTTGTGTTGTTTCTTCATCTTTCTCTTTTGCATCTGAAAAAAAAATTCCATTCATATGTAGAATATATTGAAATTTATTCTATATTATATTGGAATAAAACCATTGGTTTTTCCTTGGTCCACTGTCCATATTTTGTGCTCAATTCAGATATGGAAACTATACAAAGAAGACAGATATGAGTATATTTGGGAATCTACCTTCTCCTGATCAACTGTCTCCTATTCTACAGAGTTATTAAGTGCCAGGCAGTCTTCTAGAGTATTCTCAGAGCCTCCATTTACAGATTACTAAAATGAAACACAAGCAGGTTAAGCGACTTGTCCAAAGTCAGAGACTAGTGAGTGACAGTAACAACTTGAGCTTGGGCCAACTGACTCCGTGGTCCATGTCCTTAGCCATTTCCCTATGCAGGATTGTACTCTCCCCAGCTTCTTCACACTTTCTACTCTCTTTGCGCTTTCTTAGGAGATAACCTCACTTTCTACTTCATAGGAAAAAAAATCAAAGCTATCAGACAGGAGCTCCCTCAACTTCCTGCCATTAAATGTCTAAAACTCTCTGTGATCTGTGCTTATTCTTTCTGCCTTCCCTCTTTTTACAATGGAAGATGCACTCGTCAGCACTGGCTATGTAATTTGTTGGTGCCCAGCGCAAAATGAAAATGCAGTACCCTTGTTCAAAAATAATGAAAAATTTAAAGACAGCAACAATAGAACATAAACCAAGTGCAAGTCTCCTCTAATCAAGGAGCCCTATGCAACCACCCTGGCTGCACAATTTTGGAGCTGACTCCTGGTGCTACTCCTGCTGTGCAGTCTAATACCTTCATGATCCCACATCCTATCCATTTTTGCTTCATCAAGAGGTTGACTCTAATAATCATCTACTGCTCTCCATTGTATCTGACTTTTCCTTTCTCCCAGCTCTTTCGTTCCCTCAATTCACTACCATCTTTAAACTAAAAAAGACCCTCTTTCAACTGTAAGTCTTCCACATCCTATCTTCTCTTTCATCCTTTAAGAAGTATCCCTCTTTTGTTGTCTCCATTTTTAAGTAAAACTATTTGAGTCTACTACTTCTACAAAACTGCTCCTACCAAGTCATCAATGGCATCTTTGAAATCTGATGGACTCTATTCAGTTCTTCAACTTTAATTCATCAAATATTTATTAAGCGTATACTATGTACAAGGCAATGAACAAAACATAAATCCTGGCTCTCAGGAAAAATCTGATGAGAAATATGGACAATAAACAAAATAAATAAAATGTGTGGTCAATCAGAAGTAAAAAGGGCTAATGAAGACATTAAAGCAGGAGTGGAAAATAGAAATTTTCAAGAAGTCTTGGGGCCTGGAGGATGCAATTCTAGAGAGAGTTAGCTGGGTATGCCTCACTAAGAAGGGGACATTTGAGTAAAGGCCTGAAAAGTTGAAGAAGAATTCTATATAGATAGCAGGGAGAAGAGCATTCCAAGCACAGAGAAAAGCAAGGCCAAAGACAATAAAACACAGGAAGGATTTGCAAATGGGACAGTGGTAGAGAAAATTAGAATGGAAAATGGAGTCACAGAGGTACCAAAAAAAACTAGATCTTGTGAGTGAAAAATGGCAGATTTATGGATCAATTTTGAAAGTAGAGCTGACAGTATTCACTGATAGATGAGATGGAGAATACAAGAAAAAGAAGGGAGATAAGGATGATTCCAATATTTTTGGCAATAATTTTGTTAACTGGAAGTATGAATTGCCACTCAGAGATGGGAAAATGCAGAAAGAGCTGTTGTTGGGAGACTATCTGGAGTTCGCTTTTATATCCATTAAGTTTGAGATTCCCATTAGATATCCAAGCAGAGATGCCAATTAGGCAATTGGTATATGAGTGTGCAGTTCAGGAGAGCTCCAGGTTGGAGATACAAATTTGTAAGTCATCAAAAGCACGATCATTATCCCAACGAGATCAGATTACATCACAAGTGACAGAGTGTTGATAGATATGATGTCCAAAGACCGAATTTTGATAACCTCCAATTTATTAAGAGTTAGGGGAGATGAGGAAAGTAAAGCTGAAGGAGGAGCAGCCAGGGAAGCAGGAAGAAAACTAGATGAGTGGAGTGTCCAGAAAGCCAAGGGAAGAGAAACGTTACAGGAAAGAGTGACAATCATCTGTGACTAAGAGATCATGCAAGAGGAGGGCTAAGAATGAACCACTGATATTAGCAGAGACAATGTCATTTGTCATCTTGAAATAGCAGTGGGGTGATGTGGTGAGGTGAAAATCTTATTAGGGTGAGAGAGAGAATGGGACGCAGAAGATTTGGAGCCACAGAAGCAGATAACTCTGTCAAGAAGTTTTGTTACAAAACAGAAATGGAGAACTAGGACAGTAGCTGGAGGGAGAATTGGGATCAAGGGAGAATTTGTACCCCTAGCAATCATAATTGGTTGCCTTCTAATTAACATGGCAGGTGCTTAATAAGTGTGTATTGAAAGAAATCCCTTAGAAAAATAAGCTTGGTGGAAAATGGTACTCTATAACAGTATGAAATACAAAGAACTAAATTATTTGTATAGTAATCGAAGCTGCACTTGCCACCACAGATTCTAAGCAAGCTACACACAAAGCTTTATAGCTTTCAGAGAAGAGTTGTTAAATCTGCTATCTCAAGTTTGTCTAAGGAGCAGATAATAATATGAAGTCCCCTTAAGTTGTTATCTTTCTATGAAATGTACTAGGAAATCAAGGTAATAATTAGATGAAAAGTAACAGGATACCATTTGTTGTCAATCTAGTATCTTGCTCAGGATTATTAACTAAAATATAAAACATGATTTCAAATACCTCTTACAGTCTCATTTTTTGCTTTGTAATGTGAAAATGTTTAGAAATACATTGAAAGATGATTGCAGATAAAAAGAAACAATAATCTGCTCAAGAGGTTATGATTGCTGTCAACTTTGAATTGTGACGTTAATGAAAAGAAAACTTTTTGTATTGTGATGTTAATGAAAGGAAAAATATTTTTCATATATTATGAACTTCCTAGTTAACATTGTTATTCTTCAAGCTTCTGCACGTCAAGTGCTTTCAATGTAATTGAATATATTTTCAATATATTCTTTCAACATAATTTATCTGAGAGTGCAACATCAAACTTCCCTTTCAAGCCTGTTACTGTCATTTCAAATGTTAATAAGCTTTTTTGAACAGTTATTTATCTCACTTTTTTGATCATAATAAGAACTCTTGAGAAAGTAAGAAAACGTTGAGTTCTAGATTATCTGGCTTGATTCTGTTCTCTAGAAGCCTAGTTTGGAAAAACATTTCTCATATGTAGTAACACGTTACTTAATATAAAGATTGGCCGGGCGCAGTGGCTCACGCCTGTAATCCCAGCACTTTGGGAGGCCGAGGCGGGCGGATCACAAGGTCAGGAGATCGAGACCATGGTGAAACCCCGTCTCTACCAAAAAATAGAAAAAAATTAGCCGGGCGCAGTGGCGGGCGCCTGTAGTCCCAGCTACTCGGGAGGCTGAGGCAGGAGAATGGCGTGAACCCGGGAGGCGGAGCTTGCAGTGAGCCGAGATCGCGCCACTGCACTCCAGCCTGGGCGACAAAGCGAGACTCCATCTCAAAAAAATAAATAAATAAATAAAATAAATAAATAAATATTACGTTCAGATCCTTATTATGTATCTTTTAGGTAATAAACCACTTTAACCGTTTACTAAATTAGGCTTTTCATTAATATACGTTTAACATAAATCAGATTATAATAGTCTATTTTTTTTACATTTTCTATTTCCATCCTTGTGTTCTGCTCTTCTTTGTATCAACTGTTTTTTCTACTCCTTGTCACATTTTTAGAGTGCTTCACAGAACAACAATTCTGCAAGGTGCTTCTTTAGAGATGGTCAAATAAATGAGACCAAAAAAATGCTGTATGTTCTATTTTTAGAAGGGTGTAGACACACTATTACTTTAAAGTTTCTGTAACAAAGGCTCTGAGAAGTCCTTGTCTAAAAAGGAAACATTCCCAGAAGTGTAAAAAGCCAATTATGTTGAAACCAGCAATTCCAAACTTATTTGACCACAGCACCCTTTTTATCTGGGTGACACATTAATACCCAAAAGAATTTCCATGAAGCATTTATAGAGAAAAGTTGGTATAATGGGAAAGATGAAGGCTTTGGAACGAGAAATTCTATTATCACTTAATTTTTGTGAGCTTGAGCAAGTCACTTAACCTGTTTGGGGTTAGTTATGGTAACATCTATATATCAAAAGAGTGGAGGCCTTCTAAGGCTCCCTCTTTCTTTCTCATATTCTGTATTTCCATTTGTACTGTAAAGGTAATCTACTTGTGTGGCTTGTGGGGTATGGGAGAATTTCATTTGCACTATTTTCTCCTCAATCATATAAAATAAATTTTGAAAATATACACTCAAGGCCAGGCGCGGTGGCTCATGCCTATAACCCCAGTACTTTGGGAGACCAAGTCGGGCAGATCACCTGAAGTCAGGAGTTTGAGACCAGCCTGCCCAACGTGGTGAAACCCCATCTCTACTAAAAATACAAATATTAGCGGCGTGTGGTGGTGGGCGCCTGTAATCCCAGCTGCTCAGAAGGCTGAGACAGGAGAATCACTTGAAACCAGGAGGCAGAGGTTGCAGTGAGCTGAGATGACGCCATTGCACTCCAGCCTGGGAGACAAGAGTGCAACTCCGTCTCAAAAAAAAAAAAAAAAAAAAAAAAAAAATACACTCAAATATTCAAAAATGTGTATCTCTGAATCTTTTTCCCTCTGGTCCACCAGACCTATATATCAAATTGCTTCATTGACTTGTCCATTTAGATGTCTCATAGGTATCCTAAACACAAAAATTTTCACTCCTCCAACTCTCAAAATTGCCCATCCTCTAGGCTAACACTTCTCAGTGTTATGGCACCAGCACCTGCCTGACTGCTCGAGGAGTTATCCCCCAATTCTCTTCCTCATCTCTGCCACATCCAATTCATCAGCAAGTCCTATTGATTCTGCCTACAAAACATATCCCAAATCCACTGACCTTTCTCCATCCCAGGATGCCACCCTCTGTCACCTCTTGTTCATATGTCATCAAATATCATTGATCTTTTTATCATGGTTATCAATTTATAAGGAATAGATTAAGACAGATTATGAACTGGGCAAACCTCAGGTTAATTTCATGCAGTATGCAGGACACTGGAAATCCTAGATTTCCTGCCACTTATGCATATTTATTTAAAAATTTAAAAATATAAACAAAAGAGGATAGACCTGAGGGAAATCTGCAGATCTTCCTCACCTCATAATTTGTATGTTTAAGTGAATAAATTATTGAAACCATAACATCTGAGATAGACTCCCGCTTTCAGTTTTCATTATCAATTGGAAAACATTCATTTTAAAATTCATAATATCTATGCTTAGCTAATGAGAAAAAGATAAACCTTCAAACTGCTTACTTGTAACTTTGTTAATAAAATATTATCTATGTCATCTACCTATGTAAGCCTATATCCTTTTGTGTATTTTTTCTACTCTTTAATTTTTCATTGACAAATAAAAATTATATATATTTATGTTGTTGTGCAACATGATGTTCTGATAGATGCATACATTGTAGAGTGACTAAATCAAGCTAATTAACGTATTATTTACCTCACATACTTACGTGTGTGTGTATGTGTGGTGGGAACACTCAAAATCTACTCACTTGGCAATCTTCAAGTACACAATACATTGTTATTAACTATAGTCACCCTTTTGCTACAATAGATCTCCTGAACTTATTTCTCCTGTCTAATTTTAATTTTATATATTTTGACCATCATCTTCCTAATTTTCCTGGTAGCTACCATTCTACTCTCTGATTCTAGCTGTTTGTCTCTTTCAGATTCCATGAATAAGATCATGTGGTATTTGCCTTTCTGTGCCTGGCCTATTTCACTTTACAACATGCCTTCATCCTTTTGCGTAATCTTTAGCATCTGGTGTTATTTGTGAATTCATTTTTACCATTTTCAGTTTCTTAACTGATGCCTTTGACTTTATTTCAAAATGATATGAAGAAAAATATAAAAACAGTAACATATTCTTCCAGATCCTAGTCTCTCTAGTGACCAAAATAAAATGGAGAACACTGCTGACTCTCCCATAGTATATTTGTTCTCTTTTGCTTGATTAAGTAATGTCAGTTACATTAAGGTTTTGTGTATGTTGAAGGTGTATAAAATTTAATTAGGGTTTTTACACTAACAAGTAATTGCCTTCTCTACCTCACTAGTTTAGAACAGACTCCAACAGCAACATCATGTTCCTATGGTCATATTACATTTTCAAACTTAAAAGGCCAAGAACATTACATATATGTTTATTTCTTTCTTCCCTTATCTTTTCCATCTTTTCATTCTTCTTATTATATTTTACATTGAACTGTATGCTTTTTAATTCTCACCTATAGTGTCGCATATGAGAAATAGTGGCCTTTGGAAAAAGATGAGGTAATCATGGAACTGCAGGATCTGGTCACAGCTCCTGGCCTACAAGGTTATAACCATTTCATAGAGAATGAACCAGGAACATTTGAAACTTTACCAGGTAGTAAATAACCTCCTGAAGCAAAGAACCAAGAGCCTTCTTCTTGGGCTCCCAGGAATGGGCCAGATGTGAGCGGCTTCTGGTTCTCACTTGCTTTGTTGTCACCAAGAATAAATTCCCAAAACATACTACTAGAGTTCACCTGAGAGTCTAAAACGGGGCACAAAAGGTGAGAAGTTTGCTAATGACTTGGAACAAAAATGATCTTTAATCTCTCTGAGTGTAGTTTTTAACTTTGATTCAGGGTTTTGTTGTTGTTTTTTTTAAATCTCCATAAGGGTTTTTAAATGAAAGGCACCTTTTAACACTTTATTGAAAGTATCCTTATATTCGTTTTCAGGAGACTAAATTGTGGAAGCTATATAAACTGTATGTAAACAATGGAGAGAGAGACCTAAGATTTCCCTTCATGGTGTGACAGCTCTACCTTTCTCTTAATGTCAAGAATGATCACCTTTTCTACAAAAATTCTCTTGAAAGAATCTCATCCCTACTTGAGAGTAAACTTCTTCCTAGATTTGAGAATTAAAGGGCTTGTGGCACACTACAGTGAAGCAGAAGCTTCCAAAGTGATTTGTCAATGGATGGCAGAAGAAAAATTACTTTATTTATGAATACTTCTCAATAAAATTGAAAGCTCATTGACAGAAAGATCATATTTGTTCACCTTTGTATTCCCAATTATTAGCTTTGTGCATGACTATAACTATACACATGCAATGAATAAATAAAACTCCAGTTTCTGCATACACAGCATGAGACAAAAAGATGAAATATTCTACTTTGGAAAAGGCTGAACATCCACTAAGCCTTAAACAAAAGCTGAGAGGTTTAAGTAAACAAATAAGGAAACTGAGCACTTTTAACTAGGTAAAAGAAAGACTGTCCAGAGAAAAGGACTGGTTAAGAAGGGACAAGTGCTGTTAATTGTAAGAGGATTTTGAGTATTACCTTCCTTCACGGAGAGAGCCTCCAGTTTGAGGGGTAAATCTGAGGTTCCGTCTGTGGCAGCTGAACTCTGGATGTCTGGTAAGGCATTCCGGCGGCCTGCCCTTGCTGAAGATGCAAAATTGGCGACCCCAGACTCCACATCAGTCATTTTTGATGAATCTGTCCTCATAGCAACATCTACAAATAGAATGTGCATATGAAGAAGATGAGCCTATTCAGAGCTAAATGTTCACCACAGTGGTTGAAAGGCATGGCTAGATCAAAAACACAACAGGCTTGAGAGTCTAATCATTGATCACAACCTTCATCAATGTCTACTGTTACGGTCCTGCAGCGTCCATTTGCACATTTGCTGAATAGAGCAGGAAGTCCTTAGTGTGAGCCAGATTGCTAAAAATAACCCCTGAGCCGAATGAGCCACTTGGATGCTTAAGGGTGCAGTAATCCCTTGCCTTTTGTTCTGCTTTTCTGTGGATGGATCAGCCAAACTAGGGCTTGGAAGGAAATGAAAACTGACTTTTTTGACCACTCCTGTAGAGACTCGGCCTGCCAGTATTTTCTTGTGGTGGTTGTTCAGGCTGAAACCAAATAACTATAATTTGTAGGGACCAAACAAAACACTCTTTTCCTACTTCTTAGAAATAAGAAATTCTACTTTATCTCAAAAGCTTTTTCCCTAGAGAGCACTGGATATTTTGATCTGTTCTGGTCTGAAACCTAATTTTCGATAAATTCATGTTAATGTTTGGAAAAGTAGGACCTATTTTAGGTTTTTTTTTAATCTTCAGGTCGACATGGTAATTATTAATTCTTTCCTAAGCACCCTTTGTCTCCCTAACAATTGTCTCTCTCTAAGAAAGAATTCTCAAGAGATCATTCACTATAGAGGGAGGAAGGTAACAGTTATTGCTTACTCTAAAATTGACCTTCTTTTTATGATGTTTTCTAATGAATCTCTCCTGAGAAGTCAACTCTGAAGAGCATCTTTAAAGCAGCAGCAGCAGCAAGCATTTTATTGAAAAGCTATTTAATGCTAGCCTCTCAGCTAGGCCTGAGAGTACAGACGTATGGTATACTTTCCATCTTTGGGAAACTTGCACTCTCAAAAGGGAGAGAAAATATATGCATGCAAAGATAGATACCCTAACATAGAATGCACTATGATACCCTAATATAGAATGCACTGAGGGATGGAGATGCTCATTTGTGACACCTAAAAAGGGCAGAAATATGTAAACCTTGGGCTACACAGAACAAATCCAACTTTTCATGGTAGTTGGAGGGAGTAACTTCAATTCAGGAAATGCTAAAAACTAAATGACACAGTCACAAAACATGGTGCATTTAACAATAGAAACACAACATCTTTGGTTCACAGAATCCAAGAAATGCAAATTGAGCTTAGTATGGTCCTTAGGAGTCCAGGAATAGTTCGGAATTGCCCAAAAAAGAGTCATTCTGTTAATTCCATAGATATTATTGTCTTTCCAGGAATCATGGGAAATTTGAGAACAGAGCTATGTTTTGAGATACAATTTTGGAATCCATCAGACTTTTAACTGCCTGGTATTTGGCAACTGTGGATAACATATAGATAACTTAGTGTACTGTAAAGAGCAATAGACTATTGGTCAAAAAGAATATGCTCCATTATAGACTTGTAAGGTGATATTGTTCAATCCATTTAATTTCTCTGAGTCACAGTTCCTCCCTTATATAACGGGCATAGCAATTAGCCTATGGATTCACAGGATGCTTGTGAAGCACTAATGACATAAAGAATAAATAAACTCTTTGTAACTATAAGGCATATGTTTCATTGTTGGCATCATTGTTCATATCTCACTAAGCGTTCTTTATTGTACCACCTTCTTGTGTATCCTCTTTAATCCTGACAAGAAGTATTTTCCTCTTGGGAAGACCTCTAGCATTTTCTAAGAGGAAAACCAGCATTTTTATTCAATACTACAAGAACATTTTTATATTATATTATTTAAACCTCCCAATAATCCCATGAGGTACTGAAGTATGACCCTTGTTTCGTGGATGCGGAAACTGGGGGTCAGAGAGGTTAAGCGACTCATTTAAAGTTGCACAGCTGCTAAGCCAGCACTCAGGCATGCAAACCCAGTTGCAGTTCACTCTGAAAGCAACACGATATGGATTATCACAAAATTGTCTCTTTGAATCCCCATAATGCACGTAGCCATATAAAGCTACTTTATATTCTGCCTTTATTATTTTTATATAGAGAAAATAGGGGGGAAAATGTGTCTGTGTGTATACATATATATATCTAAAAGTTTGTTAAAGTATGTATGTGTATATATATATACACACACGCACATATATACACACACACACACACATATATATATATAAAAAAATACCTGGACGATGGAATAATCTCTCTCTCTCTGAATATATATATATATATATATATATATATATATATATATACACACACACACACACACACACACACACAACGGATGCATATAATTGGTTCCCCATCTTTTCACAGTGTTGCTCTCTAGTTTGTTTGGTTATCTTGTGAGCTCTCCTATGATACATTAATTTTGGTCAGATCTCTTCTCAACAGCTTGTAAGAAGTGGCTAGTTTGGAAGTAGACCCCATTTGCTGGCCTCCACTCTGTCCTCCACCAATTCACATTACATCAGAAACCACTATGACTGCAAGTATCTCTTCCTGTGTAACCTCAAAGAAGTTAACTCTGCTGGTCTTAAAGGAACAACTCCATGAATAACTGAATTCTTACTTGCCTGCTAGTCTAAAACCTTAAAATTAAATATGATAATAGTTTTTAAAATGTTAAGATATGTGATCTTAAATATTTAAATAAATGTATATATTTTATATAAAATAAAATGGGTAAACTTCTTCAGCAAGATGGGACATTTTAAACGAATATTGAGTTGAAATTTGTATATTGAAAAAGAAATTCTTTTTTTTAAATAATTTTTTTGGCTCGGCATGGTGGCTTATGTCTGTAATCCCAGCACTTTGGAAGGCCAAGGTGAGCAGATCATGAGGCCAGAACTTTGAGACCAGCCTGGCCAACATGGTGAAACCCTGTCTCTACTAAAAAATAAAAAATAAAAATAATAGTCAGGCATGGTGGCTCATACCTGTGATCCCAGCTACTCAGGTGGCTAAGGCAGGAGAATCTTTTAAACCCAATAGGTGGAGGTTGAAGTGAGCCAAGATTGCGCCACTGCACTCCAGTCTGGGCGATGGAGCAAGACTTTGTCTCAAAAAACAATAATAATAATTTACTTAACTTTTATTTTAGGTTCAAGGGTACATATGAAAGTTTGTTACATAGGTAAACTTGCGTCATGGGGATTTGCTGTACAGATTATTTTATCACCCAGGTATTAAGCCAAATACCCAATAGTTATCTTTTCTGCAGCTCTCCCTCCTCCCACCCTCCACCCTCAAGTGAACCCCAATGTCTGTTGCTAAAAAAGAATCTTCTAAAAAGTGGCCCTTTAGTGGGTGATCAGCATGAAAAAGAAATTCTGGGTTTCACGTTTATTTCAAGATCATTTTGCTGCTAGCTGGCTGCTATTTTGGAAGTTTTTGCTTTTGCCTTTATATTGTTATTTCAGACACAGGCGTTCTAATTAGTTCTATTTTGTAGATTGATGCTGGAAAATAAAATAATCACAAAACTATCTAAAAGTTTGCTAAAGTTGTATTCATTAACTACTATTTTAAGATTGAAAACAGAACTGGCCAAATAGGGAGGCTAAGTAACAAAACTGCTTTACTTCGGGGCTGTACTTGGCCATGGCAAACTCACATTTGGCACCATCTTCCTTTCAAAGTCTGCCACTGATACTGACTGACCAAGATGTCATGCTCCACCACAGGCAGACCAAAGAGCTAACCTCGCCCAGCAATGTGGGAAGATGGCACATTCTACCGAGAAAAGCTATTTTCCTGACCAAATGTGCCAATGGCCTAGAAATTGGTGGCAGGAACATTTGAATCCACAAGATGACTCTTAGTTGGGCTCTTTAAACTCCAAAGCAAAGAGATTTATTGTACCACTGGAGATAATCTGAAAGCTCATCAAGAAAAAAATATGAATAAACTATGTAATTATGTTATGAAATGTTATACTACAATTTTAAAGAATGTATTAGATCCAATAACACACTGAAATAAAGCAAGTTTAAAAATTAATATTTATAGTGTGGGGGAAAAGGCGAGAATATTATGAATACAATGGAATCTCATCTTTATACAAATAATAAAAATTCTAGCTGGGAATGGAAGGTAGAACAAGGAAAATATTAACCTTTTTTTCTCTACCTCTTTACATATTTTGACTTGTACTAATGATACCTTTGTAATTTAAAAGAATTGAAACATCTACCTAGAAAAATTATGAATAAATAGACATTCAGCACAGAAAGGCTCTAAAAGTAACATTTTGAAAATTTAACCAAATAATAGCATATCCTTAAGAGAAAGCTTCTTCTTCCCCCAATAGCCATCTCTCATTTGTCTGTTGTTGGTTTTCTATACAACACTGATTGCATATGCTTGATTTTTTAAAAAGGGGTGATATACAAATAGAAAAGAGATGATTGCTCTCTTCAAATGCCTTGTGACATTTAAAATGTATAGCCCACACAAAGATGAGGAAATACTACAGAGAAAAATGACAGATTAACTTGAGGTTCTTTTAATTTTCTGGGCATAATTACGTTATGTTTGCTAACCAAGGCAGTTGACTCACTAGTAACTCTTCCTCTTTCTCTTCTATAGAATTAACAAAGGACTCTAGATGAGTGCTGCTTTGTCAACTGTGACTGCTTACAGAAGCTGGAACCATTTAGACATTTGGAGATTTCACAAAAGTCCTTGCAATCCCACAGCAAGGTAATGTGATTTACATTGCCTGAGACACACTTCTATCTCTATTGAAAATATACAATTTTCAGACTGTTTGACAAAAGACTATTACACGGTTATATATATACACACACACACACACATGCCAGTATCTTTACAGTCTCTAAAATACTGAAAATGCAACACCAGCACAACTCAAGAGGACAAGATGTCCAAGATAAATGGAGCATTAAAGTCATATTAAAAAATCACCAGTCAGAACCCAGTTGGCCCCAAAGAGCCTGCTAAGAAAAAGAGGATGTTAGTATGTTAGAAGCATAATTATAAACAAGTAGAAGTTTTTGCAAATTCTTTCCTCCCCACAACACCTCCATTTTCTTAATTCACACACATTATTTTCTCAAGCTTCCTTACTTGAAGGCCAAGATTGCAAAATGGTAGATACCTTCTTTTCTCGTCTCCGGATACATATCACTCATTCTATCTTCCACAGTGAAACCATTGTTCATTTTATACCTAAGACTTCAAATAAACTTCTTGCCCACTAAATTAGTTCCCTGGAGGTGTGAGTCAGACTTTCTGAAAAAACACAGAATAACAAAGAAGTAAAAACATGCATTTTGGAAGAAATGTCAGTGTTTTTCCTGGCCAAAGACTGAGAGAGAAGGAGAGACTGACAAATGGACAGACTGGACACTGGTCTCCCCTGATAACCAAATGCCTTATCTGCCTCTTTCCAGCTCTCAGTGTCCTAATACCTTATGCTAGATGTTTGCAGTTCTCTGCCTACAAATCATTAATTTCATATAATTTTCTGTTTTGAAACATATGAACCTCTTCCAAACAAGGTGAAAGAACTAGAATTACTTCTTTATGTGCCAACAAAAACAGATCATTATTTATTCATCCAGTCATCTCTTGAGCTCCTACTAATTTATCAAGTGCAAAGCCTTGTTCTTGGCCCACAAGTTACAGAGAGGAACCCATAGTCCGGTGACATGAGACATAGTTTGATCTTTCCAGTTACCTTTCCTGACCTCAAATCCTATTATTTGGAAATAAAGTAAAATTACCCACTCCTAACATGTAAATGCTTTGCATATCTCCTATTCACTTAAGTATCAAGATCACTTTAAGCTAAACAGAACTTACATGAAATGTAGACCCGTATAATTTTTTGAAACTTAGAAACCTTCTTGTTTTAGAAATTTTTCTAAAGATGGTATTTCTGTGCCTCTAGTGTAAGTCAAAGGGAACTCTACTTTTGTTTGTTGACACGCACATTTTTTAATGCTTATGTTCTTGCTTGTTAATTGCAGACAGATCATTCAATATACATTGGTAGACACATGGAAGTTATTTTTACCACAGATAATTTTTGACAGCTTAAACACATAAAATTCATAATGCAAAGTCAAATTAATTTTTTCATAATATTCCACATAAACTAATGCACAAAGCTGAATACCTTTCCAGCACAATGTTACTTCTTATACTAACATAGGGCCACTTACAACACTAACATACACGAATGTTGTTAATGATATAAAAGATTAACTGTAATAAACTATGTAGCCCCCTTGAGTATGTGTCTGTGTTTGGGGGAGTCAGATTTAACTGGTCATCTAATTATTTCTAGTTTCATGCTAAAAAGACTTATTCAACATGTACACTCCATAAAGGTTTTCAGAGAGTTAAGTTGGGCTTCTCCCAATCACTTGCAGCTTCCCAAAAGGACTAATAAATTTCTCCCATGATTGCAGGATATTACATTTGAAAAGACGATATAGTCCAAACTTCTAGATCCAGACACTTCAGTGATGCATCAACGTAACATAGCCAATTTGTGTCAAAATCTTTCCTAAGTTTAGATGGTACTCTTTCTTCCATTACTATGATTCCTCCTGCTGCTTTCCATAACAAAAAACAAAAACAAACCCAGTTATCTACAGGGACAAAAATAAAAATGAAAATTCACTGTATACCAAAAAGTCTTTTTAAAAATTAAACAAGTTTCCTTTTTAATATGTTAGCTTGAGTAGGGTGTGTGTGTCCCTGTGTGGGGTGTGTGTGTGTGTGTGTGTGTCTGTGTGTGTGCTATGTATAGTGGATGGTATCCAGAATAAAGAGTGATATTTTCACTTCTCCTTTAGAGGAGTATAAGTCTAAGTGGTTATAACCATAGCAAAGCATCCCTCCTGCCTACATTTTAAATAGTTTGGCTTTTATTTCTAGCTTCAGAGTGTTCAGAATTGAGAGGATTTAGCATGGATTTGAAGAAACCCTTCTCATTCTTTTTTTCCCAGCTTACCTCAAACCCTACCTATACTCCTTCACTTTCATTTGTTTCACATTATTCTTTCTAACCAGTGACTCAAATATTGTTGGTTCTTATCTTATAAAGGTACTAGAGCCTGCTTAAAGAAGTTAGGGTTCAATTCAAAAAGCATTTACCAACTCTGCAAAGCCCCACGCTAGACACTGTGAAATCTGGCACAATAAGGTCTTCCTATGCCTTAACTGGCAGTCTGTGAAGGCTGCGTGCAAGGTACCTTTACCACATGAGCAGGGCAGGCAGTGCTTCATTCCAGAATAGAAAATGAAGCCAGGCTTCACAGGGAACATAGCGTTTAATGGAACCCCAGAAAGTAAGTAAGCAAATTCCAGAGAAAGGCTGCCCTCAGACCACCCATTTCTCATTTAGTTGCTTTTCCGACTACTCTTGTACACAAAGCATTCTTAGATTTCAAAGGGGGCACAAATATGCTCCAAGTACACAAAATCCCCAGCACTGAATTTGCCATAGTGGGAAAATAATGTGATTTTGAAGTTCTTGTGTACAATGTGATTTTGAAGTTCTTGTAGTCTGCTTGTACTCTTCCCTATAAAGAGGGAATGCAGCCAGTCTGTGTCGGGGGTTTACATGCAAGGCCTAAAAAGTCAGTTCCCTTTTCAATGAGATATATGGTTTTAAAATGTCAGATGACTGTTTATGACATCAGTAGGAAGAACAGAGGGGAAGTTAATTCTTACCAATGTGGTCACAGTAGAAATGGCTTTGTATCCCTCTACCTAGTAGAGGGACTGGAACACAGCTGCTTAATACACTCAATAAATCAATGTTGAATTAATAGCTGATACCTATTGATTATGAGCTGAAAATGAAGGTCCTTTTCATTATTAATATTCATAATAAAGACCAAAAGTAAATAAAGAATAAAATAAGACTGAAAGTTCGGTTATTCAGTATTAAAATAGATTTTGTTTTGTTAACATCAAAATAGACAGGAGTCAGGCTGTAGAGTAATGACAAATACAATGGCTTTTAGATGTGGAAGCATTTATAATTAATATATACTTATTTGCCTTTCAAAGGGAAAATGCAGTGTGATATCAAATAATAGAACTATTTTTACTAACACACCAAAATTTATAGATGGAAATGTATATCATCTATCAAAGCAATTACTTCAAGTAGCCACATACTTATTCCACTTCTGAATCTGTTTTCGTGACTCTGTCATTGCAACTCATTTTATACTCATACATCAAATAGTGGTAGCATGTTCTATTTAAAATATAACATATTTTATAGTGAACTGTTATTAATTTTTAAAAAAGTCTCCCACTTGATCACCCATCTCTTTCCACTAAGAATGACTTCAGCTACTTTTCAAAACCTCTTTAGATAATTTAGATTTGCACATATTCAAAAGAAAACTCTTTTAAAAGACGACTTCAAAGCAGAGCTTTAAGCACTACTGAACTGCATTAACACACTCTCAAAGTGACTGCCCTGATTTAGTCCTCTTGTTTGTTACACGGTCTATATGGAGCAATGGGAAGTTTGGTCTTCTGAAGTTGAATCCTGGACACTCTTGAAGTTGAATCCTGGACTTTCAACTTCTAGAAAGACATCTAACTTCTTTGTTGATTAGCATTCTACATTTTTAAAAAGTAGGATTTATATTATCTGTTTTACTACCCTGAATGCAAATGAAGTAATGCTAGAAATGTGCTTGGTTAACAACTACACAAATGGAATCTATTTAGGTATCAGTCATATAAATTTATAGGCAATATGAAAGAGTATCATTATGAATATCAATTATTCTTTTATGCAACAGTGTTGACGTGGCTCTAGAGACAGCCTCTGATGTTGGACTGTAGACAGAAAGAGATTAACGCAGCTGGGTGTGATTGATGGCTCATGCCTGTAATCTCAGGGTTTTGGGAGGCTGTGGCAGGCGGATCACCTGAGGTCAGGAGTTTGAGACCAGCCTGGCCAACATGAAACCCAGTACCTACTAAAAATACAAAAATTAGCCAGGTGTGGTGACGCATGCCTGTAATCCCAGTTACTCAGGAGGATGAGGCAGGAGAATCACTTGAACCCGGGAGGAGGAGGTTGTAGTGACCCAAGATAATGCCACTACACTCCAGCCTGGGCAATAGAGCAAGATTCCACGTCAAAAAAAAAAAAAAAAAAAAAAAAGAGAGAGAGAGAGAGATTAACTCTGAGACATTTGGGACATTTCCAGAAAGTTGATATTGTTTAAAAAGGCATTCAAAAAATCATTTACAATCTGCTTCCTAACACACCCTCAAATTTGTCTACATTTCTGCAACATCGGAACCATACAAGTCACCAGTCACAGAAAATCATATCTCCCCTACACTGTCCGTAGGAAGATTTCTCCCTAAAGGTGAAATTCTCACTACTTTCAAAAACAAACCATGTTTAAATGTTCTCTCCAGCGGTTAAAATGGGATTGAAATTCCTGATTTCTTCATGATGCCTAAAAAACTTTCTTAATCTGAGTAATATGACAATGAGATAATATGGCAGAGGAAAAGGGGTCACAAAAGACAATATTGAGAGTCCTGCTTTCTCAGTGGGGCTTGCTTTAACCACCTTGTTTAAAATTGCATCTCCTCCCTCCAGCTTCTGATTCCTCTTACTTTCTCTTAGCACTTACTAGCTTTGAAAATGTATTCTCACTTACTTACGATTGCAGTTGTTGCTTATTGTATGTCTCCCTTCACTAGAAGGTAAGTTCCACAAAGCAGAGCTTTCGTTTGTGTAGGTTGTTTCATTGATGTATTCATAGGACCAAAAGCCATACCTGATGCTTATTCAGCAGGCACTCAATGAATAAAGTAATTGTCTTTCCACTTTTCTTTTTAACATGAAACTTTTTCTTTTTGCATATGATGTTAATATATGCTTGTTGTTGGGAAAAGGACAATTCCGAAAGACATAAAGAAAGAAAAAGAGATTGCCATCCTGCTATCCAGTAACAGTGCTGTTGTAATTCTGGTGCATATCCTCCCAGAATTTTTTCAGCGGCACATACACAAGAATATCACAACATAGTTTACACACCATTTAGCTTGAAGCTAGATGATATTTACTTGATCTCATTTTATTATACGTTAAAAATGCAGTATTTCTTAAATCAACATAATTCAAAATTTCTAATGATGGTTTTGAAAAAATAAAATTTTCTTGAATGTTAACATTACAGAGTATATACCAACAGTGCAAAATATGCACAGCCAAAAAGCAAGGAACATGTCTGAGTACTGAAATTATTTATAAATTTTTCTTTAATTGGATAAATAAAATGGGTATAAAATAGATAGGTATAATGCTTTTTTAAATGCACCCAAAGTGTGCATTTTTTAAATGCACCCACAGTTTCAGTAGTGTCTTTTTCTTCTATTTCATCAATTTAAAGAAAAATTCTTAGGATGTCTCTTAGTCCCTATTTAAATGAATATAATACTCATTTTTTTCCGACTAAAAAAGAAGAAAAATGATTAAGCCTTTTCAATCTCTGATTTGTTTTCTAAGTTCTCTTCAGTACTTTACAGAAGAAATCATTATAATGTTGCAGCAAGCAAAAAATTCAATAAAAATTACAGTAACAAAAATTAAGAGTAGTTTTGAGAATTTTTCTGGGTCATAGAGGAAAACAAATCCCAATCAAAGGGCAAATAACTTTAGAAAGAAAAATCATCTCATGGAAATATTTTTTCATCAAATTATGCATGTTTATATTAACCTGCAATTAAGTTAATAAAAGTAACACTATTTAAATTGACACATTTAACTTTTATAAAAACTTTTTGTACAAAATTATGTTACAATAGTCCTTTAGTACTGTATAAGTTAAATAGAAAAATGGGGCCGTGAAAATATCTAAAATATTTTAAAACATAAATTTTCAAAACTTTAAAACCACTATGCATATATCAATTTTAAAATACATGCACAGAAAAACATTTTAAGGGAAATATACTGAAATCATAATAGTTAATCCCTTTGTGTATGGTATTATAAATGATTTCTATTTTCTTCTTTGAATTTTACTGTTTTCCAAATTTTCTATAATGAAGATTTTTATAATATGAAAAAGGCATACACATGTGTTAAGCATGCGTTGTTTTAAAGCACTTTAATGAGAATTTGTTCATGTGATTCTATACCAGGGGTTAGTCACTACTATCTTCATTTAAAGGGTGAGGAAACTGAGGATGATAGAAATAAAATAGTTTGACTAAACCTAGCTAGCAAGTAACAGAGACAAGATTGGAACCTATTTCATCTGACAGCTCATTATTTTTTCCTTCAATTACACCTCAGCAAACATTTATTGAGCACAGTCTCAGTCTTCATTCAATCAATTATTGTTAAGCATCTACTATATCCTCCGCTCAGTGCAAGACTCTGGGAAAACAGTGGCAAATAAAACTAAACATTGTGATAGAAACAGTGGGGACACACGACGATGCTTAATATGTGGTTCCCACCCTGAAAGGGTTGTGAACTCATTGTACAGATGGAATATGTGCATATTAAAGGAAAAGAAAAAATAGCAGTAAATATATGATATATTCAAATAAGTGTTATAAATAAAAATACTGTAGAAATGTAAAAGATAAATGGTTATTGAAATTTGAGGTGATTAAGGAATACTTCACAAAGGCTGTAGAACACATACAGAGCCTTAAAATTGGGAGGAATCCACACAGGTAGAAAGGGAATGAAAGGCTTACTAAGCGAGAGAAGTTATCTGTAAGCTAAAAGAGGGGAGTGTAAAAAGCAAGTCCCAAATAAGAGAAAAGGAAATATTTCACTGTCATGGAGTGTTATGCCCACATGGAGTTGGAAAAATGAGTTGGAGCATAGTCATAACACAGTTGCAAAGAAAATGAATACCATGAACCATATGTGAACATATCCTGTAAGCACCAGGGAATCATGAAAACTTCTAACTCACGTAGTAAAGGTATGTATGAGATGCATTTCTGGACAGGCGCGGTGGCTCATGCTTGTAATCCCAGCACTTTGGGATGCCAAGGCAGGAGGATAATGAGGTCAGGAGATCGAGACCATCCTGGCCAACATGGTTGAAACCCCATCTCTACTAAAAATACAAAAAAATTAGTTGGATGTGGTGGCACGTGCCTGTAATCTCAGCTACTTGGGAGGATGAGACAGGAGAATCACTTGAACCAGGGAGTTGGAGGTTGCAGTGAGTCAAAATTGCGCCACTGCACTCCAGTGTGGCCACAGAGCGAGACTCTGTCTCAAAAAAAAAAAAAAAAAAAAAAAAAAAAACGCACTTTCTGAAGATAGAGACTGATGTGAAGGAGAACCATCGAAGCATATTAAAAGGTGAAGTTTTTAAATCAAATCTACCATAATAGGAGTAATAAGCTGATTCCAAAAATTTATATGAAAATGCAACAGACCGAGAATAGCTTCTTATTTCAAAAAGAAAGGGAAAGGTAAAGAGCTTACACTATCAGACTTGATGGCTCACAAAGTCTTACTTATTAATTCTGTGTGGTATTCCTCAAGGGTAGACAAATAGAATAAAAAATAAAATAGACACTCTAGAAATAGATTAATACACTCATCGTCCATTGATTTCTGAAAATGGCTTTGAGTATTAATGTGGTCATTGAACCATGATGATCTTGGAGGACTCACAAAAGCACCACAAAATTAGATATTGGTGGAGAAATTTTTGATCATGGAAACAACAGATCTTGTTTCCAATAATTTGTGACAAAAATTCTAAGGATTATTAAATAGATGGCTTTCAGCTATAGTGTTTTTCTGGTAGATTTTATTTTTAGAAAGAGTCTCCCTCTGTTTCCCAGACTGGAGTACAGTGACATGATCACAACTCACTGCAGCCTCAATCGTCTGAGCTAAAAGCAGTGTCCTGTCTGCCTGTCGAATAGTTAGAACTACAGGTGGGCAGCACCACTCTTGCCTAATTTTTAAACTCTTTGTAGAGTTGAAGGTTGGTCTTAAACTTCTGGCCTCGAGTGATCTTCCCTCCTTGGCCTCCAAAAGTATTGGGATTTCAAGCACGAGCCTCCCTACCTGATTCAACGATCAACACTTTGCTATATTTAATCTCTCTAAACATACATACACACACACACACACACACACACACACACACACACACACAGTTTTTATTTCAGCAACTGAAAGCAAGCTCCCAATAACATGACATTGCATATCTAAATACCTTAGCATATATCTAAGTATTTAAGAATTGGTATTCTATGTATATCCATAATACCATTATATTTCCACAACATTATTTTTTTCATGTTCCAATTCCTCTAAGATAATTCACCTTTTCCCCTGGAGTTTAGCCTTTGAAATTCTTTTGGGAACTATGGTTTTTTGACGCCTGAAAAGATCTATTTTTATCCTCATTCTTACAAATATACTATTTTAGGATGAAAGCATCTAACAATATTATTCCACATTATTCTATTTTTGCTGTTAAGAAGTTTGCTAATTGTGATGGCTAATTTTATATGACAACTTGACTGGGCTACAAAGTGCTCAGATACTTGGTTAACCATTTCTCGGGGTGTGTCTGTGAGGGAGTTTCCAGATAAAATTAACATCTGAATCACTGGACTGCATAAAACACATTGTCCTTCTCAATATGGGTGGGCCACATCCCATGCATTGAAGTCCTGAATGGAATAAAAAGATAGAGAGAAGGAGAATTTGCTTTCTCTGCCTGACTTTCTTCAAGCTGTCTTCAGCCTTCAATCTTTTGCCTTAAACTCAGACTTCGACTGGAATTGACAACAGTGGGTCTCCCGGTTTTCAGACTTGAACACAAACTGGAATCATATCATTAGATCTTCTGAGTCTCCAGCTTGCCAAAGTCTTAGGACTTCTCAGCCTTCATAACTGCATGAACCAATTTCTCTCCCTCTCTCTCTCTCTCTAAATATATATATATATATATATACACACACACACATACATATACATATATAGTGTTTTTTATATAGAGAGAGCATTTTTGCCATTCTTACATAGAGCGTTTACAAATATATACGTATATATACACATAATATGTAAAAACAGCAAAACGTTCTACATAAGAATGGCAACTGCATCAAAAGTGTATTAGATTCTTCAGAGAATTGCATCATAAGTGTATATAGTTCACTATTCTCTCTTCAGCTGTGCCTAATCAGTCGCATAATCCACACAGTTTTTATTTCCAATTATCATATTTTTATTTCTAGGCAATCTACTTTGCTCTTTTTCAAGTTTAGTTCATTATATTATGGTATCTTATTACTTATTTTTCAAGTCTAGTACAGTATCTTATTACTTATTTTTCAAGTCTAGTTCATTGTATTACAGTATCTTATTAGTCATTTATACTTACATATTTTTTCCTCAGTAAAAATAATAAAGAAATATTTTAATAATTGAAATAAAAACAATAGTCTTATCACACAAGAGCAGCTATTTGCTTCCAGTCTTTTTTCTGTGGGATTTTAAATAGTTTCCAAAATACTGTACTGTTTCCTGCTGTGTTTGCTTAACATATAACATAAGCATTTTCCCATTAAAATTCTGTAAGTTTAAAAGAAATAAAAAATTAAAAAATCCTCAATTATTCTTTCAAATATATTAAGGCTATAAAATTTTTCACAAATAGTAATAACAATATCATATACAATGTGTGTTCAGTACATAGACAATATGAATGTGTACATTATACACAATGCATTAAAATGTTATATTATCTTTTACTTAAAGCGCATTTCACCAAACAGTAGAGCTGATACAATGAAGCTTGTTTCATCAGAGAAGTCAATTGAATCTTTCTGTAGCACATTATTGCACGATTATGGCTTTAAACAAAAGTTGCAAGTCACAAGTTCTTACATTTTTGGGTCACATTGTAGAATGTGTTCCAAATGAAAAATGGAGAAGAAAGTACATGACATCACGCTTCATGTTATGGCATATAAATATTAACTATTTTAACATATAACTGTATGATGAATGATACAGTTAAGACCTATACTACATCATATATAGTTATTATTATAAAAAGTTATACATTATGAAACAGTACTAAAAACAAAATATATTCTTCTCAAATAGTGAAAAAAATTATCTACGAAAAATTCCAATATCTAAACTCTTTATTCTCTGATCCTATTGTTTACTGTGTTTTTGTTGAATCTTTCTCATGGAGACTTATTTCTTTGGTTGCTTTGTGATTTGGGGTTCTGAGATTTTATATATATATGTGTGTGTGTGTGTGTGTGTGTGTGTGTGTGTGTGTGTGTGTGTATTTTTTTTTTTTTTTTTGAGACAGAGTCTCGCTGTCTCCCAGGCTGGAGTGCAGTGGCGCGATCTCGGCTCAATGCAAGCTCCGCCTCCCGGGTTCACGCCATTCTCCTGTCTCAGCCTCCCAAGTCGCTGGGACTATAGGCACCTGCCACCACACCCAGCTAATTTTTTTTTTTTTTTTTTTTTTTGTATTTTTAGTAGAGACGGGGTTTCACCATGTTAGCCAGGATGGTCTCGATCTCCTGACCTCATGATCCGCCCGCCTTGGCCTCCCAAAGTGCTGGGATTACAGGCGTGATCCACCGAGCCTGGCCCTGAGATCATATTTTTAAAAACATTTTCCTTAAGGCCGGGTGCAGTGGCTCATGCCTGTAATTCCAGCACTTTGGGAGGCCAAGGTGGGCAGATCCCCTGAGGTCAGGAGTTCAAGACCAACAAGGTGAAAACTTGTCTCTACTAAAAATATAAGAATTAGCTTGGTGTGGTGTTGTGTGCCTGTATGCCAGACACTAAGGAGCGTGAGGCAGGAGAATCACTTGAACCCAGGAGGTGGAGGTTGCAGTGAGCTGAGGTCACACCACTGCACTCCAGCCTAGGCAACAGAGTGAGACTCCATCTCAAAAAAAAAAAAAAATTAGCCTTATATTCTCAGCATGACTTTTGTTCAAATTACACAGACTACACAGTTGCAAATTTGCACACTTAATGTGAGGTTTCGTTTTTGTTCATAAGTTATTAAGAGAGCCTTTCCCCCATTTCCATCCAAGTCAAAGTCAAGACTGGCAAGTCTCCTTACTGTCTTCCTAGGAGGTTAGGGTTTTATCATATTACCCTTTTACTGAGCGTGTCACTCTTAGAAATCCAAGCCTTACTCTGGTTACCTAATGTAACTAATAGTAACTCTTGTTACTATTACTCCCACAGCACCTGGTTGTTCATACTATTCCTGGTTACAACCCCAATGTGCTCCTGCATGCCCGGCAATGTTCTTCTCCTTGGGTGGTGAGTATATGTGACCAGTAAACTGCTGTGGATCTCATCTGTCCAGTGTTGGGTGTTGGGTGTCTAGGCATCTGTGACTCTCCAAGGCAGGAATCTTTCCTTCACCAATAGGGTGAATAGAAAGCAACAAAATCCACGGGTGTTATGAACCATATGACATGCCCAACCATTTCAGAAGACACCTAGTCAGTTACAATTAACTGTTCCTTGGTTATTTGGTTCTGAGTTATTTGGCAAGGCTACCCCAGACAGAACTGCTAACTGCTGATGGGCTTGAGCTATGGCCTATGTGCCACTGTTATGCCATCTCTTTTAACTCTGCAATGCTCTTGTCCCCAAGAAGAAAATGGTTGTTAACTATACCCTGGTGTGACATGCTGTCAGGTTCAGCCTGTGTTTGGCAGGTGATCCCTGAAGCTTCAGCCTGTAAATGCAATGAGAAAACATTGCCTTAACCAGTCAGTACTTCAGTCCTGCTTACCAGAGCTCAGGCTAGAGCTCTCTGATCACCATGTCTAGCTGGTGACTGTCACTGACTGCTTGGAGCAGCAATACGGACATTGCTTGTAACAGTGCACCTATGGAACGGGCACAGAGGCAGCCCTGTGTGATGTTTGTGGGAATGAAGGTGACCACCCCATGGAGAGCTAAGCATGGTATCCTGGTTGCCATTATTGTTCATGCAAAGGTAGTGACCTTTCTGGTCTCCTCTGCTGCTGCTTCCTGAGCTGCTGTTGCTTGCGCTCTCATGACTCCGAAGGGCATTGAGGTGCAGATCCATGGTGGCCTGTGGCACAGGTGCTAACGAAAAAAGAAAAGAGTGGGGAGAGGAAGGAGCGTTTGGTACTCAAATGATCTCCCAATGCAAAACCCACAGCCAGTACGCCTGGGCTCAGCACTGCTGCCTACCAGCACACCAAACGGCCAATCTTGCAATCATGGGCTTGCTGGCCCTATCCAAGCCATAGACTAATGACTTTACTGGATATGGACCTCAACCCTAGAGACACTGACTCGTACTCCCCAGAGGAAGAGGCAACTACTTCTGAGAAAGGCCACTAAGCTCCCTAATGTTTTCCCATAAGTACCCAGAAAGTCTGCACCACAGGTGACTGTACAGAAAGCTCCAATTTCACCTAGATACAAACTCAAAATATGCTCAAGGAATTTGTGCAGAGAAAGAAACAAAGAAAGAAAGAAAGAGGGAAAAATTCCACAAGACAGAAAAGGTAGGGCAGTGGCAGCAGGAGATAATTTTGATCTATTGAGTCTGGGTTAAAAACCTAGCTTTCTTTCCCTGTACCACTCTGCTTACTATGTCTCTGTTGCAATAAAGATCCTAATCCTTGAGGTTATAGAGAAATACCTATGTTACCTTTATGGCACTGTGGTACCCCATGGCACCATTAATTCAAACTCAACTTAAGCCCAGGCTCTTTAAACCACATAAATCAACCATTATAAGGCTGTGGGGGAAACCCCCAACCTTGATGATACTAATTTGAAGCTCTCTGACAGAAAAGGCTTATAAATATCACCATGGTAAAGAGGATCCCTCACCACCACCCCACCAGCACCAAATATGTCCAGTGACCACCACCACTTAAAAAAAAAAAAAAAAAAAGAAAAGAAAGAAAGAAAAGAAATTTTAAAAAGCAAAGAAAAAAAAATCCTGGATATGGAGGGAAACCAACAACAACAACAACAACAACAACAAAAAACCCTAAAACAAAGATCTGCAATTTGACCCAATTGGGAATTCAAAATATATTAAAAGCATTTATATAGCCAAGATAAAGGGGCACTGATTGGCTTTTGTGCCTCTAGAGTATAGATTCTTAATTAACTTTAATACCTGCTGAAATCCAGCAATTGGCAAACCTTCATGGCTTTAACTGGCACTAGGGCTCAGATTACAGTTATGACTAGGGATCACACTAAATTTAAACATGGTATCCCTCATAATATTAGAGGAGTTATGGAATATAGGATAGAGGACAAAGAGATATGGCTCATCTTAACCATCATAATTACTGTCTTGCCTAAATTTCCCATCACGGTCATAGCAATCATTGCCCTAAAATATCCCATAATGGACATGGATGCTCTGACCCAATTAAAAATAAATGGAAATTAGATTAAATCTTGACACTTATAAATTGGCTTGACAAAATGGGAACTCATGACTCCTCTGCCTCCACCCCAAATTAAAATAATTATTAACATGGCTCAAAGTAATTTAAAACAGGGATTTTGAGGATTAAAATTTGTTATATGACAGTTATAGAGTGCAGGGATGATTATCCCCACTACTTCTTCATTTAACAACCCAATCTGGCCTATTTAGCCTATTCTTAAACCTGGAACAAATAAATAGTGCAGCACACTAGACTGCTACAACCTTAATGCCATGGTCCCATACAATTCAGGCCCTTATTCCCAACAAAATGAGTATTGAAACTTCTGACTCCATCCGTTCAGCAACTGATAGATATTTTGCTACTACGAATTAGGCTAATATGATCCATTGGGTGCCAATGTCAACAGCTTAGCAGTCAGTTTGCTTTTACCTCCCACAAGACACAATGTATTTTTACTAGGCTACTCAAGGGCTACCTCAGCAGTCTTGCCACTGCACACAGCCTTTGCAGGCAAGATCTTAATGACATCCACCTTTCTCCAAGAGCACAGGTATATTACATTGATGATATCCTTTTCCAGGAAGATTTGTTTGGCATATTCATTGAGAACATACAAATATTCACAAAGGAACTCACACAAAAAGGGTGGATCATTATCTCTCACATAGTGCAAAGTCCTGTGACTTCTGTTAAATTCTTGAAAGTTATTTGGTAAACCAAAAGCTGCTCCATCCCTGATACTGTCAAAAAAACAGGTATTAACCCTCTCAGTACCCACAAGGTTAACACAAGTCTAACATCTTTTAGTCTCTTTTGGGTTCTGGAGACAACATATTCTTTTGCAAATTTTCCTTAATCTCACTAATGCTATTACTTACAGACTGCCCATCTTAAAGGGGAACCTCCTCAACAAAAGACTATAGAAGCTCTCCAAAATGAAATCAACAGGCACTCCAGTTAGTGTCCTCAGAGACTTCTGCAACCTCATCTCATGACTCCTGGAGTCTCTGGGCCACCTGTGATGGTCATAAGTTGCTCATGGGCTTTCGATGCCAGAAACTGCGTTTCCTGGCCTTGCACTATACACCATTACAGTGGCAATTACTGGCCACACTGGGCTTTTCCAGAAATAGAGGGTCTCACAGACTTTGAGGCTGTGACCCTCTGTACCCAGCTTCTGTAATGCCTTGTAATACATTGGAGCAGCACCCCCATGAATTTGGTGTGGCTATGAGACCTCTTTGCAACAGGATGGAGTCAAGCTTGGGCCTTCTGGCATATTCTATCTGTAGAAGGTGGTGGCCTCCTGTACCATCAGTCCTTTGCCAAAAACCATGGTGCTAGGGGAAGTCATCCCTTTCCTACAGTCTTTGGCTACCTGGAGAGACCCCTGGGATCAACTGAATGAACAGCAATAGAAGGCCACACACTTTACCAATGATGTTGCCACAATTATACATGATAGAGCTCAGTGGAGACTTATTGCTTTTAATTCCTTAACCAAGATGTCCCTGATAAAGAACAGAACCCAAGGGTCAGCACAATGGGCACACTCCAGGCATTCATCTTGGCAATGGATGCCCTGGTCATTTGGCCTCATACATATATTTTTACAACTCTTAGGCCATTGCCTAAGAGCTGCACTTTAAAGAACTCTTTGAATCTCTTGTTTCACAGATACCCAAATATAAATATGTAAACCAAAATAACAGGTTTCTCTACATATCCTAAGGCCATAATACAAGGCCTCAACAGGACATTCCTAATCTCATTTGGAGTTCGAGACACTAGATTGTTACCAAGGCACTCATCTTATGTCTCAGAATACACAGTGGAATCTTGAAGAAGGCTTTCCATTCAAATGCAGCCTCCCCAGAGGCCTCAGGTAGTCAGCCCCAGGCAGCTAGTTTAATTGATAAGCCTAATGGGTTTTCAAAGAACTATTTAAGTCACAAGGAGACAAATGTCCCTCTACTTACTTGATGTCACCATTGCCACAAGCATTGATTAGCCTCAATTCACACCCACCTGGGAACACCCACTCTCTATATCAATGTCACACAGGTCTCTCAAATGTCTTTACTGGTTATATATGGAGACATACCTAAAGTTCATGTTTTTGGCAACCACCTCAAGATGTGCCCCTCTCCCCTTGGTCAGGTGCCTACTTTGCTTCCTAGGAAGGCACTTCTCCTAATCTCTAAAAGTCTCAGTTATCATCAAGATTTAAACTGATGTCAAAGCATCAAGTGATCCATTGTAGCATAAAGCCAAAAATTAAGGCTTGATATCTAATAAAATAGGTCTCTAATGGCCTAACTACAAGTTCTCCTCCCCACTCTATTCCCACTGATCAGGTACCCCAGACAAACCACCATCCTTACCAAGAGGACCAGGCACAGTTTCTGTTTATCCATGAGTAGCAGGTTTTGTTCCCTGTTTGTCTGCCAAATCAAACAAGTGAATCACATCATTCCACAACAACTGGGAACACCCTACCCTCTTAATTCTCCAAAGCCTACTTCCTACAGCCCTGGTTGTTCACTCTGCTCTTGAGTGCAACTCCTCTGTGGCCCAGCAAGGTGTTCTGTGTCCTCCTCCCCCAGGCCATCAGTAGACGTGACTAATAACCTGCTGTTGATCTTATCTCTTCTGAGTCAGGTGGTGTTTAGCGCTCCTTCACCAACAGGGTAAATAGGAGGTGACTAAGACACACTACCACTAATAACATGTTGCTCTCTTTCATGAAAGGGAGCCTAAAGTGTAGAGAAAAGGCATCAGGTTCACACATATCCTGTGTCCATGCTGACCGTCACTGAGCTGCAATGTGTCCAGTTACATCAGTGTGCACAGGGATCCACTGCTATTGTGTCAGGTATAACTATTACCTCAGGTAGAGATATGTGCATCTGCATCCTCTTTGTTCCATCTCTGGACTTTAAGGTTGATGGTCTACTTAAACTATTCTATGCCCTCCATGAAGTCCATGAAATCACTTTAGAGGCTCACTCCTCTGAGGGCCTGGGAACCCTGTCAGGTGGCAATCAGGCCCATCTGCCTGGGCACTTCTCTTGACCATTGCTTGTCTACCTTTCCAGGGTCAGAGAATATACAGAGAAAGATTTATGATGCCCAAAGTTTCCCTGGGAAGTGAGGCATAGTCATCTCTACACTTGGATTTTCATTAAAATTCTTAATGTTCAATCTCCCTTCTGTTCAACCTAGTGAGCTGGAGTCCTGGCCACCTTCACAGAGACTTGAATAATGACTAGGGTCTCATTACATCCTGAATTCTTCTCCACTAGCCAGTCAATGACTCATTTCCCTTCCCAGAAACATGAAAACTTTTACATCACCATATAGTCATTCCCACTCTATGGTTTGTTCTCAGTTCTTCAGTTTCAGATAGCTCAAAAAATCTTTGCTTTCAAAAAGTCAGGCTATTGTCATACATATGCTGATTTTCAAGACCATGGCTCTTTGTTTGGATTTTAAAAAATAGAAACTTAAGTGATCACTTGTTCTAGATTAAGTGCATCACCCCTCAGTGAACAGCCTTTACAGACTATTAAAGGAAGTATAAAGGAGAAAAGAAATATCAGTTGATAATTTAAAAATGTTACCAATCATACACAGGTGGAACAGCTACTCTTTTTTTTTTTTATTTTTTTTTTATTTTTTAAATTTATTTATTATTATTATACTTTAAGTTATAGGGTACATGTGCATAACGTGCAGGTTTGTTACATATGTATACTTGTGCCATGTTGGTGTGCTGTACCCATCAACTCGTCAGCACCCATCAACTCGTCATTTACATCAGGTATAACTCCCAATGCAATCCCTCCCCCCTCCCCCCTCCCCATGATAGGCCCCGGTGTGTGATGTTCCCCTTCCCGAGTCCAAGTGATCTCATTGCTCAGTTCCCACCTATGAGTGAGAACATGCGGTGTTTGGTTTTCTGTTCTTGTGATAGTTTGCTAAGAATGATGGTTTCCAGCTGCATCCATGTCCCTACAAAGGACACAAACTCATCCTTTTTGATGGCTGCATAGTATTCCATGGTGTATATGTGCCACATTTTCTTAATCCAATCTGTCACTGATGGACATTTGGGTTGATTCCAAGTCTTTGCTATTGTGAATAGTGCCGCAATAAACATACATGTGCATGTGTCTTTATAGCAGCATAATTTATAATCCTTTGGGTATATACCCAGTAATGGGATGGTTGGGTCATATGGTACATCTAGTTCTAGATCCTTGAGGAATCGCCATACTGTTTTCCATAATGGTTGAACTAGTTTACAATCCCACCAACAGTGTAAAAGTGTTCCTATTTCTCCACATCCTCTCCAGCACCTGTTGTTTCCTGACTTTTTAATGATCGCCATTCTAACTGGTGTGAGATGGTATCTTATTGTGGTTTTGATTTGCATTTCTCTGATGGCCAGTGATGATGAGCATTTTTTCATGTGTCTGTTGGCTGTATGAATGTCTTCTTTTGAGAAATGTCTGTTCATATCCTTTGCCCACTTTTTGATGGGGTTGTTCGTTTTTTTCTTGTAAATTTGTTGTGAAAATGGCCATACTGCCCAAGGTAATTTATAGATTCAATGCCATCCCCATCAAGCTACCAATGAGTTTCTTCACAGAATTGGAAAAAACTGCTTTAAAGTTCATATGGAACCAAAAAAGAGCCCGCATCTCCAAGACAATCCTAAGTCAAAAGAACAAAGCTGGAGGCATCACGCTACCTGACTTCAAACTATACTACAAGGCTACAGTAACCAAAATAGCATGGTACTGGTACCAAAACAGAGATATAGACCAATGGAACAGAACAGAGTCCTCAGAAATAATACCACACATCTACAGCCATCTGATCTTTGACAAACCTGAGAGAAACAAGAAATGGGGAAAGGATTCCCTATTTAATAAATGGTGCTGGGAAAATTGGCTAGCCATAAGTAGAAAGCTGAAACTGGATCCTTTCCTTACTCCTTATATGAAAATTAATTCAAGATGGATTAGAGACTTAAATGTTAGACCTAATACCATAAAAATCCTAGAGGAAAACCTAGGTAGTACCATTCAGGACATAGGCATGGGAAAAGACTTCATGTCTAAAACACCAAAAGCAACGGCAACAAAAGCCAAAATTGACAAATGGGATCTCATTAAACTAAAGAGCTTCTGCACAGCAAAAGAAACTACTATCAGAGTGAACAGGCAACCTACAGAATGGGAGAAAATTTTTGCAATCTACTCATCTGACAAAGGGCTAATATCCAGAACCTACAAGGAACAGCTACTCTTAATTGGGCCCTTAGCTAGGTAGTGGGTTTTTATTATTATATATATTGTACATGGCTTTATATATAATATTTTATTTAATCTTATCCACAGGTGTCAGAGATAGAGGGAGAGAAGAGAGACGAGAGAGAGATTCCCTATAATTCAAAAAACCAACTGAAATAGAGTCTTTTAGATTTTAAGAAATTTGCCCTAAGATAGCATTTAAGCCCTGTCACATAGGATTCCAAAATATGGATTTTTAAAAATTTCACTATATTGCCTTTCTCTAGACTCATAGGCCCTTATAAATTTAGAAGAGATACGACTAAAATAACTTTATAAAGTCATAAAGAAGTCACCTAAAAGTCACCTAGTCCAGCCATCTAAAATATGCCTGAATCGTTTCAACAAGAATATTTTTCTTCTTTGAACCACATATTCACCCTAGTGTTTCACCAAACCCAAAATATTTTTTCAGTAATTGATCTGATATGAAAACTTTAATTCATTTCTGAATCTTAAAAAAGATCATACAATTGAATAATGTGCATAATTTTGAAAAAAATTTTTTTGTTCTCTATACCTATTATTGTGTAATACATATACAATATAATCATATATATAATATATGATATATGTAATCCATGAACACACACACATTTAGATGTAATAAAATTCTTCCACAGAATAAAATAGAAACAAATACTTCTCTCATTGGTGGTATAACCCTATCTAATATAATTTAAATATTTTGTTGTTTTTAAAGTGTGTTAGTCTTGCCTCTTAGCTTATCTTTCATATCACAACAATTGGCAGAATTCATTAAAAATATTGAGGTCAATGTAAATTTTTGTTTAATAACCCTACATTTTTTAGTTTAATTTTAGATCTTTTAATGCACTTAATCTTTGTAGCTTTTTTGTTAAAATATGAAAATAAGTTTGCATTTCATGGAAGGGTATTTTCTGGTTACAAAGGAGAGAAGGCCCCAAAGAAGGCAACAAAGGAACCCTCCACTGTATTAGATTCCCTCAGGGCAATTGACAGCTGACTGCACTCTATTTACCAGTCCTTTTAGTTATTTCTGTACAGTAAGGCAAATCAATATGTGTCTTACTGTCAAATCCAGGACTTTCCCCTTGAAAGCTTTAATTAAGATTTGTGACCTTCTCCCAGCTATGCACACCTCGACCTGAATATCCTTTTAGCTCAGTAGCTGTTCAATGATCAGGCACTCTGCTCCATCCATCTGCTCTAACAGTGACCTCCTTCAAATTTTTTTTATGAGCTTTGGATATTTTCTTTTTATAGCTTTGCCAACATAATCATATTACATCCTGACACCAGGCAGTGTAAATTAATTCCCCTTTTTTCTTATGCACCACGCCACAAAGAACCAGATTTTTCACTTTAACACTTGATTAAATTGTGAAAAGGAGAAGAAAAAAAAATTGAGAAAATTTCATCTCACCTGTGTCAGCTTGGAGACTTAAAATGTGAATTTAAAGCAATACTAACTTCCAAGCTACGTACTCCACCCTAGAGTACTGAAGTTTCAGAAAACCTTGAAGCCTTGTGTTTTGGGGTCTGGTGGACCCTGAAATTAATTATACATCACAGGGTACAGAAGATAGAATGTTCTGATATTTTCAGAAGCCCCAGTTACAGCTGCGGAAATTTTAAAAAACAATGCAGATATGCATTGGTTCTTGTCTTGTTTTTATGCACTTGCATGTAAATGCAAATCCTTTATCCTCAGCAAATCCTCTATGGAACATGGAGAGAAAGCAGAGGTGCCTACCTTCTCTTAACTTGAATAGTCTTTATAATTTAAAATATTGTTAATTGCCAAGATTAAAATTCAAAAATTGTTTCCTAGTAACTTATAAATCAGAAGACTTTATGTAGTCTGAAACATAATGTTTCTTTGATGTATTTTTAATCTAAAATAAGGTAACCCAGATGAGGGATAGACCATGATGGCTGAAGAGAAACCTCTACCTATTGTCCCCCTGACAGAAACAACAATTTAATTTAACAACTATCTACACCTTTTTAAGAACCAAAAATCAGGTACTAGCTCAACCACAGTGGAGTAGAGCACCAGGCAGCCTTGTGGGGTCCCTAGTTCTAGGCCTTGGCTCTTGCATGGCATTTCTGGACCTGCCATGGGCCAGATGGGAGCCCACTGCCCTGAAGGGTGAATCCCAGGCCTGGAAGCGTTCACCACAAGCAGACTGAAGAGCTCTTAGGCAAGTAGTGAAAATAAGCAATGGTCTGGAAGTAGTCCCCATGGGGCTGTGGTGGTGGTGGCCACAGAGAGAGATTCCTCTGTCTGTGGAAAGGAGGGGAAGGTGGGAAAGACTTTGTCTCATGGTTTGAGTGCCAGCTTAGCTGCAGTAGACTAGAGAAACAGATAGATTCCTGAGGTTTTGACTCCAGTCCCTGGCTCCCATTTGACATCTCTGAATTCACTCAGTGTGCCAGGGAATTCACTGCCCTGAAGGAAGGACACAGGTCTGACTGGCTTTGCTACCTGCTGTTCATAGAGCCCTAGGGTCTTGAGCAAACATAGGCTATAGACAGGGGGTGGTTACAGCGGGCCTTGGGCAAGACCCAGTGCAATGCTGGCTTCAGATCTGACCCAGAGCAGTCCCAGCAGTGGTGGTCACAGGGGTGCTTGTATCACCCTACTTCCAGCTCCAGGCAACTCAGCACAGACAGGGAGACTCTGTTTGTTTGGGGGAAAGTAAAGCAAGAGAGCAAGAGTCTCTGCCTGGTCCAGAGTATTCTTCTGGATCTTATTGAACACCACAAACGTGGTACCTCTACAAGCCTACGAGAACCACAGTGTTACTGGGCTTAGGGTACCCTGTAATGCGGATATGCCTTAGATCACAATACCCAAATCCTTTCAAATACCTGAAAAGGCTTACCAAGAAGGACAAGTAAAAACCAGCCCAGACTGAGAAGACTACAGTAAATACCTAACTCTTCAAGGCCCCAACACCAATGAACATCCACAAGCATCAAAAACATTCGGAAAACATGGCCTCACCAAACGAACTAAATAAGGCACCAGGGACCAATCCTGGGGAAACAGAGATATGTGATCTTTCAGACAGAGAATTCAAAATAGCTGTTTTGGGGAAAGTTAAAAAGAAATAGATAAAAATAAAAAAAAATCAAGATAACACAGGGAAAGAATTCAGCATTCTATCAGATAAATGTAACAAAGAGATTGAAATAATTAAGAAGAATCAAGCAGAAATTCTGGAGGTGAAAAATAATATTGCCATATTGAAGAATTCATCAGAGTCTCTTAATAGCAGAATTGACAAAGCAGAGAAAGAATCAGTGACCTTGAAGACAGGTTATCTAAAAATACAGTCAGAGCAGACAAAAGAAAAAAGAATAAAAAGGAATAAAGCACTCATACAAGATCTAGAAAATACCCTCAAAAAGGCAAATGTAAGAGTTATTGGCCTTAAAGAGTAGCTAGAGAAAGATATAGGGGTAGATAATTTATTCAAAAAGATAATAATGGAAAATTTCTTAAACCTAGACAAAAATATCAATAGCTAAATACAGGAAGGTTATACAATACCAAGAATATTTAACTGAAAGAAGACTACCTTAAGGCATCTAATAATCAAACTCCCAACGGTCAAGGATAAAGAAAGAACCCTAAAAACAGCAGGAGAAAAGAAACAAATAACATATAATGGAGCTCCAATATGTCTGGCAGCAGAGTTTTCAGTGGAAAATTTAAGACTGGGAGAGAGTGGCATGACGTATTTAAAGTGCTAAAGGAAAAAAAAACCTTTTACCCCAGAATAGTATATTTGGCAAAAAAAAAAAAAAAAAAAAGTCCTTCAAGCACGAAGGAGAAATAAGGACATTCCCAGACAAACAAAAGCTGAAGGATTTCATCAACACCAGACTTGTCTTACAAGAAATACTGAAGGGAGTTCTTCAATCAGAGAGAAAAAAAAAAAAAAAAAGTGTTAATGAGCAAGAAGAAATCACCAGAAAAAATCATCTGAAAGTACAAAACTCACTGGTACTAAAAAGCACACAGAAAAATACAGCATACTATAACACTGAAATTGTGGTGTGTAAATTATTGCTATATTAAGTAGAAAGACTAAAAGGTGAACCAATCAAAAATAATAACTGAGACAACCTTTCAAGACATAGCATATTAAGATATAAATAGAAACATCAAAAGCTTAAAAAGCAGAGAGATGAAGTTAAAGTATGGAGTTTTTATTAGTTTTCTTTTTGCTTGTTTGTTTATGCAATTCATGTTAGGCTATCATCAGTTTAACATAATGGGTTATGAAATAGTATTTGCAATACTCATGGTAACCTGAAATCAAAAAACACAACAAATACACACACAAAAAAAGTAAGAAATTAAATTATGCCACCAGAGAAAATCATCTTCACTAAAGGGAAGACAGGAAAGAAGAAAAGACCACAAAACAACTAGAAAACAGTTAAATGGCAAGAGTAGTCCTTACTTATCAATAGTAATATTTAATGTAAATGGACTAAATTCTCCAATAAAAAGACACAGAGTGGCTGAATGGATTAAAAAAAAAAAGAAAAGGAAAGAAAGACCCAATGATCTGTTGCCTATAAGAATCACACTTCACCTATAAAGACACAAATAGACAGAAAATAAAGGATGGAGAAAGATATTCTATGCTAACGGAAGCCAAAAAAGAGCAGAAATAGCCATACTTATATCAAACAAAATGTACTTCAAGATAAAAACTATAGAAAGAGACAAAGGTCATTATATAATGATAAAGGGGTCTATTGAGCAAGAGGATATAACAGTTGTAAATATATATGTATCCAACACTAGAGCATCTAGATATATGAAGCAAATATTATTAGAGCTAAAGAGAGAGAGAGACTCCCAGCATAATAATAGCTGGAGACTTCTTCAACACCCCACTTGCAGCATTGGACAGATCTGCCAGACAGAAAATCAACAAAGAAACATTGGACTTAATCTGCATTAAGTCAGGTGAACCTGATAAATATTTACAGAACATTTTATCCAACAGCTGCAGAAGACACATTCTTCTCCTCAACAGCCTGCACATTCTCAAGAATAGACCATATGTTAGGCCACAGAACAAGTCTTAAAACATTTTAAAAACTGAAATAATATCAAGCATCTTCTCTGACTACCGTGGTATAAAACTAGAAATCAGGAGGAATTTTGGAACCTATACAAACACATGGAAGTTAAACAATATGCTCCCAAATGACCAGTAGATCAATGGAGAAAGTAAGAAGGAAATTGAAAAATGTCTTGAAACAAATGATAATGGAAACACAACGTACCAAAACTTATGGAATTCACGAAAGCAGTACTAAGAGGGAAGTTAATAGCAATAAGCACCTACATCAAAAAAGAATAAAATTTCAAGTAATCAACTTAATGATACATATTAAAGAACTAGAAAAGCAAGAGAAAACTGAACCCAAAATTAGTAGAAGAAAAGAAATAATAAACATCAGAGCAGAAGTAAATGGAATTGAAATGAAAAAACAACACAAAAGATCAATAAAATGAAAATTTGGTTTTTAGAAAAATAACTGAAATTGACAAATCTTTAGCTAGACTAAGAAAAAAAGAGAGAAGACCCAAATAAATAGAATTAGAGATAAAAAAGGAGACGTTACAACCAATACCACAGAAATTGAAAGGAACATTAGTGGCTACTGTAAGTAACTATATGGAATAAATTGGAAAATCTAGAAGAAATGGATAAATTTCTAGACATGCAATCTATCATACAGTGTATCAAGATTGAACCATGAAGAAATACAAAACTTGAACAGACCATAACAAGTAACAAGACCGAAGCCATAACAAAATGTCTCCCAGTAAAGTAAAGCCTGAGACCCAATGACTTCACTGCTAAATTCTACCAAACATTTGAAGAAGAACTAATACCAGTCCTACTCAAAGTATTCCAAAAAACAGTAGAAAAGAATACAATTGAATTCATGGAGACAGAGAGCAGATGGATGGTTAGCAGAGGCTGGGAAGAGGATCGTGGGATAGTGGTAGGGTGGTGGTAAGGGATGGTTAATGGGTACAAAAAAATATAGAAAGATAAGACCTAGTATTTGATAGCACAACAGGATGACTACAGTCAATAATAATTTAATTTTATATTTTACACTAAAAGAGTGTAATCAGATTGTTTTTAACACAAAAGATAAACGTTTGAGGTGATGGATGCCCCATTTACCCTGATGTATGCCTGTAGCAAAGTATCTCATATTCTCCATAAATATATACAACTAGTATGTACTCACAAAAATTAAAAATAAAAAGTCAATAAAAACTCATTAATTAATTAAGTAATTTTAAAAAGCTAGTCCAGTTACAGCAGAAATTTTCCTTGAGTATTTCTTTTATTTCATAGGCAGTTGTCCAACTAAGGCCAAATAGAATGGGCATTTTGCTGCTGTGTTTATGCATGATGTAAACTCGTTTGAACCTAAGATTCTTCTCTTTCTTTTAATCCTTTTTTCAAACTTGCTTCAAAATTTATCTGGGAAATACAAATTGGGTCATTATTATTTCTATTGCTCATATACACTGTAGTAATTATAAATGCCAATAGAATTTTTAGTTGTTTTAAAACTGTAGCTTTTTGGTATTACTTGCGCTTTGGTGCAATCACCCCCTTTAATTCATGATGATCTCATTTCTTAAATTAGAGATAGTGATAGGATCCAGTTCCTAATTTTATCACTGTCTATGACTGGAGGCAAATAACTAACTCTTCATAACACATTTTCAATAACCTGTGAAGTTGAGCAGCTGGAAGAAAATTAATAAATGTGTTTTCTGAATTAAAAAAATACAGAAATGTTTCAATAGACTAATTTTTAAGATTGCAATTTTGCAATCTTAAAATTTTGCATAAGATACTCTTATACATTTTGCATAAGAGATTCACATGTAAATCTGACCCTGACCAAAGCATACCTTATCCAGTTTCTTTTTCTCATTTTACAACTTAAGAGAATTGATGCAAAGCCAAATTAATCAATGCTATTAAAGGCAGTCAAGAGGAAAACAAAACAAGTGGCAATCCATGTGTAATTTGTAGATATCTGAGAATTTTGGAGCTAAAAGGAACTTGAATCATCAGCTCATTGATAAACAAAACAAAAATAAAAACAAAAAACAGCTCTATGTTCAAAGATGTGTATAAGAGACCAGATTGCTGTTATGACTGATCATCTGACCAATTTGAAAATCCAGTCTAAAGCTCATGTCATTGGACTGTTAGGGCAAACTTATAAGATAATGGTGGTTTCTATAATTTTTTTCAAGAATAAACATCAGTTTCTAACATCAGATTACTAGTGGACATGGTGGTGTGATTTGTAAAGGTAAAAGGCCCAGCCTCTGTTTGGGGGAGATGTGGAAGAAAAAGGTAGATTTTCTGATATCCTTCTTTGAGGCCTAGGTCTTTATTGTGCTTAGGGGAAAGGGATTTTTCCTCTCAAATTTTATTTTATTGTGATAAAAGTAACACTTAACATGAGATCTAGGTGATTAGCAATTTTTAAGTATAGAATATAGTACTGTTGACCAAGGTCCAATGTTGTACAACAGATCTGTAAAGCTTACTCATCTTGATTTACTGAAACTTTATGCCTATTGATTAGTAACTCCCCATTTCCTTGTTCTGCCATCTCCTGGCAACCACTATCATTCCACTCTTGGCTTCTACAAATTTGAATATTTAAAATGCTTCATGTAAGTGAGCTCATGCAGCATTTGTCTTTCTGTGACTGGCTTATTTCACTTCAAGGTTTATCCACATTGTCATACTCAATAGAATTGCCTTCTTTTTAAAGGTATAAATATACCACATTTTCTTTTTCCAATCATCTATTGATGAACAATTGGGTGTTTCCACATTTTGACAGCTGTGAATAGTGCTGTAATGAACAAGGGAGTGCTAATATCTCTTTAAAATCTTGATTTAAATTCTTTGGAATAAATATCCAGAAGTGTGATGGCTGGATCATATAATAGTCTTATTGTTAGTTTAGGGGAAAGTTTCTGATAGTAAGATCTAGTAGGGAAAGATATGTACATTTCTTGCCCTTGAGTCTTACTTAGAAGTCAGTCTGTGTTCTTTTAAGGCTTTATGAAAAAAACTTATTTACTACATTGGTAAAGCCATCTTGCTTGGGATTAGATTGTTGGGGTAGAGGAGACTTGGTTAAATGAGAATTCTACTTTGGAACAATAATATTCTGAATGATAAAAGTTCCTTATTGATGTGATTTCAAAGTTGTACTCATTGAGTTCTGACATAATTTGGATATGTGTCCCCATCGAAATCTCATGTTGAATCTTCAATGCTAGAGGCAGGGCCTGGTGGAAGGTGTTTGGATCATGGCGGGTGAATTTCTTATGGCTTGGTTCTCTCTTCCTAATAGTGAGTTCCCTCAAGATCTGGTCATTTAGGAGTGTGGCACCTACCCCCCCAACTCTCTCTCACTTGCTCATCCTTTTGCCATGTGACATGACTGTTCCTCCTTTGCCTTCTACCATGATTGGAAACTTCCTAAGGCCTCTTTAGAAGCCAAGCAGATGCCAGCACCATGCTTCCTGTATAGTCTGTAGAACAGTGAGCCAATTAAATCTCTTTTTTAAAATAAATTATCCATTCTCAGGTATTTACAACAATGTAAGAACAGCCCAATACAGGCTTTGAATTCCATAATTGCCAAATTTTAATAATCATAATGTGTACTGATTTATTTATCTGCAGAGAGAATTATTGACTCGATTCCAGGGAGGCAGGACATAATGAAGTCAACCTTGCCTGTGGGAGATGAGCAGACACCTGAAACAGGTTACAAAGTAAGAAAAGAGCCAGTCAACTGAGGACCCCTGTGAATGGGCTCAACTAATGAACTCTAGTAATGATGTTGAATAACCAGTTCCAGGTTTCCCATTTCTGCACTATAATTCTCTCATGTTATCCTCAAGGCCTTGGTAAAGTTTACTATGAACCACAATCATCCTAGTAATGTCTCTGCTTTGGACAATAAAGTAAAATTGCTGAGAACAATCCCAGGAGGATGTAGACCAGAGAAAACTGTAGCGGGCTCAAGAAGCTTTGGAAGACAGCAGAAGTCTCTCTTTGGAAGAGAGCAGAGAGACCAGAGCAGCAGACGAGAGGTGATGGGCAGCACCCAGGATAGATTCATAGAATCTGAGGATTGTCAGAAACACTCTGTATGGGTAATACTAAAAAATATGCTACATCCTGCAGTATAAAAGTTACAACTATGTTTATTGAGGTTTTATGGCAAAATAACCCCTCAAGTTTAAAAAACCTACAGTTTTTAGATAATCTGCTGATTCGGAATATATGTAACAGACAAAAAAGCATTTTTGTTAATTAAATACTTTACATAAATTATTCTTTATTAAAAAATCATGTACATTTAGATAATGGTAGCATTAATGTGACAGTATGTATTTAGACACAGACACATGGCTTTGTGGACTCCTCTAATAATTCTATAGAATCCTAGGAGACCAGGACCCCCATGTTGGCAAACATGGAATTGTATCATAAATCATGACCCTACTGGCCAGCCCCCTGACACAATCGTGTCCTGTAATAAGTATAATTTTACTGTCTAACTCATAAGCCTTCCTCCACCTATCTTTAACTCCCCACTTCTTCCATTTAGAATTATAGACTATTTGAGCTAAAAAAAAAAAAAAAAAAAAAAAAAAAAAAACCAACTTAGTGCTCTTCTAATCTATTTCTCTCAGGTGGTTCATAGATATTGAAAGGCTAGATAACTATGATTGTCTACATGCAGAAGACAATCCCAGAGGGCCTCAGCAATATATCTGGAAAATAGGATGTAGAAATTTCTCACGCTAGACTCTATCCCACAGTTCAATCAGTTGTTCAGTCCTGAGTTCGGGAGCGAATATTGGGCACTGATAGCATATCACCACTTGAGGGCTGTAGGCTGACACATTAGTGCATCCTTTCCTAAGCCATATCCAAGCCTCATTAGTTACATGGTGCATAGTCACATGGTAGAAAATCATTCTTGAGGGAACAATTAAGTATCACTCCCAAAAATTCTAAATCATTTTCAATGTGACTGAGATGGAAAAGCATCATTTAATTAGCAAGTGCAATAAAGTTGTGACATTTAAAGTAAATTATGACATACTTTTCTCTTTCCTTGGTACACTGAATGGTGATATATTGATCTTTATAGTTGCCATTTCCAAGTTTTAATTGTTTTTTCTTAATTAGTTAATCCAAAAAATGTCAATTAGGTAATTATCCCTCTGCTGTTTGAATCATCTTCATTTATTGAGCAAAAGAAAATTGACTTCAGAAGGAGAAATGCAATTACAATATAATACCAGGGGAAATATTATATCATTGAAGTATTATAAAACAATATTGTATATGAGCAAAACTCAGTTTATTTTATAGGTGTAAAAGAAATGTTCTTTTTCTGAATTCTAAAAAGTAATTTCCCAAACAAATGATCAAGTATAAATTAGCTAATCCAAAGTCATTTTTATTCACTTATGAATGTATTAATTCATTTGAAAAATATCTGTTGAGTGTCAATTATATGCCTGCCCAAACAATTTTATAATTGTTTTTACGGACTCCAATGGATGAGAAAAAAATTATAAAAACTATTAACACAAATCCATATATAATTCCAAAATGTGGTAATTCTTAGATTAAAAAAAAAATTACAAGGTTTTATGTGAGTGTATCAGGACTTGGCTCATTGATAGTATGAACTGTATAAAGGAAGAAATGTAGTTAACTGGTATTGAAGTAGGAAAAGACTATTTCATGCAGGAGAGACGAGCACATTTTAGGAACTGAAGGAAGGTTAGTGTGGCCAGAGCAAAGGGATGAGGGAAAGACAGACACAAGATGAAGTGGGTCAGTTAGTAGGGGCCACAGCTTTTAGACATATTAAGAATCTATTCTATCCTAATAGTGACAGGAGGTCATTGAAGGATTTTAAGTGATAGTTATGACAATCAAAACCGAATTTTAAAAGGTTCATTTTGGCTACAGCAAATGGAATAGATTGGAAAAGAGGAAAAGTAGGTTCAAGAGATGAGTGAGGAGCAATTGCAGTGTTTCAAGTGAGGGATGGTGGGAACTCAGACATGTTGGAGTTCAGAAAGCAATACCTCAAAGTGAAAACTTCAGAAGCCGCCTCAGAAGCAAAAGTTTTTCTTTGATCTTGGCCTGTCTTCCTGTCTGGCAGTCCCATTCTCCCCTGAGGCTTATCATAAAAACTAGAATCCCTCTTCCCCAAGGCAGATCGCAGAAATCAGAATCCCTGTTTTTCCAAAGCCAGCCATAAAACCTAAAACTATGACTCTAATCTTCCCTCTCCCTTTCTGTGTAAAAACTGGCCATAAACAAATTATCTAACTCATTCAACCATAGGTCTGAAGAACCCCTCCATTTCAGAGAGGGTCCTGCCCCAAATCCAGAAGGAAAGAATGCATGCTCAGAGCAGCCCAGAAGAATCTAGACTGACAGACCTTGCTGGATTTCCCCGGTCAGACTATTAGCATGAGATTATACCAGTTTTGTCTAATCATATTTCTGTACGGGAGTCCATCCTTTTTTGAACCTAAGTGTAAAAATGGAAAATTGCCCCTGTATCTTGGGATCTTCATTCTGAAGGCTCCTGTGTATTCGTGTTAAATAAATTTGTACGCCTTCTCTCCAATTAATGAGCCTTTGTGAATTGATTTTTCAGCAAACCTTCTATAGAAAGTAGAGTTTATGTGTTCTTTTTAACAATCCATAAAGTCCCAAGTTATTTGTGTTCCACAATTGACCTATTTTTACAGAATTATATGTGTCAAAGGAAAAAAGAAAGCAGAGCGATATAATAGAAGGTACATGTGGTTTGGTTTAGAATCCGTTCTGAACTTTTGGCTCCTCCGCCTATTATCTAAGGGACCTTATACAAGGCACTTCAGCTCTTGAAGCCTCAGCTGCCACCTCTTTGGAGGTCACAAAAGAATACCTCTCACAACTGAGATGATGAGGTGTGACAATGTACGTGATTCTCTCAGCATGTGGAAGGCAAGTTAATATTGAAGAGCCGCAGGACAAATCAGCTGATCTCATCCCTTCGGCTTAGAAATACCACCTTTCTTTTGAATCCTGTTCCTCCTACTGGATTTTCCTGCAAGTGAACACCACTGTACATCCCCTAGAAACCCAGGAGACATGCGTTTCCCTCACCCTCCACGATCAAGTCATATAAACTCTAGTCTCTAAACAGGTCTTAAATCTGTGGATGGACTGCTTTTCTCATCCTCTTTCACGACCCAACAACACCAGCCTCTCTAGCTTAGATGATCCTCTTCACTGAGTTTCCTGCCCCAGTTTTGCTGCCCTCTCATCCATTCTTGACACCAGCCTAGCAAATCTTACCATCTCAGTTCTTCAGTCGTCCCCTTACATCAGGAAAAGCTCACACAATTTCTTAATATAACCTGTAACACACTTCACGAAATACACTCTGCTTACTTCCCAGGCTTCTCTCTTGCTGCTCCTCTGCTCCCCTCTGGTCCAGCACTTGAAAGAAACTACCCTCCATTCAGGACTTGTAACTCTCAGACACACTCCCTTTCACCTCCAAACACAGGCCACTGCACGTTTGTGCTTCCTCCTGGCTGGAATGCTCTTCATCCAAGGCTTCTCTTCACTTGGGCAACAACTACTGAAAACTGAAGTTTTGGCACAGATAATACCTTGTTTGGGATGCACTTTTTTTTTTCACTTGATGGTATCCTAAGTATGTAGGATTGCCTGTAGGGAGTCTGACTGGATCGCCGAGAGTCACACAGGTTGGAGGTGGTGGTGTCAGAAGACACAGGCCTCCTGCCACGTGTTGCAGTGTCCCTCTTCCTCCATCATGCTGACACCAGCCTTATCTATCTGCATCGCATTTGCTGTCTTCATTAAGACTTAGATACATTATTTTCATGTGGTTTCAAAATGTTGTACATTTATATTGTGGGTTATGGTTTTGCGCCTAAAACAGACCAGCGTCACCTCCTCTCCAAAGCCTTCTTTGACTCTGCTAGTAAGTGGAAGTCATGGCTTCAGTGCTCTTGTGGCATTTGCAAACATTCCTGCAACAGTTTTCAGACTTATCTTCTTTCTCATGATGTTGTGAATGCTTTTGAAACTAGGACTATATTGGATTCATTTTACATCTCTGGTACCCAGGACTGCTCTTGGGACAGAGAAGCACTGAGTATTTGTTGAACTTAATTGCACTCCAGAGCTGAAAAATGTCCAGATTAGGGCAAGTAAAGACATGCCACAAAAAAAAAAAAAAAAAAAGGATGCAAGTATTAAAAAAAAGGGGGGGGGGGAGAAACTGAGATGATGGCTCTCCCTTCTGGAGATACAGAGTTTAAGATAAGGCCTGGCTCTGACTAACATAAAGACCAAGAAGGCAATAAAGAAAATGGTGCAACTATAGGAATAGATGTCCTGTCCAGGTGAGTACCAGCAATCCCTCAGTGACTCTCCTGCCTTTTTTCACTCAGGACAGAGAACTGGAGTTGGGAAGGAAGACGCTCTTACTTTCACAAAGCTGGACACTTAAGAGCACTTTCTATGCCTGCTCTGGAAGCCTGAAGTCAGCGCTAGAAAAGCTGGTTTCACTCAAGCCTGTAATCCCAGAACTTTGAGAGGCCGAGGTGGGCGGATCACGAGGTCAGAAAATTGAGACCACCCTGGCTGACACAGTGAAACCCCATCTCTACAAAAAATTAGCCAGGCGTGGTGGCGGGTGCCTGTAGTCCCAGTCACTCGGGAAGCTGAGGCAGGAGAACCTGGGAGGTGGCTTGAACCTGGGAGGTGGAGCTTGCAGTGAGCCAGATGAGGCCACTGCACTCCAGCCTGGGCGACAGAGAGAGACTCCATTAAAAAAAAAAAAAAAAGAAAGAAAAAAAGAAAGAAAGAAAGAAAAGCTGGTTTCACAAGTATTACAGGTTCCTGGCAGAATTAGAATCATTCAATTGTGATAGAAATGAAACCAAGCTTGGGGCAAGAATTCAACTGTTACTCCTGGTCTTCTCCTGGGGCCTTGGGCAAATCTCTGAGTTTAATTCCCTCCTTCATTCAATTGTGATAGAAATGAAACCAAGCTTGGGGCAAGAATTCAACTGTTAGTCCTGGTCTTCTCCTGGGGCCTTGGGCAAATCTCTGAGTTTAATTCCCTCCTTTGCAAAATAAGCGGTTTGAACTAGATGATCTCCAACAGCTTTTTCTGGTTCAGGAAATCTGCAATTTATGGGCTTGACATACGATTTACTTAAAGCAGCTACATAGCCAAGGTTGAGAAAACAGTCAATGTCAATGTATGCACTGCAGACACCCAAACTCATCCTTTTCATTCTTTACTTGATCTGCACTAGCAGAAGCACACAAGCCTGACTCCATCCCCTCATCCATATATGGTAAGCAGCACAGCCAAAACCTTCTTCAACCAAAAGATAGCGATGCAGTGAGGTTGTAAAGCAGGAGTTTTCAAAGTATTATAATCAACTAGGCAGTTGTTTTAAAAAAACAAGTTCCTAGGCCTTGCTTCGGACATGCTGCTAAATCAGGATCTCCAAGATAGAGCGCTAGAAATGTATATTTTTTTACAAAGTTCCCCTTCAATTTTGATTTGGGGATCATTTTTAAAGGAAAAATTTGTATTTCCCAAAGATTAGCTTATGAATTACTTTCATAAGAATTATGAAAGATACTTGTTAATAGCTGGAAGTGTGGCCAACAATCTGCATTATAGTAATTCTTCCAGTGACTTTATAAATACCAATATCATCCATAACTTAGCATTTATACACTTACAAATGAAATCTTTACAAGGACAAAACCTCAGGATCTATAAAACAATGTAGTAAAAATAGGCAATCATGGTTACAGTATAGGTTAATGTCATCGTGAATATTTATATTGTATTTTTCATTTCATTTAAGCTCCAAGACAATCCTGTGATATCAGAATTGTTACCCTCATTTTACTGACAAACTGAAGTGTTAGGAAGTTCAGGCAACTTACCTGGAATCACAAGATTAATAAATGTATGTAATGAAACTGAAAATTAATGCCACACAGCTATGAAACAGCCTATATTGCTGCAAAATGTGTAATTAAACATTTAATACACCTTTTCATTAAGCAATTGCTGAGGTCTTATCCAATGAAGCAAGATAGAATTATATTTCACTTCCTGTTGGTCAGTTTTATTAACTACTACGCAAATGTTAATGTCATATAATAATAGATTAACCAAGATAAAGTGACTGTTAACTACTAAGCAGCAATGTTTCAGTGATATCCTGGAATCATAAAATGATCTAAGGTAGTCATCATTTTAGTCAACAACCCTGAAACACAAATATTTATAGTTGAGAAGCCCAGAATTATGCTGTCCAAGGTCTCATACAGCTAGTGAGGAGCCCACTCAGCTCCAGACCTTAGTTGCATGACTTTGCTTTACTGATCTTCTTTACACTTGGGCCATGGGCTGGGTACCAATCCATGGCCTGTTAGGAACTGGGCCGCACAGCAAGAGGTGAGTGAGAGGTGAGCAAGCAAAGCTTCATCTGTATTTCCAGCCACACCACATCACTCACATTACCACTTGAGCTCTGCCTCCTGTCAGACCAGTGGCAGCATTAGATTCTCATAGGAGCATGAGCCCTATCGTGAACTCTGCATGCGAGGGATCTAGGTTGTATACTCCTTATGACAATCTAATGCCTGATGATCTGTCACTGTTTCCCATCACCTGAGATGGGACCATCTAGTTGCAGGAAAACAAGGTCAGGGCTCCCACTGATACTACATACATTATGATGAATTGTATAATTATTTCATTATATATTACAATGTAATAATAATATAAATAATAAGTGTGCTTTACACTATCAACTCTGTGTTCTTAAATTCAATATGCTGGTGATTTGCTTTAGTGCTATAATAAAACTTCATTAGACATGATTTTTTTTTTTCAGGGAATAAAACTTTTTTTTCACTTACTGGTTCTTCTAAATTTATTTAATAAAACATTTGTGAAAATGTGTGCTTATCTTGAACTCTGGTAAATTAAAATAGAAAAAGTCTCCCAGATTCCTCATTCTTGAGTTGATCAGTTTTGGTTATAGGACAATAATAGGTCTTTCATAACTATGATGAAACTGTATGGGCCTTAATATTATAAGACCTAGCTTTGATTTTTAAAAAAATTTCACCAAAAATCGTCATAGAAAAGCTATATTAACTTTAACAGAATACTATATCTTCCCTTTCCTGTGGACCTAACTTTTTCTCTTCCTTCTCATTGATGTGACAAACTCTCTAAAATATGTGGACACACATGTATTTTCACAAAAGGAAAAATGATAATGAAAAAGATATCATCAAAGAGAAATGTCCAAAGAATAAACCAAATATTTATGAGCTGTAGATAGACTTGGTGAAAGTTTTCTAATTGAGGCTTTGGTTTATTTATTTTGTTGTTTGAGGAGTGGTAAAGTTTTGCATATGCATTACTCTCATTCAAATTTTACATGACACTTCAGACTAAATATCCATTTCCTGTCAAGTGTTTTATGGTAGGAGCCATTTCTTTCACAAAATCAATATATAATTTCCTAAATAAAGAAAAGGATACTTACAAATCTCTGATTAAAATATGTTGTTATTTCTGAGACAGGTTTAAAAATTTCTGATACACTTTCTTTCCTGCAAATCAAAAAAAAAAAAATGAAAAGCCAGAAAAGGTGGCAATTCAGTTAATTAATCAAATTTTAATTACTTTTGGCTTTTTAAAATATTTAGTTAAAACTGGTTAGCATCACGACTTGCCCGACTTTCTTGGGAAAAGCCGAACCTCTAATTCAATCATAAAATTTTCTATTAAAAGTCAAAAGGACCTTATTTAAAATAATAGTTACTAGTTCCCAGGATTATCAGCTACAAAATCCAGTGGATGATTGCTGCATTGATGCTGTTAGGGATCACTGTCAAGTTGAGAAATCGTCATGTAAAAACAACTGATCATTACAGGAAACATTTGTAGCCACATAAAAATGATTGTAGGACAATATTTGGCATGATACCACCTTTGGACGTTTGTAGAAACACATCAAACTTTGAGAACATAATTGTAGAGAATCTTCTGCACCCTTCATAAGTGTTCTAAGGCATTGTACCAATATTCCCAGTACCCACATAAGGATCATGTCAAAGAAATCGAACCATATTGCTCTTGGAAATCAAAGTAAACTACCTATATATAATTCCTATTCACAGAATAGGCCTTATATTTCAGGACTTAGCATCTGGCATAAGAAGGGTGAAAAATAATGGGAGTATGAACCGTTGGTACACACATTAGCCACTCATAGCAATAAGGCATTTTGCAAATTCCCTTCACCACACTCTTAGTGCCTTCGTTCAGCCTACCATTCACTCTTCCTGGACTGTGGCAACAACATCCTAATGATTTTCTTGTATGCATTCTTGCTTCCTGCAAATCCATTCTTTACACAGGTGTCAGAATTATTTCAAAGCAAACATAGTCATGATTATTCTATAATTAACCCTTATTAGTCTGCCTATCACCTATAATATCAAGTCCAAATCCCTTCACATGGTACATGGTGCCCTCCAAGAACTAGCTCCACCCTACTTTTCCTTCTTTTTCACCCATGCCGAGCCTGCACCAATCCTAAAGCTCCACAATCACACTCCACCAGTAGAATCCTGTGCTTTATTTCTGTCACTCCTATGGCTAAGTTTATTTGCCCTCAGTCTCTTCCCCATCCCCTTGCTAGTATACCTTCTTCATCTATTCTGGGTCAACTTGGGCAATCCTTTCCAGAGCCTTCTATGCCTTCCTCAGTCTAGGCAGGTTCCTCCTACGTGCTCGAAAACACCCTGATACATATCTGTCTTTGTGCTTATCACAGGCATTACACATTTCGGTCTAGTGTCTGCTTTCCTGCTGCAAACAGATTTTTTTAAACCTTTTGAGGGCATGGACTGTGACTCATTTGTCTTGTCCCCAGCACAGTGTTTCACAGATGGTAGGAGGAGTGCAATAAATATCTGTTGCATGTCAAGGTGCATTAGGTGTTTTTCAGACTTGGAGCTGCCTGAATGCATATTTTATCACCTAGGAAGAATTTTAAAATTAAAAGCAGACATCATTTTAACCTTGTTCCCATACTCAGTTTCTCAAATGATATTTGCTCTTCCTCACACTCTTTGTCTGGGACTTTTTCCTTTAATGAGTCCTATATGTCCAGACCAAATATAAGGAACTGAGAAGAGGAAGTGAGAAATAAATGAAGAAATGATGATACAGGAAGTAGTAAAAAGATAAAAATTTGTAAACTTCAAAATGTATATAATGTTATGTAAATATGCACCTCTAAAAGACATGATTAAGAAAACAAAATTTTGTAGTCTTAACATTTTCAACCATTTGGACACAGCCCTTGGCAAAGATCTAGTAGAAACTATAAATAGGAATCTGGTTTAAAGTCTGTTAGATAAAACTAAACATTGCTATTTGCATTTTTAAAATGCATGTTTAAAATATCCCTATAATTTTATAACCCATGATTAATTTTTTTTATTTTACAGAATTCCACCTATCCCTGTCTATTGCAATACAACCAAATAAAAAAATGAGTGAAATAGTTATGTTTTTCCCTCTCCACTTCTTTCTAGTTTATTTTACATACAAATGTACCTATGTGGTGGAATTTGAAAATATTTCATCCATATTTTTTATTACTAATGTCCATAAAAATTCAGATTTAATGAAGATCTGCTTAACACAAAAATACTAAAGGTTAAGAGACTATGAGAGTCTCTACTCATCCTTTAAAATATCAATTATCAAACGTTTTACTAACAAAAGTGCGGTAATTATTGGAAAGGTTTTAAGAAAGGTAGCATGCCCCTAACAAATACAAAAATAATTTTTGTGTGTACTTGTCTCCTATATATGAATATTTATACTATGAATTATAAATGTTACTATACTAATAGTCTAATATAACTTATTTGCTTATATTATTATATATGTTAAATACATTAACAGACATTACAATGAAATAGAAATAGATATAATTAGATGTTCTAATATGCTTTTCATGATCCTCAACATAGGATGCAGAATTTGCATGATGGTTCTACCACACAAGGTCTGATTCTTTCTGCATTCTCGCTCCTTAAACTACAACTAAATCAAGAGAAAACCTGGTGATATACATAGAAGCTAAGACATACCAACAGCCAAAAAAGCCAGTGGACTCATCAAGGTGTATTGATACCCTTTACAAAGGGAGCAGATTACAGTATGGGTGAATCAGCAGAAATTTATCACAGTAGAAACACATGCACATTCAGAATTAGCAGAGATCTTGAATATCATTTAGTCATTTTCAAACTATTGTTTTTAGCTGAGGAATATTTTCTTTTTAAATGAACCCCTTAGTAGAAGGCCTACATTCAAGATAGATACAAGCAGTACTGCTCTGGGTACCTCGGGCTTCAAGGTCTCATGCTATACTCACTCCCCCTCCCTACTCCTCTCCTTCTCAGGGAAAACTACATGTCTACACTGCCACTTTAGAGATGAGGCTACCAGGCTGGAGATGGAACAAGAGCAGCCATTTCAAGAAAGATATAATACCGTAGCTAAAAAGATTAATCTTGGTGCTTGTCCATTCTCCTTTTTGATGGACAACCAGTACTTGCTTGCAGGGACTCGTTTCTCTGTGTGTTCCAAGCTGACTTCAGTTGTAAATATAAATACTTAAACAATAAACTAACAGGATTTAAAGTAATTTTTGGTACTAGGGTTTGGTAAAATAATAAATACTTATTTTTTCTTCCAAATATATATTTTCTAACTTGAGTTTTAATTACTCAAGCAGCTAGCCATGGTAACATGCAAATAATATGCATAAAGGAGAAGAATCTATTGGATCTCAAGCACAAAATTTCAGGGGGTGCCCAAAAGCTCAGAAATCAAGATGAATAACATGTAAATGCCATACATTTTAAAAATAAAAATTTATGCAAAGATTTATGATGATCAAAATATCAAAATTTTAAATACAGCTTTAACCCTGAACTTGTATAACTCAGTCTCATGTATCTCACCTGGTTCAGTGACTTCTCAGAAAAATGAATTGTAAACATAAAAATCATGTCAGGTTAGTTACATTATGCACATTTCTGTCTCAAAACTACAAGGACTGTAGAGGGAGAAGGAAATGTAGTTTGGAGGACAAAGTCCAGTTAAAGGCATGTTCCGGTAAAGGCTTTTATGCTTCAGTCTGTAAGATTGGGGATCAGGTTAAGTTGCTTGGGAACAAATAAGCAACTAGACAACTGTAACACATGAGATAAGACCTAACCTATGCTTTCATCTGAACTATTTTACAATATCAATGAGCTACTAAATCTACTTATAGCTACTTCAATAAGTATTCTTTTTTTTTTTTTTTGAGACAGTCTTGCTGTGTCATCAGGATGGAGTGCAGTGGCACGATCTTGGCTCACTGCAACCTCCGCCTCCCGGGTTCAAGCCATTCTCCTGTCTCAGCCTCCCAAGTAGGTGGGATTACAGACGCCCACCACCATGCCCAGCTAATTTTTTTATTTTTACTAGAGACAGGGTTTCACCATGTTGGCCAGAATGGTCTCGATCTCCTGACCTCATGATCCACCCGCCACGGCCTCCCAAAGTGCTGGGATTACAGGCAGGAGCCACCACACCCGGCCCCTTCAATAAGTATTCTTTTAAATTTTTGTTTTGTTTTTAAAAGCAAGGCATAGTTCTAAAATACATAAAAACCTGAAAGCTAAAATGTGTCCAGTGAACATCATCTGACTATGTGAAGCAAATTAACCACTTCAACTGTAAGACCTACTTTTAAAAGTCTGCTCTTAAGAGGATGCATTTAACCTCTCAAGCATTACAATGGTGAGCACAATCATCACAGAAATGGTGACATTAAAAAGGATGTGCATTCACGAGGATATTTTCTGTCCACCAACTCAAATGAACTAGCTTAGGAGAATGAATGACTCTGCCTGACACATAGTAAGTACTCAACATACATATACTAAATGAATAAATTAATGAAATGATAAAAGTTGAGAGATGGCTGGAAACAGGTATACTAGGACCAGATTATAAAGAACATTGAAACAGAGACTTCATGCTGTGGGCCACTGAGCAAAGGTTTGATGAGGTTTAACAATAACAACAACAACAACAACAACCACCACCACCACCACCAAAAACACATGATTCCTTATAGAAAGAATGGGTGATGGGTAGATTGGTAGTGAGCAAATAGCAAATCTAGCAAAAGTTTTGGAAATAGCCTTGGCAATGGTCTATGAGGACCCACTAAAGGGTGAAGACTATAAAACTGGAGGAAGACGAGTGTGGCGAATACTGTTGACTGGTTTCCATTTGCTCCTCTGCCCCTTTCTATAGAAATAGAAAGTTTAGCTGGGTACATAGCCACAGATAGTATTACCAAGCCTTCCATGCTGCTAGGTCATGCAACTGAATTTCTTCATTAACTATGGCTAGGTGCAGAAGTGATACATTCCACTTCCAGGTTACATACTGAAAGAGAAAGGAATGTGATCTCCCCTTCCTCTTTTGCCCTTTCTGAAAACTGGACTGCATCTGTGGTTATGAGTCATGCTCGATGAGGTGGACAAACACAATACCTTGGAGATGACAAAGCAACTAGATGGAAGGGGCCTGCATCCCTAACCTGGTTAAGCCACTATACCAGCCCTGTAGCACCTGGCCTAGATTGCACATGAGATAGAATTAAACTTACATTGAGATTCATCCACTGTTATTTTTGGATTTTGCAATAACTGCCAAACTGATGTCTAAAACTAATATATATGGACATAAAAAGCATTTACAAAATGGAAAAATCCATGGAATGTGGAGATAAGCTACACTGAATGAGGGAGAATGATGAACTCAAACAATTCCAAGTTTTTTATGCCCAGGGAACTAGGACAACAGTGGAACCACCAACAAAATAACAGGTGAGAGGGAGACAAGTGGAATTCAGATGGTGGAAAATATCCAAGGCAGGAGCTGAAAGTATGGGCCTGGAAGTCAGACAAAAGGAAAAATTTGAAAACAGAAATGTCAGCAAATTTGTATAGTATATACAGATGAAAAATGTGAAAATTAATAGAATCTAAGACTAAGATAGATCAGAGAATGCCAGAAGCTGAATGATGGGGTATTCTCACAGAAGGCAGGAGAGAGCAGCAGTAATCAGCAAAGGTTCAAAAAAAAAATGTTATTATCCTTTATAGGAAAGAGCTAATGATTCAAATCATGGAATAATAGAATTAGCCTTGATTCAAGCTGACAAACAAATTTAAAGGGAATCTAATGTGGGCTAAATGCCTTAAATCCATTTAAATCTCCCATGAAAAACTAAAGCAATCATTTCTTGAAATAGAAAGGCATTAATTACGGTTCTGAACAAGCCAGATCTCAATAATTCTTTAGTTTAAATTTCCAGAATTCCAAGAGAGAAAAAAAACACCCAACAGGTACCTATGTCATTCTGTCCTTTGTAAATTCTCACAATAGAGGAAGAAAAGAGGTGACAGGAATGAAGGGAAAATGAAGCATAAGTATCTTGCTACTCACACATTCTTTCTAAGAGGCTGATTGCTTTTGTTTTGTTTTGTATTTTAAATAGGGATGGGGTCTCACTATATTTTCCAGGCTGGTCTCAAACTCTTGGCCTTAAGCAATCCTCCCACCTTGGTCTCCCAAAGTTTTGGAATAACAGGAGTGAGCCCATGTACCCAGCCAGGGGCTGATTTCTGTAAGTAGAAATGGCAAACTGAAACAAATCCTCCTCCTCAATTTTTATTGTTTCATTGGAAGATACAGTGATTTAAATTTCACATTAAGCTTTGAAGTTAATAAAGTTGGCAACATAGAAGCCAACTGTTACGTATAAGAAGAAAGAGTTTGGGAATCTGTATCACTTGTGAGATGTGTTAATATTCCTGGAAGGTCATCAGCATTCCAGAACATTCAGGCAACATTACACTAGGCCCTCCAACAGTCCTTCTTCCCCACCTGACCTGGTTTATCCAACCAGGAGGATATTTTTCAGGGAGAAGTCAGACCAAAGATTTCTGTTTTGTATTCCGTTGTCCACTTCATATTGACAAAACATGCCATTTTAGCTTTGTCTTTGAAGATTCTTTTCTCTCTAGTTTTAGTCTGCAGAATGTGAAGTATAGCTGCTTAAGGGACATCAGGAAAGATTCCAGTTTTTTTCACCAGCACATTTTCATAAAAATCAATCATACTAATTCACTTTGTATAAGAAATTGATATCCCTCTCTCTTCCTTTGAAAATAATTATGTTAGTAATCTCCTTTTTCTCTTCACATAGTGACTGCATTTTCCACGGTCTTTCCAATTGTTTGGAAGACAGTTTTCATTGCTGTTTTTAGTATTATCCTTGAATCCTATATACAGTATTCCTTTAAATTCTTAATACTGGCATGCATTTTGGGATTCTAAACCCTGTCATTTTTTTACTTAATGACCAGACAATACTTTTCCTTTCTCCAAGTAGATCAGGGTGTGAAAATCTGTTCTAAAATGACCTTTCCTTTACATATGGTTGCAGAATACCTGAACAAAGGTTGCTGTACACCAAGAAATTAGCTTGAGGGGAAAGAAATCTTTTTTTCTTATTTTGAGTTGGTGTAAGAGAAGAGTGTGTATATGTTAAGTGGGAGCAGGGTAGAGGGTGGGGGTTGCATTTCATGACACAGCGTTCGACATGCAAAATTGCCATTGCTTCACTCGTATCTGTCTGTATGTATTTTCAGGTGTGGCCTGTGTGGTTCTAGAATTTCTGGCATTTAAATATAACCTGAAAGCCACTCAGATCAACCTGGAAAGAGCTTCTCTTTACTTTTTTACCATGTGCCACATAAAAACCACAGCACCAAAATAGCAGATTCACACTTTTTTTTTTGTAAACTATTCACTGCTTCTTAATGTTTGCTTGCAAAGCCTCAATAAAAGAAGTAACTTTTAATTTTTTCTGTAACTATTAAACTTCTTAGTTTATATTACTTTCTTACCAATATTATAATCCTCAAACACCAATAAAAAAGTTCATAAGCTTTATGTATCTTTCATATGACTTACAGGTTTTTTTTTTGGCTTTTTGTTTTTTGTTTTTCAGACAGTCTCACTCTGTTGCCCAGGCTGGAGTGCATGGCGCTATCTCAGCTCACTGCAAGCTCCTCCTCCCAGGTTCACAGCATTCTCTTGCCTCAGCCTCCCGAGTAGCAGGGACTACAGGCGCCCGCCACCACGCCCATCTAATTTTTTGTATTTTTAGTAGAGGCGAAGTTTCACCATGTTAGCCAGGATGGTCTCGATCTCCTCGGCCTCCCAAAGTCCTGGGATTACAGGCGAGAGCCACCGCGCCTGGCCAACTTACAACATTTTAATAGGTATATCTGAGATTAAAGAGGAAATTGTTAGGCATCACAGTTAATTTTGATGTTAATTATAAAATAAATTGAAAAAAAGTTAAGTCTAAGCCCAATATTGTTACATACATAGATGCATATTTCTATCTGTCATCTATAAACATTTGTGCTCACAAAAAAAAGCCAATGAAACTATGTTACATATAAAAATGACCATACCAACTCACTGGGAGGAAAGGGAGCAAACAATTGTAGAGTGCCCATGATTTTCCAGATGCTTTAAACATTCTCTCACTGAAACCTTTCAAAAACCGTCAGAAAAAATAAAAAAATTTAGTACCATTGGATGCCTAAGGAAGCTTGAGGTTATAATCGAGCCAGTGCCGAGCAAGGTCAAGTCATGAATCCAGGTCTGCCTGCCATACTGACTTAATACTAGTAGTAGTGGTTGACTAAGTTGATTCACAGGAGCAACAAAAAGAAATGCACTTTTCAGACTTTGTCTGAAAGTAAAGTTGACGAATTCTACTTTAGAGGTCACTTTTGATATATCCCATATTTTTTCAAAATGGTTTCTATAAGATGCCCTCTTAGCATTATAGTTTAACACCAGATATTCCATCGCTTCCTTGATAAGATCAGTCACCTGCTCAAAGGAGTCTGGTCTGTTTCAAAAAGCACACACAAATGCACCCATAAGGGCAGCTCAAGACTACTAATAAATGTATTGTCATATTGCGTATCCACCAGAAAGTGATTTGATAGACTCCAGAGATACAGAGGGGAAAGGTGGAAGAGAAGTACCAAAAAAAAAAAAAAAAAAAAAACCTAGCACATATCCCCAGTTTTAAAAAATGTTTTTGAAGTAGATATTATCATTTTGTGCCCTTTTGAGTCAGTCAAGATACTGCTATTAAATGGACGTGATTTTGGTTAGCTAAATGACCCCTTACAAAGCAATAAGCAATAGTTTCTTCTTCTGCATAGGGAACCTGTCGGAAATTAAAGGGCTTTTGCAAGGTCAACCTGCTTGAATCTGGCTGAGAGGCAGTGTCGATGGTGTGTGCACTGGGCACAGGAAGTTAGATGGTCATAAAGGTTTGGTCATGGAAGGCTAAGGCTGGCAAAGACTAACATTAAAGACAGTATAATGCTATGCACGCGAGCTTTGGAGACAGACTGGCTCTAGAACATAATAGCTATATGACTTGGGCAAACTCAGCTCACATTTCTTTATTTATACTGTGGAAATAAAACTTCCACCTCACAGGATGTTGTGAAGATTAAGTGAGACAATGTCTGAAAAGTACTTAATGTAATTCCTAACACTTAGTAAGTGTTTAATAAACAGAAGTTGCTATTATGACTATTCTTTGTACCAAAGGAAAAACTGTGCTTTAGAAGGTTGAATGACTAGCACAAGGTCATTCCTTTACTGACGTGTCAGGTTAGGGGGTGGAGGATAAACTCAGCTTCATCTAAAACCAAATGACCTCTAAATAACCAATTACATGCATAGGACCAGAAAATATCTATGAAAATTTCAAATGCATTTTAACTATTTTTTTTTTCATTAAAAACTGACTTTACAACCAACTTTCTTTTTTCCTTTCCATGACATCTGTTTCCTTTCAAAACTAACTCTGTGTGAATTCCTGTGTGATTTTGATCTCATTATTTCTTGGACTGAAGGTCTCTCTCCCAAGTCTACTTTGTCCTAACATTGTCATAGCTCTTTCATTCTCCTATACCCAAGAAAAAGCACACACAGCAGAGAAATGCATTAGAAGGATCTTATTCAGAGGAACATTTCTTTACTACCTATTTAACATGCTGCAGATTTAGATGTTTTTATCTAAATAAGATGCAGATAGTTTTGAATTTTAGACTAAGAAAGTAATTTGAAATAAAATTTTGCAATAAATCCATTTTAAAGGGCCCTTTGAAGAGTGACTCCTAGGCATTATCTGTAAGAACAATCTCTCAAAAGGAAACTGGCCAAATTAAGGTTTCATATTTTGCTCAACAATAAAGAGACAAAGGTTGAAATGTTCATTTCTGGTTTTCCTACTTATGTTTACTAAGCAATGCAGCCTAACCTTATTTCTTTTTGTCATTGCTGTCATTTTGAAAATTTTTTTAACCCAGGTATATGGGTCAACAAGAACAAAAAGAAAAAGCTTAATTTTTCTAATTCATGATCTTTCTAGAACTGGAGAAGCATTGATAGAAGTTCACTGTATTAGGCTGTACAGACTATGTACTTCATGGCTGCAAGGAAGACTAACAGCTAAATGTTAACACTGTTGATGTCACTAATTTGAATTTAAAAATATACTAATATGCTTTTTACAAAGGTTTATTTTTCCCTAAAGGGGTGTTAACTAGGCATACTAAATTCTAAACATTACAATTATATACTATATATTTGCCTTTAGAAGATGAATTATTTAGATATGCTTCATTTTAAGGCATTACATTAAATTAAATTTAAAGGCAAGAAGGCTATAAACAAAATGAAAATAAACAACAACAACAAAAAACTTGATGAAAATATATTTAATGTCAGACCAGGAACAGTGGCTCATATCCGTAATCCCAGCACTTTGGGAGGCCAAGTTAGGAGGATTGCTTGAGCCCAGGAGTTCAAGACCATCCTGGGCAACATAGTGAGACTTTACCTCTAGAAAAAATAGAAAAAATTAGCTGGACATGGTGGCATATACCTGTAGTCCCAGCTACTTGGGAGGATGAAGCAGAAGGATTGCTTGAGCCCAGGAGTCTGAGGTTACAGTGAGCTATGATTACACATCACTGCACTCCAGCCTGGGTGACAGAGAAAAACCACATTCTAAAATAAATAAATAAATAAATAAATAAATTTAATATTTACATTAAGTATCAAAATAATCTCCTTCCTTTAATCTGAGAATGACTACAAGTCTCATATTTAGGCCAATGACAGTCATAACTAGCTGAATTTATACTTCCTATAACAGTACCTTGCTCATGTCAGGATTTGTCTGGCTCAGAGAAAAATGGCAGCTGCAGTGCTGAGTCACTAAAACCAATTCTCAATGAAGCAGCTGCTGCTGAAAGCTGGGCTTCAAACAACAATCAATCTCTGATTGTTACAGCTAGTCTGTGGATTTTGTCAGTTGTTGGTACTTTCACCACATTGCAGTATTACTGTTGTCATATCATACTGCACTAGTTGACATAACATCATCTTGTAGAGACCTTCAATATGAGAATATCCACATCCTCATGAATGCGTAAATAAGCTTTTGAAGGAAGTGGTACAAAGATCATATGTTCTAAATGCTAAAATACTAATTTTCAGTAGAATGATTCCACTCACCTCCACATTTCTCTGAGGCACTGGTCTGAAAAAATCATACTTCAGCCCTAAAACAAATACAAATATGGTGTTCTGGGTCCCATTGTTTACCCCGAAAATATATGAAAGTCCTAACCCCCAGTACATGTGAATGTGATCTTATTTGGAAATAAGGTCTTGGCAAATGTAACCAAGTTAAGATGAGGTCACACTGGAGTAGGATAGGCCCTTGATCCAATATGACTGGTGTCCTTATAAAAAGGGGGAAGGCAATGTAAGGACAGACACATGGAGAATGTCCTGTGAAGAGAGAGGTGGGACACATCTACCAGCTGAGGGATACCTGGAGCTACCAGAACTGAAAGAGGCAAGAAGGATCCTCCCCTCTAGGCTTCAGAGGGAGGATGGCCCTGGAAACACTTTGAGTTTAGGCTTGTGTCCTCCAGAACTATGAGCAAATAAATTTCCTTTGTTTTAAGCCACCCAGTTTGTGGTACTTTCTTGTGGCAGCCATTTTGGTACATCCACCTGGGGATGATGGTAGACTCTTAGCAGCTCCTGGAGGGCACAGGTATAAACTATGTTAATCCAGGAAACATAGTAATTTAACAGACTCTTCTTTCAGGTTACATTTTCTCAGATTCATATTTTTTAAATTAAAGCATCTCTAAATGTGTAGCCAGTTCCTAAGATAAGCAAAACCAGGATCAGACTAATAGATCTTAGATTAAAGAATACATTAAAATAGTTTGAAATGAACCAAGTATTCAAGAATAGCTTGTGCTTCTAGTGCTTTTAGGTGTCATCTCATGATCTGTGGGTATTAACAGATATCAAGCTATCACCACAATTACCCATGCCCAGAAGTTTCAATACACTGAAAAGAACAGAGATGTAACAGAATCACTGGAGTCCAATTTCCATGAAGTTTTTCAAGGCAAAGGAAATGAAGATGAAATAAGACAATCGGGATAAGGGAAACAACAGAAATAGACCCAAGGAATTGAGTCACTAAACTAAACCTACATAATTTATTGCTCAAGCCTCTCTCTTGGAAGGCAGACAAACAGCAGCTAGAATCAGACATCCCTGAGTGTTGCTAGCTCCGCTACTGACTAGCTCTGTGTCTTTGGACAAGTTATATACCCTCTCTAAACTTCAGTTTACTCATTAGTAAAGAGACAGTAATAATTTTACCAACCTCATAAAGAAAGCTTTCAGTAGTTGTAGAAATGTTATTACTAACTTCAATGTTAGCTTAAGTTGCCACTTCACTCATAGAAAAGATATTCCTCTATGCCTCAGCTTTATGTTTTTCCACCAGAAAGAGGCCAGGTACTTTGGGAGGCCAAGGCAGGTGAATCACCCGAGGTCAGGTGTTTGAGACCAGTCTGTCCAACATGGGGAAACCGTGTCTCTACTAAAAATACAAAAAAATAAAAATAAAAATAAAAGAATAACTGGGCATGGTGGTGTATGCCTCTAATCCCAGCTACTCAGGAGGCTGAGGCAGAAGAATTGCTTGAACCCGGGAGGCGGAGGTTGCAGTGAGCCAAGATTGTGTCATTGTACTCCAGCCTGGGCAACAAGAATGAAACTCCAAAAATAAAAAATAAAAAAAGGAGACAAGGAAAGAAGAGAGAAGGAAGGAAGGAAGGAAAAAAGAGAGAAGGAAGGAAGGAAGGAAGGAAGGAAGGAAGGAAGGAAGGAAGGAAGGAAGGAAGGAAGGAAGGAAAGAAGGAAGACCAACTCCAAAATTGGTGAACTCTAAAAAGTACTCACAGTGCCAATAAAGTTACCGCCACAATCACCTGGACTCAACTGAACAATTTTACTCTTCACTGCAAAGAGTAAAACCTTTGCAAACTTAGTTGCTAAGAATGTCTCTAAAATGTTCCAATTTCTCTCTCCTGTTAGGTAAATACAAGATACTGAAAAAGGAATTATCCTTTTGGTAACTGAGTCTCTTGCAGTTTGATGGTCATCATTATAAATACCTAATATTATTAAGATGGTCTTTTTAAAATTATAATTTAAACTAATAAATATATCACAATAGCCTTTTATAATGTATAAAATATGCTTATAGTGCTGAATCTATCCTCTGATAACATCATCCTATTATTTTGCTTCATTTTGCTTCTTCATCCATATATGAAGTTTCAAGTATCTAAAAAGCCAGCTATCATGTCCTAAGTCTTCACTTCTAGAGCTAAAATAAGTATCAATCATATACAATATTTTTAAAAAACTCCCCCAAACTGTTCTAGAACAGTTCAATTTTTTAACCTAAATATAGTTATTGATATTTAAGACTGAAAAATATCATATTGTTGATGTCAGTATATCAGTCTGTCCTGATATCATTGGGTCTACCGTATGTTCTTTTCTTAGCCTTGTGTCATCAGCACAGTTGACTGAAATCCCTTCTAATATTAAACAGTTTGTCAAGAAGAGTGATATGAAGAATGTCACTAAAGATTTTCCTGCACCTTGAAATAGGTCCTTTTAAGAAAGAAAGAGAGGGTTCATAAATAGATCTTGGATCTGAAGACTTTTTAAGACGGAAATATTCCTCAAAGTGATCTACAGATTCAAATACAAGCCCCATCAAAATCCAACTTGCTTTATTACAGAAATTGACATACTGATCCTGAATTTTAATTGGAATTCAAGAAATGCAAAACAGCCAAAACCCCCTTGAAAAAGAACAAACTTGGGGGACTCACCTTTATTGATTTCAACATTTACTAACAAAGCTACAGTTACTAAGACAGTATGATACTGGCAAAAGACACATAGATCAATGGAATAGAATTGAAAGTCCAGAAGTAAACCCATACGTTTATAGTGAATTGATTTTCAACAAGTGCCAAGGCATTTCAGTGCAAGAAAGCACTGTCTTTTCAAAAAGTTATGCTGAGACAATTGGATATCAGATGCAAAAGAATAAAGTTGGACCTATACCTCACACAATACACAAAAATTAACTAAAAATGAACCATAGATCTAAATGTAAGAGCACACACTATGAAACTTTTAGAAGAACACATAGGAGTAAGCCTTTGTGACCTTCGTTTAGGCAATCATTTCTTAGATATGACACCAAAGCACAAGTGACAAAAAAAAATTGATAAATTGAACTTCATCAAAATAAAAAGCCTTTGTGCACCAAATGACAGCATCAAAAGTGAAAAGACTACCTACAGAATTGGAAAAAAACACTTGCCAATCATATGTCTGATAAGAGACTTGGACCTTAAGTATATATAGAACTACAACTAAATAATAAAAAGATAAGTAATCCAATTTAGAATATGGGCAGTGAACATAAATAGACATTTCTACAAAGAAGGTATGTAAGTGGTCAATAAGCACATTAAATGATACAGAGCATCATTATCCCCTATTAGGGAAGTGCAAGTTAAAACTATGTTGAAATATCACTTTACACTCACTAGGATGATTATAATTTAAAAAGACAATGACAAGTGTTGAGAAGGATACAGAGAAATGGCAGGCCTCATTCATTGCTGGCTGGAATGTAAAATGATGCAGTCTCTTTGGAAAATAGTTTAGCATTTCCTCAAACTGTTAAACATAGGGTTACCATGTGATCCAGCCACTCCACTCCTAGATATATAACCATAACAAAGAGTAATGAAAGTATATGTCCACAAAGAACTTCTACAGGAATATTCACAGCAATGTTGCTCATAATAGCCTAAAAGTGGAGAAAACATACAGGTCCATCGTCACTGATAAATGCATAAATAAAATGTAGTATATTCTTACAATGTAATATTACTTGGCAATAAAAAGGAATGAAGGATTGATACATGCTACAACATTGATGATCCTTGAAAACATTATGCTAAATGAGAGGAACCACATGTTGTATGATTCGATTTATATAAAATGTCCAAATATCAAATTTACAAAACAAGAAAAATTTGTGGTAGCCTAAGGATGGTGAGGGAGTCCCTAGGCTTTGCGGGAAATAAGGAGTCACAACTAATGTTTATAGGATTTATCTTTGGGGTGAAGAAAATGACTTAAATGGATTGTGGTGACGTGACAGTGTGTGAATATACTAGAAACTATTTAAATGGGAGGCTTTTATGGTAGCAATTTATGTCAATAAAGTTTTTTTAAGCTAAATAAATTGACTCAGATGATGTTAGTGCTGAGCGTGAATCTCTGAGGGAGGACTGCAGTGTGCGGTATGCCATTCATGTTTATCCATACAATTTATTCTTGTAGCATTTTGATGAACACATTGATTACAGATCCCAAATTGAGCTTATTTTATTTTTTCAAATGTAGAAATAAGATGCCAGCTTGTCACATTTAACAAATCATGTATATTTTCTACCTTTTGATTATTCTTCTAAAGCACTAAAAATGTCTAAGTATAAATATTTAATCTATAAATGTAAGTGTCTTATACATAAAAGGTTTATTAAATGAGTGGGTCTTGAGATGAATGGTAATATTGATTGCAGAAATAGATCAATCACTGGGTTTTCTCTCTTATTTACAATCCTGTCGCAAATATGTTTTCTTGAAGAAATCACACATTTCCATATGAGAACATTTTCCTTTGGTTGCTTAATAATAAACATGATCATTTTAGCCTAATCCTTTAGGCTATAGAATTGCAAAGGTTGGGAGAACTGCCTGCTTGTATTCTAATCAAGAATTTGTACTTAAAAAAACAGAAACTTTTTAGTGTAAGTAACCATGTGCTCATTTAATTCCAAGATATCCATGCCCTGTATACTTTCCAGCGATGACAATTGTAAACATATAGTAAGCCTTCTCAGCCCTGAGGTCCAAGCATGAACATGATTGTATCTGTGGTTTAGTCTGTAAGAGAACAACATATCCCAAGGCTACAGCGTGATCAATTTGGAAGGTACCTTAGAGGAGAATATGTTTAACTCTTTCATCTCAGTCCTCTAGTTCCATAGCTGAAATCCTACATGCTTTGGTCTCCGAGTTGCTGAGATGAAGAGTGAAAGTGTAATTAGGTCTCCAGAGATTCAGCCCAGTGTTCCTTCCACCATATCATCTTGTCTTTCAAAACAAAGGGCAACATGGGCTTCTTCACTTTTGACCATATTGTCCATAACAGTGGAAGTGCATATGAGCATGAGAAACCCACCTTAATTGGTGGGGGCTTTTCTCATGTATGTCAGAATCCACCAGGCTCTGCTGTGTTCAGAAAACACCTGCAAATGATTCAGTGCTTAGCCTTCTCATTTATCCAGAAATTTGTTTGGCATTTCCAACACATTTGTAAAGGAAAACTAAAGTAGATAATTAATTTTCATGCTCTTTCAGAATATTTTAATATCATGCTGCACTAGATAAATGTTTCCATTTTTATTTTTCTTTAACGCAGCTCTTTCTATTGTGTACTGTGATTCTCTTTGTCTTTTCACATGAAAGCTTCTTTTTTTCTTCCATTTTTTTCTTTTAATTGTGTTCTCTAAATATAGCATGAGCAGGAACCTCTCAGCTAATAGATTTTCAATTACTTCATTTCTACATTTACAGATTCTCCTCTCGCTACTTCATTAAATCAGTGCTAGTGATACACATAGGCAACTTTACCAAAAAATACCTTAAGACTGAGAGTTATTAAATTATAGTTTTAACCTGCACTTGTACTCCTGAAATTAAAATAATATTTAAAAATAAAAATAAATACTAGTTAAGAAGACGCCTTTCCTTTCAAACAGTGGAACTCTCGCCATGTTTCACTCTTGCCATTTCACTGTTTGAAGGGAAAATCATATTCCTTTCACAAAGATAAGTTTACTCAGTGCTTTTGTGGGGAAAACAATCAAGTACCTATAGCTAGATCATATAAGAACCAAATGGTCTCACAAAATGATTTCATATTCAGTTTTATTTATCCGTAGATCGATTATGCACAATGTCTTTAAAAGCACAATTAAATTTTGCATAGTCTCTGAGGGAAACAGCACAGTAAGGAACGAATCTTTCAGATGTCAACAATTTTGAAAATATCTTTCTAAAGAGTATTCACACATACATAGAATTCTCTATGTAGACATTTAAAAATACATTCAAGTTTATTTTATATGTATATAAAGCCTCATTAACTTGCTACGTCAATTACAGACTAAATAAAATTCTAATGAGAGCTAGAGATCTTTAAACTTTGTCAGGAAAAAAATTATTTTAAAGTGTTTAGAAGCATGTAAATAACATGCAAATGGAAATGTCTCTTCATTTTAAAAGTTCATGTGACTTCTATTTGGTAAAGTGTAGTTTCATTCCTTATGAAAAGTTGCTTTGATTAATAATATTATATAATTCAAGCTTACTGTTTAATATTATTTTAAAAATGGGTGTTCCATTAGGCTATGATTCTTTTTTGCTCAACCCTATATTCCCAGCAGTATCTAGAGGAGTGCCTGGCAGATGGTAAGTATGTACTCAATAAAAATTTGTCAAATGAATGCTTAACAAATAAATAAATGCTACTGTTAACATAAACATTTAACATTACCAAGATTCCTTCTCTTCAGTGATTCCTGGTTCAGATTTAAGGTAAGAGGATGTGGCAGCCAGTAGTGGTCCTGAGATAGGTCTGCTTTTGCCAACAAACAAAACTTTCCTCTGGCCTTAATTCAGAAAGACTTCTGCCCAGAAAGGATCCCCATTAATAAGGAAAAATCAAGCTTAAACTCTAAGTTTATGTTAAACTTCCATGTGATCTGTGCATCACACCATTATGAAAGCAACAATTTCAAGCGTGAAAACAGGAAAAATAAGAGTATAAACGAATGAAGGCAATTGGTTAAATGTTAAATATCAGGGAATTGGATTTATTAACATCTCAAGGGACAGTATTTAAATTATAATCTCAAAGCACTCAGCAAACTAAGCCAATACATTTCCTACTCTGCAGTAGAGTAAGATGTAGCCAAAAGTTGTATCATTACTTTTATGAATTTGTAAATCAAATATGATTCATCACTTAGTAAAGATCGTTTAATTATTATAATTATACAGTAACTAATTTAGTCATCGTGTGTGCCTGAAGTTGTCAAGGAATAATATACACGACTTGGCCCAAACTAGTTCTGCAAATATAAGTTATGTCTAATATTTCCTATTAATGATTCCAGAACCAGCACAAAACCAACCCATTACAAAAACATGTTAGACTCTAAGAAGATTAAAAGTACATAATATTCTAAATTATTTTTAATTAACAAACTAAGGTTCTAGGAAGCTTTTTCTTTGAATTCGCATAAAAGATTAGTACATTTAATTTTAGTGTATATCCTAATCAGCATGATATAAAGAACTTAATCCAGTGATTCAGGACAATAGCAGAAAATTAGAATTTGTGAGTTTATCTTTAAGGCTAGTGTACACACCACACATACCTGATGTATGACAAAACCCTTATCTTTACTTGTGTCCCTTAATGGCTCAAGAAAGAGCTACGTGATTCCTGCATCTGTGAAGCTGGACTGAAAGAATTTTTATTGGTTTTATGAGTACATTGAGATGTGGCTGAAAGCCAGTGTTTAAATTGGATAGCTTCCATATCTTTCAAACATTAGAAACATACAGCTGAAAAAAGAGCAATAAATATCAACAGAGTTTTCTGGAAACATCAATGTAAGAAAGATTCCAAGCAATTCCTGCTAAACCATGATGAAAAAGGAAGTAGCATTGTAGATATGCCCAAAACTGGAGACAATCCCAATACTTCTGCAATCATTCACTCATAAACTCCCCTCAGTATCAAATTCTACATATTTCACTAAGAATGAAAGCCGAGTTAGCTCCAAAACATAATCTACATCAATCACCGACATCAATAAAAAACAACTAATGACGCTAACATAATTGTGATACTAGGTTAGGATAAATAGCTGCATTTTGGGGGTAGGTGATCACCAACATCTATTGCAAGTCAACTGAATAACCACTTTGAAAAAATGTGTACATTTCCAAGCATTTTGGTGATGTTCATGTGAGCCCCTAATGAATATGTAGCCACGAGTAGCAATTTTAGACTCAAGTCCTCCTGGATAAAGGGAAACACCAACAGCAACCTGTTGAAAGCTTTGATCATTATTCATTCATTTAACAAATGTTTATTGAACAACTGGAAGAGAGTTGGGGTAAAAAAGCCTTAAAGACTAAATAAGAAGTAGCTATGTGAGATGATAGATATGTTAATCTATTTCACTATTTTAACTATTTTGTTATCTGTATATATTTCATAACATCATGTTACAAACCTCAAACATACACAATACAATTTATTTTAAAAGAAGACTAAAAGAGAATATAGAACATATATAAGTAATCAGATACATAATTTACGCTTTATAATTCTAAAAGGGAAAAATAAGTCGTTAGATAATAATGAGAACTCAAGGAGTATTTAAATTAGATGAGGAAACAGAGACAGCCTCTTTGAGGAGGTGAACAACCTGGAGATGTATGTGGCAAATATAGCTAGTGTGCATAGAGCAAACATATGGATCATTGGTGGTCTTGCCTTTACTGGCTTTTATCTATAAGCCAGTTCTGCTTTGACTCCCTTAGTACTACGTCTATAATTTCGGAATTCCCTTGTTTCTCTCATGTTCCACTCCCTGGATGCCTGACACCCCCATCAAACTTCTTGCCCCCTCACTTCTCCCAGTTGGGTTTCTGGCTGAAGAGCTAAAGCTGCAACTCCATGGACCTGTCACACTGTGGGTCAGGGACAGTGACAGCCAGACATGTGGCATGAATGGGAACAAATCTCAGTAGTGATACATCAGTTTTGCTTGATGTTATGGGAACAATTTCTTAGCACAATAGGCAAATTTAACTTCTTTCAAATTCAAATACTATACTTAAAATATACTTAAGTAAAAAATTTTATTTAATTCTCCATGAACTGATTATTTTCAACTGTATAGCAATGTAGTGTGCAGTTTACCTAAAATTAAAAATGAGATTTATGCAATTGTTACTCTTCTCTGAAAGACGATTTAAACTTTCATGATATGTCTACAACATACTATTATTTTATGTAACAAACTTATCAGATCTTTAATGGAGACAAAAAGTCATCTGGTCAGATTATACTGGTACATACAATAGTTGCATAGTCAATTGTTTTTATTTATAAATATTTGTAAGCGCTAAGTCTGAAGATTTCCTAGAAAGAAAAAGAATCTCTTAAGAATATTATATCATATCCAGAAAAACAAAACTCACAATACCATAAAAGATAAATTATTATTAAGGGGAGGAAAAAATACAAAAATATAACATGGTTACCGTTGAGCTCAAATTTTACAATTTCAGGCACCTTTTAAAGTTTTTGTTTCAAAGCTCCAGATCTGGACAGAACATAAATAACTACTTCTTTCTCAGTATTTTATACATAGAAGAATAAACCTAAAATGACTTTTTTTCCTTATATAGTCTAGTATAATAGTCAGTAATAAGAGATCCTTATACAGGGTATCTAATTTTTTTAAAAGTAAGCTATTTTGATTAGCATTATCAATATCAAGCTTATTCTCTCTAGAAATATATATTTTTCCCATAATTCTCATCACTATTAGTAGCTATATATGTGTATTTTTATTTATTTATGTCTGTATTCTTTACTAGGCTGTTACCTCCATGAAGGCAGTGTCTTCATCTGTCTCGGCTGCTACAACAGAATCCCATAGAGTCGGCAGCTTATAAACAAAAAAAATTTATTTCTCACAGTTCTGGAGGCTGAGAAGTCCAAGATGGAGGCACCAGCAGATTCAATACCTGGTGAGGGCCTGCTTTCTGGTTCATAAATGGCAACATTCTTGCTGCATCTTCACATTAGGAAAAGAGAGGGAGTTCTCCTGGGTCTCTTTTAAAAAGGCACTAATCCCATTCATGAGGGCCACTTGCATGTTCTAGCCACCTAACAAAGGTTCCGTACTTCCTAAAACCATCACCGTGGTATTTATGATGTCAACGTATAAACATTTTTTAGTGGAAAGAACACAAATATTTTGTCTACAGCAGTCAGGTGCCATTTCCATTTTTTGTTCCACATTTTTAGGCCCTCAATATGTTTTTATTGAAACAATGAATTTTTATAATGATAAACAGACTATATAGTACTTATACATAAGAATTAAAAGTCCCTGGATCCAAACTACTTGGGAGGCTGTGGCAGGAGAATCTCTCAAACCCCGGGGGCGGAGGTTGTAACTAGCTGAGATCATGTCACTTCACTCCAGCCTGGGAAAAAGAGTGAAATTCTGTCTCAAAAACAAACAAACAAACAAACAAAAGTCCGTGAATATTAACTGAAATGCAGGAGAGAAAACATGAAAGCCAAAAGTAATTTAAGTTCTAACCATATTAGGAGAATGAACCAAAAAGTGAGCTAACATGATTCATATTTTTCTCTTACAAGAAAAAAAAATCTGAACTATTAAGATATATTTCTCTTACTACCACTAAAATTGTGAAACAGTATGAAGTTAAAAAATATATAAATCTAGTGTAATATATTCAGATTATGAGTAAATCAGTACAGAAAAAATATAACAACTGATGACTGGGAATAAGGTTTACCTCTGTTTTTGAAAATTGAGGATAGAATACCAAAATGTAGGTTTACATTCTTAAAATCTGCAATCACATAATAATGTTGACTGGTATTTGTGGTCCTACTTAGCCTTGGTTAAGAACCCTGAACATAGTGTTCAATAAATGCCCATTATTAAGACAAACAATATTCTAGAGGTAAATGGCAACTTGTGTGAGTTTATCTTTAGCATGTAAGATACAGAGTCACAGTTAAAGGACTGGAAGAAATGACAGGAAGGACAACTCTCATCTCCACTCAAAATCCTATTTGTTTCCATATTTTTATGTTTAGGAAATGGAGGATTGGCAACAAGGAAAATATACTTTGCATGTATCCTGTACCATGCACGTTACACCAACATGATCTTATTCCAACAGAATGCTCTGAAGTACCTACATTTTCTTTATGAGGAAATCAGCTAACCTCCTAATAAAAATCCAAACCATGGTCTGACTCCAAACCCTAAATTCTTCACACTTCATCTTATTGACAGAGCAGAACGTAAAGATTAGGGCTTATGAAAGACCAGAAGAGGCAACAGAAAGAATCAGATTGGCTTCAAGCACAAAGATTATCTGGCCTTAAATAAAATAGAGGTGCATGTCTTGCTGGCCATAATTGGAGAAGGCGGAAGGCACCCAGTGAAAGAGGGAATTGTTGATTGTCAGAAAGCGCCCCTCGCCTTTTTTTTTTTTTTTGAGACGGAGTCTCTCTCTGTGGCTCAGGCTGGAGTACAATGGCGCGATCTTGGCTCACTGCAACCTCTGCCCCTCAGGTTCAAGCTGTTCTCCTGCCTCAGCCTCCCAAGTAGCTGGGACTACAGTGCGTCACCATGCCCAGCTAATTTTTGTACTTTTAGTAGAGACAGATTTTCACCATGTTGGCCAGGCTGGTCTGGAACTCCTGACCTCAACCTCCCAAATTGCTGGGATTACAGGTGGGAGCCACTGCATCTGGCCAGGAAACCCCTTAACTCCAATTTTTTTTTTCTAATAATCCCTTCAAGTTACATTAAAGAGAATGCACTGAGATTAATAGAGAGAATAAAGTGCATGTTCCGGAGTCAAATTCCCCCCACCTCATCCCCACCCTACCAGGTTTGAATGCTAAACCATCAGAAAACCTGCTCTAGAGGTTCTTCATAAAAATCTCTCTCACAGCTGTAGCTTGGCACCTGCAATCCTGTCAGAGCAATTTACGTCTTTCCTCTTGGCCACCAGAACACATGCAAAAGAGAAGAACAGCCCAACACACACCATTACTCCACATAAGCAAATCACAAGAGCTTGGCCGGAGATGCTAGTCACCTGGAAAAACAATCCAGGAAGCCCTTTCGCCTTGCTTGCTGATGACTAATCAAATGTTCACCCACGAATGTGTTCCTTTCACTCAGCCAAGAGATCACTCTAGCCATGTATCAACCTCATTATTTTCTTTTTAGTACATTTTAAACATTTTAAATAATAGACTGAGAAAGCTTGGCTATCCAGGGACCAGTTTTCTGGAACTTTCCAATTCTAGAATTCTACCTGAGTAGCCAAACAAAACCAAACTCCAAACCTGTTAGCAGAATTAGCCCCTCCACAGGCAGCAATAAATGAGTACAATTGAAAAGGGTCCTGGACCCAAAGATCAGGACAACCCCACTGTGTTATGGATGTGTCAATTCAAAGACATTAATAACAATAGACCACAAGCAATTTTCTGAAGAGTGAAAAAAAATCTGTTGAGAAAAGGCCACTTCAATTAAACCTTTTTTTTTTGCGAGGGGGAAGCGGGAGAAGAGCCAAATCATATTACTAAGGAGTATTTTGTGGCCGCAATATTTTATTCTATGTTTTAAAGAAAAAGAAACTGTTACCTACAACTTCTTCAAGAAACCAAGTTCTGGAGTCTGTGCATATAATTAGCTTCAACCTTTGCGGACACAGCACCTACGTCTGCCTGTATATGGGATGACTCTGAGTCATCCAGAGCAAAGTTAAACTACTGTTTAGTTAGGCCATAGGCCCCAGTTGTTCGAACCTTAATCTAGGTGATGTGGTAAAGGAATTTTGTAGATACACGTAACATCTATAATCAGTTGATTTAAGTAAAGGAGATTATCCTCTATAATCTGGGTAGGTTTGGCTCAGTCATCAAAAGAACAGATGATTGCTTTCCCTGACAAAGAAGACATTCTACCTGTGGACTATGCGGCTTCAGTTTCCTCCAGGGGATTCCCAGCTTGCAGATTGCCCTAAAGATTTTGGACTTGCCCAGCCAGCCTCCATAATCACACAAATCAATTAGTTTCAATAAATTTCTCTCTCGATCTCTCCACACACACACACACACAAACAAACATATATGCACACAACATATATATATATATGTACATTCTCCATAAGTTGCACCTAAAGTTATATCAGAGCAATTTCTGTTTTTTCTGGTGGAGCCATAACTGACTGATACAGATTTTTGTAGTAAGAGTAGTTCCATAGGAACAGAATTTTAAGGATAAACTATATGAATTGGTTTGGTTCTGCTATTCCTGGAATATGTTCTCTAATGTGATTAAATTTAAAGGCACTAAAGACAATTTTCAGTTGTGAAGAGGGCACTGGTAGTCTGTGGCGTGATGTGGCAATAGAGAAATACAAATATCACCACTGAATACTCATAATGAAATAGTTGTAAAAGGCAAAGTTTTAGGTGACCATATATTTTATACCTTAGAACATTTTAGCCAGACTAAAGAGTATGATGAAATTGGCAGGGTGCTGAAAACTGTGCTATGGAAAATGGAAATAAAAAGATTAACTCAGGGCTTGAAATTTCTTGTTCAAGCTCTGCATAAATAATCTGAACACTTCTATGTCTGCCCCAAAACAAATCCTTGTCTCCTATAGCCATAGGGCTAAGATTTCAAAAGCAGACTCACACTGTGGGTTGCTGAATTACAACACAAAATGCATTTCTCCTGTTAAAGTAGGAGAATTGATTGAGAACAAGTGGGATCTTGAAAATTGGAATGGGGACATATGGGAAATCCCACTCAAACTTGTGACATCAAACCTCTAAATTCTGATGAGTTTCTTTGCCAACAGAAAAATCTTTTCACCCCTGTCTGAGGTTAACTCTGTGTTGCCTAAAGAACCAGTAATGGCTGCTCCTGAGGTAGGTGTCTTGCAAGACCCTGTTGATTCTCCTCAGAATTTATCCCTGATACCCCTCTTTGCTTCTAGATTTTTAACTAGGCTCAAGTCCCAACAGGCCCCAAAGATTAAGGTACGAAGTGTGAGGAAATGTGCTACACACCAAAAGGATTGCATGAGTTTTCCAATTTATACAATCTGGGGATTATGTAAATGAATATTAAGCATGTGGGATAATTGTGGAAGAAACATAATGTTGAATCACATAAATCATTTTCTTTCAAGTGTATTCCTAGAGGAATTATAAGGATTAGTGCCACCATCAAGCACTTGAAGGATACAGGGGTAATGATTACCACCACTTCTTGTTTAACTTGTCTGTTTGGCCTGTGTGAGGCCTTCCACCATAGTAAATTTCCCATAAAGTTGAATCAGGATGAATTTATTGATATCATCCCACTAAGCAGAGATTCTGGATTCAATATTTTAGCTCAAAGGGTTAGAAAAGGCTCTAACAGTTGGGTTCGTTGGCTGAAACATGGACTACAAGGTGGTCTACCTTAAATGAAATCAAATGCCAGAACTAACTGCCTTGCTACACTGAAGAGGAAGATATCCAAAGGCTAGAGAGGGAGGTGGAAATATTAGAATAAATTTATCATGTAAGACATGCTCACATACCCCAGGAGAGTCCTGAGGACACACATTCCATCATGAGGGTGAGAAATAAATTTGTGAGGGGAGCCCCAGCATCCTTAAAGAGCTCTGCGATCCTTCTTCTTACAGGTCAGACATTACCATGGGAATTGCTGCCACTGAACTGGGTGGTATACCTAAATGCAATAAGGATAATTGGCTCCCAGGGTGGCAGAGGCCGTGTGGCAGCCTTAATCATCAAAGACAAGGTTGATGTGGTTACACAGTGAACAGCAAAGTCAATGCAGTAATCAGAATAGTCTAACTTGTGGAGACCTGTGGAATTGGCTAGTTGATGATGGTGTTTCTAGAAAAGAAATAGGTAATCTACTAAATTCTTAATCTATATATAAACAAGAGTTAAAAAACTACTGAACTATGAAGTGAGGCCAAGTAGAAATCACCAGAACTGTCTCCACTTAGAAAAAGAGTAAATCAGAAGCAAATCTGTATTCCTAGAGGGACTACAGAGCTTAATGCCACCATTGAGGACTTGAAGGATGCAGGGGTGATGATTCCCCTCACATCTCATTTACTCATATACTTGGTGTGTGTAGGGCCTGCCACCTCAATGAAATTCCCAGGGATCTAGTTGTATGGGGTATGTTAGACATAACCCTTCTAAAATAAAGATTAAGTTGTTGCATTTGGCTCCTCATGCAACCAAAAATGAAACACAATGCCAAGTGGGTGGGCCTCTTTGGATTTTAGAAGCAACTTATTCTTTATTTGGGTGTACTACTCTGACTGATTTATTGAGTGACCCAAAAAGCTGCTAGTTTTGGGTGATTCCCCAAATGAGAGAAGGCTCTATCACAAGTCCAAGCTGCCATGTAAGCTGCTTTGTCATTTGGAACATATGATTAATCAGATCTGATGATGGTGCTTGAAGTGCCAGTAGCAGATAGAGATGTTGATCAGAGCCTTTGCCAGGTCCCTGAAGGTGAATCACAGTGCACACTCTGAGGCTTTGTTCCAAAACCTTGCCATCTTCTGAAGACAACTACTTTTCTTTTGAGAAACAGCTTTTTGTCTGCTACTGGGTCTATACAGAAACTGAACACCTCACCATGGGCCACCAAGTTACTATGAAATCTAAGCTACCCATCATTAAAAGGTTGTTGTCTTATCCACCAAGCCTTTTAACGTTGGGCATGTACAGCCGTACCCCAATATCAAATGGAAGTAGTATATATATGATTGGCCTGAAATAGGCTCAAGTAATTTACATAAGGAAGTGACCCAAATGCCCACAGTCCCCACTCCTGCCATTACCTTCTCCCTACTAGTCAACACTATGGTCTCCTGAGGAGTTCCCTGCAATCATTTGACTGAGGAAACAAGATTTCAGAATGGTTTACAGATGGTATTGCATGATATGCCAATACCACCCGAATGTAAAGAGAGATTGCACTAGAGCCCCTTTCTCATATGTATCTGAAGGACAGTGCTAAAGAGAAGTCTTCCTAGCGGACTCAACTTTGAGCAGTGAAACTGGGTGTTCATTTTACTTGAAAGGAGAAATGGCCAGAGGTATAAGACTATATTGACTCATGGGCTGTGGTCAACAGTTTGGAGATGGGCATCAACTTAAAAGGAACATGATTGAAAAATTGGTGACGAGGATAGCTGAGAAGAGGTATGTAGATAGACATCCCTAAATGGACATAGAACCTAACATTCATGTACCGTGTAAATGCTCACCAAAAGATGACCTCAGCAGAGGAGAATTTTAATAATCAAATGGGTAGAATGACCCATTCTGTGGATACTGTGCTTCTTTCCCCAGCCACTGCTGTCTTTGACTGGTGGGCTTGTGAACGGTGGCCGTGGGGAGGGATGAAGTTTACGCATGGGCTCAGTAACATGAACTTCCACTCAACAGGGAAGTTGGAGATGGGCCAACCTGACTTCAGCCACTGCTGAGTGCCCAATCTGCCAGCAGCAGAGACCAACACTGAGCCTCCAGTATGGTATCATTCCCTGGGTGATTAACCAAGCTACCTGGTGACAGCTTGATTATATGAGACTGCTTCTATCTTGGAAAAAGTGCTGCTTTGTTATTACTGGAATTATACACTTATTGTGGATATAAATTTACTCTCCCTCATGTAAAGTTTCTGTTGTAACTACCTCTATGAATTTACATAATACTTAATCCATGCTTATGGTAATCCACACAGCATGCCTTCTGATCAAGGAGCTTACTTCACAGCAAATGAAGTACAGAAACTCTCATTCACTGATCTTACCATGTTCTCCATCATCCTGAGTTAGATGGCATAATAGAAAACAGTTGAATGGCCTTTGAAGACTCAGTCATAGTGCCAAGTAGGTAGCAGTATTTTGCTTGGCTCTGGAAATATCCTCTAGGCGGCTGTACATATTCTAAATCTAAAAATGATGTAAATGATGAGTTAATGGGTGCAGCACACCAACATGGCGCATGTATACATATGTAACAAACCTGCATGTTGTGTACATGTACCCTAGAACTTAAAGTATAATTTAAAAAATCTAAAAATGTATATGCTTAATATGTGGTGCTTGATCTCCTATTGCCAGGATTCATGAATCCAACAATCAAGGGGTGGAAACGAGAGTGACATCAATAACTATTATGCTTAGCAATCCACTAGAGAAAAATTGCTTCATGTCCCCACAACCGTACGCTTTGCTGGTGGAGAGGTCTTAGTTTCAAAGGGAGGTGTGCTTCCACTAGGAGACAAAAGGATTCCACTGAACTGGGAATTAAGGCTGCCGCCAGTCACTCTGAGCTCCCCAGACCTCTGAATCAACAGGCAAAGGAAGAAATTACTATGTTGGTTGGAGTGGTGAATCCTGAATACCAAGGGGAAATTGGGCTATACCATGCAATGGAAGTAAGGATGAGCATGTCTGAAACACAGGAGATCCCTTAGGGCATCTCTTATTACTACCACATTCTGTGAAGAAAACCAATAGAAAACCACAATATTTCAATTCAGGCAGGACTGCTAATGGCCCAGCCCCTTCAGGAATGAAGGTTTGGGTCACCCCGCCAGGCTAAGAACCATAACCAGCTGAGGTGCCTGCTTAAGAGCAGAGAATTATGAAATGGGTAACGGAAGAAGGGAATCATAAATACCAGCATTGACCATTTAGGACATGGCCAGTTGTAGAAGCAAGGACAGTAATTTTTAAGTATCCCTTATTTTGTTAGAAATGTGTGTGCACATATATTTAAGATTTTTGCTTTCTTTCCCTCTTTTAAGTGATTATGATCTAACATAAAATATATTAATAATAGCTAACTTTACATTACAATATTTAAGTTACAGAATGTCAAGGAGAACAGTGAATGACATTGAATCCTCTTGTAGGGAAAGGGTTACCATGTTTTGGGTTGGAAAACATGCTTCAGGATAGCTGTATCGCATTAGGTGGAAGAGTAACTTTGCTATGTTCTTTATTTTGAGATTAAATATGGTTTCAGGAAATGTGCCTGAGTCTAAAGCTGACAAAGTATGGACTGTGATGTGGTGATCATCTTCATGCGTCAACCTGACTAGGCTGTAGTCCCCAGTTAATCAATCAGACACTCATCTAGGTGTTTCTGTGAAGGAATTTTATAAATGTGACTAATATCTGCAATCAATTGACTTTAAGTGAGGAAGATTATCCTCAATAACTCAGTGGTCCAGATTCAATCATCTGAAAGGGCCTAAGAGCAGAACTGAGGTTTTCCTGAGGAAAAATAAATTCTACCTGTGGACTGAAGCTTAAACTCTTGCCCCAGAGTTTCCACCCTACCCTTCTGCCAGTGTATAGAATCTTTAAGCCCATTCCTTGCAATGAGTTTCTTAATGTATATCTCCTAGTGGTTCTGTTTCTCTGTTTCTCCTCTGTTTCTCTGGTGGAAGCCTGACGGATACAATTGCATATAGCTAGTGAGGGCATGTAAAAGTGGAACATACTAAAATGACTTTCAGTAAGAAAAATTCCATTAAAAAAAAGAAAGCTTTGTCATTCATTCTGATTCCCAAGGGTGTACTAGAAATACAGTATTTCTATGAAGAAGGCGTAAATTGAGATACAAAACTAAAACCCAGCATAATAAACTACTTGCCCCAAAGTCACACAGGTGAGAATTTGAAGCTAGGTTTTACGGCAGAAACATTTATTTTATTTTAATTGCTTAAATTGACTTCTATTTAATAAATGAATGCATTTTTTCTCTAGACAAGATTCACCATTGTAAAGAAAATCTAATGTAAAGAAAATCTAATAAAAAGAAACATGGATTTTTTTCCTCTATAGAAAATAGTACTTGGAAAAACAATGATAGCACTTTGAAACTTCATAGTAACTTAGATTTTTTAAAAGTGGACATCAACTAGAGATTTAATTTCAAAATGTAAAGCATGAGAATGCTTGGATTTTGTTTTAAGGGTTTCGTTTTTCTTTGATTACAAATATATGGGTACACATAAAGTCTAAGATCAATAATAGAAGGTTGTTAAATGCTAAGACTCAAGCAAAAGAGTCAATGTTCAATTTTTTCTTAGTTCTTAGAAGTGAAGTCCCTGGTTTGACGCAGAGCATTCCCAAATAATGTAACTGGGGCTGATATTCCCCCAAATAATGATTGTCATGGAAAAAGCCAGTTAACACTCATATTATTGTGAGGAAATTAATTTCAGCAACTTCCACATACTTTTCTCTTCTATTACAAGCAAGCTTCAGTCAAAAACAAAGACCTACTTCCTAATTCTTTCATTTTATACTTTCTTCTTAGATAGATAACCTCTTCCTAAGGATAAATCTAAGCAGAATAAGGAATAATAACCCCTCCATATTGCATGTTTCACTTCACCTAGGCCCCATGTGAGCAGTTTCAACTGCAGGAAGTTAAGTCTCATCTGAAGGTTACGACAGCCTTTAAAAAAAAAAAAAAAAAAAAAAAAAAAAAAAAAAAAAAAAAAGGCAAGGCTGATTATATCAAAGTTACTTTTTAATCTCCTCATCAGTAATAAAGTAAAGCACAATTTTGTATTAACACACTTGAGTTTTTCAGTTTTCAAAAGGTGACAGTCACATGAGTCTGCACTAAGGAATATGGAAGTCAGCATCTTTAAAGACCTTCCCGGCTTCCAGCTCCAGTATCCTTCCAATCCATATAACCCCCAAAGCTGAGGATATCACAAGTATCCTTTAACCTGTGGCGCCACATAACAGAGTCTCTGCTTTAATGCCCTATGTAGTTCACTACTCCCTCCAAGATTGGCCTCTGTGCTAGTCTATCCAGGTTTCCCAGGGCCTGTATTTCAGGCCCCAGCCTCAGCCCCAATCCATGGGATCCACAGTCTGTGAACAGATCTATCTGTTTATCTGCCTGGATATTGTCTGCTTCCAGACTCTGTGTCACCACAGCCCATCCACCTGCTGGGACACCATCTGCTGCACCTTGCTGGTCCTAGTGGACTCCAACCCCCTATCTGCCAGGACCGCCTCCTGTTGACATCATTATTCTCTCCAGATAATGAGCCTACTAGCTCGGCTGGACTTTCTCCCATCAGTGGAATCAAGTTCCAATTCCAATGACCTCTTTCACACTGGAGACCATGCCCTGTCATTAAAAAACAAACTAACCCTATCCTCTACCACCAATTCTTATACTGACAATGTTACACTACTCTTTGTCCTATAAAATATTCCAACTTAACAGGTTTCAAGCAAAATTAAAACAGATTGTGGATTATTTAAGAAAGAGTTATGTGTGTATGATAACTGTAAAAGATAGAAGTCATGTAACAACCTCTACTAAAGAAAAGTGATAAACAGCAGAATATTTTCACTGGCAATATAGAACTGAAAAGCAATAATCAAATTCAGCTTTCCAAACAGTCTGCCATCTAATAACACAGTTATAAAGACAAAAGTTGAAAAATAAAATAAATGACATTAACCCTTTAGCAGGTAAACAAAATGTGTACCTAATGCAGAAACAAGTCCCAAACCCAGTTATAGGAACTGTCACGTCCATACAACTCTAAGATATATGAATATTTTGCTTAATTTTTAAAGCAGTCCTTTATTTCTGCAAATATGCCTTGATTTAAAACAAATGACAAAAAAACATCAGTATTAGCTGTAGAATCATTAATACTCCACATAGAAACAATGTTTTCATCAGTCTAATCATTTCAAGATGTATTGAAAGCAAAAGCAAGAAACACTTAAAATGATACAATTCTCAGACTCAAAGTACTGTGTGTAGACATCAGATCTGATGAGTTCACATCACATTAAAATGTTATTAAACAATTAACTGTACAGGCAATATTCCAAGTACTTTACAAATATCAACTGCTTTAATCTTCTTAATAACCCTGGGGGAGAGGCACTAATATTAATACCATTTACAAATGAAAACACAGAGACAGAGAGATTAAGTAATTTACCAGCAGTCACACAGCTAATAATAAATGACAAAAGTAAGACTCAAATTCAGCAGTCAATGGTTTGATCCCCTGCACTTTGCAGCATCTCTGAATGACTTCTGAGGCTCCTGCAGCCAGAAAGGGGCAAAACAAGGTATAGAATAGAGATTTGACTTCCATTGTCTCGTGTTCTTTCCATAAAATTTTCTGGTCAGTTCAAATGTTCACATAGTGTTAAAAAGACTAAGAAATTCTATGTGGTGGGCTGGTCAATTGTCACAAGCAAAAGCAGCAAAAGAAATATAAAGTATTTCTGAAATCACAACTTTATGTGATATGATTAAACTATGATATACATTTAAATACTGACAACAGAATTCACAAACTAACACATAGAATAATTTTAAGTGAAGTGGCTCATTTTGGGTTAACCCCTTGCAGTCAGCTCACATGATATGAAAAAACAATATAACCACAACCCAAATTAAACCAAAGAAGAGCTTTCACTGATATAAAGCATTGTTTTTTATTAAGCCGCACTACAGCAACCATACCCACACAAAAAGAACTGACGTATACTAAAGGCTTTAAACAATAATTAGCAATGAAAATATTCATGATGTCTTCCAGCAATTTAAAGATACATCTTCTAAGACAAACAAACAATAATAATCAGTGTATGTGCAGCTTTTAAATAGTGATTTTATCTTTATGAAAGTTATAACCTCAAACTTTTAATGTGTTTTTTAAAAAGCATACATTTACACTTCCCTTCCAATGAAATTTGATTTTTTTAATGACTATAGTTAAAATTTCTATGCTATTTGCAAGGTAGGATAATAGTTTGACATTAAGTTAATAGAAAATATTATGTGTTCTCAAGCATCTGTAAATCAGAATATTATAGGCTGAACATATTTGTAGAGAATTCAAATTACCATTATTTTATTAAGAACATTAGGTGAAACTTGAAACTTAACACATGATAGATCTTTACTTGTAATGTATCACTTAATTTATAATGAGTATTTTAGCAATTACGTTTTTATTTCCAGCAGGTAGTCAAGAATACTGATTTTAGTGACATTGGTGGTAGAGTGGTGATCATAGCTGCCTTCTAAGAATGCTGATTTTATTTATCTTATAAATGTGTAAAACGTTTTGGAGAAACAACAACAAATTTGAAGTGAGTAAAACTTACTAGTTAACATCAGGTTACATAGCTGGTTAATGGCAGTCCTTGAAATACCTAGCTCAAATCTCAAAATCAAACAATTGAATGAGGAAGAAATAGAAAGCTCTCTACTCCTTTGTTCTGTTTCTTATGCTGCTGCTTACATTTAGAAAACATGTAGAGAACTAAGATAATGCATTCTTCGAGCTGCCTCATTAGAAAAATGAAAAAGCTTTGCCTTGCCTTCAAAATGGCTGGTAACAGTATAGCTTTAATTTATTCATTTTTCCTAATGCTTGCTCTCTCCCCTACCAGGTATACCTAAACACTGCCTCTTTTTTAAAAAAATTAAAAATCTGCAATCCTTTTAATCCTAGGAGCTATACTAGTTTAGAAGTTTAAAATAAAGATGTAATAAGGAATTTGGTGTCCTAACACCATGAATCATAGTGATACAATAGCAATATAACATTTACTATGAAGAATACCTGAGACCAAGCCTAGGTGAAGGAAATTACAGATCTATATTGAACATGCAAGTTTCAAGCTATGGTTTAATTAGTGAGTCAATTTTCTGTCTCCAGTACATTGGCACACCCAAACCTTAAAGAGATGTCACACTCATTCACTAGCCGGAAATCAAGACAATTGTGGGACAAAACTAAGCTGACAGTAACTAGAAAAGAGATGATGTCTGATCATCAGTGACACCTGATTTTCCAGACCAGATTCTCCTACCTAAGGGGACAAATGAGACAGAGTGAGAAGAGGGAGCAAATAGCTTTACCTGGTATGTGAGATAGCAAGCGCAAGGAAACAATGATAGATTAAAACTACACTCTTGGCCGGGCGCAGCGGCTCACGCCTGTAATCCCAGCACTTTGGGAGGCCGAGGCGGGGGGATCACAAGATCAGAAGATCGAGACCATCCTGGCTAACACGGTGAAACCCCGTCTCTACTAAAAATACAAAAAAAATTAGCCAGGCATGGTGGCGGGCGCCTGTAGTCCCAGCTACTTCGGAGGCTGAGGCAAGAAAATAGCGTGAACCTGGGAGGTGGAGATTGCAGTGAGCCGAGATCGTGCCACTGCACTTCAGCCTGGGCAACAAAGTGAGACTCTGTCTCAAAACAAACAAACAAACAAACAAAAAAGCCTATACTCTTACCAGCCATTGTGAAAGCAAGGTATCAGACTTCATTTTTCTAATGAGGTGGCTCTAAGACTGCATTATCTTAGCTCTCTGTGTGTTTTCTAAACATAAACACCATAATAACAAACAATGAACTAGAAAAGCTTTCTATCTCTTGCCCCATGCAATATTTTGATTTTGAGATTTGGGCTGGATATTTCAAGGATGGTCATTAACTAGCTATGTAACCCAGCGTTAAAAGAACAACTTTAGACAAAATAAATTTAACAGCTTATTTAAGCAAATAATGAATAATGAATCAGACAGCACTCAAAACTGTCACAAAGTTCTGCTCTAGCAGCCTAAGCAGTGGGCTTTTACAGTCTGAACATGGAAATAAAGTAAAACATTACTTGATTCACTGTAGTTATGCATTTCCCTTATTTGTGTACAGTTCAATGGGAGGTCTCTTGTTATACAACCAATCAGCTATCTGGGTGTCTGTGATTGGCTGAAGCTCAATTCAAAATTCATCAGTAACAGCCAGGTGGCTCAGACCTCTAATCCCAGCACTTTGGGAGGCTGAGGTGGGTGGATCATCTGAGGTCAGGAGTTTGAGACCAGCCTGGCCAACATGGTGAAACCCAGTGTCTACTAAAAATAAAAAAGTAGCTGGGTGTGATGGCATGGGCCTGTAGTCCCATTTACTCAGGAGGCTGAGGCAGGAGAATCACTTGAACCCAGGCAGTGGAGGTTACAGTGAGCTGAGACTGTGCCATTGCACTCCATCCTGGGCGACAGAGTGAGACTCTATCTCAAAAAAAAAAAAATATATATATATATATATCAGTGATGACAGGGAATGCCTCGAAGTTAACTTTTGGTGTGGCTTGTATAAGCGCTCTGGAAACAGAAACAACCCTACATGAGTGGCCTGCTGATTATTTGGCTTTAACACCAGAAAGTCACATCACCTCTCATAGCTTTGTTTTCTTCATACACAGTCTGATCCTTCACTGTGGTTTGCCTGGGAAACCATATTCTCCTGACTTCCCCTCCATTTTAGCTTTTGCCATTTTCAAAAGTTCCCAGTGTTGGTAATATATAAAGCCATAAATTAGAATGATGTTTTCTTCTAACTTTTCTGGCAATAACGTTCTGCTATCCATGGGCCCAATTTAGGAGTAGGGAAGGCCACTAGATGTGAATAGCAAATGAAGTGTTTCATTTACCAAGTGAAATATACATTTCACAGGGAGAACAGAGTTAGAACTATATATATATATATCTGTATATATTTCAAAAACAATGTTTTGGAAAGACGTGTGATATTATTTTTGTAAGTTAAAAAACACAGATCAAGACTAAATATTGGAACGGTTGTATAAATAGATGAGTGAAAATATAAAATAGACTGAAACAATGCACACTAATTCATAGGAGTTTCTGAGAGGAGACTTAACTGTTGCATTTTATTTCTTTATAAAGGAGGTTTTAAGCAGACATTATAAAATAAAATGAGTCAATTCTGGGAGGTGGGAAATTGATTTTATTCTTTGTTCTTCATTATTTAAATGTCTCATTATTTGAATTCATATTCATATAATATGAATTACATGAACAAAAAACAGAACACAGACTATGAAAACAAAGAGAAGGTGAAACTAATCAAAGATAGGCCTGGAAAAGTGAGCCCAGAGTATTGAAATATTTATTTATTTAAATATTCATTATTGCAGCTGGTAAGCATGTGAGAAGTGAACCGCAGTCCATTGAGTTAATGTTCTCACAGGCAATCACTAACTGCTTTATGTGTCTCATGTTGGCATAATCTCAATGTAGTTCACCACCTGAGTCCTTTTGAACTTTTTACTGGCTAGTTCTAATTATGGAACAGTTGATACTAACAACATGATTGAAAAATAGGAATTGATTACAACACAGATACTTAGAACTAAACCCTAGCAACTTTCAAACTCATCCAACTTGCATGAGCAGGCTCTCTTTGAACATGTAACACAACATGTTGTCCAAGATCTCCTTTGATATGACAAACTGAAGTTGACAGTACAGGTCTCTTAGAATAATACAAAGTAGAAATTGAGCTAAAAAAATCTTTCCAGCAACTAAGAATAGGTAAATAATAAGGAAATGGTAACAAAGTAGAACAATTGTCTTGGCAGCTTTTCTAATGTTGTATATGTTTAGTATTTCTCACTGTACATTTTAGAAACATTTTGTTTTTATGAATCCCAAACAAGAAGAGAGGAATTTTTTTTTTTTTTTTTTTTTTTTTTTTTTTTTTTTTTTTGCGAGGCAGAGTCTCGCTCTGTCTCCCAGACTGGAGTGCAGTGGCATGATATCGGCTCACTGCAAGCTCTGCCTCCCCGGTTCACGCCATTCTCCTGCCTCAGCCTCCCGAGTAGCTGGGACTACAGGCGCCCGCCACCACGCCCGGCTAATTTTTTGTATTTTTAGTAAAGACGGGGTTTCACCATGTTAGCCAGGATGGTCTCGATTTCCTGACCTCGTGATTCGCCCACCTCGACCTCCCAAAGTACTGAGATTACAGGCGTGAGCCACTGCGCCCAGCCAAAGAGAGGAACTTTTTACCTTAGTGGGTGTCATTTTAACCTTCTGGATTGTTTAAGGGAGTCCAAGTGTTTCCCAAGATGACATTCTAGTTCCCATGTATTGAGTACCATCTATTGAGTGCCCACTATATGGCAATCATTTTGAATTAGTTCATTTACACTCATTTTTTTCTCTTCTCACTGCAGTCCTGTGACATGTACTATCTCCTTTTCTCTGATGTAGTCACTAAGGATCAGAGATGAGAGATTTGGTCAAAGCCTAAGAGTAAATGACAAAGCTGGTAGGCCTAACTTAAAAGCAGCCTTGTATAGTCCCTTACTGTATTGTCTTCAGAGGAACCCTTCCCACATCAATGATTTCAACAACAGACCCTAGAATTTTTGTCTTTGGAGATGAATTAATTACCCACCCCCAACACCAACCCCTTATCCTCCCACTTGTGATCAACCAACTCAGTTATCAGAGGTAGCTTGTTATAATTTCAGACAGCCTTTCCCTTGATTAAGCAAAAATGTTTTTTCCTCTAATTCCATCCACTCAAATCTAGTTTTGCCTTCTCAATCACACAGATTTTTTTGACATGATATTTCTGGCATAATTGAAGAAAGTTAGCACATCTTCTCTAGGACCTCCACAAAGTAAATCATCAGCCACTCCTGATATAACACCTTTTGGGTCTCCTCACACTCCTCTAGTCAATTTTTCTCTAGTTCAGAATTTCCATGCTAGTGATTCACAGACTCTGGAGAATTGCAGTGTCTTTAGCTCCGATCCCCACAGCTCACAACAGTGCAGGGCACAGGGTAAACGGGGTAAATGCTCAAAGAACACTTACTGAATGAAGAAATGAGAAAATGAGTTTGGCACATTGCAAACATTAATTGACAATTACTTTGATCACTAAGAATTAGTGTTAATCTGTTAACGACCACCTTCATTCTTTGTATATATTCCCTTTACTCTCCTTGACAAGGGTGTCTGTGTGTTCTGCTCCTTTGTTTGTTGGTTGTTTTGTTTTGTTTTCCATTTCCCCTCCAGAATTCACTGCTTACAGTGTTTGGACAGTCTTCAAAAACTGACAGTCTGGCTAGCACGAACAGTAACAAGGTTTATTCTTTATGTTTAGGGTTATGCTTGTTTGATTTGGTTAGTCGTGCTTAAAACAAAATGGCTAGGTTTCTCTTTTGCTTTTATTACCTAAGAGAAGAAGAAAACATTTTACACAGTTCATTTGACTACTTCCAGACTTTTTTCTGGTGGTGGTCAAATAATATATGTACTAAATGTAGATTTATGGACAAATAAAGATACATGTTTAAAAATCAATGTTTATTTAGTAAGGGTATTAGAGTTAAGGTCTATTCTGTAGTCTTTTTATGGTTTCAGGCACTTCTAGGCATGTCTCCTGAGCCAGCAGGATGAATCTGCCAGGGATATAACTTCATGAATGCGTAAAAGTTCTTATAGGAAGGACTATGATGATGGCTGTTAGCCAAACCCTTAGGACCAAGACCTGCCTGGCAAAAAGCCACTTATTAACAGTCCCAGTCCTTGTGTAAGTGAGGGAAAATAACTCTTTAAGGTGAATGGATAAAAAGAGTTGAGGTACCAAACTCAATACAGGGACAACAGTCAGGGTTAGAAGGCAACAGATGAATGGCTAAAAGCAGAACTTCGGGCAATTTGAGCCCTGAAACAAAAGGGTGACACAGGTAGGGGAGCAGATTCCCTGTCAGCTGAAAGACTGCTAGCAAGAGGACATGAAGCAGAGTGAGTGCTCTCAGGAGGATTAGCAGTGAACAGGCGTCAATGCATTGGCCAGAATCATGGATAGGGACTGGATGTGAACAGACTAGGAAGTTCACGGGTACACTGGTTACTCTTTCCCATGAGCATATATTTGGAGCTCAGAGTCTAGCAATAATGCTAATACAGCCTGGGACAGAAATTGCTATTTTGTTAGTGTTAATTGATTGTTATACTGGCTGGTATAACCTTGACTATTTTACCTAAATTAAAACTTTAAAAAAATTATTAGTCATTAATTATAATACATTTTCCTTTCACACTTCCTCTGAGTTCCCAGCATTGAAGGAGCAGAGATACTCTAGAAGGAGACAAACAATCTTTCTTGTATCATCAACTTCAATAAAACAGGAAACATTTCTCTCCAAATTTTATCATTGTGTCACTACTCTGTAGTTATCTACCACATAGCTCAAGACAGAAATGGAATTATTTCATTTTTATTAGAGATAACTTATTTTAGCATGTTATCTTAATTCGGAGATTACTCAAGGTGGTTGCAAATAATTTCTACTGAAATAAAATGCCCTGGCACATGTAAGAATTATAAAACTGTCTGGTTGAAATCCTCTACTCTCTTGGATACTCTAAGCCAAATTAATTGATCTTTTTAGGTGGAACAATTCAACTTTCCATATTATCACTGGTCTTTTCTAGAACTTCATCTTTATTTACTTATTTATTTATTATTTTTTGAGATGGAGTCTCACTCTGTAACCCAGGCTGGAGTGCAGTGATGTGATCTCCATTCACTGCAAGCTCCACATCCTGGGTTCATGCCATTCTCCTGCCTCAGCCTCCCAAGTAGCTGGGACTACAGGTACCCGCCGCCGTGCCCAGCTAAGTTTTTGTATTTTTAGTAAAGACAGGGTTTCATTGTGTTAGCCAGAATGGTCTCGATCTCCTGACCTTGTGATCCACTTGCCTCGGCCTCCCAAAGTGCTGGGATTACAGGCAGGAGCCACCGTGCCCGGCCTTCATCTTTATTTTTAACTAAGACATACTATATATTCTTCACGCAAAAACTTCTGTGATGCTGTGTGCCTTCAGGAGATAAAATAGCAAATTAGTACTATCCCAGAACAATTTCTGCTTTATTAAGCCGTCAAACAGTAATATATTGGAATGTTAGTAAGGACTTACTGATTTATTAATTCCATTTCCCCTCAAAAAATCAAGGAAGAGCAATTTTCAAACATTTATTAGGTTCATGCTATTTGGGTCTCTTCTTTGTTTTATATGTACAGAAGTTTTAATATATCTACAATTAAGTCTATCAATCTCCAGTTATGATTTGTGCCTTCAATGTCATGTTAGACAAGGTTATGAAATTATTTGCCAATCTATTTTCCTCCAGTTATGTCTCGGTCGTTGTTCTGCTTTTATCAATCTGACAAATTATTTGTATATTGTATAAATAAAATATCCAAATTTACATGTTTTCCTAATATTAACTAATTATTGTTGTTGTGCTTTTTGAAGAGTCACTACTTTCTCCATCAACATAAAATGTGGTTTTTCTTATGCACTACTTTTACATGTGCTTTGATCTGTTTGGGGTTTTCTCAGACTGACTTGGCTTCTCTAAGTTTCTATGTTAGTAAATAGTACCACACAGTTTTAATAATTATAACTTTTTAATATGCTTTAATACAGGGAAATAGCAAGTTTCATCTTTCTTCTTTTTTCAAAAATGTACCTTTTCCAGACTGTCCATGCTTCCAGATGAATTTTAATAATCATTTTGCCAAGCTCTCTCCCAAGTCCTTTTTGGGATTTTAAATGAAATTGTACTAACTTTATAAATTAATTTCAGGAAGCTAACATCTGTTCAACATCTATTATTCTCATCCAAGAATATAATATAAACCTTCATTACTGCTAATTTTTTTTCTGCATAACACACTTAACAGCCAATTGTTTATCTTGTATTTCTCTATAGATATTATTTTCTTAATTTAAGTCTTGTACATTTCTTTAACAGTTTATTCATAGCTATATAATATTTAATTGCTATGATGAGTTTTTTGAATGTTTTTTATTTGCTGCTGTCATAGAAAAACCAACTGATTTTTACACATTTATCTTTTGTAGGGTTACTTAACAAAGTTCATTACCCTAATGGTTCTTCAGTTAATTTTCTTGGGATTTTTAGTAAAATATATATTTTTAGCAAAAAAAAGTAACCTTTTTTATAATAATGATCATCTTTGAGAGGCAGCATAACATGGTATTTATGATTAAAGACTCATGGGTCAAACCATATGAGTTTTAATTCAGCTCTACTACTTATTAGCTTCATGACCTTGGCCTTGTTACTTAGCATCTCTTGGCCTCAGCTTCCCAATTTGTAAAATAGAATGATAATAGTCCATATGTCCTAGGATTGTTGTGAGGATTAAATGAGTTAATATTTGTAAAGCATTTATAACAGTTCCTAGCATATATAGGAAAAATGCAGAAAATATTAGTCTTTTAAAACATTTATTGCATTGATTAAAATTTGTTAAATGGTATTAACTATAAGTGATGAAATTGGTCATGTAGTAAGCTACTAGGGTTTTTCTGCTTTGTTGAAATCACTTTTTTGTATTTTAATGACATCTCTCTATTCCTAAATTACTACGTTACATGTATGTGTATTTTCTTAAAAGAAATACGGTTGCATTTTATCAAAGGTCATTTGAAATCTATTTGGAAGTTAAAATAGGGGTTTTATTCTTTGGTCTAAGATTATGAAATCACTTTAATAAGTTTCCTGATACTGAACCACTTTCACATACCTAGAATAAACACCATGTGTTGTATTATTCTATTTTATTGATAACTACATTCTTTAGCTAGTATTTCAATGAATTTTTATGATTTTCTTTTTTGTGATACTTTTATTAGTTTTGTTTTTTTCTTTTACTTTTTTAGTATTGTGCTTCTTAATAAATAAATCAGAAAAATGTTTTCTCTTTCAAAGAATTCATAGAGTATAGGGATAATTTGTTCCTTAAGAGTGTGTATTTCTAGTAACTGATTATAAATAGCTGATGAAAATAAGATACTATAGTCATTTAAACATAGTGCTTTACCTCCCACCAAACATTTCTATTCAAGCTGGTCAAGGACATAGGCTTATGCATCCGACAAAATTAGGCTCAAGTCCTAACTCACCACCCACTTGCTAAATGTGTGCATTTGGCAAAGTATGCTTGTATCACAAGAAATAACCATGCCTCCTTACCTTCCTCAGAGAGTTATTGTGAGAATTAAATAAGATTATGCTTATAAATCACTGTATACTCAGCCCGCAATATAGACCTAATAAATTATTTTATATATTAGTTTTAATTTTCCTTAAGTATAAAATTAATTTGTATTTATAATTCTACTTATTTTGTTCTCATATGGAGATTCTAGTGGTTTATGTAGAAACATAAATGGTTTGGGTAAAATTATTTGTGTGAAATTAGTTTATAATAAAAGTAGATTTTAATTAGGACATGTTATTCTTAAATTTATTTTTAGACATGTTGACATAAATTTAAATTTTCACATCAAAGTGAAAATGCTCTGGTGAGCCATGGAAATGAACCTATTGTCAATGTTTAAACGAAATCACGGAGGGTTAATAGGAAAGTTGTACACTAGTTTTAAGAAGACTAGGCAATGAGCCTAAACCAAACGTAATGTCTTCCACTCCTTCCTGCTCCCCTGGAGTTGTGTTCTAGTAGGAATATGAGAGGGGGAGAAGAACTTTGGAGCCTCCCCTCAGGCTGCAGCTGACCTTGGGTTCTCTTGGTCTGTCACCTAAGCTGCAGTGGAGAAGCAAGGTTCTCACACTGGGTAGGAGAATGTAGCACTAACGGATCCAGGTGCCCTCAAATACAAGTTTTACCAAACTGATAACATTTATATATTTTTTATTTATTTATTTATTTTTGTTATACTTTACGTTCTGGGATACATGTACAGAATGTGCAGGTATGCATGTGCCATGGTGGTTTGCTGCACCCATCAACCCGCCATCTACATTAGGTATTTCTCCTAATGTCATCCCTCCCCTTACCCCACACCCCCTGACAGGCCCCGGTGTGTGATATTCCCCTCTGTGTCCATGTATTGTCAGTGTTCAACCCCTACTTATGAGTGAGAACATGCGGTGTTTGGTTTTCTGTTCCTGTGGTACAAACTGATAACAATTTTATGAAATACTAATAAGACTGCAATATGAATGTGGCCTCAGTTTTCAAAGGATGCACTACTGATGTAGGCAAGTACGAGTACATACAGATATCTGTCCTAGATAGATAGATAGATAGATAGATAGATAGATAGATAGATAGATAGATGATAGATAGATAGGTAGGTAGGCAGGCAGGCAGATAGATAGATAGATAGATAGATAGATAGATAGATAGATAGATAGATAGATAGGAGATAGATAGGACAGATATCTGTGAGATACCAGAACACAAAAACCTGTCTCTGAAACAAGTATTAACTTGAGGTTTAGTCATCAAGAATATTTAATTGTATGTACTAATTATAATTCTGTTACTATGGTCTCTAAGGAGAGTAGTAATAAGAAAAGCAGTCAGTTTATAAGATCTGATAGGCAGTATGAATTTCTCTTCTATTTTAAAGGCTATAAATTTCACAATATCATTCTGATGGGCAAGCCGCCTCTAAGAGAACCATTTAAATAGGCACAGCTAAGAGTGGAAATATCTAACCAAACTCAGCCTCTACTAATCACTTATCCCTGGCAGACACGAGTTGAAAATGTGTATCTCAAGGTCCCAGTATGTATTGTTTGCTATTAATTAGAAATTAACAGTATATTCTATCAACCTTATATTAAACTACATTGTTTTCTAAAATGAAGATATCCCACCTTACATTTTCTTTGCTGTCATCTGGCTTTATAGCAACAAATATATTTTTAGGAACATGTTCAATATATTATTCCATATGTTCCAAGATCAACGGAACAAAAATGTACTTACTCCTATCTTTCCTGTCCCTGGCACAGGGTTTCCTGCTTCTCCCAGAGTTCTCTTGATGGAGTGTCTTTTCAGTATAGCATGACTCCTGAAGGAAACAAAGGCAGGAAAAGATTTATTAAGATAAACATCTCTAGTTTCTTGTCTCTTGCAAAAAAGAACAAGTTGTTCCTTAGACAAAAACGTCTAATTTAGTGACCAAATGTCACATGTTTTTAAAACAACATTCACTGTCTTTTTTATTCCTTTCCCCAAATTGTTTTATTCAGTTTCTCTGAGAGCAAGAGCAGGACAAATTTTCTTGAGTAAGCAGCTCCATACACCCAGATAAATAAGGAATATATTTCTTTGTATTATTTTGTTCACCATTCAAACACATCAATTGTATTCTGAGCAGTCTCTCTTGTGTTTTGCTCTAAAACTGTGTAACATGAACAGTTAGAGACATTCTTACTGAATAGTAAAATCAACAAGAAAGCAAGATTTTTTAATATATTTTCAAATTTCCATTGAAAATAGATTCACTAGGTGAATGATAGCCTTTCTCAAATGTGTGATTTAAAAAGCAATATATCCCTGCAACTGTTCACCTTTGAATTTAAATACCAAGGAGCAAGGACATTGTTTTCCTAATCATGAGATCTAGTGATTGGAATTGTTGGAGAGAAATGAATCCAATAAAATCCAGTCTATGCATAACGCCTCACCATCAAGAGGCAATATAACATTTTGCTATGAATAGGTAGCAAATTCACTTGAATTTTTTTTCTGATCATATTCTTTTAGGTATTTATATGTAAAAAAAAGTCACCATTTAAAAACTGGTTATGAGCTTTAAATAGCTGGAAAACAACCGAGTTCTTTTCATTTACATATATACTTCTGTGGAGGTGGCCACAGTTGATCACTGGGTTAACCAGATGCCCTTTCACTCAGGCAGTCTACATATTTGAGCAGACACATAGTAAATGCTTAGATGTTAAAAATGAATGAGACATGTCTCTTTCATTTTATGAAGATCATCTGTTTTTTTTTCTAAATGTGGGGCCAGTAATGTCAACATTCTTCTCTTTGTATACAAGATTATTCAGAGCAGAGAAGAGTCTAGTTTCATATTATGTATTCAGGGATCAATGTTGTCTGCTGTCTTCTCTTCCCTACTCCTTTCTAACAAACCATCAAATGCTATCTATTCCAGGCTCTTAATGTTCTTCAAGTCACTCTTCCTTCCAATTCCATTTGCATGGGCAAATCTAGTTCAATTCTCCCCAGTCATAGCTTCTTCCATGCCATCCATTCTTCCAGCAGTTATGACATCTCTCACTAGTCTTCCTGGCCTGAGTCATTCCCCTTCCAATCCATTCTCCACACACCTGTCACACTGGGACAGTAACTGAACTTCCAATTTGTATAAAGCCCAAGAAATGTGGTGGAGATATTTCACTATGATTCTCAAATAAAGTATCTTTTCCCCCAAATGTCAACATTGTTATGTTAGCCACTCTTAGTTTTCAAATAGTTTGATTACTCTCTCCTTTGCTTCTCATATAGTTTACAAATACACCAGCAAAAGAATGTTGTAAAGACATTGAAACATAAAGACAGAAGAACTGAACTCAGTTCTAGTAGTTCTAGTTTCAACTCATCTATTTATCAGCTGTTGATTTTGAGTAGTCATCTCCTTTCCTGGAGGTGAATGGCAGAACTTTGCTCACCAAATGGCACAATAATATTAATCCTATCTGTCTCTCCAGGTTGTTCTGAGATTTAAGGAAGTTCACATACAATGAAATTCCAAATATACGGTTACTACGCTCCCTGAAGATCTGCAAAAGTATAAACTTGCTTCTTTTGTTTAACACTAAATTCAGATTGGGACCCAAGAGGTATCTGTGATCACACTCTTAAGTCTTACAGCTTTCTTTTGGAAAGAAGTTTGTTTTGGCTTCCCCCACACCCCCCAAAAAAGAGCACCAAAGGAATTAAACTGTAATATACTTTGATGTCAAAGACACTCTGAATCTAAAAGAGTGGGAAAAAGGAAAGGGAGCTCAAAACAGTGACAAATCTCAATTGTGTGAACCTGCCATTTAATTAAAATCACTCAACTGCCATATGTAGCACAGATATTAATGCCATCTTCTTCAAACTCTGCTAATATCTCCAGACATTACTGGACACTAATGGAAAATATGTACCTATTCTCTGTCATTGTGTTGTAGAGTTTTAAATGAAAGAAATGTAGAGTGTGTGCAATAGGATGTTTGTTTTTTCTGTTTCCAAAGAGGAAATAAAAGATATCAACCAAATATTCCTTAATATATAATTAGCACTGTGACCTCAGCTCAAGGAAGTCTTTATTTTAGACATTAAAAATGACAAAAAATGCTGCTAATCCATGTTTTCCTCTCCTTCAACCCCTGAGTTCTCATGAGCATCCCATCCTGCTGGTTTCCGGGTAACTTTTATATGGGCTTTTGGATGAGCATTGGTTGCAAATACTTTTGGATGATACTGATTATCCTACTTAACCTCTTTACTGTTTTGGATCACTGGGTAATTAGCCAAACAGGGCACTGAGGATCATAAACTGAAAAGAAACAGATATAGCATATATGTGCAGTATTGATTTCATCAGGCTAATGGATTGAAAATGGTAATTTTAATAGTGCTTTTTAAAATTATTGTTAAAAATCAAATAAAATTCATCATCTTAATCATTTTTAAGCATATAGTTCAGTTTATATAGTTTAAGCATATTCTTCATCATATTCATATTGTTATACAACCAATCTCCACAACTTCTTTGTCTTGCAAAACTGAAACTTCGTGCCCGTTAAGCTACCACCTCCATTTCTCTTTCCAAAACCCCTGATAACCATCATCTTACTGTCTGTTTATATAAATTTTACTATCTAGATAGTTTTATAAGTGGAATCATATAGTATTTGTCTTTTTGTGACTAGCTCACTTCACTTAGCATAATGTTCTCAAAGTTTATCTATGTGGCAACATGTGTCAGAATTTCTTCCCTTTTTTAGGCTGAATAAAGCCTTAAATAAAAATACTCTAATGTACATACCATATTTTGTTTGTGTTCATCCATCAATGGACACGTGAGTTACTTTCACCTTTTGGATATTGTAAATAATGTTACTATGAACATGGGTATACCAATATTCCCCCAACACCCTGCTTTCAAATCTTCTGGATATATACACACAAGTGGAATTGCTGGGTCCTACGGTAATAGTATTTCTTTTTAACATAATTGTTTACAATAGTTTTGATTTACAAAAAATTGAAGATAATACAGAAAGTTCCTCTAGTGTTCCATACCCAGTTTCCCCTATTATTAGTATCTTACATATGTATGGTACATTTATTACAATTAATGAACTAATATTGATATGCTATTGTCAACTAAATCCCATACTTCCTATCTCTTTAATTTTTATCCAGTGCCCCCATGGTATTTCAGAGTGTCATTTAGGATACCGTATTACATTTAGTTATCATGTTTCCTCTTTGCTGTGACATTTTCTTAGACTTTCCTTGTTTTTAATGACCTTAATAATTTGACAGATATTTTGTAGAATGTCTTTCAATTGGGATTTGCCTGGTGTTTTTCTCATGATTAGACTGTGGCTATGGGATTTTGGGAGGAAGACCACATAGGAAAAGTGCCATTTTCATCACATCATATCAAGGGTCTGTAAATTCAATACGGCATCACTACCGATGTTGACCTTGATGAGATAGTGTTTGTCAGGTTTCTCCACTGAAAAGTTAGTCTGCCTTTTGCTGCTTTCCACAGTATTTTTGGGAAAGAAGTCACTATGTGTAGCCCACAATTAAGAAGAAAGGAGTTATTTTCTACCTCGTTGAGGATGTTGTATCTACATAAATTATTTGGAATTCTTCTACACAGGAGATTTATCTCTTCTTCTCATTTATTTATGTTTCAATTATTTATTCATAATTATATGAACTCGTGGGGGATATTATATTTTATACTTTGGATTATAATCCAATAGTACTTTATTATGCTCTGCAAATTGTTCCAGATTGGGTCATCATTAGCTCTTTCAGTTGGCTCCTGTAGTATTTTTCCTGTTGATGCAATGCATATTGCATTATGTATCACAACTCAATATTTCAGCCTTGACATCTAGCATATAGCTCTGTCTGGGTAATACAGCTGAGAAAAGGCTTATTCAAGTACAATGAAAGACAGAGAGTATTATGAAGCAGGTGTAATGGACATTGAGGTGTGCCACCAGATGCCCCCTTCAAGACTGAACTATTCATTTCCCCAGCTGATTATCAGTGGCTGATGGCCCTCAACAGAAACCTTCCAATTACGAGTTGCTGCAGGGCATAAAGAACCTGCACTGAGCCCTCATTTGGCCTGATTCTGAGGCCACATCCCAGCTGCTGAGTTCCCCATGGAATCAGCTTTCCCCTCTACCCAGGAATGTTTCCTGTATACACAAACAACACTAGGTAACCTCAAGTAAGGGAGATAAGGTGAAAGTCAGTATATTGAACACAAGCAACTGGAAAGAAATTGGTTACAGAGAGGAGAGAATTTAAATTGTGAAAAATGTAGTGAGTCAGGTCAGGCTAGGTTATAAGGAATCCTGAAAGCCAGGCAAAAAGTTTAAGATTGAATTAGTAGCAATAAGTCTAACTGGGGGTGCAGTCCAATAAAGTATGATGTAGCCATACGAAGAAATAGTATCTAGCTATAAGAAACCAGAAATTGTAGCTAACATGTAGTCTAGCTATTAATGAGCAGGGCATACTTTGTATGCACTATGTCATTAAATCTTCATTACAACTATTAAGATCTTAATTTTGCAAATGACAAAACTGAAGCTCAAAAATATTCACTACCTTACCCAAGATCACATAGCTAAGAAGCCCACTGGAGAGATTCAGACTTTACTCTGTATTACTCTTTAAGTAATGCTATTCTACTCACCATGTCTTAAAGAATATGTAATCATAAGACATGGCAAATATTTCATAAATGATAAATGAAAGAACTGGATACACTCGATATACAATAGAATCACAATTTTGTTTTTTAAAAGTATATATGTTAATCCCATACATAACAAAATGTAAATGTTTTCTGTAAGATGATACACAATTAAAATCTTGTATGATTTTAATTAACTTATTTATTTTCTGTATTTTATATACTTTATAAATTAAATCATGGTCTTTCTAATCAGAGAGAAATTAATGATATTTTATAAAAAGAAGTTTCTTTATCAGTAAATGAGTGATCACCATGAAAGTGTCTATGTTATGTCAAGAAAGGATGTAGAACAATTAGCTGTCTGCAAGACTGAAGAAAAGTGAATGAAGGTTATTTGGGGTAATAAGCCAAGTGTTTTAGCTTGTGACTAAAAGTTGACAAATGTGAAAGATGTCAACATAATTTATGCCAGGGTTGATTGTTGATTTGGGTAGGGAGAAAAAAGAGTCCAACATACCCCAGGAATTATCCAGAAAAGGAACAATTGGTAAGAAAAGTTGGAAGGAACATGATGAGTTCAAATTAAGGCATTCAGGTATTCAGTGAGAGTAATTCAACCAAGAAGAGCTTATCCAATAGGCAGCTGGGAAACAATATTAACAGTAAGTACAATCAATTGATCAAATCCAGTATATACAATCAAAAACAGTAAATACAATCAATTGACCAAAATCAGGGAGTAACTTAAGAAGTGATACATTTTAATTCATGCATTTAAACAAGCCAACAAAAGTGTACAAACTAATTATAGAAAGAGAAGAGCAGAGTGCTAGGACTAAAACTCACAGAAGTTAAAGATTGGTGAGACAAATGTTAATCAGAGTTTAGAAAATTTACATTTTCTTTTGAATTGCATAGGTGTTATCAAGTAAAGAAAAACAACTCTCAATGTGATATAATTTTTGTTTGAAAGTTATCAGCTCATATTAAGAAGGATCTTTAAGTGTGTTCATTTATTCATTCATCCATTCATATATTAAAAAACAATATATACTGAGTGCTTCCTTTGTATGAGAACTTGTACAAGTTGTGATAAAATGTGGTTGTTTGGATCCCTTGGCCACATAGGGCTAGCAATAAATAGCAAAAGATTAACACAAATAGGCCACACAAAAAACATTCTGCTTCATCTGTCTAGAACACACATTTCCTTTTGCTCTTCCTAGAAGAGTGTGGGCCATTCTTAATGACCCAACTCAAATGCTGCCTCTTCTCTGAAGCTGTAGGAATTGTTCCAGATTGGTATTAATCAGAATCTCTGCCCCCAAGTCATTATTTTCATGACTCTCTGATGCTTTCTGTTACAGCCATGTGTGATAGTCTTCCCCAGAGCCTGTGAACATCTTGAATGGCAATATTTTATTCAATTATCTGTAGGATTTAGGACAATATATTTTAGGTATTCAATAAGTGAGCATTGAATGGAAATTCATAAATCTTTACTCATGTTAGCAAAAGGTATATAATAACTTTAAAGAATATTTGCAAATGTGTTTTACACTCATTTTTGCTCCATAAAGTTCAAAAAGGGTGAATTTATACAGTTGTGAAAATATGAACCACTCAAGTGTATTCATTAATAAGTATTCACAACAAAATTAGCATTATTCTATTCAACTTCTCTAATTTAGTTAATATTAATTTTTCATTTCATGAAAAATTAATATTAACCTATCTATCTATCTATCTATCTATCATCTAACCTATCTATCTATCTATCTATCATCTATCTATCTATCTATCTATCTATCTCTATCTGTCTATCTATATTTTGAGATAGGATCTTGTTCTGTCACCCAGGCTGAAGTGCAGTAATGCAATCCTGGCTCACTGTAGTCTTGACCTTCTGGGCTCAAGAGATCCTCCCTTCTCAGCCTCCTGAGTAGCTGGAACTACAGCTGCATGCCACCACACCTGACTAATTGTTAAGATCTCAATTTTTTGTAGAGATAGAGTTTGTCCATGTTGCCCAGGCTGATCTCAAACTTCTGGGCTCAAGCTAAGCACCTGCCTAGGCCTCCTAAAGTGCTGGGATTACAGGCGTGAGCCACTGAAGCTGACCAATCTAATCTGTTGTCTATTTCTTTCCCCATAATATATGCTTGATTTCTACAACTGTGACAGTATTTAAACTAACCTTGGCAATTGCTACATTTTCACAGCTTTCTAAAAAAAAGTTAATTAATTAATTAATTTTTTTTTTTTTTTTTTTTTTTTTTTTTTTTTTTTTTGAGACGGAGTCTTGCTCTGTTGCCCAGACTGGAGTGCAGTGGTACAATCTCAGCTCACTGCAGCCTCCACCTCTCGGGTTCAATTGATTCTCCTGCCTTGGCTTCCCAAAGTGAAGCCCGGCCCCGTAGCTTTTTAATTTACATAAAATTGCAAATAATCTGCTTTATACATTCATGGGAAAATCTTTTTATCTACCATGTGGTAGATACAATGGAGGAAACACAGACCCAGTTTTGTGGAAAGGAGGGTTAGAACTAGACTAGTTGATTTAAAAATACACAGAAATGACCAAAATCCAATTTATCTGAAATGTTTTATTCAAGTACTAAAAGCCTCAGTAGGTGCAGAATGAATAAAAAGGAACTGAAAAAAAAATGACCAAGAATTAGAGATACATTCATCTTTCAGGTATCAGTTCATACAACTAGTTAAACCTCTCATCTAATTGTCTTCCTAGATTCAAGTCAAAACCATAAACATTTTTAATAGGCAAGGTAAAATCAGGTTATCTTAATTAAAAAGGTAACATCGCATTGCACAACTGCTTTTACATAGTAGTTTGGCAAAGTTGACTCAAAGTCTTAAAAATGTTGGCAAACTTTAACCCAGTAATTCTACTGTGAAACTCCTTTCACCCTTTAAGTCCCCAAGATAAATCTCTTTTTACTTTGCTACTGTTAGGAGGAAAAGGAAATAAAGGGATTTTGACATTTAACAAACAACTGTTCTGTATGATGAACTTTAGTAGGCACTTTGCATTTTAGTCCATTTAATCATTGTAATTAATCTATCACATAGTGGACCTTTTGCAAAGCTTAAAGATAGTGAGATGCGTCCCTAAGGTCACACAGCTAATAACTCCCAGAGCTGGGATTCAAACTCAGCTCTGTTCAACCCTAAAGCCCACAATTAATCCACTACACATCATGATGCCTCACAATATTCTTGGACTTTTGACCTGGCTTATATATATATTCTTTTCCTCTATATATTTTTTCTCTTATGATTAAATGACTGTTCCTTGATACTTAATATTTTGCTTTATATCTCAAAGTTCTAAGAAATATGAATGTTTTTGGAGAATTGACTCAAAAGCAGTTCATAGACTTATTCATTACCTCTAAGTTTTCTTTTAAGGATTTCCTCTTCCTTTACATCTCATATCAAAGATAATATGTCTTCACATCTGATACTGGAGAGAAACAAGGGTGCTAATATGCCTCCTGAATTTTTGTTTCATGTTCATAGGATGTGGATGGATACAAAGAAACTTGATCAAAAAGGTTTCCTGCTATGGACTATAGCCCAAAGAATAAAATAAGCAAACCTTGTTACCCAAATGATGTTGTAATCTTCAATCTCCTGCAGTCTTTCATCATACCATTATAATTTACAAACATGTTTTTCTATGGATTTTGATTAAGTTGCCCTCATGAAATAATTTGGTACTTACAATATATTGTCATGCTTGAGAACATGGGTTCTGAAGACACACTTACTGATTATAAATCTTTATGGTGTACATTTGGCCAAGTTAACCTTTCTGGAACAGCCTAGGCTTCCCTATAAGTAAAAATATCTATAATAATAGTATTCATCACATAGAGTTTTTAAGAGGTTTAAATGACACACTGAATTCTTGTCACGTAGAACAATGCCTGGCACTACTGTGTTTAATGTGTTTTAGATTTATTAACACTCTTACACAGGAAAGAGAAATGGATTGCTCCTGCCAATGATATATATGATAGAAACAGTAAAAAAAAAAAAAAAAAAATCACTCTTAAAAGTAGCTTTACATATGGTGTCTTAGAAAAAAACTTATCACTGTTCTGTTGCTATTCATGTAATAATACCTTAAAAGTAACTTGAATGATCTTTGACACATTTGTGTGTTTATATGCATGCGTGTAAAATATCTGGGTGCAAAGCTTGAGGGAAATTTTCAAGTTTTTAAGTATTTTTTTTAAATAATGTAGATCCTACAGAGAGTACAGATCTCAAAGCCAACAAAGAGGCTTCCCCTTTGTATACAGGACAAAGCCCTGCCTCCTCACCCTTTGAATCAGTAGGCAAACAGTTACAGCCCAAGGCCAGAAGTACTGAATAAAAAGGTAGTGGGAGGGAAAGAGCTGGCCAACATTATTTCTCAAATCTGACAAGACACATTTCTCTACTCCAGACTTCAGCCTTTGATGCAACTGTGCATTACTTCAATATACTGATGATGTTATAGCGTGATCTTTAAAATATGCGCCTGGATCTTAAGAAGAACCCGTTGCTCAACACTGGCAGAACTCAGCCTTCCTTACAAGAGCTGATTAGTTTCAACTTTTTGTCAACTCTCCTAAAGAGTAATTTATGTGCTGTATTAAATATTAAAAGTAAAATAAGACGTGGTCCTCGTGAATTGTTATGTTCTGATCTTTCTACACAGAAAGAAAATTCAAAGCACATCTCAAATATCAGTGGCAAATTCTTGTATCGGTATTGAATTAAATACTCTGACATTCAGGCCCACATGACCAAAGTAATAATTTGCTTGGTGGTTTTCCTCAAACATAAATGTTTGCTCTGGCTTAATAATGCTAATTGGAAAGTTACATATTCCATGCAGCATAAACAATTACTTTGCATTGACCCAGAAAACTCACCTTGCAAATAAGGCTGAAGAAGAAAGAAACTGAAATCAAAGTACTTGAAAAGAGAACTCTAGCTGCCAGAACTACCTGCCCTGCCCCAAGTTCATGTTTAATTAAATTTACATCAATAATTCCATAAATCACTTGTATGTTCAGAGAACTTAAGTCATCTTCTCTGATTCCAAGGTCAAATACTTACTAACAACCCTCATGCCTCTGGGGGACATTTGCCCCCTGCCTGACTGTACTGCTTCTCTGGTGGAGGTGAGCCCCTACTACTGCAAAACTCCTTGGGGGATGAAGCACCACTAGAGCACTGGTTGCTCAGCAACAACCCCTTGTGACTGATCCATGGGGACTGCTAAGCAACAGGACTGCATCTGACCTAGCTGTTCCCAGGGCACCCCCAGTTCACTGTCTCTTAAGAGGGCCAGGTTAACAAGGGATCAGGGGCCCTAAGTGACTAGTTGCATAATCTATACACACACTTTTCGGAATGTTCTCCAACGATAGCTAAATAAAAATCAGAGCTAAAGGGTACCCTTGAATGTATCCTTCATTTCAACTCTATCCTTGAAACTTTAAAGTAGCTGTTAGAAAAACTAAAGCATTAGAACTAAAATCTTTGGCAAAAAAAGTCTAAGTATTTACAAAAAAAAAAAAAAAAAGGGAAGAAGTCTGTTCCTTTTAAATTATGACTTTGAAAGCTTCCATAATTTCATAGAATTTTGCTATTTACTGAGTTTCTGCTAACACACAAAAAAATGGGGAAAACATAATTTAAGAGATAAATCACATGATTTTTATGGCAAAGTTATTGCTAAAATATTTGAACACATAACTCATGTTTAAGTATAGAAATTTCTATGAAGGGCCTTCAATTATCTACAGCTAAACCCACATTTTATATCTTTGGTCTTGACTTCTCCTTAGTTCTACACACCCTAACTCAAACTCAACAAATCTAAATTAGTCATACTTCTTCAATTCACATGTGACTTACTTCTTAGAAGGCAACCACCCAGTCAATCCATCTAAAAATTTACCCACTCAGAACTTGAGTCCAGCCCTCCCCGTATTTCCTCTAATGTCCCTTACTTCTCTGTAATGGAGGAAGAGATATGTGCTCTGAGGGACATGGACTTTCAGCCAGTACACCACTGTACAAATAAGATTCCATTTTTCCTGTAATTTGAAACCTTCAATCAAGTCCAACCTATTCAGCATGATAGGCAAAGCACTTCTAAATCTATTTCCTATCAAACTTCCAACTACATCTCCTGTCACTGTCCCTTAGTGTACACATTCTATTATGTTGAATTAACTCTAGTTCCCTAAACATGTGCTGCACTTTAAGTCTCTTTCCTCTTCTTAGAACACTTTCCCCTTTACCTGGCAAACTAGTGGTTATCTTTCAAGATCTAACAATAACATCACCTCTACAGAGAAACCATTCCTGATTTTAGGGTTACTTATAACCATCTCTGGACATGTCTATACTTGATTCATACGCTATGGTGGCTTTCATCACATCGAGTTTGCAGTTATTTACCTATCCAACACTAATCCTGTGTTTTGAAGGGCTATTACTTTCTTCTGTTCAACCTGATCTCCTCAGATCTGGCATATTCCTTAGCATCAAGGAGGTATTTATACTATAATTTATTAAGATTAGGGAACAGTACTCCTAGGCAAAATTGTAAAATAAATGAAGTTTGAGCATCTCTCCATTTTTAATCTCATTAATCCCCCCAGAAGCCATTAACCTATAATATCAGAGACAGGTAGTAAAGTAATTAGCCAAAAACTAAAAAAGTCAATCTCCTGACCTCTAAGCTGGTCTTCTTCCTCCTAAACTGTGATGAGTCATTATACAGTAACTAAGCCAATGTCCTGCAGTGATCTAATCCATCCGGCAGTAGTAGGCTAAAATGACCAGATTGCTTGTACTCCTTTTATCATAATCATAATAACAAGAAACTCAAGGGAACTACATGGTCAGGTAAGCAAATCATCAAAAGGTGGTCTGGATCCTATCTCAGGGAAGATAACTTTTCATTCAGATGAGCAAATCTTAAAGTAGTTTATGCAGAAATCTTTGGTGCAACTAAAGTAGGGAAAGTAATATAAAACAAAAAAACATTTAGAGCTAAACAAAAAGCAAAAAAAAAGATTATTTCAATTTTTAAAAATCCTTTCATAATTTACAAAACAGCATTTACTCAACATCTGCCTCCCTCGACATACTAATTAAAAAACTAAATAGGAACACGAGCAAACAAGACACAAAAGCCCATGAATGCAGCAGCCGGGCATAATGTCACAAAGCCATTCAACCTCTTACCTCACCGCCTCAGGAGGTAGACATGTATAACCACTTTCATGCCTTTTGTGGAACGTCTTGATTCTATGCGTATGCTTATGCAACTATATTTTCAAATATTTTGATACTAGCAGTAAATGATTGTCTAAGTTAAACCAAGCAACACAAATTCTGATCAATGGAAAGCTGAGTTATTAGCCTATCTGTGTTGAGAAACCAAGAGAGAATTCTTAGTCTATAATGAGCTTTTCGTTTCTATATACTTCTGAGTCTGTGCTTCTTTAACTAGGTACTCTTGGGAATACATTTGGGAATTCCGAGAAACACACATGACCACATGGTAAGTGAGAAGTCAGGATGTTGGATGTACATAGGAAGGCACCAGATTTCAGACAGAAGAAGGATGGGAGAAGATGACTCTACACCAATCACTAGAGTGTTCAATAAAGGAGTGTTTTGTTCAGGTGGCAAACCCTCAGCATTGATGATAGAAATGAGCAATGGTAGAGGATGGTACAGCCAGAGTGCTCAAAGGAGCGAGAGTGAGTATAAGAGAGTGGAAAAATACTGTACAGGTGGCATATGGGTGCAAGAAAGGTATGTGCCCCCTCTACTACTCTGAGATTATAAAATAGAAAATAATAAACAGTCTCCAATAGAAAGGGCCTAAGGGGAAGTAAGATACCCAGAGGAGAGTCAAGCTTCAGGGCTAGGGGAAAAGGTGGAAATTAATAACATCGATTAATTTGTTATTATTGAACAGTTGTTGCAGGTAGCATGATGGAATGGTTTTGAAGGAAGAATACAAAGGAGACATTGGGTCAGGGGGAAGGTAGCAAAACATATAATAAAGTTTCAACACAAAGAGAAAAAATGAGCAAATGAATTATAATATCAGACATTTGAAACTTTTGAAAATTAGCTGTTTTTCAGGACCAACAAAATTGTATGTTCCCAAACTGGTAATGTGGTAATTTAGAAAAGCTGGATGCCATGATAGGGTTATAGGAAATTTTTTTCCTTCTAGGGCTCAGGTTGTGAGTGGTAGATGTGGATCAGGGTAGCTTGGGGGAGCAGTCAGAGAGTCTGCAGTCACTTCTGTGGAACTTCTAATGGTGGGACAGCTATGAGAAAGGTAGGTTCCAAGGCAGGTGTGGGGGTGAGAAGGCACAGGATGCTATTTCAAATCAATGGGGAGGGAACCCATTATAGGACAAATAGCTGCAAAACAAGGCTGGCCATTAAATAAGAATAAGAATAAGAATAAGAATAAGAATAAGAATAAGATCCCCACTTTATTTCTTACTAAAATAACCGTCAAAGGATTAAAATTTAAAATAGAAACAAAAGATGTAAAAAGTACTATAAGCAAATGTAGGTGAATACTTTTACAAGTGGAAAGGCTGTCTTAAACTTCACAAACTATGTGAGAATAAATTGATAACTTTGATATTCTTAAAAAATTAAGTATCCTACAAAGCAGTGCACCCTAAATCACTAATGGTAAAAAGAAAACATTTAAAATTTGCAAAATAAACATACAAAAAGTTAATATATTTATAAATAAAAAGCTCTTGCAAACAGATTGAAAAAATAGGCAAAGAATATAAAATAACAATTCATAAAAATAACTAATAATATTCCACCTCACTACCAATCAAAAAGATATAAATATAGCTATATTTTCCCACTAATTTCTAAATTTCAAATTTTTGAAACTGTATTAGTATGTTAGTAAAAGTATTATTTTGAATGAAAACTGCACAGGCTTTCTGTAAATATTTTGTAAAATATATCAACACTCTTTAAAAATTAACATCTTCTGATGCAGCAATTCTATGTCTAGAAATTTACTCAAAGGAATTAATCAAATAGGTGTTTATAATGTATCAAAATTATGAACAGAGTTATCTACTGTGCTACTGTTTATAAAACTGAATTTGGTAACTTTCTGTGGAGTCACCTGAAAATTAGTTAATGGAGCCATTAAAAAACTGTCATTTTTTTTGCAATGGAAATATATACTAAGATGATTTACTAAATGTGAAACAGGGAATATGATATGATAATTTTTTGTTTTTAAAAAAGTTATGTGTATGCCAAGAATAATTTTATAGTGATTACTTCTAGTTGGTGGACAAATCAAATATAGGTAGACCTTATTTTTTTCTTAAAACTATTCTGAAATTTCTGGTTTTCATTGCACCGTATATTATCTCTAAAACATTATTTAAAAATGTTAAAGTTTAGGACTTGGTAGTATTTTAACTGGAAAACATTACTTGCCCAGAAAGTAACATGTGGAATAACTCATTATTATGTAATGATAAAGAGTTGACAAAGGGATGAGATTGAAAGAAAAAGATGTTGGAGGATATTTTCACGTCTGTAATTCTGGGTGAGGAATTTATAAGAGTAAGTACATACTGCCCTTGAAAAAGTTGAATTATACAATTAAATACTGCTAATAGCTAAAGCGATGAATTTTAATCATTTGGGTATATTTCAAACCTTTTATTTTGTTTTCTCATTTCTGAGTTAAATCAATGATTACCACAGGGTGCAGTGAAAATAGAATGCAGTCTTTCAGCAAACTAGAAAGTGTTTCATATCCTTATGATCTGAAATTTTATCTAACCAAAAACTGTTTCATTGGATACTATACATTCTTTTAAGAAATGTTATTTTCTTTAATTTGCTGTTTCTACTCATTTTTACACTGGTAATAGTAACTTTAAGAGGAAGAAATGTAGGATACAAACTGTACACCATTATTTCATTCATGTAAAAAATATCCATACAAATGTACAAAGACTGGAAGATACCCAATATTAAAACAATTATGAATGAATGTGAGAATTAAAATTAAAAAAATTACTGGCCAAGCGCAGTGGCTCACGCCTGTAATCCCAGCACTTTGGGAGGCCGAGGCGGGCAAATCACGAGGTCAGGAGATTGAGACCATCCTGGCTAACACTGTGAAATCCCGTTTCTACTAAAAAAATACAAAAAATTAGCCGGGAGTGGTGGCGGATGCCTGTAGTCCTAGCTACTCGGGAGGCTGAGGCAGGAGAATTTCGTGACGAACCCGGGAGGCGGAGCTTGCAGTGAGCCGAGATCGCACCACGGCACTTCAGCCTGGGCGACAGAGCGAGACTCTGTCTCAAAATAAAATAAAATAAAATAAAATAAAATAAAATAATAAAAAATAAAAATAAAATACTTGATGTACTTAATAAAATAAATCTTTTCAACAGTCCTTACCTAAAATAATTCTAGATATCCTTAAACATAACCAAAACTGTTGTCATCAAACTTAGTTTATATTTCAGATGAGTCATGTTAAGACAAAAACCTACAAAAAGAAAACAAATGAACTGACAATAGACCAATAATAATTATTGAAAGAAAATATGAAAAGTTTTCATCAAGTTGGGATAAATTAAAATATCTTATTAAAGAGTTGGTAAAAATAAATATCTATGAGTAAAAACAATGCTTTGTTTCCTCCAATATTGGAATACTGAAGGATTTATTTTTCCTTTCAAAGCATTCAAACCTGGAACCTAAAATAGGAACTTCTCAGAGTTGAAACAAACTATGCTAGCTTTTACTTGAAGCTTAATACTCTTTGGCAAAAGTCCACAAGCACCTCAGGTTGCTGACCCAGATCTATGATGCCAGAAAAGTATTCCTCACTTCCCCTAAAAACTTTCTCCACAACTCCCCGAGGGAAATGAACAAAAACTGCTTCCCTCAACCCTCTATTTCCACATGGTTGAATCCATAAGGTAAAAATAAATGAAAAACCTGAAATGACCTGTTTTATTTCAGAGGCGTAGGACTTTGACCACAGTAGGTAATACATACGGTAGATGCAATACCTATTAACCTGTTGCCTCTTTGCAGCCATATTTACAAGCGATACTGAGGATGAGACCTGAGTGTGTGCTCAGCCAGTGGCTAAGGAGGTCCAATATAAGTGAGTTAGCTGCCCATTTTTACTGAGATCAAATTAGAAGGGTAGAAAGTCTGTAGATTGAAGAAATAAGCATCAATCAAAAATGGCTTTTAATCTCAGTTCTGCCACTTTCTATGAAATGACTGAATAGATACTCTCTTTGCCTACTCACCTTAAAAAATAGAGCAGTAATACCAACTTCACAGATTGGAGAACAAATAAAATTTGTGAAAATGTGCTGCAAATTACTGTTTATTGATCAATCTGCCAGACTCCAACCCTAGGGGTCTGGCGGATTGCTCAATAAACAGTAGTTTCCTTTCTCTTAACATATACAGTTATTTCCATAGAAAGGAAAAATAACTACTCACCCTTAAAAACATCTCAAACTTCTATTACAGATTGGAAACATTGTATGTTCAAGGTCTCCAGTTTTGTCCTTAACGCAATCCCCTTTATTGGAAAGCAGCTCCATGAACTATCTTTTCTATACTTACGGCGTCTCCCACACTAATGACTCCTAAAGCGAGGACAAAGGCTTTACTTTAAATATTAAACAAAAATTAATCGGACACTGTGTCGTGATTCCCTGCACACCCAAATTTCTCCTCCATCTTTCACCTATAATCCTGGGATGACTACTGGACACTGACTAATCCTATCTCCTTGCTTTTCATTCTCTTCTCACGCAGCACAGTCTGGGTTCAGCCTTCCAATCCTAAAGCCATTACTCTTACTTTCTACTTGTCAAAACAAAAGTCCCTTCAACCCTTCTCCTATTATGCCCTCTAATGACTATGACTTGTTGATCATGCCACACATTTTGAAGCTTTGCATACCCTCGTCGCTATGACAATACCCTTTCCTGCTTCTCCTCTTGGGCTGGGACTGGAACTCATTTCCCAGGATTCAATTTTCTCCCATTTTCCTTCTGATTCCATGTGCTTCCCATAGGAGATTTCGTCATTATATTTACCCACTGCATGCCAATGTCAACTCAATCTGCATCTTCTGAGCTTGTTATACAACAGCTTATTGGGTATCTTTATCCTTGATGTTATCTTTTACTCATACCCACTGTATTAGTTGGATAGAGCTGCTGTAACAAATTACCACAAACTGAGTGACTTACAACAGAAATTTATTTTCACGCAGTTCAGAATGGCAGCAATCCAATCAACTGTCAGTAGGGTTGGTTTGTTTTTGTGGAATCAGAGGGAAAATCTGTTTTATGCCTCTCTCTTAGCTTCTAGTGGTTGCCAGCAAACTTTGGCATCCCTTGGTTTACAGTTGCATAACTTCAATCTCTCCCAGCATGGTCATGTTGTCTACCCTCTATGTGTCTTTCTCTTTGTGTCTCTTGCCTCCTCTTATAAGGAAAACAGTCATATTGGGTTAAAAGCCTGCCTTGCTCAAGCATGACCTCATCCTAACTAATTGCATATGTAGTGATCCTATTTCCAAATAAGGTCACATCCTGAGATTCTAGGAAGAACATGAATTTTGGGGAGACATTATCCAACTCAGTACACCCATGAAGTCTGCCCCATTCTTAAATCTACACGTTTGTAAATTATGCTAGCTCTCACTTCAAGCCAAGAATCTGAGAAGCACTCTTCATTCTCATGTCTCCTTAACTTCATATCACAGCTCCTATCAAACCAAATTATTTTCATCTCCTAATATTTCTAGAATCTGAATACTTTTCCTCATCCCTAATTCTGCTGCCCTGACTCATTCAGCATCTCTTGCTTTGCCTACTACAGCAGTCCTTCCAATAGCCTTCAAATGAAACCTCCTCAGGATTACAACAGGATATACATATGCACAGCTTCATGGCATGTTAGAAGTCTTTCTAACATACATACACAGCATGCTAGAAAGACATATTTTAAAATTTTTTTTTCTTTTCACCACTGTGAAAAGTTCTGCTGCTTCACTGCAATACACAGAATTATCACAGACACCCTTCTTCAAGGATGATGGAACTGAAAGGCAGAGTAGTTTCTGTGGAAGCCCCGGCCTTTATAAATTTTGGCTTAATAGACTTTTTGCAAACCCTTGGAGTGTAACAAAATCCACCATACCTGTAATCTGGCTTGTTATTAGATTTCAAGGCCTTTTGGGAAAAGTCAGAAAAGTAGGGCTTATTTCAGCATTTTAAGATTTAATATTATACCTGCCTCCAGAAGCTCTATGATAGAGGTATTTATTCTCATTTTAAAATGTAAACAAATATAATAAACTAATGTAATACACTAATGTAATTGCATGACTCGTAAGCCCTCTTTACACATACATGCACATACACATACACACCCACTGATTTTACGATTTTATGATTTTAAGAATTTTAAGAATCGTGTTTTCTTCTTCTGAGATGTATTAGCTCAATGCACAAAATTTAATCTAGATGTAAATTATTTTGTGACCATTAAAATATAATCATACTTGAGAGGACTACCTAATTATTTCCCATCTTCCATGGTTTTATTCCTGTAGCTATCACACTGGACCTCAGTTCCCCCTTAATTTATTAAAAAAAAAAATTAAAGCCTACAGTTAATCATGCTTACTCCCATAACCCCATGGGGATGAGAACACTTTCCACAGCATAACCGATAAGAGTACTTAGAAGAAAGCAGGGACTGCAGGAAGGGAGTCCGGGAGGTACAGGAAGGCATCCAGCTCCATTCATATTGCCTGTAGATGCTTCTGTTGCTGCTTCTTCAATTACATTAAAACTGTCTTGGCTGCAGACCACATTGTCTTAAAGCATCTCCATTTTCTTGGCCCTCTTTCCAATCTGAGAAATCCTGCTTCTAATAGATCCAGGATTCTAGGTGAGAGTACTTCTTCCCGTTCAGGAAATTATGCAAATTTGGATTGTTTCATTTTCATCTAAATGTCTCTGAACTCTCTTCTCCAACCAAGCACCCAACTCTTGGGCAATATCACATTTTTCCAACTAGGAGTGACTGAAGGACACAAATCCTCTCTCCTCTGGGCATATGATACTGCTATTTGCCGTTTGACAGCTAGAATAAAAAGTGTATCTCACTTCAGTAAAAAGTAGAATATCCATTTGATTTCTCAAAAGCAGCTGCAATTTTTTTTTTTTTTTTTTTTTTTTTTTTTTTTTTTTTTTAATGGAGTCTTGCTCTGTCTCCAGGTTGGAGTGTAATGGTGCCATCTTGGTCACTGCAACCTCTGCCTCCTGAGTTCAGGCAATTCTCCTGACTCAGCCTCCTGAGTAGCTGGGACTACAAGTGTGCACCACCACAGCCAACTAAGTTTTGTATTTTTAGAGAGACAGGGTTTCACCATGTTGGCCAGAATGGTCTTTATCTCTTGACCTTGTGATCTGCCCACCTCAGCCTCCCAAAGTGCTGGGATTACAGACTTGAGCCACCAAGCTTGACCAAAATCAGTTGTACTTCTAATAAAAATAAAAAATAATAACCACCTTTGATTTTATGGGGATGTTCAAGTGCTTAATCTAGATTCTTTTCATGTAATGCTACTACCTGGTAATGACTTTTTAAAAGTAATATAACATATGAAAATGTCTGAAACCAACAGGATTTAGAGGAACATGGACTAATGGGGGAAGTTTTAAAACAGGAAAACCAGAGCCCTGGCCTAATATGTGATTTTTGTATATGTAAATCACTTATTCTTGGGCCTTAGATCCCTATATCTACAAATAGAATATGCTTAACTATTATTTAAAATAAGCATATGGAATCATGATTAATAATGCTTATCAAAAGATGTATAGTTTATTTTTGATGTTGAGAAAAGAATAATTTTGTTTTTTCTAACTCAATTAACATTTTGCATTGAAGAAATGGAAAACCACTGAATTTACTGTTAAGTCATTCAGAGCTGGCTGAGTCTCAACACTTAAAACACAATTTTCAAACTGCATTCTTTCTCATTTTCAATGGACATCGATGAAAATTTAGTCTTGATTAAGCCTGATTCACGCTCATTTAGCATTAAAAAATATTAGACAAGAAATAACTCATTTCTGAGAAATATTGCGACAATTTTTTCAAAAGTGTTTGCTGTACCTCAGCTCTAAATTTGAAGAGAAGCAATGTTTCCTCTCCCAAGCCTCTCTCTACATACATATAACATCATATATGATTCAGTAAGAAACATTTATTTTTCGAGAATATTTTACATTATATATATATAACTTCTACAACAATTACTCTACAGTATTCTTTAAAAGTTAGACACAAGTTTGTCATACAACCCATCGATTTCACTGCTAAGCATCTACCCAAGAGAAATGAAAATGGGTACTCACAAACACTTGAATGCAAATGCTCTCAGCAGCGTGACTCATAATATTCCCATATTGGAAACAACCCAAATGTCCATCCACTAGTAAATTGACAAAATGTGGTATATCCATACGATGGAAAACTATTCAGCAATAAGAAGAAATGAAATACTGATACATGCCACAACATAGTTGAACCCCAAAAACATTATGCTAAGTAAGAGAAGCCATAAACAAAAGAGCATATAGTATATCATTCCATTTATATAAAATGTTCAGAAAAGGCAAATCTATAGAGACTTAAAGTAGACTAATGGTTGCCTGGGTATGGGAGTGGGAACAAAGACATAATGGATGTAAGGAATCTTACCAAGTGAGTAAACTGTTCTAAAACCAGATATGGTAATGGTTTTATAATTTTGGAATGTTCTAAAACCAGATATGGTAATTGTTTTACAACTTTTAGAAAATTTACAAATTTTCTAAAACTCACTGAAATATAATTTCTAAATATTATTCACCCTTAAAGGGTGAACTTTATAATATGTAAATTATATCTCAATAAAGTTGTAAAAAAATGCTATAATGCAAACTGCATAAGAATTTAAATAATTGTAAGCACTGTGAGGAAAATTAAATTGATCCATCATTGATCTAAACAATATGTTTACAATCGACTAAAGAGGAGGAAAAACTCTTTAACAAAAATGAAATTTGACACATTTAAAAATATTCTGCATAATGTGGTCCATTAGTCTTTGATATTTTATTGAAGAAAGTTGTGGTAAAGATATGATTGAAAAGTCCATTACTAAAAACATTTTCCAAAATATTTCCTTTCCAAAACTATACTTTCCTTCAAAATCGAATCCTTTTAACCTCCAGAACTTCTTTTTAGCAAATGATCTCTTGAGATGATGACACTAGGGGGGCACTGACCAGCACCTGGCACACTAACAGGATACAAGGTTTATAAACTGCTGGTTTAACCAACCTTGATCCATAACCTACCCCATTTTCTGTGAGCATTATGCTCATCAGTTCTCATTTTAATAATCCAAATGCTGAGCTTTCTAAATATTAAATCCCAGGAGGATTTTTCTTTTTTGAATGTGTGGCAATGTCAGTAAGAAGGAAGGCATCTTGTGAAGAGATAAAGTGGACGGATGAATTTTGAAATCTATCTGTACATGAAGAGAAATGAAATACTAGCAGTACTTCTAATCAAATACCTTTCAGTATGCAAACCATTGACAAAAGAGTTTTGTTTTGTAATTTTTTTTCTAGGTGAACGTTTAAGTGGTCATCCGCCTCAAATCTCCACTTTGCAGTCCTGCCCAGACTCCAACTAATAACACTACCACCCGCAGGGTGTTTTGTTGTTTGTTGTTTGTTTTAGTGTCTCCCACATGCCTAGCTCACGCATGCACTTTTCTCAAGGATCTGAGTTCCCTTGGCTGCGTTCCCCAGGGGAGCTCTACCAAGACCGGTCTGACCTGGCCCTCTGAGCTCCCTCTGAAGGGACCTGCTGCAAGGCAGGGTCATTTGCCTCCGGAAGGCACCTTCAGGAATTTCCCCAAGGGGCTGAGCAGCACTAGCATCAGCACCAGCCGGGACCCAGGCTCTCCGCTCCCTCAGCCCCGCGACTACCTGGCACTCGTGTCCCTCTCCGCGGCCTGCCGGGGTCCTAGCAGCAGGGAAAATCCAATAGCTACGGGGAACTCTTGAGTTTACTCGGTTTACCCACCTCCATATTTTATCCAAAGAATGGACGTAGGCCAGTGAGGTGAGGTGACTTGGCTAAAGACACACAGCCGGACGTTGGCCGAGCGGGTTAGAACTCGGGTGTCTGCTAACCCCGCGGCCGCTCGCAACTACCTGGGGCTTGGGAAGCACCGCCCAGGGAAAAGACTTGGCATTGCTGGGGCGAGAGGCGAAAGGCTCAGCGACTTGTGACAGGAGGTCATCAATGACCTCCTGCAGGGCAGAGTGGGCAAAAGGCAGGTGACAGACCTCCCACGTCAAGCCTGTTGACGTGAGCGTCCTTTCCACTCTCTGAGTACCCTGGCTTGTGAGTTAAACGATGGGGTCGGGTCGCCCAAGCAAAAGAGGCATCTGCTTTGAACTCCCCCCATACTTGTGCCGGCAGGGCAGAAAATGGGAAAGTTGCACTTACCACATCTTCCCTGGGTCAGCCTCCCCCGACTCCCCAAGTCCCTCCCCTCCCTCCTCGCACAGCGACACCCACTCACGCGCCAGCTCCACCAGGTACGTACCAGCCGAGAGCGCAGCTGCCCGCCCTGCCGTTGCCCTGGCCCTCGCGTTCGCCCAGCGCTCTGCGGCCCGGAGCTGCGACTCGGAGCTGCGACTCGGGTTCTAGCTCTCTGCAGCCTCTACGGTCCCGGGGATGCAGTCGCGTCTGAGCTACTGGGCTGGGGCGCAGCCAGGCGGTGGCAGCTACTAGGGGGCGGAGGGAGCGGCCGCCGCGTCCCGCCCCCAGGCTACGAGCGCGGCTCCCCAGGCGGTGTCCGGCTCTCCGTGCAAACTCGGCCACCGCGGCACTCCCCGGGGCACGTGCCACGGTGGCTCTTTTCTGCTGGCAGCCTGGGGCGAGCTCTTTTTTCTACTTGCGCGTTAACCACCAACTAATTATCGGTGATCGTCACACAACCCGCGTCCTCATCGCTCGCCACTCCTAGTTCCCTTGGGCGATCGTGAGGTTCTGCTAAGATTTCTGTGACGTGAATGCGGGAATTTCAATTCCCTTCCTGCTTTCTGACGTCGCATCATGTTTTCTGTCCCGCCGGTTGTACGCGCCCCGAGCAGGGTTTGTGCTCCAGGTGCCTTCAAGATTGCCCTTTGATCTAATGTTGGCTGTACGGAGAAGGCAGGAAGGTACACAGGCTTCTTATCTACGCCCCGAATCTGGGTCTTCGAGTTTTTTAACAGATTGGGAAGCAATATGCTATGGAAACAACTTTTTGTGCAATAAAAGCAGAAAATAATGTATATCAAATTTCACTTTCAGGTTCTCACTAAGAAAAATAAAGTCGTTACTACTAAGGTCTCCTTGTGCTTTTTAAAAGCCATATTACATGGACGACAATGCTGCTGATAAAATTAATTCCTCCGCTTCTTGAGAAAGTGGTTTCTCACTGAAGTCTTAAAATCTCCTCTGGTTTCTCGAAACCCTTAATTAGTACTCAAAGTCTTCTCTAATCTCTAGTCTTTACTAATTTGTTCATTCATACTATGCTCTGACTTGCCACCCAAAGCCTATGACATCTGCCAATGACCACTTCCAAATTCCCTTTTTAGGCAAAAGCCTAAATATGGAAACATGAAAATAAAATCAGACAAATATTTTATTCAGTGTGTGCTAATGGTAGTACAATTAAGCTCTTTATTCAATATTCATACCTCCACAATATAGTAATAATTTTCTCTATTTTCAGATAGTAAACTGAGGCTCAGCAAGGTTAGATACTTTGAACAAGTATAAATAGCTGAGAAGATTCCAAATCAGTTTTGAACTTAGGTCTTTCTGCCTTCAAGATTGATTGACTTCCTTAAATTATACTCTGTTAATAAAGCTTGTGATTTTTCTAAATTGTGATGTAGGCACATTTTGTTTTTTATTAGGTTAGTGCAAAAGTAATTGCAAAAAAGTACTTGCAAACCTGTAGTTACTTCTGCCCCAGCCTAATAAAAACACAATTACTTGTGTGGTTACACAAGCATTAATCAAAGAGATTTAGAGAGATTTATATCATTAGTGTAACTTTAAAACTTATTATTTGGCATATTTCTAAGGCCTGTTATTATTGTATTATATAATAACATATACTTTCATTATCTAGGGCAAATTATTCTAATGTTTGTTTATTTTAGAGGTACTATGACAGAGAGTGATACTAAAATGTTTGAACTTATGAATTATGGTATCATGATTGGATTTTTATGATCTTGCGAGTGTATTTCCTATACTTGAAAAATTTGCTTTGTAAAATCTGTATTTTGGGATCAATGTGATAAAACCACTAGACCTCACTGCTAAGCTTTTAACCTACGTATGAAATCATCAGAACCACTGGAATGTATGGCCCGGGAAGGCCACATCCTCAACACCTAGAATAATACCTTCACAAAGTAGGTACTTCACAGGCAGTTTTCAAATGAATAAATATTAACCTTGTTTCCACACTTAAGACCAAATAATGACTTATAAGAACACTATTTATAGAATGCTTTTGTCTATTTAGATTTAAAATTTTTGATGGCCTCTCATTTCTACTAGGAAAGTAAGAATATGTGGAAGGTTTGCAGTAGTTGCTTTTGGGAATGCTAGACAGAACCTGACCATAAGTGCAAAGAGTTGTTTTTGAGTCCAAGAATTGGTGGTAGCAGCAATTCCACACAATCATGTGAATTGTGAATTGTGTCAAATACATGAATTTAAATGCAGAACGTTTAATGCAGCTTTGGAATTGTGCCAAGTGAAGTGATGAAAAGACAAGGAGCAAGCTTGGGTACTATTTTTAAAAGAGTGTTTTAAGGTTAACCAGACTAAATAGGAAAATAAGTGAGGACAAAGAAGGGAGAAGAAGGAGGAGTCCAAGTACAAATCCACATCAAATGAGAGAGATAGGAAGATAAGTTGTAGTCAGGAAGTGGGATTGTTTTCTTTGAAGTTTTAGAAGTACAAAGATAGGTAGTTTATGGAGGAGCTAAGAGTGGGGTTGGCTAACATAGAGTGAAGATCAAGACATTAGGGACTAAGATATTGAAGAAACTATATAGACATTGAAGCCTCCAATAGTAATACTGGAATAAAAAAGGAGTGAATCTGATAACAAATACTTCCATGAATGCAGTGGACTGATCCAGAACTGAGAGGATGACTATGCAGAGTTGGGGCAGAAGGTGCATATCCAGGGAGAAAAAGCCTAAGTAGATCAAGGACTGGTAAAAGAGACAACTAAGACTTCAGAAGCAATACTGGGGCGCTACAAGGATCCCAACATTGCCCCTGTGACCCTAGAATGTGAAATAATGAACAGTCTACATCAAAGGGACATCTAGGAGAAATTGTTCTTAGAAGAAAGCTTATTTCCTACTTAATGCCAGAAAATGGAGAAAGCATGGTGTGAATAGTTTATGAGGGTGGTGGTATTTTTCAATATTAAACGAGGATTCTACAAGGTCAGAGTAGTTAAGAGGTGGGAGGTAGGGCTGGCTTCATGAGTCTACTACCTGTTCAGTTGAGCAGGGATCTACGTGTTGTTTGTTTTTGAGACAGGGTCTGACTCTTGTCGCCCAGGCTGGAGTGCAGGGCCCAATCTCTGCTCACTCCAGACTCATCCCCCAGGATCAAGCAATCTTCCCACCTTAGCCTCCAGAGTAGCTGGGACTATGGGCACACATCACCATACCTGGCTAACTTTTGTGTTTTTTTGTAGAGAGGGAGTTTTTCTATGTTGGCCAGGCTGGCCTCGAACTCCTGGGCTCAAGCGATCCACCTGCCTTGGCCTTCCACAGTGTTTGGATTACAGACATAAGCCACAAGCCTTGCTCAAGATCTACTTTTAAGAAGGCCCCATGCAATGTTTAATACTCTCCTGTCCCTGCCTTGAAATATATATATATATATATATATATATATATATATATATATATATATATATATATATATTTTTTTTTTTTTTTTTTTTTTTTTTTACCAAGGGGACTTGCATTTTCATCTTTCATTGAACCAGGCAAATTATGTAACCAATGCTGTGTGGAAGAAAGGAGAAATTCTCACATGGGTGAAACAAGAATCAGTATTTACCTTCTGAGGATTAAAGTTTGGGAAAGACTAAACGCTGAAGTTTGTATTTTGAGGGGAGACCAAGAGTTGCAGGGAGAAGGATGTGGCTGCAAGGTTTCAAGTGAGATCTAGTTTTCATGTCTCTTCAGGGCCCGGCTGGCTGACACTTGGGCAGAAGAAGTGGACAGTAGTTACCATCAGCCCAGGCCATGTTTTCATTTGGTAGTAGATTAGTTTTTTTAGGGTTGCCATTAAAAATTACTACAAATTTGCTGACCTATGCCAGAAGGAATTTATTCTCTTACAGTTCTGGAAGCCAGAAGTCTGAAGTCAAAGTGTTGGCAGGGTAACACTTCCTGTGAAGACTCACGGGAGAATCCTCTTTTGTCTCTTCTAGCTTTTTGTTTTTTTAAACAGAGTCTCACTCTGTTGCCCAGGCTGGAGTGCAATGGCGCGATCTCAGGTCACTGCAACCTCTGCCTCCTGGGTTCAAGCGATTCCCCTTCCTCAGCCTCCTGAGTAGCAGGGATTACAGGCACGTGCCACCACACTCAGCTAATTTTTGTATTAGAGACGGGATTTCACCATGTTGGCCAGACTGGTCTTGGACTCCTGACCTCAGGTGATCCGCCTGCCTCAGCCTCCCAAAATGCTGGGATTATGGGTGTGGGCCACCATGCCCAGCCCTCTTCGAGCTTTTAATGGCCACAGGTAATCCTTGATTGTCTTTGGCTTATAGCTACATAACTCCAATCTCTGCATCCATCTTCACATCGTCCCTGTGTTTCTTCTCTACTGTCGGCATTGGTATTCTCCTGCTCTTATAAGGACACTGTCACTGGATTTGGGGTCCACCCAATTCATCCAGGATGATCTCCTCTGGAAATCCTTACCTTAATTAATCTTTGAAGATCTTTTTTCCAAAGAAAGTCACATTCACAGGTACCAGAGGTTAGGTCATGGACAGGTCTTTTTAGAGACCACCATTCAGTCCACTGTAGCCAAGTCTATGGAGGCCAGAGGAATAGCAAGACTCGATGACACTGGCATGATAGCTCTTCATGTCTATTTGGCAAACATAACTACAATAATATGAACCTTATCGATGTTTCTAAAGCTTTCAAACTATGACATTTAACACATATGAAAATCAGAAGATTAGAGATGCCCAGAGTCTTTACACCCCTGAGAGTAGCTATCTGTCTTGGGTACAAAAAGCACTGAGAAGTCATGTACCTGGGACAGTGAGAAGTGTGGTTACAAAGAACTGAGGAAGTTGGATTCTCCACTCCTCCTCTTGGAAAAAAAGAAAAAAAAAAGAAATGTTCAAAAGTTTTCAATATACTTTTATGTGAATTGCTTCTGTGCACAAATTCATAAAATCTAAGATTGGGTTAGATCTAAGATTAGTTGCTCATCATAATTAAAACACGAATTCACAACTTCTAACATGGGAAATCCTGATGTCTCTCATGCCTTCTCTTATTAAATTGGAAAATATACATTTTATCGGAACTCCGGTAAGGAGCATCATTATGACATTTATATTATTCATAATAGGTATTATTTATTATGATCCCAAATTACTGAGTAACTAGATAAATATAATGAATGTTAAGTTGTCTTATAAAATGAATTAGGTCTTTTTAATTTAGATAAACTCTAATTTAACCATAACTTCTGCATCACTGTTCAGAGTTGGGGTGGATGGAGTCTTTAAAAGGGAAGCTTTTGAGATGTTCCTGGTGAATTGGATTTAAAAGTTAGTCTCTTTTAAAAGTTTGCGTAGGAACCAAAAATGTAAACTTAATCCTATTTTTTGTTGTTGTTGTTGTTGAGACACAGTCTTGCTCTGTCACCCAGGCTGGAGTGCCCTGGTGTGATCTCAGCTCACTGAAACCTCTGCTTCCTGGGTTTAAGTAATTCTCCTGCCTCAGCCTCTCAAGTAGCTGGGACTATAGGTGTGCACCACCACACCCGGCTAATTTTCTTTTTTTTGTATTTTCAGTGGAGATGGGGTTTTGCCACATTGGCCAGGCTGGTCTCTAACTCCTGGCCTCAGACGATCCTCCCACCTCAGACAATCCTCCTGCCTCGGCCTCTCAAAGTGCTGGGATTACAAGCATGTGCCACAGTGCCCAGCCAATTTAACCATATTGACACAGAATTTTTTGATAGTTTGTTTTTTGTTTTGTTTTTGTTTTTGTTTTTGTTTTTTTTTTTTTTTTGGTAAGGAATTTCCCTTACACTCTACAGGAGTTGGAAAAGCTATAAAAATTAACATTAGCTAATTAATCCAAAGTAAATAACAACAAAAGTTGTATTCCTTAAAGCATCTCAATGGTTGAAATATAATCTCTGGCATCAATATTTCTCAGAACCTCGAGGCTAAGATGCACCTTATGATTCTCATTAGCTGCAAAATTCTGAAGAAAACAAAGCTTGTCTCCTTTCTGCATCTTCCCATTCCCAACCACTGGAGCTTCTTCTATGAGTCCTAAGTGGTTTTAAAGCCACACTGATGCTATCAGTAGCTTCTTGTGCAACGCTATTTGGGTTCAGCTGTGGGAAGGTGAAGCAGAGTAATTTATATCACAGAAAAGAATCTTAGGGAGATAATAATGTCAGATAATAATTTCCAGTGGTTTGAGTTGAAGCACCGCTATGATACCTAGGAGTAAACATCTTCCTTTACAAACCAGACTTCAGAACTAACAATTAATAGATATGCATAAGATAAATCTTTTTCCCAACGTTGTATTGATTAAAAAAAAAAAAAAAAAAAAGGAAGGGAAAAGCTTGCAAGGAAAAAAAAAAGGGAGGACTCCATGCTTTCTTAATTGATTCCAAACTACAGGTGACCCTTAAACAACACTGCGTTAAGGGCATTGAACCCTCGCCTGTTGAAAATCCTCATTTAACTTTTGACCCCCCGAGAATACAACTACTAATAACTACTGTTGTCCAGAAGCCTTATTGATAGCATAAAGAGTTGATTAACACATTTTCTTGTGTCTAGCTTACTTTATCATAAGAATACAGTATATAGTACATATGTGTACATATAGTACAAACTTGAGACCCATTGACCTTCTTGGGTTGGAAACATTTCATTCATTTTTTTGTATAATTATTCCTTCTCCCCATCTCCTTTGGGGACTCTAATTCTACATGTGCTTGGGCTGCTTGAAGTTGTCCCACAGATCATTGATGTTTTCTGGGGCCCTTTTTCTCTCTATGTTTTATTTTTCATAGTTCTGTTGCTAGGCCTTATAGCTCACTGATTTTTTTTTTTTACTCTGTCATATTTAACCTACTGTTAGTTTATACAATGCATTCATTATCTCATATATTCTATTTTTAAAATCTAGAAATTTGATGATCTGGTTTTTTTCATATCTTCTATATCTCTAATTAACAAGCTCAATCTTTCCTCAATTTTCATGAGCGTATGTGTATATGTACTATATACTGTATTCTTATGATAAAGTAAGCTAGACACAACAAAATGTTAGTAAGAACGTCATAAGGAAGAGACAATATATATACTATGTATTAAGTGGAAGTTTGTCATTATAAAGGTCTTCGTCCTCATCATCTTCATGTTGATTAGGCTGAGTAGGAGGAAGAGGAAGAGGAGGGGTTGGTCTTGACGTCTCAGGGGTGGCAGAGTTGGAAGAAACTCTACAGATAAGTGGACCCACGCAGTTCAAATCTGTGTTGGTCAAGGGTCAGTAGTACTTGAGGAAGATCCTTTTTCTTGAGTAATAAGGAAGACATTGATATAGAATTCTAGGGTGAGAGGTTATTTTCCCAACACTTTAAAGAAGTTACTTAACTGTCCCATGTACAAACTTTTTTTCTCTAACTTCTTTTGAAGTTTTTTCTTTATTAATAATTTTATTTTATTTATTTTTTTGAGACGGAGTCTCGCTCTGCCGCCCGTGCTGGAGTGCAGTGGCCGGATCTCAGCTCACTGCAAGCTCCGCCTCCCGGGTTCCCGCCATTCTCCTGCCTCAGCCTCCCGAGTAGCTGGGACTACAGGCGCCGCCACCTCGCCCGGCTAGTTTTTTTGTATTTTTTAAATAGAGACGGGGTTTCACCGTGTTAGCCAGGATGGTCTCGATCTCCTGACCTCGTGATCCGCCCGTCTCGGCCTCCCAAAGTGCTGGGATTACAGGCTTGAGCCCCTGCGCCCGGCCTTATTAATAATTTTAAATCATTTTATTTTTATATCCTTGATAAAATTTTCTTGACAAACTTGAGACCCATTGACCTTCTTGGGTTGGAAACATTTCATTCATTTTTTTGTATAATTATTCCTTCTCCCCATCTCCTTTGGGGACTCTAATTCTACATGTGCTTGGGCTGCTTGAAGTTGTCCCACAGATCATTGATGTTTTCTGGGGCCCTTTTTCTCTCTATGTTTTATTTTTCATAGTTCTGTTGCTAGGCCTTATAGCTCACTGATTCTTTTTTTACTCTGTCATATTTAACCTACTGTTAGTTTATACAATGCATTCATTATCTCATATATTCTATTTTTAAACTCTAGAAATTTGAATGATCTGGTTTTTTTCGTATCTTCTATATCTCTAATTAACAAACTCAATCTTTCCTCAATTTTCATAAGCATATGAGATATAGTTACTATAACTTTCATAATGTCCTCATATATTAATTTTATTATCTGTGTCAATTTGGAATTTGTTACCATTGACTGCTTTTGCTCTTCATTATAGGTCATATTTCCTGCTTCCCTGCATGCCTACTCATTTTTTATTAGAATCCAGACATCGTGATTTCATCATTTATGGTGGGTGATAAATATTTTTGTTTTTCTATCAGTATTCCTTAATGTTGGTCTTGGTCATAGTTACGTTACCTGAAATGACTATCTTTCTAAGTCTGTCTATTAAGTTTTGTGAGGCAGTGTTAGAAAGAAGTCATTCATCTAGGGCTTATTTTGCCCCCCTTCTGAGGTAATGACTTTTTGAATACTCTACTGATGTCTCTTGAATTATGAGGTTTTCCACTTTTGCTGCAAGGAACAAGAACAACTACTCCAAGCTCTTTGTGCACTTTGCTTGTTGTTCCCTGTACTCCCTCAGGTGGTTTCTTCCCAGTCTGTGATAGTTAATACTGAGTATCAACTGAATTGGATTGAAGGATACAAAGTATTTATCCTGGGTGTGTCTGCGAGGGTGTTGCCAAAAGAGATTAACAGTTGAGTCAGTGGGCTGGGAAAGGCAGACCCACCCTTAATCTGGTGGACACAATCTAATCAGCTGCCAGCAAATATAAAGCAGGCAGAAAAATGTGAAAAAGAGAGACAGGCCTAGCCTCCCAGCCTATGTCTTTCTCCCATGCTGGATGCTTCTAGTCCTTAAACACTGGACTCTAAATTCTTCAGTTATGGGACTCAGACTGGCTCTCCTTGATCCTCAGCTTGCAGACAGCTTATTGTGGGACCTTGTGATCATGTAAGTTAATACTTAATAAACTCCCCTTTATATAGAGATAGATAGATAGATAGATAGATAGATAGATAGATAGATAGATAGATAGACAGACAGACAGACAGACAGATATAGATATAGATATATCCTACTAGTTATGTCCCTCTAAGAGAACCCTAATACAGATTTTGGTACCAAGAGTGGTTCTAGAGGAACAGAGTATTAATGATGGAGTTCTTTCATTGGTTTTGAGGTTTCTAGAGTTGGTTGCTTAATATGATTAGACCCAAAAATGCTAAGAACTCTACTCCTAATAGTATAGAGAACACTGATAGTGTTTGACGGAAACTGTTTAGAGAGTTATGCAAAATAAATCCATTTGACACTCTTGATTCACAACTCATGAGAGGCAAGGAGTGAGGTGACTCTATACATAATACCTTTGACCACATGTGGAGAACCAAGGAACATAATTAAGCTGGTTGGTTGCTCCTAAGTTCAGTGAACAAAGTGATGAAAGAAAATGACTAACTAAGGGATTCTGTCTCCCAGCTTCAGAAGCAGACACTGAGACTCAAATCTGCTAAGATTGCCCTGAGTGAGTCTTATCTCCTGTAGAGGAAGAGCTGAAATTGTGGAAAAACAGACACAAGCTCTAATCATGCGAGTGGCTGACCTGCAATGAAAAATGCACGCACAGCTTCACCAGGTGTCAACTGTTAAAGTAAGGGCATTGATTGGAAAAAAATGGGACTATGCAACTTGGAATGGGGATGTGTGGGAGGACCCTGATGAAGCTGGGGACAGGGAATTTGTAAACTCTGATGAACCTTTTTTTCCAGAAGAAACAGTTTCCCCATCCCCAGTAGTGGCAACATCCCCTTCCTGACCCACGCTGCCATCAGCCTTTACACCTTTGTCTGAGGAGACAAACCCTGTGCTGCCTGAGGCAACAGTGATGGCCTCCCCTGAGGCAATTGCCAGGCAAGATAATTTTGATCCTCCTCAGAAGCCATTCCCAACACCTCTGTTTGCTTCCAGACCTATAACAAGACTAAACTACCAGTGGACCCTAGAGGTGAGGTTGAGAGTGTGACCCATGAGGAGGTGCACTACACTTGAAAAGAACTGTTTGAGTTCTTTAATTTATATAAACAGCAATCTGGAGAATAGGCATGGGAATGGATATGAAGGGTATGCGATAATGGTGGAAGGAACGTAGAATTGGATCAGGCTGAATTTATTGATTTGGGCCCACTAAGTAGGGACTCTGCATTGCACTTAAAGCTGCGTTGCAGCTCAGGGAGTTAAAAAGGTAATAATAGTTTATTTGCTTGGTTAGCTGAAATAGGGATTAAATGTTGGCCTATTGTGAGTGAGTCAGAAATGCCTGATCTCCTTTGGTTTAATGTAGAGGGGATCCAAAGGCTCAGGGAGATTGGGATGGTGGAGTGGATTAGTCACTTTAGACCTACTCATCCCAGCTGGGAGGGTCCAGAAGATATACCCTTGACCAATGCCTTGCAAAATACACTTGTGAGGGCAACACCTGCGTTTTTAAAAAGCCCTGTAATTGCTCATCTCTGTATGTCAGATCTAACAGGGGAACCACAGCCACTCAACTACAAAATTTAAATACAATGGGAATAATTGGATCCGAAGGTGGGAGGAGTCAAGTGGCAGCACTCAACCCTGAAAGGTAAGGTGGGTGTAGCTACTGTAATGGACAGCAGAAGCAAAGTGGCAATCAGAACAGTCTGACTCGTGTAGAGTTCTGGTATTAGCTAATTAATAATGGTGTTCCTAGAAGTTAAATTGATAGGAAGCCTACTGCATTCCTACTTAAATTATACAAACAGAAAATTTCTAGATGGAATCGACAAAAAACTAATTTGAATTATAGAACAGAGAATCACAGTCCCTCAATCAATTTCCAGACTTGAGCCAGTTTACAGATCCAGAACCCCTTGAGTGAAAGGGAGGCTGGGTGCCCTTGAGGAAGGACCCCACTACATTACTGACAATTTATGCAGTGAATCTTTCTCCCCTCCTTCCCCAAGGAGACCTCCAGCCTTTTACCAGGGTAACTGTGCATTGGGGAAAGGGAAATGATCAGACATTTTGGGGACTACTGGACACTGGCTCTGAGCTGATGTTGATTCCAGGGGACCCAAAACATCATTATCATCCTCCAGCCAAAGTAGGGGCTTACAGAGGTCAGTTAATTAATGGAGTTTTAGCTCAGGTCCAGCTTACAATGGGTCCCGTACTCATTCTGTGGTCATTTCCCCAGTGCCAGAATGCATAATTGCAGCTGGCAGAACTCCCACATTGGCTCCCCGACTGGTAGGGTGAGGGCTATTATGGTGGGAAGGCCAAATGGAAGCCATTAGAGCTGCCTTTACCTAGAAATATAGTAAACCAAAAACAATATTGCATCCCTGGAGGTATTGCAGAGATTAGTCCCACCATCGAGGACTTGAAAGATGCAGGTGTAGTGATTCCCACCACATCCCCATTCAACTTTTTCTTTTGGCCTGTGCAGAAGACAGACGGATCTTGGAGAATGACAGTGGATTATTGTAAGCTTGACCAAGTGGTGACTCCAATTGCAGCTGCTGTGTCACATATAGTTTCATTGGTTGAGCAAATTAACACATCTCCTGGTACCTTGTATGCAGCCATTGACTTGGCAAATGCCTTTATCTCCATTCCTGTCCATAAGGTCCACCAGCAGCAATTTGCCTTCAGTTGGCAAGGCCAGCAACATATCTTTACTGTCCCAACTTAGGGGTATATCAACTCTCTGGCTTTGTGTCATAATCTTATTTGGAGAGACCTTGATCGCTTTTTGCTTCTGCAAGATATCACACTGGGCCATTATATTGATTATAATATGCTCACTGGATCCAGTGAGCCAGAAGTAGCAAATGCATTGGACTTATTGGTGAGACATTTCCATGCTAGAGGATGGGAAATAAATCTTACTAAAATTCAGGGACATTCTACCTCAGTAAAATTTCTGGGGATCCAGTGGTGTGGGGCCTGTTGAGATATTCCTTCTAAGGTGAAGAATAAGTAGCTGCATTTGACCCCTCCTGCAACCAAGAAAGAGGCACAACACCTAATAGGCCTATCTGGATTTTGGAGGCAACACATTCTTCATTTGGGTGTATTACCCCAGTCCATTTATCAAGTCACCCAAAAGGCTGCCAGTTTTGAGTGGGATTCAGAACAGGAGAAGGCTCTGTAACAGACTCAGGCTGCTGTGCAAACTGCTCTGCCACTTGGGCCGTATGACCCGACAGATCCAATGGTCCTTGAGGTGTCAGTGGGAAATAGGGAGGCTGTGTGGAGCCTTATCAGGCTCCCATAGGTGAATCGCAGTGAAAGCCTCCAGGATTTTGGAGCAAGGCCCTGCCATCTTCTGCAGATAACTAGTCTCCTTTTGAGAGAGAGTTCTTGGCCTGTTACTGGACTTTGGTGGAAACTGAGCATTTGACTATGGGTCATGAAGTCACCACGTGACTTGAACTTCCTATCATGAACTGGGTGCTTTCTGACCTGTCTAGCCATAAAGTGGGTCATGCACAGCAGCATTCCATCATCAAATGGAAGTGATATATACATGATGGGCTTGGGCAGGTCCTGAAGGCACAAGTAAGTTACACGAGGAAGTGGCTCAAATGCCCATGATCTCCACTCCTGCCACCCTGCCTTCTCTCCCCCAGCCTGCACTGATGGCCTCATGGGGAGTTCCCTATGATCAGTTGACAGAGGAAGAGAAGACTAGAGCCTGGTTCACAGGTGGTTCTGCATGGTCCACCACCCATAAGTGGACAGCTGCAGCACTACAGCCCTTTTCTAGGACATCCCTGAAGGACAGCAGTGAAGGGAAATCTTCCCAGTGGGCAGAACGTCAAGCAGTGCACCTGGGTGTGCACTTTGCATGGAAGTGGCCAGATGTGTGTTTATATGCTGATTCATGGGCTGTAGCCAGTGGTTTGGCTTGATGTTCAGGGACTTGAAAGAAGCATGATTGGAAAATTGCTAACAAAGAAATTTGGGGAAGAGGTATGTGGATGGACCTCTCTAGGTGGTCAAAAACTATGAAGATATTTGTATCCCATGTGAGTGCTCACCAATGGGTAACCTCAGCGGAGGAGTTTAATAATCAAATGGATAGGATGACCTATTCTATGGACACCACTCAGCCTCTTTCACCAGCTATCCCTGTCATCGTCCAATATGCCCATGAACCAAGTGGCCATGGTGGCAGGGATGGAGGTTACACGTCGACTCAGCAACATGGACTTCCACTCACCAAGGCTGACCTGATTATGGCCACTGCCGAGTGCCCAATTTGCCAGCAGCAGACACCAATACTGAACCCTCACTATAGCACCATTCCTCAGGGTAATCAGCCAGCTACCTGGTGGCAGGTTGGTTATATTGCACCTCTTCCGTCATGGAAAGGGCAGAAGTTTGTCCTCAGTGGAATAGACACTTACTCCGGATATGAGTTTACCTCTTCTGCACACAATGCTTCTGCCACGACTACTATCCATGGACTTCCAGAATGCCTTATCCGCTGTCATGATATTCCACACAGCATTGCCTCTGACCAAGGCACTCACTTTATGGCTAAAGAAGTGCAGCAGTGGGCTCATGATCATGGAATTCATTGGTTTTACCATGCTTGCCATCATCCTGAAGCAGCTGCATTGATAGAACGGTGGAATGGTCTTTTGAAGACACAATTACAATGCCAACTAGGTGACAATACTTCGCTGGGGAAAAGTTCTCCAGAAGGCCATGTATGCTCTGAATCAGTGTCCAATATATGGTATTGTTTCCTCCCATAGCCAGAGTTCACAAGTTCAGGAATCAAGGGGTGGAAGTGGAAGTGGCACCACTCACCATCACCCCGAGTGATCCACTAGCAAAATTTTTGCTTCCTGTTCCCACAACACTACATTCTGCTGGCCTAGAGGCCTTAGTTCCAGAGGGAGGAATGCTGCCACCAGGAGACGCAACAACGATACCATTAAACTGGAAGTTAAGATTGCCACCTGGACACTTTGGGTTTCTCCTACCCTTAAGTCAACAGGCTAGGAAGGGAGTTTCAGTGTTGGCTGTGGTGATTGACTCGGGCTATAAATGAAATCAGTCATCTACTCCATAACCAAGGTAAAAAAATGTATGCATGGAATATAGGAGATCCATTAGGGAGACTCAGTATTACCATGCCTCGTTATTAAGGTCAATGGGAAACTACAACAGCCCAATCCAGGCGGACTATAAATGGTCCAGACCCTTCAGGAATGAAGGTTTGGGTCTCTCCATCAGGAAAAAAACCACGACCTGCTGAGATATTTGCTGAAGGTAAAGGGAACACAGAATGGATAGTAGAAGAAGGTAGTCATCAATACCAGCTACGACCGCGTGACCAGCTGCAGAAATGAGGACTGTAATTGTCATGAGTGTTTCCTTCTTCTTTTGTTAAAAACATGTTTGTGCAAGTATATACTTGTAGTAAGAAAACATCTTGGCTGGGCGCAGTGACTCACGCCTGTAATCCCAGCACTTTGGGAGGCCAAGGCGGGCAGATCACAAGGTCAAGAGATCGAGACCATCCTGGCCAACATGGTGAAACCCCATCTCTACTAAAAATACAAAAATTAGCTGGGCCTGGTGGCACATGCCTGTAATCCCAGCTACTCGGGAGGCTGAGGCATAAGAATCACTTGAACCCAGGAAGTGGAGGTTGCAGTGAGCAGAGATCACATCACTGCACTCCAGCCTGGCGACAGAGCAAGACTCCAACAAAACAAACAAACAAACAAAAGTCTTCATTTTATTTCCTTTCTCTTTTATCATGTAACATAAGATTTATTGACTTCACATCAGCATTTAAGTATTGTTAACTTTATGTAATAGCATTTGGGTTGGGGATTCGTGCATTTCTGGTTATACAAAGGATAGTTGTATTATATTAGTCATAATTATGACCTCATTGTTGTCTTTATTTGAAGATTATGTACAATCTCAGGAGATTTGTATGGGTTCAAGTTGGCAACGGGTGGACTTGTGATGGTTAATACTGAGTGTCAACTTGATTGGATTGAAGGATACAAAGTATTGAACCTGGGTGTGTCTGTGAGGGTGCTGCCAAAAGAGATTAACATTTGAGTCAGTGGCTTGGGGAGGAAGATCCATTCGGAGGACACAGTTCTGAGATAACCAGCCTATTCTCAACTCCGTTCCTGACAACTTTTGTGTCCTTAACATTTTATGTCTAAATTTTCAGATAAAACTGTAATTAATATTATCATTACTCTATAAAATTAAGTAGGGCTTTTACATTAGATTTGAATGAAATCAGTCTTAACTAGGATTGTATTGAAATCTCATCTATATTGCCTTTGAAAAGCTTTAACAATCATGAATATTATGTTTACAAATTATTCATTATCAACAAGGGATCAGCTTTTGAGTCATGCTCTAGAATTTATGTGATAAAGTCGTTTTCAAAAGCAATGCTGAGGCTACATCTCAAGGAGAGGGAAAAATAAAAAAAAAATTATCAGTTCTGAGTGATAATCTTCTCAGCTTTTACATTAGCTTAATGACTTAATGGTTCCTTATTAATGAATGTCTCCATTTCCTCACTAAATATTTCTACAATATTTATCTAAAAACAGTCTATATAAATTTGTTTCAAGAAAAATAAAAAGCATACAAACTTGCTGCAGCCAACTTTTTCTACCCCTGCCCTTGGATTGTATTGGGTCATCTGGAGCATCCAAAATAAAGAAAGTTAAAAAGCACAGGTACATAAATAAATTCTCTATTTTTTCCAAAACCTATGTCCACAAATCTGTAGACACAGTTGGCCTGATGTATCAGATTTAGTTTCATTCCAGTAAACAAATTGTTTCAGTAAAGGGACAATTTATGGCTTGTTGCAGGAAGTCAGGGACCCCGAATGGAGGGACTGGCTGAAGCCGTGGCAGAAGAACATAAATTGTGAAGATTTCATGGACATTTATTAGTTCCCCAAATTAATACTTTTATAATGTCTTATGCTTGTCTTTACTGCAATCTCCAACATAAATTGTGAAAATTTCATGGACACTTATCACTTCCCCAGTCAATACCCTTGTGATTTCCCATGCCTGTCTTTACTTTAATCTCTTAATCCCATCATCTTCATAAGCTGAGGAGGATGTATGTCACCTCAGGACCCTGTGATGATTGTGTTAACTGCACAAATTGTTTGCAGAGCATGTGTGTTTGAACAATATGAAATCTGGGCACCCTGAAAAAAGAACAGGTTAACAGCGATGTTCAGGGAACAAGGGAGATAACCTTAAACTCTGACTGCCAGTGAGCCAGGCAGAACAGAGCCATATTTCTCTTCTTTCAAAAGCAAAAAGGAGAAATATCGCTGAATTCTTTTTCTCAGCAAGGAACATCCCTGAGAAAGAGAATGGCCCCTGAGGGTAGGCCTCTGAAATGGCTGCTTTGGGGGCAGCTGTATTTTACAGTCGAAGTTGAAGCGATGAAATAAGCCCTGGTCTCCTGTAGTGCTCCCAGGCTTATAAGGACAAGGATATTCCCGCCTAATAAATTTTGGTCAGACAGGTTGTCTGCTCTCAAACCCTATCCCCTGATAAGACGTTATCAATGACAATGCATGCCCGAAACTTCATTAGCAATTTTAATTTTGCCCTGTCCTATGGTCTTGTGATCTCGCCCTGCCTCCATTTGCTTTGTGATACTTTATTACCTTGTAAAGCATATGAACTCTGTGACCCACACCCTATTTGTATACTCCCTCCCCTTTTGAAAATCACTAATAAAAACTTGCTGGTTTTACGGCTCAGGGAGCATCATAGAACCTGCTGACATGTGATGTCTCCCCCGGACACCCAGCTTTAAAATTTCTCTCTCTTATACTCTTTCCCTTTATTTCTCAGACCAGCTGATGCTTAGGGAAATAGAAAAGAACCCACGTTGAATATCAGAGGTAGGGTTTTCCCTGATAATGGCTGAAAATAGTAGCTTCACACCACACATCTTAACCATCAATACTTTAGTCTGTGAATATTTAGGAAAGCCAGTGACCTCTAACATTTGTAAATTTAATATCAAAAATGTTAACGTTACTTGACCCCAAATATTAGAGTTATGTACATTATTGTTACATGAGACCCTGAACCAGTAGAATTGGTACTACTGGGAGCTTGTTAGAAATGTAAGATCTCAGACCCCATCTCAGAACTACCAAGTCACAATCTGCATTTCACAAGATCACTATTTGATTTGTAAACCCATTAAAGTTTGAAAAGCACTGCTGTACTTGCATCCTTAACTCAGTGGCTAATCTCTTGAGGTTTTACTCTAGATAAACCGTGCTTCTTTTACTCTAAAAAAGGCAATGGCTTTCATCTTTGCACAATAATCTTAGTGTTTAAGTTTATCTAATTTCTGTGATGACAAATGTAATTTATAGACAAAGTTTCAGGTGGGTGAGAGAAGTGATGTGGGACACCATTCAAGAAAGCAGGGATTTTTCTTTCCTGAAAACGTGTTCCTGATCTCTTGACTGTGAATGATCAGACACTGTATATGGCTAGACGATATTTAAAATGCAACTTCTTCATGATTCTTTTAAAGACTAAAATTTTTCAGAATTTACTCAAACCCTAACTTAAGATAAAACAATTTTCATTTTTCTGTTGGAAAGGTTGCATATAGTTGTTCAAAACCACAGTCATAATAATAGAAATTTAGATCCAGAAAGTATGTTAGTCAGTCCATCTATCTCCTGTTGCATTTTACAGGAAGCAATTTGCAAAATATTTAGAATTTAGAATTTATTATTTATCCTCTATGTAAATGATGCCCTGCCAGCTTCCAAAATAAATTTATTATTCTAAAAGATTATGTATCTAAAATACAATTCTTTAATTAGATTTATTTTTTAATGTATAAGGGGAATCAAATAGATGTGCCAACCACTTCAGCTGTGTTTACTGAAATTGACCACTAAGTTAGAATCTTCACTTCATTAAGTTCAGGAAAAGGAAAGTTCAGCTTTAAAAAAAAAAAAAGTTGGGGGGGGAGAGACTACACAGCAAGTTAGCATTTTCAATACCATGTGTTGAATCCCAGTTAAGGACATTAATAACCAAATAGTTCCTTTTGTTTTTTAAACTTTATATATGAACGATAAACAAACAAACAAAAAAACTAGCCAGGCATGGTGACACACACTTGTAATTCCTATAATTCTAGCTATGAGGGTGGCTGAAGTGGGAGGATTGCTTAAGCCCAGCAAGTCCAGGCTGCAATGAGCCATGATCATACCACTGCACTCCATCTTGGGCAACAGAGTGAGATTGTGTCTAAAAAAAATGAAAATAATAAATACATAAATACATACATACATAAATGCAAACCACATAGAGCTGATCAATTTGAACCAGATTTTTATCTGAAGGGTTACATTTGTACAGTAAATGAAAGATGCTTATATTTGGCTCAGTATCATACTAATGTATTGAATTAGAATACTACTACTCTACTGAATGAAGTCTAATATACCACAATAATCTCATTGGCTAAATGAATGTAAATGATAAGAGCAAAGATGTAATTTAACTCATTTAAAAAGGACAAAACAAAATAATGGGTTATTGACTTGGATTTCAACTAACACCTTGACAATTGACTTAGACGTTCAAATCTATGGGGTGTTATGTAAAGAATGGTGAATAGATATTATCCATTTTAGTAAAGGAAGAAGAGAAAATCAGTATGTCAATGCAAAAAATACTGAAAATCAATAACTTCCAGGAGCCCTTCAGTTATTCATAGGAAAGGCATATAGTTAGAAAACGTTTGTCTAATCTGGGAAAACGTGTGTGTATGTGCTGTGTGTGTGTGTTTTGAGAGATAGGAATTAGATGAAGGAGAGACCTTCATTGCTATAGAATTTTTTAATAAGGAAAAGCTGGAGCCTGCGGAATTTCCTAACTTAGAGATAACGTTCATAGATGGATAAACTACAATCTGTCCAGATGTCTGAAATCAGGGTTTTTTTTTTTTTTTCTTTTTTCTTTTTTTTTTTTTTTTGGCAAAACTCGTGAAAGATACTCCATGATAGGCAAGGGGCAGTTCTAAAAGAACCACACAACTGTGGAATGATTTAGCATTGGCAGACGTGCTCTACACTTTTATGTTAATCCCTTTTCTCCCAAATCTTTGCCAACAGAAGTCATTACCCTTTGTGGGCAGAGGGCAGCCCTGTGGACCGCATGCTAAGCTTGCATCACCTCCCCACCATCACCTTTATCTCCAACCTCTGGCTTTGGCTTTGCTCCGACTCTCCCTTTTTTCTTGGGCATGCTACACCAAGAGAAATATCTGATCGTTCTGCCCTTACCTAGACTTGAAAAATCCACTATGGAGATAAAATTCTCGTATCTTTGGTGTGTGTGTTCACCAAGTTAACTAAAGAGCTAAATAATGTACACTTTGTTTTGCAAAACACTAATAAAAGGCTATCATTTCGCAGTCTGCCTACATTTATACACTTCCACTGGAGGGAGAAAAAAGTAACTTCTGTAGCTTACTGAGCACTTGCAGAGCTAAGCGCTTTCCTTTCAATACCTCATTTATTACCTCCTTAAAGCAATCTGTGAGGTATGCAGTATAATTGCCTTTAATAAAAGAGTAAACTGAGGTACAGATAGAGTAACTTACCCAAGATCTTAAAATCTGTAAATGGTGGAACCAGGTTTCAAAACTTAGATACATCTGAACCCTAAGCCTGTGGTCTTAACCTCTACACTATATAGCTTCCTATAAATAAACCTCACAAAGTTTCACTGTGAATGATTTTTATGTAAAATAGCTATTCATGAAGCTCTTCTTCCTATAAATAAGGCATCATTTCAAAATGACATGTTTGCCTGCAGCAGACTCAGAGCTTAGAAAGATAATATTTTAATCAGATACCACTCATCCTTACCAATAATTTGGCATTTCTGAATACTTTACCGTTTTCCCAAAAGTGTATGTTAAAATCCCCCTTTTGTTGTGTCCTGATTTTTACTCATTTTTTTCTGATTTCTATTAATGTCAAAACATGCATTACGATTATGTACAGAAGCATCAAAAGATAATATACTTCAGAATAACCAAAGACTGAAAATTCTGAACTTTATCAGAGACTATGCATAGCAAATATTTGATGATCACTTCTTTGGACTTGAAGAAAATTGGTATCCTGTTATTGACTAAATTGGCTCTGTTAATAAAAACATGACTACCTTTACTGTCTTCTTTCATTGCTGACCCCTTATTCTTTGCTATTTTCTTTGTCTTGTAATAATGCAATGTCAATAACTTATTTATCTGCTTTGTGAAACACGAGCTGACCTAGAATGACCACCTCCTCTCCCACATCTGCATATTCTCTCTCAGCCCCTAGTCTAAGATCATGTCAAAACAGTGACATATTAAGTTTTTATTGGATAATGTGCTTTAACCAACTTGTTTTTACATTACACTGATACATTTATGAGTATTTTTTAAAAAATTTTTTACAAGTTTAAGACATGGAGATGAAATCAAATCACCTTTGACAGCCACCTTCAACTTTTAGTCCCACCATCCCCATAGTTGACTATTTCTATCACAGTTTAACATATTTAATTTCCACCCTTTGCTAATGCTTTTGCACACACATCACACGGATCTAGATATATTATATAATACTGCTTTTTACATGGCTATGTGTTTTACACATTGTAATACAACATTCTAGAATTCAGCCGTTTTTGCCAAACATAGGTATCACTCATTCTTTAAAATTGTTGCATAGTATTTCATAGCATAAAAATATTAAGATTTATTTAACCATTCCCCTATACAGAAACATTTAAGTTATCTCCAGGACTTTATTATTACAAACATAGCTGCAACATCCTTTTTTATGAATCCTTATAAACATGCGTTACTCTAGGGTAGATATTGAGAAGTAAAATTTCTAGGTCATGGCATACATCTTAGTTGAAGAGATATTCCTGTGCTGGGAAGTTATTAGGTCATAAAGGCTCAGCACTAAAGTTACAACCTCTTGACTAATCCTGTAGTCAAGAGTTATAGGAAATCCATCAGTTTCGCAGCAGTTGTATTTTTCTGATGGAAAATACACTGCAGAGGGAATCAAAAGAAACTGAGACTAACCCTTTCTGCTGCTAATTAGAAGTTGTGCAGTTTCTCCAAGTTTCTGTTTCTTTGTCTGCAATAATTAGGAGATAGGGCTAGATTATTTCTCAGAAATTTATATATCTACATGACATATTTCTGTTCTTAAGGTATTCATTCACTGAACAAGAATATACAAGGCATATGTAAGAGTCTACAATGTTTCTGTAAGGAATTAACAAGAAATAATACCTGAAAACAAAGCAAGATATAAACAGATATTTATACAAATATACATAGGCTGCAAAATGTGTGATTTTTAAAAAACTACTAGAAATAAACACATTGCTTATTTAGTCTGTTTTATTTGAATAAACAAGCTGTTTGGTACACCTTCTCTGCAAACATTATATACTGGAGTGAAGTTGTTGCTTCCTCCTACCACCCCACCCAGGTGGAGGCAGAGGGAAATTTGTTATAACGGGTGTTTCATATATTTTCTGTGGCCCTAAAGCCGTAATTTCCTGGAAATGCTGTGTCCAGTACTGAGAGAGTTCTCGGAGTTGTTTCTCATGTTCTCCAGATTCCTAGCTTCCCAAATTCTGTTTAAGACTCATCTGCTCCATTGTCTGCCTAAATATAAGCCCTTTCCACTGCTGTATCATCAATTATAAGGAGTACACAAACATGCTGAATAAAGAAGGGGTCAGTAGAGGGGAAGTACAGGTAAAGGACTTTCTCAACAAGAGACTTTGGTGAATTTAATACTCAGTAAAGAGGGAAGAGAAAAATATAACCATTTTTTATCTAGGTTTTTCAAGATTTCTCCTCTTTAGCACTTAGCCCATACATTCTCTTCATTTATTTAAGCTCTCTTTGAAGTTGTAGCAGCATCAAAGGCAAAAGGACTAGATGAGGACAAAAACATGTATCAAAATACAATGTAATTTGTAACGTGGAATTATCAGTCAGCTGAAAGGACAGATGGAAATAAATTATAGAAAAGATAGTTTTATTAAAATGAGAAAAATCACATGATGGTATCAAGACTGCATTTAACAATCACAACACAAATAATGAAAAACCTAACCAGGACAGAACCATAAATAAGTTTGATAATGCCATCCTTGGTTCAATAGATCACAGTTTACTTTCAATTTAGACAATGTCTACCCACACAAAGTGGAAACTTGAAGCATTCTCTGAGTAGGTGATTTTTAAATCAAGATTTCACAAAACATGTCAATTGTATCGACTTGTTTAATTCAGTTCTGGGAATGTGCATTATGCACCAGGCATTCTATTAGCTGCTAGGCACATAAACATGACAAAAAGTGATCACTACCAAAAAGATGTTACCTTCCATTGGAAGTATGTAAGTTCTTTTTTTTTTTTTTTGAGACGGAGTCTCACTCTGTCACCCAGGCTGGAGTGCAGTGGCCGGATCTCAGCTTACCGCAAGCTCCGCCTCCCGGGTTCACGCCATTCTCCGGCCTCAGCCTCCCAAGTAGCTGGGACTACAGGCGCCCGCCACCTCGCCCGGCTAGTTTTTTTTGTATTTAATAGAGACGGGGTTTCACCGTGTTTGCCAGGATGGTCTCGATCTCCTGACCTCGTGATCCGCCCGTCTCGGCCTCCCAAAGTGCTGGGATTACAGGCTTGAGCCACCGCGCCCGGCTGGAAGTATGTAAGTTCTCAAATCTCAAAATCAAATTAATTTTAGAATGTGCCATCTTTAAATGAAAGAAAAACCTAAGAGATAAAGAAGAACAAAAACAAATTATACATACGTTTAACAAGGACTCAGCATAATTAACATAACATGTAAGTAATAACACTCCAAAAACATTAGGAATAACTGTTCTGGATAATTCAAGAAAATATATTTTTTCACATTTTAAAAAATTTTGTAACAAAATGCTTGGAGGAAGCAGGATAGTGGCATGGAAAGAACATTGGACCAGAAGTAAAGAAATTAGGTTTTAATTATTCTTTTTTCTCTAATTTGCAGTGTTCACTTACATAATTAATTTCACTTCTATAGACTTAATGTTTCTTTAGCTTTAGACTGTTGAACTTAATACTTATTAAAGACCAAAAAGAAAACTATAACAATTTTTACCCTGTTTTTAAAATTCCTCTCCTTTAGCACTAAGCCTGTGACCTTGTGAGACCTCTATTCCAGTGAGAGAGAAAAGAAATTAAAATTATCTCTGGTCCCTTTTAGCTTTAGCCCAACAATAAGTCAACTGTTAGAAAAGTAGTAGGTGAAAGGTGTAATAACAGGCCATCTGAAGTTGAAAGATGTTCAACTATTCAGTAGACCATCTGCTATTTGTATACCTTACCTCATTGTACAGGAGACTCTTGCATTGATCATAAAGATACAGGGCAGACAAATCTTAAAATTGGGGGCTTAGCCCAGGAGGGTTCTTGGCTTTGCTAAGGAAAACATTCAAGGGTGAGCTGGTGGTGTTAGACAGCAATTTTTATTGAAGCGGCAGTATACAGCAGCAGCAGAGGTGTTGTTTCTTGGAGAGTAGGGCTATCCTATATGCAGTGTGCCCAGACTAGCAACTCAGAGGCAGTCCTGCAGTCATATTTATACCCACTTTTAATTATATGCAAATTAAGGGACAAATTATGCAGAAATTTCTAGAAAAAGAGTGGTAACTTTCAGGCTGTTATGTTATTGACATGGAAAGGGGCAGTAACTTACAGAAGTTGCCATGGCAATGGTAAACTGACATGGCACACTGGTTGGCTTGTCTTATGGAGAGATGTTTCTGCTCCATCCCAGTTTTAGCTAGTCCCCTTCGTGTCCCAGTGTCTGAGACCCTCCACAGTTGCATCCCACCTCCTATCTCAATAACACTTTGTGAATACAGTATTTAATAAACTTAATATTTTGAGATAACAGTAAGTTAATCAGACAATTCATACTTAGTTTCAATCTTCCATTTCAAGATTCTTTCTTAATAAATTGAAGCCACTTTTCTAAGCATAAAAATGGTAAATATAATTTAATTTTTCTTTGGTTCTGTTCATTAAAACTGTATTTAAGTCTACATGACATAAAAGTTAATAATCTCTGAGATCTATTTCTTTACTTAATTTTTGCATATTTCTTGTAAATTTGGAATGCAGTGGAAAAGAATCCCACTAGATAGTAAGTATATTACAGGATTCTAACTTGCTGCTATAATATTTATTTAATGAATTCATTCACACAAATCAAAACGCCTCATTGAAATTCTATTTATGGCTTACTTAATTTGTGATTATCATTTCCAACTGATATTTCACTTTTTTATTGACATATTTAATCTCTGGTTTGTAGATGTAAATTTGAACTTATTCATTTGATGTTACCATGAGATAAGAACAAAATAATCCTCATTTGGTGAAATATGTAGCAATAAGGTAGAGATACTATCCTGAGATCTTGCACATGCTTAATAATTTAACCATGTTTACATTCTCCTTTTTTCTCATATATTTTCTTTCTGATTAGACTGTACATATTTTAATTAGTTTTTTCACACTGTCAACCTTTCAATAGCCATTTACCTCACTCACAATCATTAATGATGTGTAATCTCTCACAGGTAAAATTAAATCAATTCAGCTACCAGAAAAATACCAGAGAAATAAATAGATAAGACCTTCCCTCATTCTTTTATGACCTCCCAAGTTAGACTCTCCCACACTGCAAAGACACTAACTATTGAATCTTCAGTTCTTCATCCAAGTGAAACTATGAAAAGAGGCCATAGCCCAGCATAAAAAAGGAAGTCTGACAAGCCTAACAGTTGGCCTCTTTGCTCTATTCTCACTAGTCTCAGAGGTCTCTAAGGAACTGCTTACCTGTCAAGTCAAGAAGCAATCACTTTAAGTCAATGAAAATGAATAAACTAATCTAGAATGGGTAATCATTGTTATTGATATTAATACCATAATTATGATTAATGGTGTTTATTAGAAGTGATATTTGTGCCAAGAAGATAACTGAAAAGACAGACTAGAATTAACATTACAAAATGTATATGTGCATGTTCAGTGTGAGGGAATTTTCTTAAAGTAAGCACGGGGAAGGGATGTAATAGCATTCTAAAGTAATAGCAGCAAAAATTTCATGGAACAGCCTGGAAAGCAAAGAAGAATCCTAAAGAGGTATTTCAGAGAGTCATTTGTGAATAATTGTATTTTGCAAGATGAATTTTAGGTCTCACCTTTAGTATGTATCTTATTGGCATATTACCCATGTCATTATTAGAATAAAAATTCTCGATTCTGGGAACAATTGAAATTGCTATTAAGAATGTGTAAGTCCTTCCATAGAAATGCTTGGGCATGCCTGTCTGACTGTTTGCTGCCTGCATAATGTAGAAAATATTATTAAGATTTCTGTTTAAGGCCAGAAATAAAATGTTTTTGAAACATATTTTGCAAATAAAATTTTTAAATGCTGTATTGTTTCTTTCAAAATAATCTTCACTAAAGCTTAGTTTGTTTGACCTCAACAGTGTATTACACAATGAAATCAAAACATCAACCCATATAATCAACCTATTTAAGATAAATAGAAAAAAGGAAAAGAAAGAAAACATTTGAGATATGTTTTTTCTATCTTGATTGTTAAGACTATTCTATATCTTATATTAGTATTTCTTCATATGACTAAGTGTTAATATTCAGAAGATGATTATGAAAACAGGAAAATAAGATACAACTTGCATAGCTAAAGAAAACAAAATGCAAGAATAATGTGACCATATTCTAGTCTTTCATTCAGTAACTATTTCCTTAGTAATTACTATGTGTTAGGTACTGTTTTAGGTCTTGGGATACTTAAGAGAACAAAAAATCCAAAAATCCCTGACCTCGTGGAGCCTCTAATACAGTCTGTACTTAAACATGTTTATATATAATATTAACGTGGCCATGAGTTCCTTTGTCGCAAGCAGTACAAAGGAAATGCACTTTCTATCAACACCTTCCACAGCTGCAAAGAAGGTAGCTTCTGTCATAAGAACATAGGATATAAAAGATAACTGGTTACATATCTATATGTCTAGCCCCTCCAGCAGAAAATACCATTCCTAACTCAACCTCTTTGAAGGACATATTTATAATACAAACATTAGCACAAATGGCTTTTGAGAAAAATAAAATTCAGACTTTGAATTCAGAAATGTTGAATGTAACATTCTGAAATATAAACATTTTTGGCCTTTGGAGTCATTCCTAATCATTCTCATCTGGATGAAAGCCATGAGCCAACAACTGGATGGGTTGTTAAACAGTAACCACATCGCCTTATCGCTCTCTCACATTCTTTCACTTGCTTTTTTGGTAGCAAATAGGAGAAAATAAGGGAAGTCCACAGTGGTGTGACTAAGTTCTGCTTGATGAAGAATAGTTACTAAATTCTGAGACATTCCAGCCCTGCTTAAGAATGACCTGGATGATTTTAGGACTTTAACTTTTTTCTATTAGGATGTAACTGTTATCATGTTAGTTCCATAAGGATGACAAAAAAATAAGCAACTACAAAGTCCTCATCGATCATCAAGAAGCACAAATGTTTTTCAAGTAACTGCTAATGTACATCACATGTTATGTGGCTCATAGTGGCAAAAGAGCATCTCTGCAGTATAAATTTGTAAGAGGACATAAACACTTTAAAAAGTTAAAATGATGTTGTATCCCACACCTATACTCACTGCTCACCTTCCATTCAGACCACACTTGCCCACAGAGATAGAAAGCTAGAAAAAAAAAAAAAAAACTTTATATTTGTAATGGATAGAAAGATGGCAATATCCTCATAGCTCAACCTTCATGGCTCAATCAGCTAATGTTGACTCAGTAGCCAGAGACATCTGGCACAATTAAAGATTTTTAATGGCCCCTGCCCACAAAGGAGATAAAGATATCATAAGGAAGAAAAACAGAAAAAAAAATACAATAAATGCAAATGCACCTAGGTAAATCACAGAATTAAAAGAACAAAGCAGATTGAAAGGAGGCTTAGGTTTGTGTAAGAGAAAATGCATTCATTTTAAACCTTGATCTTGATGGTTAAAATTTTAGGGATGTTGGTAATTGTTTTCCAACATTTATATGGCAAGTTATTTAAATTAACCTAGTCTTACTATTTTTTCATTCCAAATCTATTTAAGTCCTTTGTGAGGCTCTCTGACCAAGTAATTTGTATGACTTCTTATTTTCTTTTCAGCTTTTCTTGCTTAACAATGCCTAGTTTTAATAATAACTAACAATCATAAGTCAAGTTGGAAAGGATAGTCTTATATTGTAAAAGAAATGTTATAACAAAAGCAACTTCAAGATGACTGATAAAGGAAGAGGAAATTCTCTGTATTGAAACCGGCATTTCCCAGGAAACCTTACATTGCAATACCAAGTAATTGCCTGAAACATCTATTCTGTCCTCTATGTAGAAAAATGACGATGGTGGTATAATGGTTAAATTCTTCCAAATCACAGTGTGATGCAGTAAATTTTTATTTCCACAAAAATACTAGAGCTATTTGAAGAGTGAGTTGATATCCCGCCTGTGCAATAACTGAAGGTCCCTGGCTCTGATAGGACTCGAGGTATATCTCCAGCCTGTGATTGATGGAAGATCTGGGGTATTTGGCAGGCTACAGTCTGTAATGTAGAATCTGCACCATCCACCCAGTGGTAGCCCAGACAAGAATTGATGATAATGACTGTTTCCCCATCAACTACGACTCACATGTTTTCTAGAGGGTGTAAAAGAAACAGATTGACCACAGGTTGTGTCAGACAAGATATTCAGTGCAAACCGGTAAAAACAAACAATGCTTACTGTTTCATTTATCCATTAACATTTCATTCTGGAGGCTCACTAAAACAGATTCAATCTTTTTTAAAAGTTGGGAGGGCAAGGTGGTATACTGGGAACTAAGAAGATACAAGACAAAATAATATAATTTCTGCTGCTTGTAGTGTATAGTGCATATAGATATGATACAGGACAATACCAGTCCCCAAGTTTCAGCAGCCTGAAAAGCCTAGTGTTCAGGGAGGCTTTACAATCTGAGGTGGGGCAAACCCTACACAGGCAAACAATTCACTTTAATATTATGGTAAGGAAAAAGCCAGTTAATCTCACAGAAGAAGAAGAGAATGAGAAAAAGCATAACATAGGAGAAATGTATTTTAATAATTCACTTAATGAATAACATACTAATGGGCAATAAGCTTAGCAATTACCTTTACTTAATATAATAGATGAAAACAAATAACATCGTTAGAAGCCAGCATTATTTTCCAGAGCTCCCAGTTTCCCATCAAAATCAACCAAGCTCCAATTTCTAGAGCTTTATTTGTTCTCTGTAATTTATAATTTAAGATTGTTAGAGAATGTTTGCATGCTTAGACTCCACGTGAAACATTTCTGCCTAAAGAAGAATCCTCAAGCAAATATGTTTGAATTTGACTACATTCACATAGAACTTTCTATTTTTTTTTTGAAGATAGAAAAACAAATTTTAAACACTTTTATATATCAAACTAGCAACACAGGTCAAATATAAAAATAGTGATTAAATAATTTCAGGATACATTCACTGAAAATAATTTTTTACTTTAAAAATTTAAAATGAGAGGTATTAATTTTGCTGTATAGAAAGCACTTTAAGACCTGTTTTTAATAATCTCAGAACAAGGCTAATTACAATATGTATCTATACACAATGTCTTCTTTTATGTGCACCTAATTTCTCTCAATGAGAAGAAACCAGCTGTGTTTAATTGACATTTGTTAAACACATTGTGTCAAGGTGCAGATAAAATTTATTTATGTGGCTGTTTGTGTGAGAATAATTCAGATTTCTCCAAGCTGAAACTGAAGAGGTGGCTACTTTATTTGCAGCAAAAATATTCTTTATTTACAACTTGATTTTGATACATGGCGCCTAGAGAAAATACTACAGGATAATTTTCATTTTGTTGTGTAGTACTTTTCATTAGGAACTGATATATCTCAAATTTTAAAATTTGAATGAATCATAAAATACATGATATTTTAAAAAATAGTACTTTGCTTTTTTATTAATTATTGATTAAAGAGCCATAAATATGAGTAATATACAAATTCCTGCTCTGGAAAAGGCTATAAGGTAGTATAGATAATTAAAATTATATGTTCTTGTAACAGAAAGGATGCAGCATAAAAATTTAAAAAAATATGGTAAAAGTTTAAACAAGGGAAAAGCCCCTAAAAATTTGATGTACCAGAGATCTTTACAGAGGGATGAAGATAGGTTAGGGCATATGGGTAGAGGAGGAAAGAGAGGATATTCCATGCACAGCAAACATAAATGCAAAGATACGACGATGTAAAAGCAGTTGTTGTGTCAGGGCACCAGTGGAAAGGTCAGTTTTATTAGAATGCAAGAAGACTATAAGGAAGTCATCGAAAACAAACTTGGGAAAGTAGGTGGTAGGTAAATTTTGTCAACCTTGAACTCCTGACTAGATTCTGAAGTCATGAGAAGTCTTGAAAGGGTTTGAGCCGGGGAAGTGTACTAGTCCATTCTCAAGCTGCTGATAAACACATACCCAAGACTGGGTAATTTATAAAGGAAAGAAGTTTAATAGACTCACAGTTCAGCATGGCTGGGGAGGCCTCAGGAAACTTGCAATCCTGGCAGAATGGAAAGCAAACATGTTCTTCTTTACATGGTGGCAGGAAGGAGTAAAAGGAGCAAAAGAGGGAAAAGCCTTTTATGAAACCATCAGATCTTGTGAGAACTCACTATCATGAGAACAGCAGCAGGAGGGTAACTGCCCCCATGATTCATTTACCTTCCACCAGGTCCCTCCCACGACTCATGGAGATTGTGGGGACTACAATTCAAGATGAGATCTGGGTGGCGACACAGCCACACCATATCAGGAAGTGATATAATTAGGCCTGGCTATCAAGAGTAACATCATTAACCATGCACAATGTGAGAGAGGCTCTGTGGGCCCAGGCAAGGAGTAACAGAGACCAAGATCGGGGTAGTGACTGTGGAAATGGGAAGGAAGGAAAGATGGCTTAGACAAAGGGAACCTGTACAACTAGGCAAATAATTTAATATAGGAAATTGAAAAGACAAAAGAACATTTTGGCATCTAGATGACTAGATAGTGTTATAATTCATCACAATAGGTAAGTCCAGAGGAAAATTAGTTTTGCATGGGAAATTGATGAGCTCCATTTTGAACATGTAGAATTCAAAATGCTAGAAAGATATCAAGAAGGAAAGGTAAAAAAATAAAATAAAATTAAATAAAAATAAAAATAAAAAATAAAAAAACAACTATATCACCTTTTTGTTTATGTAAGTAGCAAACTTACATAACTTGAAGCAGAAGCATCATACATGATGCTAACTTATTTTCCAAATCCTGTGAAAATGTTTTGGTTGAACCCGGATTTAAATTTTAGCCATGGTTCCCAGTCTCATTTTACTCACATTTAAAGTAGAATCCATCTTCCTGGACATTTCTATCTACATTTCCTTCTAATTTAAACAGTATTTGTTAATTTCTCATCAATCAGATTGTTCCTCGCTTTTAACACTATGCTGTAATAATTCCTGCCCACTAAGTTTTACCCCTTTATCTTACATTTTACAAAAAAGACAAACTCCTCTAACTATGCTCTTGTCTGTTTATCTCCAGTTAATGTTTTCTAAACAAATGTATTTCTTCCCCATATAAAATAAGATAAAGTCATTTTATTTTCCCTCAGTGCTGGTTTCTGTATTTCTTGTTTTCACTGACATTGACAACAAATGGGTACTATTTTTTCAAGATTAATTTGGACTTGATTTCACAACTCACAAATCTGACATCTTTATCACAAATGTTCATCAAATCTGTTTGAAAAGCAGTGTAATGAATTGCTATAAACTTCTAAAAAAATATACAAACAAAATGAATCCAAATTCAAGGTCCATAAATTGCTTTTTCTTTGCATTTCTCCAACCCTGCTTCCCTCATCCCAAGAAAAATGATTCCGCATACTTTTGTTTAACTTAAAAGTAATGTAGGTCAGGTTTTAATCTAATTTTATTCTCTAGAATTTCTCATTTGAAATCTGTATGTAATACTATTTGGCTAAATGCCAAAATCAAGTCATGAGTGGCCCCAACATTTATGTACCCACGGCATTTTTTATATAGCCCCATATATAATGTTATAGTGTAATTATGGTTTGTCTTGCCAGTGTATTGTAAAATCTTAAAGACAGAGGCATCATGTCTGCCACAGTCCCTAACACATTGCAAGTGTTACAATGTTTAATGAATTAATATGTGAAAAAAATGTATGAATGCTAGAGATAGACCTGATGGCTGTCTATAAATTCTTCAGATCCACCATATTAAAATGTCATATCTATTTCCTTTATTTTCTCTCCTTCTGATAGTTTTCAATTTGTTTAATTACACACAAAGCCAAGCAAGTCATAATTAATTTAAAAATACCTGCGATAATATACATATGTCTAACAAAATCAAGGAGTGCTATGTTAAATATTTCCTTTTACTTTTTTCTTTTTAAAATTAACTTTATTGAGGTATAATTATACAAAATAAAATATATTTTTTTATTTTTTTACTTTTTTGAGACGGAGTCTCACTGTCACCCAGGCTGGAGTGCAGTGGAGCTCACTGCAAGCTCCGCCTCCCGGGTTCACGCCATTCTCTTGCCTCAGCCTCCCGAGTAGCTGGGAGTACAACTGCCCGCCACCACGCCCGGCTAATTTTTTGTATTTTTAGTAGAGACGGGGTTTCACCGTGTTAGCCAGGATGGTCTCGATCTCCTGACCTCGTGATCCGCCCACCTCGGCCTTCCAAAGTGCTGGGATTACAGGCGTGAGCCACTGCGCCTGGCCAAAATATATATTTTAAGTGTAAGGTTTAACGTGTTTTGACAAATTAAAAGCACCATGTAATCATCACGACCATCAAGTTATAGGACATTTCCATAATCTCAAAAGGTTTCTTTTACTTCTTCCTTCAGTGCCATCCCTGGTTCCAGGAAATAACTGGTCTTCTTTTATCATTATTGATTATATTTCTCTCTCCTAGAGTTTCATATAAATGATATTGTGTAGTGTGTACTCTCATGTGTCTGGCTTCTTGCATTTATAGTAATGCTTTTGAGATTCATTCATGTTGTTTTCTGTATCAGTAGTTTCTTTTTTTAAAATTTCAGTCGTTTTGGGGGTGCAAGTGGTTTTTGCTTACACGGATAAGTTCTTTAATGGTAAGTTCTGAGATTTTAGTGCAACTGTCACCCAAGCAGTACACACTGTACCCAATATATAGTCTTTTACCCCCACAACTCTTCCCTCTGAGTCCACAAAGTCCATTATAGTACTCTTATGCCTTTGCATCCTTGTAGTTTAGCTCCCACTTATAAGTGAGAGCATACAATATTTGGTTTCCCATTCCAGCGTTACTTCACTTAGAATAATGGCCTCTCACTCTATCCAAGCTGGTGCAAAAGTCATTATTTCATTTCTTTTTTATGGCTGAATAGTATTCCATGGGGTATACATATCACATTTTCTGTATCCACTCATTGATCAATGGGCACTTTAGGTTGGTTTAATATCTTTGCAATTGCAATTTGTGCTGCTTTAAACATGAGTGTGCATGTTTGTTTGTTTGTTTTTCATATAATGACTTATTTTCCTTTTGGTAGATACCCAGTAGTGGAACTGCTGGATCTACCACATATTGCTGCATGACAGTTCTACTTTTAGTTATTTAAGAAATCTCCATACTGTTTTCCATAGTGGTTGTACTAATTTACATTCCCACCAGCAGTATAAAAGTGTTTCATTTTCACCACATCCATGCCAACATCTATTGTTTTTTGACTTTTTAATTATGGCCATTCTTGCAAGAGTAAGGTAATAGCTTATTGTGGTTTTAATTTAAATTTCCCTGATGATTAGCAATGGTGAGCATTTTTTCATATGTTTGTTGGCTGTTTCTGTATCTTCTTTTGAAAAATGCCTACTCATGTCCTTTCCCTGCTTTTTGATGGGTTTTTTAAATTATTATTATTGCTGATTTGTTTGAGTTTCTTGTAGATTCTGGATACTAGTTCTTTGTCAGATGCATAGTTCGTGAATATTTTCTCCTACTCTGTGGGTTGTCTGTTACTCTACTTATTATTTATTTTGCTGTGCAGAAGCTTTTTAGTTTAATTAGGTCACACTTACTTATTTTTCACTTTGTTGCATTTGCTTTGGGGATATTAATCATGAATTGCTTGCCTAAGCCAAAGTCCAGAAGAGTTTTCTGATGTTATCTTCCAGAATTATTACGATTTTAGGTCTTAGATTTAAGTCTTTGATTGATCTTGAGTTGATTTTTGTATAAGGTGAGAGATGAGGATCTAGTTTCATTCTTCCACATGTGGAAGTTTTCTTGCCAGTTTTCCCAGCACCATTTATTGAATAGGGTGTCCTTTCCCCAGTTTATGTTTTTGTATGCTTTGTCGAAGATCAGTTAGCTGTAAGTATTTGGCTTTACTTCTGGGTTCTCTACGCTGTTCCATTGGTCTATGTGCCTATATTTATACCAGTGCCATGTTGTTTTGCTAATTATGGCCTTGTAGTATAATTTAAAGTTGGGTAATGTGATGCTTACAGATTTGTTCTTTTTGCTTAGCATTGCTGTCGCTATGTGGGCTCTTTTCTGATTACATATTAATTCTAGGATTGTTTTTCTAGTTCTGTGGAGAATGATGATTATATTTTGATGGGAATTGCATTGAATCTGTAGATTGCTTTGGGTATTTGGGTATTTTCACAACATTGATTCTTCCCATCCATGAGCATGGGATGTGTTGCCATTTGTTTGTGTCATCTATGATTTCTTTCAGCAGTGTAGGCGATCTTTCACCTACTAGGTTAAGTATATTCCTAGATTTTTTTATTTTTATTTTTATTTTCACAGCTGTTGTAAAAGGGATTGAGTTCTTGATTTCATTCTCAGCTTTTTGTTTTTAGTGTATAGCAGTGCTACTGATTTATGTACATTAATTTTGTAACCTGAGACTTTACTGAGTTTGTTTATCAAATGTAGGAGCTTTTTGGATGAGTCTTTGGGGTTTTCTAGGTATATGACCATATCATGGGTGAACAGAGATAGTTTGACTTTCTCTTTTCCAGTTTGGATGCCCTTTATTTATTTCTCTTGTCTGACTGCTCTGGCTAAAACTTTCAGTACTATGTTGCATAGAAGTGGTGAAAGTGTGCATCCTTGTCTTGTTCCAGTTCTCAGGGGGAATCCTTTCAACTTTTCCCCATTCAGTATGATGTTGGCTATGGATTTGTAATATGTTACTTTTATTACTTTGAGGTAAATCCTTTGTATGCCTATTTTGCTGAGGGTTTTATCACAAAGGGATGCTGCATTTTGTCAAATGCTTTTTTCTGCATCTATTGAGATAATCATACAGTTTTATGTTTTTAATTCTGTTTAAGTGATGTATCACATATATTGACTTGCATATGTTGAATCATCCCTGCATCCCTGAGATAAAACACATTTGATCATTTGATCATGATGTATTTCCTCTTCCTCCCCCTCCCCCTCCCCCTCCCCTTCCCCCTCCCCCTCCCCCTTCTTCTTCTTCCTTCTTCTTCTTCCTTCTTCTTCTTCTCCTTCTCCTTCTCCTTCTCCTTCTCCTTCTCCTTCTTCTTCTTCGACAGAGTCTCACTCTGTTTCCTAAGCTGGAGGACAGTGGCACAATCTCAGCTTACTGCAACCTTTGCCCTGTGGGCTCAAGTCATATTCCCGCCTCAGCCTCCTGAGTAGCTGGGAGTACATGTGTGCACCACCAGCTAATTTTTGTATTTTTTTGTAGAGATGGGGTCTTACCATGTTGTCCAGGGCAGTTTTAACCTTCTGAGCTTAAGTGATAAGATTACAGGCATGAACCACTGCGCCCAGTCAATCATGATGTATTATCTTTTGGATGTGCTTTTGGATTCGGTTAGCTGATATTTTGTTGAGATTTTGCATCTATGTTTATCAGAGATATTGGTTTGCAGTTTTCTTTTTTTTCTTGTGTCCTTTCCTAGTTTTGGTATTAGTATTATACTGGCTTCAGAATAACTTAGGGAGGATTCCCTCTTTTTAAAAATCTTTTGGAATAGTTTCAGTAGAATTGATACCAACTCTTCTTTGAATATCTGGTAGAATTCAGCTGTGAATCCATCTGGTCCTGAAATTTTCTGTGTTGGCAATTTTTTCATTATTGATTTAATCTTGCTGCTTGTTACTGGTCTGTTCATGGTTTCTATTTCTTCCTGATTTAATCTAGGATAATTACATGTTTCCAGGAATTTATCCATTTCCTCTAGATTTTCTAGTTTGTGTGTATAAAGGTGTTCATACTAGTCTTGAATGATTTTTTTTATTTCTGTAGTATCAGTTGTAATATCACCAGTTTCATTTCTAATTCAGCTTTTTTGGATGTTCTCTCTTCTTTTCTTGCTTAATCTCACCAATAGTTTATCAATTTTGTTTATCTTTTCAAAGAACCAGCTTTTTGTTTCATTTATCTTTTTTATTTTTTTGATTTCAATTTCATTTAGTTCTGCTCTCATCTTTGTTTTTTTCTTTTCTTCTGCTACATTTGGATTTGCTTTGTTATTGTTTCTCTAGTTCCTTGAGGTGTAACATTAGGTTGTCTGTTTTTTCTCTTTCAGACTTTTTGATGCAGGCATTTAATGCTATGAGCTTTCCATTCAGTACTATTTTGCTGTATCTCAGAGGCTTTGATCAGTTGTATCACTTTTATTATTCATTTTCAATAATTTTCAATTTCCATCTTAATTTCATTATTAACCCAAAAATTATTCAAGTGCAGATTATTTAATTTCCATGTATTTGTATAGTTTTGAGGGTGGGTTGCTTTTAGATCTAGCAGTAATTGTTTTATAAATCTTGGAGCTCCTGTGTTAGGTGCATATAAATTTAGCATTGTAATATCTTCTTGTTGAACTAATCGTTTTGTTATTATATAATGGCCTTCTTTGTCTTTTTTATTGTATTTTTTTTAAGTCTGTTTTGTCTAATGTAAGAATAGTGACTCCTGCTTGCTTTTGGTTTCCATTTGTGTAGAATACCTTCTTCCACCCCTTTACCTTGAGTTTATGTGAGTCCTTAGGTATTAGGTGAGCCTCTTGAAGACAGTAGATATTTGGTTAGTGTTTTTTTTAACCCATTCTGCCATTCTGTATCTTTCCAAGTGAAGCATTTAGGCTATTTACATTCAACACGAATATTAAGATGTGAAATACTGTTCAATTCATCATATTAGTTTTTACCTAGATACTTTTTCTTCATTATGTTAATGTTTTATAGGCCCTGTGAGATTTATGCTTTAAGGAGTTTCCATTTTGATATAGATCAAGGTTCTGTTTCAGGATATGGAACTCCATTTAGCTTTTATTGTAGTGCTGGTTTGGTAGTGGAAAATTTCCTTAACATTTGTTTGTTTGAAAAAGATTTTATCTCTCCATTTATAAAGCTTAGTTTTGCAGAATGCAAAATTCTTGGCTGACAATTGTTTTGTTTAAAGAGGGTAAAGATAGGACCCCAATCCCTTCTGGCTTGTAAGGTTTCTGCTGAGAAAGTTGTTGTTAGTCTGATAGTTTTTCTTTTATAGGTTAACTGATGCTTTTGTCTCACAGCTACTAAAATTCTTTTCTTCGTGTTGACTTTAGATAGCTTAATGACCGTGTACTTTGGTGATGATCTTTTTGCCAAGGAATTTCCCAGGAGTCTGAACTTCTTGTATTTTGATATCTGTATATCTAGCAAGGCGAGGAAAGTTTTCCTCAATTATTCTTTAAAATAAGTTTTCCAAACTCTTAGACTTCTCTTCCCCCTCAGGAACATCAATTATTCTTAGGTTTGGCCAGCTTACATAATCACATACTTCTTGGAGACTTGGTTTATTTTTTTTTGATTATTTTTTTCTTTATCTTTGTCTGATTGGGTTAATTCAAAAGCCTTGTCTTTAAGCTCTGAAATTATTCTAGTTGTTCTAGTCTAATGCTGAAACTTTTCACTACATTTTGAATTTCCCTAAGTATGTCTTTTATTTCCAGAAGTTCTGATTGGTTTTTCTTTATGATATCCATCTCTCTGGAAATTTTTTCATTCATATCCTGAGTTTAAAAAAAAAATTTTATGTTGGTTTTCACCTTTCTCTGGTTATTTCCTAGATCAGCTTAATAACCTTCTGATTTCTTTATCTGGTATTTCAAAGATTTCATCTTGGTTTGGAGCAATTATTGGGAAGCTCGCTTGATCTTTTGCGAGTGTTATAGAACCCTGTTTTGTCATATTACCAGAATTACTTTTCTGGTTCCTTTTCATTTGCATAGACTTTTCTTCAAATTGTTCTTGAATGTATTTTTTATTTGACTGTGGTTTTTATTTAATTTCTTTTTTCCCCCTAGGAATCTGACTTTAATGTTTATAGTTTATTGTAGCCTAATTTAATTCTTGGTGCTTTTAGCAGGAAAGACTTTGTATGACTTCCTTAGTTATAAAGGGCCTTTGTGCACTGGCTTTTCCAGATGCTTGTTGTGGTAGTTATGTACACTGTGTGTGGGCAAGTTCACTATCTCATATGGGGTTGGAATGGCAAGGATTTTTGAAACTTATCTCATTCTCCCATGGTTTACACTTTTTTATTTACTTAATTTTTTTCCAGTGTTTTATTTACTGAGTTGATGATCCAGGCTTTAGAACAGTAGGGGAGCTATCCCTGGGTAGGCCCTGGTTGTAGATAAAGTAAGTGGGTAGATGTAATACCCAATGGTGGGCAGACATCCCAGCCTTGTTGAAGGTGGCTGGGAAGCCCTCAATTGGATGTACTGAGATTTTATCAGGTTGAAAGGTGGGAGCTCCTCAGCTACCCTGCCAGACCAGCAGGGAAGGCATCCACTTCCCAGCCTCATTTCTGTCCCAGTGTTCTGGCTATTCAGGTTAGACAGGCTCCTCTTTTCGTCTGTAAGAATGTTGATATTCCAAGTAAAAAGGAATTATGAAAGCCTGACCTGGAGAGTGTTCTTCCTGTGGGGATGCAATCACCCTGAATTGTTCTAGGAAAGCTGTCTGTAGGTGCATCCACACTGCATTCCTGTGGGAGAAGCCCCAGCTGTGTTTGCAGTGGTGTACTGGTGGGAATAAGGACACCGTCTCCAAGACCCTTAACAATCAGAGAGGTTGCCTCCCTGTTGGGATAGAGGTGCACAGCAGCACTATAATTGTGTCTCTGCTGAAAGAAGCTTCCCATTAGTGGAAAGATCTGGGACTCAAGAACTGTCATTCAGATTCTTTTGTCCCACAGGGTGTTCCCTTGATGTGGTGCTCTCTCCCTTCCCTTAAGAATGGGAATTCCTGAGAGCTAGACTACAGTAATTGTTATTGCTCTTCTGGGTCTAGTCACCTAGTGGAGTTACCAGACTCCAGACTGGTGCTCAGGAGTGTCTGCAAGGGATCCAGGGATGTGACCTGTCTTCAAGTCTCCCAGCAGTGGATACCAGCCCCATTTCTGACGAAAGTGGTAGGGGAGTGACGTAGACTCTGTGAGATTCCTTGGTTGATAGGCTTAGTGTGCTGGCTTTCTCAAGGGCTGGTTATAATAATTATTGTGAACTTGTCACATGGAGCCACTCAGAACCTTTGGTTAGCCAGGGTGTTGTATGCAGTGGTGATGAGTACAGCTGAGGTCATGCTGCCGTTTTCTCCATTCTGGACACAGTATTATTCTACCTAGAGGTGCTGTAATGGACTGTTTTGGTTAGCCTCCAGCCAAGAGGTGGCACTTTCAAAGAGCATCAGCTGTGGTAGTAGCAGTAGGATTTGAGTTTGCCCTAAGTTACCCAGGGGAAGTATTCTGGTTTCGCAGGCAATGGGTGGAGCTATAAAGCTCCTTAAAATTTATGTTCATTGTGTTAAGCTATCAGGGTGGGTGGAGGGGCACAGCCAGGTGGGGATAGGGTTAGGTGGATCTGTGCTCTGACTCTCCTTGGGTGGGGCTAGCCACAGCCCCTGTGAGGGTCAAGGAAAGGGTTTCAGGCTACTGGGATAAAGTTCCAGAGGGGAGTATAACTGCCTTTGGTTCACAGAAGAGTTTGCAAAGGGAGTGGGGAGTATTAGGCAGCAGTAAGCCTCACCCAGCTCCCATACAGTTGGTGAGGCCACTCTCACTCCCACAGTGCTCCACTAACAGCTTAGATCCAGGCAGTCTGCACACAGAACTCAGTCCTGCCCGAGGCCATAAGCTTTCCACAGAGATAGCAACCTCCAGTTTCTGGCCACACCCATCCCTATCTCTCCACAAGGCTGGGCACCCAACTCCTGTGCTCATGTCTGCAGTGCAGTTCCCACTTGTGCTCCCCACCTCCAACCCTGGGTTCTGGTCAAGGGAGTTTGTTCCTACTCAAGATTATATTACAAAATTCAGCTTGAAGCTTCTTTCACCTGCAACCTCTTCGTGAGCTCATTGGTTGGCTTCTTTGAGAGCTCTTGTGAGATATAGTCAGTAATGGCTTTCCTGGGTTCACACTGAAGACTGGGATTGCTTGCAAGGCACTTTCTGCTGCTGCTTCTACTTCTGTATTTCATACCACTCCCTCAATTTGTTCCAACTCTGGGTGAGGTTAAGGTCTTCTCCCAAGACCTGGATTTTCATATTCCCTGGTGGGGACGTGTCCTCTGGAGACAGACTCTCCTCTATCACACTCTGGGGACTTAGCAGTTTTTCACCTGTCTCACGGAGTAGGCTTCAGCTTGCCACTCATTTCAAAGGCTGTGTGGATTCTTTCAGATTTTATGTTAAATTTCTGCACTGGTTCTTGGAAGAAATTTATTATGTGAATCTCTACACACTATTCTGTCCAGAATGTATCTTTTTAAACAAGTAAACATTGCCAGTACTTTTTTTACTTTAAATTAAATTTGCCTCTTTTCATCACATTACCTTTGAAACTATTTTTTTATTATGAATGTAACGCTGTTTTTGATTAAAGACTTGGCAAATACCAAAAAGCATAAAGAAGAAAAAAAGTAATTCGTTTTTTGACATACAAAAATGTACAACTTTTATAATTAATTCTGTCAGACTTTTTGATTTTTCACTTTTGTACTTGTAAAGTTATTTTTATTTGGCCATTAGATTAATCTTTTTTTACAAATATTGATGAATTTTCTTTACATTTTGTTTCACATTTTTTAATTAATAATGTTAATAATAACATATTTCAGGCATACAAAAAAAAGGACATGGGATGATATAGCTATACAGAACTGCAATGCAACTTTAAACAATAAAACATTACTAATACAATTGAAGCCTCCTTATATAACCCTCCCAATGACATTCCTAACTACAGTCACCTCCATCTCGCTAGAGGTTATTGTAATTCTGAATTTGGCTTTATTATTTTCATACATGCTCAATTGGTATGTTTTGTTACATATTTTATATCGTTTTGCACTTATGAAAATTTTTGCATATATCTCATTGTTTTACATGTATACATTATTTTGCCTATGTTGTTTTATAAGAGTTCTTTTATGAATACTGCTCTACTTATAAATTAGTCGAAGGTTGCTTCTTTCATTTAATAGTATTTCAGATTTACCTATGTTGCTACAAATAATTGATAACTCATTTTCTATTAAATTAGCTAATATAAAAATTGAGTGAAGATAACTAATGCTGGTGTTTTATTTTGGGTTGCTCCGGAAGCTGACTCTGAGATGAAGCTTTAAGTGTAGGTAGTTTATCTGCACAATACAGGGAACCATGGCAAAGGATTGGGGAATAGAAACAAGGAACAGAAAACAGCCAATCAAGAGTGCATTATGAAACCAGCTACTACTGTGAGTGAATAGAGCTTGATTCTGTGGATCAGCATAAAGCACACACTTCAAAGGGTATCTTTTCACCAACTCTTACCAGCCACTATTTGAGGACTGCTCCCAAGGCATGTTAATTTCCTAGCATTTCTGACTTGCAGCATACACTTGGAGAGAAATGCCTTCTGCATATCAGAAAAACTCTAGCAACAGAAGTAACAGGCATCAGCAATTGGGAGCCACCTGAGTAGACTAGAATGGTATAGTCTGAGAAATATGAGCAGGACAAGGGCAGCATCTACCACAGCTGGTGACAGCCTACTGAAATTTCTACCTCTATATATTTCTAAGGACATTGTAAATTGCCACAATTATTTTGGAAAGACATTTGACACTATATATCAAGAGCCAAGAGTTCAAGGCTGCAGTGAGCTAGGATCTTGCAATTGCACTGCAGCCTGGGTGACAAAGTGAGACCTTGTCTCTAATTTACAAAAAGAAATGTTCCTACCAAGGGGAACTCCATGAAAACAATTATGTGTACATTCATTGCAGCATTATTTATAATGTTAAAAATAATAAATATTCTAAATATCCAACAATATAAGAATGGTTAGGAAAGTTACATATGCTTGCTGGATGAAATTTTGTTATTAAAGTTGAGAATTATGAAGATTATAATGTTATATGAGAAAATGTTTGTGCAGGGGGATAAAGAGAAGGAAGGAAAGAAGGAAGGAAAGAAGGAGGGAGGGAGGAAAGGGAGAGAGGGAGGGAGGAAATATTTCAAAATAGTAATATGATTTTCTGGGAGTAGGCCTATATTATTATATTATTTTTAGTTATATTATTTTTAGGATGAAAATAATGTATTTTAAAGGAACATAAGCATTAGTATAAAGATCATTCAAAAATATTTTAATAATAATATCTATTATCTATATATAAGTTTTGAGGCTATATATAAAACCTCACCTGTTATTACAAAAATCTTGTGAAATAATTGAGTTCAGTATTAATGTACTTATTTTACAGATAATAAAACTAGGCTCAGAAAGGGCCAAATGGCTAGAAAGTAATGGAACTGGGATCAGACTATATTTCTTCTGACTCCTGGCCCAGTGTTCCTCATGACAGTGATGAACACTGGTTGTGTTTGCTTGTTCAACACTCCTTTTGTAATACGTGAATTTCTTTTTTTATTTCTTTTCCTTATCCCTCATCTTCAAGGGCAGGTGGTGGACCCAAGCCTGTATACTAAAAGTACAAAACACAATGATTAGTACAGGGTTAGGCACATGACCCAAGTTAGGCAAATCAAAGTCAGCTCAGTACTTAAAAAAATAGCTTCTTCCAGTGGGGGTACTAAACTGTTAGAAGATGAAAAACCTGAAGTCACTTACAGTCATAGTTTGTCAGCTCATAAAAGATGTTGCCTAAGAGTAAAGAAAAGACAAAGGAAAACAGAGGTAAAAGTGGAAGAGACAGATATGTGATGATGTCATTAAAGCACTCACAAATTCAGATCTGGCCATGCCTCAGGCTACCCTTGGCCTTTTCAGATTTGTGAACCAATTCATACCTTTTTCTTCAAATTAAAATTGGGTTGCTGTCATTTTCACCTAAAAACATCTTTGCTAATATGGAAGCAGTTGTTGTTCCTGGAAAATCTTGAAAAGTTGAGTTGGCCAAGTTGAGGTAGACAACAGGGCAGTTAGTGTTCTTTTACAGTAGCTATAGAGTAGTCTACTCATGCTATACAGTAGAAAAGTAGACGGTTAAACTGTTAAACTGTTACCTGTCATACTGTTAGACTCATGTGTCTACTGAGACTATAACTTTAAGGAACTTGGTAGAAAAATGTCAGGATACTGGAATATCTTAGCCAATTCTCTCAAGCTTACCTGTTTAAAAGTAAAGACAGAAGAAAATACAACCTTCATTTATGTCTGCATCTAACAATCTTGAGCCAGCTGAGATTCAAATAGCCATGAGCTTTAAAAATCAAAAAAGTCAAAACCTTTTTTTTTTTTTTGAAACAGAGTCTTCAAAAAAATACTTCAAAAAACACTCCAGCCTGTCACCCAGGCTGGAGTGCAGTGGCGTGATCTCGGCTCACTGCAAGCTCTGCCTCCTGGGTTCACGCCATTCTCCTGCTTTATCCTCCTGAGTAGCTGAGACTACAGGTGCCTGCCACCACGCCTGACTAATTTTTTGTATTTTTAGTAGAGATGGGGTTTCACTGTGGTCTCGATCTCCTGACCTCGTGATCTGCCCGCCTTGGCCTCCCAAAGTGCTGGGATTACAGGCGTGAGCCACCGTTCCCGGCCAAAAAAGGCAAAATCTTTACCCCAAGAAAAAATTAGTGCAAAGGATACTCAGAGAGCCTGACAAGAGCATTGAAAATAAGAATAGAATCTAGGGGAAGCTATGATATGATCTCCAGGAACTTCCCAAGAACTTTGAGTGGTATTTTCTGCCAGAAGGTGTTAGTTGTGATATTGTAGGTAAAAATGACAGTAACTCCAATTTAGTTATCTTAATTAAAAGGCAGTAAAAAAAAAGTCCGTGTCCTGCTACCTAGAAGTATGAGGAGAATTAGCTATCACTTCCAATCCCAACTAATTATTATGTGCCACTTACAAACCATTAAGCTAAAAGTTAAAATATAGGTAAGCCATTGAGGTCTAATACTAAGAAACAGAAACCGCAAACTCACACTTCTCTTAAGACTATGCTCAACATGGTCTCAGTTTCCAGCAACTAGTCTATATCATTAACTAAATACAAATTAGCTGCATGCCTCCCAAGGTTTCAAGAAATTTTTTATTCCAGAGAAACCCCAACACTGGCAGCCAATGCTTGGAAATACCCAATTCCTAAGCATTTCCTACACCACCAAAATTTCACCAATGGGAAGTAGATCCCCAACCCACAGCAGCCACCAAAAAAGGGTCCTTCCCAATGTCAATAGCAAATATCAGGTAATTTACTTAAGAATATCAAACTGTTAAATAAAATCCTCCATGATACAGATTGGCTGACCAACGAGCTCAGCACCCTTCCATGCAGAAAGAATTTGCAAACTCTGATGAGTAAAATCACTGTTTATTAATTTCTCGCTTTTCTCATTTCTGTGTGAAAATTTTATTAAATTTTATATTTTATTTACTTTGTCTATTATGTTATATCGTAGGTGCTTAAACAAATATACCATTTTGTCATAGACTGCTCAAGTATGAGAAGCTACCTTTAAGACTGACAGACAAGCACAGAGCAAAGATCTTGCTAGAGGTACATTGAGTAAATGTGTGTGCTTTGTACCTTTTAGAGAGGAGACGGAATTCTAGGATCATCATGGCAGACGGGAGGCAGGACTAAAATGCAGCTCCGGACACAGCAGCTTGCAGAAAGTCACATTGTGAATTTTAGCTCCAGATTGAGTGCAAGAAAAAACCAGTAATCCCAAGAGGACCCACAGACCCTCTAAAGGAATTGGACTGCTCTTTCAAAAACTGTGACTGCCCAACTGCAGAAGTGGGAAAAGGAGACCCTCCTCTCCCCAACACACACATCCACTTGAAAAGTTGAAGGTCTGTTTGCGGGAGAAGTTTCTGACCTTACCTGGAGCTGAGCCAATTTAGAGAGCCAAGTGAGGGTAAAACTACTTAGGGAGAAGGAAATCTCTAGCTGAACTTTGTAATAATATGAACAGGGTGAGAAGTCTCCTTGCCAGAACTCGGGGGAAGGCACGCAAATCTGGTGTGCAGACTCCACCAGCAAGGGAAGAACCAAGCCCTTTTCTCTCACAGCTGGGAGGCAGGAGATTTCAAGCCTGTAATGCCCTCTGTCTGGAAACAGACTTGGGGTTGTTGTCGGGGGAACCGTGGGAGTGAGACTGGCCCTTTGGTTTGCGTGGGGGTTGGGTGAGGCCTGTGACTGCTGGCTTTCCCCTACTTCCCTGACAACCTGCACGACTCAGCAGAGGCAGCCATAATCTTCCTAGGTACACAACTCCAGTGACCTAGGAATCTCACTCCTATCCCCTACAGCAGTTGCAGCAATACCTACCCAAGGAGAGCCTGAGCTCAGACATGCCTAGCCCTGCCCCGACCTGATGTTCCTTCCCTACCCACCCTGGTAGCAGAAGACAAGGGGTATTAATCTTGGGAGTTCTAGGACCCCACCCACCACCAGTCCCTCTCTATACTCCTACAGTTGATGCTTTCTGGAAAGCGCCACCACCTGGCAGAAGGCCAACCAGCACAAAAATAGAGCATTAAACCACCAAAGGTAAGAACCCTCATGGAGTCCATTGCACCCCCTGCCACCGCCACCAGAACAGCCACTGAGACACACGGCTGAGAGACCCAAGGACAGTTCACATCACAGGACTATGTGCAGACAACCCCCAGTACCAGCCCAGAGCCAGGTAGACTCACTGGGTGGCTAGACCCAGAAGAGAGACAACAATCACTGTAGTTTGGGTCACAGGAAGCCACATCCACAGGAAAAGGATGAAAGTACTACATCAAGGGAACACCCTGTGGGATAAAATAATTTGAACAACAGCCTTCAGCACTAAACCTTCCCTCTGACAGAGCCTACCTAAATGAGAAGGAACCAGAAAACCAACCCTGGTAATATCACCAAGAAAAGCTCTTCACCACCCCCCAAAAATCACAGTAGTGCACCAGCAATGTATCCAAACCAAGAAGAAATCCCTGATTTACCTGAAAAAGCATCCAGGAGATTAGTTATTAAGCTAATCAGGGAGAGACTAGAGAAAGATGAAGCCCAATGCAAGGAAAAAAAAAAATGATACAAGAAGTGAAGCGAGAAATATTCAAGGAACTATATAGCTTAAAGAAAAAAACAATCAAAAATTCAGGAAACTTTGGACACACTTTTAGAAATGCGAAATGCTCTAGAAAGTATCAGCAATAGAATTGAACAAATTGAATAAAGAAATTCAGAGCTTGAAGACAAAGCCTTCTAATTAACCCAATCCAACAAAGACAAAGAAAAAAGAATAAGAAAATATGAACAAAGTCTCCAAGAAGTCGGGGATTACGTTAAACAACCAAACTTAAGGGTAACTGGCGTTCTCCTGCGGAAGAAGAGAATTCCAAAAGCATAGAAAACATATTCGAGGGAAAGACTGAGGAAGACTTCTCTAGTCTTGCTAGAGACCTAGACATCCAAATACAAGAAGCACAAAGAACACCTGGAAAATTCATCACAAAACATCTTTGCCTAGGCACATTGTCATCAGGTTATCCAAAGTTAAGATGAAGGAAAAAAATCTTAAGAGCTGTGAGACAAAGCACCAAGTAACCTATAAAGGAAAACCTATGAGATTAACAGCAGATTTCTCAGCAGAAACCCAACAAGCTAGAAGGGACTGGAGCCCTATCTTCAGCCTCCTCAAACAAAATAATTATCAGCCAAGAATTTTGAATCCAGCAAAACTAAGCTTCATATATGAAGGAAAGATACAGCTTCATATATGAAGGAAAGATAGTCATTTTCAGACAAACAAATGCTGAGAGAATTTGCCACCACTACGAGAACTGCTAAAAGAGCTCTAAATCTTGAAACGAATCCTGGAAACACATCAAGACAGAACCTCTTCAAAGCATAAATCACACAGGAACTATACAGCAAAAATACAAGTTAAAAAGTAAAAACAAAAAAAGAAACAAACCAAAGTATGCAGGCAACAAAGAGCATGATGAACACAAGGGTACCTCACATTTCAATACTAACTTTGAATGTAATTGGCCAAAATCTCCTCTTGAATGATACAGAACCACAGAATGGGTAAGAACTCACCAACCAACTACCTGCTGCCTTCAGCAGACTCACCTAACACATAAGGACGCACATAAACTTAAAGTAAAGGGGTGGAAAAGGGCATTTCATGCAAATGGACACCAAAAGTGAGCAGGGGTAGCTCTTCTTATATCAGACAGAACAAACTTTAAAGCAACAGCAGTTAAAAAGACAAAGAGGGACAGCATATAATGGTAAAAGGCCTTGTCCAACAGGAAAATATTACAATCATAAACATATATGCACCAAACACTGGGGCTCCCAAGTTTATAAAAAATTACCATAGACCTAAGAAATGAGATAGCAACACCACCTCAGAATGCATATTCTACTCAATAGCACATGGAAATTTATCCAAGCTAGATCATGTGATAGGTCAAAAATGAGACTCAATAAATTTTAAAAATTTAAGAAAATTAAAATTATATCAAGCACTCTCTCAGACCACAGTGGAATAAAACTGAAAATCAATGCCAGAAGGAACCTTCAGAACCATGCAAATACATGGAAATTAAATAACCTGCTCCTGAATGAGCATTGGGTCAAAAACAAAATCAAAATGGAAATTAAAAAATTCTTCAAACTGAATGACAATAATGGCACAACCTATCAAAACCTCTGGGATACAGCAAAGGCCATGCTAAGAGGAAAGTACATAGCCCTAAGCATCTACATCAAAAAGACTGAAAGTGCACAAACTGACATTCTAAGGTCACACCTCAAGGAACTAGAGGAACAAGAACAATCCAAACCCAGGCCCAGCAGAAGAAAGGAAATTACCAAGATCAGAGCAGAACTAAATGAAATAGAAACAAAAAAGTAAATATAAAAATAAAAAGATAAATGAAACAAAAAGCTGGTTCTTCGAAAAGATAAATAAAATTAATAGGCCATTAGCAAGATTAACCAAGAAAAGGAGAGAGAAAATCCAAACAACCTCACTAAGAAATGAAACAGAAGATATTACAACTGACACTACTGAAATACAAAAGATTTTTCAAGGCTACTATGAACACCTTTATGAACATAAACTAGAAAACCTAGAAGAGATAAATAAATTCCTGGAAAAATACAATCATCTTAGCTTAAATCAGGAAGAATTAGATACCCTGAACAGACCAATAACAACCAGCGAGATTAAAATGGTAATTTAAAAATTACCAACCAAAAAAAGTCCAGGACCAGACATATTCACAGCAGAATTCTACCAAACATTCAAAAAAGAATTGGTACCAACCCCTTTGACACTATTCCACAAGATAGAGAAAGAAAGAACCTTCCCTAATTCATTTCATGTAGCCAGCATCACCCTAATACCAAAATCAGGAAAGGACATAACCGAAAAAGAAAACTACAGACTGATATCCATGATGAACTCTGATGCTAAAATCCTTAATAAAATAGTAGCTAACCAACGACACATCAAAAAGACAATCCACCATGATCAAGTGGGTTTCATGCCAGGGATGCAGGGATGGCTTAACATATGCAAGTCAATAAGTGTGATATACCACATTAACAGAATTGAAAACAAAAAATCACATGATGATCTCAATAGATGCAAAAAAGCATTCGCCAAAATCCAACATCTCTTGTGACTGAAACTCTCAGCAAAATAGGCATACAAGGGACATACGTTAGTGTAATAAAAGCCATTTTTGACAAACCCGCAGCCAACATAATACTGAATGGGGAAAAATTGAAAGCACTCTCTCTGATAACTGGAACAAGACAAGGATGCTCACTCTCACCACTCCTCTTCAACATAGTACTGGAAGTCCTAGCCAGAGCAATCAGACAAGAGAAAGAAATAAAGGGCATCCGAATCAGTAAACAGAAAGTCAAACCGTCACTATTTGCTGATGATATGATCGTTTACCTTGAAAACCCTAAGGATTCCTCCAGAAAGCCCCTAGAACCGATGAAAGAATTCAGCAAAGTTTCCAAATACAAGATTAACGTACACAAATTAGTAGCTCTTCTGTACATGAACAGCAACCAAATGGAGAACCAAATCAAGAACGCAACCCCTTTTACAATAGTTGCCAACAAATAAAAATAAAATTCTTAGGAATATACCTAATCAAGGAGTCAAAAGACCTCTACAAGAAAAACTACAAAACATTGTTGAAAGAAATCATAGATGACACAAACAAATGGAAACACATCTCATGCTCATGGATGGGTAGAATCAATATTGTGAAAATGACTATAGTACCACAGTACCAAAAGCAATCTACAAATTCAATGCAACCCCCATCAAAATACCACCATCATTCTTTGCAGAATTAGAAAAAAAAATTCTAAAATTCATAGGGAACAGAAAAGAGCCCACATAGCCAAAGCAAGACTACGCAAAAAGACCAAATCTGGAGGCATCACACCACCTGATTTCAAACTATATTATAAGGCCATAGTCACCAAAACAGCATGATACTGGTATAGAAATAGTCACATAGACCAATGGAACAGAATATAGAAGCCAGAAATAAACCCAAATACTCACAGTCAACTGATCTTTGACAAAGCAGACAAAAACATAAAGTGGGGAAAGTGGCATATATATATATAATATATCATATATTATATATTTATATATATTTGTTGGCCATTTGTATATCTTCTTTTGAGAGTTGTCTATTCATGTCTTTAGCCCACTTTTTGATGGGATTTTTTTTCTTACTGATTTGTTTGAGTTCATTGTAGATTCTGGATATCAGTTCTTTGTCATATATGTATGAGAGAATACTATGCAGCCATAAAAAGGAATGAACTAACAGCATTTGCATTGATTGGATGAGTTTGGAGACTATTATTCTAAGTGAAGTAACTCAGGAATGGAAAAACAAATATTATACATTCTCACCAATATGTGGGAGCTAAGCTAGGAGGACACAAAGGCATAAGAATGATACAATGAACTTTGGGGACTTGTGGGGAAGAATGGGAGGGAGGCGAGGGATAAAAGACTATAAATATGGTGCAGTGTATACTGCTCGGGTGATGGGTGCACCAAAATCTCACAAATCACCACTAAAGAGCTTACTCATGTAACCAAATACCACCTGTACCCCCAATAACTTATGGAATAAAATATATATTAATCAATTGGTTAAAAAATAAAATTTGAAAAAATAGCAGGTAACTGTGGGTTTTTCTTGTGTATGAAGTAGTTTTATTATATTACACAGAAGCAATGTATGTACTAAAGGGAATGTTGAAGATATATGAATTAAAAGAAAGTTTATGTATTTACTATACAACTAAGGATGATATAATGGAGATATGTAGATTTTACTTATCAAACATCTTGACAAAGGAAGCCCATTTTTTCTTATAGACTTCTCTATTTCCAATGTGTGAGGTTTGGATGGGCTGCCATAGTTCTTGGGGATATTCTGACTATACCTTTCACTAGCAGAATCCATAAGTGCTGCTTAAGAGGTGAACATATGACTCAAGGTACGTGAACTAAATCAGCTTGAAGACTTGCTAAACCTATTGAGGAAAGAATATTCTTAATCCACTGGCATTACTAAGCTGGTAGAATATAAGCTTGGAACTGCCAATATTTGTCTTTGTTACCACTTACAGAGCTTCTGAGAATGAAACCAGCCAAGAAATCAGAGCCGAGAAGCATGAGACTTGATAACATTGTGTGTGTATCTAAATTCAGCCATGACTAAAGCCTACAAATACAACCTGCACTTCTCAGCAATTTGAGCCAATAAATTCACCTTTCTGCTTCAGTAAGTTTAGTATGTGTTTTTGAAACATAGAGTCCTAAGAAATAGGACTTCAGAATTTCTTAAAATTCACTTGGTTATTCACCTCTTGTGTTAACATTATGATGATTTCCAAAAAGAGTCAGGAACTTGGAGGGCATATTATGGTCCAGTCATGGAAGTAGGGTCACTGTAAGTGCAAGGGATACATAGTAAGAATCAGACCTTACCCAGTTGTGGGAGGAGCTAGGTAATTGCAAATCCAAAGGGAGAGTAGGAAGATCAAAGAGGGAGTAGGATCCTCCCTAAGCAATGGTGCAAGTCAAAAAGTCAATAATTGCAGGTAAATCTGAGGACAGCACATCTAGCCACCAAGTGATTCTGTTAGAGGTAAGCTAATGAGAGGTCTTTGAGAAGCTATCTGTGGCTTCTGTCGATTTACAGACAAGCATCTGTTGTTGAACCTGGACTGCTCTTAATTGCCAGGGCCAAGAGTTGGGAAGAAGAGCTCCTTGGTTTTGTCACTTTGGCCATAAAGACTTCCAGAAAGTAAAGGCTGCTGTTTCACATGTGTGCCTTCCAAATCTTACACAAGTTCTCTTTTGGTCAGCTTTAACTTACAATCTTACAGGGAAAAGGATTCTGGGAAATATGGTTCTCAGCTTAACCAAGTTGACACAGAACAATTCAAAACAATCCTCTCCTGGTCATATCAAGGAGACTCCAAATTTTGTTCTCCCTTAGTTGATTATAGGGAGCTCCCCATGAGACTACAGGTATCGGTTGAGTTGAAAGAAGCAATGAGGCAGAAATATGGGCCATGAACATCTATGACATTTGCTCATGCACTAACTTGTTACCTTCAAGATCTGCTTGAGCCTGTTTTTTGTTTGTTTGTTTGTTTGTTTGTTAATGAAGTTTTTCTTGGTTGCCCATGCTGGAGTGCAGCCATCTCAGCTCACTGCAAGCTATGCCTCCTGGGTTCAAGCAATTCTCATACCTCAGCCTTCTGAGTAACTGAGACTACAGGTGCCCACCACCACAATTGACTATTTCTTTTGTACTTTTAGGAGAGACAGGATTTCACCATGTTGGCCAGACTGGTCTCAAACTTCTGACCTCAAGTAATCCACCTACCTCGGCCTCCCAAAGTGCTGGGATTACAGGCGTGAGCCACAATGCTTGGCTGAGCTTGGTTTTGTACATATTACTTTCATTTGACAATTGAGTGTTGTTATACATATCCATTGTTTTGGCTTGGTGCAAAACACTTAGTTTGTGATAGGTAGCACATGTGGCTTAGTAACTTAGTAGATAATTGTCAAGCTTTCAGTTACTTGTGGCTTGCCCAGTAGCAAGCCTGAAGCTGGTTTTCAAAAGGAGGAGAGTTTTCTGCAGAGGAGACAAAGTTTTGCTCCAAAAGTATTAAAGCTCTGTGCTAGGATTCACTTGTAGGGACCTGCCAGAGGTTCCATACAGCATCCCTGTCTACCTTTGACACTTGAGGCACCCACAGATCTCCTCATTCAAATGGCCCAAGTTGTAGAGCAGCTTGTATGGGAGCATGGATGGACCTCATACAGAGCCTTCTCTTGTTCTGGTCCTACTCAAAATTGGCAGTCTTTAGAGACACTAGGTACATAGATCAGAATAGCATGTCCAAATAAGAAGTGTGTTGTTTCTAAAAATTCAAAGAGGTTGACAAGGTGTTGTGCCCCCTTTTTGTGTTAGAAGGGGCCAGATGCAGTAACTTGTCCTTTGTATTAGTCTGTTCTCATGCTGCTAATAAAGACATACCAAAGACTGGGTAATTTATAAAGGAAAGAGGTTTAATTGACTCACAGTCAAAGACTGGGGAGGCCTCAGAAAACTTGCAATTATGATGGAAGGGGAAGCAAACAAATCCTTCTTCACATAGCAGCAGGACGAAGTGCTGAGCAAAGGCAGGAAAAGCCCCTTATAAAGCCATCTATCACTATCATTCACTATCATGAGAAGAGCGTGGAGGAACCACCCCCATGATCTAATCACCTCCACAAGGTGCCTACCCCAACACATGGGGATTAAAATTTGGATTACAATTCAAGATGAGATTTGGGTGGGCACACAGAGCCAGACCATATCATCCTTCTTCTTTAAAGGTATAGGTCTAAATGCCCCAAACCACTAGACCACCATAAGTTTCACCAACGTGGCAAACCCCTGAATTTTGTGATATTTCTGTATTATACACATCTTTTCATTTCCAAGTTAGTGTTTTTCTCTTACATGTTATAATGAGATTAGCCTTTTCACAAGTATCAAAACTAATAAAGAAGAGCTAAATGACAGTAAACAGGATTTTCAAACCAGCCATCAAGTAATGTTTTGAAAGAAAGCAGAACACTAAGATAAGAAATAGAATCAAAGGCTAACATCCTAACGGCAATTTGAAAAGAAAAAGAAGGCCTGCAGGATAGGAAACTAAAAAATTAGGATATGAGATTATCCCCTCCACATCAAAGAGAGAATGCTGCATTCAGCCCTAGCTCTGTGTGACTTTTATCTTCTTTTTTTTCCTTGATTTTAGCACTTTATACCTTATTTAATTCAATTTAAATGTTGAGTTTTCTCAATTATCCTTGCCACAATATATGAAGTTCCAATGTCTCTCTGCTGTCTATAAGATAGAAAGGAAACAACTCATAGCCAAAAAGTTCCTTCAAATATTACTTCCAACTGTTTCTATGGCCTTGGCTCTAACACCTGCAGTTTATTCTCAAGTCAGGATGGATTCCTCAAGTTTCCTAGAATAGATTGTGTGTTTTCTTAATTTCCAGTCTTTGCACATCCTGGTCCTTCTGCTGGAAATGACTTTCCTCCTCTGCTTCTCGTGGATTACTCAATTAATCCTTGAGACTCAACTCAAATATCCTTTATTTTCTGATTTTCTTATTCCCCCAAACTAGTGGATCAGTCCAATCTCTAGGTTACCCTCAGCACATAGTTCATAACTAATAGAGTGCTTTTCACAGAGATTGTTGTTTCTCTATCTGTATGCATTTATCTCAATGACTGGAACAAAGAAAAGAAGCATCATAAACAGGTGATCTAGAAATAAATTGATGAATGTATTACCTTCTGCTTTGCCCAACTCCTTCACGGTATCTCCCTATCTGCCCGCCCCCCCCCCTTAAATTGCTGTTGGTTTTATTTAAAATCTTTAAGAGGAAATTATTTTTCCCCAAATAGCTGTGTAGGCAATTATCTAAATTTACTAACAGAGTGTTCCTTTGAATTGATTTGTTTAGAGGTCACTTAGAAAAGTCTAGTATTTAGTGTTCAATTCATTGATTTTTGGTGCCCCAGCCTTGTATGAATCTCTATATAAGAAAAGAATTGACCTGTTCATTAAAATGTTGATCTCCTTAAAGTTTACTCTGTTCAGGTTGTATACTTACCCCTGAATAATAGAATAATAGAGCCCTTGATTAAAGTCCTTGTTTTCCAACATACTGGCGGTGTGACCTTTGATAGAGAGTCCCACGACTGCTTAGTTATCTTTCCACTGTAAAATGAAGATAATAATTCCTGCCCATCTTATAACTTTATAAATGTGAGTTTTTGAAGTGAGTACCAGCACTATTCAAATGCAAGCATTATGAGTATCATGTGACTAACAAACATATCAGAACATTTAGAGAGGCATTGCATGGACAATCTCTGTGTCCTAGGATTTATTTAACATTATATTTCTATTGGCCTGCACAATGTCTAAACCAAATAGAAAGCTAATTAACACATACTTAAATATCTGCATTTCAAAGCAGATCATTGAGACAATGCCTGGAAAATTCAAGAATCTTTGCTTTATAGGTGGAATTAATTACTTTTTCTGTCATTATTGTAGGCTAATGTGTTATCTTCATCAGAAAGAAACAAATAGTTTGAAGTCACAGTAATGTAGTCTAGTAGTCCTTGTGTATAGGCCAAATTCCAGCCCAGAAAAATGCCAACTCTGTAGTACAAAATTTTTAATTGACAAATTTAAGGAATCTAAGAAATGCTAATTTCTGATTGCTTTTGCGAACTATAAATTCTTGGCTATACCTGTTGACCTATAAATGCTAATGTCCACTAGAATACTGGAATATACTGATGATTAATTTTTCCCTAAACTAGAAGCACTGGTGTCACTTTGCTCCATTCGAATGATTTATGAAGAGTTCCAAGCTCCAGCTGGCCTGACAGCTGCTTTGAAATAGCAGAGTGGTGCAGTCATATTTGCGGTGACAGGAGTGAAAATATAGCTGCACATTAAGGGAGAGTCATCCTACTATTTAACCGTTTTCCCTTTCCTGAAATCTCACCTTTCTCTTGCTTTGTATTCAGAGTTCAATTCTCTATGCAGGAAACTGTAAATTAGATTCCTTAAAAATTAAACATGTTCATCTATTCACAATTTTACAGAGTTCTTAACAAAAGGTCAGCATGAAAAATCTGGTAATATAAAGAAGGATAAAGGGTTCATTGTAAACTCAGGGAGACAGACCTGTGGATGGCATGTGTCCTAAGAGGAGAAAGAACTGAAAGCAATTAATTTCATGTGAGAGAAGAGTCAGGGAAGCCTTTTTCAGGAAAAAAAAAAAAAAAAAAAAGAAGAAGAAGAAGAAGATATTTGAGCAACCTTGAGAGATGAGTGCAACAAGGTGATGAGTTCAGATATTTCTAGAGTGAGGAAACTGCATGCATTTAAGGGCTAGGACATCAATCGGCTTTGTGGACCCTGAAAACTGAGAATTCAGTTGGTGCAAAAGTAATTTGCGGTTTTGGTCTTTACTTTTAATGGCAAAAACTGCAATTACTTTTGTACTAACCTAATAGTTTACATTCATGAAAAAAAATCAGTATTTAGAGGTTGGGATCAGAATACAGGTGGTCAGGGTAGCCAGGGATAAATGGAGAGATGGTCAGGGGCAGATTAAGAAGAGTACAGTAGACCATGCTATTACCTTGTGGGTGACAGACAGCTTTGTGTAGGCTTTAAGTAACTGTATCTGCTAAGAACAAATTAAATTCAGTAATTTGAGCAGGGAAAGTTTATTATAAAGAATTACTAACTATAACAGGAGATTGGGATAAACAAAAATTAGCCAGTAAGAAAATTTTTAAAAATCCAGTGAATTTAGGAATAGCAGATATAAGGAGTAGCCACTACTCTTTACAATGATCTAGAGCCCAAGGATGAACCTATTTCTGTCCACTCTCCACCCAACCCCACCACTAGCCCTAAAGGGTGAGATCCAGACCTTGTTGGAAAAGGAATAGAAATGGCTCCCTGGATGCAAAGACGATGCCTTGATGCTGCAGTGGTGGACTTGCTGGAAATAAACACACTATCTAGGGTGCAGAGAAAATTATTTCTAGGGAGATAGGAGACTGGAGGCACTCTGTTTTAAAACTGCCTGAGATGAGTTGGGCGTGGTGGTTCACGCCTGTAATCCCAGCATTTTGGGAGGCCGAGGTGGGCAGATCATTTGAGGCCAGAGGTTTGAGACAAGCCTGGCCAACATAGCAAAACCTCATCTCTACTAAAAATACAAAAAAGTAGCTAGGCATGGTGGCACACACCTGTAATCCTAGCTACTAGGGAGACTGAGGCAGGAGAATCACTGGAACCCAGGAGGTGGAGGTTGTAGTGAGCCAAGATCACGCCACTGCACTCCAGTCTGGGTGATGGGTGACAGAGCAAGACACTGTCTCAAAACAAAACAAAACAAGACAACAACAAAACTGCCAGAGATGTGGAGATGCTGAGGAAGCTGCTGGCCGCTGGGTTATGCTACCTGGCATGAATTGTAAAGCCAGGCCCTGGAGAAGCTACCTGCACTAGAAAGAGACTCGTGCTGCAGAAGCTACTCATATTGCACGAGCCCGACGAAAGGAATACATTGGAACCAAGAAAGAAAGCCTCTTCCTTCTGCGGCCTATCTCCAACACCACCTAGTAACAAAGCTTAACATCATGGCAGCTGCAAAGGGAAATATTTAATTGACCCATCTCCATTTACACAGAGCAAGTAAGAAGGGTAAATTTAGAACTGAGAAGTAGCAGTGGAGAGAGCAGAGAACCAACATGACATCAAGAATGCACAGAAGGCTCAGAAATTGGCACCATCTCTAGAACGGCCCAAAGCTAAAAACGGAGGACTGGAAGTTGTTTAAGAAGTACTAAGAGTCAAAGATTCCTTCCATCCCTTTCTATAGCTGGGTGGTTACTCTCATTTAACCCAGTAGAAATATTGGGGTTTTATTATTTGAAGACAAAACAGGACGTCTTTGAACTGGGAAATGCTAAGCACAGTGCGAAAATTGGGTGGAAGAGTGAACACAGACGTACTGAATACCGAATGTTGAGATCCCTCCATTCTTTCCTCATGGCTTCCAGAATGTTGGCTCAATGTTGATGACGTTTTTGTTCCCCAAACTTAAAATGAGGAAATGACAAGGATAACGGGACATCAAAGGAAAGCTCTAACAGGAACAATAGGGACAAAAACAATAATAGAAACAAAAACCTTAGTGGGAGAAGAAAGTTAAAATGTTCTCAGAGAAATAAGAGAAAATGCTACATCTATGAAACAAAAACAAGATGCTAGATAAAAAGAGACGTTTAGAACACAAAAAAAGAACATGATTAAAAGCATGATGGCAGAGAGGAAAAACTCAATAGTATTGATGAAAAATAATGTCAAAGAAATCAGCTAGTAATTAGAGTACAAAGACAAAAAGATAGGAAATGAAAGAAAAGATGAGAAAATAAGATAGTCTCAAAGGTGCAGTATTAGAATTATAGACCTTTCAGAAAGAGAAATTAAAGAGTAACCAGGGAATCATCAAAAAAATAACTAAAGAAAATTTCCCAGCACTGAAAGTCATGAATTTCCAGATTAAAAGGGCACACTAAGTGCTAACAAGAGAGATGAAAAATAGATCCACCTCAAGCATATAAATGAAATTTTAGGATAACAGAGATAACCTCAAAAAGAGATAAAAGATACTATTGTCATGCAAAAATAAGGAATCAAATTAACCCCAGGCATCTCAACACCACTGCTCTCTAGAAAAGGATGAAGAAACACCTTCACGATTGTGACTAAAAAATGTCTGCCTCATGGAAATCAATGCCCACACTAGCAGTGATATGGTAAAACAAAGACATTGTCAGGTATGCAAATTCTCAAATATTGTATTTCCCATGCACTCTTTCTCAAGAAATAAAGGATATACTCCAACAAAACAAGGAAATAAACTAGAAAGAAGAAAAAACAGGATGAAGAAAACAGGACACCTAAATTAGGAGAAAATCAATGAAATTTTTTGCATGGCAGCAAAGGGAAGTTCCTGGACAGGTGCTTTGAAGCATTTCTAAAGAGCAGTTCATTCAAACAGAAAAGGAATGGAGATCTCCAGATGTATGACTCCATAAAAATAATTAGTAGATTACCTGATAAGAATGATATTGGTGAAAATGGTATCAAAAGACTGTTGGAAAATATGAAAAATTAGCAAAAGTTTTAAATGAATTCAATCTAATGAAAAAGCAAGGCTATCACTAATGTTAAAAAAATTAAAAATACAAAAGAAAATGTAATTTTAGTAAATTTCTAAAATGCTCAGTTATAAATATTACATATTCATAATAATTTAAGCAATAAATATAGATGTAAACAAAATCTTCTGATATAACTCTATTATAGGAAATAGGGAAGGGAAGCAGAAGTGATAGAAGTTTCAGGGAGCTAGTTCTTCCATATTAGACAAGGCTTTCATATTAGACATATTTCATATTAGCTAGACTTCCATATTAGAAAGTCAATAGAGTCCAGGCGCAGTGGTTCACGCCTGTAATCCTAACACTTTGGGAGGCTGAGGCAGGTGGATCACCTGAGGTCAGGAGTTAGAGACCAGTCTGGCCAACATGGTAAAACCCCATCTCTACTAAAAACACAGAAATTAGCCGGGCATGGTGGCACACACCTGTAATCCCAGCTACTTGGGAAACTGAGGAAGGAGAATGGCTTGAACACAGGAAGCAGAGGTTGCAGTGAGCTGAGATGGTGCCACTGCATTCCAGCCTGGGTGAGAGAGCAAGACTCTGTCTCAAAAAATGTCTCTCTCTCTCTCTCTCTCTATATATATATATACACACACACACATACACACACACGTATATATACACATATATATTATATATATTATTTAGAAATATGGTAACATAAAAAGAAGCAACCTCTAAAGAAATTGAAAGTGATTGCCTCTAGTGAAGAGAACTGGAAAAGTGGGAGGAAATAACCGTATTTTGTTACATATCATTCTGTTCTATTTGGCTTACAAACTATGTGCAAATATTACTTTTTCAAAAATAAATTTAATTTTAAAATGGCAAGAGAATATATTAGATAAAAATGTTATTTTTCTATTTGCACTCACTAAACTAATATATGTTAAGAATTGACTGAATATCCAGCTTCATGCTATGCATTGGACATAAAATTGGAATAAGACAGGGATCCTAACTTCAAGGAGCTCACAAGGTTAAAGAATGGCAGAGGAGCCGGGCGCGGTGGCTCAAGCCTGTAATCCCAGCACTTTGGGAGGCCGAGGCGGCTGGATCACGAGGTCAGGAGATCGAGACCATCCTGGCTAACATGGTGAAACCCCGTCTCTACTAAAAAAAAAAATACAAAAAACTAGCCAGCGTGGTGGCGGGCACCTGTAGTCCCAGCTACTCGGAGGCTGAGGCGGGAGAAGGGCGAGAACCCGGGAGGCGGAGCTTGCAGTGAGCCGAGATCGCGCCACTGCACTCCAGCCTGGGTGACACAGTGAGACTCCGTCTCAAAAAAAAAAAAAAAAAAAAAAAAAAAAAAGAATGGCAGAGGAATGTTGAGAAAAACATGAAACAAATAATTAGAGGACATTGCCAATGCCAGATATACAATATAAATTGTAGCATGGGAAATTCGATTGTCTAAAAGAAATATAGGAGGAAAAATTTCTTGGAAATAAATGTTTTTACAGCTTAAAAGAGGTTGCTTAAGCAGGTTGCCACATTATCTTCTTAATAATAATAGTAGTATTAGATGCTTTTCTTATTGCCTCATACATATGATACCATACTGAGTGTTCTATCCACATTCTTTGACTTATTCCTCCTAATTCTATTAGACTCATTCTACAGATGAACTAAATAATATAAGAATAGAAGAGCTTTTAAGAACAGAAGAGCTTCCCAGGGCTGACACATGATTCAGCCTCCAAGGGGAAAAGTAAACTAGATTATCTTTTTGGCTGTGATTTGACAGTTTATTTCTTTCCATGGGTTGTGGTCAAGGAAAGTAAGAAAGTTACTATGGTGGGTTATCAGAACCCCACAATGCTTTTGAAATGGATGTGTGCTAGAACATGATGTCTTTGTTATGCCAAACATTCCTTTAAACACTGGATTCTAACTATTTATTTTATACAGGTATATATAGTTACCAAAGAAAGTATTTCTTCTTTTTCTTTAAATAAAACTTAAAATTTCCATGTGAATGAAATACGAACACAATCAAAATATGCTTGTGTTCTCTTCTTTTGTAATTCCCAAAATGCTATTATTAATTGTACTCGATGTATTCTGAATAATGTAATTTAAATTTTAGATATTTAACTCCATTTTTCTGCCCATTTAGTCATTGTGTGCTTGCTGTATTTGTCTCTTTATAACCTAAAGAATGGAAATTGAATAATAAAATAAAATGCTTCACTCTATTTTGTATTCCTATTATTGAAGCACTTTGAATACTATCTACATGTGATCTGTATAACTTTCAAAACACTGTATTCTAAATTGAAATGAAATGATAGCTAGAATAAATATTTGATGTCCTTTCTCCCTATCATTCTCTATGTATGCTTTCCATTTCAGTGTCAGATGACCACTTTGAAAACAGTAAGATCAGATTTAATATTTGCTCAGAGATTTATTTTTTGTAATGCTTTAGAAAGGCTTGGGAAATTAGGAGTTCAGCGGCTGACAGTCTATACACTGTTGCTTAAATTATAGAAGCTTTTAAAATCCTCACTGTAGAAGTCTCACAAAGGTTATTTTCATATTTAAAAGTCTCTGGAATGTATTTTTTGACCAGAAAATGAGTTGAGGATTGTCTGTAAGCTACTGTAATTCTCAGGTGTATTTCAAATCAATTCAAGTCACGTCAAAACAGATCTGATAAAATTAAATTACCCTTATGAAAGGCCTGTGTGCCAAACCGGTGTATCAAATCTATGTGCCCAAAACTTACGAATAAAGCCGGTGTGTGTATATCGAGCCTATGTACCCAAAGCTTAAGTGTATAACCTGTGTATCCAAGGCCTATGTCTTCCTAGGCCTAGTGGGTGGAGTATAAGGTACATGGGTGTGCTTTGGTCAAGGATAGGCCAAGGCAGACATCCAGGCCAAAGTGACTCGGTGAGTTTGGAGCACAAACGTGTAACTCCACTTGTTACATAATCACAGCTATGTAGCCATAATATGGGAAGGCTCATCACCTGGCTCAGAGCCACTATCGTTTGTAAAAGGTATAACTGTCCTGCTGATGATGTCCATATGGTTCGTGCCCAGAGAGAGAGAGTGAAGCTGCTGACCCTGTAGGGAGAGCCAGCTGTGCAGCTATGTGTGGGAGTGGCTGGAGCTGCAGAGCCAGACCAGGCAGCCAAGAGAGACAGACAGACAGTGTAAGAAAGCTCCTCAACAGGCCGGGCGCGGTGGCTCACGCCTGTAATCCCAGCACTTTGGGAGGCTGAGGTGGGTGGATCATCTGAGGTCAGGAGTTCGAGACCAGCCTGGCCAATACGGTGAAACCCTGTCTCTACTAAAAATACAAAAAAATTAGCTGGGTGTGGTGGTGGGTGCCTGTAATCCCAGCTACCGGGGAGGCTGAGGCAGGAGAATCGCTTGAACTCAGGAGGCGGAGGTTGCAGTGAGCTGAGATCGTGCCATTGCACTCCAGCCTGGGCAACAAGAGTGAAACTCTGTTTCAAAAAAAAAAGAAAAAGAAAGAAAGAAAGTTGCTGAATAAAACCATACTTTATCTGCCTACGCCTCCACCCCCACTACCCCAAGTATTCTTTCAGCTATCTCCCACCCATCCAACCCACTCCCTTCGGACCTCATCATGGGCTGGAACCTGACACTGGGCATGACACCTTGTTTCTTCTTTTAGAACACCTTTACAAATCGGAGAGGAAAGGGATCCTATGAAATACTAGCAATGAGGTTCCTGTTCTCCAAAATATGAATGGTAAATAAAATGGCCCACAGGTACACACAGATCTATTATATAAATTTGACTTTGTTACTCACTAGTCTAAAGCTGACCCATATGGGTAAAAAGTAAATTACAAATGACTAAAGGCAGTGGTCATGATCTCTTTTTCCCCTTATCTCTGTGCTATGGCATTTGCTACTTTCTACTACATATTATATTATGTGTGAAAGTCTCATATCTTCCACTGTGATAAAGTTCTTTACGGAGAACATCCCTTCTCTTACTCTTACGTATCTTTTTGTCCCCATAGTACCTGTCTCTGATTTTGCATTATTTAGCATTCAATTCATTAATTTCATAAGTTTCTTTAAAAAAAATCTGTCTACTCAAGAATATTTGAAAAACAGTAAAGTAAAAAAATAAATAAAAATGAACCACAGTTTCTTCATCTGAATATACCAGAGATAATGTTTGAAAATATTTCCCCTCATTTATCTTTTTCTATGGCTTTTATATATAGTTAAAGCATGATGTCCACATACTTTGTACATATAGTTAGACATTACAACATGAAAAGTCTCCATGTAATTTTAAAATCATGGTAAACAGTTAAATAGCTCCGTAATGTTTCATTTATTGAGTATTAGAATATTCTTTTGCTTTGAGGCAGAAAAGTTGTTGCAAACTAAGCTGTGGCTCCAAACTGCACCTCTACCTCCCAACTTGCCCCCACCCCTATTCCATGTTTTTTGGAATGCTATAGCCATTTTGAGAATAGAAGGGTAGTGAGTGATCTGGTGATGAGCACGGCTGCAGGTATAGGTTGTAGGATGTATTGTGTCCAACCAAGAGTCCCTCATGCTATGCACACGCTGAAGAGCAAGACCCTAGGGTTCATTCGATGCTATTGGCAGTTTGTTCCACAACTTTTGTATCTTGACCACCCAAAAAAACTTACCTTCTCAAGAAAAGGAAGGACTGTGCAGCTTAAAACAGCTGAAGACCTGATTTGCCTCAGCTTATTTCTAGTTGACACTAAGACACCCTCTATTTACACTGTTAATCAGGACGCTTTACCATTAAAGGGAAATGAGCCTTTAAGAGAAAACCTCTGCTCCTGGGACTTGACTCATACTAGAAGCCCCTTGACACTATACCTGGGCACCCAGGGAGGTCTCTCTAGGCTCCACCTCTTCCCTACACATTTAACCACATTAACCACTCCACTGTCCTAAGTACCAGCCATATTGCTTTGTACCATATATTCACCTCTCTGCTTGACTTTTTTTTTTCTCATGATGGAAAACCTTTATTTATTTATTCACTTATTTTCTTTGCAACTTTTATTTTAGGTTTAAGGGGTACAGGTGCAGGTTTGTTACATGGGTAAACTGCACGTTTCAGGGGTTTGGTGTACAGAATATTTTGAAACCCAAGTAACCAGCATAATACCTGACAGGTAGTTTTTCAATCCTCACCCTCCTGCCACCCTCCACAAAGAAGGGAACAACAGACACGAGGCCCTATTTGTGGGTGAAGGGTGGGAGGAGGGTGAGGACTGGAAAACTACCTATCAGGTATTACGCTGATTATCTTGGTGACAAAATAATCTGTACACCAAACCCCCACGACATGCAATTTACCCACATAACAAACCTATACATGTACCCCTTGAGCCTTTGTGTCCATGTGTACTCAATGTTTAGCTCCCACTTGTGAGAACATGCAGTATTTGGTTTTCTGTTGCTGCATTAATACATGTAAGATAATGGCCTCCAGCTCCATCCATGTTGTTGCAAAGGACATGATCTCATTCTTCTTTACGGCTATGTAGTATTCCATGATGTATATATACTACATTTTTTTAATCCAGTCCACCACTGATGGGCATCTAGGTTGATTCCATATCATTGCTATTGTGAATAGTACTGTGAGGAACATATATGCATGTGTCTTTTTGGTGGAATGATTTGTATTCCTTTGGGTATATACCCAGTAATGAGATTTTTGGTTAAACGTTAATTCTATTTTAAGTTCCTTGAGAAATCTCCAGACTGTTTTCAACAGTGACTGGACAAATTTACATTCCCATGAGCGATGTATAAGTATTCTGTTTTCTCTGCAACCTTGCTAGCATCCGTTATTTTTTGACATTTTAATAATAGCCATTCTGACCAGTGCAAGACGGTATATCATTGTGGTTTTGATTTGCATTTCCCTAATTATTAGTGACACTGAACATTTTTTAAATGCTTTTTTGCCATGTGTATGTCTTCTTGCCTATTTTTAAATGGGCTTATTTGTTTTTTGGTTATTGATTTCTTTAAGTTCTTTACAGATTCTGGATATTAGACCATTGACAGATACATAGTTTGCAAATATTTTCTCCCATTCTTTAGGTTGTCTGTTCACTCTGTTGATAATTTTTCTTTTACTTGGCTTTTCTGAAGCTGGTAGTCCATTCAGATAATTTTTTTATATGGGAAAGAGTGGGAAATCTCCACCCAAGTTCTAGCATGCACACTACATATTCCACCATTCACCATTCTAACATCCACGCCCAGATCTCAAAATGCCCCTCCAGGTTGGAACTCCAGGGTAGCATCGTGTGCAGGCAAGGGGGCGGGGGCTAGTTCAGACACTGGCTATTTGAGAGATAATTTTCAAATTTTCAAATGATTGTGGGGTTTATCTTACATGTTATGCGCAGACAATTTAGTTAGAATTTTTTTTTAATTTTTAAAAATCTATTAATATTTTATTTAGGGTTAAGTATATGATTTTTCACTTTCTTTAGACATTTTAAAAGAAAGTGAGACAAATGTATATATCATACAAAAGTTTGTGGAAGTTTATTAGTTTGAATGCTTTAATATCTAGTTTAAACTTCAATGCTTAATCTATTATTGATTACTGCTTTGTTAAAAGTTACCTTATGATTATATACTTTTAAATTCTCTTTGTATTTTAAAGCATTTGCTTTTGTGTTTTTGATAGATATCAGTGTATTATTATACTGTTTTCAATATTGATTTGGTTATGGTATTTACAAAATATTTAACAGAGTTTTGTCATAGAGTAAGTTCTCAGTGAATATTATTGCTGTGGTTATTTTAACAGAAACAGAGAGGAAATGAGATGTTGTGTGAAATATATATTTTTATCAATATAAAATGATATTCCATAGCAGTTTGGGATCATTTTCAGAGACCAGTAACAGATACTCAACTAGAGTGGATTAACCATATATGAGTTTATTTTATCCCACATAACGAGTTGAAAGTTCACTAGTTTATCCCACATAATGAGTTGAAAGTATTACCTTCAGTTCATGTACAGCAGATCGATAGCACCTTCTCTCTTTCTGTTCTGCTATCCCCAGCAGCAGCTGTCATATCCATGATCACCCCAATCTTTTACTTCTAAACAGTGATTCTAGCCAGGAGCAGTGGTTCATTCCTGTAATCCCAGCACTTTGGGAGACTAAGGCGGGTGGATTACCTGAGGTCAGGAATTCAACACCAGCCTGGCCAACATGATGAAACCCTGTCCCTACTAAAAGTATGAAAATTAACCGGGCATGGTGGCAGGCACCTGCAATCCCAGCAACTTGGGAGGCTGAGGCAGGAGAATCACTTGAACCCAGGAGGTGGAGGTTGCAGTGAGCTGAGATCACTCCACTGCGCTCCAGCCTAGGCAACAACAGTGAAACTGTCTCAAAAAAAAAACAACAAAAAAAGTGACTCTGTCAGAAAGAAGAATAAAGAAGCAACTAGGAGGAAAACGCAGCACCAGTATAAAGAAAAAATAATTTCCAGAAATCCACAGCAGATTTCTGATTATGTCCCAACAGATGGAGATCTTATATGGCCCCCTCTATGCAAGAAAGGTTAGAAATGTGGATTTTTCTTTTTAGCAGGCAATGTGCATCCCAAGCAAAATTTGAGGTTCTATTGGTTTAAAAAAAAAAAAAAAGGAAAAAAAAAGGACAGAAAGGATAAGCAAAAATATTGTCTTTTATGCCTGCTATATTTCTTTGATGTCTTTTATTTTCACTTGTCTAACACTTATTATTGCTTTGTTTTTCTCTCTTTTATTTTTAATTTTACTGCCATATTATGTTTTAATATTATTATTATTAATGTCAGTCTTTATGTCATTTGGTACATAGTTTTTAAGTTTTCTAAAATCTCCATTAAAATCAAAACTTTTTTCATAAATAAAATCTATTTTTTCCAACATATTTCAAAGTGGACATAAACAAGGGATCATTTGGAATCAATGCACTCATTAAAAAAGAACCCTGCTCAAAAGATTCAGGAAGTTTTATATTTATCGCATTCACTGATGGTCAGAAACCCAAAGAATAGGCAAGTTTCTTTGTACCTTATTTTCCTTGGCATCCTTCAACCTAAACTAGGCCAAATATAGACAAACATGTCCCTATGCAAAATGCTAGGGTGCATTTCTTATAATTACTATTATTGGGAATATTTGCTAGAACTCATATTAGAGCTGATTACCAATTATATTTGATAATCAAAGGAGAAGGATTTTACATATTTTTGAAGTAATCCAATACCTTAATAACAATTTTTCCACTGACTTTTTTTCACAAAGACCATTTTCAAGGCTATACAAAGGAAACTGCAGCTGGGCGCAGTGCTCATGCCTGTAATCTTAACACTTTGGGAGGCCAAGGCAGGTGGATCACTTGAGGTCAGGAGTTTGGGACCAGCCTGGCTAACATGGTGAAACCCTGTCTCTACTGAAAATACCAAAATTAGCCAGGCATGGTGGCACATGCTTATAATCCCAGCTACTTGGGAGGCTGAGGCAGGAGGATCAATTGAATCCTGAAGGTGGAGGCTGCAGTAAGCTGAGATCGCCACTGCACTTCAGCTTGGGTGACAGAGTCTTACTCTGTCAGATTCTGTCTAAAAGAAAAATAAAATTGCAGTATTAGAGTGTCATGATGTTCACAGACCTTCTGAAGCTTATCAATTGACTCAAAGTGCCAAGTACAGTACTTGTGCTTTACAGATATTAGTTCATTAGTCCCCAGATTACAAACCTGACTGATGTCATGACTCTTATTTTGAAGATGAGGGAACCACAGCTTAGACCATTTAAGAAACTTTCTCAGAGTCATACTACTAACAAGGGGTAGAGCTAGGGCTTAAATTTAGACATGTCTTAATTTGCAAGCCTGTGTGCCTAACTTTTCACCAGTTTACTTCTCCTCTGACCAGATAGTTCAGGTTTCTTGAAAAGAACAACAGTCAGCAAGTGCAAGCAGCACTAAGAGAAGAGTCTACAAAGAGAAAGAAGGCATCATGTTGGAAGGTTTTTAGATTTTTTATCAGACAGACTGTGGTTGGAATCCCCAGCAGCACAGGACAACAAAATCAAAATGTAATAGTTGTCATTTTAGTAATTAACTACCTAACCAAATAGATGTGTCATATTTTACTAATAAAAAAACTAATAAGGAACTATTGTAATATTGTTTGAATGAATAGTGATTATATAAAAGGAACTCATAATTGAACCTTTTTTAGGGAAGAAAGAAAAAGAGAGCAGCCAGTGATTTACAAATTATGTTTACAAACCTAAATTTTAAATTGGGAACCTATAGTCAAACTGCTTGAAAAAATATTGTTCTGATGAGTAAAACTCCCACCAAAATTGGAAAGTCTCTGAAGATAAATACAAATTAATTAATTTTACAAAGACAAAACTTGTTCTGCAGATGTAGATTGATTAAAAAGAGATCTCCACAGTTAGATGTAAAGGAGAGAGAGAAGAGAGAGACAGGACAGGTTGAGGGTATTCTATAAATTACCCCAACACTAAAAATGCATCTATTTTCACTAAGAGCAGAACTGACCATTATGAATGCATTATAGCAACTATGAAATACCTGTATGAGGTAACACATGTGTGTTGAAGGAAGAGCATATCACAAATCTGGAGAAAATATAAATGAATATTCACTGAAACTCTTTCCTTGGCCTTCATTTTTATTAATCCCACATATATAGAAATAATATCAATACTTTTCATTTAAAGTTACCCTTCCTGAATCCTTTCTCATTCAAAAACGAGGAGCCTGGCACAGCGGTGCCTGTCTGTAGTTCTAGTTACTTGGGAGGCTGAAGTGGGAGGATCACCTGGCTCAGTGGCTCAAGTCCAGCCAGGGCAAAATAGCGAGATGATTTTATATATTGTATTATATTAGTTTTCCAATGAAAGTATTGTATTTGGTTGGTAGTTATTTGTGAACCAGTATAAATCTTTTGAGACTTGCTTTTATGCATTGGTATGATGGGGCTTGAGTAGCCTCCGTGCTAGTGCTAGTTTAGCCCTTCTACCACAGTGCCATGTTTCCAGGGTCTTTATCGTATTCCCTGCGTACAATGAGATCTTTTTACTCTGGATACTCAGAATTTGAAACCTCTTGGCCCTATGTGAACTCAGGGAAATGCTTAACCTAAAGATGACCAATTCTTCTTTACTTCATAAAATTTCACCTTATTCATGCATAACTACATTTAGCACATCTGCCTCAGCTAACCAAAATTCCAATCTATGTTCTCACAACAAGAGAGATTATCATGCTATACGTGGGTCCATCTCCCTGTGCTGTGGTGTAGAAAAGTCATCTCAGCCAGTAACTAGGGTGATTGTAAGGTTGGCCTCAATTGTATATAATATATCATATATATTAGTAATATATATATTATATATAAAATATATAATTTACCAGAACCTGGGCATAGATTCGTTTATCATTTAATATTATTATTGCTGTCATTAGTTAAAAAATAGATTCTTTGAGAAGTAATCAGGTCACAGATGAAGTTTATATATATTGGCAGGTGGGGGAGAGAGGAGGTAAGTGGGTAGAAGTTTCCAAAATACAAGATGTGATAAGCATAAAATAAAGACAGAGAAGATGGCTGATAGAAGGGACAGGAAGTGGGAAGCCTAAAGAATATGTATAGAAGATAGGAAGTAAGAGGTAGAAGATCTGAGGACCATACAATATAGAGATAAGATTTTAGGCATAGATCAATTGAAAAACAGTAATAACAGGAAAGGGCAGACATATGAGAAAGGAAGCAAAATTTAAACATTATCTGAATACAGTCAGGCAATGTTCTCACGAGTTAGCATTAGAGTTGTAAATTGCTCTTGTTTCTTGAAGAATCCAATTCAAAATAAACTCACCTCAAAATAAAGTTGTTGTTTTCGCATTCATTTTAAAACATAAGCAAGAAGATTCTACAAATAAAACAGTACATTAAGTCTCTTAAACTCTGAAAAAGAAAATGCACTATAATGTGAGACAATAGAGAAAATCATTTCTTTGCCAAGTACTTATTTTATATACATTATTCAGACCAGAAATTGTATTGATGGTGTACATTTAAAAATTAGATAAGGGCCAGCCACAGTGGCTCACACCTGTAATTCCAATAGTTTGGAAGGTCAAGGTGGGCTTGAACCCAGGAGTTCGACACAAGCCTGGGCAACACAGCAAAACCCCATTTCTACAAAAAATACACAAGTTAGCTAGGTACAGTGGTATACGCCTTAGTCCCAGCTAATTGGGAGGCTGAGGTGGAAGGATTGCTGGAGACCCAGAAGTGGAGGTTGCAGTGAGCCAAGATCATACCACTGCACTCCAGTCTGGGCGACAGACCAAGACTCTGTCTCATAAATAAATAAATAAGTAAATAAAAAGTTTTGTGCATCAAAGGACACTATCAGGAGAGTGAAAAGGCAGCCTACAGGAGAAAATATTTGCAAATTGTGTATTTGCTACGGTGTTAATACCCAAATATATAAAGAACTACTACAACTCAAAAAAAGCAACTAAAAACTGGGCAAAGGACTTGAATAGATGTTTCCCCAAAGAAAATATACAAATGTTCAATAAACCTATGAAAAGATGTTCAAGATCACTAGTCATTAGAGATATGCAAATCAAAACAGGATGATCATGTGATCCGGCATTCCCATTATTTCTGGGTATATACTCAAAAAAAATTTATAGCAGGGTCTTGAAGAGATATTCGTGCACCCAACATTATTCATAGTAGCCAAAAGAATAGAAATAACCCAAATGTCTGTCAAAGGGTGAGTGGATAAACAAAATGTGGTATGTAAATACAATGGGATATTATCCAGCCATGAAAAAGGAAGGGATTAACACATGCTACAAAGTGGATAAACCTTTAAAACATTATGCTAAGCAAAATAAACTACTCACAAACAAATGCTATTTGATTCTACCTATATAGGATATATAGGATAGTCAAATTCACAGATAAAGAAGGTAGAATAGCAGTTGCCAGGAGCTGGAGAAGAATGGGAAAATGAGGAGTTACTCTTTAATGTGTACAGAATTTTATTCTGGAGATGGATAGTGGTGATGATTACACAACAATGTTAATGCACCTAAGGCTAATGACTTGTCTGCTTAAAAAAATGGTTAAAAAGGCAATTTTTGTTTTGTGTATTTTACCACAATAAAAAGGTTTTTATAAAAAAGGAAACCGCTAAAAATGTAACCATTTAATAAAGTATTAAATAAATAAAAGAATGATAGAGAACTAATTTGCTGAAAGATACACATTTGGAATTAATTACTTAGTTCCCCATCTTCGAGTATGTTGATTAAACTAGCTGGAAGCATGTAAACATCTTTATTTTTCTCATTTCACCTTAGTTAATTGTTATCTGCAATTTAAGGATAACAAGCTACATTATAGCTACCATTTACTGCCTGTTTGTTATCTATGAGGCTGCATAAATGTTCTACACTGAAGCTCTCACTTGATCCTCACAGCAAACATTTATAGAGGCGTCAAGCTAATTTTAGAGATGAGAAAACTAAAGGACTGAAAATGTAGTAAGGCTGTATCATAGAGCTACACAAAAGTCAAGTAACATTGCATCATAGAGCTGGCAAGTGGAACAGCCAGGATTTAAATGCAGATCTGTCTTTTTGCCTACATTCATTCAACAGACAATTATTAAGCTACTTTGTGCCAAGCACAATGCTGAGTGCTAAAGCCACAAAGATTAAAAAGACAAATTCCCAGCCTTATGCAATTCACAATCTAGTATGTGAAAGAAATAAGAATACAGACAATTGGAGAACAATGTGCTATCCCTGGGAAAATAAAAGGTACATCTAGCTCATAGTTAGGAAAAACGCTTACCAGAAGTGAAAGGTGAGGAGTGCAAGGAGGTGGAAACACCCGGGATGGGTCTCAAAAGCTGAGTAGGAATTAACCAGGAGAAGGCGGCATAGGAAACTGAAGCAATTATGCTGTATCCCAGGAAGAATAATAAAGAACATTTAAAGAACTAACAAGTTTAAGTGTCCACAAGTAGTGGTTTTCAGATGAAAAAGAGGAAAACTGAGTCTGAATTTGATAAATCAGTTTGGGATATATGAAGGTTTCTTTCCTGTAAAATGAAGTAGAAGATTTATAGGTAACTACAATGATGAAATCATCTAGTTAATGCCCTCTTCCTGTTACTCTTTGTGTGCCTGAACTTCCAAACTTTTAAGAGTCGTAGAACAATCCAGCAATAATGACAGCATATTTTTCAATCTCTAAAGGATTCATCTGCACATGTGGACATGACGGGGCAGCAGAAACTAATTTTGCATTTACAGAGAATTCCCATGTTTTCAAAAAATTTCACATACATATTTTCTTTTGTAATATTAAAGAGGCAATAATTCAAGTTTTATATAACTCCCTTACAACGTTCAGATTTTTTTCTATACACGTATGATATTTTAAAGTCACCCATTCTTAAGGTCATTTCAGCAAGATGACCGACTAGAAAGCTACAAGTTCTCCTTCCCTCATAGACATTGAGTTGACAATAACAGAAGACCCTGTGAGAATCATAGAGACAAGTTGAGAAGATACATCACTTAAGTAAGCCATTGTAAAACCAAGACAGGATTTCAAAGAAAGAAGTAAGGAACTTTGCAGCATTTGATGTGTCTGTTCATGGGTCTCCCACTAAACGGCGTAATATAGAACAATTAGAAAGAACTCCTCTCCCATACTGGGGCTTTTGCCAAAAACAGAAGAGTAGACCATGTTTCCAGTGTTCTGTTTCATCTAAGTGCTGTCTTGGGGACTGATCTCTTTCTCACCTCACTAGGAGGGTTTGGAAGCTGCTGAAAACAGAAGCTAGTAGCATGTTAGAGCTGCAGTTCCTCAGAAAAACACCAGGGAGAGCCAGAGATCATAAAAGGTTTGAAGCTCTTTAACTTCCAGCTAGGCTCATAGGCAAAGTCTTCCCCTGCTTGAAGGCAGTACACAACTGGGAGAGGGTGGTTGTTTTTTTCAAATTCCCAAATCCCAGCAAACAAACAAATTACAAGGCATAGAAAGACAGAAAAAAACATGGCACAATCAAAGGAACAAACTCCAGAAACTAATTCTAAAGAAACATAAATCTATGAGCTGTCTAAAAATGATTTTAAAATAATTGTCATAAAAATACTCAATGAACTCAAAGAGAACACAGATAAATGACTAAACAAAACCAAAAACAACCGGCGATCAAAATTAGAATATAGATAAGTCAATGGAAATTATTTTTTTTAAACATAGAAATTCTGGAGCTGAAAATTTCAATAATTAAACTAAAAATGTATTTTAAAGAATTAAACAGCAGACTTTATGAGTAAGATGAAATAATGAGCAAACTTGAAGACAGGTCAGTTGAAATGATTGAATCAGAGAATCAAACATAAAAAAGAGCAAAGAAAAGTGAAAAGAGCCTATGGGACATTGTTAAGTGAACCAATATATACACTATGAGAATACTAGGAGGAGAGGAGAGAAAGAAGGGGGAGAGAGCTTATTTGAAAAAATAATGACTGAAAATACCCCAGATCTGAAGAAAGAAATAGACATGTGAATTCAAGACACTGAAAAAACTCCAACCAATATAAATCCCAAGAGAGCAACACAGATGTATATTATAATCAAACTGTTTAAAGCCAAAGGCAAAGAAAGAATCTTGAACACAGAAAGGAAAAAAGAGATTCATCACATATAAAGGAGTTTCCATAAGATTATCAGGGAATTTCTCAGCAGAAACTTTGCAGGCTAGAAGGAAGTAGAATTACTCATTCAAAGTGTAGAAAGGAAAACAAAACTATCATCAATAAATACTCTATCCAGCAAAAACATCCCATCCTTCAAAAATGAATGAGAAATTAAGATTTTCCCAGACCAAGCAAATCTGCTTACAAGAAAGGTTAACAGGTGTCCTTCAAGTTGAAACAAAAGGATAATAGAAAACCATTTGACACCATGTGAAAATATAAGGTACTCTCATAAAGGTAAATTTATAGACAAATATCGTAACTTGTATTATTGTAATTTTGATGCATAAAATTTAAATGACCAAAAATTCTAAACCTATAAAGTCATATTAGTGAGAATACAATATATGAAAATGTAAATTGTAACCACAATAATATAAAGTAGGGGAGGTGGAACTGTTAAGAAGTAGAGTTGTTGTGTGTGATTAAACGCACTTGTTATCAGTTTAAAATAAAATGCCATAACTTAAGATGTTTTATGCAATTGCAATGAAAACCACAAAGAAAAATCTATGTAATATATACAAAAGGAAATAAGAAGTAAATCAAAGCATATCATTGCAGAAGATCAACAAAACACAAAAGATGACAGAGAGAAAGGAGAAACAGAGAAGCTATAAGATATACAAACAACAGTTAACAAAATGGCAATTGTAATTCTTCTACCATCAGTAATTACTTTAAGTGTAAATAGAGTCAACTATTTGTTATACACAGAATGTTTGTGTTACCCTAAAATTCGCATGAAGCCCTAGTCCGAAATGTGACAGTAGTTAGCGGTGCAATCATTTGAGGTAATTAGGTTTAGATGAGGTCATGAGAATTAAGTGTCCTTTTTTCCGTTTTTTCTTTTTTCTCTTTTTTAAAGAAACAAGGTCTCATTCTGTCACCCAGGTTAGAGTGCAATGGTATGATCATGGCTCACTGCAGCCTTGAAATCCTAAGTTCAGTCTCTCAAGTAGCTAGGACTACAAGCTTGTGCCACCATGCCCAGCTAGTTATTTTAATTTTTGTAGAGATGAGGTCTTGCTATGTTGCCCAAGCTAATCTTGAACTCCTGATCTCAAGTGATCCTCCCACCTTGACTTCCCAAAGTGCTAGGATTATAGGCATGAGCCACCACACTTGGCCAACAGATTAATGTTCTTAGAAGAAGAGGAAAATATTAGATCTCTTTCTTTCTCTATCATATGAGGATACAGCAAGATGACAGCTGGCTGCAAGCTAGAAAAAGGGCCTTCATCAGAACCCAGCCATGCAGGGGGACCTTGATCTCAGACTTCCCAGCCTCCAGAACTGTGAGAAATAAATTTGTATTGTTTAAGCCATCCAGTCTGTGGTATTTTGTTTTATCAGCCTGAGAATACTAAGACACTGTCCAATCAAAGAACCTAGATTGACTGAGTGGATAAAAAACATAGGACTCAGCTATACGCTTTCTAAAAGAAACTCACTTTACATCTAAGACACATGTAAGATGAAAGTGAAAAGATAGGAAAAGATACTCCATGCAAATGGCAACCAAAAACAGCAGGAGTGGCTGTACTAGTGCCTAATATTGGTATAGCAGACAAAACAGCCTTCAAATCAAAAACTGTTATAGGAGACTAAGAAGGGCATTTAGAATGATAAAAGAGTAACTTTACCAGAAAGATATAATAATCCTAAGTATTTATGCACCAAATCTCCAAGTTTCCAAATAAAAATATAACAAAGCAAACTTTGACACAATTGGAGTGAGAGATAACAGCAAAATAGTAGTAGGAGACTTCAATACCCCACTTTCTTTTTTTTTTTTTTTGAGACGGAGTCTCGCTCTGTCGCCCAGCCCAGGCTGGAGTGCAGTGGCGCGATCTCGGCTCACTGCAAGCTCCGCCTCCCGGGTTCACGCCATTCTCCTGCCTCAGCCTCCCGAGTAGCTGGGACTACAGGTGCCCACAACCGTGCCCGGCTAATTTTTTGTGTTTTTAGTAGAGACGGGGTTTCACCGTGGTCTCGATCTCCTGACCTTGTGATCCGCCCGCCTCGGCCTCCCAAAGTGCTGGGATTACAGGCGTGAGCCACCGCGCCCGGCCGGAATACCCCACTTTCAATAGTGAATAGAATAACCAGACAGAATATCGATAAGAAAACAGGGGATTTAAATAACACAGATGTACTTCATTTTATTACAGTTTGCTTTATTTTGCTTCACAAATATTGTGTTTCTCACAAATTGAAGGTTTGTGGCAACCCTGCATGAAGCAAACCTATTGAAACCACTTTTCTGACAGTATGCGCTCGCCTTGTGCCTCATGTCACATTTTAGTAATTCTCACAATATTTCAACCATTATTATTATATCTGTAGGGTGATCTGTGGTCAGTGATCTTTGATGTTACTATTATAATCTATTTGAGGCCCCACAAACCATGCCCATATAAAACAGTGCAATTGATTGATAAATGTTGTATATGTTCTGAGTGCTCTGCTGACCAGGCAATCCCTCATCTCTCTGCATCCCCTTGGAACTCCCTATTCTCAGAGACACAAAAATAATGAAATTAGGTCAATAGAAACTCTGCCATGGCATCTAAATGTTCAAATAAAGAAAAATGTGCACCTATCTCCTTTGAAATCAAAACCTACAAATGATTAAACTTAATGGAAAAGCATGTCCAAAGCTGAGATAGGCCAAAAGCTAGTCCTCTTGTGCCAGTTAGCAAGTTGTGAATGCAAAAAAATTTCTTATAAAAAAAAAATGAAAACTGCTATTCTAGTGAAAACGTGAATAATAAGAAAGGAAAACAGCCTTCTTACTGAAGGGAAGACAGTTTGATCTGAATATTTCGAACAAGTCAGAACACTCCCTTAAACCAAAGCCTAATCAAGAGCAAGATCCTCACTCTCTTCAATTTTATGAAGGCTAAGAGAGGTAAGGAAACTGCAGAAGAAAAGCTGTGAGCTAGTAGAGTTTGGTTCATGAGGTTGAAGGAAAGAAATTATCTCCATAACATAAAAGTGCAAGATGGAGCAGCAATTACTTATGCAATAACTGTAGCAAGTTATCCAGAAGATGTAGTCAAGATCATTAATTCAGGTGGTTACACTTAACAGATTTTTAATGTAGACAAAACAACCTTATATTGGAAGAATATGCCATCTAGCACTTTCAGAGCTAAAGAGAAAATCACTGACTCTCATAATGAGGATGACTCTCTAATTAGGTGTTAACACAGCTGGTGACTTTAGCTAGAAACCAATGCTGATTTACCATTTGAAAACCGTTTTGTAGAATCATTACCATTCTGAAAATCCTAGAGACCTTAAGAATTACACCAAATCTACTCTGCTTGTACTCTATAAATGAAACAGCAAAGCCTAGATAACAGCACATTAATTGACAGCATGGCTTATTGAATATTTTAAGCCCATTGTTGAGACCCACTGCTCAAAGAAAATGATTTTGTTTTAAAATATTACTGTTCCTTGACAATGCTCCTAATCATCTAAGAGCTTTTATGGGGATGTCCAGGAAAATTAATGTTGTTTTTGTGCCTACAAACACAACATCCATTCTGCAACTCATAGATCAAGGGGTAATTTCAACATTTAAATCTTATTATTTAAGAAATACATTTATAAGGCTATAGCTGCCACAAAGAATGATTCATTTGATAGATCTGGGCAAAGTAAATTTAAACCCTTCTGGAAATAATTAACCATTCTAGATGCTATTAAGAACATTTGTAATCCATGGGAAGAGGTCAAGATGTCAATATTAATATACATTTGCAAAAGTTCACTCCAGCCCTTATGGATAACTTTGAGAGGTTCAAGACTTCAGCAGAGGAAATAACTAAAAATGTGGTAAAAATAGCAAGAGAACAAAAGTAGAAGTGGAACGGAAAGAGGTGGCAAAATTGCTGAAATTTCATTATCGAACTTGAATGATGAAGAGTTGCTTTTAATGAATGAACAAAAAAAAAGTAGTTCCCTGAGATGGAGTCTATTCCTGGTGCAGACGCTACGAACATTATTGAAATGACAACAAAGAATTTAGAAAATTACATAAACTTAGTTGATAAATCAGTAGCAGCATTTGAGAGATTTGACTTCAATTTTAAGAGAATTCTACTATAGGGTAAAATGCTATCAAGAAGCATTGCATGCTACAGGGAAATATTTTATGAAAGAGTCAATTGATGTAGCAAATTTTACTGTTGTCTTAGTTTACCAAATTGCCACAGCCACTTCAACCTTCAGCAACCACCACCCTGATCAGTCAGCAACCATCAACATAAAGGCAAGACCCTCCACAAGCAAAAATATTATGACTCACTGATGGCTCAGATAATCATTAGCATTTTTTAGCCATACAGTATTTTTTAATTAAAGTGTGTACATCTTTTTAGAAATAATGTTATTGCACACTTAATGGACTATAGTATAGAGTTAACATATGTGCTGTGAAACCAAAACATTTGTGACTTGCTTCGTTGTGATATTGTGGTCTGAGACTGAACCCACAATATCTCCAAGGTATGTCTGTATACACCAATTGGACCTAACAGACATATACAGAACATTCCACTCAACAGCAGTAGAATATACATTCTTCTCAAGTGCACATAGAACATTCCCCCAGATAGACTACATATTAAGGCAGAAAATGAAGGTTTAATGGGCCACAAAACAAATCTTCAACAATTTCAAGTTTACTGAAAGCATACAAAGTATTTCTTAAATCACAATAGAATGAAACTGTAAATAAAAAGCACAAGGTAAACTAAAAAACCTACAAATATGTGAAAGTTAAACAATGGACTCTTAAATAACCTATGGATCAAAGAAGAAGTAACAAAGGGAATTACATAATACCTTGTAACAGAGGAAAATAAAAATACAACATACCAAAACTTAATGGAATGAAGTGAAAGCAGTGCAAAGAGAGAAGATTATATCTGTAAATGCATACATTTAAAAAGAAAAAATTAACAACCTAACATTGCACCTAAAGAAACTAGGAAAAAAAAAAACTAAGCCCAAAATTAGTAGAAGGAAAAAAATAATAAAAATTAGAGCAGAGATAAATAAAGTGAGAATAAGGAAACAATAGGAAAAAAAAATCAACAAAACGAAAGGATGTTTTTCAAAAGATCAAAAAAATGGAAAGACTCTTAAGTAGATTATGTTAAAAAAAAGAAAGAAGACAACTAAAATCAGAAATAAAGAGGGGATGTTACAACTGATGCCACACATATTTAAAACTATAAAAGAATAACATAAGCAAGTACATACCAAAAAATTGAATAACCTAAAAAAAATGGATAAATTCCTAGACACATAAAACCTACTAAGACTAACTCATGAAGAAACAGAAAATCTGAACAGGTCAATGAAAAGTAAAGAAATTGAATCAGTAATCAAAAACCTCCTAACAAAGAAAAGCCCAGGAAAAGATGACTTCCCTGGAGAATGCTATAAAACATTTAAAGATATAGCACCAATTCTTTTAAAACTTTTCCAAAAAAGTGAAGAGGAGGGAACACTTCTAAGATTATTCTATGAGGCATTACCTGATACCAAAGCCAGACAAAGGCACTGTAGACAACTATGATGATGATGACAATGAAGAAGAAGAAGAAGAAGAAGAAGAAGAAGAAGAAGAAGAAGAAGAAGAAGAAGAAGACGACGACGACGACGACGAAGAGGAGGAGGAGGAGGAGGAGGAGGAGGAAGAAGAAGAAGAAGGAGGAGAAGAAGAAGAGGAGGAGGAGGAGGAGGGGGGGAGAAGAGGAAGAAGAAGAAGAAGAAGAAGAGGAGGAGGAGGAGGAGGAGAAAAAGAGGAGGAGGAGAAGGAAGAAGAATAAGAAGGAGGAGGAAGAGGAAACGAAAAAAAGGAGGGTGAGGAGGAGGAAGAGGAGGAGGAGGAAGAAAGAAGAAGAAGGAGGATGAAGAGGAGGAGGAGGAAGGAGGAGAAGGAAGAAGAAGGAAGAGAGAAGAAAGAAGAAGAAATCTATAGACCAATATCCCTGATGAATATTGATTCAAAAATCAACAATTTACGAATATTAGCAAACCAAGTTTAACAGCACATTAAAAAGGGTATAAGCCATTGTATTGGTCCATTTTCATAATGCTATGAAGAAACACCTGAGACTGGGTCATTTGTAAAGAAAAAGAGGTTTAATGGACTCAGAGTTACACATGGCTGGGGAGGCCTCACAATTGTGGCAGAAGGTGAAGGAGTAGCAAAGGCACATCCTACATGGTGACAGGAAAGAGAGTCTGTGCAGGGAAACATCCTTTTTTTTTTGTCCTGATACAGAGTTTCACTCTGTTGCCCATGCTGGAGTTCAGCGGCTTGATCTCGGCTCACTGCAACCTTCATCTCCCAAGTTCAAGCGATTCTCCTACCTCAGCCTCCTAAGTAGCTAGAGTTACAGGCACCCACCACCACGCCCAGCTAACTTTTGTATTTTTAGTAGACATGGGGTTTCACCATGTTGGCCAGGCTGGTCTTGAATTCCTGACCTCAGGTGATCCACCTGCCTCAGTCTCCCAAGAACTTCCCTTTTTAAACCCATCAGATCTCATGAAACTTATTAACTATCATGAGAACAGCACAAAAAAATCCCACCTCCATGATTCAATTACTTCCCACTGGGTCCCTCCCACAATGTGTGGGTATTATGGAAGCTACAATTCAAGATGAGATTTGGGTGGGGACACAGCCAAACCATATCAACCATGAACAAGTAGGATTTATTCCTGGAATGCAAGGATAATTTAATACGCAGAAATAGATTAATGTAATACACTTCATTAACAGAATGAAGGACAAAACAACAGGAATATCTCAATTGCAGAAAAAGCATCTGAAAAGATTTGACACACTCTCATAATAATAATAATTTTTAAAAACACTTAGCAACACAGGAACAAAGAAACTGCCTCAACATAATAAAGGCCATTTATGAAAAGCTCACAGCTAACATTATACTTAATAGTGAAAACTGAAAGTTTTTCATTTAAGATTAGAAGAAAAAGACAAGGATGCCCAGTCTCACTGTTTTATACAACATAGTATTGGATGTCCTAGCCAGAGCCCTTAATCAAAACAAACAATGAAAGATATCCAAATTGGGGAAAAAAGTAAATTATTAAATTTATTAAATTAATGAAATTCTCTGTCCTCAGACATGACCCTATAATATAAAAATGCTATCTCCAGGCAAGATGGCCAAATAGGAACACCTCCAGTCTGCAGCTCCCAGAAACATCAATGCAGAAGGCAAGGGATTTCTGCATTTCCAACTGAGGTACCTGGCTCATCTCATTGGAACTGGTTAGACACTGGGTGCAGTCCAGGGAGGGTGAACAGAAGCAGTAGGGGGCATTGCCTCACCCAGGAAGCAAAAAGGGCTGGGGAACTCCCTTCCCTAGCCAAGGGAAGCCATGAGGGATGGCGCTATCCAGCCAAGATACTACACTTCTCCCATTATCTTTGCAACCCACAGACCAGGAGATTCCCTCTGGTGCCTACACCACCAGGGCCCTGAGTTTCAAGCACAAAGCTAGGTGATTGTTTGGGCAGACACTGAGACACTGACCTAGCTGCAGGAGTTTTTTGTTGTTGTGGTGGTTGTTGTTGTTGTTTGCTTTGGTTTTCTTGTACCTCAGTGGTGCCTGGAACGCCTGAGAGACAAAACCGTTCACTCCCCTGGAAACGGGGCTGAAGCCAGGGAGCTAAGTGGTCTTGCTCAGTGGATCCCACCCCAACAGAGCCCAAAAAGCTAAGGATCCACTGGCTTGAAATTCTCACTGCCAGAACAGCAGTCGGAAGTTGACCTGGGACACTTAAACTTGGTGGGGGAAGGGGCATCTGCCATTACTGAGGCTTGGGTTGACAGTTTTCCCGTCACAGTATAAACAAAGTCACTGGGAAGTTCAGACTGGGCTGAGTCCACTGCAGCGCTGCAAAGCGGCAGTAGCCAGACTGCCTCTCTAGATTCCTCCTCTCTGGGCAGGGCATCTCCGAAAGAAAGGCAGCAGCTCCCATCAGGGGCTTATAGACAAAACTACCATCTCTCTGGGACAGAGCACCTGGTGAATGGCAGCTGTGGGTGTGGCTTCAGCAGACTTAAATGTTCCTGCCTGCTGGCTCTGAAGAGAGCAGCGGACCTCCTAGCACAGCACTACAGCTCTGCTAAGGGACCGACTGCCTCCTCAAGTGGGTCCCTGACCCCTGTGCCTCCCAACGGGGAGACACCTCCCATCAGGGGTCAACAGACACCTCATACAGGAGAGCTCCAGTTGGCATCTGGCAGATGCTGCTCTGGACCAAAGCTTCCAGAGGAAGGAACGGGCAGCAATCTTTGCTGTTCTGCAGCCTCTGCTGGTGATACCCAGGCAAATGGGGTCTGGAGTGGACCTCCAACAAACTCCAGCAGACCTACAAAAGAGGGGCCTGACTGTTAGAAGGAAAACTAACAAACAGGAAGCAATAGCATCAACATCGACTAAATGGATGACCGCTCAAAAACCCCATCTGAAGGTTACCAACATCGAAGGCCAAAGGGAGATAAATCCATGAAGATGAGGAAACACCAGTGCAAAAATGTTGAAAATTCCAAAAACTAGAATGCTTCTTCTCCTCCAAAGGATCACAACTCCTCACTAGCAAGGGAAGAAAAGTGGACAGAGAATAAGTTTGATGAATTGACAGAAGTAGGCTTCAGAAGGTGGGTAACAACAAACTCCTCTGAGCTAAAGGAGCATGTTCTAACCCAATGCAAGGAAGCTAAGAACCTTGATAAAAGGTTACAGGAAATGCTAACGAATAACCAGATTAGAGAAAAACACAAATGACCTGATGAAGCGGAAAAACACAGCACGAGAACTTCATGAAGCATACACAAGTATCAATAGCTGAATTGATCAAGCAGAAAAAAGGATATCATAGATTGAAGATCAACTTAATGAAACGAAGCATGAAGACAAGATTCGAGAAAAAAAGAATGAAAAGAAATGAACAAAGCCTCCAAGAAATATAGGACTATGTGAAGAGACCAAACCTACGTATGATTGGTGTACCTGAAACTGATGGGGAGAATGGAACCAAGCTACAAAACACACCTCCAGATATTATCCAGGAGAACTACCCCAACCTAGCAAGACAGGCCAAAATTCAAATTTGCAACCCAGAATTTCATATCCAGCCAAACTAAGCTTCATAAGTGAAGGAGAAATAAAATCCTTTACAGACAAGCAAATGATGAGGGCTTTTGTCACCACCAGGCCTGTCTTACAAAGAGCTCCGGAAGGAAACACTAAATATGGAAAGAAAAAAACCAGTACCAGCCAAGGCAAAAACACACAAAAAATGTAAAGACCATCAACACTATGAAGAAACTGCCTCAACTAATGGGCAAAATAACCAGCTAGCATCACAATGACAGGGTCAAATTCACTCATAACAATATTAACCTCAAAAGTAAATGGGCTAAATGCCCCCAATTAAAAGACACTGGCTGGCAAATTGGTTAGAGTCAAGACCCATCAGTGTGCTGTATTCAAGAGACCCATCTCACATGCAAAGACACACATAGGCTCAAAATAAAGGGATAGAGGAAGATTTACCAAGGAAATGGAAAGAAAAAAAAAAAGCAGAGGTTGCAATCCTAGACTCTGATAAAACAGACTTTAAACCAACAAAGATCAAAAGAGACAATGGCGTTACATAATGATAAAGGGATCAATTCAACAAGAAGAGCTAACTATCCTAAATATGCATTTGCTCAATATACGAGCACCCAGATTCATAAAACAAGTTCTTAGAGACCTACAAAGAGACTTAGACTCCCTCACAATAATAGTGGGAGATTTTAACACCCCACTGTCAATATTAGACAGATCAATGAGACAAAAAATTAACAAGGATATTCAGGACTTGAACTCAGCTCTGGACCAAGCGAACCTAATAGACATCTATAGAACTCTCTAGCCCAATATCAACAGAATATACATTCTTCTCAGCACCACATCACACTTATTCTAAAATTGACCACATAATTGGAAGTAAAACACTCCTCAGCAAATGCAAAAGAACAGAAATCATAACACAGTCTCTCAGACCACAGTGCAATCAAATTAGAACTCAGAATGAAGAAACTCACTCAAAATTGCACAACTACATGGAAACTGAACAATATACTCATGAATTACTGCTGGGTAAGTAAAATTAAGGCAGAAATAAATAAGTTCTTTGAAACCAATGAGAACAAAGACACAGCATACCAGAATCTCTGGGACACAGCTAAAGCAGTGTTTAGATGGAAATTTATAGCACTAAATGCCCACAGGAGAAAGCAGGAAAGATAAGAAAAATTAACCCTATACCATCACAATGAAAATAACTTGAGAAGCAAGAGCAAACAAATTCAAAAGCTGGAAGAAGACAACAAATAACTAGGATCAGAGTAGAGCTGAAGGACTTAGAGACACAAAAACCCTTCAAAAATTTAAGGAATCCAGGAGCTATTTTTGTTTTAAAGATTAACAAAATAGATGGACTGCTAGGCAGACTAATAAAGAAGAAAAGAGAGAGGAATCAAATAGACACAACAGAAAATGACAAAGGTAATATCACCAGTGATCTCACAGAAATACAAACTACCATCAAAGAATACTATAAACACCTCTACTCAAATAAACCAGAAAAGCTAGAAGAAATTGATAAATTCCTGGACACATACACCCTCCCAAGACTAAACCAGGAAGAAGTTGAATCCCAGAATAGACCAAAAAATAGTTCTGAAATTGAGCCAGTAATCAATAGCCTACCAACTAAAAAAAGGCCAGGACCAGGCGGATTCACAGCCGAATTCTACCAGAGGTACACAGAGGAGCTGGTACCATTTCTTCTAAAACTATTCAAAGCAATCAAAAAAGAGGGACTCCTCCCTAACTCTTTTTATGAGGCCAGCATCACCCTGATACCAAAACCTGGCAGAGACACAGCAAAAAAAGAAAATTTCAGACCAATATCCCTGACAAACAACAATGCAGAAATCCTCAATAAAATACTGGCAATCTGAACCAGCAGCACATTAAAAAGTTTATCCACCATGATCAAGTTGGCTTCATCCCATTGGTTGCAAGGCTGGTTCAACATATGCAATTTAATAAACGTAATCCATCACATAAACAAAAACAATGACAAAAAACACATGATTATATCAATACATGCAGAAAACCCTTTGATAAAATTCAATACCCTTCATGCTAAAAACTCTCAAGAAACTAGGTATTGATGGAATGTATAAAATAATAAGAGCTAATATGACAAACCCACAGCCAATATCATACCGAATGGGCAAAAGCTGGAAGCATTCCCTTTGAAAACCAGCACAAGACAAGGATGCCCTCTCTAACCACTCCTATTCAACATAGTATTGGACATTCTGGCCAGGGCAATCAGGCAAGAGAAAGAAATAAAGTGTACTCAAATAGGAAGAGAGGAAGCCAAATTATCTCTGTTTGCAGATGACATGATTATATATTTAAAAAACTCCATCATCTCAGCCCAAAAACTCCTTAAGCTGATAAACAACTTCAGCAAATTCTCAGGCTACAAAATCAATGTGCAAAAATCACAAGCATTCCTATACACCAATAATAGAGAGCCAAATCATGAGTGGATTCCCATTCACAATTGTTACAAAAAGAATAAAATACCTGGAAATACAACTTACAAGGGATATGAAGGACCTCATCAAGGAGAATTAAAAACCACTGCTCAAGGAAATAACAGAGAACACAAACAAATGGAGAAACATCCATGCTCATGGAGTCTAAGAATCAATATTGTGAAAATGGCCATATTACCAAAAGTAATTTATAGATTCAGTGCTATTCTCATCATTCACTTTCTTCACAGAATTATAAAAAAATAACCTTAAATTTTATACAGAACCAAAAAAGAACCTGTATAGCAAAAACAATCCTAAGCAAAAAGAACAAAGCTGGACACATCAGGCTATCTGATTTCAAACTATACTACAAGGCTACAGTAACCAAAACAGCATGGTACTGGTACCAAAACAGATATATAGACCAATGGAACAGAACAGAGGCCTCACAAATAGCACCACACATCTACAACCATCTGATCTTTGACAAACCTGACCAAAACAAGCAATAGGGAAAGGATTTCTTATTTAATAAATGGTGTATGGAAAATTGGCTAGCCATTTGCAGAAAACTGAAACTGGACCCATTCCTTACAACTTATACAAAAATTAATTCAAGATAGATTAAAGACTTAAACGTAAGACCTAAAACCATAAAACCCCTAGAAGAAAACCTAGGCAATACCATTCAGGACATAGGCATGGGCAAAGCCTTCATGACTAAAACACCAAAAGCAATTGCAACAAAAGCCAAAATTGATAAATGGGATCTAATTAAACTAAAGAGTTTCTGCACAGCAAAAGAAACTATCATCAGAGTGATAGCAATCTACAGAATGGAAGAAAGTTTTTGCAATCTATCCATCTGACAAATGGCTGATATCTAGTATCTACAAGGAACTTAAACAAATTTACAAGGAAAAACCCCACAAAAAAGTGGGCAAAGGATATGAACAGACACTTCTCAAAAGAAGACATTTATGCGGCCAACAAACATATGAAAAAAAGCTCATCATCACTGGTCATTACAGAAATGCAAATCAAAACCACAATGAGATACCATCTCACTCCAGTTAGAAAGGCGATCATTAAAAAGGAAACAGATGCTGGAGAGAATGTGGAGAAATAGGAATGCTTTTACACTGTTGGTGGGAGTGTAAACTAGTTCATTGTGGAAGACAGTGTGGTGCTTCCTCAAGGATCTAGAACTAGAAATACCATTTGACCCAACAATCCCATTACTGGGCATATACCCAAAGCACTATAAATCATTCTACTATAAAGATACATGCACATGTATGGTTACTGCAGCACTATTCACAATAGCAGACTTGGAGCCAGCCCAAATGCCCATCAATGAGAGACTGGATAAAGAAAATGTGGCACATATGATATCATGGAATACTATGCAGCCATAAAAAAAGAATGAGTTAATGTCCTTTTCAGGGACATGGATAAAGCTGGAAACTATCATTCTCAGCAAACTAACACAGAAACAGAAAACCAAACATCACATGTCCTTACTCATAAGTGGGAGTTGAACAGTGAGAACATATGGGCATAGGAAGGGGAACATCACACACTGGGGCCTATCCCGGGGTCAGGGGCAAGGGGAGGGATAGCATTAGCAGCAATACCTAATGTAGATGATGGCTTGATGGGTTCAGCAAACCACCATGGCACATGTATACCTATGTAACAAACCTTCACGCTCTGCACATGTATCTCAGAACTTAAGTGTAATAAATAAAAAGAAAAAAAAATGCTAACAATTGTAAGAAAAACAATTAAAACTAATAAATTCAGTAAAGTTGCAGGATATGAACTCAAACCAAAAAATAGTTGCATTTCTAAACACTAACAAAGAATAATCCAAAAAGGAAATTAAGGAAACAATTCTATCTATAATAACATTTTTAAAAATACTAAGGAATAAGGCTACCCAAGGAGTTAAAAAACCTGTACACCAAAATGCTATCAAAATCCTAATAATTTTTTGCAGAAATAAAATATTCATCCTAAAATTCAATAAAATCTCAAAGGGCTTCAAATAACCAAAACTATTTGGAAAGAACAAAATTGGAGGACTCACACTTTCTTATTTCAAAACATACTACAAAGCTATAGTATCAAAACAGGGGGAGACTGGCATAAAGACAGACAAACAGACCAATAAAACAGTACAGTGATTCTAGAAATAAACCTTTAAATATATGGTCAAATTATCTTCAAAAAGAGTGCCAAGACCACTTCATGGGGAAAAGACAGTTTCTTCAACAAATGATGTTTAATAAATGGGATATCTACATGCTAAAGAAAAAAGTTACTCTTACCTTGCACCATATCAAAAATTAACTCAAATGAATCAAAGATCTAAATATAAAAGCAAGAAACATAAAAGTCTTAGAAGAAAACATGGGGGGAAATCTTCATGACAGAGAATTTGTCAATAATGTTTGATATGACACCTAAAGCATAGGCAACAAAAGCAAAAATAGACAATGAGACCACACCAAACTTTAAACTTGTATTAATCAGAGGACATAATCAAGAGAATGAAAAGGCAACCTATGGAATGGAAAGGACATAAACAGAGTGAAAAGACAACCTACAGAAAGAAAATATTTATAAATCATACATATAATAAGAGATTAATATCTAGAATATATAACAAACTCCTACAATTCAACAACAAAAAATCCAATAACCCAGTTAAAATATGGGTACAGAACTTGAATAGACATTTCTTCAAAGATAATATACACATGGTCAACAAGTATATAAAAAGATGCTTAACATTGCTAATCATGGAGTAATACAAATCAAGACTTAAATGATGTATCAACTCACATCTATTAAAATGACTACCTACAAATAAATAAATAAAACCAGAAAATAACAAGTGTTGACAAAGGTGTGAAAAAATTGTAACCATTGGCACTATTGATGGAAATGCAAATTGGTGTAGCCACTGTGAAAAACAGTATTAAAAAATTAAAATTAAAACTACTACGTAATCCAACAATCTCAGTCCTGGTTATTTATCCAAAACAATCAAAAGCAGGATCTTGAAGAGATATTTGCACACTCATGTTCATTGCAGCACTATTCACGATAACTCAGAGGTGGAAGCAACCCAAATGTGCATCAATAGATGAATGGATAGCAAAATACGGTATACAGATACAATTGAATATTAGCCTTAAAAAGGAAGGAAATTCTGACATGTGCTGCAGCGTGGATGATCTTTGAGGGCATTATTATGCTTAATGAAATAGTCCAGTCACAAAAAGACAAATACTATATGATTCCACTTTTATGAAGTATCAAAAGTAGAGTAACTTATAGAAAGTAGAATAGTGATTACTTTTGATACCAGGGACAGAGGGAAGGAGGAGGAGACAGAAATGGGTATACAGTTTCAGATTTGCAAGATTACAAATTCTGGAGATCTGTTTCACAAATGTGAATATACTTGACACTACTGAACTGTATGTACACTTAGGACCTAAAATTAGCATGTCAAAAAGACATCTGCACTCCCAGGTTTATCACAGCACTCGTAAGTGTCCATAAATGATGAATGGATAAAGAAAATGCAGTATATATACATAGTACAATACTATTCAGCCATAAAAATAAAATCCTGACTGGGTGTAGTGGCTCACGCCTGTAATCCAAGCACTTTGGGAGGCCAAGGTGGGCGGAACATGAGGACAGGAGTTCGAGACCAGCCTGGCCAATATGGTGAAACCCTGTCTCTACTAAAAATACAAAAACTAGCTGGGTGTGGTGGCATGGGCCTGTGGTCTCAGCTACTCAGTAGGCTGAGGCAGGAGAATTGCTTGAACCCAGGAGGCAGAGGTTGCAGTGAGCCAAGATTGTACCACTGCACTCCAACCTGAGGAACACAGCGAGACTATATCTCAAAAATTTAAAAAAATAAAAAATAAAGTCCTGTCATTTGTGACAACATAGATGAAGCTAGAAAACATTACTTTAAATAAAATAAGCCAGGCACAGAAAGACAGATACCACATAATTGCTGGCATATGTGGAATCTAAAAATGCTGATTTTGTAGAAGGAGAGAATAGAATGGTGGTTGCCAGAGGCTTGGTTGGTTGGAGGGGGTGAGAAAATGTTTGTCAAAGGATACACAGTCATAGTGAGATAAGAAAAGTGAAAAAAACTATATAGCATAGGCTAGGCACACATACAGAAACTAGAGATGTGATTGCCTGAGGCTGGAAGGTGGGGGAAGAGGAGGGAGTAGGGGGAAGAGGGAGGGAGTATGGGGTAAAGGAAGGGTGACTGCTAATGTTTATGGAGCTTTTATTGGATGACAAAAATCTTCTAAAATTTATTGCGGTGACGGTTGCAGAGCTCTGTGAACACACTAAAAACTATTGGACCATACATTTTAAATGGGTGAATTGTATAATATGTAAATTATACTTCAAAAAAGTTATTAAAAATAATATAATAAAAGTAATTAAATCCCTTCCAAAATAGTGAAGGTGGTAAATTTTATGCTATGTGGTTTTGTTTGTTCATGTGTCACAATTAAGAAGTCACTTTTTCTTACCCTAGACAGTAATGTGTTTACTTTCAGTGCTTCCTTGAAGGTAAAATATAATGGAAAGGAAATTTGAGTTCTGAGCCTAAGGATACAGATACATTTTAGTTCAGATTTAAATGAAGAGCAGAAAAGATTGTAATCACAGTGCATCAACTCTCTAACCAAGAATTTGCCATGGAAGATGTTTAGAAATTAGATATGGAATTCATTAGAGAGATCTCTGATAGGAGAGTTTATGAAAGTTCAATTCGTCAACACTGCTGGCAGTAATGAAGAAGCCCCTAAAGATAAATGTGTGGCAGGATTCTGCCTGCTTCCTCCCATGGAAATAAACGTGTTCAGTATTTTAGCAGAAAGATTTTGACAGAGACTTTCTTCATAAACTTGAATCGGCCTGAGGAAAAATGGCTGATATATGCTGAGAAAGCAACAAAGAAGGTAATGCATTATCTTAGTTCATTTGACTAGTATGACAAAATATCATAAAGTAGGTGACTTATAAAAAACAGAAATATATTTCTCACCATTCTGCAAGCATAGAAGTCCAAGATCAAAGCAGATTAGGTATTTTGTAAGGACCTGCTTCCTCATTAACAGCCATCTTCTCACTTTAACTTCACCTGGTGAATGGGGCTTAGGGTCTCTCTCATATCTCTCTTTTTCAGGACGCCAATCCCAATCACAAGGGCTCGACCCTCGTGACATAATTACCTCTCAAAGACCTCATCTCCTAATACCACAACCTTCTGGTGAGGATCCAATATACTAGGTGAGTGCAAAAGTTATTACAGTTTTTGCATTGTTTAAATTTGCCATTTGATATTAGAATACATTCTTAAATAAATGTGGTTATGTTGTACATCAATTTAATGTGCATTTCTCGCTTTATGGGTTTTTTTTTTTTTGCTAATGACTTATTACTTGCTGTTTATGTTTATTTTAGAGTATGGAAATGATGTTAGACAAAAAGCAAATTCAAGTGATTTTTGGTTCGAGTTCAAAATGGGTCGCAAAGCAGCAGAGACAACTCACAACATCAACCATGCATTTGGCCTAGGAACTGCTAACAATGTGCAGTGCAGTGGCAGTTCAAGTTTTGCAAAGGAGATGAGAGCCTTGAAGATGAGGAGCATAGTGGCCAGCCATCGGAAATTGACAAGGACCAAGAGCAATCATCAAAGCTGATCCTCTTACAACTACACATTAAGTTGCCAAAGAACTCAATGTCGACCATTCTACGGTCATTTGGCATTTGAAGCAAATCAAAAAGGTGAAAAAGCTCGATAAGTGGGTACCTCAGTCCTCAGTAACTAACGGAAAATCAAGCATATCATCGTTTTGAAATGTCATCTTCTTTTGTTGTTGTTATTATTATTATTATTTGAGGCAGAGTCTTGCTCTGTCACCCAGGCAGGAGTGCAGTGGTGCGATCTCAGCTCACTGCAACCTCCGCCTCCTGGGTTCACACCATTCTCCTGCCTCAGCCTCCCAAACAGCTGGGACTACAGGCGCCTGCCACCATGCCCAGCTAATTTTTTGTATTTTTAGTAGAGACGGGGTTTCACCGTGTTAGCCAGGATGGTCTCGATCTCCTGACCTTGTGATCCGCCTGCCTTGACCTCCCAAAGTGCTGGGATTACAGGCATGAGCCACCACGCCCGGCCTGAAATGTCATCTTATTCTATGCAACAGCAATGAAACAGTTCTCAATCGGATTGTGTCATGTGACAAAAAGTGAATTTTATACAACAACTGGCAACGACCAGCTCAGTGGCTGGACCAAGGGAAGCTCCAAAGCACTTCCCAAAGCCAAACTTGCACCAAAAAAAAGGTAGTGGTCACTGTTTGGAACTACACTTTTCTGAATCCCAGCGAAACTATTACATATGAGAGGTATGCTCAGCAAATCGATGAGATGCACCAAAAACTGCAACACCTGCAGCCATCATTGGTCAACAGAGAGGGCTCAATTCTTCTCCACGACAATGCCAGACTGCATGTCGCACAACCAGTGCTTCAAAAGTTGAAGAAATTCTGCCACAAAGTTTTGCCTCATCCGTCATATTCACCTGATGTCTCACCAACTGACTACCACTTCTTCAAGCATCTCGACAACTTTTTGCAGGGAAAATCCTTCCACAATCAGTAGGATGCAGAAAATGCTTTCCAAGAGTTCATCCAATCCCAAAGCATGAATTTTTATGCTACAGGACTAAACAAACTTATTTCTCATTGGCAAAAAAATGTGTTGATTGTAATGGTCCCTACTTTGATTAATAAAGATGTGTTTAAGCTTAGTTATAATGATTTAAAATTCACGGTCTGAAACCACAATTACATTTGCATGAAACTAATATAAATTTGGTGGGGGGGGGGCATAAACTTTCAGTCCACATCATGCATTTACAGAGAGAGCTTGAGAAAAGGAAATAATGACTTTCCCTAGAGGAGAATTGCCACAGGAGTATAAGCCAGATGAGAAAAACACAAACATGTGAACTTAGATGTGTGTCAATTATCTCCATTTCATACCATCTGCAGAATAGGCCTAAGGTGAATAGACACTATTGATATGGAGGAGCCCTCTTCTAAGGAGACACATTGATGATTTATTGTGTTAAATCCCTTTATCAAGTCAGATCATCAGAATGCAACAAAATTAGCTTGTGTAACTCAGGTTTGCTACTCCAAAGGCTTATCAAACTTATAGAGTATCAGTAAACATTTAATGTGCACCTACTATTCTAAGTGCTAGAGATATGACAATTAACAAAAATGCATGACTCTTTTCTTCTAGAAGCTTACAATCTAGTTGAGGAAATACATCGCATTGACCACTACGTTGATAATTTCAGCGTAATATAGCAAGTACAGTGACGTGGTATGGATACAGTGCCAAACAAGGCAGACTAAAAGGCACTTGGTTCGGTATGGATTTTTAGGGAATGCTTCTGGGAATTGATGCCTGAACTCAGTCTCAATGGATAACTATAACATAACTGGAAATATTAAGATTATTTGGCAATAATGAATGGCACCATAGAGGGAATCTTGGAAGGTGGGAAACTACATGATAAATGAGAAAAATGCCAACAGTTCAGTGTAAAGCTGGAGGAAGAAAAAATTAGGGTTTTGTATCTGGGCCACAGTGGGCCTCAAGCCCTGCTAATGTGATGTCCTCTGCTTCCATCTAGGATTGGGATTAGAAATGTATCTTTATCCAATGGCTCTGATAAAAGTGTTTTGAGGACAACGTTTATTATGTTGTCACTCCATGAATGTGAGTCTTTAATAGAAAGATTCAGGAAAACATACAATAAGAAAAAACCTTGTATCTCTTCTTCGCTCACAGAGTAAGGAGAAAGGCATCTCTCCTAGTGAAATTGCATTTTGGTGTTTATTAGTCAGTGAGGGCTATGTTTTAACCCATCATTCGTTCCTCTTGCCTTGGAATAGAAAAAGATTTTTATTAATTCATTACAGCTTGCTTTTTATGGCTGTATAACCTGAAACAGCCATCTCCAACCTTTTTGACACCAGGGACCAGTTTCGTGGAAGAAAATTTTTCCACAGACTGAGGTGGGGGATGTGGGGGATGGTTTTGGGATGATTCAAGTGCATTACATTTATTGTGTACTTTATTTCTATTATTATTACACTGTAACATATAATGAAACAATTATACAACTCATCATAATGTAGGATCAGTGGGAGCCCTGAGCTTGTTTTCCTGCAACTAGACAGTCTCACCTGGGGGTGATGGGAGACAGTGACAGATCATCAGGCATTAGAATCTCATAAGGAGGCACAAGCTAGATCCCTCACATGCACAGTTCACAATAGTATTCACTCTCCTATGAGACTCTAGGAGCTGCTGATCTGACAGGAGGCAGAGCTCAGGCAGTAACACTTGCTCACCCACCACCATTCACCTCCTGCTGTGCAATCTGGTTCCTAGCAGCCCACGGACTGTTACCCCTAACCTAAAACATCTTCTCTCCCCCAAATTTGGCTCTTCCAACCTAATAAGTGATCACACTTGTATTGTAGCATTTTCTTCTTCCTCTAGATGGTACATTCCCCAAATTGAGGCATCTTTCTATTTCATCTTACGATGAAAAGTACAGTAAGTAGTCAGCATGTGGTGCTCAGTCTGTGTTTGAATGATCAATGTTTAAAATATCTTTGTATTTGAGCCTATTTTAATGGATACTTTAAAATAAAATGAATAGCATAGGATGCATCAATAAAATATATTTGTGTTAATGAATGTGAGCCTCATAGACTTAATTCTTCACTCCTTAGTTTCTCGGTCTAAAAGGGGTTATGATGGTTATAACAACAGGTACACTTACTGAATGCATGACACCCACTAGGCACTCCTCCTTTCCCATATGCCAGAGGCCCTCTCAGCACCTTCTCATGTGCTTTACCTCCTGCTTGGAAGGCGTGACTTCCAGCTCTCCCACTGCCACTCTCTCACCCTTCAGTTCTCAGCTCAAATGGTTCCTCTCCAGAGAGGTCCTGACAACCTACAGGTAAAGCAGGGCCCTGCTCCCTCATTTTGTTTCCTGAAATCTTCACATACTTGGATAGAGTCAGTCCCTCTCACTAGTGAACTCCAATAAAACTGTGAAGGTACCACTCTAAAAAGACTAAATGTAGTGTTTAAAATTAGAGTATTACAGCCCACTGCCTGCATTTGTACAACCAACAAGCTAAGAGTAACTTTTACATTTTTAAATGGTTGGGCAAATAAGCCCAAAAGAAGAACATTTCATAGCATGTACAAATTATATAAAATTCAAATTTCCATAAATAACGTTTCATTGGGACACAGCCACATTTATTCATTTCTGGGGTTGCTTTCAACCCTTTTCCTCTTCAGAAAAAAAAAAGTGCAGCTCACTGCCAGCACTCATTTAATTTTACATGAACATGCTCTTTGAGGCTGAAGCAAATATGACTAATTTTTAAGGTGAAAGTAAAATATAAAAACTGTTTTTGGAGTTATATATAAACAGAACTAACATCAGAATCACCTATTTTGGAAAAATCGGATTCATCAAATGATTCTTGGGCCAATATCTGTTGGAGAATGATGTTAACGTCACATCTAGTAATGCTATGCTTTCTAGGATTTGACATATTCAGTGATCAAGAATTACTATCTTTTGTAAATGGAAATGCCACTACTAAAAACAGAATGCCACAAATAGAACTATGTCTTCTGTTTCCAAAGTCAATATACATAGACAAAGTGAAAATAATAATAAAATCCAGATATTTCATGGCAAACTTATCCAGGGGCAAATGCTGCATCTGTAAGCGCCGCAAGTGAGTATTCTCAGGGCAAACGGGAGAAGGGTTAAACCACACTTTAGACTGATGTCTCTGAATAATTATGAGAAAGACATGGCCCATGCAGTCTAAAATATTTTCCCTCTGGACTTTCACAGAAAACATTTCCAGCTCCTCTTTTTAGAAGGCAAGGATGACTTTTATTCTTTTAAAAATCATTTAGTACACAGTAAGTGCTTAGGGGAATATTTGTTTAATATTTAAACATTTCCTAAAAGCATTCGACTTATAAAAAACAATATTTTAAAAAGTCTTTTTAATAGAAGTCAAAACATTAGCTCCCCATGGGGTTGAATAATGCCTGAAAGTGAGTACAAGGGAAGCTTCTGGGGTACTGAAAATATTCTATAACTTGATTTGAACGGTGATTAGAATGTGTTCACTATAAAAATTCCAGAAATTGTACATTTATTTATATGTTTTCTGAATGTATATTTTTAATAAAAAGTGAACAACAACAAAAAACCAGAAACATAACCCATAAGTGATGGAATATTTTTAAAGACACTTTAACCTCTAAAAAAATCTGAGACTCTAAGACATAATCCACTAAATAGTGATACAGATGATCCATACATGGCCAGGGTACATGCACCATTCCCATACTATGGGTGGGAGGAGGTTATCAGCACAGAATTAGAATTGGGTACCTGCTCACTCCAGCTCTTAAATGGCATATGTTTCAAATATCCCTGGAAGAACATGCAAAAGCTTCCCATATGGCCATATGTAACCAAAATCTCTCACTTTTCCATTGCTCCATGTCTCTTCTCCCTAATTTATTCCTTGAATGCTCCCAATCTCAATACTTACTTTAGTGTTGACTTATGTGGTGGGACCTCTTCTGCTTTCTAATATTCATCTGTCCTACTTAATGCTGAATTTTACGTAACACCTCAGTTTCAGTCAATCTGGTGCCTGCTACAAGCCAGATCTGAATGAGAGATGATATAGCTAAGCAGGTCAACTTGGAAGTCTCCAGCAGAGTAATCAGAACTGGGAACACAGGCAAGGTTTATAGGATTAGTCACCTAGTAAATATTAACAAGGAAAAAGAGAACATATTGATTACCCAAGAAGTCATCTTAACAGTAGGCAACAAGGGTCTTGGAAGTTGAAGGCAAGACCTCAAACAAGTGACTGAGCATTAGTGATCACAACCATAAAAGAGGAGCATGCAAGAGGCACAGGGAACTGAAAGCCAACTCTGATTTATCTTGAGGTCTCCTATGGAGTTATATTAAAGCAAAAACCAGTCCCCCAAGAGGCAGAACTGAAGCCTGAAGGTGAGGATGAGTGGATTCACCTGAATGATGACAGGAGCAAATGACCAAAAGAGAAGACAGCTCCGTATTTACAGTACAGTCTTCCGGGAAGCCACATACTGGTTCACTCCTCAGCTCAAGTAGTTATGTGCATGCTCTTTTGAGATTTATACTTTCTATTGCAGGACACTAAATGGTATGATAGTAGATTCTTTGGGAAACCCATTACTTGTTACAGCTTTTAAAGCTGACATTGATTTCAAATATGAGCTAGGAATCATTAAACACTCAAGAAGAGGCTGGGCATGGTAGCTCATGCCTGTAATCCCAACACTTTGGGAGGCCAAGGCGGGCGGATCACGAGGTCAAGAGATGGAGACCACCCTGGTGAACATGGTGAAACCCTGTCTCTACCAAAATACAAAAATCAGCAGGGCATGGTGGTGCAAGCCTGTAGTCCCAGTTACCCAGGAGGCTGAGGCAAGAGAATAGCTTGAACCCAGGAGGCACAGGTTGCAGTGAACCAAGATCACGCTACTGTAGTCCAGCCTGGCAATAGAGTAAGACTCCATCTCAAAAACAAACAAAAAACTCATGAAGAAATAGTTTACTAATATTTTAATTAATAAGATCTCGAGAATTTTTGACTTATCTAAATGAACAAACCATAGAGGCACTCATGTACATGGGGTACCTGCTAATCTGTCTTATCTGTTCTTAATTTCTCAAGGATCTCTATTAATAAATGCTTTGTTCTTCAAGTTTGTGTTGTACTTAAAAATATGAGAAGACTTTGCCTTTATTCTCAAGTATTATTTAATCCTAATTTTCTCTTATTTATACTTAACCTTGTGTGAATCTGAACTAATAAAATTTTTCTAATGAAATGAGATTTTTGTTTTATAAATTATAAAGTATTTTTAAAAATTAAGTTGGTCATGTAAAATCTTTCACTCTTTGCAAGTGACAACTGTTAATGTTTAATATTTATTGAACTTAAAGAAGTCAGAAACAGAAGAAAGATAATTTTGAAAGACTTTTTGTATTTTATTGTTTGGCTTTCAAAATCTGCATTTATACCTGGAATAAATGGTTCAAATCCAGAGTTTTATCAAGAAATTATAGTTCAGAAAATGGAAAATTATTTAGTATTGTGTAATAGGGTTGAGTATTTCATGAGTTAATGTCCACTTAAGTGCTTTGCTCTTTCTTCCCCTCCAAAAATATGAATTTATAAGAAACTACACTAATACCAACTATAATAGTTTTACTGTTAGTTTATCTCTGTAAGCATACCAAGAGAGAAAAAATTGCACCCAAACTGTACCATTTACTCTTGCAAAGACTTCAGGCACAGAGGCATAGAATTAATGTCACACAAAGCCTAAATGTAACTTCTCTCTATGGGTTACCCAACTCCAGTGAGGGAATTCCCCTTTTCTCTCACCCCTGGGGCTTATATATACAGATTATAAATCTATAATAGGGGAAGGGGTGAGATGGGAGGGGTTGTAGGGGCTCCCTTGTCCCCCTTCCACTTCCCCTGGTTCCCTATCCCTGGGGCTGTTTGTTAAAAATGAGTAATACAAGGACTTGAGAAACAAAAACAAACAAAGAAACAAAAAAAATCCACTACTCTCTAAAGCAATATTTCTTATCTTGTTATCTATGGAAAGGAGATTGGTCAAGACCCTGAAACTATCCTCTTATAGTCTGATAAATATTTTGTATGTGTACCCTTATTTTGTATTATCTTTAAACATTCAAATATATGTCACTTTGTGAATCTGATTCTTCATTTTGTTGTTCTGCTAAATTTTGCCAAAGATAGCTTGTTTTGCCAAGTGCTTTTCAAATATTTTTGTGAACTTATGTTTCTCTAAACTTTATCAGTATGACTTCTTTGTGGCCTAAGTTTCAAGCATGTACCACCATAGAGAATTTGAGTTTGCTAAAATGCCAGGAACCTGTGTGTACTACTAGCCCAGGACCACTTTTACATAAATTTGTGGCATGGGTATTTTTCCAGGCATACAGGCCATGTGACCCCAAACCAGAAGGAAGGCATACTGAGAATTCTCAAAGAATTTTTTTTTCCCATGTACTCATGGCCAAGGCCAAAAAAAGGCAAGCATTCTTATGCTCTCCCTTCTCCTGAATAAGAGAATTCACCCCTGGAATCTGTTCCTTTTAGAATTCCTGGATTTGCCTCTGAGTCTTGCTCCAGTCTCTCACCTTGCACAGGAGCCCAAGTATTCTTGTTTGTGATTATCAGCCCATCAAAATATGAAACTTTAAATCACCAAGGATGAGTAGATGCTTTTAGTGCAAATGCTGACTTTAGCACTGACCTAGAAAGAGATTCACAATTTCTTATTGCTACAGGTCTTGGTGAAGTTCCCTCACTTTCCTTATAATTATACATTTAAAAAATATTTTATCTATGGATAAAGAAAATGTGGTGCATATACACTATGGAATACTATGCAGTTATTTAAAAAGAACAAAATCATGTCCTTTGCAGCAATGTAGATATGGCTGGAAGCCATAATCCCAAGGAAATTAACACAGGAACAGAACACCAAATATTGCATGATCTCACTTGTAACTGGAAGCTAAACATTGAGCCCACATGGACCTAAAGATTGGGACAATAGACACTGTGAACTGCTAGACAGGGGAGGGAAGGAGAAGTCCATGGGGTGAAAAACTACCCATTGGGTACTACGCTCACTACAGTCTGGGTGATGAGATCTACACACCAAACCTCAACACCACACAATGTACTCACAATACTCTTGTAACAAAGCTGCACATATACCCCCTGTATCTAAAATAAAAGTTGAAATTGAATATAAATATACATATGTAAATATTTTATCCAGCAATTTAGTTGTTCTTTCACTCCAGGATCCAGGTGGAAGAAGCATCACTCACCTGTGATTTCTACTTCTCGAGATAGAGAGTAAAAGCAAGAGAGCTGGTGAAACTACACAATAGAAAGCTTCTGTTCAGACTGGTGTACTGTCACTTCTGCTCACATTTAACTGGTCAAAAGAAGTCATGTGGCTGAGCCTGGCCTAAATGGTGTGGGAAAGTATGCTCCTCTTAAGGCAAGTACTGTATGCACACGGCAGTGGATGTAGATTAATTGTCTTACAGGGAAGGGAAGAATGAGCAATTGGGTCTGCCACAAAGAAAGATCAGAGGTGGAAGAGTAAATCGAGAGAATAAGATGATGTGTCCACCTCAGGCATGTCATGATTAAAGTGTCTGTGAGACATTCAAACAGAGATGCTGACAAAGCAATTGGATATACATATACACCTATACATATATACAAATATATAGGTAAGAAGTTTAAGAGAAAACTATGAAAGGGAGATATATATTTTAGAATTATTAACATTAAAAATGGTAGTTTAAATCTTAAGGAAGTCAATGAATATTTCAGGGACAAGAGGGTAGACTTGCCCTCTTGGACAATTTGGACATTGACAAGTGCATTCTTCTAATTTTCCTTTAAACACATAGCTGTCTTGGTCTTTCATTTTCTAATTTTAAATGTCAAGGAATATTTTTCTACTATAAGAAAAATAACAGTCTCATTGTGATGAGTGATAACCGAGGCTTGGATTCAGTGTTCGAAGGATACCAAAGGGAGTGGTAGGTGAAGGGACAGAGCATGTGTTGTTCAAAAGAGCAGCTGGTACACAGCTCAAGCTAACTATGAACAGGTGGAAGTGCCAGCCAAGATGGTCCAAAGAGTCCAGGTTTTCAAAAAAGCTGAAAACAGATTTCATATATAATCTCTAAATTGTTAAATATTAAGTCCATTTATTTCCAAGTATTGCAAGAACCAAAAAAAATAATAATTACTATTATAATACACTATCTGTAGACTAGATTTGGTCTGTATAGTCACCAATTTCCAACATCTGATATAAAATGAGAAGAGGGAAAAGAGAGAAACTTAAGAACATTTATGGAATGAGCAATGAAAGAGAAGTTCACTAAGGAGAATGGGAGCCACAGATCCCAAGAATATTCTTGACTATTTCAAGAATAAACTAATCTGGTTATTTCAAGTATTGACGTTTTCCTGTTTTTTAAACATGTGCAAAATAAAATGCATTTTATATTATTTGAATTAAAAGTTTAGTCCTCTGAGGTACTGGTGTGTTCACTATAATTTTAAATAGGTTAGGACATTGTTGGGAAAAAGGATTGTGGGGTGCCTGCATAAACTGGCCCTAAAAATACGGGAAGGTAAGTTGTGGAAAGCCACAAGAGGCCTCTAAGGAGGGAAGCCTCCTAATTGCCATCATGTTCCCATGCTCAGAGTGAGACCCGCTCTCTTACCTGTAAACACTGTGTTCAAGAAAAAAAGACACTCCTTTAAAACATTAAAATGTGGACAGATGTACAGACGCCTAGCTAAGCCCACTCTCACTAACTACTCTCCAATAAGTTAGATACACTGTTTGAACACAAAGAAAATTTATTTAAACCACTATTGCTGTAGATTACACCTATGATATACTGCCTCCCTTTCACTGTTTCACTCTGAACATCTGCATCTTAGATTTAAGTGATAGTACTCAAAAAATAGTGTGGAAACCAGACCTTGGGGCCTTTTGCAGCCTCCATTTTACAACTGGCCCTCTGGCTCCCATTTTTAAGAACTCTTAACCTGTCTCTTCTCATTCCTTTGTCACCACCAGATTTTGGGTACCCTATGGGTAGTGTTGAAGCTGGTCCCCAACATTTTGTCACCCAACGTGGGCCCTGAAAGAATCCGGTGAAGAAACGCTCAAGCATGTGAAATGGAGGACTGACGGACAAAGGACTCCCAAGGACAAAAAAGTTTTAAGTTCTGCAGGTAAACAGGGTGCTCAGAGAAAGCTAGGGACACAAACGGGACAAACTGAAAGTAAGTATGCCATGTATTTGAGCTTGCTATGGCAGCTCTTGAACTGTGGTGGGGTAAAAGTTGATAAGGAAAATCTTATGGATTTGTTTTATGCTGTGGAACAATTTTGTGCTTGGTTCCCAAAAGTCTATGCTTATTTGCATAAACAAAGAAATGAACTGAAACTAGAACTTATCACAAAAGTTTGGAAAATTTGCAGCCTGCCTATGCAGTAGAGGAGAAAAATCCATTTTCTGAGGAAGAATTCAAGGCTGCAGAAGAGCTGAATGTTAATAGCCAAGACAATGCCTTCAGGGCATTTCAGAGACCTTCATGTTAGCCCCTCCCATCATCAGGCCTGGAGGCCTAGGAGGGGAAAATGGTTTCATGGGCCAGTCTCAGGGCCCCACTGCTCTATGCAGCCTCAGGACATGGCACCCTGCATCCCAGGTATTCCAGCTCCAGCCAGGGCTAAAAGGGGCCAAAGTAATGCTCAAGCCATTGTTTCAAACAGCGTTTAAGCCCCAAGCCTTGATGGCTTCCATGTGGTGTTGGCCTGAGGGTGCACAGAAGGCAAGAGTTGAGGTTTGGAAGCCACTTCATAGATATCAGAGGATGTATGGAAACACTTGGATGTCCAGACAGAAGTCTGCTGCAGTGGCAGAGCCATCATGGAGAACCTCTTCTAGAGCCTGTAGCCACTTTGTTTTGGCCAATTTCTCCCTTTTGGAATGAGAGCATTTACGCAATGCCTGTACCCCCACTGCATCTTGGAAGTAACTAACTTGATTTTGACATTACAGACTCAGGCAGAAAGGACTTGCCTTGTCTCAAATGAGACTTTGGAGCTGGACTTTTAAGTTAATATTAGAATGAGCTAAGACTTTAGGGGACCGTTGGGAAGGCATGATTGTGTTTTGGAATGTGAGAAGGACATGAGATGTGGGAGACGCCAGGGGCAGAATGATATGGTTTGACTTTTGGTCCCCACCCAAATCTCATGTCAAATTGTAATCTCCACGTGTTGGGAAAGGGTCCTGGTGCGGGGGCGGGGGGGTGATTGAATCATGGGGGCAGACTTCCCCTTGCTGTTCTTGTGGTAGTGAATGAGTTCTTAAAAGATCTGGTTGCGTAAAAGTATGTAGTGCTTCCCCCTTTGCTCTCTCTCTCCTGCTCTACTATGTGAAGACTGTGCCTGCTTCCCCTTCACTTTTGGCCATGACTATAAGTTTCCTGAGTCTTCCCCAGCCACGCCTCCTGTGTAGCTTGTAGAACTGTGAGTCAATTAAGCCCCTTTTCTCCATGAATTACCTAGTCTCAGGTATGGCTTTATAGCACTGTGAGAACAAACTAATACAACATATAACTCATGACAAAATACATTTCTCCATATCTAAGAAAATGCAATGCCTACTTGTTTTCTATGAATTGGTCATATCTAGGATTCTATGCTTGTGAGTAGGGGTAAGTTATTAATCCTCTGGAGAAGCCAGAAAAATGCTAGAGACAATCCTAGACAGCATTTTTTTTGTGTAAACTCCTAGCTGCACAGCATAAAAGTTTATATTTAGCATTATTGGAAATGACTCAAAGGAAACTTTTTTGTGTGCTAACTGTGTAAATGTAATGCAAACAAAAATTTATCTATAGAAAAGTATTAGAATGTAGAGGCAATCTTCTTTTCCCTTTCTCAGTGTTACAATTCCATTTTATTAATATCTAGTGAGCATTTAGTATATACTGGATACTTAATATAAAAAAAGAATGTGATATAATCTCTGCCACTTAGAAATTCAAACCCTATTGAGGACTTTTTTCCCACTATTCCTTATATCTCACTGGTAGCCAATGACATCAACGCTGAATAGATTAAAGATGCTGATTTTATGATGAATAGTTTCATAGAAATAGCATTGAAGCCATAGATTTCTCTGGGCAGTATGGCCATTTTAATAATATTGATTCTTCCAATACATGAGGATGTAATATTTTTCCATTTGTCTGTCTCATTTATAATTTCTTTCAGCAGTGTTTCATAGTTTTCCTTGTAGATATCATTCACCTCCTTTGTTTAGATGTATTCTTAGGTATTTTATGTGGCTATTGTAAATAGAATTGCATTCTTGAGTTGGCTCTCCATTTAAAAGTTATTGCTACTGATTTTTGTACGTAAATTTTGTATCCTAAAACTTTACTGAAGTCACTTTTCAGTTCTAGGAGGCTTTTGGTGAAGTCTTTAGGGTTTTCTAAGTATAGAATTAGATCATCAGCAAAACAAGATGAAATTTGGCTGCTTCTTTTCCTATTTGGATGCCTTTTATTTCATTCTCTTCCCTCATATCTCTGGCTAGGACTTCCAGTACTATGTTGAATAGGAGTAGTGAGAGTGGGCATCTTTGTCTTGTTCCAGTTTTTAAGGAAAATGCTTCAAGATTTTGTCCATTCAGTATGATGTTGGCTGTGGTTTCTCATAAATGGCTCTTAATATTTTGATATATGTTTCTTTGATGACTAGTCTGTTGAGTGTTCTTTTAATGAAGGGATTTTGGATTTTATCAAAAGATTTTTTCTGTGTCTATTGAGACAATCATATGGTTTTTGTTTTTAATTCTGTATATGTGGCAAATCATATTTACTAATTTGCATATGTTCAGCCAACCCTGACTACTAGGAATAAAACCTACTTCATGTGGTGAATTAACTTTGACATGGTGCTGGGTTTGGTTTACTAGTGTTTTAATAGGAATCTTTCTGCCTATATTCATTAGGGATGTTGACATGAAGTTTGCTTTTTTTGTTTGTTTGTTTCTTTGACAGATTTCAATATCAGAGTGATGCTGGCTTTGTACAATGTGTTAGAGAAGAGTCCCTATTCCTCAATGTTCTGGAATAGTTTCGGTAGGATTGGTACCAACTCTTCTTTGTATGTCTGGTAGAATTAAGCTGTGAATCCATCTGATCCAGGGTTCTTTTTAGTTGGTAGGTTTTTAAATTACTGATTCAGTTTTAGAATTTGATATTGGTCAGTTCAGGCTTTCAATTTCTTCCTCATTCAGTCTTGGAAGATTGTGTGTTTCCAGGCATTTATTCATTTCCTCTAGATTTTCTAGTTTGTATACATAGAGGTGTTTATAATAGTCTCTGAGGATCTTTTGTATTTCCATAGGATCAGTTCGAATGTTGCCTTTGGCATTTCGGATTGAGCTTATCTGAATCTTCTCTCACTTCTCTGTTAATCTAGCTAGTGGTCATCAATCGTGTTTCTTCATTCAAAGAACTCACTTTACATTTTATTGATCCCTTGTATGGATTTTTGCCTCTTGGTTTCATTCAGTTCTCCTCTGATTTTAGTTATTTCTCTTCTTCTACTGGCTTTGGAGTTAGTTCATTCTTGTTTTTCTAGTTTCTCTAGATATGATGTTAGCTCATTACTTTGAAATCCTTCTAAAGTCTTGATGTAGGGATTTAATGCTATAAACTTTCCTCTTAACATTGGTTTTGCTGCATCCCAGAGATTTTGGTATGTTGTGTCTGTTTTATTTCAAAAAAATGTTTTATTCCTGCCTTAATTTTGTTGTTTACCCAAAAGTCATTTGATATGGTTTGGCTGCGTCTGCACCCAAATCTCATCTTGAATTGTAACTCCCACAATTCCCACGTGTCATGGGAGGAAGCTGGTGAGTGGTGATTGAATTACGGGGGCGGGTCTTTTCTGCACTGTCCTCCTGATAGTGAAGGAGTCTCATGAAATCTGATGGTTTTAAAAATGGGACTTTCTCTGTGCATGCTCTCTTCCCTTGTCCACCACCATATGAAGTGTGGTGTAAACCTTCCACCATGATTGTGAGGCCTCCCCAGCCATGTGAACTGTAAGTCCAATACACCTTTCTTTTGTAAATTGCCTAGTCTCAGTTATGTCTTTATCAGCAGCATAAAAACGGACTAATACAGCATTCAAGAGCAAGTCAGTTCATTTCCATGTAATTGGGTGGTTTTGAGAGAATTTCTTTGTAGTGATTTGTATTTTTTATTCCACTGTGGCCCAAAAGTATAGTTGGTATTACTTTTATTTTTTAAATTTATTAATATTTGCTTTATGGCTGAGCATGGGGTCAATCCGAGAGTATGTTTCACTTGCAGATAAGAAGAATGTATATGCTGTGGTTGATGGGTAAAGTGTCCTGTAGATGTCTATTATGTCCAGTTAGTCAAGTGTTGAATTTAAGCCCAGACTTTATTGTTAGTTTTCTTCCTCAATCTGTCTAATGCCATCAGTGGAATGGTAAAGTCCCCCACTATAATCGTGTGGCTAAGTCTTTTCATAGGTCTAGAAGTACTTATTTTATGAATCTGGGTGCTCCATTGTTGAGTATGTATATATTTAGCATAGTTAAGTCTTCTTGTTCAATTAAACCTTTTATCATTATGTAGTGCCCTTGACTATTTTTATTGTTTATGTTTTAAAGTCTATTTTGTCTAAGAATAATGACCCCAATCTCTTTTAGTTTTCCACTTGCATGATAGATCTTTCTTCAACCCTTTGAGACTATTGGTGGTGTTACTTGTGGGCTGAGTCTCTTGAAGACAGCAGATGAATGGGTCATGCTTTTCTATCCAACTTGCTGCTCTTTGCCTTCTAAGTAGGGTGTGAATACCATTTACATTCATGGCTAATATAGTAATGTGAAGTTTTGATTCTATCATAAAGTTGTTAGCTGGTTGCTTTGTTGTTGCTATTTTGTAGTTGTTGTATAGATTCTGCGTGATATATACTTAAGTGTGATTTTATGGTAGTAGGTATTGTTTTTTGTTTCCATGTTTAAACTTCCTGAATAATCTTTTGTAAGGCTGGTCAAGAGGTAACAAATTCCCCTAGTTTCTTGTCTGAACACGATTTTATTTATCCTTCATTTATGATGCTTAGTTTGGCAGGATATAAAATTCTTGATTGGAATTTCTTTTCTTTGAGAATGCTGAAAATAGGCTCTCAATCTCTTCAGGCTTGAAAGGTTTCTGCTGAGAGATCTGCTTTTAGCCTGATGGGGTTTCCTTTGCATGTAATCTAATCTTTTTCTCTAGCTATATTTCAGGTTTTTTCTTTAGCATTGACCTTAGGCAGTCTGGTGACTATATGCTTTAATAACATTCATTTTGTATAGTATCTGGCAAGTATTCTCTGAATTTCTTGCATCTGGATATAAGAAATTTCTAGCAAGATTAGGAAAATTTTCTTGACTTATTCCCTCAAATATATTTTTCAGGTTTACTTTGTATTCTTATCTTTCAGGAATGCCAATTTGGTCACTTTACATAATCTCATATTTCTTGGAGACTTTCCTCATTTTTTGAATTTTTAAAAATTTTTGTCTGACTGATTAGTTTTAAAGAATAGTTTTCAAGCTCTAAAATCCTCTCTTCTCTTTGGTTTAGTCTACTGATAAAACTTTCAATCGTATTTTAGAATTTCTTAAGCCATTTTTTAATTCCAGTAGCTCTGATTGATTTCTTTTTAGAAGATTTATCTTTTCCTTAGTTTCCTGGATTACTTTAGAAGTTTATTTATGTTGATTTTAAATCTTGTGTTGGATTTCATCAAGCTTCCTTGACATCTATGCTTTGAATTATTTAACTGTCATTTCTGAGTTTCCATTTTGGTTAGGGACTATTCCTGTAAAGAATGATCCTTTGGTGGTGTTGCAACATTTAGTTTTTCATGGTGCCAGACTTTTTATACTAGTTCCTTCAAATCTGGAAAGAAATGCGTTGCTGGGTAGGGTCTTTGGGCTTTACTACTATAGCCCTTTGCACTTCTGTCAGCAGATTTTATATTGTTCCATGTGGTTTGACCTACAGGCCAGTAGACAACACTTGCAGGTAAGAGCCACTGTAGCACAAGTAGGTAGTTGTGTACCTGATCTTTCTTTACCATGAGGGGCTTTCTGTTGTCTCAGGTGAAGGACTGGACGGTGAGGTACCTGGTGCCCCGAGCTTTCCATGGGGGTTGAGGGACACAGCTGGGTTGAGCTGGAGTCCCAAGCTTGCCTATGAATACAGAGATGGCAAGTAAACACCAGCTCTGACAAGGGTGGCTAGGAGGATCTTCTGGGGATATGTGCTTGAGTCTCCATGTGGGGGAGAGGCTACAGCAGCTCCCCATCCTAGACAGGCAAGGACTTGACCTGTTTCCCTGTGAAACTTCTGTTGCAGAGCTTGTGATCCTAGCTCAGATGCAAACTGCAATCTGTCTCTGGACCACAATATGGTTGAAAGCCATGGGAAACACCTGTCTCACCACTCTCTGTGGAAGTGGTTTCAGGGTATAATCTTGTCACCCAACCTGATACATATAGCTTCATTGCTCTCCTGTTCTCCAATGTGACAGTACTTCTGCTTCTTGTAAAGGGGTGGTTCCACCTTTGGACTCATGCAAGTGGTAGTTGGTTGTGGTGGTATCGGCTGATTTGGTCAGCTTGACCTCAGACACTGGGGGAGTCGGCCAGATGCCAGCTGAGTTGGAATGGGGTAGGTAGTTCCCCAGTTCCCAGGCCCCAGATGGCCCACTAGATAGCATATATGACTCCTGAAGGGCCTGGACTAGGGTAGGGCTAGCCCAGAAGTCAAGTGCTGGCTTTGATGGGGAGAGATGGCCTGGTCCCCAGATCACCAACCAACTCTCAGACAGAGGCAGATGGAACACTTAAGTGGTGGAGGATCTGAAGGGATATTACAGGCCTGTGGGGGTTGGGTTTTCAGAAGGGCTCTGGAGTACAGGTGAAATGTTCAGGTGGGGGCAGGGCAGCTGTGCTGTGGGCCTTCCACTGAGGAAGGCAGGACCCCTCAGCTGGAGCAATAAAGACTGTAGGGCATGTGATACACTTGCACTTCCTTCCCACCCAAGAGGGTGGACTTTGCTGTTGGTGGCATGCAAAGGTGCTAAACCTTGTCTATTACCTCTGGGAGTTTTGGCTCAGAAAAATGAGGAGCTGTCACCAACCACAATGTTTGGATTGGGCGCAGGGCCACTGTGCTGGGAGCCCAAGCTGTAGATCCCTGCCTGGCAAGAAATAGCAAGGCAGTCTGACCACTCCTTAGCACTGTGGCTGCATCCTCTAGCAGGGCTATAACTGTTGACACCAAGGGATCCAAGGCCTGTGGGTCTTCACATGGGCTTAAACAGTACCTGTGCAGACTCCAGGTGACCCTCTCTATTGGCCTGGAGGAGTGAAGGTGTCAGGGAGGTTCTCCCACGCCCAGGATTGCAAGGTTCATGGAGGAAGTGTGGATCCCCTGGGGACACTCACTCACTTATCACTTCTCCACATTAGGGGGCTTCCCATGGCTCCACACCAGTTCTGAATAGGAAGCTGCCTGGCTTCACTTCTGTTTGTTCTTTGGGGTCCCTGTCGCTTCTTTGGTTAATCCAGAAATGATCCCTTTGATGGCCCACTTTAACAGCAAGTGTTTATTCTCCACCCTGTTTCTCTGTGTGTGAGTGAATTAACCCAAGCACACTAGCTGCTTCTAAGTCAGCCATCTTCAAGACTTTTTTTTCTTTTTTTTTTTTTTTTTGAGATGGAGTCTCACTCTTTTGCCCAGGCTGGAGGGCAGTGGCATGATCTTGGCTCACTGCAAGCTCCACCTCCCGGGTTCCCACCATTCTCTTGCCTCAGCTTCCTGAATGGCTGGGACTACAGGCACCCACCACCATGCCCGACTAATTTTTTGTATTTTTAGTAGAGACGGGGTTTCACTGTGTTAGCCAGGATGGTCTCGATCTCCTGACCTCATGCTCCGCCCACCTCGGCCTCCCAAAGTGCTGGGATTACAGGCATGAGCCACTGTGCCCTGCCAGATTTTCTTAAAGGAAATTTTTTTCCCCATTATTTTTCAACACCTGTTCAGGAACCACAAAATTAGTAAAACTTGCTGATCATCTTCCAGTATTTCCTAAGGGAGTATTTTTGGCATTTTGTTGAGATAATTCTCTTTAGTATAAAACTGTCTCATATTTTAAACTCTTGCCCCATAGAACTCTTCAGTTATTGTGACAAGAAAAACAGCCCTACATACTTCTGAACAACTGCCAGGAAGAGGTTTCATATTGTACCATTGGCCTAATGCCTGTTTTTTAAGAAGAGGGTAAACAGAAGTCCAGAAAAGTCAGATGGCTCAATTGAGGTCTCAGAGCTAGCAACTTCCAAACTAGCAAGCAGATTTTTCTTACTATTCCAAAGATACAATGAAAGATTTTGAATGCCATAGCACTCCTTTCAAGTTTTCTGAATTTTTGGTGTTTGGTTTTAATTAAATTAATCAAGCACATTCTCAAACAAGAAAGTTCAAGGTCTGTGTGGAATTAACTTGGTCACACATAAAGTTAGATTTAGTAATTGATTTTAAATTACTAATAGGTTTTTCAAAATTTTCATTTTATATTAACATGGGCATATATGCCTCATGACTCTTAAGGACAACTTAATAAAATAGTCAAATATTTAAAGCAAGCAATAAAGTAAGCAGAGAGGATGGGAAAAGATCCCATTTCTTTCCAGAAGAGCACAGTAGATAAATGACTACAAGAACAGGATTAGTGGGAACAACGTGCTCCCTGGCTGTGGTCCAGAATTCAATATAACTAGAGTGAAGGTACAGAGAAGAAGACCAAGGTTAAGCTGGCAAAGACTGGACTAGCTAGACCACCCCTCATGTAAAGATAATTAAAGAAATGTCAGGCCTAGGGATTTTGCATACTACCAAAGCAGAAAATATTTTAGAAAACTCCTTGGAGTTTACAGGGTCATGCTAGAAGACAAAATAGACTCTCAGACAAAAGGTACTACTTATGAGGCACTACCTACATCAAAGTTATAGAACAATAAACATTTATATGTTGAAAAGTACAGCTTCAAATATGCATAATAAAATCTGTTAGAAATATGAAGAACTTGAGGAAAATCACACAATTTTTCATAGAAGGTTTCAACACATCATACATGTTTGGGCTGTTATAACAAAATATCATAAACTGTGTATCTTATAAACAACAGAAATTTAATTCTCACATTTCTGGAGGCTGAGAAGTCTAAGATCAAGGTGTCGGCAGATTTAGTGTCTGGTGAGGACTCACTTTCTGGTTCACAGATGGTGTCTTCTAGCTGTGTCCTCACACGGTGAAAGGGACGAAGGAGCTCTCTAGAGCCAATTTATAAGAGCACTGATCTCATTCAACTCCCAAAGGTCCTAACTCCTAACATGGTAACTTTGGGGATTATGTTTCAACATGTAGATTTGCAGCGGGGACACGATTATTCAGACCATAGCATCATGCTTTGACAGCTGAAAGGGATTTCTTTTTAAAAACTCGGAAAATATTGGAAAGTCTAAAATTAACCTAATTAATGAAGTTGAGTTTAGAGAGACAATAGATAACTTGTAATAGAAAATATATCCTTTTCAATAATTCATGAAAGAGAAATTGATATCTGCTGGGACACAAAACCTTATGCCAGAGTAGAAGTAATGAAAGTCATATCTTCTGACTAAAATGTAATAAAACTGTAATTTAATGACAATGGCTTAAACAAAAAGGACTGCCTTTGTGGAAAATGGCAAACATGTCTTAAATAATTATTGGGTTAAAAGGAAACCAAAGTTTCCAGTAAAGAATACTGAGAAAAATTAAAAAAAAAACTCTTTCTGTTAAAATATATATACGATATAATAAAGCTATATGGGGGCAAACTCATAACCTCTTATGCTTAAATTACTTTACAGAGAAATATAAAAAGAACAAGTGCTTCAACAAAATAAAACATAAAATGTTAGCGTTATAGAAATAATAAGTCAAACTAGCAACTGAGAGGAAAACGTAGTTTGATCACTAAAAGCAAAAACTGGTTCTTTGGGGAAAATTTTTCTTTGAAAGAGTATCTCTTAAGTCCATTGCTCTGGTCTAGGAATTAGTAGAAAAGGAATATAAATATATATCTGGAAACGTTACTGAGGCTATCTTTGGTCCCATATTCTCCCCTAAGTACTCAATGTTATCACTGATTTAGAGCCCGAAGTAACCATAGGTCATAGATCCAAAAGGCACACATTCCCTAACAAGCTCATAACTTCCCTATAACCTGAATTCTACTTGCTTTTCGTCTGCTCAGTTTTTGTCCCATGAACACTACCCACGAACAACCAGAGATTCTCTCAATATGTTTATAATCAATTTTTCTTAAGCCGTAACTCCTCCTTCTGTGTTTAGCATGGATAGATGTATTTCTCTCTCTAAAACAGGTATCCTTCAAACTGACATGTTCTCATACCTCTCCCTCACTGCTCTGGTGGCCCTCTGCTGCCCTCTCTTGGTTCAAGGCTACCCTCCCAAGCACTGAGATGTGTGACTTAAGCCTCTGAATAAAACCTCCAAGTGTTTTTGAAATACCTGCATAACTAATCCACAGTTGGTGAGTCTTAGCTTTTAGTAATATAGTGGAATTACAAAGGGTTTTCAGTACTCATAATTCTAGCATATAACTAAAGAAAATTTGCTGACTGTAAAAACAACATATTTATTTGTTTTTACCAAGTAGCTTCAGAAATTCAGCTCAAATCTTTCTAGACTAACCTTAGTTGTCTAGAAAAAAACAAGGTACAGAAATAATGAATATTCCCAATAATTCAGAGATTCTTGATATTTTTGAGTCATAAACGACTATGAAATCAGATGAAAACTATAACTCAGAGGAGTGTGTATTAAAAGGCTATGCACCAGGACAATGAAGTGTGCTTCCACAATCTATTTTCAAGGAAGAACTTGTTGCACCAGTATTGAGGAGTCCTATCTGCAGACATCTTTCAGTTGTTCACTTCTTCAGGAAGACTCGGTTTGCCCAAGGCCACGTGTCCCTTATAGAGGCCTACGTTAATGACTAATTTTTACAGTAGGTAGCTAGCAAGGTCTGAGCAGGGGCGGAGAGGGCTCCCTCAACTCCAACAGGAATGTCAAGTGACCATCAGGTGATAGTCAGGCAGTTGTCACACTGCCTCTCTAAAATAATAATAGATGCTTCCCAGAAAGATCTCAGGAATTTGGCGAGTGAGCTCAAGCATGCACATTAAGAGGCAAAATGGGGGAGTTTAACTGGTATATGACCTTCCAGAAGCATTCCACTGGTAAAGAGAAGAATGCCCAAGTGAGCATGCGTACAACTCCAGTAACACACCGTGCATGAGGACAGGCAGCCCCAAGTGCAGAATAAAGAGAGAAGGGATGAAAGACCGTGGAAGTATGTCAAGATATAAAACCCCAAGTCAAAAGGTCAAACCCCACACTTGTCCTTCAAGTGGCCTGCTTGGGCCTCTTCCTAGTGTACTTTTCTTTCTGCTTTAAAGCTTTTTAATAAACTCACTCCTGCTCTAAAACTTGTCTCAGTCTTTTCTTCTCCCTTATGCCCCTCAGATTTTTTCTTCTGAGGAGGCAAGAATTGAGGTTGCTGCAGACCAGTACAGATTCACTGCTGCTATCACTGATGGGTGATCTTAGCCCCGTTCCGGCAACTCTAAAGGGTTATTCTAGTTCTAGAGCTTCCCCATGGATTCAGCTGAGGCTAAAGCTGGGCTGTATCACAGCACAACTTCTTCCTCTGCCTACTTGTATTAGGCCATTTTTGCTAGCTATAAAGAAATAGCTGAGACTGAGGAATTTATAAAGAAAAGAGCTTGAATTGGCTTATGGTTCTGCAGGCTGTACATGAAGCATAATGCTGCCATCTTCTGGTGAGGGCCTCAGGAAGCTTACAATTATGGTGGAAGACAAAGGGGAGCCAATATATCACATGATGAGAATGGAAGCAAGAAAGAGAGAAAGGAGAGGTCCCAGATTCAAAACAACCAGATCTCTGTGTGAACTAACTGAGAGGAAACTCACTCATCACCAAGAGGCTGGTTCTAAACCACTCATGAGAGACGTTTCTCCGTGATCTAATCATCTCCCGCCAGTCCCCACCTCCAACATTGGGAATCATTTCAACATAAGATTTGGAAGAGGTAAACATCCAAAGCATAATACTGCTACTGTTTTCTTTCCCTCCCTGCCAGTGGTATTGATCTCTTTCGTAAGGGCACACCTTAATAAACATCCTCATGCTAAACTTCATCGCAGAGTCTCCTTCCTGAAGAACCCAACATGTGACAATTACAAAAATAACTCTGTAAAGCAGCATTTTTTCTTTCTCCTGGAAATTATTCTAACGCTACAAGAAGATGCTTTTATAAGTTTGAAAACCATTTCTGGAGGACTTAGACACAATTTGAATGACTCTATAATTTAGCATTTTCCCTTTTTCTTGGAAATTATTCAAAAGCTACAAGAAGAAGTTTTCATAAGTTTGCAAACTATTTTTGAAGAACCTGGATGCATATTTAACTCCCAGACTCCATTTTATATCAAACACTATCAAAAGCGGACGACATTTTTTTGTATACACAAAAAGGGCAGTGAAAACAAGAATCCCTGGTGATAAATCTCAAGAGCAGGGACCCACTGAAAAATAGATCTCAAAAAGCACCAGCAAAACATACTTCCTGAAAGTGTGGGTATACTGTGAAGCCAAAAAGTAATATTCCTTTTTTGTGGCCCTTAGTACAAAGACTGAATGGCTTGAGTTGGCATGTCTTTCCTCTTATATTTTTATAGCTTGGGGCTATAAACATAACTATACAGAAAAACCATATTTACAGGAAGTAACATGACTCTGTAACAGGAAAGGAGAAAGCTTTTGCTCTATGAAAATTAGTTAGCCAGAAACTTTATCTTTGCTTCATATCCCAAAAGAAACCTCTTACAAATAGCCAGTCCAGGAAAGCCTAACTCATTCAATGATGAGTAGTATTTTAAAAGGAGAGAATCCATTTTTAAATTACTATTTTGGCCAGGTTCATGCCTATAATCACAGTACTTTGGGAGGCTAAGGCAGGTGAATCACTTGAGGTCAGTAGTTCAAGACCAGCCTGGCCAGCATGGCAAAACCCCGTTTCTATTAAAAATATGAAAATTAGCTGGGTGTGGTGGCAGGTGCCTGTGATCCCAATTACTCAGGAGGCTGAGGCAGGAGAATAAAGTGAACCTGGGAGGCAGAGGTTGAAGTGAGCCAAGACTGCACCACTGCACTACAGCCTGGGCAACAGAGTGAGACTTGTCTCAAAAATAATAATACTAATAAATAAAATACTATTTTTAAAAGTGTCTTCCTTTACCCCCTTCTTTTGAAAAATCAATTAATTCCTTCTACTGTCCTTTGAGGCAGCTAACATAAGTAGAAACTATAGGACAAAGAAAATATTGGGGCTGTTGAGGTGGGCAGGGCCTAGAAGGCAACTTTCTGGGTCAGGAGTTTGATTACATACAGGAAGAAAAAGCAAATAAGTAAATAAAGTGAGAATAATGAGAACCAAGTTTCTCATTATTGGATAAAGGAGTTACAAATATGAAAAGTCAATGACCAGAATGATCCCTGTGGTATTAAGTTTCAATTACAGTTATCACTGGGAATGCACAATTTCTTAGACAGATAGTTATAGAAGTAGATACAAATGTTTGCTTATGTGAGTGGCAGACATTTTCTACCTCTGCCTGGTGGGAAAGCCTAGAAGCAATTAATCCCAGGAGCAGTGAGCAGACGTAGTGTTCGAATGCTGGTTTCTAAGTATCATTCTTCTCTAATGTAGAACAAGAGTTCCTTGAAGAAATGAAAGAATAATATAAACTGATTTGAGAACAGCCTGGGCAACATGGCAAAACTCCATTTCTACAAAAAAATACAAAAATTAGTTGGCCATAATGGTGTGCCTGTTGTCCCAACTACTTGGGAGGCTGAGGCAGGAGAATCACCTGAGCCCAGGGAGGGAGAGGTTGCAGTGAACCATGATGGCACCACTGTACTCCAGCCTGGGCAACACAGTGAGACCCTGGAAGATCTTGTGCCAGAGAAGAAGAGTTTAAACAAAAGAATATGATGGGAAAAAGTAAAAGACAGGATTCAGCTTCTAGGTGGGAGGTTTCCCCATTTGCCAAATATGTAGCAAATAGAGCAACAAGATAAATAATTATTATAACAATAGATTATAAACTCATTAAATAAACAGAAATATACAAGTAGATGTGTATTTTTTGTTTGTGCACATTTATGCGAGTGTGTGTGTATATAAATATATATATATGAGAGAAAAAGCTATTACTTCTAGCCAAATACAAATTAAATGTAGAAAGAATGATGAAATGAGAAAACTACAATTTGGCACTCATTATAAGAAGAACATATTGAGGTAAAAACCATGGATGGATGCTGAAATGAATGGGTAATTATTGAGGAACAGGATATTTACAGTCTAAAAACATCTCCCTCCAGAGAGAAACAGAAACTTTACAATTGAGAAACCTGGAAGATGTCACTTTAAATGAGTGATAAATGTGTTATCATCAGTAATGGGACAAATCAGCACCACATGTTTACTGATACAGTATTAATACAATGAGAAGAACACAGCATCGCTTCTCTCATATTCCGATCCCCAATGCCTAAGCTGTGACTTACCTCATTCAGGCTGCTATAACCAAAAACCTTAAACTGGGTAGTGTATAAACAACAGAAATTTGTTTCTCACATTTCTGGAGGTTGGGAAGTCTATGATCAAGGTGTTAACAGATTTGGTGTCTGGTGAGGGTCTGCTTCCAGTGAAGATTAAAGGGTCATCCTAGTGCCAGAGCTTCCCCATGGAGTCAGCTGATGCTACAGCTGGGCCTGTCTCAAAACACAACAAAACAACACCTTCTTGCTGTGTCTTCACATGGTAGAAGAGCTACTTAGCTCTCTGGAGTCTCCTTTATAAGAGCATAAATCCCAATCATGAGGGCTCTCCCCTAACAATCTCATCACCTCCCAAAAGGCCCCACCTTCTAATACTATCACACTGGTGATTAGGTTTCAATGTATGAATTTTGGGGGTGAACACAAACATGAATATTCAGAACATAACTAGCTGAATCTAATCACAAAGAAACATCAGATGAATCTAAACATAAGAGGTATGATACAATTTAACTAACTTTCATTCTTCAAAAATATAACAAGGTCATGAAAGAAAAGACTGAGTATGAGTTCTACATTGCCAGGTAATCAAGAGACATGACAACTAAATGCAACATGTAATCCTCCATTGGACCCTGGACCAGATAAACTATTTATTTGTTTGTTATAAAATATATCACTGGGACAATTGGCAAAAATGTGAATATGCTCAATGTATAGAAAGAAGCATTTTACCTATTAATTTTCTGATTTTGGTACATTGTGGTTATGCAGTAAAATGCTTTTACATTTGAAGAAATACATATTTATGTAGTTACATGAAATATAGCATCATGTTTACAACTTATTTTTAATTGATTCAGAAAAATAGTAGTTACATAGATAGATAGACAGATAGATAGATAGATAGATAGATAGATAGATAGATAGATAGACAGTAAATGTGGCAAAAGGTTAACATTTGGGGGATTGGGATAAAGGATAGATGGAATTCTTCATACTATTATAATTTTTCTGCAAATCTAGAATATTTCAACTAAGACATTTTAAAACACAGTACTTTTAGAAAGCAAAAGTAAAATTACATGAAAAATGTCATGGTGCAGATTAAAACTGTGATCAAATACTCTGTCATAAAATTAAAAACTTAATACAATTATCTATAACTAGAATACCATAAAGCAGAAATGTTAGAAATTGAGGAAGAAATGGTAAGGCAATAAAAGGAGATACACAACACTAGTAGAAAAACTAAAAAGAAACAATAGAAAAAGAAAAAAAACATACACACAAAAAACTAATATGAGAAATGAAATTAGAAGGAATCTAATGGAAGTGAGATACTATTGGAACATAGAGGATGAAACTTAAAAATGAAAAAGTACAACAGTTATAAGCTTAAAATGCATTACACATGAAATAATATAGAAGATGAGGGTGGATCAAGCAACTATGGTTGGAATCCTCAAAAAAGAAACCAAGAGAACAAATAATTGCATAATATTTTAAAATGCCATACTTATTACTCTGAAAGAAAGATAACAATAATTGAATTGAGACTGGTTTAGGGGGAATAAAATGACTGGAGGACCTTTTATTTTCTGAAACAATCAGAAATGATGAAACTGGACTCAAGACTTTTTCAATTTCTGCAGAAAGAAGCTAGCTTCTTTAATAGGGACAGTGATGGATTTAAAAACTTTATTTTTAAGTTTGGCTATTCAATTTATCAGCTACATTTGTTTTTATTTTTATTTTAGAGTCGGAAGGGTAATGTGGAGGTTTGTTACATGGGTATATTATGTGATGAATTGGCCACATTTGTGTACGTGTCTATGAATGTTATTTCTAGAAAGAAACAATCATTTGGCACCAGAAATTTCTCCTAAGAAAAGACATATGTTGTAAATTTGGGGAAAAAAATAGAAGAGAGACAATTTTTGGTGACAATTACTTCCATGCAAAAAGACAAAAGGCAAGATGTAGAGCAATAATCCAAAAGTTACAGTGAATCCAACCATGCTACCAAAGCATAGTCATCGCTAATTCATGATAAAGACTTCAACAGATGCAACATTCAATCCTCAGGCACTCGACTGCTAATGATTTCTGCCACTATCCTTCAAGTCATTAGCCCGAACTTCATCTTCTGCTTTAACACTGCCTTTGATGGCTCTGCTATTAAACTAGCCATCCTTACTAGATTCTACTCTCTTCTAGCTTCGAATTGGAAATGTGTTAACCACTCTCCTTTGTAACTACATGTGACTTTTTGTTTGCCATGTGTACTTCCCTTAGATCCTGATTTCTGTATTCCAGTCACACACGACTGATGTTATCTTGAGGCCTAATTATTCCAGAAAATTTAATGCTGTTTTTACTGCTGATACGTCTATCTTTTATCAAAAGAATGATGCTACTTTGATACATTAGTTTGTTCTAATATTTTAACCTAAACCTTCAAAATAAATACTTTATAGATGACTAGCTCTTCTATTTTCAGTGAGATTTTAATTTTCCTTTGGGAAATAATTTCAAAGTACAAATATTTAGGCATCTTATTTATATCTCATGTAATAGATTAATTCAGTTTTTCGATTTTATCTCATTTTATTCTCAGTAAAAATATAGACCACCTAGCTACCACATTCCAGCAAAAAAAAAAAAAAAAAAAAATTTTGTTAAAAGAAAAACTTCAGCTGAATTAAATTTAAAGGAGTTTAATTGAGCAATGCACGATTCACAAATCAGGCAGCCCCCAGAATTACAGCAGATTCAGAGACTCTAGAGCAGCCACATGGTGGAAGAAGATTTATAGGCCAAGAAAAGGGAAGTGAAGTACAGAAATTGGAAGTGAGGTACAGAAACAACCAGATTGATTACAGCTTAGCATTTGCCTTATTTGAAGACAGTTTGAACACTAGGCAGTGTATGAGCGGTTCAAGTTCAGCTGCTAGGTTTGGCCAAGACTCATCTATTGTTTCTGGCGCATACTCCTAAGTTAGGTTTTCAATCTTGTCTACCTATTAAGTTAGGTTGCAGTTCATCCACAAGGACTCAAATACAAAAGTACGGAGTCCTTCTCAGGCCATATTTAGTTTGCTTTAAAACATTAATAGTGTTTTCCTAAATGATGATCCATGGGATGTGATATGTTGTTTTGTTTCAGGGTTTGAGATCACATACATTTAAGAAACATTGTATTAAACAATATTAAATGATTTTATTTATGGCAGTATTTGTCAAAGTCTTAAAAAAATGTGTGCTGTGAATTTCTGATAAGGAAAGTAGCAAATCTACTGAAAATGATCCCTTCACTTTGGGACTGTCCCTTTTTATTTCAGGATTCTTCTTTTTATAAGAATAAATAACTCCTCTTACTGTATCCGTTCTTCACAGAATACATCTTCCAAAAATTAAGTTATATTTATTCCTTGCAATTGCTCCTGTTCCAAGAGTTAATGAAAATGATTCTCAGTTAAGATGTAAAGTGGTCTCTGATTTCTAAGGCAAAATTCCACTTTTCAAAACAAGTACATAAACCAAGCATATGAAATTATTTTATACAATGTGGTTGGTGTTCATGTAATTTTCTTCACATTAGCTTTTAGATATTTGATAAAGGTGTTTTTGACCTTAGAATAGTATTTAAAAGTATATGAGTATATTTACTGCAAGAGTGTTTTTTTTTTTCTTTATATACTGCAAGAATGTTGTGTGGAAAATATGCAAGGCACAAGCAAATGCATTAATTCATTCAATTGTTTACCAAGCCCCTTCTCCATGTCAAGCACTAGGCCAGGTGATGGCAGTAAAACTCTACAAATTAATCTGGCCTCTGCCCTCAAAGACCTTTGTGTACAGATGGGTTCTATCCTAGCTATGCTAGGGTGGCAGAATATGCCACAGCAAACTTTCCACTTTGGCACAAGGATTACTTTCAGCTGAAGACAAATGAGAACAAGATGATACAAGAAAAGTTCTCTGTTCTCCTTCTGTCGTCTAAAAGCAGGACATAAATTTACAAAGTTGTCCCCCGCTTTCTACAAGGAAAGACAAAACTTAATTACCAGAGACAGCTTTAGACCCTTACGGCCTGTAGACAGAATCAGAGGAATGTATATAACAAACTTTGCTAACTAGCCTTTATTTATCTAGTTTCCCATATATTTGCCTTCCCACAATTTGCCACTCCTAGAGACACCTGTCACTTCTAAAAATTGTTTCTTTGCTGAAATCCTATGTAAGTCCAAGTTCTAACCAAACCTTTGAGTTACTCATCTCTGGGTATATGTTACATGCACAATGCATGTGTTAATAAACTTTTGGGTTTTTTTTTTCTCTTATTTTGCTGCCTTTTGTCAATTTAATTTAGAGGACTCTAACCAGAAAACCTAGGAGTGTATTAGGAAATAATTTTTCATCTTCTATATGCATACACAAAATTTGTCTGAGGCATTATGATATGTGGCAGATAATTGTAAAAATTATTTCTGTTTTCAGTAGCATTCATTCTAATGTATTCAGGGGATGTTTCAACTTGTAATTAAGGATTATTGCTCTCCCATAATCAAAAATTGATATAATGTATTTATAGTTGTTTAAATTACTTCCATCAAATTTTAGACAAATGTTCTTTATGCTGTATACTGAAACTTTTTGTCTGGTTTAAAATTAAAAGTAAGGAAGCTACACATGAAAAAGAGATAACTTACTAAAAATTTAATACTTCAACAAATCATTCTTTTAAAAAATAGTCTCCAGGTTCTGGTTTATTAAGATAATTTTAAATAAATTTATATGATTAAGACAAGCAGGCTGGTTGATTCCCTATTTTAAGATGGTCTAAAGGAAACGATAAAGCCCCTCACTCAAGTACTAGCTCATTTAACTTTCAGCCAATCAGTGACAAGAGATCCAAGAAACTATTAACAGCAAGCTCCTATTTCAGGGGGCTAGGGATTTCCCCAGAGCCTTGCATGTGCAGTTGAACTTAAAATCCAACCTAAAGTGGCCTGGTGTAGTGGCTCACGCCTGTAATCCCAGCACGTTGGGAGACTGAGGCAGGCAGATCATGAGGTCAGGAGTTCGAGACCAGCCTGACCAACTTGGTGAAACCCCGTCTCTACTAAAAATACAAAAATTAGCCGGGTGTGGTGGCACACGCCTATAATCCCAGCTACTCAGGAGGGTGAGGCAGGAGAATTGCTTGAACCCGGGAACCCGGGAAGTGGAGGTTGCAGTAAGCCAAGATCATACCACTACACTCCAGCTTGGGTGACAGAAAAAGATTCCGTCTTAAAAAAAAAAAAAACCTAAAGTTACCTCTTCCTCATTTTAATGCTAAAATAATTCATACCCAAGGGTGGAGATTTTAAATGCTAATGTTACATGCAATGTATGGAGAAGTATGTTGAGCTACTGTGCAAGCACTAGAGAAAACTGTCCTATATATGCCCTAATATAACCTTTCCCTATGAAAAGAGTCTATAAAATTAACCCACACACTACCCTCAGGCAACAGCCAACTCCTTTTTTCTTTCTCAGTGCTAGCTCCCTTGTGTACAAGCTGGAATAAAATTAAACTTACCTTTGCTGCTGTGTTCTGTGATGTCTTTTGATTTCAATATTGCGAGATTACAAAAACCATGGGTGTTGATAACATAATTAGCATATTTTTGACACAGTTAACTACAGGTAAAATAGGAAGCCAAAGCAATATTAAAAAAAAATTGAACTAATTTCAGACTTCAGAAAAGTTGCAAACGCTATACAAAAATTTTCTATGTATCTTTCACCTTTATTCACCAAATATTAAAATTTTATCTTGTTCACACAATGTGTGTGTATGTACACACATACAAAACAGTGTATGTGCATGTACACACACACACACATACAAAATGTGTACGTACACACATACAAAACATGTTTTGTAAACCATTTGAGAAAAAATTTCCAACATGATCCTATTTACTCCTATATACTTCAATGTACATTTCCAAAAATACAACACTTTTCTACATAACCACATTATAACAATCAAAAACAGAAAATCAGTTTTGATATGATACTGCTTTGTAATTCACAAGCCCCATTCAAATTTTGCTAATTGTCTAAATAATGTTCTTCACAGCAATAACAGTAATTATTTATTATCATTGTTATTTCTGCTCCAGTATCTAATCCATGATTACATGTGGCATTTAGTTGTCAAGTCTCTGGTCTCCTTTAATTTGGGCAGTTTCTTAGTCCTTTTCTTTCATGACCTAGATATTTTGAAAAGTACAAGCCATTTATGTTGCATAATGTCCTTTAATTTGGGTTTGTCTGATGTTTCTTCATGATTTATTCCCGTTTATAGGTTTTTGGCAAAAATGTCTCAGGAGTGATAGTGCTCACTCCTCAGTGTATTACATTAGAAGACACATGAAATCTATTTGTTCTATTACTGGTGATCTTAAAACTTTGATCTTTTGGATAAGGTGTCTGTCAGGTTTTCCACTGAAAAGCTTTTTTAAATTTCTGTGGGCTTTTCTATACACTTACATAATCATGGGCTTGATTTGATGCAAGGAGTTTGACTAAGTGATATCTTAAGATTTACTCAATTTAACTTCATTTTATGATATTTCTATATTAAGTTCTTTAAAAAGAACACCAAAAGATTATTTTTATACGTCAGATTTTGTGGTATGTACAATATCACTTTACAATCAACACACATGCATGTCTATGATTAGTAACGATGTGGATTTTAGTACCACTGTGAAAATGAAAGTGTGCCTACTAAGCTTTAGAGAGTAACCTTTACATTTAACAGAAAAATATCTGTACCGTAAGAAATGGAGATGAACACTACAACCCACTAAAAATTGTTTGAAAAAAATTCTTAGAAATATAAGGCATAGCCATCAAATAGATCAAAGGGAAGAGATAGAAATGGAGTAAATACTCTGGGCATATAAATAGAACATGACATTTTTCTAGGATCACTATTACTACATTTTCAAAAAATTTATTCCCTTTGGATTAAGTAAATAACTTGAATAGAAAAAGGTACATGAAGCATTATTTAATGGGATGTTTTACATTACTTTTCATATTAAGCTTTCAGATTCTGGTTTTGTTATGTAATTAAGAGCACATCTCCATTTGGACCAGCACATTTCAAATGTCTAATAGTCCCTGTATTGGACAATGCAGGTCTATAAGCTGAAGGAGAAAGTTGAGAAAATTATCCAGGTGATACAAGCTAAACAAGCAAGCAATCATATTTTTCTTTGTATAAGTTATTTAGATATTTCAGATAAAGTGAAGAAGAATGGTGCATTCCGGCCCAGACACTATGCTTTTCTCGTGGTCTTCACAACCCACTGACCAGGAGATTCCCTCCGGTGCCTATGCCACCAGGGCCCTGGGTTTCAAGTACAAAACTCGGTGGCTGTTTGGGCAGACACTGAGCTAGCTGCAGGAGTTTTTTTGTTTTTTTGTTTTTTGTTTTTTCTTACTCCAGATTTTAAGCACCTCTCTAAAACACTTTCTCCTATTGGCATTTAATCCATGGTTGTATTCATATAAAGATCCAATGGGAAAGTTCATTATTTTGGACTCCATTTGTATGTGAAAGCTACTTCTTAAAGCATAATTCCCCCTGCCACATATTATGTTAAGTGACTCTAATTATGTTTTTTCTCTTACTAAACACTACCATTTGGAATTGCTGAACAATGTGCAGTGTCCAGCCATGTCCATATCAGAGCATACCATAGAATTGAACTATGGAGTACCCTCCCATGGCATCTAAACTGCTGGATGAGTATTGCTGAGAAGTGGAAATGTCCCTAGCATTTGTATAAATGATGCTGGGAGTGCTCTCTCCATGGCAGAGAAAATAGGTAGAGAGAATTCTGCTCTCAGCTCTACAACCACTGAGATGATTTTAAAAACTGCAGGATTCCTAGAAAGACTGGATTCTGCTGCAAAATACAAGTAAGTCAGGCCAACTGAGGCAGAAAATTTCCTTCAGGAGATGTCGATTAAAAAAATGGCCTGTGATTGGTTCATACATAAGCTTCATCTGACATTACATCTTTAAAAAGATAGGACTTTTCTGGAGAAAAGGGACAGACCCATGAGCAAGAATGGAAACTAGTGGAAGCCAGCCTTCGCTATAACAGGACTCAGAATGAGAGCCTGGGAAAAATAATACAACAAATGATACAGCCACATGCTACCAAACAGCTAAGTCTAGGATTTCTGCAGGTGATGCAAAGTGGGTTACGGAATATGAAGACCTTAATACCAGAAAATATTAGGAAGCTTTATGGACAAATTAAGACCTTACCAGTGACTTACCAGGTTGGCCCTGAAGGGGTGTCCATACTTTGTTGTAATCGCTTTTGAAGTTAAAGCAAATCTTCAACGGGGTAAAACCTGTAAGGAAAAAGTACCCGAAGTTCTTGATCATTCAGCGGAAAGAGCTTTAGGTATGAATTTGCCAAGTGTTATATGCAGTAATGGACAATACAGTCAGTGGAGTGAGGTGTAGAGAATTGGGTAAGAATAAAAACACTGTCTGAAGTCGCTTGAGATCAGGCCACTTAAAATGTCAGGGCCTCTGGATATCATTCTATTCTTACAATTAATTCTGGAGAAAAGAAAGCAGCTAAGGCCATAGAAACTTGGGTGAATAAAAAAGAAATCAGGATAAATTGGCTAAAACAACATCATGGAGTATTTGGATTATTGGAAAATAAAGTCAAATCTGGCAAATTTCATACATATAGTATAGTACTTTGATAGCCTAAATGATTATCAGAATATGACATTTATCCTTCTTACAAATCTCTCCTATTTGATTTTTATAGAAGAAATCAATTTAGGTTCAATACCTAAAGCAAATGCACAGCCTTAAAACCACTTTATCTAAAATATCTAAATAACTTATACAGAGAAAAATATGATTGCTTGCTTGTTTAGCTTGTATCACTTGGATAATTGCCTCAACTTTCTCCTTCAGCTTATAGACCTGCATTTGAAATGTGCTGGTCCAAATGGAGATGTGCTCTTAATTATATAACACAACCAGATTCTGAAGACTTAATATGAAAAATAATGTACAACATCCCATTAATAATTTTTATATTAATGTTGTTGAAATATTTTGGATATACTGAGTGTAATTAAATGCATCTTTAAAATTAATTTCATCTGTTTCTTTTAATACAGCTACAAAAATTTTAAATTACAAATGTGACTCACATTTCATTTCTATTGGAAGGTGCTGATTTAGAAATTGCCTTAATAACACATTTAATAAGAACTCAAAAATCTGATGAGTGCCAAATAGAAGTAGTTGATTTCTTTCTGCAGCACAATAAATAACGTTTTGGGTGAATGAATGTAAAGAATTTCTTCAGTATATACTTTCATTATATTTTATCAAGGTTAATACATCTGCCTTTGAGAAGTGAAATGTTTTAGAAATGCCATTAACAATTTTTCAAGAAGTCATTCCCTTCTCAATGATTATAAAACAGTACATTAAATATTAGACACATATTTGAATTCGCTATCCACTTTATTATTTACACAGTGAATATTTCCTTTTTTCCTGAATTTATGTATGTTCTGACTGAAATAAACATATTTTTGTAGACATCTATTTCACTGGTATAAACATATCTCCTAGTTATGGAATTACAGACTTAGATTTCAGCAAAAGAAGAAAATCAGTGTGGAAAGAAAGTTCACTTGCTATTTTAACATTAAGAGCATAACTGAAGAGAGTTTTTATACATTTGACACTATATCTTAGTTTTTGAGTTATTTTCCAAAAGTATCAATGTCTGTCTTAACAAATAAAAGCATGTCTTTAATCAGAATTTGGTCTCTTCCAAATCTAAGTTTATACTGACCCCTATGGGTTACTGTGTCCTAATCTATTTTTGGCTTACCCTTTCAGAATATCTGGTGAAATACTTCAACATGTTTACATTTAAGATATAATTAATTTAGGGTGAAAGCCATAAAATACTTTTTATATTTTTGTTCTCCTTGGATTATATAACAAACTATGCACAAATTTTATTCATCCTTTAACTATTGTGGAGGGCCAAGATGTTTCAGTCCTCACTACATTTAGTGTTGATGTACTAAGGACAAGAGAACTAAGCAGTATAATTTCTAATTTCCAGAAAAATATGACCTGATTATTTTTCCTTAAAATCTGTTACACTTTCACAATATTTCAGAGATATAGATCATTTATTAGGATAAAAATTAAAGTTTATACAGAGATTTGTGTAAAGGCAGGAAGGATTATGGGACCAAAGATGAGTCTAATTTTAGTCAACCTTGATGGAGACACACTGATTCTAGGTTACACTGGGAATTTTTAATGTGATATACAGGATTCTAAACCATATCCTTATGGATTGATTATTTACTTTTACTTTTTTTTTTAATTTTTCTAAGACAGAGTCTCACTCTGTTACCAAGGCTGGAGAGCAGTGGCGCGATCTCAGCTTACTGCAACCTCTGCCTCCCAGGTTCGAGCGATTCTCCTGCCTCAGCCTCCTGAGTAGCTGGGACTACAGGCGCAAGCCACCACGTCCAGCTAATTTTTGTATTTTTAGTAGAGATGGGGTTTCACAGTGTTGGCCAGGCTGTTCGCAAACTCTTGACCTCAGGTGATCCACCCATCTCGGGCTCCCAAAGTGCTGGGATTACAGGCATAAGCCACGACGCCTGGCCTATTTTAACTTTTATAGAGATGAAGTCTCACTATGTTGCCTAGGTTGGTCTCTAACTCCTGTGATCAAGCTATCCTCCTGCTTCAGTCTCCGGAGTGTTGGAATTAAGATGTGAGTCACTGCACCCAGCATAACCTTATGGATTTCAACAGGAATTACAAGAGGTGGTGAAAGGTTATAGACATTTATTTTCCTTTATGTTGAAGATGTGGTTTTATTACCATGCTGGTGAATTCTGAAAATAAAATTATTATTTTTAGTATTCTCTCAAAAATTGAATGCGCCAGGCATTTTGGCACGTGCCTGAAATCCCAGCTAGTCAGGAGGCTGAGGCTGCAGTGAGCTAAGATCAGGCCACTGCACTCCAGACAGAGGTTGCAGGATAATCGCTGGAACTTGGGAGGTGGAGGTTGCAGTGAGCCGAGATCAGGCCACTGAACTCAAGCCTGGGCAATAGAGCAAGCCTACGTCTCAAAACAATAACAACAAACCGAAATGACTGATAATTGACAAATCTATATTTGAGAGTAACTTATATAAACCTAAATTTTGTACCTAAATCATTCTGAAATTACATTGGTTAATATTGATTTTTGTGAATCCATTATTGAAATTTTTACTATGACTAGGATAAGCTTGGTAATCCTGCTTTACATTTTTCTCAGGGTACAATAATCACAACTATAGTTTATCTGGGAGATTCTTTATTTACCCATATGTGAGAATGAACCTGGACTATCTTCTAAGGAAAACCTTAAGCCTGACTATAGTACTCAATAGTTCTCCCAGCCCATTTCTTTGCATGTCTATTCTGACAAGTATTTTGGTCTTTCTCTTGAATTTCCTTAAGAGACTATTAATTTTCCATACCATTTATTTGAATGTTAAAGTTTATGTCTTGTCCTTAATTGATAACACAGAGCATTCATGCTCTGATTCTTGACAGAGAACATAACCTTCAGCTCTCTGATGCCACATATGGAACAAAGGTTTAATCATGAGAAAAGATATTCTAGGAAGGCTACCAGAAGGCTATGAAGTCCATCCTTCCCTCCATCAGTATTTCTTAAACTATATTTCACAGAATAACTACAATGCATATTAATACATGTTTCATCAGAAAAAAAAAAAGATTTTTTAAGGTCAAGTTTAGAGAACATTAGGAGTGAAGGAATTCAACATGCTAATATGCAACATCAGTCACAAGAGAATATAACAGGCAGTACTATCCAAGCTTATCTGAAAACTTTTTCCAGCATGTCTACTTAGTAACATTCTCAAAAAAAATCAGCATTCCAATTTTTTTTGGTTTTTTTGGCATACTAGCCCTTAATCAAGTCAGAGAACTGAGTTATTAGATAGCATGGCTTTGTTTGTTTGTTTGTTTGTTTTGAGACAGAGTTTTGCTCTTGTCGCCTAGGCCGGAATGCAGTGGCACGATCTCAGCTCACCGCAACCTCTGCCTCCTGGGTTCAAGCGATTCTCCAGCCTCAGTCTCCCAAGTAGTTGGGATTACAGAGATGTGCCACCGTGCCTTGCTAATTTTGTATTTTTAGTAGGAACAGGTTTTTGCCACGTTGGCCAGGCTGGTCTGGAACTCCTGACCTCAGGTGATCTGCCTGCCTCAGCCTCCCAACGTGCTGAGATTACAGGTGTGAGCCACCATGCTCGGCTAGATAGAATGTTTTTTACTAATGTACTTACTTAGACTAATTTGTATTTTGGCATTGTATGTTATATGTGTGCTACAGGAAGTCGCCTGGAGAAATGGGTGCTCCTACTAATAGCTGGTATACATTGAGAAAACTATGCTTTGAGCTGTGTTTGGGTTGATATTTGAAGAAGTCATCATTTCAATTTTCCTTCATAGTTGGCAAAGAGTAAAACAAGACTGATGTCGAAGACTTTTCTAATGAATAAAACAGTTTATAATTTATATACTGTCGTGTCTAATGTTGTATATATAACAACTTAAGTGAGCAAATTCCACTCCACATAGCCTACAGGTTAAATAAAAGTAAATTTTTTTTTAATGTATTTCAAGGCCAAGTGTTACATTCCAGAAAGATTAACAAGGACTTTTGTATTTAACTCTGGATATCTCAGGTGAAAAAACTCTATTGAATAGTGCAAGAACTTACGAATATCTCAGAAACCCTCTTGAACGTAGCAAGAGACAAGAACCTGCGCTAATTTAAATTTTAAAAGACCCATTCTCCATTTGTCTAATCAACATATTCAACCTTAAAGTTACTTGCATATAAGTCTTGTCTCCTTCTCTGATACTTTGAAAAGTTTAAGGACTTGAGATAATAGGATTCTTTTCTCCCATAAATAACATATTACTTTAAGTTTAGCATAATTAAAAATATTGTTAGGTTTGTAATTTCCATTTCCACAAATCTTTTTTTTTTTTTTTTTTTTTTTTTTTTTTTTTTTTTTGAGACAGAGTCTCACTCTGTGGCCCAGGCTGGAGGGCAGTGGACCAATCTCGGCTCACTGCAACCTCTGCCTCCCGGGTTCAAGCAATTGTCCTGCCTCGCCTCCTGAGTAGATGGGATCACACGCGCATGCCACCAGGCCCGGCTAATTTTTTGTAGTTTTAGTAGAGATGGGGTTTCACCATGCTGGCCAGGCTGGTCTTGAACTCCTGACCTTGTGACCCACCCACCTTGGCCTCCCAAAGTTCTGGGATTACAGGCATTTCCACAATTCTTTAAACCTTATGGATGCTCTATTATAATACTTTAAGAGTGGTCTACAAAACCACTGATAAGGCAAAGAAGAATAAGGCAAGATTGTCCCTTAGTGGTTACAATAATTAGGAGTAGGGATTCTGACATTCTTCCAGATTCTTAGGTGTTTACCCCACCTCGACCCATGCCATTTTTGTAGATTTTACATCACTTTCTTATTATTAGTTATAGGAATGACTATTTCAAGTTTGAGCTGTTTCCCAGAATATTTTCAAAAACCAATAACTCTAAAAAAACCTGGAACTTTTATAGGAATGCATTCCCTGCAGATGTGCATCATCACCTAATACGCAAGGGTTCCACATGCCTCAACAGCTCATGACATTCGAAACCAACGTATGAGTTTGATAATTAGTATGTCTTATCTAATTAAAAATATTTTTAATGTGCAAATTTTTTGTAACATCTTAACAGCACAAGAAATTAAAATATAAGTCAATAGCAAACAGAAATGATACAGAGAAACTGAAGCACATAGATGAATGATAAATATCCCAATAAAACTTGTTCCAGGCAGCGGGTTGCAGGAATACGTTGTGAACATAAGCGCAAAATAGGATGCAAAAGTGGGAAAAATAGGAAATAAGTGGAGTTAGGACGGACAAACACTAAGAAAGAGGAAGCAATCCCCTAAAAAGCAGAGAGGCTCCTCAGATGAAGGAGGGCAAAACGTCAACCACCACCTCAGCTCTGTTGTCTACTAATGCCCAAATTCAAGTTAATGGTAGGTAAAGGTTGGTTTTGCTCACACCGTTTTCTTAAGTTGGCAAACTACCGTCAGATCCACACTAGCCTTAAGTTCCCAGCCAGCAGTCCTTGGGAAATTTTCCAGGAAGGAGGACAGCCGGGCCATCTAGTGACGCGCACGCGCAATCTCAGCGCTGCCCGCTCCGTGTCTTATCCCACCCTGGCCTGGAAGGAAGTGACGCGAGGCTGAGGGGCGGGTTGAGCTCTGTGCCGGAAGTGTCTCGCAAATAGTAAATAATCTCGGAAAGGCGAGAAAGGCGCTGTCTCCATCTTGTCTGTATCCGCTGCTCTGGTGACGTTGTGGAGATGGGGAGCGTCCTGGGGCTGTGCTCCATGGCGAGCTGGGTAAGGTGCTTTTTGCGGCCTCTGGGTGCTAGTGGGAGAGACTAAAGAGAAGGCGACCCGAGCCGGGGTTGGGTGAGCCCGGCGGGAATGTGGTGCCCCACCCAACAGGGAGTGCCCTCTCTGTCCCCGTTTTCTTCTCGTCTCCTCTCGTCACTCAGAGTTCGCTTCAGAGCTTTGGGTCTTGCGAAGAACTGATCACTGGCCGTAAGGTGTAGTGGCGATGGGAAGATGACCCAAATTGAGGAAGAGAACTAGAATAGTACCCCTCCCCCACCCCTGCTTGGTGAGCGCTGTCTCCCATTCTTTCAGGCCCCTTTTCATGGTTTTGTTTGTATCTGCCTAAGCCATCTCTACAAAGGTCTTTGCTCCTTTCCTTCTGTGGGGTACCCACTCTGTTGTCTTCTCTTTCCCGGCGACCTCAGACTGCCGCACTGTCGTTCATGGATTCATGTCGCCCTCTTTGTTCTGTGGCGCAGATTATGATTAAAAAGTGCTTGTCGTCATTTGGGACCGCCTGGCAGTAATGTTAATTTAGTAATACTGTTTTTGAAACAAGTAGTCATAGCTCTGTCATGACTGTTTGAAGTGTCAATTTCAAATTTCAGCTTAAAATTGAAATTTCAGATGACACGCACATGTTTTGTGCCTAAAGACCAAATTGCCATTAGGCACAAGGCATGCGTGTGTCATCTGAAATTTCATGCTTAATTCGCTGTACATTACATTTTCATTAAAGGATTGTTAGAGTAAAACTATTTTCAGTATAGTGGCAAGACTTTGGTCCATGTGGCATAAATTTATTTCAGTTTATTTAAAATAATCTCTGCCCCCTCCAAAATAGTAGGCAAAACATTGGCAGTGCAGTTAATAAAAGATATTTGTAATTTTAGGCGAGGTATTTGGATTCAAATCACTTTTCTTTAGTCTGGAATTTCTTAATTCTGTTTCTAACAATTGCTTTTCTGACTTCCCAAATAATTCCGTTATATATACTCTTTTCAAAAAGGTTTTCATATGTCTTGAACTAAAAATGTTGAATTTTAATCAAATAATGATGTGGAGATTATTACTCCAGCCAGTCTGTTCTCTTGATTACATGATATTTCTTCTTGCACGGAAACCTGGAATATTTTCTCTTAAGATATTAGAGAGTTTATTGACTTTCATACAAAGGCATATTTAGTGTAATAAACAGTTTTGAAAGCTGGTAATTGATTATCATGTAAGATTGTTTTCATCGGTTTTTATTGGAAGATGTTACGCAGTTTAATTTGTAATGTCGTATCTTGCCCACTTATGAAGTAGGCATGCTGTAGTTTTTTTTGTATATAATAGAGATTTAAAAGATGAGATACATGTTTTCCGTTTTACAATATAGATCGCCACCTTTATTGATTAGAAGAATGTCCGTGATAAAATTGACACTACCTTTTAGTTTCTGTGTTAATAGCGAAGTAAATTAAAAAGGTAGCAGTGAGGCAGTTTTTTAGAGACGGGGGGTCTCAGTGTGTTGGCCGGGCTGAAGTGCAGGGGATAGTCGTAGTGAACTGCAGCTTGGAACTCCTGGGCTCAAGTCTTAGTACCTCAGCCTCCCAGGTAGCTGGGACTACAGGCAGGTGCTACTGTGCCCGGTTTGGAATTTATTTTATTGTTTGCAGTTTCAGTAATCTTTTTCCCTTTTCTTCTTGTGCCTCTGTCTCTATTCATTAATTGTTTGATTTTAGTGCAGGCCGATAGTCATTGAAGGGAACCATCTCTTCCACATTCTTAACAGTTAATGTGCTCATTTACTTAGAGGTTTTGATGAAATTAAAATTTATTCAACTTTTCCAAAGTAACATTCAGGGCCTGCCGCGGTGGCTCACGTCTGAAATCCCAGCACTTTGGGAGGATGAGGTGGATGGATCACTTGATGTCCGGAGTTGGAAACTAGTCTGGTCAATATAGTGAAACCCCATCTCTACTAAAAATACAAAAAAAATTAGCTGGGCGTGGTGGCACATGCCTGTAGTCCCAGCTACTCGGGAGGCTGAGGCAGGAGAATTGCTTGCACCGGGAGACAGAGGTTGCAGTGAGCCGAGATCATGCCACTGCACTCTAGCCTGGGCAACAGAGCAAGACTCCGTCTCAGAAAACAAAACAAAACAAAACAAAAAAACCAAAAATTAGCCGGTTGTGGTGGCGCACAACTGTAATCCCAGCTACTCGGGTGGCTGAGGCAGGAGAATCGCTTAAGCCCAGGAGGCACAGGCTGCAGTGAGCCAAGATGGCGCCACTTCTCTGCAGCCTGGGCGACAGAGTGAGACACTGTGTCCAAAACGAAACAAAACAAAAAACAGACCAAAAAAAAAAAAAGTAAGATTCAAATCATTAAATTAGATCAGGTAAGCCAGAATTAAAAACAAACCAGCCTCATTCGTTGTTAGTACAAGTTTCTGCAGGCTTAATCAAATTTAGTAAGATTTTTCCTTATTAGTAAAATAATTGTAGAAAATGGCTAAACTAAAAAGAGATAAATTATGTGTAATAGCACTGAGCAGAAATTGGAGTGTTAAATTGTTCACTTTTTGTTTGCAGCTAAGAAGAGGCCTAGAATTAGATTGATTATAATCCTTGGTTCATGGCAGTATAATTTTTTATTCATGCATGGTTGTTTCTTTTTTCGATTGGTAATTACTTCAAACATTATAAACATCATACCAACTAATCCTATAACTACAATATTACCAATCACTAATACCTACTTACATGCTTTTCCCCATCCCAGTCTCAACATTGATATTAGTGAGTAGACAGAATTGATTTTTTTTTGAATGACTGAACCTTATATACAATACCTATCAAGATATTTAAGGTAGTTAAGTCGTTAAGAACTAGTGATTACTAAGTGCGTATTTTTTGCCAACCTCTCCTAAATTTTTGTTAATACAGTGACTTGTTTTATAGAAATAATTTATAGTTGCTATGAATGGTCAAGCAATGCAGAGTAGAAGTTAAATAAAAATGTCCCCTCAAAATCTTCCTTCTCTCACAATGCATGGGTGCATTGTGTATTTGTATACACGTGGGTGGATGAATAGACAAAAGTACATTCTTAGGAATGGCAACATTTTAGACATTTTTAAGCAAAGCATTGAAATTAATTTTTCTTGAATTTAACAAAAGAAAAAAAGTAATTCTTGAATCTTAACATTTGTCAAAAGAGTTTCCTAAAAAGATTCTTCTAAGGAGATGTTTCTATAGCAGTGATTCTCAACTGGACACAGTTTGGCTCCCCAGTGGGCATTTGGCAATATCTGTAGACATTTTTCATTGTCACAACCTAGGGTGAGGGGTGCCACTAGCATCTAGTTAGTTGGTAGAGGACAGGGATGCTGCTAAATCTACAATGTATAGGATAGCCCCCAACAACAAATAATTATTCAGCCCAAAATATCAATAATACCATGGTTAAGAAAGCCTGTTTTAAGTTTAAGAAAAACATTGTATAAAACATTGAAGTTGGAGTAAATTTTTAAGGACATTTTAATTTTAGATTCACTTCTCTGAAAAGTGGAATAAATCAATATTCACCCATTCCCCTAGTTCCCAGGGTTAATTAATTGTATGATTTTCAAATTTTTTAATTCATAATTCTGTATGTACATATTTCTCTGTGTGCTTAAGAAAAATAGTACCACTCCCATTTCCACCCTTTGGAGACAGTATTTCTTTTGGTATTTATTGCCACATTTCTAATTAACATACATATAGTGTATTCTTGATTTTATTTGTTTGTTTTAGACACTGTCTTCTAACTATGGAAGATGAAGATTTAGCAATCATCCCTTGATTTCAACTGGCCCTCATCCCTACCCCCACCAAAATCACATACACTCATTGATGTCCCCATAGCTTTCCATAATACTAAATAATTATGGTAAATGAACATTATTGTGACTATTTATATAAGTTTATATCTGTAAAGCCTATAGTAAGCACTTAAATATTAGTTCTTTATTTGTGTAATGCTCTTCATAGGTCAGCCTTGTAACAAATATACAAAGACTTTTCCTTTCATGCACAAAATTTTGTGTTCATTGGTTTACTTTCTTTTCTTTTCTTTTTTTGACAGAATCTTGCTCCGTTGCCTAGGCTGGAGTGCAGTGGTGCAAGCTCACTGCGACTTTGGCCTTCCGGGTTCAAGGGATTCACTTGCCTTAGCCTTCTGAGTAGCTGGGATTACAGGCATATGCCACCACACCCAGCTAATTTTTGTATTTTAGTAGAGATGGGATTTTGCCATATTGGCCAGGCTGGTCTCATAACTCCTGGCCTCAAGTGATCCACCTGCCTTGGCCTCCCAAAGTGCTGGGATTATAGGTGTGAACCACCGTGCCCAGCCTATTTTCAGTGTGTTTAAATTATTTGACCTCAGACTTTTCCCCAGCTGTATGCATCTCTCAGATACATGTCATGATTGATCGAACCTTGGAGGTTATCTCTCCCAGAATCATCTGACCTGCTGTAGTCTGTAGTCACTGTTTTCATCCTGGATCTCACTTTATCCTCAAATGAGGATGTATGTTTCCTCTCTCTTAGGTTGAAACCCTTTTTTTCTTCATTGCTTGTTTTCTTGTGGTTGATGACCATGTTTTGGTGTAGTGCTCCTTGACAGAAGCACATAGGAGGCACACTTTGGTCATAGAATTCTATATTGGAAGTCATTTTCCCTCAGAATTGTGATGCTCCTTTGTAGACTTGCAGTGTTGTTGCTGGGTATTCTGAAGTCATTTTAGAACCTTTTTCTGTATGACCTCTCCATCCTTCTCTTCTCCACCAGTTAATTACATTTCTTGAGTTATTTAATTTTCTCACCTGTATTTTTTACATTGTTTTTCTGTTATTCAGATCATGTGCTTCCTGGACTGAAACTCGACGTTTCTTCCTTTCTGCTTTCCATCTCATTGGCTTTTTGCACTGCTTTCTGAGAAATTTCCTTGATTGTTTTCAGAACTTCCATTGAATTTTGTTTTTTAAGTTTTTTTATTGACTGACTGGACTTCTGTTGAATTTTTAAACCTCTGCTCTAGGGGCGGTGTGCTCACGCCTATAATCTTAGCACTTTGGGAGGCCAAGGTAGGCAGATCAGTTGAGCTCAGGAGTTGGAGACCAGCCTTGGCAACATGGCAAAACCCTGTCTCTACAAAAAATACAAAAAAATTAGCCAGGCGTGGGGGTGTGTGCTTGTGGTCCCAGCTACACCCAGCACATCTGTGATCCCAGCTTTTGTGGAGGCTGAGGTGGGGGGATCACCTAAACCCAGGGAGATTGAGGCTGCAGTGAGCTGTAATCATGTCACTGCACTTTAGTAAAGGCTGCACTCCAGCCTGGGCAACAGAGTGAGACTGTCTCAAAAAACAACAACAAAAACCTCTGCTATAACATTTTTAATTACCAGAGGTTTGTTTTGTTCTCTGTTTCACGAAGTCTTGCTTTGTCACCCAGAATGGAGCGTAGTGGCGTGATCTTGGCTCACTGAAACTTCTACCTCCCAAATCCAAGCAATTCTTAAGCCTCAGCCTTCTGAGTAACTGGGACTACAGGCATGCACCACCATGCCTGGGTAATTTTTGTATTTTTAGTAGAGACTGTTTCACCATGTTGGCCAGGCTGGTCTTGAACTCCTGACCTCAAGTGATCTGTCAGGCTCAGCCTCCCAAAGTGCTGGGATTACAGATGTGAGCCACCATTCCTGGCCTCTGTTCCATTTTTGTAGCATCCTGTGTTTGTTTCATGGAAGCAGTCTTTCTCCCTTTTTAAAAATATCTTTATTTTTATCTTTACGATGTACGCTATACTATATAATTAATATACTTTGTAAGTATATTAGAAATATTAGATTTTTTTATGCTTTTATGTTTGAATATAATTTCTTTTCAAGTTTCTCCTATCCACTCCACCCACTTTCATTGATCTTAGTGTTTTCCTCAGTATTCAGTGGTCAGTAGCTATTTGTTCATATTTAGGAGTGGGACACTCAAGAGCTTGGTGTAGGACTTGTCAGCTGTGACTACAGTGAAGTGATCTGGCTGAACCAGTTTATTGTGGAAGCCTGATGCAGATATTTATCTAGGGCTATTGATAGATCCAGGGTACACTTCCAGTCTCTAACCTGAGGAATATACTTTCATTGTGGAAGGCAAGTGAGGGAAAGAATGATGAGGTTCTTCACATTCAGTACATAAAATTTGATTTAATTTTATGTTTTTAGTACGAAACCCCTTTTGTCAACTCTTCTTGGTGTTCCCCTGTCAAACCTCATGTTTTATCCTTTTCAGTTGGTTAGTGCAAGAAATGGAATGAAATCTGGGAGTCTTAACTACTCTTTGAAAAGACATTCAACCAATTATCTATTTTTACTCTACCCTTAGTACTGCTTACAGAGACTCCTGGTGCCACCAGTTCCTGAACTATTTGGGTATTCCACCGAATGAATTGTGTTGCTTGTTAACTTTTTCCTTTGATAACTTAGAATTCAGCTTTCTCTGTTAAGGCTGTTACTACCTTGTACTTTCTACTTTCCAGATTTGTTCTCCTAGTTCTTTTTGACTTTTTTATTTTATTACTTATTTTTTAAAGAAAAAAAAAAAACCCAAATCTTTATTTTTTATTTGATTGGGATTTCTACAGGGAACATAGGTAAATTAATATATTCAGTCTGCCATCTTTAACCAGAAACACTTTGTACTATCATTTTTATGTCGCTATTATGTTGTACCGTAGAGACGTTGACTGGGGACATTCTATGTTTTAATAAGCCCTCCAGGTAATTCTGGTAGTTGTTACAGTTTGAGAACCAGTGCTCTAAACTTAAGTGGATGCAAAGCTCTCTACCAGTCCTTGGCTTACCATTGCTTTGCTCTAATTTTTTATTTTAATGTCATCTCCTAATTGACCACATTTTGTCATCAGTAGATTTTTCAAAAAGGATTTATGGGTGCCGGAATCTTTGGTTTTTGAAAGTGTCTGCTAAATTCTTGAGAGACATATAGTATACGAATTTCCTTCAGAACTTTGTAGTTATTTCTGTATTGTATTCAGTCTCATATCAGCCTGGTTTCCACACCCTCCCAAAACAACTCTGCACATGCATAGGTGATTTGTTTCTTCTGCCTGAGTAGCTGAAGAGTTTTTCTTTATTTTAGAAATTAAATAACCAGATAAGTCTGAGTTTAAATCTTTTATCACTTTTTTTCCTCTTCTCAAAAAGTAGTGTGCTCTTTTGATTTACAGATTATTTTTCCATCTAAGGAATTTTTCTTATATTAGATCTGTGAATATCCTTTAATTCATTTATTTAGGGTATTCTCTATTTTAAGGACTTTTTTTAGTTAAAGTATAATTTATATACAGTAGAATTTACTCTTTGTAATATACAGTTCCATGAGTTTTGACAAGTGCATCTAGTCATGTAACCATTTTGGAACATTGATCATCCTAAAAAATTGCACTGTCCTGTCCTTGGCAACCCCTATTTTCTGTCTTTAGGATTTTGCCTTTCTAGAGTGTCATATTAATGGAATCCTACAATATATAGTTTTTGAGTCTGGCTTCTTATTACTTAGCACATAATTCATCTGAGTTTCATTCTCCATATGTTTTTATTGTTAGTATTGTTTTTGTTTGGATATACCACAATTTATCCATTCACCGTTTGAGGAGCCTTTCTAGGTTTTGATGATTACAAATAAAGTAGCTATAAGCATTCCCATAAAGGTTTTTTTGTGTGTGATTATAAGGTCTTATTTCACTTGAATAAATATCTGAGTGTGGATTTGCTTATTCATACAGTAAGTGCATGTTTGACTTAAAAAGAAACAAACTGGTTTCCAAAATGGTTGTACCATTTTTCATTCTCACCACCAAAGTAAGAGAGTTCTAGTCACTCTGCATTCTTGTCAGTAGTTGGTATCAGTTTATTTCCTTTTAGCCGTTCTAATATGCAGGTAGTAGTATCTCTGATTTTAATGTACGTTTCCCTAATAATGATATTGAGCACTTTTTCTTTGCTTATTTGCTGTCTATATGCCTTTGATTAAAGTATCTGTTTAAATATTTTTGCCCATTTTTTAATTGAGTTGTATGTTTTCTTATTACTGAGTTTTTAGAGTTCCTTTTATATTCTGGATGCCAATGATTTATCACATACCTCACTTGCAAATATTTTCAAGTTTATGGCTTGCTTTTTCATTCTCAGCAGTGTGTTTTAAAGAGCAAAAGTTCTTAATTTTAATGAAGCCCAATTCATTTGTTTTTCTATTGTGAGTCCTTTTTTTATATGGTATCCAGGAAATCTTAATTTTCGTATATGGTTTGATTATGGCTTAAGGTTAACTTTTAAAAAAATGTATGAATATCCAGTTATTTCAGCACCATTTATTAAAAAGATTATCCTTTCCATAGTGAATTGCTTTGGTATCTTTGTCAAAAATCCTTTGATCATATTTGCATCAGTCTATTTCTGAACTTCATTGTGTTCTGCTTACTGTGTCCACCCTTTTCCCTGTATCACTCTAATTACTGTCACTTTAATGCTAGTCTTGAAATCAGGTAGTGTGTCTTTTAACTTTGCTCTTTTTTCAGACTTGTTTGAGCTATTCTAGTGTTTTTGCCTTTTCAGCTAGTTTATTTCTGTAAATCTGATATTGGGATTGTGATTGGAATTAGACTGAATCTATAGATAAGTTTGGAAAGACCTGATATCTTGAAAATAATTGTCTTCCAATCCATGAACTCTATATTTTGCCATTCATTTAGGTCTTTGATTTCTTTCATCAATGTTTTGTAGTTTTCATTATTTGAGATCTTTTCTATGTTTTGTTAGATTTATAACTATTTTCTTTTTGTTTTCAGTTGTTACTAATATGTAGAAACATGATTGATTTGTGTATATTGACTTTTTAATCATGTGACCTTGAAGAGTTAGTTGTAGTTGCATTTTTGTAGGTTCTTTGTGGGGTATTTTTGTTGTTGTTGTTTTTTGTTTGTTTTATTTTGTTATCATCCAGACTCAAGTGCAGTGGCACTATCATAGCTTACTATATCCTTGAACTCCTAGGCTCAAATGGTCCTCCTGCCTCAGCTTCCCAAATTGCTGGGATTACGGGTGTGAGCCATGGTTCATGGCCCTCTTTGGGATTTTCTATGTAGACAGTTGTGCTACATGTGAAGGGGGCAGTTTCGTGTCTTCCATTCCAATTTTTATGTTTTAGTTTTTTTCTTACCTCGTTGTATTGGCTGGGACCAATACAACTTGTTTGATATCTTACGGGGAAAGCATTCAGACTTCCATCATCAATTATGGATGAGAGCTATAGATATTTGTAAATGCCATTTATCAAATTAAGGATGTTATCTTCTGTTCCTTGTTGACAGTTTATATCATGAATCGGTATTTAATTTTGTCAAATGGTTTTTCTATATCTATTGAGATGACCATGTTTTTTCTTTAGTCTGTTTTTACGGTCGAGTTCATTGGTTGATTTTTAAAAGTGGAACCAACCTTGCTTTTCCAGGCTAAACTCTACCTGGTCACAATATGTTACCCTTTTTATATACTTTCATATTGTTGTTTTTGACTTGCTAAAATATCATTAAGAAGTTTTTATGTTTATGAGGGATATTTGTCTATTATTTTCTTATGATGTCTTTGGATTTAGTCTCAGTAATTCTGGCCCATTTTTTTAAATAAGAAGAATGTATCTATTTACTGTTTCTTTTCTTCTTTTGTATGCAAATCCAAATTTCTGTCTGGTATAATTTTCTTTCTTGGAGGATTTCCTTCAACATCTCTGGCAGTTTAAGTCTGCTTGTTTGGATTATTTTGTCTTTTCTATTCCTGAAAATGGTCTTTATTTCGCCTTAATTTTTGGAAGATACTTTCACTGAGTACAAAATTCTGTTTATATATTTTTTCTTTCAGTACTAATTTTAGGCTTGAACCGTTTCTTACTAGAAGTGTGATTTATTTCTTTGTTCCTCAGTTTATAATGTACATTTTATTTTTCTGCCTACTTTTAAGATTTTTCTGATTATTACTTTTTTAAAGTAATTTGATTATGATGTGACTTGGTGTGGTTTTCATGTTTATTTTGCTAGGGCTTTGTTGAGTTTCCTGGATCTGTGAATTAATAGTTTTCATAAAATTGGAAAAATTTTGGCAGTTACTTCCTCAAAAGCACCCTTGTATCTGTTCTCTCCAGTTCACTTCTCTCCAATTGAAGTTCATCTCTAATTTCACTTATATTAGGCTATTTAAAGTTGTCTCACGACATTCCGATCTTCTTATTTTTATTTCTTTTTCATTTTGGATCATTTAGTTTCTTATGTCTTTAGGTTCATTATTAATCTTTTCTTCTGTCTTGTCGATATTTAGGGGGCTTATTTTATCATCTGGAGAAGTACGATATGGGTCTTAATTTTAAATTATCTTGCATGTCTGTCCGTAACATGATCAAGTTTTCCTCTACCTCCTTGAGCATGTGAAATAATACACTTACAAGAATACTACAGTGCCCTATTTATAAATGATCTCAGTTATCTGTATCATTTCCAGGTTGATATTGACTGATTGATCCTCATTATAGGTTGTATTTTTCTGTTTTTTGCCTGCCTGCTAATTTTTTGTTAGCTGTCCAGTGTAAATTTTTCCTTGATCAGTGCTGGATATACTTTTATTAAAAAATATAGATATATTATTGGGCTTTTATCTTTGACTTGGGTGATTTTACTTAGAGACAGTGTGATCTTTTTATTTGCCTTTAGGTTTCGTTAAGTGCAACTAGTGCAGCCTTCAGTTTGATGGCTGATTTTTTTCCAGTATTAATTGCCTTCTGATATCTCTACCCAATGCCTCATGGATTACAAAGTTTTTCACCTCTGGGTGGTAAAATTCCCAGACCCTCCCTGCAGTGGACGTTCTCCCCAGGCAGAAATAAGGGCCGGTCAAGGTGGGCCACGCCTGCAATCCCAGCACTTTGGGAGGCCAAGGTAGGCGATCACCTGAGGTCAGAAGTTTGAGACCAGCCTGGCCAACATGGTGAAACCCCGTCTCTACTAAAAATACAAAAATTAGCTGGGTGTGGTGGTGTACGCCTGCAATCCCAGCTACTCAGGAGGCTGAGGCAGGAGAATCCCATGAACCCGGGGTGGGGGCGGGGAAGGTTGCAGTGACCGGAGATCGCACTACTGCACTCCAAGCCTAGGCGACAGAAGGAGACTGTCAATCGATCAATTGGTAAAATAAGGGCCAGTCATAGGGCTCACATTGTCTCCTCTTAGAAATTACTGCTTGACATTGCCCGTTGTTCATTGTCTGAAAAACTTGTGTTTTCCATTGTTTAAGTCAAGAGGATGAGTCGGGTCATGGTTTCTCCATCTTGACCTGAATTTATAGTGATTATCCCAAGCCTTTTTTCATCAGTAATTTTATTTTTACCTATGTCTGTTTTGTTTCTTGATAGTTATTAGTTAAGTCTGTTTTTCCCCTTCTCATTTCTTTAGCCCTTTGATTCCCACTTTCCATTGTGTTCTGTTCTTATTTCATTTTTAAGGTCTCCTTTTTTTAAAAAAAAATATTTTTGTTATTTTTTTATAGCTCAAATGAAATACTGGTAGAGAATTTCCTTACTGGATTATATTTATTTCAGACTGAATTCTTCATATGCCTTATATTTTCTTCATTCCTTTTTCTGAGGGGAGATGTTTATGTTTAATTTTTGCTAAAGTATATTTACATAGTTGCCATGACATTTATTTCTGTTTTGTGGACGTTTAATATAAAGCAGCTTTATTCTTACCTTATATTGGTTGGTGTAGTGCTCTAGCTGGTATCTAAGACTGTTTTCCCCTAGAGTTGTAATTCTAGGCCTGGAAGATCTGGTTCTTCCACCTTCTAGAAGTCTGACATCTCAGCCCAGGTTATGGTATTATGAGAATATTTACTCTGTGGCTTTCTTAGATACTCGTAAATACTCTGTACCAGTGTTGCTCTCTCCTGGACAGGAAGATATTCTGTTCCCTTGGGAGCATGCTGCTAGTTTAGTGTGGTGGTCTCTGTTCCCTTGGGAGCATGCTGCTAGTTTAGTGTGGTGGTCACTGGAGAAAGTTAGCTAGCCCCAGTTGTATTATTATCCTTTTTGGCTCACTCTAGTTGTAGTTTTCATTATCACTATCACCAGGTCAAAAGAAGGAAAACATATCAATTCACTTTTTTTTTTCCTCCCTGGATGTATTTGAGAATCCTCAGAATTTTGTGTATTCTTCAGTCTAGTATCTGGGGGCTAAAGGGCAGGCGCTGGAGGTGGTGGGTTTAGCAGCTGTGCTACTCATGTATATTCCATTTCTTTTCTTATTTAAACTTTGGTTACTACTGATGATTTTTTCCCCCTTTTTGTTTTAGCTGATTTGTTCATTTTACCTGTCATAGAGTCCAAGGGCTTTTTTGTCTTTACTCCTTCTTAGAAGTTGCTAAGTTTTGTGGTATATAGATAATTTATATGAACCAAATACCTTATGTCCCTTGATGTAATTACTTTGAGTCTTTTTTCTTTTTTGGATAGAATGTCAATTTTCATTGTATCATTTTAAGATCTACTGATTTACTGGCTTTTAATAATATTTTTAATAATATTCTTTTTCCCAGATACCATGTTTGTGTGGAAGTGCCCCGTGTTTGCTATGCCGATGCTGTCCTAGTGGAAACAACTCCACTGTAACTAGACTGATCTATGCACTTTTCTTACTTGTTGGAGTATGTGTAGCTTGTGTAATGTTGATACCAGGAATGGAAGAACAACTGAATAAGGTTAGTCTCATTTCTTATTTATTGATTAACTGAGGCTATAGGGTATATATGTATATGAATAAAACTGACTCAGGGATATTGTAAACAGATTAATATAGAATATGACAGTATGTAATCCTAGTTGTAGTTTATAATCTTTTAGGAAAAACAAAGATAATATACGTTAGCTTGTTAAGTTCTTTGATGGTGGTACAGGAAATGTACTGTGGTAATACACAGAAGTATAATTTTAATCAGGTGTCAGAATCTCAGTGGGTGATGGAAAAAAGGATATTCTAAGAATGGTTAGAACTTTCATATACAGAGATTGAAAAATAGAAAGCATAATGAGTATAAAAGAGCTTTTTGAGCAAAGTATCTGTACTTTAGGAAGATTAATCTTACAATTAATAAAGTATAAAAGTCAAGCAGTTAAATATGGAGGCTGTTGCAGTGGTATAATCAAGAAGAGAATAGAGGACCTGAAGTAAGATTTTCTGGATGTAAAATTGACTGAACCTGGCATTGAAATATTGGCAGTGATGGAATCATAAATAACAACCAGGTTCTGATCCTAGAAAACTGGGAGAAAAGTGTTGCTATTAACCCAGAAAGAAAAATTTTTAGAGAGAGTCAGGTTGTGGAAGGAGATGGGGAACATGTAATAAATTTAGCTTCTAACATGTTGACTTGGTGGTATTGTATCATGTATGTGTGTATATTTATATATATATATATGTCTTAGTTCAGGCTGCTATAACAAGAGTATCATAGGCTGGGTGGCTTAAGACAACAAAAATTTATTTATCAGTTTTGGAGGCTGAAAGTCCGAGATCAAGGGGCCACTATGGTCAAGTTCTGGTGAGGGTCTTATTCCTGGTTTACACACGGTCATCTTACATTGTTGAGAGAAAGCAGCAGCTCTCTTCTATCTGTTTTTATAAGGGCATTAATCCCATCCTGAGGGCTCTACCCTCATGATTTAATTACCACCTAAAGACCCCATCTCCCACTATCCTCCCATTGAGGGTTAGGCTTTTAGCATTTAATTTTGGGTAGACACAAACATGAAGTCCATAATAATATACAGCAGCAAGTAGAAAACATGAAGGAATTTAAAAGAAATCACAGCGGCTAGAGACTGCCTTGAGGATAGAAATTGAATGTTGAAACCATGGCATCATATGCTGAAGATCATTCAGAGTGAGCAGAGCTAGAACTTTGCCAGAATCTCTTACTTAAGGGAGTTAGTGGAGAAAGGAAAAACTGGGAGGGAAGGGATAACAGAAAAAAAAAAAAAAAAGTACAGGTTCTAGGAAGAAAGTTTTAAGAATGACAGGGATAGTGTCTATATAAAAATGGGATTAAGGAATGTGATTAAGCAGTAGCCTTTGGATTTGAAAACTAGTACATGACTAGTGTGCTGAAAAAGCAGTTCTTTTTAGAGTGCTGGGACTGGAAGGAGTGGGAGGAAATAATTTATTCTTACATATATGAATAATAGATGTATTAATAGTTTTGAACAGTAGTCTCAGAAATAGCACTTACACTACCAAAACAAGTATATCATGCTATTCAAGTAGAATGCAAGTTTTTAAAATGTAGGATAAATCTGTAACTCAAAATAACCATCCAGCATAGAGTTGGTATTATAGTTTATGATTTGCTCAGATGGGGATTTAACTCTTTTTTCCCCACTGGATGTGATTAAAATGTATCAGACTCATCTTGAGTACATATTCATCATAAATTGTAAAGCAAATTCCAGTTTTCTAAATGTTTACTTAAACTATTTGATTACATGTAATTTTTACTTTTACTTAATGAAAAAATGATGGATCAAACCCTTTTGTTTTTCTAGATTCCTGGATTTTGTGAGAATGAGAAAGGTGTTGTCCCTTGTAATATTTTGGTTGGCTATAAAGCTGTATATCGTTTGTGCTTTGGTTTGGCTATGTTCTATCTTCTTCTCTCTTTACTAATGATCAAAGTGAAGAGTAGCAGTGATCCTAGAGCTGCAGTGCACAATGGGTAAGTTTTCAAATAAGCTTCAATATAAAAGCCTGGGTAGCTTCTCATTGGTAATTGCCAGTTTATCTAAGGAAACCTTAAGGTAAAATAAACTTATACAATTTGCAGAATTACTTTATTCGTGAATGACAGGGTGAGAAAATCTTGTTTTTACTGGAGAATGTCAGACTTTGGATATTAAATAATAGCTATAATAACCTCTGATCCACAGTGTTTTATATTTTCATCCTAAAAAAGAGACTGTGTTATATTTGTGACTACTAAGGGAATAGCTATTTCTCCTCCTCCTCTTAACTTTTGGTGGACCAATCCACTTGCATGGAACTCTCAGTTCCCTAGACCCAGAGAGCAGATTTTTCTAGGTTGGTTGTATTAGACAACCCAGAAAGAAACTTCAGGGTTTATTTATCATCTTCCTTCATATAGAGCACTACCTCTGGTACCCTTATTTAACTGTTTTAATATCTGCTGTTGCTTATCTAGTAACATGTGCTACCAAAGACAAAAGGAATAAACAAGTAGAATATAAATATTAATGAGAAAATATGTGACAGGTTGATTATCTTTTATTGTGTTCCTTTAGTCATTGATTATTTTGTTAAATTATTAGAGTTTTAGATGGAGGCATTTATCATGTGTTTATAAAAACTATTCATTTATACAGTTCACCTTATACTTTGATATATTATCCCACTTATGTGAATAAGCCTGTGAAATGGAACTAACATTCTCATTTTTTCATAATGAATTAGTGAGAAATACATCTTTCTCAAAATGGTCTTAAAAGCAGTTTATATAATTGTTGTCTTTTCTGATAATCAAGTGTATTAGGTTTCTCTAGAGGGACAGAACTAATAGGATAGATAGATATATATACAAAGCGGAGTTTATTAAGTATTAATTTACATGATCTCAAGGTCCCACAATAGGCCGTCTGCAAGCTGAGGAGAAAGGAGAGCCAGTCCGAGTCCCAAAACTGAAGAACTTGGAGCCTGATGTTCAAAGACAGGGAGCATCCAGCATGGGAGAAAGATGTAGGCTGGGAGGCTAGGCCAGTCTAGTCCTCACTTCTTTTTTGCCTGCTTTATATTCTAGCCCTGCTGGCAGCTGATTAGATGGTGCCCACCCAGATTAAGGGTGGGTCTGCCTTCCCCAGCCCACTGACTCAAATGTTAATCTCCTTTGGCAACACCCTCACAGACACATCCAGCATCAGTACTTTGCATCCTTCAATCCAATAAAGTTGACACTCAGTATTAACCATCACAAGTCAGTACTTTGCATCCTTGAATTCAAGTTGACACTCAATATTAACTATCAGAAGTCTACCCATCGTCAACTTGAACCCGAATACACCTCCTGAGACCATACATAATCTGCAAATGAAGACAAAAATAAGGTCAACTGAAAACACACCAGTCCCCAACCCAAATACTATTACATAGTTAACAATACTTAAATGCTGATGTGAAGTCAGTAAATCTTATGTCACATGATAAAGGAGAAAGGAAATGAAAATATTTTCTTAGTACGAGTATATGCATGCATGAACATGTTTTTGACAAAACGAGGAAGTACTTATGACAATTACAGCCCTCATTTCTGCAGCTGGACATGTGGTCGTAGCTGGTATTGATGATTGCCTTCTGCTACCCATTCTTTATTCCCTTTGCCTTCAGCAAGCAACTCAGCAGGTGTTTTTTTCCTGGTGGAGTGACCCAGTGATCTCCATAAACGCCTGCTTTAACTGGGGGACCACAGTGATGTTTTGGGTACCCTGGAATCAATGTCAACTCAGAACCAGTGTCCAGTAGTCCCTGAAATGTCTTATCATTTCCCTGTCTTTTCCAGCCATTTGCTCTGATGCTTCCTCTAGCGCGGTCTGGGCTTTAATCCATTCCTTTCACATTTTGACTTGCCTTTCTTATCAGATTTTTTTTTTTTTTGCTTTGTTCTTTCCAATTGGAAAGATCTATAATATAAGCTTGGGTTCATGGTAATGGTTAATTTCACTCTCTCTCCAAACTAAGTTATCTAAATATGATGATTACCTTGTTTTGTAGTTACAAATATGGCTACACTCCAGATCATCATAATATCCTCAGAAAGAAGTAGACCATTCACATAAAGAGTAGCTGTTTGTTAAGATGCAGTTTAATGATTTCATATATGAAATTATTTGATGAATGAATGTTTATTAATAAAAATTATGGTTCTTTTTGTTTTAGATTTTGGTTCTTTAAATTTGCTGCAGCAATTGCAATTATTATTGGGGCATTCTTCATTCCAGAAGGAACTTTTACAACCGGTAAGAAATCCTTTTTAAGTTGTTTGACGTTGATATTTTATAAAGGAATCTGAAATAATTGTTACCTGGAACTATAACTCTAATTGTTCGTCTTTTTGGGTGTATATATGTGTGTGTGTGTGTGTTTTCCCAGTTGGCAAAATCAAGATGTTCATATAAAATTTTATTTTCCTTTTTGTGTACTGTGCTTTTTAAAGGAATTGATAAAAATCAAACTAACCAACCACTTATGTATGCTTTTTTTTCCCTTTCAGTGTGGTTTTATGTAGGCATGGCAGGTGCCTTTTGTTTCATCCTCATACAGTTAGTCTTACTTATTGATTTTGCACATTCATGGAATGAATCATGGGTTGAAAAAATGGAAGAAGGGAACTCGAGATGTTGGTATGCAGGTAAGCTTTTGTCGCAAAACAACTTCAGTATAGTTGAACTTTGAAGTCAAGAATAGATATGTAGACCAGGTAAATCACTTAGGATTTTTATGGTCTAATTTCCTACGAAGAGGTATTTAATTTAAACTCAAAATACCACATTGTATCAGCAACTTGGTGATTAGATCTTTTAGCAGGTTAACTGGGAACATAACCCAAGAACCGGGAAAGGATCCAAAAGAACCTGAATACAAAGCATGTGCACTTTATAGTCTAATTTTCTAGCCTACAATGGGTTAAAGGTAAAATATTAAAGGGAAGAGGATTGCTAGGAATAGATAAACACACAGTGATACAATTCATAAACAGCAGCAAATAAAAATATAAAAAGCAACTTGGACGTTTTATATAAGTACAAAGGATGCTTTTATGTGCATCAGTAACAACTAAAGGAATTCCTATAGTGATGTAATTAATGGTTATTTTTAATGATGAGGTCGAGTTCTTTGGGGTTATACTTGAAAACAGATATCACAATTCAGATGCTTACAGGACCAAACCAGGTAACAAAAATGAGCGAACAGGAAGACAAAGTTTAAGTGCATAAGCTTTGTCCAAATAGTAGGGACTACAATGAGTTCGAGAGTATGAATGCCCCATCTAAAGTGCATTGCTACTGCTCAGCTCCATTTATTAGTTGCCTTGTGGGAATGTGAACTCAGTATTGCTTGATTTTTCTAATGTTTTTCAAAAGAAGTCATAAATCTGGATTTTCATTCTAAATGACCTGAGTTTCAGCTAAAAAAAATTTTAAATTGGAGTGCAAACCAAATCCGTTTCTGCTGGCCTAATATTCTTCTCACACAACTAATTTGTGGTGGTTGATCTCAGTGGTTCAAGTTAAAATAATTTGGTGCTCAAAGAAACAAGCTTTAGTCATTTGGAAATTTCACTTACATTGAATACCTTGTTCTCTAAATGCAAAATCTAATGCAAGGGTTTCTGTCTCTTTTGTTCCCTGCTGTATCCCCAGGGCCTGGAACGCAGGCATTCAATAAATATTTGTTGGATGGATCCCCTGTCAGTGAGGCAAATCTACATAAATACTTGTATATTAAGCACATATTAGCATAAAGGCTAAACAACTTGTGTATGTTGAAATTTACATAGAAAAAGCATAGGTTGACTTATTAAATAATAATGACTTACCTTTGCATAATATGTATCTTTTAAGATTTTAGTTCATGAGGAAAAGCATCATTGTTATGAGGGCTTAACATTAAGAATGAAAACAATTTTCTTAATGCCCTTGTTTACAACTGAGTGATAATGGTTTTTTAAGAATCTTAAGTAATATTCCTCTTATAGTTATTTTTCTTTATTTTGAAAATAATGGCTAACATGTAAACATAGTTTATAAACTCTAATATAGATATTACTAATAAATCATATTAGTTTCTTACTAACTTGCCATCCTTGCAAATGTGTAATAGTGAGATATGTGTAAAAACTAGAATTCTTAAGCAATAAAGGTCGGAATTAATTTTCTTTCCTGCTTTTATAAGCCTTTATAATGCTGACAATGTTAGTTGCTTAAAATATATTTTTTGACAAAATGACAGATTGTTTATAAAACAGGTCCCATTTCTAATTGCTAATATTTCTGATAAAAAGCTAATTATCCAATTATATTTCTTTCACAGCCTTGTTATCAGCTACAGCTCTGAATTATCTGCTGTCTTTAGTTGCTATCGTCCTGTTCTTTGTCTACTACACTCATCCAGCCAGTTGTTCAGAAAACAAGGCGTTCATCAGTGTCAACATGCTCCTCTGCGTTGGTGCTTCTGTAATGTCTATACTGCCAAAAATCCAAGTATGCCCTTTAAAGCATTAGCTTTTATGAAGCTTGTACCTTTTTAAGTTTTCAAAAATCTAGAATGATGTCTAGAATATTTACCTGTGTTGCTTAATATATACATGTATGTATTATTATTTTTTTTTTGTAGGAATCACAACCAAGATCTGGTTTATTACAGTCTTCAGTGATTACAGTCTACACAATGTATTTGACATGGTCGGCTATGACCAATGAACCAGGTGTGTTTTGTTTATATTATGTGTTTCTAAAGGTTCTGCAGTTGTTGTTGTTGTTTTTCCAGAAATTGTCTTTTGGTGAGATTAAATTACTTAAAAATTAGGCTCCCAGAGGAATAAAGTATGAAAAGTTTTCATCTTTGATGTATTACTATTTCTTCCCTTAGTTTCTTCCATCACTAACAAAATTATAAGAAGGTTATATGTATACCTAAGAGAAATTGTGAGTTCATTTTCAGAGCACCACAATACAACAAACATCACAGTAAAGCAAGTCAAGAATTTTTTGGTTTCCCAATGCATATAAAACTTTTGTTTATTTTACACTGTAGTTTGTTAAGTGTGCCATAGCATTATATCTAGAAAAACAATGTACATTCCTTAATTTGAAAGTACTTTATTTCCAAAAAATGCTGACAGTCATCTGAGCCTTCATCGAGTTGTAATCTTTTTGCTGGTAGGAGGTCTTGCCTCAATGTTGATGGCTGCTGACCGAACAGGGTGTTGGTTGCTGCAGGTTGGGGTGGCAGTTTTTGTATCTTTAAACTAAGACAACAATGAAGTTTGCCCATTGATGGACTTTTCCTTTCACAAAATATTTCTCTGTAGCATATGATGCTGTTTGATGGCATTTGACCCAGAGTAGAGTTTCCTTCCAAATTGGAGTCAATCCTCTTAAACCTGCTGCTGCTTTATTAACTAAGTTTATGTAAATTCTAACTCCTTTATTGTCATTTCAATAATATTCATAGCATCTTCATCAGGAGTAGATTCCATCTCAAAAAACTACTTTGTTCATCCATAAGAAGCAAATCCTCATCATTCAGGTTTGATAATGAAACTGCAGCAATTCAGTCACATCTTCAGGTTCCACTGATTAGTTCTCTTGCTCTCTCTACCATATCTGTAGCTACTTCCTCCACTAAAATCTTGAAATCCTCAAGTCATCCATGAGGGTTAGAATCAGCTTCTTTCAAACTCCTGTTAATGTTGATATTTTGACATTTTCCCATGAATCATGAATGTTCTTAATAGCATCTAGAATGGTGAATCTTTTCCAGAAGGTTTTCAGTTTACTTTGCCCACCCAGATCCATCAGAGGAATTACTCTATGGCAGCTATAGCCTTACAAAATACATTTCTTAAATAATAAGATTTAAATGTTCAAATTACTCCTTTTTTCCATGGGCTGCAGAATAAATACTGTATTAGCAGACATGAAAATATTAACCTCCCTGTACATCTCTGTCAGAGCTTTTGGGTGACCCAGGTGCATTGTCAGTGAGTAGTAATGTTTTGAAAGGATCTTTCTTTTAGCAGTAAGTCCCAACAATGAGCTTAAAATATTCCATAAACCATATTTTCAACAGATGTGCTGTCATCTAGCCTTTTTTCTATTCATAGAGAGGCTGAATAGACTTAGTAGAATTCTTAAGGGCCCTAGGACTTTTGGAATGGTAAATAAACATTGGCTTTCTCTTAAAATCACTCTCTGCATTAGCCCCCAACAAGAGAGTCAGCCTATCCTTTTAAGCTTTGAAGCCAGGCATTGACTGACTTCTCTATAGCTATGAAAGTCCTAGATTATATCTTCTTCTAGTAGAAATCTGTTTTGTCTTTTTTGAAAATCTGTTGTTTGGTGTAGCTGCTTTCTCTTTTCTTATTTTTATTTTTTTGAGATGGAATTTCACTCTTGTTGCCCAGGCTGGAGTACAATGGTGAGATCCCCACTTGCTGCAACTTCTGCCTCCTGGTTAAGCCATTCTCCTGCCTCAGCCTCCTGAGTAGCTGGGATTACAGACTGCGCCACCACACCCAGCTAATTTTGTATTTTTAGTAGAGATGGGTTTCACCATGTTAGCCAGGCTGGTCTCGAACTCCTGACCTCAGTTGATCCACCCGCCTCAGCCTCCCAAAGTGCTGAGATTACAGGCGTGAGCCACCACGCCTGGCCAGTGTAGCTACTTTGATTAATTTTGTTGGCTAGATTTTCAGGATGACTTGCTGTAGCTTCTGCATCAGCACTTAGGTTCACCTTATACTTTTATGTTATGGAGACAGTTTCTTTCCTTAAACCTCAAGAACCTACCCCATCTAGTTTGAAACTTTTCTTCTGCTTCATTATCTCTCTCAGCCTTAATAAACTTGAAGCGAGAGATAGGGCCTTGCTCTGCATTAGGCTTTGGCTTAAGGGAATGCTCTGCTAGTTTGATCTTCTATCCAGGTCACTAAAACTTTCTCCTCCATATCAGCAATAAGACTGCTTTGCTTTCTTATCTATCATTTGTGTGTTCATGTTCACTGGAGTGGCACTTTTAATATCCTTCAAGAACTCTTTCTTTTCTTTGCATTTGCAACTCAGCTAACTGGCACAGAAGGCCTAGCTTTTGACCTATCTCAGCTTTTGGCATGATTTCCTTACTAAGCTTAATCATTTCTAGCTTTTGATTTTAAGTGAGAAAACTTGAACAGTTAGAGGCCATTGCAGGGTTGTTAATTGGCCTAATTTCCATATGGTTGTGTCTTGAAATAGGCTGGAGGAGAGGGATAGAGACAAGGAAATGGCTGGTTGGTGGAACAGTCAGAACACACAGAATGTTTGTTATTTCACCATCTTATATGAGTGTGATTTGTGGTGCCCCAAAGAAATTACAACAGTAACATAATAGGTCACTGTAGAGAGATCACCATAACAGATTAATTAACAATAATGAAGAATTGTGAAATATTATGAGAATTAGCAAAATGTGAAACAGACACGAAGTGAGTACATACTGTTAGAAAAAATGGAACCAATAGACTTGTTTAATGCAGAGTTGCCACAAACCTTCAATTTGTAAAAAGAACAGTATCTGTGAAATGCTAAAAAAAAAAAAAAAAAAAAAAAAGGAAAGCACAATAAAACAAGGTATGTCTGTAAGAAACTGGTTGAAATTATAAGGAAGGTATCTAATTTGCATAGAGCGTATGATCGTTGTATATAGAAAGATAAGCTCTTCAAATTCCTCTTGTTCAATTGTGAACAGTGTAATTTTTTCACATTATTAAATTACTCTTCTAGCCTGTGACTACCTTACAATTGAATTTGATAATTGGGCTTTGTAATGCATCTTATTATAGACTAGTTATATTGCATACCATTAGAATAGAATATGTTGAAAGGAGACAAATTAGAATAGACAAAAATTATTACCTATTAAAAGAAAGAAAATGATCTCTTTTCCTAAAAAATTTATCTGATGTTACATGACTCTCACTGAGTTTACAAACTGAAGGTATTTTATCATGGGTACTTTATAACTTGGAGACCAAGATTTTTTTTTTGTTTTTTGTTTTGATGTATTACAGAAAGATTTCTATTTTTTTTTCCAAGTAAGTGGTTAGAAAAAAATTACTAGTAATTTGCTTTAGAGAAGGAAATAGCCTTACTTAATTGGCTTTAAGATAAGAGTCATTTTCATTAGTAAGATGGAGTTTGACAGATCTGGCTTTGTGGGAGAAAAATACGTATTTTAGATACTGTAGTGAATATTTCACCAATCATACTTTCTTTTATATTTTATTTTATTTTATTTTATTTTATTTTATTTTATTTTATTTTATTTCGAGACAGAGTCTTGTTCTGTCGTCAGGAGGCTGGAATGCAGTGGCGTGATTTCGGCTCACTGCAACCTCCGCCTCCCGGGTTCGAGTCATTCTGCCCCAGCCTCCCGAGTAGCTGGGACTACAGGTGCACGCCACTACACTCAGATAATTTTTGTATTTTTAGTAGAAAAGAGGTTTCACCATGTTGGCCAGGATGATCTCGATCTCTTGACCTTGTGATCCGCCCGCCTCGGCCTCCCAAAGTGCTGGGATTACAGGCATGAGCCACCGCGCCTGGCCTACTTTCTTCTTTATAAAAGAATAAAACGGAGTAAGCAAGCAGTAGGTTGTTACACCTTATTGGGTAATTCCCCCGAGGCATTTGCTGGAGTCCTTATAACTGGTTTTTGTGTAAGCCATCTTGCTTTTTTAACAATGTGCTGTATCAAATGGATAAGCTTCATAAAGTCCATTTCATAATCTCAACATATGATAGAAAAGCCAGTGTATTGTGGTTTATAGTCTCTGAATTTTCTTTCTAAATCTACTAGAATTATACTAACCTTGGAAAGGTCATCTATATTCCTGACGGTAGAGGTAATTCTCTCTCAGCTCTGACATGTTGTTGAAAATTAAATGATTTAACTTTTCCAGGTACTTCTATAAAATCAGAATTGTAACACTTCAGAGGTCTTCTTCATAAGTGCAAGGTGTCTTCAGTTATTTTTGTTATACTGATGCCTTTTCCAGCAGTTGTTTTTCAGTTTGCAGGGGTATAGAGAGTTAAACATAACTTTTGTTTGCTCTGAAAAACATTTTTTTAATATATTCTAACATTTTAATTTGACTTTATGTTACAGAAACAAATTGCAACCCAAGTCTACTAAGCATAATTGGCTACAATACAACAAGCACTGTCCCAAAGGAAGGGCAATCAGTCCAGTGGTGGCATGCTCAAGGAATTATAGGACTAATCCTCTTTTTGTTGTGTGTATTTTATTCCAGGTAGGAAAAACTATGGAATTTTTTTCTTTAAACAAGAAGTCTAGCTGTTTATTTATGAATCATTTCTTTTAAAAATATTCTTTTCTCTCTCTCCTCCTAAACTCTCTTTCATACAGCATCCGTACTTCAAACAATAGTCAGGTTAATAAACTGACTTTAACAAGCGATGAATCTACATTAATAGAAGATGGTGGAGCTAGAAGTGATGGATCACTGGAGGATGGTGACGATGTTCACCGAGCTGTAGATAATGAAAGGGATGGTGTCACTTACAGTTATTCCTTCTTTCACTTCATGCTTTTCCTGGCTTCACTTTATATCATGATGACCCTTACCAACTGGTACAGGTATTTATATTTCATGAAAACTCTGGATGTGTGAATTCTGATGGCGTTTTTATGATTCTCTTGTGAAACCATGATGTGATATGAAGGACTTTTTATCCTCTGATAATATTTCAAAATGTACAGCTAAATGAATAGTGAGATTAGCATGAGAAATGCAATCTTTACTTCCTTGCTTTAACAGTAACTGAAACATTGAAATAGTTCCAAATCTTGGAGAGGTTAAAATAAAAATTTTCATGAAACTAATACTTTTTTTTTTTTTTTTACAAAATCCATGTTGATAGGGGATCTAACATAACGTTGATTTTTTTCAATCCTGTAAACATAGTGAAGTAAAGGATACATCCTTTTTTCTGTTTTGTTTGAACTGTTACTAAAAGCTCTGAAAATTTTTAAATTTAAGTATGAATTCATTAACATAGATAGATTCTTAGAATTCTTACAAGCTACAATTTATGCTTTTTCTTTTTTATCACTTCAAACTTAATCCATAAATCTTTCTCTTTTAAGAGGAAGGTAGTGATTTGTAGTGTTTTCATTTTTGAAAGTTCTGGTTTTGTCCAAATGACTACTGAACGATTTGGTCAAAGATTCAGATTGAACTATGTGGTTGGGGAAGTTTTGTTTTTAATACCTTTTTAATGCATAATATTCATAAACAATTTGTAAGAAGGCCTTCAGTATCAGCAAAAGATGGAGGAAAAAGATTATTCTTTGTTGTATTTCTTTGAGTACAGCCTTTACTGATTTTTATTATTGAAAATAATAAATGTTTTTTAAAATTCCTACACTGTTGCATTTTCAGCTATAAGGATCCAGCTGGTTCTTAATTCAGATCCTTGGCTGTCAGATAACAGTAGATATTAAGGCTTTATACCAGAAGGATTCTGGTGTATTTCATTAACTCAAAAATCAGTTAAACTTGAGATATACTTTCCTTTCCAGTCTCTTAATTCTTTCTGTTTTTAAGGAGATGTCTCTGAGTCATACCAGTCTCTTAATTCTGAGAAGGCAGGGGCGGGGGGCGGGGTGGAAATCAGGTGAGGAGTTCCATATACACTTTGAACAATCTTATGTAATAGTGACATCTCATTTATCCAGAGGTCACATTCAGTTTCTCTTCTAATAACATGGCAGACATGCATAAAGTGCTTCAGAGATTATGCAAAATAACTATTTCAGAGGCCTGTGTACTTTACTCCATTAAAGGAAATAACAGATTTTTACCTTCACACTAGCAGTGTGGAAAGAAAGGGAGCAGATTAGATGCAGCAATGATATATCTGAAATCACAAACTGTATACAAAGAACACTTCTGAATTAATGAAGCTTCGTAGCTTGATGGCTGATAATTCAACCCACTTGCCCCTTTTTAATAATTTTCCCTGAAATTTTAGGTATGAACCCTCTCGTGAGATGAAAAGTCAGTGGACAGCTGTCTGGGTGAAAATCTCTTCCAGTTGGATTGGCATCGTGCTGTATGTTTGGACACTCGTGGCACCACTTGTTCTTACAAATCGTGATTTTGACTGAGTGGGACTTCTAGCATGAAAGTCCCACTTTGATTATTGCTTATTTGAAAACAGTATTCCCAACTTTTGTAAAGTTGTGTATGTTTGTGCTTCCCATGTAACTTCTCCAGTGTTCTGGCATGAATTAGATTTTACTGCTTGTCATTTTATTTGTTATTTTCTTGCCAAGTGCATTGATATGTGAAGTAGAATGAATTGCCGAGGGAAAGTTTTATGAATATGGTGATGAGTTAGTAAAAGTGGACATTATTGGGCTTATTCTCTGCTCTATACTTGTGAAATGAAGAGTAAAAACAAAATTGCTTGACTATTTTAAAATTATGTTAGACCTTAAGCTGTTTAAGGAAGCATTAAAGCAAATGTATGGCTGCCTTTTGAAATATTTGATGTGTTGCCTGGTAGGATACTGCAAAGAACATGGCTTATTTTAAAATTTATACACAAGTCACTTAAATGCCAATTGTCTGAAAAATCTTAGGAGATTTTACCCTTGATATGGGACTTACACAGGTAGGGAGTGTTCAGTGGACAATAGTGTAGGTTATGGATGGAGGTTTGGGTACTTAATTGAATAATGAGTAAATAATCTTACGTGGGTAGAGATGGCCTTTGCCAACAAAGTGAACTGTTGGTTGTTTTAAACTTATGAGGTATGGGTTCAGTGGAGATGTTTGGAACTCTGAAGGATTTAGACAAGGTTTTGAAAAGGATAATCATGGGTTAGAAGGAAGTGTTTGAAATTAGCTTTGAAAGTTAGCTTTGGGCCAGCATGTTAGCTCACCCTTGTAATCTCAGCACTTTGGGAGGCTGAGGTGGGTGGATTACTTGAGCCCAGGAATTCGAGACCAGCCTGGATAACATGGTGAAACCCCATTTCTACAAAAAATAAGCTGGGCTTTGTAGCATGTGCCTGTGGTCTCAGCTACTGAGGAGGCTGAAGTGGGAGGATTGCTTGAGCCCAGGAGGCAGAGGTTGCAGTGAGCCAAGGTCACGCCACTGTACTCCAGCCTGGGCAACAAAGTGAGACCAAAAAAAAAAAAAGGATTGAAAATCAAAGGAGGCAAAATTTTGACAGGGAAGGAAGTAACTGCAAAACACTAGGCTTTAGTAGGTACTTATCTAAAATCTAGTCCAGTTTTCTCATTTTAAAAAATGAAGACACTGAAGTACAGACTTAAATAGCTCAGATAGCTAATTAGGAAGTTTCAAGTTGGCCAGTAATAGCATTCTCTCTGACATTTAAAAATAATTTCTATTCAAAATACTTGCATAATTGATTTTACACCTCATTACTGGTGGATAATTTATGTGATATGCATTGCTGGTGTCCAGCATGACCCATTAACAGGTCAGAAGAATGATCGAATGTTTTAGAATAAACTCCTGCTTATAGTATACTACACAGTTCAAAAGATGTTTAAAATGCTTTGTATTTACTGCCATGTAATTGAAATATATAGATTATTGTAACCTTTCACCCTGAAAATCAAGCAGTATGACAGTTTAGTTATTTGTATGTGTCACTAGTGTCTAATGAAGCTTTTAAAATCTACATTTTCTTCTTTAAAAATATTTATTAATGTGAATGGAATATAACAATTCAGCTTAATTCCCCAACCTTATTCTGTGTGTAGACATTGTATTCCACAATTTTGAATGGCTGTGTTTTACCTCTAAATAAATGAATTCAGAGAAAGTTGATAGTGTACTGATTATTTAGCAGCTTAACTTTACGTGGCCATAATAACATTTAGATCTTTCTTCCTATGTGAAAAAGGAGCTGGCACTAGAAAGTAACTGCCTGTTTTCTGTAATGATAATTAAATTGTCTAGAAGGAGGTTGTTACCCTTTGGTTGTCTATAAGTGACCCCAGAAGTAGGATCTCAGAGGTAAAGAGGCAGTCTTCCCCTGAAGAGTCTTCGGTATATGGACCAGTTTAGTTTGAAGAATATGAATATGTTCAGTGGATATTCTACATCTACTGTGTCTTCCAGCTATTTTTTTCTGGTTGCCAGTTTTGAGGCTTGTCTTCTTTCGCAGATACTTCAGATAGTATAAAAATTTCCCTTCCTTACTAAAAAAGACTGTACTTTTACTGATAAAATACTCCAACCCATATTAGTTACCAAGCTTTAGTATATTTTATTCCATAATTCTTGTCAAGTGGTCTTTCTCCAACATTATGAGTAGCACAATGCCCGTAACTGTCTTGAGCATTTATTCCAGATAAAATCTTATGTTCACATAAAAACCTGTACATAAATGTTCATAGCAGTTTTATTTGTAACAAACAAAACTGGAAACAACCCAGATGCCCTTCAATGGATGAATAAACATACTGGTAAACCTGTACCATAGAATACTACTTGAAAAAGGAATGAACCATTAGTACATGCAACAACATGAATGCTGGGTTTTAAAAAAATCCAATCCCTAAAGATCACATATGATATAATTCCATTTATATAGCATCCATGTAATGATACAGTTGTAGAAACGAAGAACAGATTAATGGTTGTTTGGGGTCAGGGATGGGAGGGGAGAGAGCCTTGTGGATCATGGATTATGCCTTTCGTGTTGTATCTAAAATGCCACTGTCAAACACAAGACCATCTAAATTTTCTTCTGTTTTCTTTTAGGAGTTGTATACTTCTACATTTAGTTCTGTGATCCATTTGAGTTAATTTTTGTGAAGGGTGGAAAGTCTGTGTCTAGATTCATTTTTTTGCATGTAGATGTCCAGTTGTTCCAGCATCATTTGTCAAAAAGACTGCTTTTACTACATCATATTGCCTTTGTCCTTTTGCTAGGTATCAGTTGACTAGAGTCTGTTTCTGAACTCTGTTCTGTTTCATTGATCATTTGTCTATTTTTTTTGCCAATACCACACTATCTTGATTATTATACCTTTATATTAAATCTTGAGGATAAGTACTATCAATCATTCCTCCTCCAATGTTGATTTTCTCCTTCAATATTGTGTTTGCTATTGCAGGTTGTTTGCCTCTGCAGATAAGCTTTAAAATCAGTTTATCAAATATCCACAAAATATTGCTGGGATTTTAACTGGGATTACATTGAGTCTATAGATCAGGTTGGGAAGAACTGACATCTTGACAATATTGAGTCTTCCTATCCATGAATATGAAATCTCCATTTATTTGGGTCTTTGATTTCTTTAATCAGGTTTATAGTTCTTCTCATGTAGATCTTATGTATATTTTCTTAATTTTTACCTAAATACTTCATTTTGGGGTGCTAATAGAAATGGCATTGGGTTTTAACTTCAAATTTGAGTTATTACTGTTATATAAGAAAGCAGTTTACTTTCATATAATAACCTTGTATCCCGCAACCTTGAATTGCATATAGGTTCTAGGAGATTTGCGATCGATTCTTTTGGATTTTCATCATGTCATCGGCTAGCAGAGACAATGTTAATGTTATATCTCCTTTCCCAAGTAGTATACTTTTTATTTCCTTTTTTTGTTTTATTGCATTAACCAGGACTTCCATTATAATGTTGAAAATAGTGAAAAGAAACATCTTTGCCTTCCTCCTTAGTAGGAAAACTGCTAAATTTCTCACCATTAAATATGATGTTACTGGTGGGGATCTTTGGTAAATATTCTTTATTAGGTTGAGAAAGTTCCCCTCCATTCCTAGTTTACAGAGAATTGGAGAATTTTTTTTTTTTTTTTTTTTTTTTTTTTTTTTTTGGAGATGGAGCCTCTCTGTCACCCAGGCTGGAGTGCAGTGGCACGATCTCGGCTCACTGCAACCTCCACCTCCTGGGTTCAAGCAATTCTGCCACAGCCCCCCAAGTAGCTGGGATTACAGGTGCCCACCACCACACCCAGCTAATTTTTTGTATTTTTATTAGAGACATGGTTTCACCGTGTTGGCCAGGCTGGTCTTGAACTCCTGACCTCAAGTGATCTGCTTGCTTCAGCCTCCCAAAGTGCTAGGAATACAGGTGTGAGCCACTGCGCCCAGCCTAGTTTATGGAAAATTTTTATCATGAATGGGTTTTGGATTTTGTCATATTTTTTCTGGATCTATTGATGTGATCATATGATTTTTCTTGAGTTTCTTTGTGTGATAGATTCTATTAGTTCATTTTCAATATTTGAACCAGCCTTGCATATCTGGGATGAATCCTTCTTGATCCTGGTGTGTAATTCTTATACATTGTTGAATTGGATTTGCTAATACTTTATTGAGGATTTTTACATCTATGTTAATTAAAGATACTATTTTGTAGTTTTCTTGTGATATTTTTGTCTGGTTTTGGTTTTAGGCCTCACAGAATGAATTAGGAAGCATTCCCTCTGCTTCTACCTTCTGAAAGAGTTTCTACAGAATTAGTATCATTTTTAGAATTCACCAGTGAACCCATCTCAGTCTAGCATTTTGTTTGTGAAGGCAATAGATTCAATTTTTAAAATAGATACAGGTGTATTTGGAGTATCTATTTCTTCTGGTGTGAGTTTTGGCAGGTTGTGTGTTTCAAGGACTTTGTCATGTAGGTTATCAAATTTGTAGGCATACAATTGTTTGTGATATTCCTTTATTACCCTTGTAAATGTTCATGGGATCTGCAGTGATATCCCCTCTTTCATCTCTGATATTAATTTTTGTCTCTCTTAGTCTGGCTTGTCAGAGGTTTACTGATTTCATCTTTCAAAAACCAGCTTCTGGTTTCATCAGTTTTCTCCGTTGACTCCCTGATTTTCTGCTTGATGGATCTCCTCATTTCTGATAGAGGAGTGTTGAAGTCTCCAACTGTAATAGTGAATTCAACTATTTCTGTGTTAACCTATTGTCTAATTTGCTGTAAAGAAATACCTGCGACTGAGTAATTTATAAAGTAAAAAGGTTTAATTGGTTCACAATTCTGCAAGTTGTATAAGAAGCATGGTGCAAGGCATCTGCTCAGCTTCTGGTGAGGCATCAGGTAACTTACAATGATGGCAGAAGCCAGTGGGGGACCTAGCATCTCACATAGCAAGAGCAGATGAGAATGAGGGGGAAGATGCTACACTTAAGCATCCAGATATTGTTATGAACTCACTATCACAAGGACAGCACCAAGTGGATGGCACTAACATTCATGAGAAATCTGCCCCAATGATCCAGTTATCTCCCACCATGTCCTACCTCCAACACTGGGGATTATAATTTAACATGAGTTTTAGAGGAGACCACATGCAAACTGTATCATTCTGCCCCGGAACCTGAAATCTTATGTTCTCACATTTCAAAATACAATCATCCTCTGCCAATATTCTCCCAAAAAATCTTAATACCAGCATCATTCAAAAGTACAAAGCCCTTCTGAGACAAGGCAGGTCTCTTCCACCAATAAGCTTCTAAAATTCAAAGTATTTACTCCCAAGATACAACGGGGGTGCAGATATTGGATAAGTATTACCATTCCAAAAAAGAGAAATTAGCCAAAAGAAAGGCTGCAGGCCCTATCCAAGTCTGAAATACAGCAGCACAGTCTTTTAGTTTTAAATATCCCAAATAACCTTCTTTGACTCCATGTCTTAACATTGTGCCTCACAAGAGCACATTGGTATAAGGTGGGCTCCTAAAGCCATGGGAAGCTCTGCCCTTGTGACTTTGCAGGGTAAAGGGTTGGAGTTTAGGCTTTTCCAGGCACAGGGTGGAAGCTGCTGGAGGATCAACCATTTGGGGGTCTGGAGGACAGTGGCCCCCTTCCCACAGCTCCACTGAGCAGTACCCCAGTGGGGACTCTGTGGGGCCTCCAACCCCACATTTCCCCTCCATACTGGCTTAGTAGAGGTTCTCTGTGAGGGCTCCATCCCTGCAGCAGGCTTCTGTCTGGTTACTCAGGCTTTCTCATACATCCTCTGAAATCTAGGTGGAGGCTGCCATGCCTCCTTCACTCTTGCACCCTCCACACCTGCAGGCTTAACAACACCTGTTAGCCACCAAGGCTTATGGCTTGTGCCCTGCACAAGCAGCCCCGTCTCTATGGGTGCTTTTACATTTTTTCTTTCATTTCAACCTTGGAGAAGCTTATGCCTATGTGCCTCAGGTATGGTCTTCTTGGGTAGTATCTCCCAGAGCATTTCCTCAGTTTGAATGTTGGCCATTCTAGTGAGGTTGGGGAAATTTCATGAACAATATCCTGAAATATGTTTTCCACGTTGCTTGCTTTCTTCCCCTTTGGTTTCCTTTACATAACCCCCTATTTCTTGGAGGTGTTGTTCATTCTTTTTGTTTGAGTTAGTTCAGTGAGTCATTCTTTGAGCTCTGAGATTCTTTTCTCAGCTTGGTCTATTCTGCTGGTAATACTCATGATTGCATTATGAAATTCTTGTAGCATCTTTTTCAGCTCTATCAGATCAGTCTGTTTCTTTCTTATAATGCCCATTTTATCTATCAGCTCCTGTATCATTTTATTGTAATCCTTAGATTCCTTGAATTGGGTTTTGACTTTTCTTCTGAATCTCGATGATTTTTGTTCCTATCCATATTCTGAATTCTACTTCTGTCATTTCAGCCATTTCAGCCTGGTTAAGAACCCTTGCTGGGGCACTAGGGTGGTTGTCTGAAGTAAGAGACTCTGGTTTTTTCAAATGTCTATATAGCTCCTCAGTACCAATTTTCTGTGGCAGGCCATTCTTATATTGCTATAACTACCTGAGGCTGAGTAATATAAAAAGAGACTTAATTGGCTTATGGTTCTGTAGGCTGTACAAGCAGCACAGTCCCAGGCATCTGCTCAGCTTCTGGTGAGGCCTCAGAAAGCTTACAATCATGGTGGAAGGCAAAGGGACCCGAAGTCTCACATAGTGAGAGTCAAGAGTAAGAGACGGTGAGGGAAGAAGCCATATACTTGTAAACAGCCAAACCTCATGAGCATGCACATCACAAGAGCAGCATCAAGTGGATGGGGCTAAACCATTCATGAGAAATCTGCACCAATGATGCAGTCACCTCCTACCAGGTTCCACCTCCAACACTGGAGATTACAATTCAGTGTGAGGGTTAGAGGGGTAAACTTCCAAACTGCATCATTTTCCCTGCAGTTCTATCAGTTTTTGCCTCATGTATCCTGATCCTCTGTTCTTGGGTGCATACATGTTAAGGATAGTTATGTCTTCTTGGAGAATGGACCCCTTTATCATTTTGTACTACATCATTATCCCTGATAATTCTTGCTGTATAGTCTGCTATTCTATAATATACCTATTTCTTCATTTTGGTTAGTGTTAGCCTGGCATATTTTTCTCCCTTTAATTTGTATGTCTCTACATTTCAAGTGGGTTGCTTGTAACCAACATATAATTGGGTTTTGTTCTTTGATCTGCTTTGACAATATTTTTTTTTCTTTTTTAAACTGGCCCAATTTTCCCATAGAATAATCTATCTTTTAATTGGTACATTTACACCCTTGACATTCAAACTATTTATATATTTGGATAAACATCTACCATGTTACTGTTTTCTATTTGTTAACCTTGTTCGTTATTCCTATTTTTGACTTCCATTCTTCTTGTGCCTTTGATGGTGTTAATTTGGCATTTTGTTATTCTCTGTCTTCTAGTGTGGTTTTTTTTATGGTTGCCCTTGTGTTTGCAGTATACATTTACAAATAATGCAACCCCTCTTTCAAATAATAATATACTACTTCATGGGCAGTTTACCTTATAGTAACAAAATAATCCTAATTTCTCTTTCCTATCCCATGTATCATTGCTGTCATTCCACTTATATATAAGCACCCCTAAGTATGAAGACTATACACACACACAAATATATATGTATATAATCAAATACATTGTTGCTATTATTTTGAATGAACTGTTAACTGTTAGATTAAGAACTGGTACCATATGGAACAGGTTAGTGGAATTTACTATAAAATGCTTTGGGGGAAAATTTTTAATTACTGAAACTAGGAGCTGTGCGATTGCATGTCTATCTTCAATTAGTTTGAGTAAAAGACTTGTAGTAATTTGTCTATTATTGTCAGTTTTCAAATGAATTGTTCATAATATCCTCACATTTTCAAATTTCAACTGCATTTATAACATTTTTATTTTTCCATTCTCTATTTGTGTTTTCTTGCTCAATCTTACCAAAAGATTTTGTTTTAGTGCTTTTTCAATAAACAAGTTCTGGCTTATTTTACTTGGCTTTTGTCCAGCTCATTTTGTTTTTATTCCTATCTTGAAAAGCACTTAAGAATAGATTTCCCCTCTAGATATCACTTAAACTGCATCTCATAAATCTTGGCATGTACTTTTTTTTTTTTTTAAATCATTAACATCAGTATTTCCAGCATTTTTTGTTTGGCCCACAAGTTTAGCAGTTCTTTTCCAATTTCCAGAAATGTTAAAGAATCTCAAAATGGTTCCACTGGTTTCTAGCTTATTTGCATTGTGGTTAGTCTATTTGATACCAATTCTTAGAAGTTTGTTGACTTACTTTATGACCTATTATGCTATATTGATTCTCAGAAAATACTTCATGTATGCTTGAAATGAAGGTTTAGGCTCTAAGTCTTGAACGTGACATTTTATATACGTTAAGTCATAGTGAATGTCATTTCAGTATTCTTCCAGTCTGCAAACCATTTTTCTCACATCTCAAGCTCCAGATTCCCGAGTATGCCATCTGTAATCAAACATACTGACACAACCTAAAAGAACGTTTAGCTGTCTGTAATTCACAAGCTTTTATGGTCCTAGTTGTATCTCCCTAAGACAAAAAAAAGCTGTAAGTGGGATGAGGGTACCTACCCCCTATATTGTCTTCACACTGTGGTACTAGTTTCCCAGACAGTACAGGCAGACTTCCCTCTGGTACACACAAGCTAGATTGTTTTTTAAAGAAACCACATCTTTAATTTCTGTGTGTGCTGTTTCCTAAAACTGATCTGGCTGAAACGGTGCCACAGGCCTCAGGACAAGGCATCATGCTTTTTTACTTTTTTTTAAGACGGTGTTTGGCTCTGTTGCCCAGGCTGGAAGTATACTGGTGCGATCTCAGCTCACCGCAAGCTCCGCCTCCCGGGTTCATGCCATTCTCCTGACTCGGCCTCCCAAGTAGCTGGGACTACAAGGGCCCACCACCATGCCCGGCTAATTTTTTGTATTTTTTAGTAGAGAAGGGGTTTCACCGTGTTAGCCAGGATGGTCTTGATCTCCTGACCTCGTGATCTGCCCGCCTCAGCTTCCCCAAGTTCTGGGATTACAGGCGTGAGCCACGGCGCCCAGCCGGCATCATCCTTTTTAACAATTATTCTGGCCGGGCGCGGTGGCTCACGCTTGTAATCCCCGCACTTTGGGAGGCCGAGGAGGGCAGATCACCTGAGGTCGGGAGTTTGAGACCAGCCTGGCCAACGTGGTGAAACCCCATCTCTACTAAAAATACAAAAAAATTAGCCGAGTGTAGTGGTGAACACATGTAATCCCAGCTTCTCCGGAGGCTGAGGCAGGAGAATCACTTGAACCTGGGAGGCAGAGGTTGCAATGAGCCAAGAATGGGCCATTGTAATCCCGTCTGGGCAACAGCGCAAAACTCAGTCTCAAAAAAACAAAAACAAAAGCAAAACAAAAATTATTCTTTTCATACTTGACAAAACAAAGATATACCTCTTATCCATTTTGAATCTTACCAATGCACTTTGGAAAAAGTCTCTAGAGAATTGGTAAAGGGACATTTAAAAATATTGGTGAGAAAGAGATGACACTGAGTTAAAAAACTTTTTTTGTGATTTAGCTGGTTTCTAGTATTTTGCTTTCAACAAAATTGAAAGATGATCCAACTGAGTCATCAACTGATAGAATTCTGGTACGTAATTCTAAAGGCGTTAAAAAAATTAACAGTACTATACAAAATTGCTTTTTCATCTACTTGTCATTTTGTACTATAAACAGATTCTCAGGATTTTAACATCAATGAAAACAAAAATAGGAATAAAATTGGTACTAACTTTTATTATAAAAACTCAGGAAGACCTGTTTATCCCACTAAAAGATATTTTTGGTAAAACTTTTTGTTTAACAGATCATCAAAATTAAACTATAATGATAGTAAACATTAAAAGCTGTAACAGATCAACCCCCAAAAACCCAGGCAGAAAAAAGGTTTGTTTCCCTTCACCTGAAGTGTAAAATGGTTATCCAGGACTGATGGGTTGCCCTCCTCTAAGCAGTAATTCAAAAAGCCATTATTTTCCTTCTTGATTGTATATTTGAAAGCTATGTACAACTCTGCATCAAGCCAGTGGAGCAGTAAATGGCATGGGAGGAAGGCATGGGGGAAGTTACACCAGAACTGCAAGTGCTACACATCACTTCTCCTGTTTTACTGATTAAAACTCAGTTACATGGCTACCCCATCTGCAGTGGTGGAAATAATCTAGCCACATAATAGGAAAAGGAAATGGTTTGGCAATCAGTTAAGTCTCTACCATATATATTTATACGGTTTTAAACCACTGTGTAGTTATACAGTATAAAATTGGAGAGAAAGTTTTTAAATGCCTAGAATCTTACAGGAAACAATCTCAAATTTAGATGTAAAGAAGTGTCACGAAAGACCATCGATGTCTAACTTTCACACATAAAAAAGCAGGATAAAATTCTTTGGAGGAAGCCGGGCACGGTGGCTCACGCCTGTAATCTCAGCACTTTGGGAGGCCGAGGCAGGCGGATCACCTGAGGCCAGTTCAAGACCAGCCTGGCCAACATGGTGAAACCCTGTCTCTACTAAAAATAAAAAATTAGCCGGGTGTGTTGGCACATGACTGTAGTCCCAGCTCCTCAGGAGGCTGAGGCAGGAGAATCGCTTGAATGTGGGAGATGGAGGTTTGCAGTAAGCCGAGATCATACCACTGCTCTCTAGCCTGGGCGACAGAGTGAAACTCTGTCTTTAAAAAAAAAAAAAAAAATTGTTTGGAGGAAGTAGATTGGATGAGAGATCAAATCATTATGGCATTCAAGTTCCTTTAGGTAAATGTTAGAGAAACATATAACAATTATGTTTTAGAACAGCAATATTAACTATTATCCTAATTTCCTTTCAACTATTTAAACTTAAGATGAAAAATCTTAAATGTCAACTTTAAAAGTACCAGGGTCGTAATCAAGTTTTTCAAAATTATTTCTGAAGAGCTTCTAGAGCTCCAAAATGCCCCCAAGAAGAAACTTGATTGTATTTCACAATGAGAAAGGAATGAAGAAAAAATCTTTTAAGGTTTTCTCCTCTCAGTTTCTAAACTCTTCTTATCACCCTTAGAAACGTAACCTCTTCAGCTCACGAAGAGCACTGTTGTAGGGTCTTGAATTAATTCACCAAGATCCCACTGTCAGAGCCAAGTATTTTAGGATCTAACTAAAATTCCCCTAAGGGAAGTTTCCTATTCTTCTGTGCTAGCCTTTACTTTGAATCATTACATCATAATAAAAGAAATTCTAAGACATGGACAGAATATGGCCAATAGGAAAACCTGCCCTGAAACTCCTCATTAAATAGCCCTATACAATATTAACTGTACTGCTTTCAGTCCTTTGCCCAAAGGTGAAATTCTTCACATGATAAAAGTGCCCTGGCCTTGCATTAAGTCTCTATAATTCTCTTGGGCGACTGTTTCAAAGAAAGAGCTGATTTTACTATTTCTCTTATCTTCTCTCCAGACATCCAGTGATAATACTCTTACCCTATTTGGGACAATGAGGGGCATACTTCTCCCACTTTTTTATTAGAAACATAGAAAGCAACCCAGTATAATTTTTAAACAAAGAACTTCAAAATACATTAAATTTAGAGATATATCTCCCTCGTTGCAATATACAATATATTTTCGAGATGTGGTACAAAGATCTTGGTGTGACTCATATTGAGAGTAATGAACCATAGACAGTTTAAAGCCACTGCTTCCTATGAGAAGAAAAAATTGTTTCATGTGAGTGTCACCTCTAAAGAAGACACATAACAGACACTAGTACTCAACATTCATTGTGTTTATTTTACTAAACAGTATGGTTCAAAAAAACACAAACCGGAAAACCTTTATTTAAAACTAGTCCAACTAAGTGGATGGGGCTGACTCCATCCCATCCCACCCCCGATCTTTCTATATATATGGAGCTGGAACCCTATCAGACCGTGAACATTCATGTATACTTTGTCTTTCCTGTTGAACATGAATAAACTTCTTTGAACATAAATGAACTTCTCTGAACCAAAAGAAACAAATGAAGTTTTACAAGATACAGGCACTTTATGTTCCCAGTTTTAAAAATAAGCCAAGTGAAAAATATTTAATAAAAATAACTGGAGCAGAGAAAGCTTTAAGAGTTATACCATTAGTTCAAATGACTTACACTCAATGCAAATAGACAGCATCAAACAGGAAAACAAACAAAAATTTAACTGAGGTTAATGGTCATATTGTAATAAAAAGAAATCCAATTTACCAAAATTGGAAAAAAATGGCCATTTGAATCCAACTTAAAGATATGCCAATAATGTGCATTAAATCTGTGTAACTATGCAGCTGAGTAACATCTGAAAGCTTTGCAAGAGTGTGTGGTTAGTGAGAAAAGCAAAAGGTGCTTTTATTCCACAGTATCTGATTAAACAAAACAAAGCAATTTACAAAAAAAGTACCAAATGATACTTCAAAATAAATAGTTCATCATTTTGATGAATATATACATGTAAAGTCCTCTTCTTGGGGATTTAGCTATCTAAAAGTGGCATATCACTATCCAGAGGTGCAGGAGCAAGTTCACATAAATAAAACAGGGTAGCTTCACTAGCTTCAGCTTCAGTCAATGGCTCCAGGCGAACAAGCTTACTTTGGGTTGGTTCTGGGTCTAGGCTGCTATCCAGAAGCTCATCAACTTCTATGGGTTTATCTACAGAGGACAAAACTTCTGATGATGCTGTTGTACTCGCCTGTTCAACAGAAGAAGCAGGGTTCCCATCGAGGAATGCAAGAAGTGGAAAGGCAGTATACTGGATAAGCTGCTTATCTATAAAGATCAGAAAAACACTCTAATCACCAGCTTATATTGAGTTCAAACTGAGGGGAAAAAATGAAAACAAATGTACACATAGGCAATTACTACTTTCAGATAGCCAAACAAGAAATGACATGATGCACTATGCCAATAAATTTTAAAATGTGCAAGTCAGTAGTTCTCATTCAACAATTAAGAAATGAGGGGTCTTTCAGTTTCCTAAAGTTAAATAGGAAAGAAAGAAAAAAAAAAAACTTTAAGATAATTGTTACCTCACCAATTCAACTTGCTCTATACCTTGACACACTATTCACAGAACTAAAGCCAGCATATTCAATTGTTAAGACTACCCTTGGCTTGCACTTGTTTCTACATAGGATTAAAAAAACCTACATAGACTGAATACTATATTTATACCTACCTGGTTTGGATTTAGATTTTCTTCCCTCTTCTGAAACTGGCTGAACTACATTGTTCTTAGTAGTTTCTAATCCTTTATTCTCAGACTAAAAGAAAAAAAATATATATATAAGTACTTGTTTCATATTTTAGTTTCTGAAAAAAATGAAAAATTGATACAATATGTAAATACTGGTATATTATCTGAAATATATGAGATGGGGAAACATCAGGAAAAATGGGCTACAGAGAGAGATTTCAGTAGAGATAACAAGACTGGTTAAGGAACTATTGCTGTCACTGAGGGGATAAAACAAAGAACCTGAATTAGGATATTCTATATTAAGGATGAAATGAAGGGGGATTTCAACAGCAGAACAGATAGAATTTGTCAAGAGTAAAAGATCAGAACGAATCAAAGATGACTGGTTTCAAAATGTTAACTGAGAGATAATTATGCAATTAAATTCATTTTAAGTAGTTTTGATTTAAAAAATGTATTATACATTTCACTCATAAACAGAATATTTAGCATAAATGAACACAGAGTAGCTCAGGATGACATAATGACATCCTTAAAACTATTTATCACTATTTAGAAGCCTCAAAGTTGAGGTGGTGTTTCTTCTTGTCCTTTTTGTAGCTCTGTCAGTTCTTTTCTGTCATTTAAATTGCTTCTTTGAACCACTTTCTTCTCTCCTCACATCTGATTGTGGTAGGGAAATTGTATCTTTACCTTGTTAATTTCTTCAGTGCTCTTTTCAATGATGTTCAAACTCTGAGGTGCAGAGGTTCTTAATTTTTCCTGTAAGTCCCAGACATCTGCAAGTCCCAGATATCTACATGCTGGCTAAATATATATGGTGTAACCAACTGTAAACTAATTACAGTAATTCCCCTGATATTTAACATAAAATGAAGCTGTATAAGATTTAGGATTTAGAGAAGATAAGGGCTCCAAGATATAATAAAAACTACGAAACCTTTCCAAAAGTGTACATAAAAATATTTCATCACTTAGCATTCACAATAAATATATAAACATTAATGAAATAATACCAACTTTATTTTTAGGCTTCCTAAAATAGGTATTTTCCAAAGATATCACTGTTATTCTAAAACATGAGAACCCGATGACAAACGGATTTCAAATAGACACAATAAAAAATGATAAAGGGGATATCACCACTGATCCCACAGAAATATAAACTACCATCAGAGAATACTATGAACACCTCTACACGAATAAACTAGAAAATCTAGAAAAATTGGATAAATTCCTAGACACATACACCCTCCCAAGACTAAACCAGGAAGAAGTCGAATCTCTGAATAGACCAATAACAAGTTCTGAAATTGAGGCAGTAATTAATAGCCTACCAACCAAAAAAAGCCAGGACCAGACGGATTCACAGCCGAATTCTACCAGAGGTACAAAGAGGAGCGGTACCATTCCTTCTGAAACTATTCCAAACAATAGAAAAAGAGGGATTCCTCCCTAACTCATTTTATGAGGCCAGCGTCATCCTGATACCAAAACCTGGCAGAGACACAACAAAAAAAGAAAATTTCAGGCCAATATCCCTGATAAACATCAATGCGAAAATCCTCAATAAAATACCGGCAAACTGAATCCAGCAGCACATCATAAAGCTTATCCATCACGATTAAGTTGGCTTCATCCCTGAGATGCAAGGCTAGTTCAACATACACGTATCAATAAATGTAATCCATCACATAAACAGAACAAATGACAAAAACCACATGATTATCTCAACAGATGCAGAAAAGGCCTTTAATAAAATTCAACACCCCTTCATGCTAAAAACACCCAATAAACTAAGTATTGATGGAACATATCTCAAAACTGTAAGAGCTATTTATGACACACCCACAGCCAATATCATACTGAATGAGATTTCATTTCCCATGCAAATTCTTATTCATTCATAGTGGCCAATTAAGATTGCTGTACTGAGGAGTATAAGGCATCTGATTTATTAGGAAAGTGTTGTAATCCATGTTATGCAACACCTGTCATGAGCAAGGGAAGGACAGCTGATGTGGCAATTATTTGAAAACATTAAAATCTAGATTCAGAACTATAATGAAAAGTCACTCTCAAATGTAATTTTTCTACAGCATTGTAGAGCAAAATGCAATTTGTTGCTTAACTGCTTACAGTTTTTGAAAACTATAATCAAGTTCTTGGTTTCTGGAATAAGAAGATGGTCCACAAGTAAAAAATGACTCAATGTCTAGTCACAAATAAACAATAAAGCACATTCACTAAATGAACAAATGATATGGGTCCATTCAACTTAAACGGTCCATGAGAATAACATTCAGTAATATATTTACTGAAACACAGAGCATGTTACACAAAATCTTACAATATAAATCCAGGTAAACTATGGTCCACATGCCAAATTTAGCATGCTGCCTGTCTAAATGAAGTTTTTTTGCAACACAGCCACACATTCTTTTACATATTGTCTGTATCTGCTTTTGCACTACAATTGCAGAACTGCATAGTTTTGACAGAGAACACATGGCCTGAAAGATAAAGTATTTACTAGCTGCCCCTTTATGGAGAAAGTATCCCAACCTCCAATATAAATTATCTGAATACTGAATGTATAATCAACTTCCTAGTTCACAAATTCATAAATTTTTTAAGCTCTAAGTTATCCACAATGTAACTCTGAAAATATAGAAAGTCTGGTCAGGCTTACATATGACAATTATCATATAAATTCCACCCCTCACCCTAATCACTCATATTTATTTGAGATGTGCTCATTTTTGGACTCAAAAGAATCAAAATTATGGCTTTACTAATCTGGAATTTGGACTTGATTTACCTTTAACCAGGCTTACTAAACAATTTGGTACAAATAAAATATAAAGGGAGTGAATACCCATTCATGACAATAAGTTATACAAAATACAATGATATATAAACATCTGCTCTAATAACTTCAAACTGTCCTTACCACTCATTAAAAACCAGTTCCACAGAATCTCTTTTCAACACTTGCTAAGCCCAAGTGCAGTTCCCATATGTTACCAAAAAAAAAAAAAAATCCTTATTACTTAAAAAAAAGTCAAAAATCCATACACGTTTCAACTTCCCTTTTCTGCAATAAATAAGAATTCCTGAGTTTTTACTATATGCTAATGATAGAACTCATAAAAAATATGGGTACCATAAATTTTTAATTAAAAAGTTGAGAATAGAAAAAATAAGAATGTAAAATGCTGCCCATAAAACATGAAGAAATCATATTTTAGTTACTTATTTCAATATACCAAGTTTAGTCAGGTGATCTCCCAGCACCAAAAGAAGCTCATTTCATACTGGTAGTTAATCCCACAAGTGCCAAAAGTGGGTAATGGTTCACCACATAACCAAAAGCTAATTTTTCAACTAGAATTTTATTATCCTGATCACACATACTGAGTAAGAATATAAAATGTTTTTTGTAGCTGGGAGTGATACTGCTCTCTCCTTATTAGGACGTTTTTTGTAGATTTTTATAGCTATGGGTCCTGAGCAACATGAATTAAAACTTACTTTTGTATTATTGATGTAATCTGTGGGATTCATCTGCACAGAACTAGTGAAAAGCTGAAAGACCAAACAAGAAAGATGATAAGTTTAAAAAATAATTTAAAATAATTGTGTGTTCAAAATTGTTACACAGCCATGTTGGGTGAAGAGATGTAGCCCCTACACTAGGAAGCTTCTATACAGTTAAACAAGTTTGAAAGAGAAAAGCAGAAAGAAAAACAAACAAAAGCAGAACGAGCTAGCCCATGCATTAGATGAAATTTCATGTTGTAAGAATTTCTCTAAAAAACACTGGAGTAAATCACTTGAGACAAATAGTGGTTTTCACCTCCTCCCTTCTTCATTATTTATCATTCAATTTCATTTCCTTTATTTTTTCTCTCTAAATGTCTTTGGCCTTAAGTGGTGCGCAGGGTTGTGAGACCTCTGCCCTGACACTGAGCCTTCACTGAATACCTGGTTAGGTAAAAAATTTACAGAATATGCTCTATGACAGTGGCTCCTAAACTATGCCTCAATTGAAGCCCTCTTGACAAATGGCATATCTACTTGTTGGTTCTTTTCACCACATCTCGCAAGGAAAATTGTAAGTGCTAAGATCACTGCTTACTATACTCCTCAGTCTAGCCAGTTTATAGATGTAACTGTAAGTCATAAGCTTTAAAGTCATTCATTCCATAGAAATTTACTGAGTATCTTTAAGAAATAAATGACATCATAAAGACATCATTCCTGCTCTCTAGGAGCTTACAATCTAAAAGGACAAGGTAAGACCAACATCAAATAGCAACACATGTTCAGATACAATACAATATTTTGACAGAAGATGGTGGTGCTCAAAAGCACTAAGGAGTTAAGAGAATGGGAAGGGAGGAAAGCGCACACAGAAACATATATAATGAAACAAAATGGGCTGATAAAACTATGTGATATAGGTCAGTACCTAGAGAATATTAGGTTAGAACTTGGAAAGGAGAAGATGGGGGGAAGAACGCATGTGTATAACACTAGTGGCATCAAAAAAGAAGGTAGGATATGTTCCAGAAATAGTAATAACACAGAAGTTCTAAGTTGAATAAGTTATATGCACAGGTTCGAAAAGTAGAGGCCATATCCTGTCAGCAATAAGAGCCTTGGGAATGGCCTGAATGATGAAATGCAGTCACTAAGTTGGCCTTTTATGAGAATGAACACACCAAATGGTTCACAGGATAGAATGAGATGCAAAAAAAGCCACAGGCAGATCCTTCCCCCATTCTCTCTAGACACTGATTCCTCTCTTTAAAGTTCCACACTCACGGTAGTCCTACAAAAATCCCTGGCTTTGCCTTTTCATTTCCTTCTCCTTTCTTACCAACTACTAACCTCAGAAAAGGAAGAAACCTCAGATCCTTGAGAGTAGTTACTCATGATAATCAATCTCTACCAGTTTAGCTTATCACTGCCTAAGAAGCCTAACTCACATTTTGTCCCTACAGAGAGTGGCATCTGAGGAGGACCAGCACTGTAAGCTCCTCTATTCTCCTCTTTGCCCAACAACCCCTACCCACTAACTCAAGGATATCCTACATGTATTCCCAGGAGACGAATGGTAGGAAAGGTAGATCATATATAAGCTGACACAGCTGGTTGAATTCTAAGGTCTGGCCTCTCCTGCTGTGACACCACTCTGGGTTACCAGTACTGAACTCCTCAGAGAGAAGCTGTAAACTTTTCAGCATACTTATTCACATTCTTACCATCTTTGTCGTCTCAGAGAACAAAACAGCATAGGTGGACTTTTTATTTATAACAATACAGCATAATTCAAGGATAAAATAATGAGGGTCTTGGATGAGAAAAGCAACAGTGAAAACAGAATATAGGGATGGCTTGTGAATGCTATTTTAGAAAACAGGACTTAGTGAATGATGAGAGAGAGAATTCAAGGTGATTCTGTGAATAACTATCCTCGTAAGTAAATAGAAGTCTAATACCATTACAGAAAATGAGAAAGTTGTAAAATGTAGCTAATGCAGAGAATAAAGAAGTTTGTTGTTAAATCAAATAATCTGAGGTAAGAGCTAACTGATGATCACAAAGTCATGGAATTAGAATTCAAGTCAAGTTTACTTTAGAAAAATGTTAAGAGCTGGATATACACATTTAAAAGCAATCTTACAAGCCAAAATCTCTTCACAGAGGAAGAATGGAAAAAGAAGAGAGATAGACAAAATAAAAGAGACTGAAAGATTGGGTGCATTAGGGGATGCCCTTAAGTAGAAGATAGTAGAAAAAAGAAAAGCTCTTAGATAAAACACAGATTAGAGAGACAGGGAGAGAACAAAAAAGTACAGCACCTCCAAAATCAACAATAAAAGATCTATTGTACAGAATGCCCAATAATGTTAATAACAGTGTTAATTATTTCTAATTCTTGCCAACAGCCCTTCATGTTAGACATTAGCAACATTTAACAGATGGAGAAACTCGGCAAGAGAGAGTAACTTTTCCAAGATTAGTAACATAGCTAGTAAGTAACATGAGCCAATAACAGAACCCAAACTTGTCTGATTCAAAACAAACTTTCCACTAGCCCAATGGACTAATACAGCAAAAAGAAAAGAAAAATCACACACAGCGTACTTACAAGGGAAAAAAACAAAACAACACAGGCAGTGCAGAGTTAGAGTTAATAAGCAACACAATACCAAGCTTCAGACAAAATAGAGTAAAAAAGAGGTAAATATAGCTGCTCATTTCTAAAGTTTTGTAGTAAAGGAGTTAGAGAAGCAGAATGGTAAATGAACAAAGCCAGATGTCAAAATGGTTGTTTTTTAAGAGGGGGCAGATCTCTAACTACTGAAGGCAGATGGGAAAGATGAAGGATAGAGGAGACAAATACAGAGGCAAAGGACAGGGGTACAAATTGGTTTAAGGAATTACTTCTAAGAAAGGATACAAGATTGGAAACAGTCATTACTTATGAAAGAACGAGAGTATAGTTAACTATCATCTGTGAATAATAGATTGTTGACTGGATAAGGTCTTTACGGCAAATAAATGTGGTAAATGTTTTAAAGTTGAATTAAAATGACCTAGCTGAAGACTATAAGGGTTTGAACATGGCCAGGATTATGGAATTTTATTTCGTTCTTGGTGATCTAAAGGAAAACTATTTTGAAAGATCTCTGGATCTAAAGAGGGAAGGGCTGATAGGATCAACAAACACTGTCGTGTTACTGCTAAGCTGAAGTAGGTCATCAACATGGATGTAAAATTCAAATTAACACATACTCATAAGATAGAAACACAGGTCAAAATGGAAAAGAAATCTTCAAAGAAAGTAAAATTCACTCTGTGAGGTGCTAACGATTTAGTAAGAATAAGTCCTTGGGACATTGACAAGGACTGGTGAGAAGCAGAGGAGTAATGCAGTAAATTAATGAACTTGAAATAAGACTGAACAGCAGAAAGAACTAATTCTTGTTTAGCCTGAGAGGCTTCTAAAAGGGTAAGAGAAGCTGCAATGTAAGGCAAGAAACACAGAAAAAAGACAACATAATTTTCCAGGATAAAGAGAGAAAACTGTTCACATCAGAAAATGGAAATAGGAGACAGAACAAGATTCATCTGAGTGGGACCAGGCCATGTAGGAAGCTTTAGATAAAGAAGGGAGGAATAGCAGGGACAAGAGAGAACAGAGTAAGAAAGGTGGTTAGTGGCAGAAACCGTAGATAAAAGAATTCTCAGTCCAGTCAATATTGAGGTCAACTTCATAGGGATGGTGGATTGGAGCAGGGCAATCTTATGACTCAAAATATAAAAATGTAAAAAATAAGGCAAATATATTAAAATATATTTGAGTAAAAAACGTTAATCCCCAAAGTATTAAAAGGTGTCTCCATGCTATTTCCTGGCTATGTACCTCTATTACTAATTTCCACAAATTCCTATTTACTGACAATCATTCTAGAGCAAAACATAAAACAGCAACAAGTCCAGACAAGACCTGAACTTAACAGTACTGCTGAAAAGATATAATATGTTCCCACAGGGAGATTAGCTCAACTGCTACTCCAAGGCAGGTGGTAATCACTCTCCTTCAATGTCCCAAACCCATCTTTCTGATAAACAAAATCATTAATTTAAAAAAAGAAAATGCAAAAACAACCTGTAGAATACAAAACAAAATGGCGTACTGATTTTTAAATAATATACATAAATACACAAACTACCAGTAAAGCAAAGATTACCCAAAGTACCTACATCAACCAGGAGATCTGGGTCTATGCTAAATTGTCTTCCTGATAGCATGGCCTGGAAGTCCTCTAAACTGCAATCAATACTGTCAAGATAATCCAACAGCTCAACCCTAAGGGAAAAAAAAATTTAAATCAAATATTAGACATCCTTGTTTTTATGTTTAAAAATCACCATTACAACTTGGCTAGGCAAGATATTTCTAGCAGCTGCTGCATCTTTACTGGTTCTTAATCTTCAGAGATAATATTCAAAGAATAGGAATCCCTGCAAATTTGGTTAACTGAAAATTCATAGCCTTTACAGAAAACTTTAGTATTTACAGAAAAAAACACCCTGCAGGAACAGTCTGATTTACCTTTTTCCTCTATATATTATAAAATGTTTAATCTCATTACTGATTATTACTAATTATTAAGTTTTCTTTGTTATAAGTCCCTTACTAGAAATTACATTATTCTGCAGTTCGGATACACAAATATATATAATCAAAAACACTGTATGTACACTCAAAGTAAGTGTATCATCAAAGGAATCTGAGAAACTAGCAGGAAAATACCAAGACTACTCTTGGGATGATTAAATCCCATTCATTACAGAACTCAACACTAACCAAAACAGAGAAAGGTGGATTATGTGGGTTCATCATCTGAAAGGAAGATCACTCAAAAGAGAAATAGAATATGTTAAGTGAACAAAGAAAGCAAATAATTTTAGACAACATCTAGATAAGTACTCACTTTCCCAAAAGATTGATGTTATCATTCAAAATGGAATCCATCATGGTCACTGGATCTTCTGAGGTCAGACTGGATGAGCCATTTAGCTGGACAGCACTAGACATGAGAGGGCTGCTGCCATCACTGCCTGAACTTAGGGATTCTCTGGCTGGTTCACTCTGCTCTCCACTCTGAATGACAGGTGCATACTCATCTTCATTGTCATCTTCAACAATGACAATATCAGGGTACTGGCTACAGCTAGATCAGCAATAAAGAAAGAACCTATTACACTTTCAAATTTAATAAGTTCATACTATCCATTCATTCTAAATGGAAACTCTCTCCCATACCACATACTGAAAGGCTTAAATTTCTTGAGCGAGCAGCTTAATCACAATATTGGTACTTCATAGTATAGAAGACCACAACGATTCAATGAGAAGTGTTTAACTACAAAATAAAAATCAATTAATTTTCAGTATTACCTCCTTTGAGAGGAAGAGGAGGTGAGGCTTTATCTGGTTGAATAATTTAGCTTAATTATTCAGTTTAATAATCCAAATGTGAGAAAGATTGTTAGTCTTTCAAAGAACAAAGTAGTTTTGAATTTTGCTCTGTAATAAGAAAAGTAATCAATATTTTCATACATTTTATCTCACAAACTCCTTACTTGGAGGGATCAGATATAACATCCTCATTAGTTTCTGGAATAACTGGGATATTTTCTTCATCTGCATTATCATCAGTAACATCATAAATAATGATGTCATCTGAAATCCTCTCCCTTGGCTTTAAACCTTCAGTCCTACTGTGTGGAACCTAAAAATTCAGAGAGAAAAATATATCTAAAAATCAAAATCATTGACTACCAAACAAGATATCATTTACAAAATAACTGGGCAACTACTACTTACTGAATCTCGGGGTATGCAAAACAAGTATGTTCTCTGCTCTTATGGAACTTACATACTAATTGGTACTAGTAGCACCAATTCACAGAGGTATGAGGTATATTAACTGCATTCTACACTTAACTACTTCTTTTACTGTAAGGGACCCTGAAGATGACATCCCTAAAAATGTTTCTATGGAAAGATCTTCAAATTTTACAGTATTTTTTATGCCTAAAGAGTAAAAAAGTCTTAGGACTTCACCAGAAATTTCAAGCACAACCAGACAGCCACCGTGCTGACAGGGATATTGTTTCAGCTCAACCTGCTCTGTTTTGAAATATGTTTTATTCTTATTCATTAAATAGCTTCACTAAGAGAAAAAAAATGCACTTCACCTATCTCAGTTACAGGTTAGCTTGGCTTTTTAGCAATGATTTTTTTAAACTTAATCTACAGATATATTCAGGCTATAGCTGTATAAGCAAAGTAAGTTCAATCCTGTAAAGCAAACTAAAGTCATTATTAAAATGCAAAAATCTGTAAATTCCAATACTAGATAATAAAGAGGCAAAGGATGTGAAGTACTTTAAAATATATAAACCCAGTCAAAAATGTAAAACTCTTCATCCACTTACATGAGCCTTCAATTCTAAAAACAAAATAGGTATGCTTGATTATTTTCTAACAGTAGTGGAAAAAGAAATCAGACGTGAGGTTAAGTTTGATTGTCCAAGAACAAAAATCTTGTTACTTTAATAATAAATCTGAAGAACTATTTTGAATTCTGAAGTTTGAAAGTAGTAACAAAAAGATAATAAAAACGATCTGGACTTTGGACTGGACTAATTTGCCACTGGATAGAAATCTGACAAATTATCCGGAAAGCCTGTGACAAAATGAAGGTAAAAATTTAAATTGCTGGAGTAAAAAGCAGTCTAGTTGGTGCACATTAATTTAAAAAAAAGTTGAAAATAAAATAACCAATGTAAGAATATATAATCACATTAAATTATTATATTTTCAAAATATTCAATTATTATATTAAAATGAATGAGCCAGGTGCAGTGGCTCATGCCTGCAATCCCAAAACTTTGGGAGGCTGAGGCAGGCAGATGGCTTGAGTCTGGGAGTTCGAGACCAGTCTAGGTGACATGATGAAAATCCATCTCTACAAAAAATACAAAAATTAGCCAGGTGTGGTGGCACACACCTGTAGTCCCAGCTACTCAGGAGACTGAAGCAAGAGAATTGCTTGGGCCCAGGAGGTGGAGGTTGCAGTGAGTCAAGATCGTACCACTACACTCCAGGCTGGGTGACAGACTGAAACCCTGTTTCAAAAAAATAAAACAAACAAAAAAAAACAAGACAAAAAAAAAGAAATGAATAAACTAAATCTCTATGTTTAATAAATCTCAAAAGCAACACCAAGTTAAAAAAAAGCCACACTGTAAAATGATATGCACAAAATTATATTATTTATATGAAGTTTATATATATGCAAAATAATACCAAGTACTGCTCCTGGATTCACACATACAAAATGGCCATGAGAATGATAGATACTAATTCAAGATAGTGACTACCTCTAAGGTAAGCAGGGACAGTAAAGAGGTGAGACAAGAGAGGGGGAGAGAGAAAAACTTGGAAACAGGCAACTGGAACAACTAGATTTGTGATGATTTATTTCTTACAATAATCGAAAGTAAATAATAAAAAATGTCACAGTTTAACAAAGCTGTGGGATGAACACTTGAATTGTTATTCACCACACTTATTTGAATGCATGAAACACTGCCATAATAAAATTTAGTGTGACACAATAAATATAAAATAGATTCTAACTAAAAAATTACTTTATGATGGTGATTATCAGTTGGTTCTTTGACTATGTGCTGAAACAGGTTCTTCTTTTGGGCTCCATTAGTGTTTAGAAGTAGAGGCCTGAAAACCAGAAGAATATGCAGTTCAGTGACAAACATACAAGGAATTTAAACTCCCTCTCTATTAACTTACCCAAACACACACACATGCACACTCACTTTAATAATGCATAAAAAGGTTCAGTAACAATAAATAAACTTAAAAATGATTACATCTTAGGAACAGAAACTGCTGGATGAGAATATCTACGACTTTCAATTCTCCATTTTTCTACACTCTTTTTGTTATAATAAACTATTCTCTCCAGTTATACTTCATTGCTTACTGAACTACACAACTCTATGAACTGTATTTATATAGAAAAAAACAGATAATATCATAAGAAATAATTAGTGGAAGTAGTTAAGGTCATAAAGCTCTGATCATAATCAAGTTTTCCCCAAATCTTAGTGTTACAGATCATTTTTTCCTTTCAACTATTCCTTTTGTCCATTATTCTTCTAATGTTTTCGCTGTGACGATAGTAGCTACTGACACAGGTATCACAACCCATGGTTGAAATACAGATTTAAAAAGACTATGAGCGGATTAAACTAAGAGAGGTCAAGTAAAACAAAGGTTGATGTTTTCTTTTGAACATATGGCCTCTTTTTAAATTTCCCTCACTCAGGCCTTCTAATGCTACTTTAATAATGTGAATGAAAAGTGAATATTCTTTATTAACTGTACGTATGTCTATAAAGTGACCATTTAGGCTATCCTTATCTCTCACAAACATCAGTAGAATGATAAAACTAAAAACTAATATCACTCTAGAGATTTTAAGAGTATAATTTAACTAAGGAGAATTGTTCTTTTGGGACAACAAGCATATACTCAGCTAATGTAGGCTACTCATAGTTAAACACTAACAAGTCTGACTGTCTATATACAGGCCATAATGCTATATCATAAAAACTTACCTTTTACGTTTTAAACTCACAAGTTGGTTATTCTGAACCAATGTAACAATAAACTGGACAATCTGAAAAAAATATAAACAAAAATTCTTTCATTATACTGTTAATTCTTCCGTCTCTATTACCAAGTCTTATAAAACAAATTCATATAATAATTTGTCCTCTATTCTAAGTCTCATAATTTCTCACATATTAACACTTGAAATCCAGGTGCACCTTACAACTGCTGTCTAAAGAAACGTACCAGCTTCCAGGAGTTTATTTGTTTTGGTGATAAGTACCAAACTTGCCTGGGTGTAGACCCCAACTTTTTTACTTCAAATACTTTAAAGAAGATTACATTATGGTGCAAAAGAGAAAACTGGTGTTTGATAGGCAACATTTTACTTATACCAGGTAACTGAGGCAAAAGAAACTGTCAGTTCCTTCAGAATAATCATAAAATTTTCAAGTTAGAAACAGTTGATGGGCCAGGCATGGTGGCTCATGCCTGTAATCTCAACACTTTAGGAAGCCTAAGTAGGAGGATTGCTTCAGCCCAGGAGTCCAAGACCAGCCTGGGCAACATCGTGATGCTCCATTTCTAAACAAACAAACAAACAAACTCTGCTTGCAACCAAAGAAAAAAAAAAGAAAAAGAAAAACGTTTATTGCCTGATTCTATAAAGATTAATGTTGAGACCTACCTGTCAAAACTTCCTGCTGACAAGGGAAGCTAATCTTTAATATTTGATTAAATTTAGAGAGAAAACTGTCAAGACACACAAACAAGCTTTCATATTTCATAGTAGTGTTTCTTAAAGTGTGGCCCATAAACCAACAACATTAGCTTAGGAACTATGGATATGTTAAATTCTCAATCCTACTACAGAATTGCTGAATCTGAAATTTGGATCATGGGATCCAGTAATGTGTGTGTTTAGAAAGCCCTTTAAGTGTGACTGGATACTGATGTGAGTATAAGAACCACTGGCTTAAGAGTATGTCTTGAAATTACATTGCCAACTTCCTAAAGGTGCTATAAAAGGTGAGGATCATATGGTAAACTATAAAAAGTAGTGTATCACTGAGAAGCTATGAATAAAAGCCAAAATTGATTGGAGCACTATTTAGACTCTGTGCAGAAAGTGTGCTTATAAGCTTTGTGAAATTACATGAATTAAATAGAGTATTATCAATTAAAAATATCTATTGTATAGCTTTTAACAGTGAGCATTTCCTCACAAAAAAAGGCTACTAAGAGGTCTGCCTTATAATCAGTATCAATTTTTCAATGGACAAAAATATAGACATTTTAACTGAAGAGTTTGATAGTATTAGAGTCTATGAAAAGGAGGGTAGCCGCCAAATTGCTTATGCAAGAGAAAATGCTAACAGTTAATGAAAAGACAATATGTAAGCTTAAAGATGTTTATGATACAACTCGACTTCAGTTTTTTTAATTAATAAATGTTATGGGAAAATTCTAAAAACTTCAGGTTGAATTTATAACAACATCAATCAGTGGCTAAATTAAATTTATTCTATATCTCAATTCTCTTTTGACACTTTTGGATCACATTATACAGGGATTTTTATCTGAAGAAGATAAGGCATCTAACACAGCATGTAACTTCTATACCTGTTAAGTCCTATAACTGGACCATCACACGTATTATTCTCAATTAATCCATGGCTGACAGTAAATTCCAGGAGCAGAGTAAAAATTATTGGTTGTTGTTATGCATTATATAAACACCACTCAACAAAGCACAGAGATTCAAACTCAAATTTTAGAAGACAGAATGTTAGCATTCATGAAAAACTGAAATGTCATATAGCTATTTTATCAACTATTCTTGATTTCAGGAAAAAAAAAAATCTACACATTATAGAGTGTTGTAAGTTAATACATTACCAAAACACTGTTTCTGAAAACTATTAACAGACTGTTTCCATAAAGTACAGGTTAAGGTACATCTATTGTTTTAAATCAACTATTCTTAACCAGGCTGCACATCAGAGTTGCCTATGAAAGTTTTAAAAATATGTGTACTTGGACTAAACACTTAGAACTGAATTCTACTACATTCAAGCTTCACTTGAACACTAATTTAAAAAAAAAAAAAAATTAAATCTATGCTGACTATAGGCCACAGGCTGCAACTACCATTCATCTCTGCTTTAAGCCTTCTCCATTAGACCCTGATCCTGTCAGTCACCACCCTATTTTTAGTTCAAGGGCCTTCTAAGCAGGAGCAATCAGAAGCTCCCCCTCAAAAAACCTGTTGCTTTAACTCAGAGTCTAGTTTACTCATGAGCAAAAAATAGCTGCCTTAATTACTATGTTTCATCTCTTATTAGCAAATGAAAGCTGATATGCAAAGATTAAATGACAAGGACACAATGAAATGGAGGGATTCCAACTCCTATATTAAATTTTTATCTCACATACTAAAATCTAAAATTCATTTTACTATGTTAACTGCTTTTCTGCACAGACTAATAACTGCATACATTGAGAAATTTTTTGAAGTCATAATTTGGTCAACTGATTTGAAAATATTTGTCATTTATCTTCTGAGACCTTAACTATGCCTTTTATAATAAAAAACAACAACAACAAAAAAACCCAGTAAGGCTATGTTTTCTAATTTTAAAAGAAATTGGTAGTGTATTAATTAAGCCCATAAAAATAAAGTATTTCAAAGTTGTTATATTAGGCAAAAGATTATTTACTAAAAGCTACTGAGACATTATCTGCAAGTATGGAATAACCATCTTTAGCTAGTGAGAAATTTTTTATTAAAAATATGTAACACTTGGCTTAATTTCATTTCATTTTTTACTTCGATCTGTGCATCCAATATGTAAGAAACTAAGATCAATCACAGATACTCAATACTGACCTTTTTGGGTCGCAAACTGTATCCATTAAACAAATGCAAATTACGGTCCTGGGGAAAAGAGCTTCTTACCTTTCGAATAACCTGTTGCTGTTGTGCATGCTTTGCTCGTAATTCTGACACCTCCTTCCAAAGGGACTCATTCTCACTATAATTTATTAAGAAACAAAACAAAACAAAAAAATCAGTCAGAAAACCAGACCACAATATCTTTAATTAAGAATACCAGACAACTTAACTACACTTATTTTTACCCTATATATATTTATGAGACTAAGAAAACTTTGGTTCAATTACACAGGAATGACAACTACCTTGACACAACTCCTGAATCATTCCTTTTTTTAAGAAAAAAAGGCAGAGCTTTGCTCTGTCACCCAGGCTGAAGTGCAGTGGTACGATCTCCGCTCATTGCAATCTTCGCCTCAAGGTTCAAGCAATTCTCATGCCTCAGCTTCCTAAGTAGTTGGGATTACAGGCATGTGTCACAACCGGCTAATTTTTTTGTATTTTTAGTAGAAACAGGATTTCACCATGTTGGCCAGGCTGATCTCAAACTCCTGACCCTCAGGTGATCTACCCACCTTGGCCTCCTAAAGTGCTGGGATTACAGGTGTGAGCCACCACGCCTAGCACCAGAATCATTCCTTCTTAAGTGTATTATCTGCTACTCATGGCAATATATACACAGAAACTTAAAGACATATGCCTACATCCATACAGTAGTTGGCAATTTACTACTTTTGACAATCTGGCTCATTACTTTTTGCTTAAAAAAAAATAAGCCAGTCTTTCGACTGTGGCTACCAAGTGAATTCAGGCCTTCCTAATCTAACCTTGCAAAACAAAGGGTAGTGATATATACCCAGTACTTACTATACTCCAAGCACTATGCTAGACATTTTATGTGTATTACTTATTTAAAACTTCTCTAAAAACCACCAAGAAATAAGTCATTATCTCTATTTTATAGATGAGGACACTGAGGTATAGAGAATTGAAGGGAATTGCTCAAGATCATACAAATAATTTGGTAAGTGTTGAAGTCAAACTAAAGTCTGTCAGATTCTAAAACTATCTTAAGATCTATCTCAAACAAAAGCATATGTAAACCACTAAAATGTTATTCTGAAAAAGCATATCCAATAATATGGATATTAACTTGCACAATAACTTGCCAAATATGAATAGCTGCTTCTTTGTTCACCTTTTTAAATTGAAACTGCATTATGCTGTTAAATGTTAGCAGCGTGGATAATGCTGAAAAGACGTGACAGACACTCTACCTATTAAATGCTTTAATTTTCCAACTTTTGTTAATCTCCACAAATCATCTTCTTTAATCCAAACTAATATAAAAGGAACTGCAGATTTACATATAAAGGTAGACCAAAGGAGATTTTAATATTTACTGAATAACTACTGTATTTTTCTGATTCAAATTTTAAAATGCTGTTACCTGCTTACTAAACAAAGGTGCGGTGGCTCATGCCTGTAATCCCAGCACTTTGAAAGGCAGATGTGGGTGGATCACTTGAGGTCAGGAGTTTGAGAACAGCCTGGCCAACATGGTGAAACCCTGTCTCAACTAAAACTACAAAAATTAGCTGGCACATGCCTGTAATCCCAGCTACTAGGGAGGCTAAGGCACAAGAATCGCTTGAACCAGGAGGCGGAGGTTGCAGTAAGGTGAGATCAAGTCATTGCACTCCAGACTGGGTAACAGAGTGAGACTGTGTCTCAAAACAAAAACAAAAACAAACAAACAAAAACAAATAAGGAGAAGAAAGTTTCCTCTAAGACACAAAAGATGATTTGGGGATCACTTTCTTTAAGGGCTAAAACTGTGGTCCAAGGAACTGGGTCAAAGAGCAGCTAGTATACACAAGATACATACAGTAAACAAGTTGTTAAATAAAGTACACAAAAAGGGAAAGCCTAAAGCTTATTTAAAAAAGAAATCAAAGTCATAGGTTCCTCTTTTAATGAAGATATTTGAGTTATGATTAACTAAAGTAATGTCCCACATTTGATATGGAAGAGAGAATACGTAAACTAGTCTTAAGCCCTTGGCACCTATTAGGATACAGAAAAATTCCAGCTACTTACTAAGAAGAGTAATACATCATCTACTCTATATACAAGTTATTAGTATGGCAAGTTAGAATAATGGTACCAAGAAATGTAGTAAAATACAATGAAGCATCTTTCTGTAGATAAAAGGTCTGAATAACACTTTTCCAAGTCTATATGAAATAAGTATTAAGCAGGGCAACTCTCTTGTATTATTGTTTTCTGATTTTTTTGTGTCCTACTTTTTCCTAAGAGCCCACCCAGAGAAGTCTTAAGCAACAGCCACTAAACAAAGGATGGGTAACATACAGTGTTTTTATGTCATATGCCCTCATTGTCTATGAACACAATATGAGCTAACCTAAGTAGAATGCTATTTCCTACATCATCTTAAAGACCTAATGTTTATCGCTAAGACTTATACATCAAATTGTTTTGATATGCTTAGGTTTATAACTTCTTCTATCATAATTAAAACAATATTAGGGTAAAGTCTATGGCCACAAATCAAAGTAAAGGGAACCAATACTTACAGAAAAATGACCTTTGATCTTGGCTTCAACAAAGTGATCTGAGTACTTACAATAAAACATCAGACAACCTCCAAACCCAACACACACAGACAAATACCCAATTCCCACATTAAAATTATATTTGGAAATAAAACTTTACCTTTTTAATTCAGAAAGCCTGGACTCAATAGTTTCCTGTTTTATTTGAACCTTCTGAGCACTACTTATAATTTTTGTTAAATCTTCCTGACGAATTTTATTTTCTTCTGGTTTTGAAGATGAAACCTTTGAAAAAGTAAATTTAGAAAATCAAAGACACAGTAAACACTCATGATTGTAACTCAAAGCTTCCCTATCAGAAGAGGTTTTCGTGGCCTGTTCAGGAAGTGAGATCTGGTTCCAAAAGCCCGGGATGAAATGCTAGGGAAAGAATAAACTTCAGAACTCAATGGGAGGGAATGTAAGGAATAATGTACTTAAAAAAATGTTTTTTAATGTGAAAAAGTTTCCACAAGCAGGAATATCTTAGGGTCTTTTATTCTCCCCTTATGCCAAACTCCTTGCAGTTTCCCCCAAGCCTCTTTATTGCCACATTCCACATTTAATTAAATTTATGCAGTAAGAGGTTCATGCTAGGCCATTTTCTTCCATGGTCCACTCCTTTTATAGATTTAGTAAAATATCTTGTTTTACCAAAAGATATTATGCATTAAAAATGTATTACTGAATGTATTTCTGAAAGCCTACTATGTGGGCATATTTATATTATTAGAAGAGACTTATTGTAGGCACTGGATATACAATAGCAAACTATAGAAAAAGCCTTCCAGGGAGCTCACATTCTAGCAAGAACTTATTTTACTTTATTTTATTTTTAAGCTAACTTAGGAAAAAAATACAGGGAAACAAGTAAAACTTTACTTTCCTAATTCATCCCAACAAGGAACAGTTGTGTATTTCTGTACTTTCAACAGTTGAAATAAAAATCTTGGTCAAGCACACTCCAGGTCAATACCCGAATCAGCTCATGTTCACAACAGCTCACCTTCCTTTTAATGTTCTCCAACAAGTCATCCTGTCCTTGTTTGAAGTAAGGATGCTGAAATTCTACAGGACCATCTCTTTCTTGCTTTACAATTCCAGAGTCGATATGTACTACTTTACGGAAACCATCTGAAAAAGATTCAAAATTCAAATGACTAAAATAAACGAGTCAAAATTTGGTGGTGCTGGTATGGAATAATTTTCTTTACCACCCTAATGGGGGAAAAAATGGCTTCATCAGTAGCTGATAATACTACTCCAAATAAACTGCTGTCCATACTCACACATATTCAGTTGCCTCACAAAGCTTGCCATGTTATTGTGCTTGAAATATTTGGGAAGAATTTCTTTTGCAAATCGTTGCTCATCCAAGACCAGAAAACTCTGGCCATTCTACAAGGGGGAAAAAAAGAAGAAAAAGTCAAATAATTAAGTTCCTATGACACATGGTGATATATTTATACATCCCAGAACTGTCTTGAGTAGTCCTTCCTAGATGTCTTCAGACTAACATTCTATTCTTGATAACAGGAACAACAAACGAATTGCAATTAAGTACCAAACTGCAACTAAGCTTTTTGATGTCAACCTCAAAAGTTTAGGAATATATCTCAAACCAAATGCCACATCACACACTATGGTGAAATATTAGAAGAATTTCCACTAAACCAGAAATGAGAAAATGAAATACAATTATGTAGCCAGCAGAATTAACATTGTTTTAAAACTAGTGCAATAAAGACCAAAAAAAAAAAAAGAAAAAAAGATTTTGAGAGGAAGTACCATTTTATAATTACTTGCAGTAGACATAATTGTATCTTTGTACAATCTATTTATTTATTATTTTTTATTATACTTTAAGTTCTAGGGTGCACGTGCACAATGTGCAGGCTTGTTACATATGTGCCATATTGGTGTGCTATACCCGTTAACTCGTCATTTATATTAGGTATATCTCCTAATGCTATCCCTCCCCCGCCACCCCACCCCACAACAGGCCCAAGTATGTGATGTTCCCCTTCCTGTGTCCAAGTGTTCTCATTATTCAATTCCCACCTATGAGTGGGAACATGTGGTGTTTGGTTTTCTGTTCTTGCGAGAGTTTGCTGAGAATGATGGTTTCCAGCTGCATCCATGTCCCTACAAAGGACATGAACTCATCCTTTTTTATGGTTGCATAGTATTCCATGGTGTGTATGTGCCACATTTTCTTAATCCAGTCTGTCACTGATGGACATCTGGGTTGGTTCCAAGACTTTGCTATTGTGAATAGTGCCACAATAAACATACGTGTTCATGTGTCTTTATAGTAGCATGATTTATAATCCTTTGGGTATATCCCCAGTAATGGGATGGCTGGGTCAAATGGTATTTCTAGTTCTAGATCCTTGAGGAATCACCACACTGTCTTCCACAATGGTTGAACTAGTTTACAGTCCCACCAACAGTGTAAAAGAGTTCCTATTTCTCCACATCCTCTCCAGCACATTGTTTCCTGACTTTTTAATGATTGCCATTCTAACTGGTGTGAGATGGTATCTCATTGTGGTTTTGATTTCCATTTCTCTGATGGCGAGTGATGATGAGCATTTTTTCATGTGTCTGTTGCCTGCATGAATGTCTTCTTTTGAAAAGTGTCTGTTCATATCCTTCACCCACTTTTTGATGGGGTTTTTTCTTGTAAATTTGTTTAGAGTTCTTTGTAGGTTCTACTTTGTCAGATGAGTAGATTGAAAAAATTATCTCCCATTCTGTAGGCTGCCTGATCACTCTGATGGTAGTTTCTTTTGCTGTGCAGAAACTCTTTAGTTTAATTAGATCCCATTTGTCAATTTTGGCTTTTGTTCCCATTGCTTTTGGCATTTTAGTCATGAAGTCCTTGCCCACGCCTATGTCCTGAATGGTATTGCCTAGGTTTACTTCTAGGGTTTTTATGGTTTTAGGTCTAACATTTAAGTTTCTAATCCATCTTGAATTAACTTTCGTATAAGGTGTAAGGAAGGAATCCAGTTTCAGCTTTCTACATATGGCTAGCCTATTATTAAATAGGGAATCCTTTCCCCATTTCTTGATTTTTTCAGGTTTGTCAAAGATCAGATGGCTGTAGATGTGTGGTATTATTTCTGAGGGCTCTGCTCTGTTCCATTGGTCTGTATCTCTGTTTTGGTACCAGTACCATGCTGTTTTGGTTACTGTAGCCTTGTAGTATAGTTTGAAGTCAGGTAGCGTGATACCTCCAGCTTTGTTCTTTTGGCTTAGGATTGTCTTGGCAATGTGGGCTCTTTTTTGGTTCCATATGAACGTTAAAGTAGTTTTTCCCAATTCTGTGAAGAAAGTCATTGGTAGCTTAATGGGGATGGCACTGAATCTATAAATTACCTTGGGCAGTATGGCCATTTTCATGATGATTCTTCCTATCCATGAGCATGGAATGTTCTTCCATTTGTCCGTGTCCTCTTTTATTTCACTGAGCAGTGGTTTGTAGTTCTCCTTGAAGAGGGCCTTCACATCCCTTGTAAGTTGGATTCCTATGTATTTTATTCTCTTTGAAGCTATTGTGAATGGGAGTTCACTCATGATTTGGCTCTCTGTTTGTCTGTTATTGGTATATAAGAATGCTTGTGATTTTTGCACATTAATTTTGTATCCTGAGACTTTGGTGAAGTTGTTTATCAGCTTAAGGAGATTTTGGGCTAAGATGATGGGGTTTTCGAAATATACAATCATGTCATCCGCAAACAGGGACAATTTGACTTCTTCTTTTCCTAACTGAATACCCTTGATTTCTTTCTCTTGCCTGATTGCCCTAGCCAGAACTTCCAACACTATGTTGAATAGGAGTGGTGAGAGAGGGCATCCCTGTCTTGTGCCCGTTTTCAAAGGGAATGCTTCCAGTTTTTGCCCATGCAGTATGATATTGGCTATGGGTTTGTCATAAATAGCTCTTATTATTTTGAGATACGTTCCATCAATACCGAATTTATTGAGAGTTTTTAGCATGAAGGGCTGCTGAATTTTGTCAAAGGCCTTTTCTGCATCTATTGAGATAATCATGTGGTTTTTGTCTTTGGTTCTGTTTATATACTGGATTATGTTTATTGATTTGCGTATGTTGAACCAGTCTTGCATCCCAGGGATGAAGTCCACTTGATCATGGTGGATAAGCTTTCTTTCTGATGTGCTGCTGGATTCGGTTTGCCAGTATTTCATTGAGGATTTTTACATCGATGTTCATCAGGGATATTAGTTTAAAATTATCTTTTTTGTTGTGTCTCTGCCAGACTTAGATATCAGGATGATGTTGGCCTCATAAAATGAGTCAGAAGGAGTCTGTCTTTTTCTATTGATTCAACAGTTTCAGAAGGAATGGTATCAGCTCCTCCTTGTACCTCTGGTAGAATTCGGCTGTGAATCCGTCTGGTCCTGGACTTTTTTTGGTTGGTAGGCTATGAATTATTGCTTCAATTTCAGAGCCTGTTATTGGTCTATTCAGGGATTCAACTTCTTCCTGGTTTAGTCTTGGGAGAGTGTATGTGTCCATTTCTTCTAGGTTTTCTAGTTTATTTGCTTAGAGGTATTTACAGTATTCTCTGATGGTAGTTTCTGGGGGGTCGGTGGTGATATCCCCTGTATCATTTTTTATTGTGTCTATTTGATTCCTCTCTCTTTTCTTACTTATTAGTCTTGCTAGCAGTCTATCAATTTTGTTGATCTTTTCAAAAAACCAGCTCCTGGATTCATTGATTTTTTGAAAGGTTTTTTATGTCTCTATCTCCTTCACTTCTGATCTGATCTCAGTTATTTCTTGCCTTCTGCTAGCTTTTTAACATAAACGCTCTTGTTTCTCTGGTTCTTTTAATTGTGATGTTAGGGTGTCAATTTTAGATCTTTCCGGTTTTCTCTTGTGGGCATTTAGTGCTATAAATTACCCTCTACACACTGCTTTAAATGCGTCCAAGAGATTCTGGTATGTTGTATCTTTGTTCTCATTGGTTTCAAAGAACATCTTTATTTCTGCCTTCATTTTGTTGTGTACCCAGTAGTCATTCAGGAGCAGGTTGTTCAGTTTCCACGTAGTTGAGCAGTTTTGATTGAGTGTCTTAGTCCTGAGTTCTAGTTTGATTGTACTGTGGTCTGAGAGACAGTTTGTTATAATTTCTGTTCTTTTACATTTGCTGTGGAGTGCTTTACTTCCAACTATGTGGTCAATTTTGGAATAAGTGTGATGTGGTGCTGAGAAGAATGTATATTCTGTTGATTGGGGTGGAGAGTTCTGTAGATGTCTATTAGGTCCGCTTGGTGCAGAGCTGAGTTCAATTTCTGGATATCCTTGTTAACTTTCTGTCTCATTGATCTGTCTAATGTTGACGGTGAGGTGTTAAAGTCTCCCATTATTATTGTATGGGAGTCTAAGTCTCTTTGTAAGTCTCTAAGGACTTGCTTTATGAATCTGGGTGCTCCTGTATTGGATGCATGTATATTTAAGATACTTAGCTCTTCTGGTCGAATTGATCCTTTTACCATTATGTAATGGCCTTCTTTGTCTCTTTTGATCTTTGTTGGTTTAACTGTCAGATTTACCAAAGTTGAAATGAAGGAAAAAATCTTAAGGGCAGCCAGAGAGAAAGGTCGGGTTACCCACAAAGGGAAGCCCATTAGACTAACAGCAGATCTCTTGGCAGAAACTCTACAAGCCAGAAGAGAGTGGGGGCCAATATGCAACATTCTTAAAGAAAAGAAATTTCAACCCAGAATTTCATATCCAGCCAAACTAAGTTTCATAAGTGAAGGAGAAATAAAATCCTTTACAGACGAGCAAATGCTGAGAGATTTTGTCACCACCAGGCCTGCCCTACAAGAGCTCCTCAAGGAAGCACTAAGCATGGAAAGGAACAACTGGTACCAGGCACTGCAAAAACATGCCAAAATGTAAAAAGCATCGATGCTAGGAAGAAACTGCATCAACTAATGAGCAAAATAACCAGCTAACATCATAATGACAGGATCAAGTTCACACATAACAATATTAACCTTAAATGTAAATGGGCTAAATGCTCCAATTAAAAGACACAGACTGGAAAACTGGAGAAAGAGTCAAGACCCATCAGTGTGCTGTATTCAGAAGACCCATCTCACGTGCAGAGACACACATAGGCTCAAAATAAAGGGATGGAGGAAGATCTACCAAGCAAATGGAGAACAAAAAAAAAGCAGGGGTTGCAATCCTAGTCGCTGTACAATCAATTAAAAAATCCTTTAAGAATTCAGTGAGATACGTGGTTAATAAATTAATATTAAACGTCACTAGTGTTTTTCTCTACAAAAAACAAACACCTGAAAACACTACAAAAATAAGTAATCAAAGTAGCACGGTACTGGCATACAGACAAACATATAGATCAATGAAATAAAACAGAGCCCAGAAATAAACCCTGCCAAAGGACTTTTGGCAAGTGTCAAGACCATTCAATTAAAAAAGGACAGTCTTTTCAACAAATGGTGCAGGGAAAACTGCGTATCTACATACAAAAAAAGAAGTTAGACCCTTAGCTGATACATACCATATATAAAAACTAACTTCAAATCAATCAAAGATCTAAACCCAAGCACTAAATAAACTTTTAACAGTAGTAAAGCATGACATTAGATTTAGCAATGATTTATTGAATGTAACACTAAAAGTACAGGCAACAAAAGCAAAAACAGACAAATAGAACTACATCGAATCTAAAAACTTTTATGAAAAGAAGACTACCAACAGATTTAAAAGACAACCCTCAGAGTGGAAAGAAAGTGCAAATCATATATCTCAAAAGAAGTTAATATCCAGAACATAGAAAGAACTCTTAAAATTCAAAAACAACAAAAGACAAAAAAAACCCCAAACAACCCGATTAAAAAACGAGCAAGGAACTGAGTAGGTATTTCTCCAAAGAATCTATACAAACTGCCAATAAGCACATAAAAAGACGGTCAGTAACACAAATCATTAGAGAAATGAAAATCAAAACTAAAACAATATACTACTTCACACCCAGTAGAATGGCTATTATCAAAACCACATAAAAAAAGTTTTGGCAAGGATGTGGAGAAATTGGAATCTTGGTGCAATATTGGTTGGGAATGTTAAAATAGTGTGGTTGCTGTGGAAAACAATATGATAGTTCCTTTAAAAATTAAACAAAGAACATATAATCTAGCAATTCCACTCCTAGGTATACACTCAAAAAAACAACAACAACAAAAAAAAACAACAATAACAAAAAAAAAACATAAAAGCAACGACTTGAACAGATACTTGTACCCCATGTTCACAGTAGCATTTTTCACAATAGGCAAAAAGTAGAAGTAACTTAAGTATCCACCAATACATTGTGAAACATGTATGGATAAAATATAGTATATACATGCAATGAAATATTATTTCACCTAAAAAAGGAAATTCTCACAGCTACAACATGGAAAGAACTTTGAAAACTTTATGCTGTGAAATAAGCCAGTCACAAAAGAACAAACACTGTACAATTTCCCTTATATGAAGTTTTCATAATAGCCAATTTCAGAGACAAAAAGTAGAATGGTGGTTGTCAGGGGCTGGGGAGAGGAAGGACTTGGAAGTTATTGTGAAATGTGTATAAAGTTTCAGTGTGGAAAGATAAAAATTGTTCTGGAGATGGGTGGTGGTAATGGTTGCCTAACAATGTGAATCTAACTTAACAAACTTAAAATGGTTAATTTTATGTATATTTTACCATAATTAAAAAAATTAGAAACTAAAATGGAATAAAAAACCCAATAATAATAGAAAAATGTTAAGTATCTAAAAATAAAATTTAAAAATATACAGGAACTTTAAAAATATTAAAACTACAGAAATATAAAAGGAAGACAAATGCAGTATCATAAAGGTGTCAATCCTCTCTAAATTAACCAATACATTAAATTCTCTATTAAAAAATGATTTGTGGAGTAAAGGTGAATTGATGCTATTATAACCAAACATTAGGTACTTAAGTTCGTTTGTAAAAATAATTACTTAACAACAAACAAGAAAATATTCAGAACAATGGGGAGTATTTTAACCTTACCCAATATAGATTATAAAATCATAGTGTCAACAATTTAGTACAAAAGAAAAAGTGATTAAATAGATTAATGGACTGACTAGAGAGGATAGATGAACCAGCAAATCTATTTGAGAATTTACCAGGTAGTAAGTCAAGATGGCATTCAAATTAGGGGATAATCAGAACAGAAAAGGATTAAGAAATTTTCCATTTGAGAAGAAAAATAAGAGCTCAATGCCCTCTCACTCTTTACAACCAAGCTTTTGGAGACATGACATAATAAACAAAGAAGACATATAGATAAAATATAAATTTATCCAGGGAGACTGCTAGCTTCTTACTCTATCTCTACTCTCCTCTACTTTCTTCCTAACAGAAACACAATTTTGATGAAAAACACACTGTGAAATTTAGCAGAGGCCCAGACTCATAATTGAAGAATGTAAAGCAAAACAAGTAATGATTTTCCCTTATTAGATTAAATTTACAACCCTTGACAATAACCAGGATTGGCAACTAGGTAATCATCAAAATTAAAATGCATACACCTTTTCCTACCTTAAAAGAACTTTCCCTCTTACATCTTCTTTTTCAATCTACCCATTTGTCTTTTCCTTAACTGCAAAATTTAACAAGCAGGTATTTTAAACCCCCCTTCTCCAATTCAGGACCATCCACTTACTCTCACTAAAACTGGTTTTGGTTCCCTCACTTGACTGAAACCAGATTTCTAAAATGTCAAATGTCAAATTCAATGCCCTCTTTTCAGTCCTGATCTTCCTACACCTCTCTGTGGCATTTCATTTGGTGCAACTAACAATTACCTCCTTAAATGTTCTACTCTCTGGGCTTTGATGTTAAACACTATTGAGTCTCTTATCTCTCATATTTCCTTTCAATTTCTTCCACCTATCAAGTAAGAGGTAGCTGTGTTTTCTAGGTTTTTATCCTTGATCATGGCGGCATTGATATTCTTTCCTTAGACAAAGGAAAGACAAAGGAAAGAATATATATATATTTATATCCACAGTAGGGTATCTTATTATTGACTTTATTTTATATGATGATAAACACATCTACATCCCTGTCCATGATCATCTCAAATTACACACTTCAATTTAAAATTGTTAACATTTTTTACACTATGTTAACTCAGTATGTTCTCAACCCATTTCCTGTTTCCCCTGAAGTCAATCTTTTCTTGTGTCTTCCATTCTAGTAAGTCCCTTTCCCACTAACTTACTCGACATTTGATGTCAAGAAGAAAACATGAAGTTAAAAACTCTCAATTCTAACAGCTAGTAAGAGGGAAACATTAAAAACATTCCCTTTAAAAATTAAGAACAAAGCTGGAATCCCACGATAATTGCTACTATTCACTCTTAGTTACTGCCAAAAGAAACACTGAAGGCATAAAGGTCTGAAAGGAAGAAAATAAATATCAATCACAGATACTATGGGTGTACTCAGAAAACTGAAATCAGTAAAATGATTTGCTCACTGATTATCAATTTACAAAAATTACTTGTATTTCTAATTACCAGCAACAGTTAGAAATCGATTTTTAAGTCAAGAACACCAGTTACAACACATATAAGATATCCAGGAAGAAAATGAACAAAGATCCACAAGGCCTAATAGGAAACATTTATAAATCAACAAAACGAATTTAGAAATATGCCTTGTCACGAGAATACACAACATAGAGATATCGATTTTCCCAAATCTGATTTATATAGTTTTGATGCAATTGCAGCAAAAATCCAAAAGGCTTTCTTTTTTTAATGGAACTTGATTTTAAAACGTATATGGAAGAGCTAAAGACCAAAAATAGTTAAGGCACTCCTGAAGAATAGATTACCCTACAAAAAGACTTTTTCTGAAGCTACAGTAATTAAGACAGCAGAAGACAGGCACAGGATAAACTGTCCAATGGAATGGCATAAAGACTCCAGAAACAAAACCACTGAATGTTTGTGTCCCCCAAAATTCTATGTTGAAACCCTTGCCCCTGATATGATGGTATTTGGAGGTAGGGCCTTTGGGAGGTAATTAGGTTCAGAAAAGGTAATGAAGACAGGACCCCCAAGTTAGGTTTAGTGTCCTTATAAGATGAGAGAGACCAGAACACACACACACTCTCTCTCTCTCCACCATTGTGAAGACACAGAGAGAAGGCAGCTGTCTGCAAAGCAGAGAAAGCTCTAACGCAGGAACTGAAATGACCAGTGCCTTCATCTTGGACTTCTCTGCCTCCAGAACTGTAAAAAATAAATCTCTGTTGTTGAAGCCACCTAGTCTATGTTATTCTGCTACAGCAGCCCAACTGATTAAGACAATATCTATATGTACTTGTGACGTAAGACAGAAGTGGCAATACAGATCACTAGAAAAGGAGGAACTACTCAGTAAAGGTTCTAGACAACTAAAAGGTAAAAAACCACAAACTGGAAGATATGGCCAACACATAAACTTGAAAAGTGAGTATGTAGAATATATAGGAATTCTCACAAACAATAAAAAAAAAAACCAGAAAAATGGCAAAACAAACATTTCACAGAACAGGAAACACAAATGGCCAACAAACGTGAAAAGGTTTTAGAACTCATTAATAATCAAGAAAATATAAATCAAAACCTCATTGAGACAATGTTTTATCTCAATTAGATTGGTAAAAATTAAGAACAATACACAGTTTTGAAGAGGCAGATTAACAGAAAATCTCCTACATGGCTAAGAGTGGAATAAGCTGGTGTGGTCTCTTTGGAAGATAATTTGCACTATCCTGAGGTTAAACATTTCATACCCTATATCCCAGCAATTGATGTGAGTGTACAGACCTTAGAGAAACTTGCTTATATACACCATGAGAGACATACAAGAATATTCCTAACTGCATATGACACAGTTGATCTCTTTTCTGAGCCATTTTCTTTAATTAATTTCTATGAGTTCACTCCCTTGATTTTTCCTTCTTTTTCACTGTTCACTGTTTCACTTTTTCACTTCTCAGCGTCCTTTGCTGACTTTTGTCTTCAGACTCTCTAAATGTTGGAATAATAAATCTTTTGGTTCCTTCTATCTTCACAGATGATGATTTCATTTAGTCTCATGGCTTTACCAGTTACAAGGTCCAAACTCCACCATGAATGCCAAAGTCTTATACTCAACAACCTATTCAACATTTCCACTTGGACATCTTGGAGTATGGAAGTCAGTCAAGCTGTTCAAAAAATTCCTGTTTTTTTTTTTTTTTTTTCCTAGCACTGCACTTCCCCATCCCTTTTGAAATTAGGTGTGGCCATATGACTAGGCATGGTCAAACTTAAGAAAAATTAAACAACTTTCAAGTTGTTTCAAATACTACTACAGATCCGTTTTTAATCTCAAAGTTAATATGCCAAAAAGAATCTCTAACTTATCTTCCCTCAGCAAATGGATTTATCCTGTAGTTCAAACCAAATTTATGAATCATTTTTAATTGTCGTTCCTCCAACCATAGCCAATTTATCAATTTATCAGCAAATCCTGCAGCTCTGCCTTCAAAGAATATTTCAAAGCTGACTACTTCTCAATACCTCAACTGCTGCTACCTTAGTCTCAACCACCAATATTTTCAATACCATATAGGAAAACTGTGATAGTTTTCTAACTGGTCCCCTCATTTCCAATCTTCTTACTACAGATCTAGGGCCCTACACCATCTGCTCCTCCCTACCTCCCTACCCTCACTCTCCTATTCCCTAAAGATACTCTAACCACATGGGCCTTCCTGCTTCCTTGAATAGCCACATTCAAGGCCTTTCCTTTTGTCATTCCCCTCTGTCTGGCCCATCTTTTCTAATCATTTAGATCTCTCCTCAAACATCATCTCCTTGGAGAGGCTTTCCTCATCACCTTACCTAAAATATCCACAAATCCTAGTTTGTTTATGGGTCAGTTATCAATTTATTGCTCCAAATTCATTCTTCATTGTCTGCTCTACAAGCATAGAGCTAGATCCCTTAAATAAATATCTTTATTTTTCTAGGTACCATGATGTTAAGTTTTGTCAGCATGGGATACTACAGAGATATTACAAGAAAAAGGAGTTCTTGTTCCTGACTCATGTATCCTTGGCAAGCTTCTGCAGTGGAGGAAGGTTCTCCAGTGCCTAGCTCTTGATATTAATGGTAGTCAGCAACACTCAAAGGCCATCAGCTTTCCCTGGTGCTCCCTCTCTGGGGAGGTTTCAAAGCAGAGTATCTCTAACAAGATATCTCCCCATACACAGTTTTTTAGGGTACTCCAGAACAGGGATTTATAAACTTTTATCTTAATGGGACAAATAGTAAATTAGGCTTGCAGATTATAACATCATAACTCTACCTTTGTAGTGAGAAAGAGATATAGACAATATGTAAATAGATTGGGCATAGCTGTGTTCTAATTAAACTTTATTTATAAAACAGCTGGCAAAAGGACTGTAGTTTGCCAATCCCTCACCTAGAGGGCATATTCCCCAGCAAGTTTTAAAGGATGCATTTCCAGTAAGTTCCACCAGAGCAACACCAGTGACTTCTCTGCTACTGAGTCATGGCCATATCCTCTCCAACAAGGTAAGAATCTTAGCCTTGGCAAAAAGGGTTCTTACTTGGGCACTCTATCTCAGCCATATCAGTAGTAGCTGCTTCTTAAAACTATTCCTGTATTCCCTGAATTTTCTTTAATTTCCCTGATAAAATCAGTAACTCTATTAAACTTACCCTCTTGAAAATACCTATGGCTTCTGACTTATGATTGGACCTTAATCAATACACAGTTTATCTTGCTTTTTTAAAGGCATTTATCACTAACTGAAATTATATTAATTGTGTTTTGCTTGCTTTTAATTTTTTTTTTTTTTTCTTTTAAGAGACAGGGGTCTCAGTATGTTGCCCAGGCTAGCCTCAAACTCCTGGGCTCAAGCAATCCTCCCAACTCAGCCTCCCCAGTACCTGGGACTACAGACATGCACCACCACACCCAGCTTGTATTTGCTTACTTTTTATTTATTAATATCCATCACTCAAATGTAAGCTCCATAAAGGTAGGCACTTTGGTTCACTACTGAATGAATTCCTAATACCCAGCACACTATCAGGTCATAACAGATTCATAACAAGTATCTGTGACTGACTAAATCTTTGGCCAAATAAACTGAATTTTTAGAATTTCATCAAATTTTATTTGATTATATAAAATAGGAAGATGACAATAATCTCTTGCTTATACCTGTGCTCACTCTCTCTCACAAACCCTCCTTATTCATTCCCATCACTCTATCTCTGCTTATTGTATTCCCTCAGTCTCTATTCTAAAATTAGTAAATAACTTGGAGTGCAAAAATTCACCTTCCTCCCTTTTAAACCTGTGAGGTTCAAGCAATACAACACAGAATCTCCCTCTCTCTAAGTATTTTACAAGGATCAGAAAACTACTACTGAGTGAGGTGGGAAAGACAGGCACCTTCTCCTTAAACCCTACCCAAAAATGTTGGCAAGATTCCAAAGAGTAGAAACGGTAGTTACTCTCCAAATTAACCATTTGGCACTCTTGGTTTAGAACACTCAAAATATTCCTAATAATCTAGTACTTCAGCCACATTACTTTAAAACATTTTTCAGAACAGAAATTTGTGACTTACCAATCTATAATTTTTTAATATGTACCAGCCAATCCTTTGGAGTCTTTAAAAGCTCATTCTTTCTCTTATATATACACAAGTAAAAATACTTGAAAATCAATCTTTCAACTTTTCTGCAGGTCTATCTAAGTTGGATTTTACCCTTATCTTCCCACACTTGTAGTCTTTCTTATTTTCACTTTGAAACACTGAAATAATGCAATGGTTGCTGGGATGTTCAAAACAATACTAGTACTTTGTGAAGTCCAAGGGCCTACTGCTCAAATTCATCCAAAACAGCTAGAAAACAATGGAAAAATTCTCTTTTTGCTCTCTCTCCCTCCTACCTATTTCCTAATTCATTTCTGCTGACATGAGGGGTACAGAGAAGCAGAGAATACCAAAGGGCACAAAAAGGGGGAAAAGCTGGGTATGAAGTCTTTGGTGGAAATCACTTCATTTTCTCAAACAATCTGAAAAACAGGGACAAAGGTAACAACACTGACAAAAGAATGACCCTCCAGTTCTTTCCTTCTTTTACACTGCTTCACTTCAGCGTACACTGGTTATCACATTTCATTAACTTGTAAAGGCTGTTTTTTACTATATAACTTCATTTAACCTCTACAGCCTTGTCTCTGAATATCAAGTTTCACCAGTTGCTTCCAAGCTAATATGTGCCCTCTCTTTAGGACACTTAAGATTTAAAACAGCTTTAGGTTGTCTGACAGTACAATCTCTGTACTTGATTCTGACAACAGACTATCAAAGCCAAGAGCAGTTATATAAAATTTTACATTTAAAGGAAATGTTAAAAAATGAAACTTTTCATTTTTCTTTTTCAGAAGAGTAAGGATAAAATGGAAGTATGTAAAACGCTCTTTCTTTTCTGTTTGTTGTTGTTGTTTTGAGACAGGATTTTGTTTTGTTGCTCAGGCTGGCTTGCAGTGGTGTGATCTCAGCTCACTGCAACCTCTGCCTCGTGGACTCAAGCCATCTTCCCTCTTCAGCCTCCTGAGTAGCTGAGACTAAAGATGCATGCCACCATACCTGGCTGCTTTCTGTATTTTTTTGTAGAGACAGGGTTTCGCCATGTTGCCCAGGCTGGTCTCAAACTCCTGAGCTCAAGCCATCTGCCCATCTTGGCCTCCCAAAGTGCTGGGATTACAGGCATGAGCCACCGCACCTAGTCACGTTATGCTTTCTTAAAGACAGTCTGGAATTAAGGCATTTCTATTATTTTAGAGTCAGTAACACATTTAAGTATAATTTCAATTGTTCAGATCATTATATTCTTGTATTTAATGGTGAGAGGTATTATTTCACTTTTTAATTTTGTCATATTGCAAACTTCAAGGAAAATTAAAGTTATATAAGTCTCCAGAGATATTATCCAGAGATAATTTGGATAACGCAGTTGGTTTTGGAAAAACGCAGTTAGTAAGAGTTTTTTCCCCTTGCCTTACACTCAAGGTAGAGAAATAAATTATTTTCCACCACTGAAAAAAAATTGCACAAAAGGTTGTCTGGTTCCCAAAACAACTGCTTCTTCTAAAAGTTCTCAATGATTTTCATAGTACAAATGCTAAATTAGCTCAACAGAAGTAAAACACAAGTTTGAAGGAAACCAGAAACCACCATAAATAGCCACTTTTAAAAGATGAGAGTACCTGGGCACCTGTGGCTCACACCTGTAATCTCAACACTTTGGGAGGCCAAGACAGGCGGATCACGTGAGGTCAGCAGTTTGAGACTGCCTGGCCAACATGGTGAAATACCCTCTCTACTAAAAACACAAAAATTAGCCAGGCATGGTGGTGTGCATCTGTAATCACAACTACTCAAGAGGCTAAGGCAGAAGAATCGTTTGAGCCCAGGAGGCAGAGGTTGCAGGGAGCTGAGATCGTGCCACTGTACTCTAGGGTGACAGAGTGATACTCTACTACAAAAAAAAAAAAAAAAAAAAAAAAAAAAGAATGTGATATAATCTCTGCCACTTAGAAATTCAAAGCCTGCTGAGGACTATTATATCATCGTTCCTACCACTCTCATTACATTTTCTAGGGATTTCATTTATTCATCAAAGAAAAGAGAAAGATGAAAGTAACTTATTTTGGTTTTTCCACCTAACATTATTGTTAAAGTTTTACTTTTCAGTGTTAGCACTGCTTTTAGAAAAATTAATGGAGAGCACGAGTGAGACAACTAAGCAACTAGGCTTAGCCCTAGACAACATTTATTCAGAATTGTCCACTGACTTGTGGCAAGCAACATTTTGGTATAAAACTAAATATGATGTCAACTTGTATTGTCTAGTTCTATTGGTGGAAGACTGATCTGGGAGCTCAGAAATCTATTAGGGTGGGGGCGTCCAATCTTTGGATTTTCCTGGGCAGCACTGGAAGAATTGTTTTGGGCCACACATAAAATACACTAACACTAATGATAACTGATGAGCTTAAAAGCAAAACTGCAAAAATATCTCATATTTCTTTAAGAAACTTTATGAATTTGTGTCGGAACGCATTCAAACCCATCCTTGGCCACATGTGGGCTTCGGGTTGGACTAGCTTATGTTAGAGTCTCATCTACAATCTTGGCGAGCTGTATAATTATGGATAAATAATCTCACCTGTCCAAGCCTCAAATCCTCATCTATACAATGATGAGGCTAACCTAGTTGATCTCTAAGATTCATTTCAAACATAATTTTACCTTCATCATTTCTACCACTCCATTACATTTTCGAGGGATCTCATTTATTCATCAATTATTAAACATCTACTGTGTCTCCGCCACAGTGATCTCACTGAGCTTACATTTTGATTGTCCCATAGGCATATTAGAAAATTAGTTAACACATAAGCTTAAAGTTAGTAATGGGATTAAAAAATGGTTAAGTGGCTTATTTGGCTTAGAACTCACAGAATGATGCATTTGTGGATCAGTACAAAACTCTCCACATTTGACACTGCTCAGAAAATAAGAATGCTATTAAAACAGTTACTAATCAGAATTTAACAGGCCTACGACTGGCATGATACTCTTATTAAAAGCAACTGCCAATATATATGGCCCCTATTTCTGGCCTGTAAAAGACAAAAAGGTATGATAAAGTCAGCTTTCGTGGGGAGAGAATCTCAGTCCGATCTCTAACACGAATACATGTCTGAATGACAGTCTGTGCTGACCCTTCTTGTCAACTTTTAATCCTTCTAACTGATGAAAAGCATGAGACATGTGTTTATTTTAAGTACATGCTAGTGGCTGGCTTTCTTATTTTCACCTAGCTTTGTACAATTGTACAGAACTCATTAAATTCTTAATACAAACACTCACACAATGCCCCCGCCCCACCACCTCCCCGCACTCAACTCCAAGCAGGGAGTGGGGCTAAAAGGATAACTCAGTTGCTCATAAGGAACACACAAAAATTAAACCCTAGAAGGAAGTTAGAAAAAAGAACAAATAATAACACAAGGCAAACTATGCTATTACAGTAGTCAAAACTTCAGGGTCTTAATATGGTGCTCACTCCCTGTTAAGATAAAAGTAAATAAAACTGAGAGTTCCTATAATAGGAGGAGAACAGGAAAGAAAGGAGGACGGGAGATAACATTTACTCAGCACTTAACAGGTGCCAGGCACTATGCAGGTAGTTTTCACTTACTCTTCTCAAGAACTACACACATGAAAATATGCCTCAATAGGTGATCATCTACAATAAGGGTTAACCACTTCCCTTCATAAAATGATTCCAACAGCCTAGGATTGTATTCTAATGTAAAGGTAGTGTGGATGTAAATAATCATTCTGCCTAGAATCTTGTATTTGGAACTGAAAGAGGTCTTGGGTCACCTAGGCAACCCATCCATCTTACGGATTTAACTTAGGCCAGACAAGAAAAGGGGCTGGACTAAGGTCATCCTTGTTTACAAGCAGAGTTGAGATCAGACCAATAATCAACACATCGATATGCCCCTCTGCTGGTAACAGTTCAGTGAAATTTAGTAACTACTAAGTTACTGACGACCTATTAGTACTTTATTAAAACAATCCTAATAATCCGACTATACAAATAGCACAGAATCTCGAAAGAATGTGTTAATTTCTATATATTTTTAAAACCAACTGATAAGCAGTAATCTGCGTTTGAATATATGTCTATTTCCCTGACTGCTCTCCACATAAAGATCCCAGATGCAAAGCAGTGTTGGGGGAACGGGGAGGGGGTGATCGGTCGCTGAGGTAAAGATCGCCTCCTGTAAAGCCCCAGGTCGATGATCCTGGCCCTGGACTCCCCGTCCCCTCCGCGATTTGTAACCCCTGAGCCGGGCGGGAGGACAGAGGATGAGTGTGCAGTAAAGAGGCTCCCGCGCCCTCGGCTCGCCGATTCCCCTCGCGACGCCGGGCCGGTTCCGAACGCGGACCAGACCGTTAAGGGGCTGCCAGGGCCGCTACGCCCCGCGCGGGCCGCCCCTCCCCCACCGCGGCCTGAGGCGAGCGGCGCTGCCGGCCGGGCCCCCGCGGCTCCCCTAGCGAACAATACAGGGGGTCCCCCGCGAGGCCGAACACCAAGGCCCCGCACCGCGGGCCTCGCAGGCAGCGTCGAGCCGCAAGGCCGCGAGAGACCACCCCGCGGGAGAGCGAGTGAGGACGCGGTTATTCAGGGGGTGCAGAGGCCGCCGTGGCCTGACCGTACCTGGCTCCAGGTGATGAACTCGTTAGTGTGGGTTTCCTCCACAAGCGTCCACAGCTTGCTGAGGAAAGCCGGCACGTTCGAACTCTGCTTCATTGTTAACGCGGCGCAGGGATTCCAAATTCTAGACCCGAACGCGGTGGTAGCGGCGGCAGCAGCTCAGGCAGCAGCTCCCCGAGAACGCCCACAACGCAGGCGCAGCAGATCTTGGTCCCCGCCCCCCAACCCCGCCAGGCGCGCGGCGAGGCAGAGAGGCCGGGCGGCCGCACGTGACGGACAAGTCCCCTCGCTCCGCCTGTGCGCGCAGTGGTTCCGCGCCGGTCCCGTCCCTGGCCAATCCCAGGGGCCGACCACACGATGGAGAAAAGCGATTGGCTGCTGCTGACATGAAGGGGGTGGGAGCAGAAGGGGGTGGGAGCAGAAGGGGGCGCTGCCTTCTCATTTGCCTTTTATACAGAAGCTTTGATGGTAGCGGATCTTCGGCTTGGGAGACCGTGTTTGGACGTTTCACGTGGAAACAGCTTATGGTTTCTGGGCTGTGGCTGGGAGGCTACAAAAAGCCCTTCGGGGCCTTTGAGTCATAAGTTTGGCAGACAAAGTGTGGTTTGCACCAGTTTAGAGAAGATCCATTCGCAGAAGGAAAAAACCAGCTCTCAAGCGTGATGTGCTAGGCCCCGAATTGAAATTGTCTTAAAAATAATGAACCTTGTTCTTACATTATCATTGGGAGAAAAAGCCCTCTTTAAAATATGTTTATCAAAAAGAGCAGTTTAAATAACTCACTGTCTATTACTTAAAACTGTAAACCAGGAACTGCAATTGATGTATCATGTGCTGTTTTTAATCCAGTCATCAAGTGCATACTCTACACCCAGAATAAAAAGAAATAGACTGTTTATACTATTTTAGTTAATTAAAATAGTTGTTCCTGCGTATACTTTACAGATACATTCTTTTTAGCCTGAGAGATTGGTATAATGAAAAAAAAAATGGAGAAGGAGTCAGTAGATCTGAGTTTAGATAAAGCCTCTTGAACGTTTTTCTGTATATTAAAATACACTGGTACTGTCACTTAGAGCAATTCCTTAGCCACCAGTGCCACTTTTTCCCATTTCTTGATTGGGAATAAGATCTTTTTACCCATTAAGAGTGTCTTTAATGCTATAATGGCTGTGCAAATGCTTTGAAAATATGAAGTCTACAAAATTCGACTTTTTTTTTTTTTTTTTTTTTTTTTACAGAGGTCAGCATGTGAAGGTAAAAACAAACAAGTCAGAGCCAACACATTATACAAAAATTCAACATAGGATTGGTTTACTTCTTGGGTAAATGTAAAATAGTACATTAAAAATACATATATAGAGAGAGTATCTTCCAATGAGCAAATATTTATTGAATGCTGCCTTTGTGTTCAGCACTGGGATGTTGGCTGAAGCAAAATCAGATATATGGAGGCATACATGTGATAGAGGAACTAGTATTTGATGAGCCCTTATATATGCCAAGGGCTTTACATATATTATTGAATCCTCACAACAATCCAATGAATTAGGTTTTATTATCCCTTTTTCCCAGTGAAGATTCTGAGACTCAAAAGTTGATTAATGTCCCCAGTCACAGCAAGTAAATGGGAGAGAGACTTTACACCCAAGCTTTATTGAGCTCAAAAGTATGTGCCCTTTCCATTGTACAATGATGACACTGTTTCAAAGCTCAAGATGCTTATATTCAAACTCGAGAAACAACATGACCACAGTGATCAGCACTCATTAATATATACAAAAAGAGCTAAATATTTGGTATAAAATAAGTACTAGGTGAGTTTAAAAAGACAGACTAGTAGGTTAAGGTGATAAGGAAAGATTTCATGGAGGATAGGGACCTTAAGTTGGATCTTGAGGTACAAATATATTTGAATAGCTAAAAGGAAGATACCAGAATAAGCAAAAACCAGGAAGCTAATGATCATGTCTGTCTACGGAGGGCAACAGGTCAGAGGTAAGATTGGCAGTGTCTAAGGAGGAAATGTGGCCTACTTTCATGGCATTATATTATTTTCTTCTAAAAAAAATAAAGTGTGGTTAGGTAGAAGTGGAAACTTGTCTTTGGACATTCAAAGGCTGGGCATTCATAGGGCTGGGCTTAGTGGGGTGCCATACTTGGTTTAATGCTCTGCTCTCATCCTCTTGAAATTCTCAATTTTTGAACAAGGGACTCTGCATTTTCATTTTGCAATGGACCTTACAAAATATGTAGCTGATTCTGTTTCCAGTGTATGGCATCTTATAGACCGTACATTTGAAACAAGTGGTTCTTAAACTTAAGCATGTGTCTGAATCACTTGGAGAGGGGAGCCTTCCAGTAAGCAGATGAGCAATATCAGTTCTCAGGTAGTATTTGTAATACTTATAAGGGCAGCGACAAGGATAAGTTATTAACCAGGTAAGAAAACCTTGGTACCAGGAAATTAGATGATGTATCCAAAATCATCTAGCTAAAGTTGGAATTGAAACCAGGTCTTTCGTAGTCTGAAACATGCTTTTTAAATTTACACCAATGTGCCTCAAACTTCAGCGCAGAATCACCTGTATGGCTTCTTAAAAAACAAATTGCTGCTTCTGCTTCCATGGCACTCAGTAAGTCTAGGATACAGGTTAAGAATTTTTATTTTTAACAAGTCCCAGATGAGGCAGATGCTACCGGCCCTGGAACCACATTTTGAGAACTGCTGTTATAGAGGAAAAATTAGTAAACTGACCTTCCCTTACTACTAACATGTACTGATTAATTGTTATGCTTCACTTCTTTTTTTGTTATTGTTTGTTTGTTTGTTTTCACAGAGTCTTACTCTGTCGTCCAGTCTGGAGTGCAGTGGTGTGATCTTGGCTCACTGCAAACTCTGCCTCCCGGGTTCAAGTGATTTTCCTACCTCAACCTCCTGAGTAGCTGGGATTACAGGGCTGCACCATGAAACCCCACTAATTTTTGTATTCTTAGAAGAGATGGGGTTTCACCATGTTGGCCGGGCTGGTCTTGAACTCCTGATCTCAAGTGATCCGCCACCTTGGCCTCCCAAAGTGATAAGATTATAGGTGTGAGCCACTGCACCTGACCACGCTTCATCTCTTAATAAAATCCAGATGTTCCAGGAATAACTTAAACTACTATGTTTTGTTTTTCTATGAACTTAATGGTTAATATTTATTATAATTAATACATTTTCTGAAAAACTAAGTATTGAATGAAGACATTTTGGGGGGAAAATACAATTATAACTTGTTGGCTTGTTTGCACTTATTTATAAAACTGAGAGGGGAAGAAAACAAAATCAAGCTTTATCTCACAATTATTTGCCACCTATAATATCCCTAAAATATCAGAAGAAACAGATTTGAGCCAGTGGCAGCAATTTTGACCTGTTCATAACACAAGAAGATAAAAATGTCACTTTCTTAAAGGAGTTGCCTCCTACTAACTCCAATTTTAAAAGCTGTATTATTTTCATGGTTTATTTGCAGCCTACAATGTAAGACTTAGATTTAGAATAACATTCGAAAATATGAATGACCCAGACCTTTGTCTAGGAACTAGAAAAGCATGTTATGGAGCAATTTGATGCTTCAGATCATCAGATGATGCCATAAATTCTATACAATCAATTTTGCAAAACTAATTGGAATCAACAGTGCAACCAGTATTAGCTTTTAAAGATTTTTTTTCAAGGATAGGATGATTAAATCCAAAGGTGAACTGCATAGAGGTTTCCACCTACATTGCTATCTGGACAACGTGTTGATTTTCTTCAATTTTGGAATGACTTAGGGGACGTTAGGCAAATCACCTAACATTTTCCAGTCCTTGCTCCTTATATATAAGATGTGAGTGAAAAATATCTGCTATGCTCACTTCACAGGGTGGTTTTGAAGATCAAAGAAATTGTCTCTTCCTCCAGTCCACTTTCATAATCTTTATGGATCTCTTTCTAAAACACTAATCTGAAAAGGTCACTTCCAGACTTAAAACTCTTCAGTGACTTCCTATAATTTCCGGAATAAATTCAAACCCCTGAAGGGGCATAAAAGGCCTTCTCTGATCTGAGGTCACCTACCACTTCAGTTATTGTCTACCATTGTTTACAACACCTTTCCCTTAGCCACACCTAAATGATTGTAGTTACCTTGCTGGCCATATTCTTTTATACCTCTATGTATTTCCATAGGCTATTGTCTGTGCCCGCGGAGCCCTTCTTCTTCACCATTTTTCTCTAAATTCTTCTTCAACCTTCCAGGTCAAGTATAATCCTGTACAAACCTAAGTTCTTTGGTGAAATCTTCCTTGGTAACATTTATTATAGCACTTACTACATCATATTATAATTATTTATTTACATGTATTTTTCATTCTAGACTATGAAACTGCTTCAACATAAATACTATGTCATATGTACATTCATTTATTTACAATGACATTCACAGTGCATGATATATGTTAAAATATCAATAAATATTTGTTGAATTAATAAATGAATACATAAACAGGTAAGTGCTAACCATCCGCTTATTCTTGCATGACCCCCAAATTGGGGTTAGTTTTTCCTCCCATGTGCTCCTATAACTTCTGGAACTTGACCTTCACAGTTTTTACCACACTGTTGCTGCTCATTCACTTCTCAGCAGCCCTTACTAGACTAGCAAATTGTGCTTGCATTGTTCACTCTTGTATCCTGAGCACTCAGCACAGTGCTAATAATAACGTAGGAGCCGCTTGATAAATATTTGTTGAATGAATAATTTTAGCTTTTGAAATCCTTTGGATAAAATGTGCCCTACCTAATAATAAAGAAACCCCTTACAATTTATTCTCAGTCAGTAGAAACCTTTTTCTTTACAAGAGAAGAAAATGAAGAGAAGAGCTTAAGGATAGCTCAACTGAGAAGCATGCGAATGAGGAGCTGTTAGTAACTGAACAAATATTAGAATCCCGGAAATGCCAGATGTTAACAGAATGCTATAGAGGCCCAGGTTTGAGACCACTTATGTCTTCAAAACAAATGACAGTGGCAAAATGCTTAAGGACTCTTGAATAGGCTTTTGAGTAAGTGAAGAGCTAGAAGACTGTGAAAGTTAATTTTTAAAAATTTTCAAGAAGCTGCCTTTTTCTAAGGCTACAACCTGGGTGCAAAAGACACTGGCCAGAGGAGCTTTTTATGTAGGAAATGTGTTAGTACTGCTTGTACCAGACTTGGGCTGGAACTGCTCTACGTTAAAACTCCAATCTATGCCAGATTTGCTAGAATCCAATCAGTCATCCAACTAGGGTGACAAACTAGTTCAGGTTTGCACAATGCATTTCCAGCTTTGATACTGAAAGTCCTATGTCCCAGGAAATCCCTCAGCCCCAAGCAAACCAGATTGTTTGGTCACCCTAACTCCAGCCTCTTCCAGTTATAGATGTTGGACAGGAAGCAGAGGCTCTTTAAGCAAAGCAAAATATTGTATAGCAACAATGTAGATAAGGGATCTGAAAACCTTAACGCAGCTTTGGTGTTTCTGGAAGCAGTGTGGAGGCTCTCTTTCACAGGCACTCCAACAGCTAGCTGATAAATAGAAAGAATTGATGTACCCCTGCAACTCAAGGTCCCCGTGAAGTCTCAGACACACGCAGAGAGATGTTGATAAGAAAGAAAATTCAAGGCTAAAAAAACATCAAGGCCTGGAAACATTAGAAAAATGGAGTGGGTTAGAGAAATGGCCTGCAATGTAAGTCTTCCATTATTTCCATTAGAATAAAACCATGTTAGGGTTTAAGTTTCTACTTCACTGGTACTTGTCTTGTTCTAAGAGGAGGTGGTGTCCAAGACAGATGGAAAGTGTTAGGAGTTCATCTTTCTGGAAAATGTGGTTTAAGTGATCATTTTATTCAAATCATTTGATAACTAAGACCTTTGAGCTCCTCAAAGATGAATGAGCTGAATTATAGGAATTGGATACAGAAATATACTCATACCTTGAATATTAAACTGGAGAACTTGGGTTCAGTGAGGAGGTAGTCACTATCACAGCTGTGTGTCGTGATTTGAGAGGTGTGCATGAAGAATTGGCAACGACTGGGACATTTCTAACCTCTTTAGAGTTTAGTCATCTATAAGCAGCACCCAGGTACCAGCCATAAAGAGAGATGACTTTTCTATTCTGTGCTCACAGTGTGGTGCAGTGCAGTAGAGATGAAACAAAGGCTCAAGCTGCTGCTTTCTTGAGAAGGCGTCCTAGGATAGAATTGAATGAATTCTGATCTTTCAGAGAAAAGTCTGCCATTGTCTGAATCAAGTAGTTGCTAGGACGTATTAAAGATCTGTGGCTGGGCACAGTGGCTCACGCCTGTAATCATAACACTTTCGGGAGGCCAAGGCAGGCGGATCACAAGGTCAGGAGATCAAGACCGCCCTGGCTAACACGGTGAAACCCCGTCTCTACTAAAAATACAAAAAATTAGCCAGGCGTGGTGGCAAACGCCTGTACTCTCAGCTACTCGGGAGGCTGAGGCAGGAGAATTGCTTGAACCAAGGAGGCGGAGTTTGCAGTGATCTGAGATTGTGCCACTGCACTCCAGCCTGGGCGACAAAGCAAGACTCTGTCTCAAAAAAAAAAAAAAAAAAAAAAAAGGGTTGCTAATTAATGGCAGAACTCTTGATTTATAAAGCCCTTTATATATGGTAATTGTTGTATTTGCTATAATTTACTTTAAAATAGTACAATTTAAACAGGAGTATATAGTGTGATGGTTAATTGTAATCTGCACCCCAGGGACAGTCAACTTAACAGTTGAAAAACCCTAATTAGGAAGGCAGTCTCCAGGGATGGTTAGTTAGCATATGAAAGACCAATCTAATGCTTTTCCTATGAAGATTTTATCTTAATGTTTATTTTTTAAATCAATACCAAAAGTTTTGTTAACTAGGATAATGGATATGGAAATGATTTCTTTCTTGGTAAAATTAGTGAAGTTCAGGATATGTGTATTGACTAAAAATAGTGTATTGTCTTTTCCCATTTTTGACTAACCTGAGAATGGCATTATCTTGAACTGGTAGCCTATTCTCTTCTCAAGGTGCCCTCACCTTAGGATCCTCATAGATCCATTGTTCAGGCGATTTAGGTGGCCTGAAGCAAAAGTGAAAATAGAGACTTACATGCCATATTTCAGAAATTTTAAATATTACAAATCAAGCTAACAAACAGTTAAATAAAATATGTTCTAGTCTCCTAGCTTGACAAATGTATCTTCATAACAATAAAATTAAAAGATATGTGTCAAATAATAGTTTTCAGCTGAGCATGGTGCTGCATGCCTGTAGTTCCAGCTACCTAGGAGGCTAAGGCAGGGTTGCTTGAGCCCAGGAGTTTAAGACTGCAATGAGCTGTGATTGCGCCACTGCACTGCAGGCTGGGTAACTGAGTGAGACCCTGTCTCAAGAAACAAACAAACTCTCTCTCTCTCTCTCTCCATGTATATATGTGTGTGTGTGTGTGTGTGTGTGTGTGCGTGTGTGTGTGTGTGTGTATAGTTTTCATAAGACACTAGGTTGGCAAAATATTTTTAAATTAACTTTGACCCAAGAAGATCAAATGTAATTATTGTTTGCTGTTCTGTTGACGGAGGAATGATGTTTTAGATGATTAATAAAATAGAGATATATAATTTGTAGAACATTGTATATCTATTCCATAAAATTATTTTTTCTTACCTATATTTCAGTTAGATTGTCACCATCAAGGTTGTCACATAACCTATGTTCTATTCTATCAAAGTATTTGAAAATGTAGTTGTACTCAACGTACAGCTGTATTTAACAACCAAATCTGAATATATTTTATAAAACGTATTTCAAATACATATTAAAAATAGGAAAATTAAAGTTTTTGTGCATTTTGTTTTAAAGTATTTAGAAATGTCGTAAAATTAAAAATTAAATTATAATTAATAAATTTCTAATTTAAAAACAAAATCATTTATATAAATTTGACATTTTAAGCTTAATATTTTGAAACTATAATCAGATTGCATTAAGCATTTCAAAAAATAAACTCTTTTCTCATTCTGAAGCAGCTGGCATGGGCATAAAGTAGTACAACCTGCAAACCTAGTGTCTCAAGGGCATAGGAGAAGAGTTTTCCTGGAGCTCTTAGTTACTAGAATGATATTTAGAGTTACACTATGCCAACATGGAGTGCTGGATTCCAAATGATAGAAGAGATCATTTGTTCCTTAATAAATTATTTTTTTTTTTGTATGTGTTAAATGATATTCAGGGCCCTTTAAGGTGGTGGGCTCCAGAAAGAGATTCCTCCTCTAGATTATGAAGGCAATACTGCTACTTAGAGTAGATTTTTTCACCTCACTTTCTTGAAAGTTAGCTGAATCCCACTATTAGAATACTGCAACATATTCTACGCAATGTACTTCATCAGGTTTATACAGCAGGGTGAAGCCTTCTTGCTAATACATCTTTGTATGTGTGGCAGAATTTCTGCTTTTTTGTGATGATTATTTTAATGTTTTTAAAATATAAACTTCTTTCTGGTGGTAAGGTTGTGTTCAACTCAACTTCATCTAGCTCAAACTCCTTGAAGCTACCAAAATAGTCATTGTGGATAATCAAATTGGCTTAGATTAGTTCTCAGAAGTGTAAATCTGGCAAAATTTCCTAAATTGATGCGACAAAATAGATCCCTACATTGAACTATGAGTTCAGTTAGCTGGGAAGCTAATTTTCAGTGCTGGGGGTCATAGGTTTTATTGGATATGACTTTGTAGGCATTAGTGGCTAAAGATATATTTCAAGACGTACTGAAAAGCACTATGGTCAATAAAGACCTCCAGGTATCACTCTGTAGAGAACTCCCATTGCCTCCATGTAGGGATTATATCATTTATTTTCTTGATTTATTTGAACAACGTACTATTCTCTCTAGTTTGCATTCATGCAGAGTAACTCATTTGACAAGCTGGTGTCATCCTTACAAATTTTCTCTATTTACAGTAGGTTATATATGTATTTATATGTGTAGAGAGAGTTTATTGGCATTATTTTTTATATAAAACATTTTCCCAATTTTTAAAATTTACTTTTAATTGCAGTACAATATACATAATATAAAATTTACCATCTTAACAATTTTTAAGTGTATAGTTTAATATAAGTGTTAAGTATATTCACATTCTTGTGCAATCAATCTCTAGAATGCCTTTCATCTTACAAATCTGAAACTCCATACCCATTAAATAACATTTATGCTTTTCCTCTTCCCCTCAGCCCCTGGCAACCACCATTTTACTTTCTGTGGTTGTAAATTTGACTACTCTATTACCTCATATATTTGGGATCATACAGTGTTTGTCTTTTTGTGACTGGTTTATTTCACTTAGCACAATGTCTTCAAGGTTCATCCATATTGTGAACATGGGTCATAATTTTCTGTCTTTTTTAAAGCGAAATAATATTCATTTGTATGCATATACCACATTTTGTTTATTCGTTCATCAGTGGACTCAAGTTATTTCTGCCTTTTGACGATAGTGAATAATGCTGCTATCAACACTGGTATATATAAACAATTTTATGCATTTTGCTTTTCTCACTTGATAACACATGGTAGAAATTCTTCCATGTCAATTAGCATAGCTATAATTTATTCCTTTTAATGGTTCCATGGTATTCTGTGGTTTGTATGCAGCACAATAGATTCAGCCATTCTGCTACTGATGGGCGTCTGCTTTGTTTCAAGGTTTTTATTTTTTTTCCACTCTGAGATGCTGCAAAAATATTCCTTAAACATAAATCGTTAAGCATTGGTGGTTTTATTTCTCTGGAGTAGTAAATTCAGACTTTCATGTATAATTTGCATGGTAAATCTATACTTTAGATTACTGTACCAAGATATAAAAAGAGCATGCTGCTGTTTAAAAAGCCCCACGTTTGAGCTAACAGAATGCTATTGTATATGTATCCAACACTATGACACTCCTAGCAACAAGAAATGTCAACATCATGCTTCTATGGCAATAGCAAATGTTTAAGCAAGACAGAGAGAAAAATCTAATATTTAGTGCTCAGCAGTGATTTCACCTTTGGATAGAAATAAAAGGAGACACCTTTTTTTCTTTGTTATTTTCATAACACAATGCAAAGCCAGGCAACTACATTTTATTACATGTGATTTTCAGGGAGCATTGGTGGCTGAAGATATATTCTGTATTGCTTTTGGAACAATTTGGTTCTGGTTTACTTTCCACTGAATTAATTTATAATTATCTGTAACTATCTCTTCTAGTCCTAGCCAGCTGTGAAAAATGAAGAGAGTAAACAAAAGGAGCTAATGTTCTTGTGTTTAGAGATATTTATTGAAATTGAGACCCAGAGATGTTTGATTACATTCTAATAGGTTCACAATCAGTATGATATATATATATGTGTGTGTGCGTGTTTTGATTCAGACTTTTCCACTTGGAAATCTATGTCTCTATCATTTTGATTTACCCTATGATGACCCTAGAAGAATCCAAACCAAATCTGATATCCCAAGTCTCTTGTATTTGATGTTCCCAGAGTGAGTGCTTGACATCCCCTGTTCAAAGTGGCAGGCTTCCAATTTGACTCTTTTTAGCCTGTAACTAGGTGGCACACCAGTTCCCATAGGAGAGGCAGAGCTCTGCTGCCAATACCCACCTACTTGGCTGGGCTGCTCCCTTAGCCCTTATTCAAGATCTTCCACAGGCTGGCTAAGACCTATAGTAACCAGTTAACAAGACTCTCTTCTAATAAGAATTAGAATGTGTAATAAAGTTCTGCTTTTTTGTGATGACTATTTTAATGTTTTTAAGATATAAAAATCTGCAACAAACAAATGAACATAATTGAACAAAAACATGTTCTGGTTCTCCTGCTTTGGTGCTTAGTGAGGTCATTGTGTGCTCTGATCCTGAGTCTTGTTTCCAACAGATAGATCATTTGGGTCTTGATGCTATGTGTTATGGGCTGAATTGTGTCCCCTCAAGCTTTATTTGTTGGCATTTGAATCCCCCAGTACCTAAGAATGTGACTGTTTTTTTGAGATAGGGCCTTTAAGGATATAATTGATATAAAATGAGTCCATGCAGGTAGACCTGATCTAGTATTACTGGTGTCCTTATAAGAAGGGGAGATTCAAATGCAGACAATACACAGACCTACAGACTGAGGGGTAACTATATGAGAACACAGGGAGAAGGAATCCATTGGCAAGCCAAGAAGAAAAGTCTTAGAAGAAACTAGATCTGCCAACACTTTGATTTTGGACTTCTACCTTCCAGAACAGTAAGAAAATAATTTTCCATTGTTTTAGCAACTGAGACTGCTAATGTACTCTCTATAGGAGGACTTTCAACTATACCAAAACCTTGGGACAACCAAAAAGTCCAAGTACTCTGGATATTAAAGCAACTTTAATAAAAACCTTTTACTAACCTTGTTGATTTATAGTGGCTGGATAAACTCATGAACACATTTTAATGGCTATTAATATTTTTTATTTTTGTAACCAAAAAAGTTAATTATGAGATATTAAGGCATTATTTTAAGCCTAGGTGAAATGAGATTTCTCCATATTAAAATTTTGATAATCATTGTGAAATTTGTCACTAAGTATAAGAAGCTTAATGAATATGCAATACTTGATACCTAAGAATAAAAAATTGACTATTTATATTTTAAGTGTTATCAAATGACATTTTCCCTTGGCTAGTTTAATGCTTTTAAATTATCCTTGAACAAGTAGTTGGATGGCTTTATACTATTTATTTACATATTTTTTTAAGATTTTATCATATAGAGTACTTAATTATCTGGGGATACAACTTCTAGAAAATGGAAGATTCAGTTTTGTTTTGTTCAGAACCTTACCAAGAATTATTCACATCGCCAATACGTGCTATTGATTTTCAACTGCACATGTCACTCCTCTGCTCAAAACTCTGCAAAGCTCTCCATCTCCATCTCTCCACTCCAATTAAAGTCAAAGTCCTTTCAATGCGTACAAACATATATGTGATTTGTCTTCACCCAATCCCGGCTCCTGGTAAAACCTCTGCACCTGGGTTGTGGGGATTGGGGGAAGACTGATCACATATGTCTTCTCTTAATGCTCTTATTTCTTTACAGATGTATTGGAGTCCTTATTCTTCAAACATGTTGGGAGCACTTTGTCTTAGGGTCTTTGCACTAACAGCTTCCTCTGCCTGGAATGCTCTTTCCTCTAGATACTCTCCTTCTGGCTTCTAAGATTTTGCTTAAATGTCATATTTTCTATGACACCTGTCCTGACCAGCCTATTTAAAATTGTAACCTTCTTGATTACTCTCCCCTATACACCCCCAATTTCTTTTTATTTTTTTCCACAAGGCCAGGGATCTTCATTTTTTTTCCATGGATGTATTCCAAGTAGTGTGCTTGGCACATTATGAGTGTTCATTAAATATTTATTGAAAAAATGAATAAATGAATAAATAAGAGGAGAGCATCTTTATGCAATGCTATCAGCTAAGTTAATAACCAGAGCTGAGTAAAGGACTTGGCATAAAGACAAGCTTTATTTAATGATGCATTAACTCTACTACAAGTTAGCAAAGAAATGGCCCACTCCTGGGGGTTCAAGAAAAGGTGTAGGCTGATTCTTAAAAACATGAAACAAAAATAAAAGTATTTTATTGCTATTATGAAACTTGATTCTCTCGATAATAAATATTTGTCCAAGATTTTCAATACTAACTGTAAAAAAGTATTTGTTTCACTATTGGAAAATTTTAATATTAATGTATTTTGGGAATTCAAAATACATGTGCAAAATTTCAACCTTTTAAATCAATCAATTTTTGACATTTGACAACTCCTGCTGTGTTTCTTTAGCTAATTCTGGAAATGCACACTTTGATTTTTCTTATTCTCACTTTATGTCTCTATAATTGTGCTAATTATATAAAACGTCTATTTAGTCCCCAAATGGAAATGATTTCTCCAATTTACTTATATCAGTGGAAGGTATTACAGAAGAAAGAGCACATATGAGAAGTTTGGCAGACATAGCTTTGCCATTATTATTATTATTATGATTATTATTATTATTATTGAGACAAGATCTCCCTTTTTCACTCTGGTTGGAGTGCAGTGACGTGATCATACCTCACAGTAGCCTCAACTCCCGGATTTAAGTGATCTTGCACCCTCAGCCTCCTGAATAGCTAGGACTATAGGTGTGTACCACTATGCCCAGCTAATTTTTGTATTTATGTAGAGATGGGGTCTCGCTATGTTGCCAGAGTGTTGAACTCCTGGGGCCAAGCAATCTCCTGGTCTTAACCTCCCGAAGCACTGGGATTACAGGCATGAATCACCATGCCTGGCAAGCTTTGTCATTATTAATGACAGTGTGACTGTGAACCTCTCTGAGCCTCATTCATTTACAAAACCTCACATTTAAATAATGAATTTATTATGGACAAATAGACACATAATAGTAGGTGTCTCATAGATATTCCCTGATACTGTTGAATAACTCGGAAATACTAAAATACTCTTTATTTGAGCAGTTCTTCTTCGATGTCTTTTGAGGTTATTTATAATTTTTATTTTCCATTAATGAATGTGCAGGCTTACATTTCATACTATTTACTCCTACACTTCTAAGATACAAAATATATTGATGAGTTTAGCTAATTTTTTTGAGTGTCTATTAGGTGTCCTCAGTCATATTAGTTACACTGACAATTGTACAATACTTGTGGCTCCCGCCAAGAGGAATTTATGATCTAACAAAAACATGAAATGAAAATACACAAAATAAGTAGCAAATAATTAAATATTAACCAGGTAACACTGACTAGGTGTACAGCAAAGTTAAAGATCAGAGTGGGTTGAAGAGATTAGAAAATCTTCATGGAATGAATATGGAGTATTTGAATTGGCCCCAATTAACCCTCAGCATAACAACAACATAAGAATCGGCTTTACACTCCTATACATTGCAAGAACAGTTATAATTACTTTACATTTATTAACTCATTTAGTTCTCAACAACCCCCCAGGAATTAGGTACTATTTTAATCCCATTTAAAAGAAAGAAATAAACCAAGAAAAGGTACTGATTAGTAATTGTGATTTTCAATCTTTCCCACCAAGTCTATAGAAGGATTGAAAAGGTTTACCAATAGGCAGAGTCTATTATGAATACTGCATAGAAACCATTCTTACTGTAGGACACATAATGTACAAAATTTCCAGCTATTCTTCCGTATCTACCCCTTATTTCAATACAATTAAGCTATTCCTTCTTTCTGCCTCAGTGTTATTAGGCATCTTGCTCTCCTCACTTACATTTATGAATATCTTATGCATCCCTCAAGAGCCCTCACAGTTTCTATGTTAATGCCCTGTCCAGGAGAAAAATATTGTATTTTGCTTATGATACTGATATTAAACTGCCTTGTAGTTATTTTGTGTGTTTCTTATTATTTATTTATTTTTTAAGACGAAGTCTCACTCTGTCTCCCAAGCTGGAGTGCAGTGGCATGATCTTGGCTCACTGCAACCTCCGCCTCCTGGGTTCAAGCGAATCTCCTGCCTCAGTCTCCTGAGTAGCTGGGACTACAGGTGCGTGCCCCCATGCGTGGCTAAGTTTTGTATTTTTAGTAGAGATGGGGTTTCACCATGTTGGCCCGACTGGTCCCGAACTCCCGACCTCGCGATTTGCCCTCCTCGGCCTCCCAACGCACTGAGATTACAGGTGTGAGCCACCACCTTGTGTGTGAGCCCGGCCTTGTGTTTATTTCTTATGAGCAACAGAGGAAAGGAATTATGTTTTTTTCATTTTCATCTTCCCCATTCTTTCCTTATTGCTACTTCCCAACCATGATGCCTGGTATGTCTTATATACTGTAGGCATTCGTTGAGTATTTATGAAATAAGTAAATGAATGAATACCACCAAGATATTGTTCCCACTTTGCAAAAGTGGAGAAGAGGTAGCTTTCTCAATAAATGTGAAAAGAAAAAGAGAAAAGGGCATTATTATTATTCTTTTTGAGACAGGGTCTCACTCTGTTGCCCAGGCTGGAGTGCAGTGGCACAATCATAGTTCACGGCAGTCTTGGACTCCTGGTTCAAGCACTCCTCCCTCCTCAGTGTCTGAAGTAGCTGGGACCACAGTCATGTGCGACCACATTCAGCTAATTTTTGTATTTTTTATAGAGACAGGGGTCTTGCTATGTAGCCTAGGTTTGTTTTGAACTCATGAGCTCAAGTGATCCTTCTGCCTTGGCCTCCCAAACTATTGGAATTAGAGGAATGAGCCACCATGCTTGATGAAAAAGAAATTTTTTAAAGTTAATAACTTAAACTATAAAAGAAGAAAAACCCATGGATGGAAAAAAAGATGAATGAGAAAAAGAGGGAAAATTATTAAAAATAAAAATAAATTGAACGGCAATAATAAATGGGTTCAAATAAAATGTGACTGGAACAAATGGTAAAATAGAAATAGCCAAGAACAAATAGGAAACTCTTGGGAAAAAGGAGTTGTGGAAATGAAAGAAAAATTACAAGCAAATGAAATGTAAGAGAAAGGCAACATGGAAGAAAGGAAGTAAAAAACATGGAACAGTGCAGAAGAGAGTAGCAAATAGAAATGAAAAGAATGCTCTGTGTCAAAAGGTTTGTAACTGGGTCACCCTAAACAAGTTCTTCTTAGTGAAAATAATAAGAGGGTTTTGTTCTGGCTTACTCTTCTACCCTCTTTGCACTGATTGGTATTACTCATAACAGGAATCTGGAGATGCTGAAATATTTGAAAATTGCATTTCCAAGATATTTTAAAGATAAATGCATTAAAAAATCTTTTTGAGTCATCTATGATAAACCCACAGCCAACATCATACTGAATGGGCAAAAGTTGGAAGCATTACCCTTAAAAACTGTCACAATGATACCCTGTCTCACCACTCCTATTCACCATATTATTGGAAGTCCTGGTCAGAGCAATCAGGAAAGAGAAATAAAGGGCATACAAATAGGAAGAGAAGAAGTCAAACTATCTCTGTTTACAGATGACATAAATCTATATCTAGAAAACCTCATAGTCTCAGCCCAATAGCTCCTTAAGCGGATAAACAATTTCAGCAAAGTCTCAGGATACAAAATCAACATACAAAAATCACTTACATTCCTATACGCCAAAAATAGTCAAGCCAAAAGCCAAATCAGAAGGCAATCCAATTCACAATTGACACAAAAATTAAATACCTGTGAATACAGCTAACCAGGGGGGTGAAAGACCTCTACAATAAAAATTACAAAACGCTGCTCAAAGACATCAGAGATGACACAAACAATTGGAAAAATATTCCATGCTCATGGATAGTAAGAATCAATATAATTAAAATGGCCATACTGCCCAAAGCAATTTATAGATTCATTGCTATTCCTATCAAACTACAATATCATTCTTCACAGAACTAGAAAAAATATTTTAAAATTCATAAACAAGCAATAATAGCCAATGCAATCCTAAGCAAAAAGAACAAATCTGGAGGCATAACACCACAGAGCCTCAAACTGTACCACAGGACTACAGTAACCAAAACAGCATGGTATTTGTACAAAAACATACACATAGACCAATGGAGCAGAAAAGAGAGCTCAGAAATAAGGTCACATACATCTACAACCAACTGATCTTCAACAAAGCTGACAAAAACAATCAATGAGGAAAGGACTCCCCTATTCAATAAATGGTGCTGGGATAATTGGCTGGTCATATGCAGAAGATTGAAACTGGACCCCTTCCTTACACCATATACAAAATCCACTCAAGATGGATTATAGACTTAAATGTAAAACACCAAACTATAAAAAACTCTGGAAAATAACCTAGGCAATACCAACCTGGATGTAGGAATGAGCAAAGATCTTATGACAAAGAAACCAAAAGCAATTGCATAAAAAGCCAAAATTGACAAATGGGATCTAATTAAACTAAAGAGCTTCTGCACAGCAAAAGAAACTATCAACAGAATAAACAGACAGCCTACAGAATGGGAGAAAATATTTGCAAACTATGCATCTGACAAAGGTCTAATATGTAGCATCTATAAGGCACTTAAACAAATTTACAAGACACAAACAAACCCATTAAAAAGTGGGCCAAGGACATGAATGAACACTTTTCAAAAGAAATTGTGGCCAACAAGCATATGAATAAAAGCTCAATATCACCGATTATTAGAGAAATGCAATTCAAAATCACATTGATCATCTCACACCAGTCATAATGACTATTATTAAAAAGTCGAAAAATAACAGGTGCTAGCAAGGTTGCAGAGAAAAAGGAACGCTTATAAATTGTTGGTGAGAATGTAAATTAGTTCAACCATCGTGGAAAACAGTGTGGTAATTCCTCAAAGACCTAAAAACGGAACTACCATTAGACCCAGCAATCCCATTACTGGATATTTACTTAAAGGAGTATAAACCGTTCTATTATAAAGACGCATGCATGTGTATGTTCATTGCTGCACTATTCACAATAGCAAAGACATGGAATCAACCTAGGAGCCCATCAATGGTAGACCGGATAAAGAAAATGTGCTACACCACATGCGAAACATGAATGAAGCTGAAGGCCATTATTCTTACCAAACTAATGCAGGAATAGAAAACCAAATATCGCATGCTCTCGCTTACAAATGGGAGCTAAATGATGAAAACACTAGGACACATACAGGAGAACAGACATTGGGGGCTACTGGAGGGTGGAGACTGGGAGGAGAAAGAGGATCAGGAGAAATAAATAATGGGTACAAGGCTTAATACATGGGTGATGAAATAATCTCTACAACAAACCCCTCTTGGCACGAGTTTATCTATATAACAAACCTGCACATGTACTCCTGGACTTGTTAAATTAAAATCTTTTCCTAATCACATTGGCCCCCAAAATAATATTTGTCAAGAATGGATTCTATTAAAGTTAGCTTCATGTTTTTATAATTCTTTTAAGAATAAGTAAATATCCTAATTATTTCAATCAGTATGCTTTGCACAGTCTCTCGGTGCCGAGTTTTGCACATGAACGCCGCTAAATCCAAGCCTGCTGTGAAACACCGGTCTTACAGATGTTCACCGGCTGGCCTACGTCTTCAGCTCCCTCTGCTGTTCACTCTCTGTTACTACTGCGACCTGTAAATGCGTGCAGAAAAAGATCACCGGTAAGAGAAATCTGCTAAAGAAACCTGAATCTCATTTTCGGCGGCCCCAAAATGGTGATAAATATGATTAATTTCTTAAGTTTCACTCTCCCGGCAGTAGAATTGTTCATTCTCAGCAAAACTACATCACTGAATGTACTTCAGAGAGTTGTATTCCCTAGGATCAGATTTTCCCCCTTAGTCAATATCCATTTTATTTTAATTAATGATAAAATATGAATTTACAGTCAGTGCTTCTCTTGGTAAGTATAATTTAAAGAATTATCTGGATAATGTCAAATGCACATGATTTCTCTGAGTTCTTTCAATGATTCATTAAGACAGTGGAATTTTGGAATATGTGGAATATGTGGGTCACATTATTTTTTTTGAAGTTATTTTCTTATATTTAAAAAGTGTGGTCATCTCTGAGATTTCAGAGAACAGGTCAAGCATTATATTTGTAATATTTAGTAAGTTTAATTTGTTTACAATAATGATTTTGTTATAGAGATCAATAAACTAATTTCTAAAATCCTATTTCCATGGCCACCAATCCACTGAGTATTAAATACCCCAACAGGGATCAGCCAAGACTGTAAGGCAGGCCACTAACATATGAAAGCTTAGGCAGAGCAACCAGTATAGATGGAGAGAAGAACATGAAAGAGAAAAAGGGACAAGGGAAGAGAAAAAGAAAGAGAAGGAGAAAAAGAAAGGAACATAGCAAAGAGAAGTAGAAACTGGAAGATCATAGAACAATGGGAATTTGGCTTAGAAGTGTTCACATTTGATACTTTAATCCTATTTGACTTCAGATAGATTTTTATTAATTTCATAGACTTTAGATAGACTTTTATTAGTTTCATAGCAGAGCTTAAAAGTGTATTGTATAGGCTGGGTGTGGTGGCTGACACCCATAATCCCAGAACTTTGGGAGACCAAGGTGGGCAGATTACTTGAGCCCTGGAGTTTGACACCAGCCTGGGCAACATGGCAAGACCCTGTCTCTAACAACAACAATAACAACAAAATTGTATAAATTTAAATTTGGCAAATATAGGCTTTTGAAATGACTGTTAAAGTTATTTTAAATAAACAAGTTTTTTTGTTATCAAAACATTAAGAAATAAAAGAGTAATAAGAAAGGTATTTCTTATTAAAAGAAATAAAAGATAATAAGAAAGGTAAATAATGAAAATTAGAAGGTCTATGGTTCCCTTCAGTATCTTCACCAGTATCACTCACCAATATATTTACTTATTTGTATGCGGCACTCACAATGTACCAGGCACTGTTATAAGTGATTACATATATTGACTCATTTAATCATCACAAGCAACACAAGGTATGTACTATTATTATTCTCGTTTTAAAGGTGAAGAAACTGAGGCATACTGGGGTTAACTAACTTGGCAGTTACACAGCTTGTACACTGTTAAGATATTTCCAAAATGTGCTTATATATCTCTTCCAAGATTTATCAATTTTAGATATTCTTTATTGACTTCTTACTATGATAGAGGAGGACTTAGCTCATTTTTACTAAGCTTTCTTACATTCCCCTGCCTTCTAGTGTATTTCAATTAAAAATTTTATCTTCCATCTACTGCTTTAGTTCCTGCAATTTTAAGATTTATACAATCTTGATTCCTTGTTTCTCCAACTATAGAGAGTATCTTTTGTTTCCACTCTGCACAACATGGACAGGAGCCCCACTCTACCCTTCAGTTCCCCAAATTTCCCTTCCACCTGTTACCTTTTGTCACTGTACTTTCACTTTTAATGAGCTTCATGCCACTTACATTGTACTCTGTAACCACAGTGCTTTCACAGTTTGTCCATGAATTGATTCTAAAATATGAAATTCAGTAGACAGTGTTAATGTCTTTATGATCAGGTAAATGTCGTTTACTGGAGAGGTAAGTAGTGCATTATATCTATATTTTCTTTCTTTTACAATTGTTTATTTCTTGTAGTTTCTAATTGGCTTCTTCTTCCTCCTTGCATCATTTGCCTTTGTTTCATTTTACATTTTGTTCAAAGTTTATGTTATACAGTCCATGACATTGTGGACTTTCCCTCCACCTAGTTCTTTTGTCTGGAGACCACCATCTTGCCGGGCTGCAGAGTACAGCTTTCTGTTCTGGTGTTCCCCTGTCATCCTGGGACACCTCCTGTGTCTTCCGTGCTCTTCTGAGAAAGACCCATTGTTGCCTGTCATTTTTCTCCCTCTTGGTCTGTTTCTTTCTTTTGTAGGAGTGTATCCTAAAGGAATTTCACCAGAAAGCACCATGGTAGTTAAATTTTCTGATTGCTTATATGTCTGAAAGTATTTCTTTCTTTTCCCTCACATTTGATAGATGGTTTTGCTGGAGTACATGCATTTCAAGGTGGAAAATCATTTTCCTTCAGAATTTTGAAAACCTTATTCCATTGTTTTCTGTCACTGAGTACTGCTGATAACTCTGATGATAGTCTATCTTCTGTTCCTTTTTAAAAATTTGTTTTTATCTCCACAGTGAAAAATTTAAATATATTTTCTATATTTATTGTTTTGAGGTTTTATAATGATATGGCTCAGCATATGTCTTTCTTTTATTAGTTGAGCTAGACACACCATGGGCTCTTTCAATCTGTAGACTTTCACTGAATAAGTACTTACCTCTGCTCTCTTTTATGTTGCATATCTTGGAGTAATCATCTTTGTCTCATTTTCTCTTCTATTTTCTATTGCTTATCTTTTAGTTCTATAGTCTGGAAGATTTTTTAGTATTGATGTTTTAATTTTCATTAACACATTTGCTTTCTTATTTTTACTTTTTAATAGTATCTTGTTCTTGGTTTTTGTTTATTTGTTTTATAGATGCAATAGATGAAATAGCTTCTGGAATATCTTTCAGGATGCAATAAGAATTTTTTTTTTTTTAAGAGTCGTTTTGTTGATGAATTACCTCTGATTTTTCTGGAGTCATTTTTGCTTCTTTTAGCTTTTCTCATCCATGTTGCAGGTTTTTTTCTTGGTGGTTCTTGTTTGTCCATTTGACTTATGAAAGAGGTAATAGAAAAGCCAAGTGAGTTTCCATCAGGTACAGTTATTGTACTGGCAAGTTTTGTTTTAAGGTATGTGGGTAGGGCACCAAACATTATCATTGTGGGTGGGGCACTAAACATTATAATTTGAGACTCCTAAATGTCTGAGTTTCCATTCTCATGCAAACTGCCCTGGTTCTTCCAAAGTATATTCAGTTTTATACAGAGAAGAGTGGCTCCTTCCTTCCTTCCTTCCTTCCTTCCTTCCTTCCTTCCTTCCTTCCTTCCTTCCTTCCTCCCCTTTTCCTTCCTTTCTGTCCCACATGTGTGAGCACTTTCTCTCTGTCACTTTCACCTGGGGTTAGTATGGGGATAAATGTAAGGCCGTTGGACCTTCTGAGAAAGTAGAGGTTGAAGGAGGGAGATGGCTGTGGGGGGAAGTAACATGTCTTATCTGAAATCTTTTGAATTATCTCTGTTTTTAAGCCATGCCTCACTTCAACTCTCCCCCGTAGTGGCAGTTCAAACTCCTCAGTCCTCTGGTTTCTAATGGACAGATTAGCTTTCCTCTTCTTCCCTTTCTGCGTATGTCCTGTACAGCATCTTCCTTTGCCTTACTTTATTAGTTACTAGTTCATCACCTACTTTCAGTCTTCTGAAAATTTGTTGGCATCATTTGTTGAGTGTCCCACTTTCTGTTCTATTTCTCATTATTGGTTTACACCATTTTTGTGTTTACTTATAATATTTTTTTCACTGGGTCTTGGGAAAGAGAGGAGATAAAGTGACAAACTTCAGTACCCTTTCTTTTATCTTTTTCTTTCAGCAAGAAAACCAAAGTGAGCATTCTCATTCATGCATTTGTTTCTTCCTTCAAGAAATATTTAAGTTCTTATTAACTCTATGCTGTGCACTGAGAACGTAATGATGAGCAAAACCGGAGTTTTCTGTGTTCATGGGGATTTCCCAGGGGGTGGATAAGTGAAAGTGCCTGACTTAGTCCCATGGGGTGGGTTCCCCAAGAAAGCAAATTTGAATTGACATCGAAAGTATAACTGAAAATAAGATAATTTGATGAAAATGGGGCAAGAGGAAGAACATTTAAAGAAAAAGTATAACATTTACCAAATTCTAGTCTTGGAAAAGAGAATGGTATTTAGAGAAATTGAGAGACTTCCAGTGGCTACAGCATGGAGGACAAAGGGAAAAGAAATGTGACATGAGACCAGTGAAGCACGCATTGGCCATATAGGGGAGCCTTCGTAACTAGAGTCGGGCCTGGGATCTTGGCCTCTAGGTGCAATGGGAAGCCACTAAAAGCTTATAGAAGGTTTCCAGGCAGAAGCAGTGCAAAGAGAACAGGCTAGCTGCTGTGTGGTGAATTGAGTGTGGGCAATATAATACAAGGTGATGATTGGAGGTTGTGACCGTTGCCCAGGTCAGAGTGTTCTTAGTTTAAACTGGATTGAAGGAATAAAGATAGACAGGGTGAACAGATTTGAGAGTTACTTAGAGTTAAATTAGTGGTTTGGACGATGGCTTAGATATGGAAAAACAGGAAGAGGGAGTTTTTCAAGGATGACTTTCAAGTTTCATGGCGCCATAGACCGAACAAAGGGGTGCGGCAAGAGAAGCAAACTGTGGAGGAAGGAACACAATAGCTCTGAATGTGTTGAGTTGAAATATCTTTGAAACATACAAGTAGAGATGCTGAGTTACTTTTAAATATACAGAGGTGATAATATATTCTATATATTAATTTGGAGTCATTGTCATATAACTATTAACTGAGACTTTATTTTTCAGTGAGGTTAATTAGGAAGAGAGGGTATATATTAAGAAGAGATGAGGACGTAGAGTTTTTGTCCTGGTTAGGTTCTTTCAGTATAGCATAGTAAGACAATAAGGGACCTCTTCTCGTTTAAAAAAATTGTGTTTAAAAGTAATTGTAACAATTATTGTTAGGAAATAGCTTGAATATCATCTATAAAGACAGAGTTGCATATTATACATATTTACTAATAGAAGATAGTGCAAGTATTGATTTAACTCATTTTGCTCTATGGATTCTAGGAAGCTTAGAAAGATATTTGGAAAAAGTGTTTGATGATGAAGTTCAATTCTTGTCTCTTTTTTGGTAATAGAACACTTAGGTCTGAAAGTTTTTCTAATCTATATTTTGATTTCCTTGTCAGTAAAACAGAGCTTTTAAAAAATATATATATTGAAAATAAAAAAAGGGTTTTTCTTTGTTGTTTAAACTATGGATGACACAAGTGGTATATTTAATTTTAAATAAATAACCTTCAGTTTAATGTTAGAGAAAATCTAGCTTTAGGCCCTCTAATTTACCAAGGGAAATTAAAGTTTAAATTATATTCAAGCAACAGTTTTAAGTAATTGCAACTATAAATATTCATGGTAGATTCCAACTGATATCTAACTTCATCTACATAAGATGGGTATTCATATTCCAGCAAGACTACATGAAAATCATCTTAGGTAGATGAAATAGTTTTTAGTTTATAACTGTCATGATGAGATTGTTCAATTTGTCTCCACAACCAATGTAAATGTTTCTGCTCAGTATAAATTTAACATCTTTCCTCTAGATGGTGCACAAGGCACAATTATGTTAGAAAATCAACAGAAAGTTGCAAAAGAATTCCTATATTTTATTTGGAATCTGAATAAAACCTAATAATCTTCTATCTATCTACTGTAATCTAATAATTGAGATGATGTGTCATATCTTTGAGATACTCAGATTTATACAATAATTGCTTAGAATATAGTAAAGTGCAGGTATAATTTTGATGTTATTATAAAATTAATTCTTAGCCCTCAATGAATAAAGTTTTGATATATATCAGATCTATTTCTTTCAGTTTTTTCAAGTGAATGATAAATATCCAAATATCAAGATCAATTATACAGCTATCAGTGTAGAATGGAAGATATATCTACATTTAAGTACTTCCGAAGAACTCCTGAAGATGTGTACTGCTGCTGTGTCTTCACATACATTGAACAATCCTTATGTTTGCCCAAACATCAAGGAAAGACCCAGGAAGTCTGAATGCAGGGGCATATACAGTTTGGAATCTCTTCCCTGTACTGCAAGTACTTTTGAGGATGTTTGTTGTGTAGGAAAGAAGCTGCCACAAGAGGACAAAGCATTATTTTGCAGAAAATTATACAACAGTGGATTAATGAGCACTGGATTAGTATATCTGGACAGAATCACTTTTGGGGTGTTAATATGAGAATTTTAGTAATTTCTAAAACTTATCTTGCTTTTCTGAAAGAAGTAGCTATGTTCAAATATCCCCCAAATCTTCATTCATTAATTCTGCATTAATTCTTTAAGGTTGCATTACTTTTTCTTCTGACTGACTGACTGACCCAGAAGTTTAAGACTATGGTACTGAATTAAGGTCTGTGTTTTTCAAATGTGCATTTTCTTTATTCTTTTCTTTCTAATGGCAGATAAAGTAATGCAGATAATTTGTGAATAACCCATCTTTTTGCAAATATAAGGCATTAGTATTATCATGGTAAACACTTCTTGAAAAATCTATAATTCCAGAGTCTAATATTTTAAGAAAGACTTTCTAAGTCTCAAATACATAGCGTTAGACAATAAATAAAATACCTCTGTTGTTCTGAGTTCTGTTGAGATTTCATGCAGGAAAGGAAATTTTAAAATAGGCATTGAAGGAATGGGATGAGCAAAGGCTTAGAGGAGGCAATTCCTTCTTTCTCTTGCAATTTCTTCCTTTTCATTATCCTCCTGATTAATTTTAGATTACAACAAAAATAGGGCAATACCAAAAAAGTTAAGCAATATAGAATTATATTAATGTAAAAAATAAAATTCCACTCTCTTTTTCCCCAGTTCTATCACATTCTCTAGAGATAAGCATTATTAACAGTTAGGTGTGTATATTCTTGATATTTTATTTTAATTTTTTTGAGACAGAGTCTCGCTCTGTTGCCCAGGCTGGAGTGCAATGGCAACATCTCAGCTCACTGCAACCTTCTTCTCCCGAGCTCAAGTGATTCTTGTGCCTTAGCCTCCCAAGTAGCTGGGACTGCAGGTGGGCACCACCATGCCTGGCTAATTTTTGTATTTTTAGTAGAAATGGAGTTTCAGCATTTTGGCCAGCCTGGCCTTGAACTCCTGACCTTAGGTGATCTGCCCACCTTGGCCTCCCAAAGTGCTGAGATTACAGGCATGAACCAACATGTGGTTTCTTTCTTTATATTTTAGTCAATAAATATTTACATATTTTACATAAATGAGATACAACTGTTCATCTATTCTTCAGCTTGTTCTTTTTATTGTTGGCTGTTTACACTAGATTTGTTAAGAGTTTATAAGATTATGCCAACATATTTTAGCAATCCTAAAACGTTCATATAGGCTTTACACTCCTCTTAAAGTATTAACAATATTCAGCTTTCTATTTTGGTAAGAATTTTACAATCTTTACATTTATTTTGAAATAATTACATGTTCATAAGAAATAATTACATACTTACAGGAAGCGGTAAAGATATGTATGGGGAAAACCACGTACTGCTCCCTTTACCTAAAATTCCCTAATGCTAACATCTATAACATAATATCAAAACTAGGAAATTAACATTGATGCAACCCATAGTTTATTCAAATTTCACCAGTCGTATACACACGCATTTGTGTGTGAATGTGTGTGTCCAATTCAATGCAATTTTTCAATATTTTATTTTTGTTATTGATATGTAATAATTGTGCATATGTATTTTGTTATTGATATGTAATAATTGCACATATCACATGGGGTACATGTGATAATCTGATACAGACATACAATGTATAATGATCAAATCAGGGTATTTAGGATATCCACCACCTTAAACATTTATTATATCTTTGTGTTGGGAACATTTTAAATCTTTCTTTTAGCCATTTTGAAATACACAATAAATTATTAACTATTGTCAGCTTATTGTGCTATCAAACCCTATAATTTATCCCTTAGCATCTTTGCATATCTACTCAGTTAAAAATGTATTTTATTGTTTTAATTAATGTATCTTTAGTTGTGAATGATGGTGAGCCCATTTATATATATTATTGTTTTTTCATATTTCACTTAAGAGAAAGTAATGTAAACATATATTCAGGGAAAAATGAGTAAAGGAGTTTGTCTGGATTTGAGTCTTTGGCTAGGGAGTTAGTAGAGTATTATATTGGAGATGTAGGGGTCAGACCATGACCAAAGGATGTGGACGTTAATCTAAAGTCAATCAGAATCCATTAAGTGGTTTGTGTAAAGGTAATATGTACTGTGTCAAATTTATTGTAATACAGAATCTAGAAACTGAAATCCACTTAAAATGTTTTTGTGATGTTTTAAGGCCTAAAATAATCATTTAGACCTTTAGAGGACTTAGGTTAATTGTAGTGGTAGTCATCAATGAAAAGACTCATGGGAGGAATATTCTTAAAGAAAAATAAGCAGGAGATTCTGACTTAACAGATTATGCGAAGGAGAGTGGATTCCAAATTGACATAGTGGCCTGTGCAGGGGAATGACATGTCTTATAGAAGCAAGAAAAATTGGAAAAATGGATTTGGAGACTAAGGGCTGGGTGGAGTTATTATATGAATCTGTCTTAGACATTATAAATCAGAATGAGCAGATATTACTTGAGTGCTGAGAATGTGCTGGCACATGTCTGTGCTTTTCTATGCAGTGATGCTCTAAGTGCTTTAAGATTCCCGATCTTTTCCACTAGAAAAAGTTTTAAAAATTTGGGATTTTTTAGGGGGTGATACAAATAAATGGTCAAGATATTTTTGTCATGGACTAAACAAAGTGTGAGAATATTAAGGGTTCCCAAGTCAGGCAAAGCTGGGCTCCAGTTCTGGCTTTCCTTCTTTCTAGTTTTGTGACCCTGGATAATGTGTAATCACTAAGCCTTAATTCCCTCCTCCCTACCACAGAAATAATAACAGCAATTATCAAATAACTGGTGCAAAAATTAAATAGCCTATGTAATGGTGCTCAGTGTAGCTCCTTGTATTAGTAAACATTTAATATTTTAATTATTATTTTTATTATAATTATGATTGGATACAATTATGTAAGTATTTTCACCCCTTCCCTCTCGCTTCCCCTGAAGAGGATTCTGGCAGTGCTCACTTAGCTTTATTCCTTCCATCCCCTTCTAAAGGGTTCTGACAATTCCAGAAAGGATTTTAGGTTGTGTATGATGTCAGATAAGGAGAACAGGTCCATAAATGTAAAAGATAGAGTCAGTGGACTGATCCTTAGGGAAAAAAGTTATGGATGTTAAAGATGACATCCCCCGGAAAGTCACAGTCTGTAGGGAAAGTTCTGGAGCATCAACTGCAGAGGGAAATGAAGAGAGAGGAAGAACAAAGAGGAAGAAGAGGCAGCAAAAATAATTGATCTCTGGATTGAGAAACTGGGGGTTTGAGGATTGAGTTTCTGGAGAACTTAGGGATTCTAGAGAATGCAGAAGAAAGGGATTTTGCTATATTTTGGTGAACCATGCATTTGGATCTCCTTTTAATGTTCTTTGATGAATGTGAGTAGACGATTTGGGTCATAAAGCTTATATTCTACTGTGTGTTGTGTACTACTGTTGCTGCTGGTGGTGCTGTCAGGCAGGGGACCATGGGGTAACTGGCAAAAAGTCTCCTCCATGCCCTTTTAACCATGTATCACTGACTCATAACACAGTGCCTGGCACATAGTATTTACTAAGAAAATATTTGTCAAACTGAAAGCATAGTGATAGGCTGAGTTCTGCTTTCTTTGTTTCCTGATTTCTCTTAACAGCAGCACCATTATTTTTCAGATTCCTCTGTCAGTCCCCAAAATAAAATGTTTGGTGTCCATCCATGAAGTTTCCTTCCTTATATCCAGATGGTGTCAATCTATCACCAAATCTCATCCATACGAATTCAGAAAACTCTTCTTCACTCCCCCTATCATTACTCTGGTCCACAGGTCACACTCAAATGCCTACTTGTGTTAGGCAGGTAACAGCTCTCTGGTGTGACAAAACAGGGTGTGGTTGTGCTTTAAGAACTGGAAATATTTGGGATTTGGAGAGGAACAGTACATAACATCTCTCCAAATCCTTTCTCTTAATTCTGTTTCAATTGAGATAGACAAGGAAGTCTAGCTGAGGAGGATTTAAATGTTTGCTTTGTTATTGCTAGAGCTGTTGAGATACTTGTCTACAAGTGTGTGGCAAACATACTGAATCCCATAAATACCGAATATTACTGCCCATAAACAGGCAGATTTTCTCATCCACAGGCCTGTCTGGACTATGGCAGGTCTCCTCCCAGGGGGCAGAGTTGTAAAATTACATTTGTGTTAAAGATAGACAATAATATGTAACCTCTGCAGGCGGATTGGTTCCCAAAAAGGAGGGAAGGGAAAAGATCTCAGCTCTCCTTGTCCAGTTCCTTGTCCAAAATTTGTCAATCTAATAATATACTCGGTTTCCTCCTTCCTCTGTGCTGTGGTCTGAATGTTTACATTCCCTAAAATGTATATGTGGAAATCTCCACCCTCCCCCAAGATGATGGTATTGGGAAGTAGGGCATTGGGAGGTAATTACATTATGGGAGCAGAGCCTTCATGAATGAGATTAGCGTTTTTATAAAAGAGGCCCCCACAGAGACCCCCTGCCTTTCTACCATGTGAAGGTAAAGTGAGAAGACATCTGTCTATGAAGATGCAGGCCCTCACTAGACACTGAACTTGCCAGGTGCCTTGGTCTTGGACTTCTCAGCCTCCAAAACAACGATAAACACATTTTTGTTGTTTAAAGGGTAGCTAGTTTGTAGTATTTTGTTTTAGCAGCCTGAAAGGACCAAGGTGCTCTGCCATCATCTTAGATTGTTATTGGTCTTGTTGTTTTTGTTGCTTTTCACCCATCAAGTTTAACCAATAAGCCTATGCTCACTTAGGAGTATGGCTTTTCCTCTTGGAGGAGAAGATGGACTTCTTGAGACAGCTTCCCCCTTCATGAGGTCACTCCCCTGTGCCAATTATTGATCCTTCTGGGATCATTAATTGTCAGTGTCGATTTAGCACCCAGAAGGCTCTGATATAGGTCAGAACTGTTTGCTAATTAAGTGAGCATTTCACAACTAGGGCTGACCATAATGTAAAATTGCTTGTCAGAATTTTGCAATAAGAATGAATGAGACATTATGATATTCTGGTAATAAACTTTCATCAGCACAGAGATGTTCCAAATTTGAGTGTAACTGCCTTCTAATTGTACAATTTCCAGAGAGATTCCATGGATTTCAAGTCCCAAATCAAATTATATTGCTTAAGTAAAATGAAAATAAAAGGACTTCAAGTCTTTCCCAATTTCTCTTCCTGGCCTGGGTAGAGTTAGGTTTTCTTTAGCATCTGTAGCCAGATTTTTTCATATAAATATATGGGTTTCTTTCAGTTGCATCTGTTACATTTTTTATACCCTTGTTTTTTTGAAAAAGTGTCCAACACATTAATAGAATAAAAAATCATCCAAGCACCAATTCCACAGCCATTCAGTTTGGAAAATGGGTCAATTCCCATTTCCCGGACCACTGATCTCAAACAGAAGTGTGTATCTAGGACCATGCACTTAGTGTTGTCTCAAGAGTATTTAAGAGAAGGAAGTTAGATGGAGATATTTTTCTTAGTTCAAACTTGCTGTGACTCCTGCCTATGATTTCAGTTCTTTCAAATCCATGAATAGTGAATCTGAAAGCCTGAGATCTCTGCTAGCAAGAGTCCATTTTGTCACTACCCCATGATTAGAATTGGGGAGGGAAACCTATGCATGCACTCTCTCTATATATTTTTGTAGCTCAGAAATTATGATGGTGGTGGTTTTGGCATATGAGTATCATTTCAGATGCTTTTATTTTCCTTCTGCATACTTAAACTCTTTTAATTTATATTTCTCCCTTGAGTCATGTGCCTCAGGCACCCTAAAGTTTAATAGCTATGAAATCCATTTAATGTTATAGTGTTCCAATATTTTGTGAGCAAGCATTTTCCACCCTGAACCTGTTCATTTTTTTCAGTATTAATTGCTTAAGCCCAGAAACCTGCTACCAGAAAAAAATTTTCTTAGTATCTGAGAATCACCCTTAATAGCTTTCTGAAATGAAGGTTCTTCTGATTATTCTGAAATCTGTACCCTTTAGGGGCCTGCTCTTTAAAACTTTGTGCTCAGTTTTCAAATGTTTCAACTCTTGAGTAACATTATTTTCTCACATCTATTTTTCTGTAGTTGTAGGAGATTTGTCTCTAGTTTCATTTCTCTCTACCATTCCAGTATATACCTTCAGTGAAGCTCAGTTGAATTTTTAAGTTTAAATTACTGTGTAAGTTGTTTCCTTTTCTTCTACAACACTGTTTGCTTGATCTAATTCAATTTTTTCCTTTAGATTATTCTTTGTATTTCTATTTTATTCCTTCAGATTTTTTTGTAGACACTGATAGTGCTATATTCTAGAATTGCCTATTTGCCAAATATACTAATTGTCAAAATTATACTCTTTGAGTTGGATACCCCACCCAGGAGATATTCTCCCATTAGACCAGCATCTAACTCAGACTCCATCTGCTTTTGTCCTGCCTGGCTCCACTTTCATCTGCCCCATCTTTGCTTTGACATCCCGTCAGGTTCCAACCTGAGCTGAATCCAAAGGGAGTTGGTGGGCGGGTAGTTGACAGAACACTTGGGGGGCGGTAGGCAGGTGGGACATGGCTTTATTACACACTGCCACTCTCACAGTGTCAGTGATACATTTATGCACCTCACAGACAACAGTGGCTCAGAGTCAGATGATGAGCCCACCCATAGCATGGTTTCATGGATTCATAATATATAATCATTGTGCATGATTATATAACGCACAAGATTGTGTGCCTGCACTCCAATCCCACTGTGTCATGCTGCACCAGACATTTACCTCAGCCTACTCCTGACTGCTGCACAGCCGTTTTTCTTACACTCCACCCGCTAAGCTGAGGGGGTCCTCTTAGTGGGGAAACGTGCCCATAGAGCGGCACCCTGGACCCACAGGCGACAGCAACAATACAGGGAGCAGCAACCTAGGACTAATATTTCTGCTATGCTGCCTATGATTATCAGGGCCTAATGTAGACCAGAGCCCAGGCACGCCCACCATCTCTGTAGGGGTTGGTCAGTAAGGCTCTCAACTGCTTTAATCTCCTGTGACATCCCTTGTAAGGCTGCTGTTATGTGTTGTTGATTGTCTGGAATAAAGGTACAACATTGCACTCCTATAAGGGCACAGGTCCCACTTGGGGCAGCTGTTACTATATATCTAAGGCCATCTGGTTTTGCAGCACCACCTTTCTGGTTTTATCAACCTCATTGCTTAAGAGGAGGAGGATGACTCAGGTATAATTCAGGGCCCGAGCTGGGTGCTCTGCAAGGGCTGTAACCTGCATTTTCACAGTGATGACACCTGCTCCAGGGATGGTCAAATCAAAAGGGGAGAGCCTCCACAGGGCCTGGTGCACTAGCAAAATCCAGGAATATAGCACCTCCCGGTTGTGTGGGCATCTAGGCAATGTGGGAAGCTCAGTGGCAGGCACATAAGGCCACCCCTTGGCACAGCAGCCAGTCTAGTTCACTGGCAAATATTTGGCCAACCTGTGTCTCCACAGACCCATAAACTCCCAGGTGGCACAAAGTCCACTGGGGCCCGGCCTTGATGAGGCCACTTATTCCACCACACCTTGTGCAGGCTATGGTGGGCAACCACTGCATGGTGATGCTACCCCAATGTTGCTCTATACATTGTGGTCCCTGTGGTGGGGGCACCACTTGTTTTCCCACTAACCAGCCCCATCCATCATAGACACTACAGGTCAGCCAGGGGGCGGGCATGTCATGGGTTTTGTGGCACCCCCTATCCAAAGCTTGTCGTGTCACATTCTGGGCATTGCTGATGAGACCCTAAGTCTCTAGCCATGTCTAGTTGTCTATAGAAGCTGGGTATATGTGCCAGGGCAAGCTGTCCACAGCTGTTGCTGGAAGGGTGGTGTAGATTTACTAACTGGAAATGTTAGTCACTTCAGCGTAGGTGTAAGCCCATTCCACAATACTGTTGGAGTATGTCAACCTATAGTCGAAATGACAAAGCAGGCACAGGTACTAACAGGGGTAAATCTCGCTCCTCAGGCAAAATACAGGCCAACTCTTCATCTCTGGATAGTAGTGCAGCTGCCAGGGTCTTCTCTCCTGGATAATGGTACCATACCTTTTCAGTTCCCAATGGTTCCTTTGGGTGCTGTATTCATGCTAAAGTTACTGGGGAGTTAATAATAGGCTACACAGACAGTACATATGTCCATTAGAGGAGAGTTCTTTTCTTGGTTGTTCCCTTATGAATGGTCAATTGTGGAGGCTATACTTCAAGTACCCAAGGAGTGACATGTAAATCATACTGTAGACCTTCCTCCCAGGGGCTATGATGGCCAACCACTTGCAGTGGGGGACTTGGAGGGTCCATGGCCAAAGCCAGGTTTTTTGTTCTCTTACCTTTAGAGGTGTTGGGACAGGCAACAACAGATTACTGTTTGTCCCTATACCTGGTTAGAGGAGGTCATTCTTGGTGTGTATCTGTAACTGAATGGAGGCAGCAGCCTGGTGTACCAGTACCTCCACTGGGGCTGGGCCACCTTTTCGTGGCCACTCATTCAAGGTCTGGAGCACCAGGTCCAGACTTGAACTCCAGCCTTGCAAAGATGGGAGAGTAACATGCAAGTGTAACCCACTTTTCAAGAGTCCATTATATTGTTCAGTCATGCCAGCAACCTGTGGGTTATATGGAACATGAAATCCCCACTTTCTGTCCATCTGCCGTGCCCAGTGTTTTGTCTGCTGTCCAGTGAAATGTGTTCCTCTATCACTTTCAATCGCTAAGGGTGACTATATAGAGCACACAAGTGTTACAGGGCCTGAATGGTATGTTGTTGGTCTGCCACCCTACAAGGTAGGTTATCAACAGGCCAGTGGCCATGTCTATAGACATCAGCACATGTGCATATCCCTGTGATTTTGGCAGTGGCCCAGTGTAATCTATCTGCCATCTGGTCAAGGGAATCTGCCCTATCGTCACTTGTTACATGACACTAGGCAGCTGCCTCCATCTGGGGTATGCCTGTGCGCATGCTGGGCACTTACTACAGGCCTCCCAAATATTCTGCCTGGGCAAGAACAGACCCCAGTGCTCTGTTGCATCAGTTTACCCCCCATGTGGCCTAATTTCCAGTGTAGCCCTAGGGCCACATCTCACATAGGTGCTCATTCCAACTATCGGATTCCGGCCAAGGCATCTGCCTTATTGCCGGGGGCAGCCAAAGGCACATGACCTGTCATATAATACAGAGTCACACCCTTTTGTTGGCATATCTCCCATATGTCTTGCCACATGGCTTGGCCCCAAATGGGTTGGTGGCCAACCAACTAATTCTGTGACTTCCAGTTAGTTAACCACAATGTTAGGTCTTGATAAACTGCCAAACTATTGGTGCAGATTACCATAGGTGTCTCCTTGGTGATCACCATCTACACTGCCTTGAGTTCCGCCAGTTGACTACTTTGTCCACACCCGGTGTCAAACCATATGGTATCAGTAATAGGCTGGACCATGATGGGAGTCCAGGTAGCAGTGGCACTTTGGTAAACCATGCTTCATTAGGAATGAGGAGGCACCCTTTCTTAAATGGCGATGGCTCAGGGTCCAGGGGTGCCTCTGGCCAATCCATGGCCTTATCTTACATGAGGAATACAGGTCCCAAGGCTTCTCATAATTCTGCTGCTAAGGGGTTTGTATTCATGGTACTCTGCTGTTCTAAGTAGGCATCCCACTTTACTAAAGTGGATGTCTGAGCCATCCCAGTCTGGAGGGTTTCACCCATGAACATATCCACCCCACTATTGGGTAAGTCATCTGCACGATGACTGTAGCCTTTTCTGTCAAACTCTCACAAGGCTGAAGGGCAGCATATATAGCTGCTAATTGCTTCTCTATCAATGAATACCAGAGCTTGTCTCCCTTCCAAAGTTGGGAGCAAAAGCCTACTGGTGTTCTAAAGTGCTCCATGCACTGCCATAGGCTCCAGCTAAAGCCATCTGTTGTCCCATGCACATCGAGTTCAAATGGGTGCCCCTGGTCAATCAGTTGCAGGGCCTGTGCTTGCTGCATAGCCTGCTTGGCTGCCAGAAAGGCTGTCTCATTGGGATGTCATCATCCCAATCCCAGGTAGCCTCCTTTTCTGTCAACCGGTACAGTGGTTTTATCATTTGAGCTAAATGGTGCACGGATGTCCACCAATATCCTAGGAGGCCCACAAAGGTCTGCAGCTGCCTTATCTTGGTGGGCCAGGGATATACCTGAATTTTGTCTATGATGGCCTCCGGTATGGCTTTTGTCTTACCCAGCCAGATAACTCCTAGGAATGTGGCAGATAATCCAGGCCCTTGCACCTTGGATTCATTGATGGCCCAACTGCATGCTGCCAAAGGTTGTTGCGAAAGGGGTGCTGCCAATTCTAAATCTGCAACAGAATCAGAGGTTAACATAATATCATCAATATAATGGAATAGGTAGATTCCCTTTGGACTTGTCTAGGCAGCTAAATCTGTGGCAATGAGACCATAACATGGTGGGGCTAAGCACATAGCCCTGCGGCAACACTGTGAAAGTCCATTGTAGCCCTTCTTATGTGAAGCAAACTGTTCCCGGCTCTCTGGAGTAAGGTCAATGGAAAAGAATGCATTAGTCAAGTCCACTACATAGTGTTACTGTTCCAATTCCATCATCAAGTGGTTCATCAAATCTGCAATAGACAGGATAGCTGCATGTAAAAGGGGTGTTACTTTATGTAGTTCTTGATAGTCCACTGTCATCCACTAAGTCCCATCAGGCTTTTGGACTGGCCATTCTAGAGAATTGTAGGAGCTGTGGGTGCCATGCACTCTCTATGCCTCCTCTAACTTCTGAATAGTCTCAGTTATCTCTGTATGCACCCCTGGCAAGTGATATTGACGAGTGGAGGTAACCTGCTGGGGTTGTGGCAGAACCTGGGGCTGGTGATATGTATGTCCCTGTAGTACCAGCTTTACCCCACATACTTGGAGTCTGAATTTTCTGGCCATAGTGTGTAAGTCTAGACCGTGCAAAATGTCCACCCCCAGAATGTATTCCAGTATGAGAGACATGTATAGTGTATAAGTGGGGAGCCAAGCGGCTGATACTGAGGTGCAGAGATACAGTTTCACTTTCACTGACTGGCCTCCCTAGTCATCTATGTATTCAGTCTTGCCCCAAAACTTATCCGCATTCCCATAGATGAGGCTGCAGTCTGTGCCAGTATCTACTGTATGTTGGCGGAAGACCAGTGGATTGCCAATTCCACATGTGGCCTCTGGTCATCCAGTGTCCCCCTAAGCCGGGCATCTTGGCCAGTTCCCTAATCAAACACAAAAGACTCTATTCCTCTGCCTGCCTGTCTGCAAGAAATCCTTGAGCTGGAGCATCCGGGCAGGACTGGGTGGAGCAGCATTGTCCCGCCCCCTCTTGGGCATTTTCCAGAATTGCTGCTCTGGGGACAATTGCCTCCACAAAGTTAACAGCACTTCATGGGGTTGCCTATCAATTTTCTCCAGAACAACCCCAGCCAATATCAGATCAATCCACATCTGCAGGCGTGTCACCTACTGGGGCCCCTTTTTGTCCCCTTAGATGGCTCCCTGTGGGAGGGATACCTTCCCTTTCTTTATGGCACACACTCCCTGCTCCTGCCGCTGGCTTTCTGCTTCCCTGAGGGTTGCCATGGTAGTAGTCACCTCATGTATGTGACAAGGACAGCGTATGGAGTAAGGACCGCGGCCAGAGAGCCGAGGGCACTCAGGAGTACAGAGCCCAACACAAGGTACCTCATGTGGGAGGTAAAGCGTTCATCATACGGCTCTCTCAGCATTTAAATCAAACATGGCCGGCCGCATACCCATCTCCTAAATTACCTGCACCAGCTTTGCATATGATTGCCATTTACTCCCAGTTTCTTGTATTTCTCCAGCATCCTTCCACACTGTCTGTATGGCTGCCATCAGCCATTCAGTCAGGATGTGGTCACCTTGCCCTTGTGCCAACCACCTGCTCACCTGCAACTGCTGACGGAGGGAGGGGTGAGTTGTGATACAAGCCAACTTTTCCATCTCGGCAGCAGAACGGGAAATACTCTCAGCTCCTTTCTCCCAGAGACGGAGCATCCAGGCAGGTAGGGGCTTCCCTGGATGCTGCCGACACTGTTTGCCTAACTCCCGCAACTTAGTCGGGGTGTAGGCACTATATGAAGTGTCACCACGGTAGGGGATTCCTGGGCCTGCCTTTGGGGCCCAATTGGCGGTTCATGCTCTATCTTCTGGTGGACCACCGGGTGAGCTCGCAGTGAGGGTTCTTCCTCCTTGGTGTCAGACCGAGTGGAAGTCTCTGTCCGGGAAGGCAGGCTCAAGCCCACACTTACATCAGTCCCCAGTTCTCGTTTCAAGCTGTGTATCCCGGCCTCCAGGTGCTCTGCTTGTGCCTGGAGGTCCCTTGCCTGTGCTGCGTCCTGCAGGGACTGGGCCTGCACTTCCGGTAGTGCAGTCAAAAACTCCCATCTGACTCTGCCGGCAAAGACATGCTCCTTCTCGGTGCTGTGAGCTTCCAGGTGCTTCAGCGCTTTCTCCATGCTTATGGGGGACCCGTCCACCACCACCCATGTTTCCACTGGGGCCCATTCTAGCAGCACGGCTGCCACTGGGTACCATAACCCATGCTAGGGCCACATAGCTGACCCGGGATCACTGGGGGCTGAGGACTCACTCACCTTGGTATCCTGAGCCAATTGTCAGGTTCCAACCCAAGCTGGGGTTTCAGGGGAGTTGGTGGACAGGTGGGGGGTAGTTGAAAGAACACTCAGGGGTCTGTAGGCAGGTGGGACATGGCTTTATTATGCACCGCTGCTCTCATAGTGTCGGTGATACGTTTATGCACTTCACAGACGATAGTAGCTCAGAGCCAGGTGATGAGCCTACCCATAACATGGTTACATAACTGTGATTATATAAAGCATGGGATTGTGCACCTGTGCTCCAATCCCACTGTGTCATGCTGCACCAGATGTTTACCTTGGCCTACTCTTAATTGTCACGCAGCCATTTTCCTTACACATCCTTAGAGTCAAATCCCATCCATATTTACGGCATGTGCTTTCAAGGCACTGTGTCACACTGAAACTCAATTAATTCTTAAAGCACTTTATTATAATGATCTTTTCTCCCCTTAAATCTAGGCACATTTTTAATTTTCTTTAACAATTTAGTATTGTTGTCCCAACCTTAACAGGTGAGAGTAGTTCGAGTTGTTCTCCAACTACTTTTACACTAAACTCTATATTTTCAGCTTCAGAAGCTACCTCTTAGTTCCCAGGATCTGATCTCCTTGGGGAGAATCACTTCTTTCTATTTTCTGAGATTGTACTTCTCTCTCTTTCTGATATCATTGGCCCCAAGGAGCTTTTTAGAAATCTCTCTCTCTCTCTCTCTCTTTTTTAATGCCTTTTTTTTTTTTTTTTTTTTTTTAACAGAAGAGAGTTCTGGATGCATTCTTTCTATTCTCTCTTTCAGAATCTCATTTTCTCCATTGTAGCTGTCTATCCTGTCTTCTATATTTCGGTTTTCTCTTGTGAAATGTTTCTCTTTCTCCAGCTTAGTCTCTTCCTTTATTTCTAATTTTTCCACTTGGAAAATGAGTTTGAGAAACAAACTTGAGTCAGATTTTTGAGGACCCTGAATGTAAGATGGCCTTGTGGCTTACTCTAGTGAGGCTGCACATTAAAACTGCCGGTGGAGCTTTAAAAAAGCCAGTGCTAAAGGCTCACTTCCAGAGGCTCTGAGTTGATATGGCTAAAACTTGGGTATCGGTGTTTTTAAAAGTCTCTCTAGGTGATTCTAATTATGAAGAACTGTGAAGGTTCTGAAATTTTATACTATTTGTTAGCTAAAATGTTAGTTTACCACAGTTTCAAGAATGCTAGTATAAAATATGAAACTCCTGAGTCAGAGATTAAAAAATGGTTTATTACAGAAATAAAAATAGCCAGAGTATTGGCATTATTTTGTGCTGGTTCCTTGAGCCCTAATTCCTATTGGGTGATACAAAGAGGGCCAGATGACAACTGCACACATACTAGGTATAACTGCAGAAGACTGTTCCAGAGTTTTGGAGCTTAATATTTTATACTGAAAAGTAATATACCTACCATTTGTTTCAGTTAGAGAAACTATCCCTTGTCTTTCAAAGCCTTCAGCAAACCTGCCATTTGCTTTGAAAGGAGACACTGTATTTATTTTCTACATAAGCATCCTTGAAAAAATAATCTGAAAAAGAGGTCAGTCAGTCCTTTGTTTCACAAATGTGACAGACCTGTGGAAAATGGACTCCTAACAGAATTGAGACTGCTACTGTTGAAAGAGGGAATCCTGGAATTGTTTTAAGCAGGTGAATCAAAGAAATACATTAAATAATATATATATTTTTTTTACCAGGAAAGGAAGCAAGCAGAATAACAGCTAGAAGCTATTATGCGATTCTGGCTAAAGTTGACATAGGCTCTGGCCAGGTGGTAGTAGAAGACAGGGATTGAGATAAGGGAAATTTCAAAGAAAAATTGACAGGCACATGTTAGTAATTAGATATGAGGAGAAGAAGATACTGATGATAATATCCAGTTTTCTTTGTGGGAAGATTTGTATTGATAATTCTGATTTCTTTAATAGCTATATGGCTATTCAGGTTATCTATTTCTTCTGGAGTGAGTCTTGGTAATTAATATCATTTAGGGACTTTATCCATTTCATCTATCTTGTTGAAATTATAGACATAAAATTCTTCATAATATTCCTTATCCACTTAGTATCTTTAACCTGTACGAATGTCACTTCTCCCACTCCTGATGTTGGTATTTGCCTCTTCTCTGTCTCTTTTTCCTCATCAATCTACCTTGAAGTTTATTAATTTTATTAATCTTCTTTTTAAAAAACCCAGCTTCGGTTTCATTAGCTTTTCTCAATCAGTCTTCTACTTTCTATTTTATTCATCTCCTGTCTTTATTATTTCCCTTCTTCTGCTTACCTGGTGTTTTATTTTCTCTTCTTTTTCTAGTTTCTTAAGGTGGAAACTAAGGTCAATGATTTGGGAACTCTATTCTCCCTAATATGAATGTTTAGGCTATACATTTCCCTTTAAATACTGCGTTAGATACATTTCACGAATTGGAGTAAGCTGTATTTTTATTTTCATTTAGGTTAAAAATACTTTAAAGTTTCCTTTATGATATCTTTTTGGCCCATAGCATGTTTAGAAATGTATTATTTAGCTTTCAAATAATTTAAAAAGTTTCTGGGCTTGGCGCGGTGGCTCTTACCTATAATTCCAACACTTTGGGAGGCCAAGGTGGGCGAATCACTTGAGATCAGGAGTCCAAGACAGTCTAGCCAACATGGTAAAACCCTGTTTCTACTAAAATACAAAAATTAGTCAGGCATGGTAGCAGGCACCTGTAATCCCAGCTACTCAGGAGGCTGAGGCAGGAGAATCACTTGAACACAGAGGTGGAGGTTGCAGTGGGCTGAAATCATGCCATTGCACTCCAGCCTGGGTGACAGAGCAAGACTCCCTCTCAAGAAAGAAAAAAAAGATTCTGGACATTTTTCTGTAACTGATTTCCAATTTTATTCTGTTGTGGTTATAGACAGCATATTTTGCATGGTTTGAAATTTTAAAGCTCTATTGAGACTTGTTTTCTTACCCAGATATGTTCTGTTGTGATAAATGTTATGTGTTCAGGTGAAATGAATAGAATTCTGCTATTGAGTATTCTATACATGTGCATTACTTCAAATTGATCAAAAGTGTTGTTCAAATCTTCTATATTCTTATTGATTTTCTGTGTACTTAATATCAGTATCAAGAAACTGAAGCTGAAATCTCTGATTGTAATCAGATTTGTCTGTTTCTTCTTGCAGTTCCTTCACATTTTGCTGTGTGCATTTTTATGTAATCATATGTTAAGTGCATAAAAACTTAAAATTGTTATATTCTCTTAACAAATTTATTCTTTTAACTCTGTAAAATAAATCTTTTAATTTCTGGTAATATTTCTTTGCTCTGACATCTGCTTTGTCTGGTATTAATGTAGATACTCTAGCTTTCCTTTGATGTTTTAGCATGATATATTTTTCTTCCATTCTTTTACTTTGAACCTATTTGTTTCCTCATGGAATTTAAACCAAGTTTCCTTTCAAAAACTCATATTTACACCTTCCTTCTTTATCTAATTTACAATCTCTGCCTTTAATTGGAGTGTTTGTTTCCATTTAATGTGGTTTTTTTTTCATAGGTGTAGTTTCACTCTTTTGGCCAAGCTGGAGTGAAGTGGCGCAGTCTCGGCTCACTACAACCTCCGTCCCCTGGGTTCAAGTGATTTTTCTGTCTCAGCCTCCTGAGTAGCTGGGATTATAGGCACGTGCCACCATATCTGGCTAATTTTTGTATTTTTAGTAGAGACAGTTTTTCACCAGGTTGGCCATGATGAAGGCCATGGCCTTCACCTCCCAAAGTGCTAGGATTATAGGCATAATGTGATTCTTGAGATGATTGGATTTAAATATTTCTTTTTTTAAATTATAGTTTAAGTTCTGTGGTACATGTGCAGAACGTGCAGGTTTGATACATAGGTAGACATATGCCATGGTGATTTGCTGCACCCATCAGCACTTCATCTACATTAGGTATTTCTCCTAATGCTATACCCCACTAGCCCCCCAACCCACGACAGGACCTGGTGTGTAATAATCCTCTCCTTGTGTCCATGTGTTCTCATTGTTCAGCTCTCACTTATGAGTGAGAACATGTGGTATTTGGTTTTCTGTTCTTGTGTTAAATATTTCTTTTGCTATTTTTTTCTCTCACCTATTATTTGATTTTTAAATCTGATTTCTTAGGATTAGTTAAGATTTTTTATTATTCTTTTTTGATAACTGTTTTAATGTCCTTGTGTACTAATTCTAACATCTGTGTCATTTGTAGGTATATTTTGATTGATTTCACCTTCATTATTGGTTATATTTTTCTGCATCTTTGCATGTTGGGTAATTTTTGGTTGGTTGCCAGGATGAGACAAAGTAGAAAATGTAAGAAAATGTATTTGCTTATTCTGCTTGCCTTACATTTTATTTTTCTTGCCTGCAGAATTTTACAAAGTCCCTGATTCAGTGACTGAACTGGCCCTCTGGAAGAATTCCTAAAGACAATAAGCAGGTTAGAGCATGGGTTCCTCCATCTCTTGCTTGAATCACTGCATTTCTAAATAAGTTCAATGATCTCAGCCCTTGCTTCTTCTTGTACATAACCAGATCTGTAATCTATAACCAGATGTACTCTCACACCTGAACTTCGATGATTTTGTTCTAAAGTAACTTCTGAACATGTTTAATGTAACTTTGGAGCACCTGCAGAACCTCTACCACCTGATACATAAGCTGTGGGCTGAAACACTGCTTTGGAGCGGTCAAACAGAAACTCTCTGAAAGACTCTCCTGGTTCCAATCCTCAGTAAGACTCTGAATAAAACTGGTTTTAATCCTATAAAAGCCTGAGTTTTTCTTTAGTTGACACCAGCCATTGTAAAGTTTTTTTCTTGTAGGATTTTGGATATTTTTGTATTCTTTTTTGTTTGTTTGTTTTAGAGACAGGATCTTGCTCTGTCACCCAGCCTAGAGTGCAATGGCATGATCATAACTCACTGTATCCTTGACCCCTGGGATCAAGTGATCCTCCTGCCTCAGTCTCCCAAGTAGCTAGGACTACAGGCACACACCACCATGCCTAGCTAATTTTTAACTTTTTTGGAGAAATGGGGTCTTACTATGTTGACTAGGCTGGTCTCAAACCCTTAGCCTCGAGTGATCCTCCCTCCTCGGCCTCCCAAAGTGTTGGGATTACAGGCATGAGCCACCCTACCTGGCCCATTTTTATATTCTTATAAATATTATTCCTGAGCTTTTTTTTCTGGGCCATAGTTAAAGTTACTTGGAAACACTTTGATACATTCAGATCTTGCTTTTAATATTTGTTAGACAGAACCAGAGTAGCCTTTTTTCTGGAAATAATTTTCTCCTACCACTGAGGCTAAACTCTTCTGAGTACTCTACTCAAGCCCCATGAATTATGAGTTTTCTCTCAGGCTGGGGAAATTAGCAACTGTTCCAGGCTCTTTGTAAACTTCAACACTATTTCCTCTAATCCTTTCTACTGGTTCTTTCTCCAGCCACAGGTAGTTTTCTCATTGTCATGTGCTAATTGGTACTTTGTTGAAGACAAAAAGGGGAACCTGCAGATTTCTGGAGCTCTCTATATGTAATTCCCTCCTTTCCAGAACACTGCTTTGCAAACTCTAGCCACCTTGGCCTCCCTGCTAGTTATATCTCCTATAACTTGAGATATTTTCTTTTTACTCTTTGTATTAGTCAAGGTTCTCCAGAGTAACAGAACCAATAGGACATATTTATTTCATTATTAGGAGAATTGGCTCACCTGATTATGGAGGCTGAGAAGTCCCACTTACTGCTGCCTACAAGCTGGAGAACAAGGAAAGCTGGTGGTGTATTTCAGTTAAAATCTGAAGTCTGAGTCTGAAGGCCTGGGAGCCAATGGTGCCAAGTCCTGGTCTGATTCCAAAGATCCAAAAAACACGGAACACCAATATTGGAGGGCAGAAGCAGATAAATGTCTCCAGTCCAGTCAGGTTGACAAATAAAATGAACCATCACACTCTCTTAATTATCCTTTGGCAGAGGTGGGGATGGCTTATGAACAGAAATTCTTAATTGTATTATAGTTCAATTTATGATTGTTTCTTCATCATTACTATTTTTTGCATCATGATTAAAAAGCCCTCACTCATCTCAAGGCCATGAAGATATTCTTCTATGTTTTCTAACATATTTTATATTAATTGCTTAGTTACTTTAGTGTCTTACTCACAAACCTATACACTTCTTGAGGGAGGTACTGCGCTATACTTAAAACTTCAGCACTTAGAGCATTGTGTGGCACCTAGTAATAATTTAAAACCTGAGTGATCAAATGACCTAATTTTTGCTGTTTGTATGGTGACTTTGAGTAAGTAATCTAACTTTGCCTTAACTTCTATGTCATTAAAATTTAAAGCCTCCCTTTTTTAAGTCCTAAAAATCAATAAAAATGATTTTCACTAAATACTTTTAGTAGCCTGTCATCATATTTTAATTACAACTTCATTAGCCAGATGGGGATGGGATATACAAATAACTACCCAATGGCTTTAAATAGTTGAAAATAGAGACGATTTGTTTTTCCTTTTGCTCACTAAAGAGATGATACTCCTTTCCTTTTCCTTTTTCCTTTCCCTCTCCTCCTGTCCCCTCCCCTCCCCTTCCCTCTATTCCCTTCCTTTTTATCTTTTCTCATCTTTGAAGAATCAGCATGGCCAAGGGAAATATGCCTTCGACTTTGGCATTGGTCAAACCTTCAACAATTCTTAAACACCCACTACATGTCTGACACTATTTTAGGATTACTGATGAATTAGACTAAATTTCTGTAAATGTTGATAATATTCAAGTGAATGAAGCAATGAATGAAGTAATGAATGACTTAATGAAACAAGGAATGCCAAGTTTCTGGTACATAATATGTACTTGTGAAATGCTGTCTATTATTACTATCACCAAATTCTTTTTGGTATATTTAAGCATTTTCATTTTTTTAAATGAAAATTTCTAAATTCCAGGTAGGTTGGTCAGAAGTCAGATTCCTTAACAAAGTATACAGCTGTATGCCGCTCACTGATAATGCTTTTGAGATCTCCAAGTGATAACTCAAAATTCGAGTTGAGAATTGAGGATTAGCCTTCTCCACTGACAAGGACATTTATCTGAGGATGACACTTTTCTTCTAAATCTGTAAGAAATAGCTTTCCCTGCTAGGCGTGGTGGCTTACGCCTATAATCCCAGCACTTAGGGAGGCTGAGGCGGGTGGATCCACTGAGGTCCAGGAGTTCAAGACCAGCCTGTCTGACATGGCGAAACCCCGTCTCCACTAAAAATGCAAATAATTAGCCAAGTGTGGTGGTGGGCGTCTGTTATCCCAGCTACTCAGGAGGCTGAGGCACGAAAATCACTGGAACCTGGGAGGCGGAGGTGGCAGTGAGCCGAGATCATGCCATTGCACTCCAGCCTGGGCAACACAGTGAGACTTGGCCGCCACCCCCCCCCAAAACAAACAAACAAACCAACAAACAAACCCTTTCCCTTACTTTACTGCACTGCACATATGGTCTTTTTGCTTTACTTGTCACATGGGTGACTTTGACAATATTTCTGGTGTCCTTAGATAATTTACTCAGTAGAGTAACCAGAAACAAGGTGCAAGTTCATTTCACTTTTAAGCTATAGAACTTTATACATGGTTCCTGTGGTATGTTTTAAACCAAAGGCTGTCATGAACATGAAGAGAAAGCACAGGAAAAGTTCCACCCATAGCAGATTTTCCTTTATTAGTGTAGATTAATTCTATTTCATAATAGCAATATGAAAGGCAAGCAAAATGATTTTCAGCTGATTTATGCAGTTCTTGTGAATTTCCTTGCTTTTGGCCTGGGGCCTCACAATAGCCACCTGAGGTATGGTCTCTGGTAACCACTCAGAAGTGCTGCCTTGCAGGCTGCTCTACTTAATTAATCTCGTTTTGTTATTTCACTCAACAGTAATGTGACTTTGAGGGAGATGAACGTAATCCCAAACACTCCTTTCTGAAGTAAAGGAAAGTTCAGAACCTTAAAGGAGTGGAGATCTCATTTTAGGAAGCTTCTGATAATTATGTGGATTACTGACATCTCAATATGATAAAGTTGCAAACAACCTTTATATTCTCTTACTATAAATCACAAAGCAATTCTGAATTGGAAGTGTAATTTAAAAGATTTTTCTAACATTTTTATGTTTTGGATGAAGGTTTCTGGTGACTGAATATATTACTGTATTTGAAACTAATACATATAGCTAACCCTTGGGTTTTTGGAGAGGTCATCAAGAGTTCATAGATTATTTGAGTCAGACAGTTCCCTTGATGACAGATCAATTTCAATGAAGCCAAAACATTAGCTCTTTTTATGTGCTAGTTAGTGTCACACAAAAACATACACTGATCCTTGGCCACAAGCTGCATTGAAATTTCTGGTTAGCTTTTACTTATATACTTATTCAAAATTGAAGGTTGGAGCAAACACATCTATTAATAGAAACCAACTTGAAGTTGCGTCTTGTGACAGTTTTGTGGAATTTCATCTGTGAAATTATCTTACCACTAATTAACCCTTTTAACAGGGAAATATGGGGGAAAATGAGAAAGCGATTAAATACATATTCAGAAATATGGTACATTGAATAGTTTCAGATTCTTTTTCTAAATTACTTAGAAGAGTTTATTAGTTGTGTATCACACCAGTAATATTTTAATAAAAAAAATCATGGTGCTTTCACAGAATCGCCTGTTAAAATTATTATACAAGTATTTTCTTTCTAAATATGAATAGATGCAACTAAATTAGCTTATATAGTTTTTTAAGTAAATGCAATAAATCATTGTCTAATTCACATATTAGGTTGATCAACTGCAGTTACTAGAGGCAGCACAGTATTGTTGAGAGACAATGGATTTTGGAATAAGGAAAATTTAGATTTGAATTCTCATTCTTCCATTTGGCTACTGAGCGATGATAGTCTCTCTGGTAACAGAAGGTCAATAATATCCACTTTCTAAAGTTGCTGTAAAGATTGTATTTAATGCCCTTAACATCAAAGCAGGAACATAGTAGTTGTTCAATGAATTGCATTACTTTTCCTCCTAGGATTTTAAAGAAGTGTAACAAGGGAGATTGACCTATACCCAGGATTTCTGTCATTACCATGAGTTTTGGAGAGATTATAACTGTAAGAAAAAAATCAGCATGCCACTGTAACTTAGTGATGGAGACAATATGCAACACAGACATTGGGCAAAAATGTGAAATATCTTCTTATCATTAACTCAGAAGGCTATAGCCACTCTCTTCAAAGCAAAAAACAAACTGATAAGCCTTCTGATTGAGTTCATTTTGAAAATTTTCTAAAGGTATTTTATAAGAAATCTTGTTACTTATATCCTTATATACTTTATTTAAAGATGTACACACAAAAAGTTTTAAGGAAAAGCCATCTCCTCTATGTACCTGAGAAGCCAAGCTGTTTTTGTCTTTCCTTTTTATTAATATATTGCTACAGAGGATTTGGAAGGTCAGATGTTCACATTTTTATTCTTCCCACTTCATTATTTATGCCTAGTCTTCTCTTTTGGGACTTGTTATGGAATAGGTAGAGAAACAGAATACATTGACTTGGACTATGAATCCTCATTTTTTGTGTGTAAAACATTTTTAAAACCATCTCTTGATTTATTTCTATGTCAAGCTTCCAATAAGTGCTTTACACAAAAACCATGTTCACTTTAGAGCACTTAAATTAGTGTTTTGGTTTTCAGTGAGGAAGAGCAAAATTCATGTGGCTTGTTGCTGGAACAAGACGTACATTTGAGACTCTGGAATTCTACTGTGATTTTTATCCCATCTTCCCCCCTGCCTTTTTGTAGCAACGACTGTCAGGATTGGAAGATTGTGTTTGAGTCGTTTGTTTAATTTATCTTTAAAAGGAATTGAAATCTGTAGGCAAAACGACTTTTCAGCTTGGTAAAGCATTAATGTTGGCAATTTAGGATGTTGAATTATTCTTTCGAAATAGTGTTGAGTCAATACCATACAAACTAATTAGTTCTGTGCTCTTGGGAAATCTTAAAATTAGAACTTCTTATAAAACCCCATGAAATTTCTCCTTGATAGTAGTAGTTCCCCAGGAACATTATTAAGATGACAATATATTTGAGCTGTATGTATTCACATTTTTATTTTGATATCTACTCAGCATTATTTAGATTCCCCATGTCTTTCCAAATTGGTAATATATTACTTCTCTGTTGCTTGAACTTAATTTGCTTTCAGTGAATTGCTTCAATAGGTATTATATTTCACCCTGGGAATATCTTAATTTTACAGGTGAAAACAAATTAGCTGTATCTTGTAAATGAAGTTTAGTAAGAGGATATGAATGATAGGATGATGTATATGCTAATGATTAAAACACAATTATTGTTAAATTTGGTCTCAGCATTGGAACCACAGCTCAGGAATAAAGAAGCTTTTGTGATAAACGAAACCTTAAACTGGAAGACATAACACTTGGTCTTAAATCTGCCACAAATTTGCTTTATGATTTTGATTAGTTAATTAATCTATCTGGGCTCAGTTTTATCAGCTGTGAAATTATTGTGTGCTACATATATTTTTCCTACTTTAAAATTATGATTTTGGTTGAATCCAAAGGTCATCAAATTAGAGTCCAGAAGCACCCTTGAATACAAAAGACTTAGTGTGAAATGATGTTAGAAACTAGGATGAAAAACAACAGTCAGGGAACACTTGAATGTGAAAGTCAGATACTCTGGCATGACTCAAGAGGAAATATATGCCCAAGGACAAGGTAGACCAGAGAGTTTAAAGTTTGAGAAACCTGGCCTTAAGACACTGACAAAAGCCGTCAGTGTAAGGCAAGTGAATAGACGGATAAACTTAAGTCACTAGCTCCCAGTAAACTTCAGTACTTGAGATAACACCCTGCCTCACACAATTCCTTACAAAATTCTTGTTCAGGCAGTAACAAATTTCAATTGTGTCTGGCCTAGTAACTGAAAGGAGAAATAGTAAAGCAGGAATACATTTCAAACATAAATTGAGTCTAGGTCTAGAAGAAGCCATATTAATCTTTATATTATATAAATAGTAATATGCAAATCAAACCAGTTTTTTCTTTCACTTAGTGTTTAATGAAAATTGTTTTCTTCTATGTTGTTGAATTGGGGCACAGCTTGATATCTAAGGTCATATAGTCTGAAACATAACTTAAATCACTAATTGTTCTGGTGATGATCACGTAATTCTTAAAAAAGCACTGTCAAGTTACATCAATGTTTTGAATCTCCATGAATCTTAAGCTAGGGATATAAGCTAGAAATCTGGCATCACCACAAAAAGTGAGAGTTGATTTTCAGAGTTTTTTCCTCTAAATCTAGATGTATGTGTGAGAGAACAGACAATACAGATATGATTTTTATAAAGGAAAAAGTGAAAGGAAACAATTCAACTCCTAAAGTATTAATTGAGATACCTATTAGGTATGGTAGGTCCACTTGAAGATCATGCCATCATCCCATCTGCTGAACTCCCCTTTCCCCTTCTCTGAAGTCCCTCTTGCATTTCTTATTTGTTTCAGGCATCCAATTTTAAAACTCAAAACTCATCCTTCACTTCTTCTCTCTTGCATTTTGTAGGCAGGCAGGTACTACGTTCTGTGTATTCTCTGTCTAAAATGTATCTAGCATCGAACCTCTTATTTCTTGCCAGATGTTATCCTAAGCAGCTCTCCACCCACACCCCCTGAGCTGCCACTGCTTTCGTAATTCATTCTCATCATACTCTAATTCAGTGGCCACTTCTTTAAATCCCTTCATTAATTTTCCAACTCTTCATTTTATGTCTTGAAAAGTTCTAATTATAAAATAAACTGCATTTATAGGTGGCATGGTATTTTGTTAGTTTATCTATATTTTCTAAATCCAATATCTATAATAGTAACTACAATAAAACTCTTGATTGACATTCAATAATCAGTATAGCTATGTCAAATGCAATGCTCTTTTAACTGCCTGTCCTATTCTTCCTTTATCAACTAGGCATTTTGAGACACTGTTCTGATCCATTCAGGTGAAATACCAATTCCATTATGTTTAAGGATACCATATAGTTTGTTGTTGTTGTTGTTGTTGTTGTTTTTGAGACAGCTTTGCTCCTGTTGCCCAGGCTGGAGTGCAATGGCGCTATCTCAGCTCACTGCACCCTCTACCTCCTGGGTTCAAGTGATTCTCCTGCCTCATCTTCCTGAGTATCTGGGATTACAGGCATGTACCACAACGCCTGGCTTTTTGTATTTTTAGTAGAGACGAGGTTTCTCCATGTTAGTTAGGCTGGTCTTCAACTCCAGACCTCAGGTGATCCGCCCGCCTCGGCCTCCTAAGCTGCTGGGGTTACAGGCATGAGCCACTGCACCCGGCCTAGGATATCATGTAGTTTATTGTTCAAACTGGATCACTTTGAAGCATGAAAGAGGGTTATTCATAATGATTATAATTATGGCTGGACAGTGGTGTAAACTGGAACTGTCCTAGGCAAAGTGGGAAGTGGGATAACCCTAGTCGTCGCACTCCTTCTTATAACCTCAGTGCCTTCTACCACCTACAAATAGAACTACAGCTTTTTTAGCTTGGCGTTCGGGAAATTCATGTTAGGCTCTCTGCCTCTTTTTGATGGATGTACTCACAGATCACCTCACCTATTTGCTTAGATGTTTCTACCCTTGCACATTTGTTTATGTTATCCTCTCCCTTTACCTTTTAAATTGTCTCACATCAGTTTACCTTTTTAACCCCTATACAACTTTTAAAGAGGAGTTTATCCCCAATATTTCTCATGAAGTTCCCCTACTTTAATCTACTGTCATTAAGTACTCTTTTCTCTGAACTCCTAAGTACTGGTTGATCACTTGATCCCTATATGCTATCTTTGTAACAGATTTTTAGGCCTAATTGTCTGATCTCAAGTGGATTTCAGATTCCCAATGGCATTGATTTTATCTTGTACCTCCGTTTGGGACTTTAGGGTTCTCTTTCACTCTTTCTTCCCATTCTCATTGTCTAGACACTGGTTAACTTATGAGGAACTCTGGAGGTGATGTCAAATGAAAGAAGGGATTCCAAGGCCAGAAACTAGAAGAGGAAATATTTGTCTGAAATTAGAAACATGGAGGCTAGAGAGATGAGCAAAGCTACAAACCCCATGGATGAGCCGATGGCTAATAGAAGGGGAATTGGGGCAAAGCATCATGAAAGACAGGCTATGGAGAAGAGAATAAGTAGCCTGGTAAAAAATCATGGGAGAATTTGAGAGGAATGGAAGCAGTAGAGTTCTGAGCATTGTCTAGCTCTGGAAACTTTTTGTGCAACATGACCCACAGTCCAACAGCTTTGACATCATCTGGAAACTTATTAGAAATGCAGATCCTCATGCCCCACTCTTCATATTACAAGATCTCTAGGTATTACAAGATCTTCATATTACAAGATCTGATACACTGGCCTAGAGTATCAGCATATCTTTGTGTACAGATTTTATAGTTGAGCTGGGACCTGGCACATAAATGAATCTTTCTGAGTTGAATATTCAATTGTGATATTCAGGATATCCAATAATAAATATGAGTTGGCTCAACATTGGGTTGAGAATCTACTTTTATTTCTTCATTGGTTTTTTAGTGCTTGAAATGATAGTGTAGATCTTGTATAGACTTTCAACAAAAGTAGGGATAGAGGAGATTTGAGCTCAATGTGTGTTAGAATAATATTTTTCAGATAACAAACTGTGACTTAATAAGAGTTGGGTGGAGAATAACTAAAATAATCTAATTATGGATGTACTAGAATTTTCAAGTGTCCGTTCATTTTGTTAGGATCTGTAACTTTTTTGACCTTAAATCTCTTCTTGCCAGTTTTAAGTGCTTCAAGACAGGAAAACAGTTGGCCATCTGGTTTTACTAAACACTTTCTCATGTACAAGGAAAAGATGTATTACTTGGAGCAGCTAAGAAGTGCACTGTTGAAAGAATTTAGGACACTTCTCTATACAAACTATTTCTCAAGGATGAAGAGCTTGGCCTGTATCAAAAATTAAAAGAATTTTGGTTGGAAATACTTCTGACTTTTTCTTCATATGCTTCAGCTATCTGTAATGATATATAAATAAGCATTTAATTAAGTACAGAAAGTATCTCACTGTGTGAGCTACACATAGCTTCTCATCTACCCTTCCCTTTTTGGAATAGAAAACTGCTATCTAAATTTGTGAAGTAGATCCTGTTTTACTTTTCATGTTATTTGCATTATTAAATCAGAGATGACTTTGGCTAGATAAAATTCTGTTACTTAAGAAAAAATTAAATTACCTCTTGAAAAAGACTAATGATAAATTTCTGATAAAACATTAACTATATTGGTGTATAGGGGAAAAAGGCAACATAAAACACACTGAACAAAATTCAGTGTATTGTGCTAAATATGGTTTTTGCTATAAACATAAGAGACAATAAAAATAAAATCCTTTCAACATTACTAACTCAGTACTTTAAGTTTCTTCTCCTTCCTCCATGATTTGGTCTAAATAGTTTCCAACAGACATTATTTTTTCCCAATTATTCTTGTCATAGAATGCTTTGATTACAGTGAATAGCAGCACAAAATAATGACAAAAATATAGGGTCAAACTACCAATTTATATCTAGGAGGATAGATTAAAACAGATGTCAGCTGGCATATATATTTGTCCAGCCACAGACCAGGATTACTCAGCAAATACTTAGTAGATTGTGTTTCTTGATTTTTGTATTTGATCCAATTGTTTGTTTAACCAATAATTTGCTCTGAGGCAGCATCATACAGGCATTTATCATAATATTGACCATTGTATGATATTAGCCAGTTGCTACATTTTAAATATAATTTAACAGGAGAAGCAGGATATACAAACTGGGGGTCAAGAGAACTACTGAAAACAGTAACAAAAATGTAAGCAGATTCACTAAGATTGGAGATGTATTGGCAGAGAATTTGTGACTTCCAGAACTCCTTACACTTACAATTCTCTTTAGAAAACCTATTTTAAGTCAGGGATAATGATACAGAGAGGCATCAATAAACAAAACATTTATAAAACCAGACAACTTCTTGTTGCACATAGTACAGCTTGACACCTGTGTGCAGGGTGGGATTGCAGGCATCCTGTGTGCCTCTCCATCCCTGCCATGACACCAGCGTGGCCACCCCAACTGCCTCTCAGGCTCCTTGTTCTGTATTAGGCAGTTCTCAAAGATTTTGAGACCCTTGCTATATAATGTCAGTGGGCCTCTCTTGAGCTGGTCCTAAGCCATGTGGAATAAAAGGATGCATATTTCTTGCATAAATGGAACTATTCCTCTTGTGTTACCCATGGGTCTCTTGCCTATCCTCCCTGATGGGGTGACGTGTAGAAGGCAGGAGTATGGTCAGCATTGTTATAAGATGTGTTGTCCTACTTTTACACTATAAAATTCTGAACAATAAATTTCACATGACCTCAAAGAGAATTATTGCATACTCTGGATAAGATGCATTTGTGGTCATCATCATTCTTTGAGAAAAATATTAGCTACCTTTGAGAGAATTATTGGAAGAAAATAACCACAGCAGCATGAGGCATAATTGAGCATCGTGAGTAATAATTTAGCTACCATTAAGTAAATGTTATTAAGGAAGCTGCAGAAGCAAGAGGATCTGTGAGTAATAATTTAGCTACCATTAAGTAAATGTTATTAAGGAAGCTGCAGAAGCAAGAGGATCTGTGTTGTTTTCATACAAATGGGCTCTGAGAACCATGGCCTTGTGATAATACAGTCTTTCAGTGAGAAATACAAAATTAGCACATTTTGACAATAAAGAATACACAAGGCTGGTTCTGAGACCTGAACAGGAAGAGATGGCACCTGGATATTATGAAGAATCTTCCTAAGAACTTATTGGACAACAAACAGCTAAGTACCTGTTATTTCAAATTTTTATCAAGAAGTCACTAATCTTTTCAGAGACCCATGAATTTTGTAGCATATTTAAAAGTTGAATGATTAATGTAGATAGGGATTGTACAAAAATATTTTCCCAGGGCCTTGCACATCTTAGAGGGGTCTCTGATTGCATAAACACTTTCAGTCATAATTTCAGGTTTTGTTGCTATAGTTTTGATGTAGTTCATTTTAAAAATAAGGAACAAAACAAAAAAGGAGCAGTATACTTTGCTGAGCTTCCTCTACAGTAACTTTTTTGTTATTGTTGTTTAGATTCAGGGTTTATGTGTAGGTTTGTTACATGGGTAATTCGTGTAATGCTGGGGTTTGGGCTTCTAGTAAGCCCATCACCCAGATAGTGAACATAGTACCCAATAAAAGTAGTTTTTCAACCCTTACTCCCCTCCATCCTTGCCCCCTTTTGGAATCCCCAGTGTCAACTGTTCCCGTCTTTATGTCCATGTGTACCCACTGTTTAGCTCCCACTTGCAAGTGAGAACATGCAGCATTTCATTTTCTGTTTTTGCATTAATTCACTTAGGATAATGGACTCCAGCTGCATCTATGTTGCTGCAAAGGACGTGATTTCATTCTCTTTTGTGGCCGCATAGTATTCTCTGATGCATATATACCACATTTTCTTTATCTAGTCCACCATTGATGAGCGCTTGACTACAACACTTTTTGATGAGAGTTAGACTTTGGAATTAGACAAAGTTGGAACTTGAAGTGAAGACATAATGGCAGTGGGGCTTTAGCTATGCCATTTTTGTGGAATACCTGGCAAGTCTCTCACTGCAGCAAGTCAGTTACTTCATCTCCTCATGAAGTTGTATATAAAGATAGGATAGAATAATTGTGTAAGTAATTAGCACATGTTTAGTACATAGTAAGAATTCTATTTTGGTTAGATATTTTCATATACTATTATTAAATGGGTAGGGAAAATACATCAAAACTGAGTTCTTAAGATAGTATTATAATTAATTAATTATCTCTTTTTTATTATTTCTTGCCAGAAAGCTATATATTTAATATAATTTTAGCTTACTGTCCCTGAAAGAAGGAAATATAAATAGAGTTGGTGGCTGATTTTCAGTAGGTTCATCATTGCTACTATATTTTATTTAATCTTTTACCCTGCATCATCTCTGGGATTGACACATTGGTATAATTTCCAGAGTTATCAGGTAATTTTCCTGAACTGCAGCTCGTGATTCTGAGAGGCAGTTAGTGGAAAAGTAGAAGGAGGCTTTCTGTCTTTTGTTATGTCAAAATATTTGAGACTTATTTGAATAAAACCAACGCTAACTGAATAATACACTCGCTTTCATTAAATTCAGGTTGCTTGAAATGCATGTTTGCCCTTTTTGAGGGTCTGAACAACATCAGAAACCCCTTCTTATATTCCTGGAATTGGCTACGTGGTTCGTCCTGGTGAGAGACAGAGCCTGTCATGCATAATAGAGACAGAAAATACTTGGTATTTGTTTTCCCAAGGTACTTTTCATCACGGATATGAGCACTTGACTTTCTTTAAATAATTAGATAAAAACGTTTTCTTCCAACTTTGAATAAAAAGCTACCGATTCAAAGGAGCAGACCCTGGAGAAAATCCATTTTGGTGCTGAGTAGTGGCAGCAGAAGTGGCAGTAATACTGAGTTTCTGGAGACAGCTGTGACTTTCAATGTCTAGTGCCAGAAGCAATGGCACAGCAACCCAAGACATCCAGCATTTCATGGCAAAAGCAGTGGTGACTTCTCTGGATGGGTTTTGTGGGTTGGCCGTGTTTTATTTTTGCCCTCATTTCCACCTGTTTTCCAATTCAGAAAATTGTGAGCAACCATGTACCTTTTTAATGAATTCCCTTTTTTCTAAAATCAGGCTCGGTATCTGTTATTTGCAACTTTGAATCCTGATTGATGTGTGCTTCATGCTCCATCTATTCTACCTTATTGCTATGCTGGAGCCCTTCCCTGATCTTCTTCCCTTTCAGGTCTCCCTGATGCTCTTCTTATCCTGATCTCTCCACCCCTTACCCCAATCCTCACTCCTAGTGGGAGATGGAAGACACTGTGATATGTCTTGTAGTCCTACATCTTACATTGAGAACTAGCCCTGCTGCCACCAGAAAGCAACTTTCTACAGGTTATTGAATGATGCATAAAGAAGAAGCCACTATATCTGAATATATGAAGCTCATCCACAGGTTTTGTGATGTTATATTTCACTTATATTCTTTTTTACATTACATTAGTGATTACATTACTTGCTACGCCATCAAATGTCTGCATTTATTTTAAGGTAATTTCCTCGGTTGAATTGTTGCATGACACAGCTTCAATTGTTTAAAGTCGTGAAATCCCAGATGGCTTTAATTTTATTGACATTTCTCCCTCCCTCCAATCTCTGAGAGGTTAAAAATTGTTCATATAAGAGTCCCGTCAAATTCCTGATGCTTTCCCTTTTAGTACATGTACTGGTTTCTTCCAAGCAAAATTCCAACTAATTTAGAATTTATAGAAAGGTTATTATGCTGACATTGAAACTTATTTGGTGGTAAATGTGGCAAAGCTTTCTTTAAATACCACAAGGAGAAAAATTCTAACCAAAAATCAGTTTATGGGCTTTTAATTCTTTTTTTAAAGCAGTAATTTTTGAACAATAAAAACAGCAAAAGGTCACATTTAAAGTCAGACTCCAGGCAATTAGTTTGAGCAGTAAATCTTGTTCTGAAACCAGCAAAACAATTTTGAGCGCTTTAAAAAAATCCAGATGCTGACTTAGTACAATAAAGTAACTGTATCATCATACATACAAATCACTGACTACATAAAATAAGATCCCTTTTAGCATCTATACAAATGAGCTTGAAAATGAAGTAGCAACCCAGGGAAGGACAAAAACTTCACCCAAATATTTTCTGTTTTTTAGAGAGAAAGTCATCTTATATAGACTATTTGAGTTGGCTCTTTAGTTGTTCACTGAAAAACACGTTAAGGAGAGCGTATTTTTCTACTGCTGCTATAACAAATTACCACACATTTACCGGCTTAAAACACAAATGTATTGTCTTACAGTTCTGAAGGTTAGAAATCTGACATGAATCTCACTGTGCTAAAATGAAGACTTCAGAAGACGTTTTTTTTTTTTTTTTTTTGGAGGGCCTAGGAAAAGATGTATTTATCCTTTCTTTTTCCAGCTTTGAGAAGCTCCTCGCCCCCATTCTCCATCTGTGAAACTAGCAGCACTGTCTCTCTGTGACCATTCCTCAAGAGTCACTTCCCTCTGTGACTCTGATTCCCTCTTCCATTTTTAAGTATTCTTGTGATTACATTCGACCCACCTGGATAATTCAGCATAATTTAGCTATTTCATGATCAGCTAGTTAGCAACCTTAATTCCGTTGAAAGTTAATTTCCTTTTGCCATGTACTCTAACGTATTCGTAAGTTTCAGGGGTTAGGACGTAGACATTTTTGGGGCAGAACATATTTATGTCTACAGAAGAAGAAGATAATAATACGGAGTTAGATTTTTTAAAAAGGCAGAAATGCTAGAGCTACATGAAGAATAATTATTTGGGTATCCTTTGGGACACTATGAGGATGTCCCAGGCCCTGCTACACAAAGTATGGGCCATCTGTCAGAGCATGGGCATTACCCAGGAACTTGTTAGAAAGGTATAATGTTGGGTCATACCACAGACCTGCTGATGTGGGATCTGCAGTTTAACAAAATCCTCAAGTGAGATTCATATGGATATTAAAGTATGAAAAAGGGCTCTATTTGCTTCCTTCAACCAGAGAAGGAATTACACACTTCAATTATATCTGCTTCTGTTACCGGATTACCACTACGTTTTCATCTGAAGAAATTTTATGATAACTGAAGGAAACTTGAAAATCTCAGCAGTGCAAGATGTAGCAGCATCCTCCTCTCAGCCATTTCTGCTCTTGCTGCAAGCCCATGTCTTCGTTTGGTATTAGTGGCCTTCTGGTTCTAATAAAAAATTATAATTTTCTTGTTACTTTTTGGGAAGAGAGGAAAAACGACACTACAGACAGCAAACTGTTAAACTTCCAGAAGATGAAGAGGAGTCTTGGGAACAACAGACTTGAAAACATAATCTCAATCCCCAGCAAAATTGTAGAATGGAGTAATAAAAACACTGTGAGCACTTAGAAGAACTTTGGAGAACTGTGACATCAAAAGGCTTCAAAATGAGTTATCTGAGAACTAAGCATAATAAACTTTATATCCTTTTATAATATTATTAATATGGTAAATCAGGAAAATATGCATATAATATATCTTAACTTGAGTAAAACACTTGATATACATCATAAAGCACTGGATATGATTTGTAAATACATCGATAAAATGTAGGATGAATGATAGAATTGATCAATTCTGATCTGGTTAAAACATTGTACTCAAGGTGTGTTACATGATGACTTACAAGAGCACAGAGGGAAGGCTCACTATAGGTTCTTGTCCTTCACTCAGTGCATCTCATTTTTATAGAAACAATTTAAGAAAGTGAAAGAACTTTTTTCCCTAACTTTTAGACAAGTTTAAAGAGATAACAATGAAATAAAGTATGGGGAAGCAGAACTAAAAACTGTCATTCTTAAAAGTAATTAGGATTACTTTGTAATCCTTGATTAAAGTCATCGTGACTGTCACCAGTGTTGGAGGTAAGTTTCTCTACTTATCAGTAGACAGAGGTAGTGATCTGCTTGTAGAAATACAAATAAAGAAGAACCAAGGCTGGGTGCAGTGACTCACCCCTGTAATCCCAGCACTTTGGGAGGCTGAGGCAGGGGGATTACCTGAGGTCAGGAGTTCGAGACCAGTCTGGCCAACATGACGAAACCACATCTCTACTAATAATACAAAAATTAGCTGGGCATGATGGTGCATGCCTGCAATCTCAGCTACTCAGGAGGCTGAGGCAGGAGAATCCCTTGAATCCAGGGGTGAAGGTTGCAGTGAGCCAAGATTGTGCCACTGCACTCCAGCCTGGGTAACAGAAGGATACTCCGTCTAAAAAAAAAAAACTGAAATTTTAACTGATTATATATTTATTTCCCATAGCTAATAGTGTAGTGTAGTTACATGAAGTCAAGGAGTAAGACTTTCTTGATTTTGAATTCCCAAGGCTTAGCCTAAAACCCAGAACTTAGTAAGTACTTGGTAAACGTTAGCTGAATGAATAATTCTTGAATTATATAAAAGATATAATTATGTCAGATTGCAGTAATAGAAGTCTAAAGTTTAAGATGGTTCACACCTAAAATATTACATTTGCTTCTTGGTGCCATATTTTTAACGTTACATTGAGAAAATGCTATGCGGGAGAAAAGACTGAAAACTCTGTTGGAAAAACCTGGAAACTGTCTTCTGGGGAGTGTTATAGTGGAATAAAGAAGTAAAAGGGGACATGTAAAATAGACCTTATTTAAAAACTGTTATGCAATCTTAACGACAAGCTTTTGTTCTAATAGGCTGATACAGAGCAAATGTAGGAAAGCTACAAAGTGCTAAATTATAGTTTAACATAAACATTTTCTGACCAGCAGGAATGTCTAATGATGAAATGGGCTTTTCTTGGTGGGGATGCATTTCTATTATGAAAGGCTAAATGACCATTGGTCAGGGATGCTGGGGAAAGCAGTCTTTATGGCATAAAGGAATTTCTTAAAGAAATTTCTCAGTCTCAAGCATGTTAGGGCCTAGGCAGCAGATTTTTGTTTTTAATCTATTATTTCGGAAGTATTTATTCGGAAGTATTATTTCGGAATTATTTATTTTGTTTTTAATCTATTATTTCGGAAGTATTTATTGGCATTTGTTAACTTCTGTGGAGTAAATATCCCTTTATTTTGCTTCTGTCAAGTCGAATGAGACAAAGTGACAGAAGATGAAGAAACCAACACATGAGAAATGGGAAAAAAAATAGGACTTTTCAAGACATTTAGAAGATTCAGAAATGTATAGTTAACTCTTAGTTGCTAACTTTCTCTGCAATTCAGTTCTCTTATTGATTGCTCTTTTACAGTGAATAAGTAAAGAACTTAAACATGCTAATGGAGCAGAATTTTATTTGGATTTTCTTTAATGTTTAATAATTCCAGTAGACTATATTGTTGGATAACATTTGGCTCAATCACTCACTCACATCTCTTACTTTAAGAAACAGAAAAATTATAAGACATGCCAACACAAATGTGGGGACACAGAAATTATAATAAAATTTATATTTTAAATTTATAAATATGAGAATTATTGCCATTAGAGATGTTATACTGTTATTCAAAGACATGACTTTACTTTTGATGTGATGTGATATGATAATGTAAACATTACCTCTTGAATAGGATGATTTCCTAAGGGGGATGTGTGGATTCAGAAAGAGATCCTGGCAGGTATGATAGTTCATGTACTAAGACACTCAAAGAGTGTAAGAAATTGATATTATAGCTTAGTTGACAAAATCTCTTAAAAGGAGGCAGAAAAAATCAGATTGCACGTGTTTTCTAGGAACATTGTAGTTTCTAATGACCTTCATATTGAATCAAAGTTTGTATCACAATTAAACAAAGTTCTGAAAAAGTTACCAAATTGCTGCAAAATGTAACGAAACTAAACAAAAACACTTGAATTGATGTTTGTTATAACTCCTCCCACCCCCAATTGTCCCTAGTAAATTTGAGGACAAAGCCAGTGATCTGCTTAAACAAAGAGATGGTTCTGTGCATGACAATGTGAAATATAAGACTTTTCTGTCTAATTTTTCCCATATGTTGGACATACTAAGTTTATTGTTCAGAATACTTTGATGGGAAAGAAAAGTTAATGAAATAAAAATGAGTAATGAATCTTGTAAATTCATTATAATCCTTAATCAATCTCCCACTATTATACATTGCTATTAGTTATGAACATTACTAGCTCTCTGAGGTAGGATCTTCAAGTTGTGTGTGTGTTTGTGTGTGTGTGTTTGTGTATGTATTAAAACTGAATATATATATTCAGTCCTCATTTTGGAGCAGATGTGAAAGAGTTTCTCTGCGTATATATAATTTCTGTAGGAGCGGAAGTCCTGGGTTATTGGATATTCTGCTTTACAATGTAACGAATGCCAAACTATGTTCCAAATTATTCCAATTTTCCCTGTTCCTCATATTATGCAAGTGTTACGGTTGATTCTTATCCTCTCCAACATTTGATATTATTAGAATTCTTAATTTTTGCCATTTGAATTGTCATAAATATTAAAATGCAAATGTGAACATTCATAGACTTTTTTAAACAAAAGGGGATATTAATAAAATGCCAGTCAAGGAAAAATTGATGCTTATTCATCCAATGAATACTAAGTGCCTACTGAGTGCCTATAGTGTGGTATATAAACATGTGTATATGAAGAAAATATATTTAAAAATGTTCTAACTCTAAGGAGATTAGAATATACCTTAAACTGAGGCATTCAAATAATGGTACAAGACAGTGGTATTGTTTTCCAGTTTTCACTCTCCTCTTTCTTCAAAGTCTTTGTTTCTATATCTTAGGATATCCCAAGAAAGAAACCTAAGTGCTTTCTGCTTTCTGAAACAGACAGAATCCGTCTATTCTGTTTTCTTCCTGCCATTTATTCTATCAGCTTTCACCCAGACTGCCACCTCAATCACCTGTTGCTGGATGACCCAGACCTGAATGTGCACAGGGACAGTAAAATAAGTGAGGTTTTTTTTTTTTTTTTTTTTTTTTTTAAATGTGAGTGAAAAAATGTAGGAAAGTAGAAGACTAGGAAGGCTTGGTTTGAACCATCCTGTTCAGGAACTTAAGTGCCAGATTGGAAGAGTTTGAACTTCTACAGACAACGGAGAGCATCTAAAGGATTAAAAACAAAACAAAACATTTTCTTAGTAACTGATTTACTCAGAAGGGACTCTACTTAGGAGATATTTGTTGAAGTTAAATGTACAAAGGAAAAAAATGTAAGTCCCAGGCATACTTTAAAAGTTTTCAGCTTTAATTAATTAATATATTTATTTTGAGATAGAGTCTTAATCTGTGGCCCAGGCTAGAATGCAGAGGCACAATCATGGCTTACTGCAGCCTCTACCTCCTCGGCTAAAGTGATCTTCCCACCTGAGCCTTCCTGAGTATCTGGGACTGCAAGCACACACTACCATGACCAGCACTTTGTGTGTGTGTTTTTTTTTAGTTTTGTAAAGAAGGAGTCTCACTACATTGCCAAGCCAAGGCTGGTCTCAAACTCCTGGGGTCAAGCAATCTTCCTGCCTCGGCCTCCAATAGTGCTGGGATTACAGGCAACACCTCGCCAGGAATACATTTTAGTGGACAAAATAAGAGTAAATGAGCATGTGGTACCAAAAATAAGTATCTAATGCAGTCTTTAAAGTAGTATTTCCAATAAAGACAGCAAATTAAGAGACTATACTGTCCTAGAAAAAAATAATAAAATTAACGTTCTTTACTTCTTACCTGCTATAAATTATTCTGGGTAAATTTAATGCCTACCCTAAAGCAGTATTCTATTTCCAAATAGTTAGTTTATTGCTGTATTTTAAAACTTTTGTTTTAAGTTGTTTTCATGTCAAACATTATTATCTAGTTTCCTAATGTGTATATAGCACAAATTCCTACCAAAGGCTGTAGCTCAATATTCATTGATTTGGACTTTTAGTTTACACAGCTAAATATGTTTTTGGAAAGACTGTGAAGATCAGTACGAAGACCCAGAGTCCAAATGAAATGTGGGATGAATGAAAATGATGCAGTGGACAGAATGACATTCAACATGTCCTATTTCTCTTGGTAGTTACAGCATCATGTTTATGTGACTGCTTTCCCATGAGAATCTTTTCTAGTGAATTGTGAGAAAGAATGTTACCAGTAAAGATAAAAAAGAATTGTAAATTCTGGAATGCATATGTATATATGTGTATATATGCACACATATATATATGTACACACACACACACACACATATATATATTTAAGTCTGATGAAATTTAAACTATTCAAGGGTGTTTTAGGATTCATACATTTATCCTACCATTCAACGTGTAACTTTAAATATGTGATTGATAAACAAAACTCAGAAAGAGCCTTTTAGTACTTGCAAGATGAACATGATTAATTCTTCTGGAAGTAGGTGCCATTTGTGTAGTACTTCCACCTAGGAATAAAGGAACAAAAAAGACAACTCTTTATCTTAAAATGAAATGATGCTAATTTCACTACTGTTTCTACTCAATCCATACAGACCAAAATAGCACTCAGTATTCTGAAATAATTTCCATAGTGGATATGAACTTCAACTGGAAGAACCATTGTATGCAAATTTAGAGTTGGTAGAACTTTAAAATTCTCTGGTAAATTTATATAAAACAATACTATTTTAGACCCATTTTTGTTTTTTTGAAGTGACTCAACATTTCATTGAGTTGCATAAGGAGATCTGCTGTGGTTTAACATTAACAATGGGAAGAAGGGGAATTAAAAATATCATGGCAGAAAACAGTCTGGAAACTCTTTCATGCTGTAATTATGTGAAGTTTGCTTTGTTATGTGAAGTTTGCAGGCTTAACTTTAAAAAATAGGTGTTAACTTTTCAGAAATAAATAACGAAACCAAAACATACACACAATCTTAACATCGTAATTTTGTTTGCCTCAATCAAGCCTCGGGCATATTTGCTAATGACTGAAAGAAGTCATTTTATGACTTTGTTAGAACAGTTTGTTTTCGTATTTTATTTATTCATAATTTCGATTCCCTTTTATTCCCATTTCCTTCTCTTGTCTCAACATAGTCAATAATCCTAAAGTATCTGATATGTGACTTTTACATTGTGTCTGAAATATTTTATACAGTTGTCACTGTTAAATTTCTAAAATCAACTAGGCTAAATCTCTACCTTACTTTTTCAATAATATTATTCTTTATCTTCTAAAAAGTAGTGTGTTCTGACCTTTTGTCTTATATATTTAAAATAGAAAAATGTGGAATATACTAACAAGATAAAGAATCACAGAAAAATAAATGACACATAAGTCCACTGTCTAAAGATGGCTGATTAACATATTGGCTTACATCCTTTCAACTTGAAAAATAAAATTCAGGTCTTATTTTACAACCAATTTTGTAATTTTTTTCTCTATGTATGCTGTAATGCTATAATATTAGCATTTCATTTAAGCTCTTTTAATATACTACAATTTCTTTTTTTTTTTTTTTAGAGACAGGGTCACCTTCTTTAACCCAGGCTGGAGGCAGTTGCAACCTCATAGCTCACTGCAGCCTTAAACTTCTGAGCTCAAGCGATACACCCCCCTTAGCCTCCTGAGTAGCTAGGATTACAGACATGCACCACCATTCCTGGCTAATTTTTAAATCTTTTGTAGAGAGAAGGTCCCACTCTGTTGACAAGACTAATCTCGAATTTCTGGCCTGAAGTGATCCTCCCGATTCCACTTCCCAAAATGCTGGGATTACAGGCTTGTGCCATGGCGCCTGAACTTAAACATAATTTTATTGGCTATATTATATTCCATTATATGACGTAGTCAATCATCTGGTTAAGGTTAGACTTTTGTTTCCATTATTTGTTATTTTGTCATAATATTGTATTAAACCTTTTGTACATAAATATTGGCCTTTTATTTATTCCTTATTATAAATTTTTGGATGTAGAAACACTGGCTTTTGAAGTATATTTCCAAGGTTTTTTCAGAAAGGTTCGACCAGTTGTCATTCTCACCTGCAGTGTGTGAGAGTGTTCATATTGTTAAGCTCTTGCAAATATTGACTATTATCTTTATTGTTAATTTGGTAAATTAAAGTAATGTAGCATCACAGTTTTACTAATTTTACATTTTTCTTAATACAGTTGAACATTTTGTTGAAATGTTTACTATCTATTTGCAATTCTTCTTTAAATATTGTCCATCCATTGTCCTTGTTTATTTGTCATTGTGGATTCAGTCTTTTTCTCAGGTAAGTATGAGTTTTTTTTTGTATTTGCAAAGTAGTTTAAAAATTTTGTTCAGATTTTGTTCAGTGTTTGCATTTTTATTTATTAATGTTCCAAATAAAATTTTGTGTTCTTAAAATTTTGTGTTATTAAAAATTTTTAAATTTTTCTTTTATTTATATTTCTTTTATTTTAGAAAACTTTTTCTCTTAAGATAATAAATAAGTGTATATTGACTTACTAAATGTAATTCTTTGATCTATTTGTAATTTGTACTTATTAAGTATCTAAATTGTGTATTTTCCAAACCCAAGTATCTCAACCCTGCCTCTCCTTAGTGTATGATTTATGCTGCTTTCTCTGTTGCAGCTGAGATCTGTTTTGGGTTTTTCTATTACTGTGATCTCTCTATTTATACATTCCTTAGCACTACACTTATTACATTTTTGTATGTGTCAGTTATGTTATGTATATATCTGACGGGTCTTGCCCTGAAATCTTGAACTTTGAAACAAACTTTTCCCATAGGTTTGCCCTCAGTTCTGGGGATTGTTTGGCCTCAGGCCACTTCGCTGCTTCTCTCTCAGCACTCAGCACTTCCGTTGTGCATCATCCAAGGGCAACAGACTCAGATCAAATTACCTTAGGTGCAAGAGGATTCTTGGCTGTTAATAAGGAAAGCAGAATGGGAGCAAGAGAGAGGTGTGAGGGATGAGAATTTACCCAATGGGTACAATGCACACTATTTGGGTGATGGGTACACTAAAAGCCCAGACTTTACCACTATGCAATATATCCATGTAACAGAATTGCATGTATATCCCCTAAATCTATAAAAATAAAAAAATTTAAAAACTAAGAAAAGCAAGGAAAAGAATCAGCAAAGCAGCTGCCAGTGACTATAGCACAAGAAGATGAAATCATGGCCAGGCCCAGAGGAGCAGGTAATATGGGTTGCATGCAGCCTGTGATCCCCCTGTGAGGAAGTAATGGGAGAAAAATCCCTTACAGAGCCACATATGGCCCAGGATCTGGTGAGGACGGAAAGGGAACAATGGGGAAATATCCACATAAACCTTGAGAGAGTTCTGTGAGTAACTCTTATGAAAATTCAAGAGAATGATAGAACTGTCTTCAACGATTAAAAGTTTCAGATAAACTTGAATAATCTAAACCTTTAATACAATATAAACTCTATGAGCATAGTTTAGTAAGTTATATGATTATTGTAGCCAATTAGATATGAGATGAAAATAAGATGATTTAAATTCCAAGTATAATGACATTTTGGATAATAGTTTGGAAGGAGATTTACATAAATGATTATTGCAGTGCACTCTTTCATACGTTATACTCCTGAAAAGGAGGTGAGGAGAAAGAGGGCTCAACATATTGCAGTCTCTTCATGTACAAACAAGGAGTAGAACTTTAACTGGCACAGAAAAATGCCTAAAAGCAGAAATTCCCTACGACAGGAATACTGATTACTGTTGGCCATCTATGTAGGGACTTTACTTGAGGACAAGGGCTATGATTTCTCCAAAGTAGGGGCTAAGGGAAGCCCATGTTGTCAATGAGTACTTCTTGCTTATACCAGAGTGTTTCTCACCCAGAAGTCATCATCCTGCTTACAAAGGCTCTTTTACCTCTCTTTACCATCTCCTGTCTTTGTCCTAAAACAGAAAGAGGCTATGGAAGGAATATATGTGTGTGTGTATATATATATGCATGTATATCTATCTATATCTAGATATGTATATCGAGATATATCTGCCAACTTCTCACCCTTCATAAAACCCAGCCAGCAGGATACTCAGTAAATAAACATAGCTGGAATTTTTAGAATTTTTAGAGTTCATTCAGTTTAATTTTTCTAGCACTCGTAATTATCTAGAAAGGATTTTACCATTACCTTGAAAATTGTCTTAGTACTTCCTATTTACCATAAGGCAGAAGGTTAAAGAGAAACACATACGCAGCCTCTTTATGCCACGAAGAATATAACCTCATGTTTTTCCTGCCAATAAAAAAGAATTATTTTATAATTTTGCTTTTATAGCATTAGTTCTCCCACTACTTTAAACCAAAGGTTATTGTTGGTTAGCAGTGATTTTATTTATGCACATAATTAATTATGTCTCTTTCTAGCAGATGGTTGTTTCAGATAATGGTTCATAGTAAACCTTTTTAACAACCATTTTATTAGATTACAGAATTGGTGGCCAGCACTACTACAGGAGGCTGGAAGTTAGCTTTAAACAACGGTTATCATTAACTAGAACAAGATATTTTAGGCAATAGTTTTTTGAAATCTACATTTTGAGGCTTAGCTCTTTCTAATCGTGGACAGTCTTGAGACATTGTCTCCAGCAGTTCTCTCAGAAACAGAGGCCATTGTGCAATGACCTTATTATGGTGTGTACCAAATGAGGGTGCCTCTTGCCAAGTTGGCATAATACCAGTGTTAGGAGTACACGACTCTGAAGTAAAAATGCTAATTTTTCAAGTTGTTTTCATACAATCTTCTTCTTTGTTTTTTAAAAATATTTTCAACTTTAATTTAGATTTTTGGGGGTACATGTGCAGTTTTGTTACATGGGTATATTGGGTGAAGCTGAGGTTTGGAGTATGAATGACGCTGTCACACAGGTAGTGAGCACAGTACCCAATAGTTAGTTTTTCAACCCTTGTTCCCTCCCTCCCTCCTGCCTCTAGTAGTCCCCAGTGTCTATTTTTGCTGTCTTTATGCCCATGAGTCCCTAACATTTCGTTCCTATTTGTAAGTGAAAACATGTGGTATTTGGTTTCCTGTTCCTGGATTAATTTGCTTACGATGATGGCCTCCAGCTCTATCCGTGTTGCTGCAAAGGACATGATTTTGTTCTTTTTTATGGCTGTATAGTATTCCATAGTGTATATGTACCACATTTTCTTAATCCATTCCACTGTTGACAGATCCCTAGGTTGACTCCATGTCTTTGCTACGGTGAATAATGCTGCAATCTTTTTTTTGCATGTGTTTTTTTGGTATAATGATCTATTTTCCTCTGGGTATATACCCAGTAAGGGGATTGCTTGGTTGAATGGTAGTTCTTTTTAAAGGTTTTAATGGCAATTCTTTGAGAAATCCTCAAACCGCTTTCCATAGTGACTGAACCAATTTACATTTCGCCAATAATGAATAAATACTTCCTTTTCTCTGCAGCCTCGCCAGCATCCGTTTACAAATCTTTTTTAAAGAGCCAAAGGCACTATATCAATAGTAATACATTTTCCTTAGAGTAGGATTAGTTCATTTTAGTTCATCAAGCACTTACTATTGATTAGCCAGATACTGTCCCTGGTGATGGAGACCCAAAGAGGAATCCATAAAATGTGGGCCTTGTAGTTCAGTGATTCTCAAACTTTAGTATGCATAAGAATCATTTTGGGGGCTTACTAAAAATGTTTATTTCTGGTCTTTGTCCCCATAGATACTAATTCAGACAGTCTATATTTTAATAAAATATTCCAGATAATTCTGGTGTAGACATTTCTCAGGCATCTTTTAATGAATGTTTAAGGAAGAACATAAATTTTAGCATCTGATTGATCAGTCACTGGCTTCCCATTTAACTGTGTGATCATATGTAAGTTTCTAGTTCCTAAACTCACTGAACCTGTTCCCTTATTAGTAAAATTCGTAATGCAGAATTATTGAGAATATTGGATGAGAAAGTATATAAAAAGTGCTTAGCAAACGGTCTTGTTTGGAATAGAAACTCACTAACTGGATGTCTTCACTAGGATTAACAGGCAAATCTAGACCAGCTTTACTACTTTTGTGGAATCCAATTGGGAAATGTTCAAAGTAGGAATCTGGGGATAATTGAGGAGTGTAGGAGAAATTGACTTATGATGAAAGGCAGGAATAATTCAGCATTTACAAATGTATAAAGTTAAAAAGTTTAGAATGGTCATGGAAAGAGACTTAGCTGAAGGGCATAAAGAAGGCACTGGTGACCAAAATGCAATAGATGATTAGATTATTTGATGCCAGTAGACAAAGAAAAAGGAAATTGCAACAGTCTTCTTAATAAAAAGCAAGGAAGATTACTGGTCACTCCAATGTGTTGGAAAGAACGTTCATTTTTAGAAATTTAAATTCATTTAAATATATAATTTCAGTAAGAGCAAAACAAATTATTCTTTTGCCCTTTGTTGATATACAAAAGAGAGAGAGAAAAAAAGAAAAACACTCAGGGAATATTGTCTCCAAAGAGCAAAGAAACAAAAAAAATAAGGACCTGGTGAAGAATAGAGACCATCAAATAAGGGGTCCAGATCCTGGGATCATTATTACTTTCAAAAGCCATGCATTGTGTGGAAAATGATTAACTATATCTATTTATCAAAACATTTTAGTGGCCTTACGAGGTAAAAAATAATTAAACCAAATGTTATTATTTCACTGCACTATTTTTCATTTCATTTTATACTCAACACTTTTATGTTATATGGGACATATGAAGCAATAAAGGTAAATGCAAAATCAATTCAAGTGAATTTACTGGAAAATACCTTAGTTTTATAAATTGCTGATCCAAATTGTGGACCCCAAAGTCAAGGGCTAGATATTTTTTAAGTTGAAACAGTAAAACCCATATCACCCTAACCAGTCTAGAGAGCTTTAAGTTATGCAGAAATAGGAAGTGAGCCAAAGACTGCCAAAGCCAATCAGAAAGCCTCCCCACAAGCCCTTCCCCAAATCCTACCTCATAAAAAATTCCACCTTAACAGAACAGTCACCAATCAAAGACTTTCTTAAGACTTCCTCCACTCACTCCACAAAACCCCCTCTCCTTTCCAACCCTTTTTAGTTTACCAGAACTAAAGTGACAGTAGCTGGCTTTCTTACCAGTATAAGCTTTGCATAAATGGCCTCTGATTAATTCCGTGTGCAGTTTTCATCCTTTTGACATTTTGAATAAGGCTTAATTTTAAATCACAACTTAGTCATGGGCATACTGTGATAGTATTTTGCTTGAGATCACAAAACCTGTGTCGCAGTAATATCCCTAGAGACATTTATAAGCATGTCACAAAAGGTGTACACATGTCCTTTCAGCAAGTTACCTCCCCTGTTAAAAACAGAATATGAAATTCTTCACTCTTGTAGAAAATAGAACTCTACAGAGAACATCTCCATTTGAGAGGCTTGGTTTGTTTTGCAGGGCTGTGTCAGAACTTCACTGAATGCTAGGTTGTTTCCAAGTTCACTGCTATAGCCTGGGTCTTGCCAACTCCTTCCCTTTATAGTAAGCAAGTCTTAGTATAAGAGGAAAGGTAGAGTTAAATGAAGAATAAAGCAGAAATCAAATAATGATTTTTTAAGAAGTAGATTAATATTTTCCTGACTCATGATGATGCTTTATAAGTATTTATTTAAATAAATACTTTGGTTACTAGTAAGAAGAGTATACATCTTTTATGTTCAAATTAAGCTAATTTCTCCCAGTGATTATCATGTGAAACAGGTAGGGGTTGAGATGGAGAGCACTTGCAGAGCTAATGTCACCTACGTTGGTCAATGAGCCAGATATTTAATGCAGTTTGGTGGATTCCTGAAAGTCTGCTCTCCTAGAATTTCTCCTACACTAAATAGCTAGGATGACTAAAACTTACAACATTGGAGAAGTAGACTTTTCGAGAATCCTGGTGAATAGATTGTATTTATTTTAGACTGTAATTTAAAAATGTCAATATGTTCTCAGAAAGTATGAGACGTTATTATGTTAGCACCCATTAATCCTTAATATAGATTTGTTTATCAAATTAAGAGTTTGAAGGTATAATTCTGGGGTGATGACAGTATTTACTCAGAGAGAGACAGATTATAAAAGAGCTGAAAGTGAGGGTGGAAGACAAAATTTACTCATGTCTAAATTTAGGGCAAGGTTGCCAAAAGCTTTTCTCCACATTGTTAATTATATGTAGTTTTTCCTTTTTTGAGAAATATTTGAAATCTCTTCTTTCAATTTCTCTTTTCTTCTCTCCTCCTTTTCTTCCCTTGTCTTCCTCCTTTCTTTTCTTCCCTTTCTCTTTCCTTTTACATTTACTTAGAGTATAACCTTACAATTAAACATCCTCTTAAGGTGCAAAGTTGAAAGGCCTACTGGCTAGATTCAGCATCTGTTGATCTGATAGACCAAAATAGTTTGAAGAACTTTGGCAGACCTCACTGGGGAGAATGTAAGATGAGTTGGTCACCCAGCTCACCTCAGGAGAAAATGTTTAACAAAAAACATGACCTGAGAGGATGAGCAAGCTCCACCCTGATCACAGCAGGTCTGGCTGCAGTTTCATTACACGGCAAGCCGACTTGTCTGGGACCTAAGGAATGGACCATTAAACGAGGTCAGCAGCTATGAAAAAAAGGAAGTTTGCAAAGGAAAAATACCTCAGCCTTTCAGCATAGTGCAGTAAATGCTGGGAATCAAAATAATGTAAGAGGAACCCTACCAATGGATTTATTAACAATTGCTAACACTTGTTACACACACAGTTTTAGGTACTGTTTTAAGAATTTACATGTCTTAACTCATTTATTTCTTGCAACAATCCTATGAAGTAGGTATTAATCTTATCTCCATTTTATAGATGAATCACTCATTGATATTAAAAATAGTGCAATGACTCTTGTGCATGTCTCATGGTAGTCTGTGTGAGAATTTTTTAGGGTATGTACTAAAGAGTGGAATTGGTGGATTGCAAAAGATGCGCATCTTCACCTCACTAGATAAGATCAAATTGTCCTCCAGAGCAATTGCACTATTTTACCCTCCCAACAATACACAAGATCTCTCATTGCTCCATATGGTCAGGCTTTTAAACTTTTGCCAATTTGAGGGGTTGAAATTGCATCTCATTTACTTTTGTGTTTCATTGATTATTAAATCTTTCTCATATTCCTATATGTTTATTAGCCATTTTTCCCTAGGAATTATTTTTTAGTATTTGCTCATTTTTATTGAGTTGTACTTTTTTTTTTTTTTTTGGAGACAAGTTCTCACTCTGTCTTCCAGGCTTGAGTGCAGTGGCATGATCTCCGCTCACTGCAGCCTCTGCCTTCGACTCAAGCAATTGTCTCACATCAGCCTCCCGAGTACCGCACCACCACACCTGGCTAATATTTGTATTTTTTTGTAGAGACAGACTCTTGCTGTGTTGCCCAGGCTGGTCTCGAATTCTTGGACTCAAGCGATCTACCTGCTTCCGCCTCCCAAAGTGCTGGGATTACAAGTGTGAGCCACTGCACTCAGCCTTGTGCTGGTTTAATCGATTGTACAGTTGACCCTTGAACAACATGGTTCTCAATTGTGTGAGTTCCTTTATAAACAGGTTTTAAAAAATAAATACATTGGAAACATTTTTTGAAGATTTGTGACAATTAGAAAAAACCTCATAGATTGACTGTATAGCCTAGAAATATTGAAAAATAAATTAAGAAAAAAATTAGGTATGTGATGAATACACAAAATATATGTGGATGTTAGTCTATGTTACCATTTTATCATATAGTAGCATAAGCTATACATATATTTATTATATAAAGTTGAAATTTATCTAAACGTATATATATACTTACAGACTGTACATGGTATCATTCACAGTCAAGAGAAATATAAACAAATGTAAAGAGGCAGTATTAAATCATAACTGCATAAAATAAATTTTAGTACATATTGTACTGCTGTAATGATTTCACAGTCACCTACTGTTCCTATTGCATGAGCTTATATTTTGTGAGTATCCACTTGAAACCTCTTCGTGTGAGCAGTTTGTCTCTCCAGTAAATTGCATATCATGGTTAAAAAGTGATTTCTTGTTGTTTGTGCGTATTTTTCACTATGTTTAGTGCAATAATGTAAACTTTCAATAATAACACCATGGGACCCATCGAAATGCCACTAGTGATGCTGAAAGTGCTACTAAGGAGCAGAGAAAAGTGATGACATTACAAAAAAAAGTTGAATTGCTTGATATCTACCATAGATTTCGTTTGTAGCTGTGGGTGACCTCCATTTCAAGATAAACAAATCCAGCCTAAGGAGCATTGTAAAGAAAAGAAACAGAAATTCGTGAAACTCTTGCTTCAGCTAGGCAAGCATGTACAAAAATCTTGCACTTTTGGTGAAATATCTTTTTATCTATTATAGAAAATACTGCTTTTGTGGGTGCAGGATTCTTATAAGAAAGGCATACCTTTAGCCTCCAATATTACTAAGAAAAAGCAAAGTCATTATATGATATCTTAAAGAAAAATGAAGGGGAAGTATCTAAAGCTGGAGTATTTAATGACAGCAATGGATGGTTTGACAATTTTAGAAAGAGATTTGGCTTAAAAAATAACAAGATAGCAAAAGTAACTTCTTCTGGCCAGGAGATAGTAGACAAGTTTCCGGATACTATTAAGAAAATCATTGAGGAGAAAAGACGTCTACTTGAACAAGTTTATAATGCAGATGAAAGTGCCCTATTCTGGAAAAGAATGCCACAAGGGACATTTATTAGGAAGAGAAGCAAGAGCCAGGATTTAAGGTAGGAAGAAATAGACTAACTCTACTCTTCAATAGAAATGCAGTCAGCTTTCTAACCAAGATTGCCCTTATTTACAAAGCTGCTAATCCCTAAGCCTTGAAGGGAAAAAATAACCACCAGCTGGCAGTCTTTTTATCATACAACAAGAAGGCCTGGACAATGAGAACCCTTTTTCTGGATTGGTTTCATTGGTGCTTTGCTCCTGAAGTCAGGAAATATCTTGCTATTAAGGGACTGTCTTTTACAGCTTTTTTTTTTTTTTTTTTTTTTTTTTTGATATTGGACAATGCTCCTGGTCACTCAGAACACTATTTCTACCCCAAAGGCATTAAAGTGCTCTCTTTGCCCCCAAACACAGTATCTGTAATTTAGCCTTTGGCTCAGGGCACCATAAGGACTTTTGAGGCTCATTATATACACTATTCTATGGAAAAGATTGTCAACAAGAGAAAAAGATTGTCAAGAGAGAACCTCGAGAGAGAGAACATCATGAAAGCATGGAAGGTTTACCCCATTGAAGATGCCATCATTGTTATAGAAAAAGCTGTGAAAACCATCAAGTTGAAACAATAAATTGCTGCTGGAGAAAACTGTGCAGACGTTGTGCATACTTTCACTTTCACTGGATTTATAACACAGACACTCAAAGAGATCATGAAAAAGGTTGTAAATATGGCAAAAATGGTGGGGGAGCAGTGGTTGTGGTGAAGGGTTTTAAGATATGAATCTTGGAAAAATTCAAGAGCTAATAGACAACATACCAGAGGATTAAGAGAAAATGACTGGATGGAGATGAGTGCTTTTGAACCAGTGCCAAAGAGGAAGATGTAAAAGCAGTGCCAGCAAAATAAATTGATATTAGACAATCTGGCAGAAGGGCTCCAATTATTTAAGACTGCTATCGACTTCTTTTACAACATGGACCTTTCTATGATACAGGCACTGAAACTAAAGGAAATGGTGAAAGAAGGATTGGTACTGTATGAAAACATTTTTAGAAAAGTGAAAAAGCAAAAAGTGAGGCAGAAATTGTGATTTTTTTCATAAAGCTACACCAAGTGTTCCTACCTTTCTTGCCTGTGCTTCTGCCTTCTCCATATTTGCCATCCATGAGACAGCAAAACCAACCCCTCAGATTTCTCCTCTTCAGCCTACTCAATGCGAAGATGACAAGGATGAAGACCTGTAGGAATAATCCCCTTTCACTTAATGAAGAATAAATATATTTCTCTTCCTTATGATTCTCTAAATAACTTTTTTCTTTAGCTTACTTTATTGTAAGAATACAGTATATAATATATATAACACACAAAATATGGGTTGACTGTTTATATTATTGGTGAAGACCACCAGTCAACAACTTAACAGTTGTTAAGTTTTTATGTAGCCAAAGTTATATGTGGATTTTTGACTGCATGGGGTCAGTGGTGCCCCAAACCCCTATGTTGTTCAAAGGGCAACCATGTACGATTATGTGCTTTAGCTACTAATTTTCTGCCTATTTTATGTAGGACAAATGTCCTTTCTCAGTCTTTCTCCCTTCCTCCTTCCCTCTCCATCTCTCTCTTCCTTTTATAATGCTTTTCAATGTACCTTAGTTTTAAATTATAATATAATTTATCAATCTTTTCCTTAAAGGCTTATTCTTTCTATCCTGAAGACCTAAAATATTTTCCTATAAATAATAATCTCATCTTCATCATGTCCAAAGTTCTCATATGTATATGGCTCTGATTCTGGGATCTTTTCTGATCACCCCTTCTTCCTCCTGCTCCTACTTTTCCTCCCCCTTCACCTTCCTCTCCCTCTTCCTCTTCTTCTTCTTCCTTAAATCTTCCCAATGTGCCAATACCACATAGTCTCAATTGCTTTTACTTTATAACTAGCCAAGATATTAACAGAGCAATTATCCATTCCTTATAATTTTTCTTCAGTATTATACTTATTTGTTCTGAATCTTATCATTTTCTTCTCAATATTTTACTTACTATTCTTGTATCTTTCTTCATTTTTATACATGTGATAATTGGTTTTGTTAACTTCAATGAATTGACATTCTGTGAATTTGAATGTAACTGAATGATTTACTAGATTAACCTGGAGGTATAGCTCTCTATTTATTTTGGTCTTCAATGTTTTCCAATAACATTTTATCAGTTATTCTTTATATCTTTTGCTAGATTTATCTCTGATATCTTATTATTACTATTATAAATGGAAGATTCAAGAGATTTTATTTTCTAGCTGTTTGTTACTTGCATATGGGAATGTAATTGATGTTCTGCAATGGTTTTTAGGTAGAACATGCACCCAGCAACATTGTTGAAGTCTCTGATTAATTGTAGTATTTAGCTGTCAGTTCTCTTGGGAAAGTGTCAGTTTTATTTTACTACTTCTTATATGTATTTCTATATTTTTTAGATAATATAAATATACAAAACCTATCTGTGTCTATCATCTATATTCTTATTCTTGTCTTACAGAAATAACTAGAACATGTGATACAATATTATATAGTATTGTTGATAGTGAGTATCCTTAGATTTAACCCAGGGAATATACTTCTAAAGTTTCACTAGTGTCATCTTTGCTGTAGGTAAACAGGAGATTTCCTCCTATTTTTGGATAGTTTAGATCAGGCTGTATCAACAAATGACTTTAATATTTCAATGGCTTTTAAAGAAAGGTTTATGTTTTGCTTATACTTTTTCTCCCTTATGGGTTAGCTGTGGCTCTATTCCCATCACTTAATGCCAGGAAAAAAAATGATGGAGCTGGCCTTGTCTATTACAGTACCAGCTACATGGCTGGGTAATCAGTTCATGATGACTAGTGTGATGGCTTCTAAAGGTTTTACCTGGAGTAGAAAACACATCTCTTCTGCTTACATGTCATTAACCAAAGGAAGTTCAACAGTCATACCTGATTAAACAGGCTGAGAACATATAATCCTCCCTTAGGGATGGAGCATCATAATAAGAGACTGAAAATATTTTGAACACTAATACAATTTCCAACAATGAGTAGATTCAATTTCATTAATAGCTATGTCTGTTTAAGTTTTATGTGCACATGTATGTTCACTGCAGCAGTATTCACAATAGCAAAGACGTGGAATCAACCTAGGTGCCCATCACTGATAGACGGGATAAAGACAATGTGTTACATATACACTATGAAATACTATGCAGCCATAAAAAAGAAAATCATGCCCTTTGCAGGAACAAAGATGGAGCTAGAGGCCATTATCCTTAGCATACTAATGCAGGAACAGAAAACCAAATACCCCTTCTCCTCACTTACAAGTGGGAGTTAAATAATGGGAACACATGAACACATAGAGGGGAACAGCAGACACTGGGATCTGTCAGAGGGTGGAGGATAGGAAGAGGGAGAGGATCGGGAAAAATAACTAATGGGTACTAGGCTTAATACATGGGTGATGAAATAATCTGCACAACAAACCCCCATGACATGAGTTTACCTGCATAACAAACCTGCACATGTACCCCTGAACTTAAAATAAAAGTTAAATTTAAAAAGGTTTTATAAGGCATTTTGCCCACAATTTCAAATTTAGTGACATGAAGTTGTTATTTTCTCCTCCTTTCTTTTTTTAAACCTGAAGATGAATTATCTGAATAAAGAAGTAAAATTTCTCCAAGTCTAAAAAGCCTTATTTGAATAATCAATGTCTTTGTTCACTTAGGGAAAAGCTTTTTTGCATGACAATTGTTACCTTAGAAAGATAACTTCTTGGCATTCACCTCTGTCTTGAGTCTGCTCATAACTATTGTGATGAACGCAGAAAAGCTAAAAAGCTAAAAACACACACTTTTTTTCTTGATGTGAAAACTTTGCCCTTGATATTTTTGATATGAGGGCATTGGGTATTGGAATATTATCTTCCAAGACCAACATTATTATAGGGGAGGATACTAGGAATCTGGAATGGTCCAAGGCTATGACTGATTTAGAAAATGATATATTTTTAGAAAGAATAGGAAAGCAAAAAGGAAGACATTGAAAGATTCATTTGTTCAAGAATATATATTATCACTATAGGGTTATGTATACTAGCACAGTGATGGTAAGTGGTGTGTGTGTGTGTGTGTGTGTGTGAAAAGCAAGAGTTTAAAAATTATAATAGTTATCAGAGGCTCATTTGTAGAAGGCTGGGTGCAAGTTTTCTGCTGTGTCAGGCTGAAGAGAAGTCCAATGCTTTCATGGTGTTCCTGGGCATAATGTTCTTGTTAAGAATTAAGTAAAATTTCCTCGGATTTTGTGACGAAGATTAATGTCGTTCTTCTTTGCATAACCCAGAAATCTAAAGTGCTCTGTCAGAGTAGAGGACCTTGGTATGGCAAGGGAGCTTCCAACAAAAATATTTGCCTCCCAAAGACTGAGATTAGTGTTTTCCATGTTCTTCTTTCTCATCTGTTTTATTTTTTCTTTTGTGGACATAATTGGGGGAAGCTTATTTAATTATGTGTATTATATTAAACTTCTAGTAGAAACCATTTTGAACATTTGCCTTGAATGATTTACCTTAATTTTTAAAAACGAGGTTTCAAATCTTTTAAAGAAATTTTTAAAAAAATTTCAAATGTCATTATGTGAAAACTACTAAAATATTTGGAGGTCCAGTGGAAAAATCCCTGGAGTAAGAGTCATAGCACTTGAGCCCAGATTCTTAATAAGAACCTTTCTACTTATGGGACTTTGGCAAATAGTATAATCTCCTGTGTCCCACTATACACAGTGGTTAAAAATAAGTGGGTGGGACTATGTGAAATTAACTGAGCAGTTTTCATTTGGGTTTCTAAAATAATTTATATCCTTACTGTAAGCATTTCTCTTTAATGTAGGTCAATGTCTTCAAATGCAAGAACTTGGAAGTAGGTGGAAAAGAAAAAGTGTATTCCTATAATTAAAGTCAAAATAGTTTTGGAACAGCTAGCACAGTCTGTAATTCCTTAGCACATCAGTTCTTCCATTGGCTGACTTTTGCCTTTCTCTCCTGTTACCTTCTTTTCTTGTACCGAGCTAGTGTACTTGTAAATTTACGAAATAAAACTCACTGTTTCATGCCTTCAAGCCTTAACACACATAATTTTATCTGCTTTTAATGCTCATCTTTATTTTATCTGTCTTGCAAGTCCTTAGTCTTTAACAGCTCAAGTCTTCTCAGTCTCCCTCATGAGCAATGTTTACCAGTTTATTTTATTATTATTATTTACTTCTATCAATGTATAACATTTGTAGGTGCTAGTTTATTTTGTGTCATAAATGTTATCCAGTATGTACTTCTATCGTGTCCTTTATTGTGGACTTATTTATTGATTGTGGAAAAGGAGAATGCAAATAAATTCTTAGCATAACATCTAGCATGTAAGTTGCACACAATAAGTGCTGCCCATTATTATTAAGATTATTGTTCATTGGTCTTTTGAACTTCTTGAGGACAGCTATTAGCATGGGCTATTTTTACACTTCTAATAACACATAGAGGCTGGCACATGCTAGAAGATCAAAAATTTTTGTTCAATTAATTATTTGAAAGCTTTAGAAGCCAAAATTCCTTCTTTGCTTTATTAGCTCGGTTCATTCATTTTAAATTTTTGGCTTTATGATTTAAGCATTTCAATTTGAAAGAAAATAATTAAGATTTACTTTTATTTCTAGATTCACAAATAAATGATTTCCACAGGGAGTGACCAGAGAAAACATATCTGTTACTTCATTTAAAATGAACAGCATTCCCATAGAGATGATTTCTGATGCCTTTCTAAAAGAAGACAAAGTCTTTGCTTTTTGTTTTTTGCTTTCTGTTTTTTTTTTTTAACATGATATTAGTTTTCTATTTTTGTGTAGAAATTTGCTACAAATTTAGTGACTTAAAACAACACTCATTTATTATTACACAATTATGTAAGTTAAAAATCCAGGTAGACTCAGCTGGGTACTCTGCCTAGGGTCTCAAAAAGCTGAAATTAAGAGGGTGACTAATCTGGGCTTTTTTCTGGAGGCTGTGGGAGGCAATCCACTTCCAGGCTCCTTTAGGTTGTTAACAGAATTCGTTTCCTTGTGGTTGTAGGAGTGAGGTCCCTATTCCCTTGCTAGGAGTTGGCTGGAGGTTGTTCTCAGCATTAGAGGTTACCCACATTCCTTGGCTCGTGCCCGCTCTATCTTCAAATTTAGCAAAAGCACACTGAGGCCTTCTTCTGACATCCCCTTCCACCACCAGGTAGAAAAGTTATCTCCTTTTGTGATTATGTTAGGGCTTGTGTGATTAAATTAGGCCAAGCCATATGATGTCCCTATCTTCAGCAACTGTGCTATGCCATTGTGTAAACACAGGAGTGATATATTATCATATTCATATATTCTGGGCATTAGAACAGGACATCTTTGAGGGACCATTTTTCTGTCTACCACAGCCTACCCTTTGGCCCCCGCAAAGATTCGCATCTGTTCTACATGTAAAATACATTCATCCCATTCCAGTGTCCTCAAAAGTCTCATTCCATTATAGCATCAGCTCAAAATTCAAAATATCATCATTGAAATAATCTAAATCAGCATGAATGAGGTTCCTGAGCACAATGTCATTCCATTTGTGGATCTGTAATATTAAATAAACATTTATGTGTTCCTATCACACAATTGTGGGACAAAAACAGAATAATAATTGTAAAAGTGGTTGTTCAAATAGGAGAAAATTGAAAATAAAAGGGAGTCAAGGGTCCAAAGACATTTTGAAATCCCACTGGGCAGACTCCCTTAGGTTTAAAAGTCTGTGGCCAATAATTCTCTGTGGCTCTCAGAAATTCTCTCTGGGCTCTTGGTTCCACACTGTTGGCCTACTTTCTGCCAGTCGAATCATGGGGGTCTAACAACCCGCTTTCATTTTGTAATCTATTTTTCCCTTTAGCCCATGCTGTAAGTATTTCTACTGATATAGATATCTCACCCCATTAGACAGATCTCAAGTCCACAAATCAATTCGAGATATCTTTTTTCTATCTTTGGCTTTTGGTGAAATGGCTGAGGTACAACACCTTTAAGCTTCTTAGAAGCTGTTTGACTTGATTGAGAAGATCTATAAAGCAAATTTTTAATCTCTTGTGACTTAATATTCTTTTTGATCTAAGATTTGATCAAAGCGTTGCCTATCCACACAAATGACTTTTTCTCTATGCTCCACTTTCAACAGCAGTTTCTTAATTTTAGTAGCTTGTGCTGTCAGAATAGGCTGAAATTTTCCCAAATCATCAAATTCTGTTTGCTTTTTGTTTAACAGTTCTTCCATTAATTTATCTATTTCCTCTTACATTTTACCATAAGGCAAGTTAAAACCAGGCAGTACCTTTAACATCTTGCTTGAAAACCTCCTCAGCTAAATAAATAACTTTATCATCTACAAGTTCTGCTTTCTACATACATTCAGGAAAAAATTCTGTCAAGCTTTTGGCCACTAGAGTATTATGATCCCTTTTCCTTGATTTTCAATAACATGTTCTTTACTTCATTCTAAGCCTTCTCAAGCAGTATGTTTAACATCCATGGTTTAACTAAGAGTTTGTTAAAGCAAATCTAGGCTTCATCTGTCAGGATTCTTAAAAAGTTATTCTCAAGCTTCTTTTGGCCTCTAACACTGACTAGTTCCAAAGACATTCCAATATTTTGTATATTAGTTATGACAGCTCCCCAACTCCTGGTACCAAAATCTATATTAGTTTTCTATTGCTTTCTAACAAATTACCACAAATAAAATGATTAAAAGCAACAAAAATTTGTTAGCTTAAAGTTCTGTAGATCAGAAGGCCAGCATGCTAAACTTTCTGCCTAAGATTCTCTATGGCTGAAATCAAGATATTGGTTGGATGGGCTCTTATCTAGAAGATCTGGAGAAGAATCTGCTTCTGAGGTCATTAAGGTCGTGGGTAGAATCAGTTCCCTGTGGCTGTAGGACTGAGGTTCTGGTTTCTTTGCTGACTGTTAGCTGGGGACTGCTCTCTGCTCCTAGAGGTTGCTTGCATTCTTTCTCATGTGTACTTTCCATCTTTAGACTTGTAGTGATGTGGTGACTCTTTTTCAGGCTTTGATTCTGTCCAATCTCCTCTCCTATCTTTTACTTCTGCTTTTAACAGGCTCGTGTGGTTAGATTATCTCTCTCTCCTAAATAATCTTTGTATATTGAGATGAACTGACTTAGAACTTTAATTACATCTGTAAACTCCCTTCAAAACAGAGCCTAGTTTAGTGTTTGATTGAATAAACGGAGGCTTAAAAAACTTTTTTGAGGCGTGGGTGATCTTTAGACCTCTTCCTACTACAATGATTACTAGAGAATTGATTTACATAAATCAATTTGAAGTCAAGATATACAACTTTTTATTCAATAAGAAGTTTTTAATCTATATTTAATGTATCCATTATAAGCATCATATTTAACACTTCTCCAGTTTTATTAATTCCATACTTCTTTTTGGACGTACAATCAACATTCCTTAAAAACTCACAGAACAATTTTTTTTTTTTTGAGAGGGAGTCTCGCTCTGTCGCCCAGGCTGGAGTGCAGTGGCCGGATCTCAACTCACTGCAAGCTCCGCCTCCCGGATTTACGCCATTCTCCTGCCTCAGCCTCCCGAGTAGCTGGGACTACAGGCGCCCGCCACCTCGTCTGGCTAGTTTTTTGTATTTTTTAGTAGAGACGGGGTTTCACCATGTTAGCCACGATGGTCTAGATCTCTTGACCTCGTGATCCGCCTGTCTCGGCCTCCCAAAGTGCTGGGATTACAGGCTTGAGTCACCGCGCCCGGCACAATTTTTATCTTACTAATAGGTTTCCTTGAAATTGTCTCTTTTGATATCTTCAATGATTTAAAAATTTTGACCTAATTGTAGAGCTTCGTTATCTTTGAATGTGAACGTGTTCTTCATATCTTAGTATAAGAAAACAGAGAATCAGATTATCAAATCAGACTAAGATAAATTAAACTTTTTAGCTGGTATCACACTTTAATAATTTCAAATAGCCTTAGTTTTCATATCAGAAGTCTGTTATTTGAAGTTTTAAATATTAGTCCAAATCATCTTTTTTCTTACATAAAGAGAGAGAATATATTGCATATCATTTGCTTTCCATAGCACATAAACATTTAAAAGATGAAATACCAGTGGTGTACTTTTCTGTAAAGAAATAGGCTTCTCCAAAATTTCTTTCTTTTTTATTTATTATATACTTTGTGTTCTGTGGACCAGAGGCTAACTCATTCACACGTGCATGTGTGCATGTGTGTGTGCACGTGAGTATACACACACACACACACACACACACACACACTTCAAACACATTGATATTGTTAGGAGAGAATAATGGAGCCAATGAGAGGGCTTAGCAGAAGTGGCATGTAAAGAAACTGCATTTTGGGAAAAGGTAATAAAAATGTAGACATGACGTAGCCTACTCAATATTCATTTTCCTTTTTATACTCAGAAAATTCAGATATTTGGGGTGAGGGAAGCAGCAGTGTATTCAATTCAAAACAAAATTCCAGTCCCTTTTGCCAATAACAATGGCCATGTAACCCAATTGTGGACAATGATTTATAGGTAGAAGTGAGGCCTCTGGGAAAGCTCCTTGCAAAGGGGTCAGATTCTGTGGGTGTATGTTTTTGCCTTTCTTCATTATGGATTGGTTCCAGATGTGGAGCATCATCTTATGGCCACAAAGCCACTCTGAGAGAAGTATTAAGAGGAATGAAGAGACTTTATCCCTGACGTCTATGAGCTCCTGAACTAATACCAGAAAGTACTTATCTCTGGACATCTCATGATGTGAGAAAAAACACAACATATAATTTGTTTAGGCCGTTGTTGGCGGGGGAGGGTTGTGATACTTGGCAGCAATTCTTCACTCGCATAGTAATTCAGAGTAGTGCCTAGAGGAAATGGTTACATCACCATAATAGAGGAGTACATGAATCCTTTGACCTGCTGAAATATAGGAGTCCTACCTTATTCGTGGTTATGCTGCCAGGTCTCAGTTACACGTAGTTAACTGCAGTCCAAAAATATTAAATGCAAAATTACAGAAATAAACAATTGATAAGTTTTAAATTTTGTGTTATTCTAAGTAGCATTTTGGAATCACAAGCTGTCCTCTGTCTGGGTAAGATAGTTGTATTACCCTATCTGGGTAAGATGGTTGTATTATTAGTTGTTATTAATCTCTTACTGTGTGCAATTTATAAATTAAACTTTATTGTAGGTATGTATGTATAAAAAAAAACATAGTGTATATAGGGTTTGGTGTTTTCTGTCATTTCAATCATCTTTTGAGGGTCTTGGAACATATTCCCTAAGGATAAGGTGGTGACTTGACTTATATGTCTAATGGCATTTGTGGGTAGCAGTTGGCTGTGTGAAAATATAATCTCTTGTACTGGTCTAAAAACTCCTCAGAGGATTTTCAATCTTTGTTTCTTTTCTTTTCTTTCTTTCTTTTTTTTTTTTTTTTTTTTACTAGGCAAAGAACTTTATTAACCTTTGTTTCAAACTTGATTCCCAGGTTTCTTCGGCTTAATTAGCTGCAAAGAATGAATTGTGTATAAGCAAAAACTGAAAAGAGCTACAGTGTCCAAGGGGCTTGGGCTTAAAAATATTAGAGATCTAGATTTTATCAGATCCATAAACAAAAATTTCTTAAAAAGCAGTCATAATATAAAATAGCAGCTCCCAGTAACTTCTTCAAGTTTTATCTTCAGAAGTTGACTCAATTCAGTTTGCCTCATTCTTAGAAGCCTCATCAAAATTCTCCACCAGATCTGGAACTTCATCATCATCATCCTCTCCAGTAGCAAGTAGTGCTTTTCCATCCACAAATTGTTTGGGCAGAGCTTCGGCCAGTCTCCTTAAACTAGTCAGACTATCTGCGCCAAGCTGGTTTAAGATGCTGGGTAGCATTTCTGTCAGCTGCTTCGTCTCAGCATGGCCTGTAATGGTGAAAGTGTTCGCTGCCAGAGATGCCTGAACTTTAGGGTTGTTAAAGTGGATCACTGTTCCTTGGTTTGTAAACATATTCACCTCTTCAATACCGGAGATATTGTTTACCCCTAACTTCTTTAAGGAGAACTGAAGTTTTTTATCATCTGCTGTGGCTGTTCTATGAACCACCTTCTTCTTTCTGCGAGCAGTTCCTTTCCCACCAATGCGCACTTGTGCCTGCAGTTTGGCAAGTTTTTCCTGGTTCATGATTGTTTCTTTCATCTTGTGGGAGCGAATAAGGGGCCGCGCGGGGGACTAGGGTTGGTGCTCAAGGGGTCTCGGGTGGACCAGCTGAGATTAGGCGCACACACGCGGGGACGCAAGATGGCAGCTCAATCTTTGTTTCTAACACATTTTAGCAGGATTCTAAAATACTATTGATGAGTTTAAGCTTTGTATTATGAGGACCAATTAAGTCAATGAGGGCAAAGAAGCATTCAATTTAGATTCTTGCACCTTGCCAGGTAAAGATTATTTTTATTATGAAAGGGAAATAGGGAATAGAAATAATCTCTTATGAGGAAAAAAAGGGGAAAGGTCCTAAGGAATCCCAGTATGAATTTGCAGCTAGAACTTCAGAAGATTAAGGGCAACCATCCTCCCACTCAGCATCACAAAAGAGTATATTCAGATAGGAGGAGCCATAACGCAGGAAAATATAAAAGACCGGTATGGAATGGTGTGGAATGTGTCAAGAGCCTTGTGGGAAATACAAACTGGGAATTTGTAGAAGTTGTATTGTGGGTACGATCTGTTTGATGTGTGTTAAAGTATGATTTTCACAGATGATTGTGAGAAGGAAAATTTTGGATTTTTGTGTTGAGTAGCACAATTGTCAAACTGGAAAAATGCAGCAGGACTTTTTCTTTGCAGGTGTTTCATTTCCATTTACTAACATTGATAAGAGAAGTCTATAACTGAAATTTAGTAATTTTATAAAAGAGTTTCTAATTTTATAATTTTTTTTCTTTCGATTGGGAAAAATTTTGTTAGTACTTGAGTGGATAAAAGCATACTTAGATATCACTCATTTTTAGTTAATTAAGAAATTCTTACTATGAATTTATCAAGTGCCTGCCATGTTGCAGGCACTGTGTTTGGGGCTGCAAATGTAGCAGTGAACAGCCAGATCTGTTTTCTGCTCTCTGAAATTAACGTCTTCCATGAAAGATGGGCACTGAAGGAATAATAATAAAGTGACCATTCTTGGGATGAGGAAATACAGAAGCAACAAAGTGAGAGGAGGCAGAAATCCAGATATTAGGAAATTCTGGGTACACAGGAAAAGGATCAGAGAATGTTTAGTCTAAATCTGGTAGAATGATAAACTGTGCTCGTAAAGGGAGCTTCTTACATTTGTATTTAAAAACGGCTATCAAGGTTCAGGAATTTCCCTGTTTAGAAGATTTTTATGCCACATGTTCTAAGCTAAAATACCAACTTTTAAAATCCAACAAACTTTCATTTGGTATTTGTGGTCTTATGAAATAATATGAAAGAATCCATGCTAAAACATGAGAAAAAATAAAGGTAATTAGAATATATTTCTATGCTTTCTTAATTTCTTTTTCTTGTTTCATAAAAGCAAACAAAAAACTAATGAAACAAAGCAGAAAAAGCCAAACAACCAACCCAGTTTATTGTAAAATAATTTGTTATGATGTGTCTTCTTGCTGTGAAACATTGTAGTTTTAAAATTCAGAAGGGCCTATTTTTACCTTTAGTCTATAAAAAATCGCAGTTGACAATATCATTGTCTATTTAATAAAGTTAGAATAATGCATATAATAAATTGGTTTTTTTTCTGTTTCATGGTAAAATATCCTTTTTGTGCAAAATGTTTTCTATCAATATTGTTTTCCTCACAAGCTACCCCATGATTAGTATCAGTTATGCTTCATGGTACATTTAGCATCTTAAGCCATAGCCATGTTAATTGAGAAATGTTTAATTTCCAGGGGAAGATGTCGATTTTGAATATAATCTCATGCATATAAGTTGTTAACCTGAAGTGTGACGAGAAACATTTGTTCAGCGTGCTCCAAACACTGGAAGGGGTGGGAGAGGATAGAGAGGAAGGAAGAAGGAAAGGACATGAGGAAGAAATGATGTTTATTCACTAATGACAATTAAGGAGTTTTATTGAATGTCCCAACACAAACTATGTAAAGTGGCCTAGGGCAGTATGTATCAAAATTTAGCATCTGTACATCTGAGACCTTTTAAAGAGGCAGATTCTGATTTATAGTACAGGTCCAGAGTCTGAGATGATAAATTACTAACCAACTTCCACAAACCGCTGGTCTGTGGAGTAGCCAGGGTCTAGAGGTATGCTTTGAACTTTGGTTCATGTTAGAAACACCTGTGGAAATGGAAAAGATCTTGACACTCAGGCCATACTTCTGAACAAATAAATTAGAATTTCTGGTGCTGAGACTCAGGCTTCAGCATTTCTTAAATCTCTCCCAGGATATAACAATGTGCAGCTAGACTTGAGAAACCACTAGTCAGAAGATGATTGTCCCTTATCATTGGCAAGAGCTGGAGTATTCACTCCAGTGGTGCTTTAGAATCACTTATAATCTGGGAGTCAAATTACTCCATTACAATAGACTGCAGTTGAGAAACCAAAACATGCACCGCATTATTTAAATAAAAACATACCCAGTATACATAGGATACTTTTGGCTTCATAGATTCTCAGAAATGATATTGTTTCTCTCTTTGCATAATTTTGCTATTGAGTTCCTGTGTATAAGTACATACTGGGAATAGCGGTTAAAACAAGAAAAATAAGCCATTAGGTTTCTCACTGCATGAGCCTAGAGTGATTGGAAGACTGATTTCTTCACATTGACTTATCTGATCTTCTTAGGGATGGCAGGACTTCAGGGAACAAAGCCTTAAATGCTGGTCCTAACTTCTCCTGGTTCATTCCATAGAGAGTAAGTTTCCTCTGAGGATAGTCCTTCTGACAGCCAGGATTACTCCTACTTTCCATATACACAGAAAAGTATCAATCTTAATTTGTTTAATGTAGCACTGACTGTTAGAATTGCTTTCCTTTGCTCAAACTAACTGCATTTGTCAATGTTTTTAACTACAAGCAACTAAAAAGGAGTCTAGGTGAATTAAACAGAAAATAATTTATTTAAAAGGGTAACGGTGCATTCACAGGACCAGTGGCCATCAAAAGAACCAATTCAAGGCTGAATGTCCAGGAACAATGCCCCAACAACACTGTAGAACTGTTTGAAGGGGAATTGCTGCTGCTGCTAGATGTTAGAATATTCCCTGATACCATTTTGCACCAGAAACACAACATTGCAGCCACTTTGTGATTTGGGGTGGAAGATAAAAATTCTTACCACTGCTTAGAAACAATGGATTTCCAGCAAGGCTGTAGTACCAAGAAAGTTTGCTTTCTCTTCCCCAGTATCCTAAGTTTTTATTTACACCTCACTCAGAAAAATAGAAGCAGCAGTGTTTTTGTTCATGTCCTGGTGGTAGCTGATTACCTCCCACATGATGCCCCTACTGGGGGAAATGGCTCATCCTGATCTCTTGCATTCCTATATCTTTCTCATGAGTACCTAGTAGAGGACCATGGAAAAGACTATGTGTGTAGGAGTAAATTACCTTCTACCTGAGGCTCTAAGTTATTCCAAATTGTTCCATTAGCCCATACTTGGCCTTCAGGAATTTGTTAAAGTTATAGCTTATTTATTCTTGCTTACTTTTATGGAAGTGACCAGTTCCTCCTGTGCTCTGCCAAATGGTTCATGGGTCCACCCTCTCTTCAGAGGGTCTGGTCACACTTTGAAATTCAGTTTAGTTTGTTTTCTTATTACCTGAGGTCTCTGATGGGTTTGATATATATATATATATTTTTTGGTAGATTAACTGGCTTTTCTTGTTTTTAGGATGACAGTGATGTTCTTTTGCAGCGTTCTACATTCTATGCTGAAGTAAAACCCCATTACCATTATTTTAAAAAATTTAGACATTATATTGTCTTTCTGGATTCACAGCCAAATTCTACCAGAGGTACAAGGATTTTTAAAACATTAAGAAAAGAAAAATTGTCTTTTATATATACCCACACATTGACCATTTTTACTGCTTGTCATTTCCTTGTGTTTCAATGATTTTCATCTGGTATATTCATTTCTGTTCAGCCCAAGGAACTACTTTTAGCATTTTTTTTTTGATGCAAATCTGCTGGCAACTAATTTTGCCAAAAGTTGTGTATCTAAACATAACCTTATTTTTCATTTGTTTGGAAGACATTTTACCAGATACAGAATTCCATGTTGTCAGCTTCCTTTTCAAGTCACTAAATATATTGTTCCATTGTCTTTTTTCTTTGTTTTTAAAAATAAAACTGGAAGTCATTTGTTATTCCCATTAATATATCTCTGTATATAACATGTCTTTTCCTTTGGTTGCTTTTAAAATCATTCTCTATAGCTTTGGTTTTCAGCAGTTTGACTACCATGTAAGTACTTGTTTCTTTTCTCCTCTTATCACACAAGGAGTGCTTTTTAAAAATGTTATTTAACCAATTTGAAGTTTGCTGAGTGTTTTAGTCTGTTTGTGCATTGTTATAAAAAACACCCATGGCTGGATAACTTATAAAGAAAAGAGGCTTAATTGACTCATGGTCTTTCAGTCTGTACACAAAGCATGGTTCTGGGTTCTGGTGAGGCCTTGGAGATTTTTCTTATTGCCAAAGGTAAATTAGGAGGTAGCATGTCACATGGTGAGAGGGGGAGCAAGATAGAACAGGGGGAGGTCTTAGACTCTTTTAAAGAAACAGATCTTGCATGAACTAACTGAGCAATAACTCACTCATCACCAAGGGGATGGCTCTAAGCCATTCGTGAGGGATCTACCCCCATGACCCAAACATCTCCTACTAGGTCCCACATTTCAACATGAGATTTGGAGGGGACAAGCATCCAAACTATGTAATTCCAGCCCTGTGCACCCCCCCCCCTCAAAATCTCATGTTCTTCTTACCATTCAAAACACAATCATGTCTTCTCAATAGTCCCCCAAAGTCTTAACTTGTTCCAACATCAAAGTTGAATGTCTTTTCTGAGATTCAAGGCATGTTACTTCCACCTATATCCTATAAAATCAAAAACAAGTTATTTACTCCCAAGACACAGTGGAGCTATAGGTGCTGGGTAAACATACCCATTCTAAAAGGGAGAAATCAGCCAAAAGAAAAGGGCTACAGACCTCATGCAAGTCTGAAACTCATCAGGGCAGACATTAAATGTTAAAACTCCCAAATACACTTATTTGACTCCATGTCCTACATCCAAGGCACACTAGTGTAACATGTGGGCTCCAAAGGTCTTGGGAAACTCTGCATCTGTGGCTTTGCAGGGTGCAGCCTGCATGGCTGCTCTTAAGGGCTGCAGTTTAGTGCCTGTGGCTTTTCCAGGCTCAAGGGACAAGCTGCTGATTACTATTGTTGGATGTGGAGGGCAGCAGCTGCCTTCCCACAGCTCCACTAGGCAGTGCCCTAGAGGGAACTCTGAGTGGGGATTCCAATGCCACATTTCCCTTTGGCACTGCCCTGGCAGAGCCCCTTTGTGAGGGCTCCAACCCTAAAGCAGGCTTCTGTATGGTGACCCAGGTTTTTCAACCAACCTCTGAAATCTAGGTGTAAGCTGCCAAGCTTTCTTCACTCTTGCATGCCATACACTTACAGACTTAATACCACTTGGAGGCTGCCAAGACTTACAGTAGCTTGAACTCTCCAAAGCAGCAGCTGGAGCTCTACCTAGGGCCCATTGAGCCACTGGTGGAGCAAAGCATCTGGGATGTGGGAAGCAGCCCCCTGAGGTGGTACAGATCAGTGGTGCTCTGGACCTGGCCTCCCAAACCAAATCATTCTTTCCTTCTAGGCCTCTGGGCCTGTTATGGGAGGGGCTGCCTCTAAAATGCCTTTGTGGCCTTTTCCCCATTGTCTTGAATATTAGCACTTGGTTCCCTTTTAGTGATACTAATCTCTTTAACAAGTAAGTTTTCCACAGTCCAGGATGCAAGATTTCCAAATTTTTATACTCTGAATCCCTTTAAAATGTGAGTTCAAACTTTATGTCATAACTTTGCTCTCATATCTTATTTAGGCTGTCAGAGCATTCAAGTCACTTCTTGAACGCTTTGCTGTTTAGAAATTTCTTCCACCAGATACCCTAAGTCATCACTCTTAAGTTCAACCTTACACAAATCCCTAGCATATGGATACAATGCAGTCAAGTTCTTTGCCAGAGCTTAACAAGGGTAACCTTTCCTCTCATTCTCAATGAACTTCTGATTTCTGTCTGAGCACTCATTAGCCTGCCCTTCATTGTCCATATTTCTATTGGCATTTTGATCACAGCTAATTATCTAGTCTCTAAGAAGTTCTAAACTTTTTCTCATTTTCCTGTCTTCTTTTGAGCCCTCTAAACTCTTCCAGCCTCTGTCCGTTACTGAGCTTCAAAGCCACTTTCACATTTTCAGGTATCTTTATAGCAATGACCCACTCCTTGGTTGCATTTTTATTTTTTTTTGTTAGTCCATTTTTGCCTCACTATAAAAAAATACCTGAGGCTGGGTAATTTATAGAAAAAAGAGGATCAATTGGCTCACAGTTCTGTAGGCTGTACAGAAAATATGGTACTGGCATCTGCTCAGCTTCTGGTGAGGCCTCTAGGAGATTTTACTCATAGCATGTGAAGCAGGAGCCAGCATATCACATGGCAAGAAAAGGAGCAAGACAGAGAAGGGAGAGGTCCTAGACTCTTTTAAACAACCAGATCTTGTGTGAACTAACTGAATAAGAACTCAGTCATCATCAAGAAGATGGCACTAAACCATCCATAAGGGATCACCCCCATGTCCCATATAGCTCCCACCAGGCCCCACCTCCAGCTTTAAAAATTACACTTCAACATGCTATTTGGAGAGGACAAACATTTAAATTATATCACCCAGTTTACCAAGTCTGGGCGTTTCCAAATTTTGTTTTTCACATTTGGAAAAACTTGGCTATTATTTCTTCAAAAGTTTTTTTGCCCTATTCTCCCTCTTATTTACCTCTGGAACTCTAATTGCCCTTATTTTGTACAGTTTAACATTGTCTTATAGCTCATTGAGTCAGTGGTTATTTTATTTTTTATTTCCTTGTGATTTTGACTTGTTTTTACATTTATTTCTTTCTTCTGCAGAATCTAATCTGCTATTAATTCAATATATTTTTAATTTATATATTGTATTTTTCAGCTCTACGATTTAAAATTTTTTGTTAGAGTTTAAAAATACCTCTTGAAAATCCTGTTATTACATTCATCTTCTCTTACAATTTTCTTAATGTATTTATATTGTATAGTTCTTATACAATAATTCTGACATTTGGATTCTTTGTGGTTCTACTTCTGTTTATGCTTTGTTTTGATTATGGACCAATTTTACCTGTTTCTTTGCATGCCTAATGCTAACAATTATTGATGATATGTTATGGACACTTGACTAAGTCATCTTGCTCTGAGGCATTGAATTTTGTTCTAACAGGCAGTTAAATGACTGTCAAGTCACCTAGATCCTGTGGCAAATTTATTTAGGCTCTGTTAGGGTTATTTGTTTTTATTTTACCTTTAATCCAAGGGTATAGCATTTAGTCTTAAGATATAGTCATTATTGTAAGGCTGACAATCCCTAATAATTTGGTTCAACTTGAACTCCAAACCCTGTTTTCCCAGAAATAAACCACTGCTGAAATCACTACTCAGCAATTGTAATCCTTTAGCTTGATTCCTAGAAATCTCAAGGAATGTTTGCATTCTAAAACATAGAACTTATCCAAAGATTTAACAGGTATTTACATGCAGAGTTTAGGGCTGATCCATTTGTGGCTTTCTCATGTTGAAGCAGTGTTGTTGTCTGACTGTGAGATTCGTTATCTCATGGCCACAGAAAACTAGGATGCAGACACAAAGAGTGAGGTTCAGAGTGGAAGTTTAATAGGTGAAAGAAAGAGAAGAGCTCTCGCTGCTTCAGAGAGAGGGGTCCCAGAGAAATGGGTTGCTGCTTCTGTGGTGAAGTGCAGGAGATTTTATAGATGAGCTTGAGGAGGCGGTATCTGATTTACATAGGGCACAAAAGATTGGTTGGACCAGGTGTGCCATTTTCATAGGGTGCAAAAAAGCTGACCACCCCTATCCTAATCTTGTGTTATGCAGATGGGTTCTCTACCTGACCAGTGCCATGCTGCCTGTTCCTTTACCGTACATATGGGGACAAAGAAACGGAAAGATAGAGGCTCCATGTTGAACATAACCTGGCATTCAGGTAACCCTTTTCTATTGGCACAGCTTCCAGCACTCCCCCATGCAAGCTTCCAGCTTGCTGATCTATGTATGCAGCTTGATTTTTTTAGGCTACCTTTTGTTAGAAAATAAATGATTTGGGGGTTGCTTTTTATTAAAAGGGAAATTCCACCAAGGACTTTGTTGCCCTCACTACCTGCCTAAATAATTTCTTTCTACCCCTTGTATCAATGTTTGGTATTTCCCTTTTTAATTTCTATCAAAGATCAACCCTGAACTTTGACCTATAAGCCCTATGTCAAATAAGACAGCTACTTTCTGCTTGAGCTCAATCATCTATGCACAATACAAACTAGGAAGTATCCTTAAGGGAAAATCCAGTCAAATATAGATCTCTGTTATTTAGCTTCTCTTCTTTAAGGGGCTATAGCCTCTCTAGTCTCTGCTTGCTTTTGTAGGAATGACATTTTAAAAGTGTATTTTGAATACAAAAATTAGTCAGGCATGGTGGTGCATGCCTGTAATCCCAGCTACTGGGGAGGCTGAGGCAGGACAATTGTTTGAACCTGGGAGGTGGAGGTCGCAGTGAGCTGCGATTGTGCCACTGCCCTCCATCCTGGGTGATAGAGTGAGACTCTGTCTCGAAAAATAAAATAAAATAGAATAAAATAAAATAAAAGTGGATTTTGAGCAAACAGTACACTTTTTATATAGACGCAAAGCACAACAATTTCTTTCCCAAATAAAAAAATAAGAGCACAATGCTGACCAGAGTTTTTCTTTGACGTATTGTAGGCTATCAAACCAATTCCTACGCCTTTTTCCTTTAAGTCTCTATGGATTAGACATTTTACTAAGCCAAAGGCTACAATAATCTTACTTGATTTTTGATACCATGCATAGTGTTGTCAATATGAAATAATTGAACAGGTCAAGATCTGGTTTAGGAGAGTTTATTTAAGTAAAACCCTGAAAATGGCCATTCAAGTAACAGAGACTTCAGAGGAATGAGGCCAATGCTAAGAAGTTAAAATTAGTTAAGGTCTTGCTTATACAGGTAGAGAACAAAGAAATTTAGTAAAATTATAACATTTTCTGTACAAGGCTGGTTTATAAGCTACAACAATTTAATTACAGCTTTCCTTCTTTTTTTTCTTTCCCAATTTAAAATTCTGTATTTGGCATTCCATCTCAGGCAATGTCATAATCATGCAGTCTTTGTATGGGAGAGGAAAGAAGGAAGTTCATGTATACTAAAGATCAACAGTTAAGAGGGAAGGGGTCTTCCCTGGTGCCCTTTAGTCCTTTACAACATTTTAGAAAACAATGTAGGTAAGGAAAAAAGCTAATCTATAATCGGAGAAAAAATGGTTACAGCTCCTAGTTTACATGATTCGGGTCCCATAATCATACTCTCTTAGGTCTCAAAATATTTAAAAATTCCAACTGCTTAGATTTTGAATTACATATTTTCACAGTGTACATTATAATATTCATAGCTAATCACTTCTTTTTGTGCTTACTCTATTTCAGGCACTTTGATGAGTACTCAATTTTATTATTTTCTTTAAACTTTATAAATTATATCCATTATCATTTAATATATGAGTAACTGAGGCCTAATGAGATGCAATACATGTTCCAGGGTCATAAAAATGTGTTAGGACCAGTATGTAAATCCAGGTACATCTAATTCCAAAGCCTATGTCTATAACCTTTCAGCAATAAATGGGATTATTTGCTAATCATTTTATAGCACAATTTCTTACAGTATGAAGACTTTGTTTTTCTGTCTTAGAAGATTATATTTGCCTGGGAATTTACAAAATTACAGAAAAGTAATACTAATCATAATGAAATACTGTATTTTATTGGATTAGGCAGGATAGCTCATCTTATATTTGGTTTAATAGCACATTTTTTATTTTAAAACCTTTGTTTGTTTCAGTCTTGAAATTTGGCAGATAAATAAAGGCATTAGATGCATAGTGGCTCAGTGGGAGGAGTATCATTTGATAGCATATGTCCAGATGATGACTGCTCAGCTGGAAGCAATTCAAATTACGAGGTATCTTTATCTTTTAATAGCTACCATTACCTCACTGAATAATGATTAGGAGCTACATTTTACTTTCCTTATATAATGATATGCTGCAACAAAATTCCCCATTTTAACTGGAAAAAAACACTTTCAGGTTTTAATATAGCTTTCAGAAACAACATTTAATGAGAAATCCAAAGGATGCTTGTAGTAGAAGATAACTTGCAGTCAAGAAACTCATAGTCATGATTCTCATTGGTTTTCAATGTTTTGTGTCATGAACTTCAATTACTGCTTCCACTAACTACACATTTTTTGTACTTTTTCCTCACTGTTCGTCAATATAAAAGGTAAGGTATTTCTCCTTAAGGTATTTCTTACTGTCAGTGTTTGCCAAGCACCCATTCTCAATTTAATGTTAATTTTCTGTTTCCATAAGAGCCATGATGTTGTTTGCTGACTAAATACCCATTGCTTCATTCCATCAGTAGTTAGTATTCAGTTGATAGTCAAAATGCTTTAGAATTTATTAAAATAAAAGCATGCCATAAGAATAAAATCAATAATTTTAGGGAGCTAACAAAATGTTTAAATTTTTGTCTTTCTGGTTTAGCCATGAATCAATAATGATATAAAGCATGTTGATATTAAAAATAAGGGAAAATTAACATGAATTTAAATTGTATCAGAAACTCAGTTTTTAAAAATTTAATAATGGTATCAACTTTCAAAAGGAACTTGTTATATTGTTTTATTGTAAATTTTGCTAAGAAAATACACACAATCAGATTCAGGTAAGAAATTTCTGTTTACTAACATGTATTTAATCTATCTATAATCTAATTTTAGTTATTAAGTATCGGCCAGCACTTTTCATGCATTTTATTAAATTTCTCTTAATTGTGTTATTATCTTGAGAGATTTACAACTGTATTGTCGTCTGTAATTTGAGTAATGTGCACTGTTAGCATGTTAGAACTACGTTAAGGAAATATAAATCCATTTATCATCCCTAGAGGTTAACATGTTTTATCTTTGCTTTTCCCCCTTGCTTTAACTTACATGGATATAAATATTTTTTACAGAATTATATACAACTATAGTAAATATGAGCATGTTTACAAACATATTATAACAATTTTTTATGAAATAACTATATTTTGGGTTTTACGCATCTTTGCTGTTGCAGTGGAATGAGGCTGGAAGTTAGGTAGACTCTATCCTTTCTGGTGTTTCCTCCAACTCTCCAGCTTATGCCAGAGTCTCGGGGTCTTACCCGGGTGTGCATGTGTGTGTGACAGCAGTGACTATCTTGTCATTGCTTATCAATAACATCCTGTGTCCCCAGAAACATGGCTCCTTCAGTCCTGGCAGCTCTCTGATGCTTTGTTGCCACATTTCAGGCTGGAAGATCATTTGAAAGGCTGCATCTCTGTCTAGACATACCATAAAGCTCGCTCTTTCTCGGTTTTGTTTCTTTACTGGGGTACTGTTATACAGCAGGAATTTCCTTTCTCTTCTCTCATGACTCCAAAAACATGTATTTCTTGATTTTCTCACCTTTGTTGGTTGGTGGGTAAGAAGGTGGGAGAGAGGCTGAGCATTTTGTCTGTAAAATCAGCATTGGGCTGGAAGACTTCATGATGGCAACTGAGGGTGAATGTTGGCTAATGATTTCCATCTCTCTCTTCTTCTAAGTCACCTGCATTTCAACTAGTTCTGCTGTGGTTGACACACCTTGAACTAGCCCCGTAGTTACAAGAGAAAGGACAAATTGGAAGTGACATGATGCTCCTAAACAACAATAGATAAAAGAGAAAGAAAAACAGAGGGAAAAGGAGAGGAAGTTTTAAAATAATGAAATAGTAAGGGAAAAGGGACATCTGTAAAAGGAGAGTTTTAGTGTTCAATCAGGCAGGGTATGGGTTCTGTGGTTTCTTGTGTATTCAAACATGCATACACACACGCCTAATAGAAACCGATTACAGCATGAATTCCAATGTGCTGTAGATACTCTTTGAAGTGTACCTGCAAATAATGAAACATGATAAGTGGCAGCTGAGAGAGCAAGGTTTCACCAACTACCCATGTGCTCCACATTTATTGTTCCCTTTGCAGTTAGATTGAGACCATGTGTCTCGTTCTGTCCAGTGGACGGTGGGCAGAAATGGTGCATGTTATATAGGCCTGACCATGAATACTCCTTTAAGACATTCTAGCCACATTTTCTGTTGCCACAGCACCCCTGGAAGTGATGAGTAGAGATGAAGAGAAACTGAGTCCCTGAGTTACCACAATAAAGAGAGATGCCTTGAAGTGCTCCTTAACCATCAGACAGTGATACATATCAGAAAGTGATACATAAACTTTGGTGTGTTAAGCCACTGATACTTGGAAATTTATTTGCTTTTGTAGCCTAGCTATCCCATTCTAACCAGTACGGTTTAGAGGGTAACATGGCTATTCTTTTGAACTGCCATTCTGTTACCTTGTATCATAAAAATATTTACTGAAAAGCCCCTCTTCACTAAAAGTGCTGTCTATTACTTCTTTTTTTATCATTATAAATCATTTAGTACAGGACAGGTTCTTGACAGGGAAACTAAAAGCCAAATTATTAGTCATTTCTGCCAATTGCAGAATGAGTTGGGATGAAGATAAAGCTTGTTAGTGGAGAAATATTATTCCATTAGAAAAATAAAAGATTCATGAACAACATTTGGTAGCATGTCTATTCCATAAAATGAGATTTTCTCAAGAACTGGAGGTCATTCAGATAGAGGCAGTTTCTGGTCATTAAAAATTGATTTAAGTATTCTCCATTGTTTTAGCAAATTTTAAAATCTACTATAGAAAATTCTTACATAAAAGGTTCATGTTTTATTATTATTTGATGTGGCTTTTGCCCCAGACCTAAGATTCATGCTTAGGAGATTTAAATGTTTCTAGATATAGAAGACCTTAGGTCCTTTAATTAGTTTATAAGGAACAGAAATTTGATTTAGAATGTTGACATTTTTCTCTAAATACGAATTTTGATTCTCTGGTTCCCTTCCTTTCTTTTTTCTCTTCCTCTTCCTTTCCCCTTTCCTTTCTCTTCCTTTCCTTCCCTTCCTTTCCCTCATCTTGCTTCATGTATATCTTCACCACCACCTACCTCATCTCTAGCTTGGATTTTTAGGTCAACTGCTTCTGTAACAGCCTTAGAGGGGCACTGACCAGATCTCCCTTCAAGAGAAAACCAGCCATAAGGAGTGCAGACGATGGTTGTTGCCTCCAGGATTGGCCCCACATTTCGAACTGAGGTGAAACACTTTTCTTGCAGCCCCAGCCAATGACTAATCACAGAAAGGATAGTAGGGCTTGGCCTCTTTTGACCAGTGTGGAACTCCTCTATGAATAGTCTTTGCATTGTAGCTATTCATTGAACTGATTGAGACTTTATCAAAGCTGTATGGCAGTCTGAGGCTCTGTTCATAAATTCTTTCTTCCTGATACCTCTTTTCCATAGGTTTCAGACTTGTTTTGCAGTCTGAAATGTTTACCTCTCACAGCTCCTGCTCTTATTATCTTTCACAGACACCACCCTCAATAAATTTCTTGCAGTTCCAACTCCATCTTGGCATCTGTTTCTTGGAGGGCCTGAACTGACACACTTCTGAATTGCTCTCCTTGTATCACTCTTTCTCTCTTCCAAATTTCTTGGTGCAGTCAGAATATTTTTATGTCCCCCTGTGGTTCCATGGTTAGAATTTTTCAATAGATTCCATCTTTCATAAGACAGTGACCAAAATAATTAACACGGTATATCAATCCCTGCCAATTCTGGCTCAGCCTCTCACTCTAACGTCAACTTGCCCCAAGATCCATACTGGAGTTTCTTTAGTTTCTTGAATGTTCCCTCCTTTTCCCCTGCAGGTCTATATGCCTGTACATTTTTCTCCCCTCTTGTAACTGTCCATTAGTCATTCAGAATGCAGTGTAAACATTTTTTCATCAGAGAAGTTTTATCTGACATCAAGATTTATATCATATCTTCCTATATTATATTAACATAATATACATCTTTCCATCATACAACCTATCATAGCTGTGATTTAATATTTATTCTGATGCCTTTGGTTAAAAATCAGCTCCCTCAACAGACCCAGCACTCCATGATGACAGTGTCTGTACTTTTGTTTACTGACGTCTCTAAAACAACTGAAACAACGAGTAACATGTAGTCACTACTAAGAGCTTTTATCACATAAATAAATAATGAAAAAATTTAGAAGGTTATTCTTTATTCAAAAAACTACTTATTATAAAATTTATTTTAAATAGGTATTTGGACTTCAAAACTTTTAATTTCTACTTTTTTTCCCCCTAAATTAAAAGTGTTTTTCAACCTTCTCCTTGGGCAGAAACTAGATTAGCATAAGTGAAAAACTGAGGACATCTCCATTTCAAATGATCTTTCTTTTTTCACTTCATTGGTTGTTTGGAGAAATAGAACTGGCCCAGTGATAGGGAATCCAGAGTCTGCACTTCTTGTAAAAGACATGTGGGCATAAAAAACAGGTGAGAAGTCACTGTTTTATGCAAGAGCACCTAGAAATCAAGTTAGTAAGTGACTTCTTACTAACTTAGTTTTGGTCTAGAAGGTGACCTTGAATAAGGTTTAGGCTGACTTAGGAATGGGATAGATAAGGTAGATTTATTTTAAGAAAATTGATTGGTAATTATTTCTCCAGATCCTTTGGAAAACCTAGTTCCAGACGGAGGAAGAGCCAATTCTACCTAGGGACTAAGAGCATAGGCTCTGTGTTCAGCATGACTGGGCTGCAATTTTGGATCTGTCATGTACCAGTTTTGTAATCATGGGAAAATTGCTATCCTCTTTAAGCCCAGTCTCATCATCTGTAACATAGGGATAAGAGCTCCTACTTCATATGATTTTATGAAGATTAAATGAGGAACTGTATGTCTAGCTTTTAACATGGTATCTGGCACATAGTTAGTGCTAAACATCCTCAACTATTACCAATATTCTTCTGTTTTCTTGCTATTTATTCCTTGTATTTGAAATTTATGAATTAAGCATGTGGCATTCTTGGATAGAAATTTTTTTTTCATTCCATTTGCCGTTTTTCTGCAATTCTTCCATATGATTGATGGGAAGCAGGAGGCCTGTAGTATGGTGAACAGCGTAGGGATAATGTAGTCTCATTTATGGTTAGACTGCACTCTGTCACTCACAAGCCACCTCATGATCTCAAGCATGTCCCTTAGCCTCTGGTGACTCAGTCTCTTCACACCTGAAATGGAGATCATAAAAATTCCCACTTCATAGGGTTTTTGTGAATATTAAATAGGTTAATGAATGTAAAGGCTATAGAGTATGCCAGGCATATAATAATGTTTGCCATTAGCAAGACTTGACTTCCCAGTAAGTTTAAAGCTCTTTGAAGGCAAAGACTTTGACAAAAAATTGTTTTTCACAAAGCACATTTATGTTGGACACATACTAAATATGCAATACATAAAGGCTTGTTAACTGATTAGCTATTTTATATGCACAGCAAAGACTTTGATTATAAATCTGATATTGTCTGTATTTGAATACCTTTTTCACTGAGCCTAGATTTGAGTCCTATTATATCTAGTACTCAGCCCAAAATCTGTAGCTTATTTGGAATATATTACATGGTTTTAATGGAGAAATTTTTATATTCCTAAGTAGTAGCTCAAATGTCTGTAGCATATTCACAATCAGTTTTTGTTGTCCTTTCCTGAACTGACTCCTGGTCTAGAAATCAAATCTTAAATTAGTGGTATTTACTGCTGCCCAACTATATATATTAGCCTTGAAGAAAATAATATGCTTCAGAAAAAGGACTGAAATTTCTGGTCAGGCTTTAAACAAAACTCTAATCTATGTTTTTGGGAAGTCTCATCTAAAGATCAAAAAAACATGTAATTAGGCGATAGACTTCAATTTACAGAAATAATCTTTAGTGACTGTTTTATTGAAGAATGTCTATTTGAAGAACACATAACTATTTAAAATTATAATTTTCTTAATATTGGCTCCTTTGAACAAGTAGCCATTACCAGCTTAGGTTCTAATGCCTATACAGCTGAGCTGTTCCTCACACTCTGTTTATGAATTGAACCAGCAGACCCCACTGTTAACTTCTTGAAAATTTTGATGTGTTTGTGTATGTGTGTGCACTTAAGACATGCAGCTCAAATTTAAATTTACAATCTTAAAAATGTGCAGATACTGACAAAGTGTAGGGAAAAGAAGTCAATATATAAAGTTTCCCAGTAGAAATTTTTTAAAAATCTTGACTGCATAGATACAACATAAAAATGATGTAGTGTAGAATGTTAGTACCTTAGTTTCCCCCCAAATTACTAAATTACTGTTTACTATTATTACATGGAAGGCAGGATATACAGTTGTTAAGACCTGGCGTTGTAAAGTTAGACAAGCCTGGAATAAATTCTAACTCTGGCACTTTCTATGTGTAGGATCTTGGGCATTTTAGTCAATATCATTAAGATTCAGCTTTTATATGTGAAGATGTTTGCCACGTCAATGGACTCTTTACACCTCATTTTATGGTACTTTGTTTTATTGTGGTAACCTTGCTTTGAACAATTGTATTGGTGCCATTTTTTTCCAACCGTATGTGCTCACTTTGTCTCTGTGTCACATTTTTGTAAGTCTCACAGTATTTCAAACTATTTCGTTGTTTTATATTTGTTGTGGTGATCTGTGATCTTTGTTGCTACTATTGTAATTGTTTCAGGGTGCCATAAACAGTGCCCATAAAAGATGGTGAAATTAAATGCTGTATGTGTTCTGACTGCTCCACTGACCAGCCATTCCCTCCATCTCTCTCCCTCTCCTTGGGCCTTCCTATTCCTTGAGACACAACCATATTGAAATTAGACCAGCTGATACTCCTACAATGCCCTCTAAGTGTTCAAGTGAGAGGAAAACTCACAAGTCTCCCATTTTAAATCAAACACTAGAAATGATTAAGCTTAGTATGGAACACATGTTGAAAACTGAGATGGGCCAAAATCTCAGCCACTTGTGCCAAACAACCAAGTTATGAAAATGAACACATGAATAATAGAAAGCAAAATAGCTAATCGTTGATATGGAGGAAGTTTTAGTGGCCTGGATGGATCAAACTAGCCACAAAATTTCCTTAAGCTAAAGCCTAATCCAGAGCAAGGCGCTAACTCTCTTTAATTTTATGATGGCTGAGGGAGGTAAGGAAGCCACAGAAGAAAAGTTTAAAGCTATCCTTGGTTCATGAGGTTTAAGGAAATATAAAACTGTCTCCATAGCAAGTGCTATGTAGAAGCTGCAGCAAGTTATCCAGAAGATCTATCTGAGATAATTGGTAAAGGCAGCTACTCAAAACAATAGATTTTCAATAAAGACAAAACAGTCTCATATTGGAAGAAGATCCTATCTATGACTTTCATAGACAGAGAGAAGTCAATGCCTGGTTTCAAATCTTCAAAGCACGGGCAGATTCTCTTCTTAGAGGCTAATGCTGCTGTTGACTTTAAGTTGAAGCCAATGCTCACTTACTATTGCAAAAATCCTGCAGTCCTTAAGAATTATGCTAAGTCTACTCTGCTTGTACTCTATAAAAAGAATAGCAAAGTCTGGATGAGAGCACCTCTGCTGACAGCATGGTTCACTGAATATTTAAAGCCCACTGCTGAGACCTACTGCTTAGGAAAAAAAAAAGTTTTTTTTAAAATATTACTGCTCATTAACAATGTACCTAATCACCCAAGAGCTCTGATGGAGATGTACAAGGAGATTAATGTTGCTTGCATGCCTACTAACACAGCATCAATTCTGTAGCCCATGGATCAAGGAGTAAATTTGACTTTTAAGTCTTATTGTTGAAGAAATACACTTTGTAAGGCTGTAGCTGACATAGATGGTGATTCCTCTGATGGATCTGGATGAGGTAAATTGAAAACCTTCTGGAGAGAATTCACCACTTTATATGCCTTTAAGAGCATTCATGATTCATGAGAGGAGGTCAAAATATCAACATTAAGAGGAGTTTAGAAGTTGATTTCAACCCTCTTGGGTTACTTTGAGTGGTTCAAGACTTCTTAGAGGAGGTAAGTGTATATGGGGTGGGAATAGCAAGAGAACTAGGATTCAAAGTGGAGCTTGAAAATATGACTCAATTGATGCAATCTTATGATCAAACATTAACAGGTTAGGAGTTGCTTCTCATGAATACACAAAGAATTTCTTGAGATGAAACTTATTCCTGGTAAAGATGCAGTGAACGTTGTTGAAATGACATCAAAGGATTTTGAATATTTTTAAAACTTTTCTGGTAAATCATCAGCCGAGTTTGAAAGGGTTGATTCCAATTTGGAAAGAAGTTCTACTGTGGGTAAATGCTATCAAGCAGCTTTGCTCGCTATGGAGAAATCTTTCATGAAAGGAAAAGTCCATTGATGTGGCAAATTCTATTGTTGCCTTATTTTAAGAAATTGCCACAGCCATCCAAAACTTTAGCAACCACACCCTGATCAGTCAGCAGCCATCAACATGGAGGCACAACCCTCTACCAGCAAAAAGATTACAATTCACTGGAGACTCAGATGATCATTAGCATTTTCTATAATAAAGTATTTTTAATTAAGATATACGCATTGTGTTTTTAGGAATGTACACTTAATAGTCTATAATGTAGTATAAACATAAGTTTTATATGCACAGGGCAACCAAAGAATTTGTGTGTCTCACTGTCTTGTGATATGTGATATTCACTTTATTGTGGTAGTCTTGAACCACACCTGCAATATCTCCAACTCATGCTTAACTAAGATCTTCCTCAGAAATATTTTGAGTTGAAATGGGGCAATGTATGCCAAAAGTTTAGTGCCTAGAACATAGTGTGCTTTTATTTAAAGTATTATCAATATTTTGTTAAACTTCAGAAAAGAGAAATCCAAACTTTTCCTAGAGTAATGATTAGATTTATCGATGTGAATTCACAGAGTTCCTCTATTTTTGCTCTGTATTCCTTTTTCCTCTTATATTTCATTAAATTATTTATAGAAATGGTATATAGAGAGATGGATCAAATGGCTTAGAGACAATAGAAGTTGATTCTCTCTCATGTGATAGTCACGAGGTAGGTGGATGATCCAAGGCAGTGGTGAGCCCTGCTCAGTGAGGTCATCAGGGGTCTGGTTTCTCTTCACTGTGTTGTCCACTATTCCCTAGGAGAATGTTTCTTTTATGTAACTGAAGCTGGCTCACTAGCACCTTGTCCATGTTATAGCCTTAGGCACTGGGAAGGAGAAGGTAGGTATCAAGCAGATTCTTTCTGAGAATTGACCCAGAAGTGGCATACTTCAATTCTATCCACATCCCAGTTTAATTCTATTCAATCTGTGTACATTGATCAGAATGTACATATATGGAGACATCTATCTGCAAGAGAGGATCCAAAAGATACTCCCTAATTGTGTGTGTGACCCCTTTCCAGGCGAAAATACAGGGATATTTTACTAAAGTGAAAGGGACAGTTAGCAGCCTCTGCCCCAAATCATGTGATATAGTGCAAAAACGCTTTAGGACCAGAGGCCAAGACAGCTGGGAATGTTTTGAGTCTGTTCAAAGTAGTCGTGCGGCCAAGAGACCACTGAGCTTCACAGATCTTAGCTATCTCTAGATCTCAGTGCTTTACTTCTTCACTGCCTAGGGTATTCCTTAATCCTCCTCCATCACATGACAGAAGAATAGTGAACATTTACGGAGCTCTTGCTGCGTAATGCACGTTTATCTTATTATTTTACATGTATTTTCTCACTTAATACTCTCAACAACCCTGTGAGGTGGCACTATTATTATCCTCACTTTACAGACAAGGTAACTGAAGCATGGAGAAATTAAGTAAGTTGTGCCATTGGAATTTTATCTCAGTCTCTTAACTCCAGAGTTCAAGTGTTTATGTGAAGAGTAGTAACTCATTTCACCACTTGACTGAAATGCTATACTAGTTTCCTATTTCTATGGTAGCAAATTACCAGAAACCTAGTGGTTTAAAAACATCACACACTTGTTATTTTACAGTCCTGGAGGTCAGAAGTGTGAAATCGGTCTTGTGAGGTTAAAATCAAGATGTTGGCAGAACTGGATCTTTTTGGAGGTTCCAGGTGAGAATCCTGTCCTTGCCTTTTCCATTTCTAGAGGCTGCTTGGTATTCCTTTGCTCATAGCCAGAAATCTCATCACTCTGAACTTTGCTTCCATCATCAAATCTTTTTCTATCCCACTCCTGCCTTCCTTTTTCGCCTGTAAAGACACTGTGATTACATTTAGCACCCACCAAATAATCCAGGATAATCTTCCCATCAAAATCCTTAACTTCGTCACATCTGCAAATTCCCTCTTGTCCATAAGTGTCAAGGATTTAGGTTTGAACTTCTTTGGGCAGCCATTATGCTGCCTACTACAAACACTTTCGAAAAGGATGTCAGTAATTTATAAATTAACAAATTCGGCCGGGCGCGGTGGCTCAAGCCTGTAATCCCAGCACTTTGGGAGGCCGAGACGGGTGGATCACGAGGTCAGGAGATCGAGACCATCCACCGTGAAACCCCGTCTCTACTAAAAATACAAAAACTAGCCGGGCGAGGTGGCGGGCGCCTGTAGTCCCAGCTACTCCGGAGGCTGAGGCAGGAGAATGGCGTAAACCCGGGAGGCGGAGCTTGCAGTGAGCTGAGATCCGGCCACTGCACTCCAGCCCGGGCTACAGAGCAAGACTCCGTCTCAAAAAAAAAAAAAAAAAAAAAAAAAAAAAAAAATTAACAAATTCTATGGACTTCCTCAGGTTTTTCTACCTTTGAGCTACCTGTAACATTTGATATTATCTACCACATATTCTCTTAAAAACTCTCTCCACTTTTAATTTCTTAATTACCACTTACCTGAATTTCTACTATCTTTGATGACTTTTTTTCAATTTCTTTGCTTGCCTCTCAATGTAGATGTTTCCCAAAGACTTTAAAAATCATTTATTCTTCTTACTTTATACTATTTGCATTAATATCCTCTTGCACCTGATCTTATAAACGATCTGTAATCAATATGTAGATAGCATCCACTATTTGTGTCCTCAAACTTTTTGAATTTCAATGCAACAGTTTAGAGATGTCTGCTAGACAGTCCCCTGACTGTTCTGATCTCTCCAATTCAACATTTCAAACTGAAATTGTGGTCTACTTTCTCATATCTGCTGTTCTCTTGGGCTTAATATTTTTGTTGATAGCTCTTCACCTTGTCAGTCATCCTGTCTCATTAACTAATCCTCTTCATTCTTCTATCTAATTTGTCCCTCAAAATGCAGAGTCTAGTTGTATGATATGTTATTCTTATTCCTCTTATTTGCTCCATTTCCACTGCCATTCTTATAGTTCTCTTGTTAGGTCTATCTTATTAGCATACCAGTCTATTTTATATATTGCTGCCAGATTTACCTGTCCAAAGCTGAGCTCTAGTCTTATTACACCCTTTGACCTCAAACATCTTTTACAGAATTTTATATTTGTCAGAACCTCTTTCATCTGCTTCAACATTATTTCTTCCAGTGTGCACTTACATACCTTTTGCTTCTCACAACTTGACTTTTGTTTCTTGTTCATCACCTACTTTCCTATCTCTGCCCTCTTGCTAATAATTTGCTTTTATCCAAAACATCTTTCTCAACTACATACATTTATCAAAACCCAATGCATTTTTGGGATTTAGTTTAACACTACTTCTACCCGGAATCCCTCGTTCATTTCTTCCTTTTTGAATTATCACACACTTTCCCATTTTTTGTTAAAGTTAATATCTTTATTTATATAGCTATTTTTGAAAATGTCATTGAAGAAAAGAATGTATTGTGTTGGTGCAAATGTAATAATAAAACCGCAATTAGATTTGCACCAACCTAAATATTTGGTTCATCACTCAGTATAGGTGTTTAAGAAATACTCCTAAAGGCATGACTCTGTAAAACAGGAAACTTGAACAAGAGAAATGATTTTCAATTTGGAGAGTAAGACTGAAGTATCAGAGTTCTTGGGTTTGTATAATTGTTTTAAAAGATAAATTAAATATTATAAAATATTTAGAAAAATTAAGAATCTATTTTCAAAATTCAAATATTTATAAAGTGCACTCTTTTTGTTATTATTTCCATATGTTCATAGCAAATGCCTGTGTGGGTTTTGAAGCCAGCTCTTTGGGTTCAAATCCTGGCCAGACCAGGCTATAGCAAGTGATTATTCAACATTTTTCTTATTTATATTTCTGTACTCAAAAGCTGAGATGTAACAATAGTTACCTCATAAGTACCTCTGAATACACACAGAATAGTGCCTAGCACATGATAAGCTCTTAATACATTTAGTCAATTATTAGCTATCATTGTTATTTCTCAAAAGTGGGCATAGGTTTAAAAGACTAAGTACTGGAGTAGATGATCTTTACCATAACTGTGTCCCTAAAATTCTATCAGTCTAACAACAGCATAGCCCTGCCTAACATATACCAAATAATCAGGTATACTTTAATAACAAAATCTTACTGGTGTTGTTGCTGATACGTAAAAAAAAAGTACAAGGTTTTTATTCAATTCACTGGTAAAGTCTGTTGACAACTAGAAAAATGATTTATTTTATAAATAAATGGTCTTGGCATAACATTGAAAAGAAATATATGAGGCATGGTAAAAGTTGTTATACAGTTGATGAATATCATAACAAATTTTCAATTCATGGATACAGTTAATCTATTTTTTAGTTTTATGTTATATAATAAAAAACATGTAACTAAATATATAACACTTGTTCTCAACTTTGTTGACATATTAGAATCACTTGGGGAGCTTTGAAAAAAACAATTTATTAACATCATAATCATTGTAACTAAAGTTATAGCATTCACAATTTTTAAGAGCTCCTAAGGTGATTCCAATACTCAATCAAATTTAAGAATCACTGGTATAAATACTTTGGTTTTAGGACCATGTTGACATATGGGAATGTATATAATACCTGCATACACACACACACACACACACACACAAACACACACATACAGAAACAAATTAACATACAGAAATATTATAATAAAATGCTATTATTTAATTCTGCATGTGTAAATTTTGCTATGATAATAACATTGATTATTATAATGCTAACATTTAATGAACTAAGTGTCAGTCACTGTTATCAGTGCCCTGAGCACATTCTCTCATTTAAAACTCACAATACCCACATGCAGTGTCTATTCTTTTTATTTTAATGATGATGAAATGGAGGCACAGAGATACCACATTTCTTGTCCAATGTTATACCACTAGTAAGTTGTACAACCAGCACTGGAAAATGAGGCCTCTAACTTCAGATTCTGAGCTGCTAATCACTTTGCCATACTGCCAATAGTAGTAATTTATAGGTTACTGATTAAGTGGTTATAAACGACAAAAATTAGATAGAGGTGAATACTGCTGTGAAAATATAAAGGTTATCAGAGATCCTTATTGATGTTTATGCATTGCTTTCTTTCTTTACTTTTTTGAGATATGGTCTCACTCTGCCACCCAGGGTGGAGTGCAGTGGCATGATCACAGCTTACGGCTACTTTGATCTCCTGGACTAAAGAGGTCCTCCCACCTCAGCCTCCTGAGTAGCTGGGACCATAGGTGAGCCACCAGGCCTGGCTAATTTTTAATTATTTTTGTGTGTGGGAACGGGGTCTTGCTATGTTGCTGAGACTGGTTTTGAACTCCTGGGCTCAAGTGATATTACCATCTTGACCTCACAAAGTGATGGGGTAACAGAAGTGAGCCACTGCGCCTGGCCTATGTATTACTTCATAGAAGAAAGCTAATTTACTAAAATCATTCAATGTTTTAACATACTTTTAAAAATTAAATGCATCATGGCTTAAAAGATAAAGTCTGACTAATGTGCAGAAATCTCAGAGATTATCTGGAAGGTTCTAGTAAGCAAGGAGCTTTCTAAGAGTTTTGTTTTATAGTAATGTGGGCTGATACATCAAATCTGTTTACTACAGGGATTCTTTGTTCTTTGAATTAAAAAAAAAAATGTTTAAATAGTTAGGATAAAGTTCCACAAAGCCTGCAGATGGCAGCAACTTTCTTTTACTGGCATTTGCTCCTGCTAAGCACTTTTGGCTGGAGAGTTGACTCAAATTAAATGTAGGACCACAATCTGTGGTGGCTATGTCCTAAGATACGCAAATGGCGGTGTATTTTCTATTTGGCTTTCCAAAAGCAATTTTCTATTATTGATTTTGAAAGACTATCCCATGCCCTTTATTTGAAAAAGGATTGAATTGCATTTGTCTGGATCTGAAAGGAAAAGCTGAGCTAAATGATGGGCATTCTCAACAAAAGCAATATCAGAGCATTCTGTTATCATTCTTTGACATTGCATCTAGGCAGTTACACACTTTTTCTAAATACAGTGACCTGCATGATTTATGTTGAATTCCAAAAGCAATGATCCAGTAAATTTACTAACAGTTCCAGTAAATTTGCTTCACGGATCCCGCATCCGATGATTGCCTTCTGCTCTTGGCATTTTCTGCCTACTGTACCATATAATACGGTTCAAGTTGCAAGTTTTATTTTGTCAAATCATTCACTGGAGAGGCTGGTGAAGGCTTTTACTGTATATTAGACAAATAGAGGCCACTGCTGGCTCAGGTTACATTGCTTTTGAAGACTTTATTAGAATTCACAAGAAAGAGTCATCCATACTCCTATTGCCCTTCAAATAAATTTACTTAAATATCTTGGATCTTCCTTATGTTCATGTTAAGTTATTTACAGGTATTAAGATTGCTATAATTAAGATAATTCTTTGTGATTAATGCCATCCTTTGGATTGGTTAACTGGTATTGATGAGAAAGGACGTTTCTGTTAACAAGTTTTAATAGAATGAGAACATTAGCTCTCCAGGTCCCAAATATTTGAAACTTTCTCAGGGCTGTTTGAGTCTAAAGAAACAGAGAGAAATATTTTGCAGATCTGACCCTCCGTGGGTCGCCCTCTGACTGCTAGTCAGATAAGTCTTGGCATAACTGTATTGTTACCCAGGCTGGTTTCTGACATCTGTTTTTTGTTTTTGTTTTGTTTTGTTTTGTTTTGTTTTGTTTTTTTTTTGGTCAGTGGGCCAGAATCCAAATAAATATTTTTGGAAGCAGGACACCTTGTTCAAAAGTTGACAAGTTCAAGTAAATATTCATGTTTAGCAAGACCAAATGAGATAGAGATGAGCCAAAAACATTTATTTATGGAAACACATTTTCTTTATTTAATTGATCCTAAAGGGAGGATGAAAGCTAATGAGCTCCAGGGATTTTCCCCATAATTAGTTTTACATTGTCATGGATACAATGAACATAAAGTGATACACAACTTACATTGTCACAGATACAATGAACATAATGTGATACACAACTTACACAGAGAATGCCTTTACAATTCTGACATGTGAGGACAAGAGAAGCATCTGCTTTCTGTTGATTAAATGAACATATAATCAACATTATATATTAAATGGTATATTAAATGGTTTATATAACCAACTCTAAGCATATGATTTGCACTGTAAAATCATTTTATATAAAGATGCTTAATGGAATAACTTTATTTTACAACATAACTGTCATGCAAACACTTTAAAATTGTTTAAAATAAAAGAGACTATCAGGATAGTCACTTTCTCTCATTTATAAAAGTGCTCAATGAGCCAGAGCAATGTGTCCTCACTCTCTCTATCCTTATGGGCATCACAGTCAGTAACAGAACTGGAAATAGTAAGTATCAGAAATCCAAATGAATTTGGTTTTAGTGCCAAGAATCCAACTTTCCACAGGCCATTTCTTAGAGCCATAAAACATTATTCCCAACTTTAATTAGAAGTCAGAAACTTGAAATCTATTAACTAATTATTTTATTCCATAAATATTCCATTACCTACATTATGCAGGCAATGCACTAGTGAACAAGAGAGATGTGGTTCTTACACCCAAGGAATTTAGATGCTTTCAAGGGAGAGGGAGATAAAACAAACAATTTCAATGTAATTTAAAGAATTATGACCAAGTAATTACAAAGTAATTTAATAATTATAACCATGCTAATTGTGGTAAACAACAAGTAGAAGGTGTCATGAACATATTCAACAGAGGAGTGTAACACAATTAGGAATTTTAAAAGAGTTCTTTAAAATTTATTTGAAATTCTTTAAAATAAAATAAGATTTTGACATGCACATAGCTTACATATTTCCACTGATGAATGGGAAGCTGTACTCTTACATTGTATGGTTATAGGACACCTATAGAACAAAATATGCAGGGATTAGGAAAAGGAAGTTAGCATGCTCTGTTAGCAGAAATATGGATATTATATATCTATTGGTGCTGTGAGTTCTTAACAAGCAATTTCTCACACATGTGAGATGGACATACATGCATTTAAGTGGGCAAAGATATATTTGTCTTTTAGAAATGAATTTAACTGTAATTTAAATGAATTAAATTTGCCTTTTTGTTACTGTGTAAGATGACCCACAAGACAGAACCATACAAGTAGATTGAGTTTTCCTGAAATGAACAGTTTAAAAACCCAAGAACATTATCTAGGAAAAAGCATGTTGGATTTGGGTGTGTATAAAAATTGTAGAAAACAAGTCAGGAAAATACGTAATGTTCAGCTCTGTGTGTAGGTTTGTCCACTCCTGTGAAAATTAGAGCAGACTTGTAAAACGTCAACATTCTATCCCAGAGTACCAGGGAGACAAAAAGCCATTCACACTTTTTAGATGGAATTATTTTAATTTTCAATATATAAGTGATTGGTTAATAGGAATAGAATTTAATTTTATAAGTGAATAGCTTTTTAAAAGCTTGAAAGTTTCTGAACACGTGAAAGTGTGTGTGTGAGAGAGACACAACAAATATACTGGTAAAAAACACACAGAAAAGAGAAACACAATAAGATGACAAACACTAAAATGATAAAATTTAATCCCTGAAGATGCAGATAAGTGAATTGCCCTTTCGATGCCAGACATACTTCTTTCGTTTTTAAAATATACACCAAAAATGCTCTAACTGTCCATGTTTTAGACATTCTACTTTTTAGTAAGAATTTTTGTTTTTATCTTATACTTGATAGTTGACATACTCTCAACTTTTCTTAGCTAAGTTAACAGACGTTTGCTTATTTCATCAGTCTTATCAAAGGCTCATTGATGACAGGTGTTATTTTTTTATTCAGAACTTTGTGGTTTTGTTTTTATAAAGTATAATTCTTTATAATTTGTTCTGAAGTTTATATTAGCCTAAGTAAATTAATCTAAAACCATTCAGTTCTCTTTTAAGTTGAATGTGAATTCAAAAATATGATAAACTCTATCCAAATCATTTTAATTTTTCTGCAGAACTTATTCTACATTTTAATTTTTCTGCAGAAGTTATTCTACTATTGGTTAATTAAGAATTTTCTCTTCTTCAAGTAAATATTCAAAAACCATTTGCTACCTTGCTGAGACATAGTGTATGCAGGTGGTTCCTCAAAATAGTCAAATTTGAGAATGTTTTGTGCACATTACAAATAACAGATGTGTTTTCTTGATATTTAACACTTGTCTGCTACATTCAAACATAGGGCTACTGATGATGTTTAATGAACTAGACTTTCTTGTGGTAAAGAAAATAATCAAGAAAAGATTTACTAAGTCTTTGTACCCATAAAACATTATTATTATTATTATGCAAAGGATAGTGACCATCTGTTCTTTATCTCCACTGAAGCCAGAATATGACGAAATAAACTTAAACTGCAGTATGAGGTAGTTGGGTTAGAATAATTGAGGCATTTCCTGACAGGGTTGTTAAACACTGAAATGAATCAGGAAGAGAGGTTGTGAAATCTTAGCTTTTTTTCCCTATTAAATAGAATGATATATTCTTGGTGTATGTTAGTTGCCCTGTAAGCTGATAAAACTTCCTAAGGTTTAGTTGTCTCTACCTATTATTTCATGAAGATGTTCTTTCAAATGTTAATGTCAGAGGGAGACTCATGAAAAGTAAACAATAATTAAATAATAGTCAAGATTTATTGGGTTTGTATTATGCAGTAAGCTCTGTGTGAGTAACTTTATTTTGCAGGAACTCTGGGCATTTTTCCATTTGAATACCATAATGAATCAGGTAGTTGAGTCTACGTGGATTCCGTGTGCAGCTTCTGTGTACAGATGATGGATGGCTGACACACACCAAATAACGCAATGCTAGCAGATTTGTATAACATTGATAATTCCCTTATTCCATAACAGTGATAACTCTTATTTTGAGAAAGACAGAAATACAGCATAGGAGTTGACTTGGTCAGGTCACTTTGGATATGTTAATATGACATAGAGAACCTGACTGGGTTTCATTGGGTTGTATCAGGAAACTTACTGTTGCTAATGCTCTATATTGTCTCTGATGATAACATGATTATGGATGCTCCTGCCTTCAGAGTTTGCCTTGAATAATTCAGAGAGCTGAAGATAATATTTTCTTTCTAAAAGGCAGAATGCACTTCTGCAAAAGAATGAACCCTGGTGGGTGTCAAACATTGTAATCTGGAAAAGAAACCTATGTTTTTAACAGCTCCAGACCTTTGAAGCCCAAATGCCTATATCTACCTCATTACCATCTCTTCCTTTTCTGAAACAAACCCTTCATTTTAGGTTTTCAAGGTCTTCCTTGAGTTTGCCAATCCTGTGTGATGAGGCTTATTTTTGTATTTGTTCTGTGTTCTTTTGATTGTAAACTCTAACAACGGGGATGAGCCTTGATTTCACAACCTTGTAAGCATGCCCAGAGGTTTCACCAATGGGAGATGCAGTAAGTCCAGCTGAAAAAAAATAAAGGTGAAAACATGAAAGTTGGCAGACAGTTTGCTAAAATTCCCTGAGTTGATGAAAGGAAAGAACGTTTCTCTCTTTTGATAAGGCTCCCCAGATGCACTCATTTCTTTATCTATGGTTGCACTATTGTTGCTGTTTCCAAGAGTTCTAGTCTCAGTTTCATGAAAATTAGAAGTCCCTAAGGGTGGGAGCAGTGAATAAGAAGTCCAGAACTCTGAGTTCTAATCAGAGCTTACCATTTGAGTCACCAAGATTAAATTGACACAGACTGCAAAATTAAAACACATTTTCTTCATGGCTTTGAAGTTGTTTCAAACAGCTTTCTATTTTTTTCTAGAGGAGCAACAATAGAAACCAGCACAGAAGTTATCTATAAGGCCGGATATTGTCATGGCCTAGATAACTCACAGAATGTAAATTAAGCACATTGAAAAAAATTAGTGAATAATTTACTGACTTTTATCATTGTCTTCTTGACTGTGTTGAAACTGGTTTTATTTTTTAAAAATTGCTTCTAGAACCCTGTCATTCCCATCCATGTAGGCGAGTGACTTTTGATAGTTTTTGGTTTCCAAGAGGACGGTATAACACAATGAACATTTGTTTGGGCTTTACAGTTGATAGTCCTGACCATGAGCGGTGTGAATTTGGGCAAGTTGCACACTCTTTTTTTGCTTGATTGTAAAATGAGGATAATAACAGTACTTAGCTCATGCAACTGTAAGGATTTGAGTTGCTAATTCAGATAAGACTCTTGACACCATTCTGTTGTGCAGGCTGCACTCCATGAATGTTATTTTTTGTATTCCTGCTCTTCCTCTTGCTTCTGCTCATTCTCTTCCACCCAACCTGTCTTCGAGTCCCACAACCTAATGAAAGCTTTGACTTCAGATAATAAATATTAATATGAACATATCTGCCTATATTTTTATATATGTTTCAAGTAGTTCATAGAAACCTTGAAAATTATATGGTTAAGAACCACTTTAAGTTAAGTGGATTTAATTAAGAAGCACCATTCTAGAAGCACTGTGAACACAAGCAAAGGTATAATTTCTATACAGCACTTCAGAAGTTGCTTCTATCCAACCCAACCTCACCAGTCTTTCTGGCTCTGATGTTTGCTTGGCAAGGGATATGGTTGTCCATGCTTGCTCTCATCCATTCCTCCCACTGTTCTACCAGTTTCAGGTACCAATACAGTGTCTAAATCTCTGGAAAACAAAACAAAACAAAACAAACCCTCTCTTTCTATATAGGTTTGTTGCTAGGTTCTGCTCCATTCCATATGGTCACTTCACCATTTGGCAGCAAAACTTCCAAATATTTCCATTTGCATTTATGTATTCGTTATTCACATCTCCATTAACTGGCTTCTTCTGTCTTCAGTGACTTGTCCTAAACTTCCACAGCCATCTGCTTGAATCTGCTACTTTTGTCATTGTTCCTAGTCTTGCTTGTGTGTCTCTAGCATTTCTCTTTACGCATTGGCAAACTTTTGATGACTAACTGAGGAGAGCTCTTGGAAACCACAGAAGTGCAAGATTTTGTAACAAAGTATAAAAATAAGTGTTAATGACATCACATAAATAGCAAGTGAAGACATCAAAACAGAGATATCCTCATATCAATGTTATGACTATGGCACAGACTTTATTTCAATAATCAGGAGGGAAAGGGTTGGGAGTAAGTGGCTTCCACCTATAATCCCAGTGCTTTGGGAGGCTAAAGATGGAGGATCACTTGAGGCAAGGAGTTTGAGAGCAGCCTGGGCAACACAGCAAGACCTCATCTCTACAAAAACTATTTTAAAATTAGCCAGGCATGGTGGCTCTGAGGTGGAATGATCGCTTGAGCCTAGTAGTTTCATGCTATGGTGAGCTATGATCACAGCACTGCACTGCCCTCCAGACTGAGTAATAGAGTAAGATCTCATCTCTAAAATAAATAAATGACAACAATATTATTAATAATAATGAGGTAAAGCAGATTCTACAAAGTGTATTTTTTAGAATAGCAGAATATAATTTCAAATACTTACTTGGTAATAGTATAAATGTTACCATGAGTCTCATCAAGTAGATGGAATTTCCAAAGATCAGGACAGAACATTACTTTGATCATTCATGAAGAATACTCACTCATTCAACGTTTTACTTATTAATTAAATATTTGTTGATTACTCCCTAAAAACCAGTGGTGAAGCAAATATTCATCCTTTTCTAAAAGAAACACAATAGTCAAACTATTGATTCATAATGTATATAATATAATAGAAAAATTTATACTTTATATATTCAGTCATTTTATTTTCATTAAAGTAAAAATACAATGAGATAGTAATTAGCTGCATTTTATTCTGCTTGTCTATAATTATGTTTTATTTTTTATTTTTTAAGTTTTTTTGGTTAAACTTCTTACTTTGGAATAACTTTTATTTACAAAAATGTTGCAAAGATAATACAGAGAGTCCCCATATATTCATTACCCAGTTTCTATTATGATTGCTTTTTTACATAACCATGGTAAATTTGTCACAACTAACAAACCAACATTGGTACATTACTAAACTCCATGAACTAAACTTTAGATTTTAGTCAGATTTAACTAGTTTTCCCACAAAGGTCTTTTTTCTATTCCAAGATTCAGTCTTGGGCTATAAATTGTCCTTAGTTTTGTCTCCTTAGTCTCCTATGATCTGTGAAATCTTTATTTTTCATGATCTTTACAGTTTTAATGGATATCGGTCAGGGATTTTGTAGAATGCTCCTCAATTTGGGTTTGCCTGTTGTTTTGTCCTGAATATACTGGGGTTATGAGTTTTGGTAAGAATACCACAGAGGCGAATACCAACCTTATCACATTATATGAAGCAGTACATGTTATTAACATGACATCATTATTGTTAAATAACAAAATTTCAACAAATTTAGTTTCAAACATCAAGTTGACTTTTACTAGTGATCCATGAACAGGGCAGCATGCAGTCTATAAAATAGAAAGGATCTCCAATGAACTAGACAGAATGAGTTTTATAGGCAGAAAAAAAGCCAGGGAAAAGCAAGAACAATGAATGAATAGTGGTCTGATTGTTTTAAGATTACTTTTCATATAAGGGTGTAAATAAAATCTTGTTGGCTTAATCACATTTTGCTATCACCTTGCTCCATAGTCTTAGAACGTCAAATGTCTCCTGATTTCTCAGGTCAGTTCTCTCAGTTAAACATTCAGATTTTGATTTGATGACATGAAACCTTAGCATGAGTGACTATGTTGGACTTGCTGCTTTTTTCCTTAACATTATTGATATCGAAACTCATCACACGGCTGAGGTCGTGTTTTTCAGGTTTCTCCATGGAAAAATTACTTACTCTTCTTTTCATATTCAATTTTCTAAAAGCAAGTTGGTAAGTTCAGCTTACCCTTCAAGGAACAGGGGATGTAATATTGTTTTTTAAGATTATTTGTTTAGCTGATCAGCAGAACCTTATCCCAAAGGCACAAAGTAAAGTGCCTTTAGTTTCTTAGAGAAAAGGTATAAATAAAGCTCATTACTACTGTGGATCTCCTGATCTTCACTGAATCACTCTTCCATGTTGAAGTATGACATTCAGAGCAGAAATAGGCATATTATTTTCTTGTCCATCACTGAAAATGAATGGGCACCAAAGTAATACAGGCCAATTTTATACTGACATAAAATGACTTTATTCAAATCCTTATGGGGACACTGAGCTAGATCTCAAGATTATGCCTCAATATATCCCACCATCATGCTGGCCATATCCAGACCTGTAGTAAGTACTATTTCATGGTCTGTTTACGGTAATCTTGAAAGAGATAGGAAAGGTTCAGCCAAAGGATATAATCTTTGACCGAGGCCTAACAGCTATTTTTTTCTTCACTATTATTTATTGAGCACTATTATGTGCCAGATTTTCCTGGTATTTTTTTAAACTCTGTCTTGCTGACATAATAGTTTTAGAAAATAGTTGTTAGTAGACCAGTTTTACAAAGGGACCGAACTTAAAGAGGTCAAGTAACTTGACCATACCAGTGGGCTGTATATAGGGCTTAAAATAAGTTTTCTATATTCCAAAGTGTACACTTTTCTACATACATATGTAAAATATGTATTTAAAAAAATAAGTTATAATAGCAAAAAGTCTGTGAGTATGGGTGCTTGATAGTTATTTTAGCAATATCATGAAGATTGCTCTATAATAATTAAGATTAATAGCCATTGTATTTGGATACAGTCATTTGGTGATCATAATGTTCCCAGATCCAAGTAAATTCTGAATATTAGTATATTGCCCAAATCCTCTAGGTAGATAAAAGATTATTACATTAAGAAGCATTCAGCTGGCCGGGCGCGGTGGCTCAAGCCTGTAATCCCAGCACTTTGGGAGGCCAAGACGGGCGGATCACGAGGTCAGGAGATCAAGACCATCCTGGCTAACCCGGCGAAACCCCGTCTCTACTAAAAAATACAAAAAAAACTAGCCGGGCGAGGTGGCGGGCGCCTGTAGTCCCAGCTACTCGGGAGGCTGAGGCAGGAGAATGGTGTGAACCAGGGGAGGCAGAGCTTGCAGTGAGCTGAGATCCGGCCACTGCTGACAGACTCGGTCTCAAAAAAAAAAAAAAAGAAGCATTCAGCTGAAATTCGTGCTGGAAGCAATCTTATGTCATTTTCCTCAGCGTGCACATTTCCTGCTAATTTTGTTTTGTAAACAAAACAAATGTTTTGATGTTTTTGTAAACATCAAAAAACGTTTAACAGTCAAGGTACAGGCAAAAATCAAATCAAAGAGTCTGTCTTGAATATTGTTTGATAGAAGTTAATCTTATAGGCATTCAGTTCCTGATTCTCAAAAATACTTAAAAATATTATTAAAAATCATTGAGTATGGAAAAACCCATAAATTCCTGTGAAGCCTTGTAAAGTTATGTTCCTGGTAGCTGAAAAAAGGGGTGAGTTATGCCCAAATATGCAGGTGAAAAGTCCATTCCCTATAGTCATTTGGATAACCCTCTCTAACTGAACATATACCAGAATAATTGGTCACTTCTCTATATTTGTGCTTCTTTTAGAAATGGTTTTAAGTAGTCTCACATTATTTAAAGTAATCATGAACTCACAATAAAGTTTGCCATTGAGAAGACAAGTGATGGTGCAGAATTTTAGTGTCTTTTCCTAACTGCCCATCTGGAATTTTATACAGAGAGGGTGCCAGGCAAAATTTGGAGTAGGTGACTTTTTTTTCCCATCTTTCTCTTTACCATCTTTGTTATAGTTTTCCCTTCACACAAAGCATAGAAAATAATAACTTTCTATTATTACTTAGATTCTTTTGCCAAATGGAAGAGATCTAGTCCTTAACACCTTGTTATGAGTTAGTTAACTCTGTAACTTTCCCTAAAGAGTCTGTAATTTTTTTTTTTTTTTTGAGACAGGACCTTGCTCTATTGCCCAGGCTGGAGTGCAGTGGCAGGAACATGGCTCACTGCAGCATCGCCCTCACGGGCTCAAGTGATCCTCCCACCTAAGCCACCTGATTATCTGGGACTATAAGTATGTGCCACCACGCCTGGCTAATTTTTGTATTTTTTGAAGAGATGGAATCTCACCATGTTGCCCAGGCTGGTCTTAAACTCCTGGCCTCAAGTGATCCACCTGCCTTGGCCTCTCCAAGAGCTGAGATTACAGGCATGAGCTGCTGCACCTGACCTAACAGTCTGTATTTTAAGAGAGAATCCCTTAGTAGGAACCTGATTTAATGATGTATTTTCATTCACAGTAGTTTTTGAATAGAAAAAATATTTTGGCCAGCTGAAATGTTAAAATGTTCAAAATCTATCCATTTGTAAAGTCTGTCTGTGATTTATTTTAAAAACTATCTACTTTAGCTACAAAAAAGAATGATGAGCCTACTACGAGCCTTACTCGTACTGTTGTGGACATGGGATATCACAGTGGCCAAATTCAAAGGTTTCTGCTTTCATGGAGTTGATATTCTAGAGGGGGGATACAACAATAAGAAAATATGGCTGGGCATGGCGGTTCATGTCTGTAATCCCAGAGCTTTACGATGCCAAGGCAGAAGGAACACTTGAGGCTAGAAGTTCAATTTCAGCCTTGCTGGTCAAGATATAATAAGACATCGTATGACAAAAAAGTTTTTTGTTTTTTTTTTTTTTGTTTTTTGTTTTTTTTTTAATTATCCAGGGATGGTTGTGCATGCCTGTAGTTCTCACTACTGGGGAGGCTGAGGTAGGAGGATTGCTTGAGCCCAGGAGTTTGAGGTTACAGTGAGCTATCATTGTGCCACCACTGGACTCCAGCCTGAGCAACAGAAGGAGAACCTGTCTCTTAAAAAATAAACAAAGATAAAAAAGAAAGCGCGCGCGCGCACACACACACACACACACACACGTTAAATGATACTAAGTGAAAAAATAAAAATAGGAAAATAAACGGTGTGTGCATAAAGTTATGGAATTGGCAGGAGAAATGTCAAGGATGAAAACATCAATCTTTTATATGTGGTAATATAAGAAAGCAAGAAAAAAAAAGTGGTCTACCTTAGAGATGTTTTTAATAGGTTGAGGGGAAAAGCAATAGGTTAATCCATAACATGATTCATTTTATATCTCATTTACATTTTCTATATTTTAAAAATAGGACCTTTATATGCTAGGTAATACACAAGCACATTCAATATGTTCTTTTAGTTAATTCTTCAATAACCCTGAAACATTGGTAGGATTAGCCTACCTCTATTTTACAAGTAAGAAAACTGAGGCTCAAATACTTTAGGTACCCTATTTAAGATCACATAGTTAATGGCAAAAACAGAATTAGGACTCAGGATTGTACGACTCCACAATGGCTGCCTGCTTTTTCATCTCTGTTACATTGCAGTCTGTCAGCTCTTACATTTATTCCTGTCTCCACATCCCCAGAGACTTGTAGTCCAATCATGTGATAGTTTCATTCTAAAGGATTAGGCTCATTTCTGCTCTTGAACTAATAGTAAAGTAGGTGAATCTACTACTTTATAAAAGTAGGTTGAGAATTACTCCAAAGAAATAAGATAAGTTAGAACGGTAACACATATATCTTTAACATGTAGCCATTTTATAATAATTTTATACATGTACATTCACACATAGATACATAGATTTGCTTTTTCCCTCTACTTTCAGTAGGCAATAAGCATAGAGTACCCATCATATGAGTGAAGGTATATTAGTATATAGATTAATATTCACATGTATTTAGATGCATTTCTTTTTCTAAGAAGAGCACATAATTGTGTTCAAAATATTCAATTGTGCGTTCCGCTTGTGCTTAAAATGGACATTGAAATCTGCAAATTCAATAGAAATTAGAGTCTATTTCTGAAGATAGTGACAAATGTGTGGACATTCATTTTAGAATTTGGCAAGTTTTTCTTGGAAACTTCTGCTATCAAAGCAAAAATCAAAGAGTCCTATCATCTTCATTAATCCACTCAACAAATATTTATTGGGATTCCTTTATGTGCTAAGCACTGGATATACATGCTGCCAAACATAGTACAGACACAGTCTCTGATGTCACAGAACTTGTGGTGTAGCAGGAAATGTAGAAAATTATTTCAGTTCAAGAGTATCATGAATGGTGAAGTGCAGGTTGCAGTGAGAATGGATCACAAGGATATGACATGGACCAATGGTCATTGAAAAACTCCCTGAGGAGGTAGAGTTAAAACTGAAACAGGAGGATGAGTGAGTCAATAAAGTGCCCAATGGATGCTGGAAGATGGGGTAGGTGGGATAACTGAAAATAGATTGAGATTAGTATTTCAACATTCTATAGGCAAGAGAGTACATGGTGAGTATGGAAAGTAGAAAGATTAGAAACTGATCTTCTTATGTTTTATAGTCAATGTTAAAGTTTTTTTTTGTTTTTTTTTACCTTATCCTAAGGAAAATAAGAAATTAAGGAAATGTATTATGAGTAGAAGACATGACATCAGTATTAGGTTTTTAAAACCTTCAATTGAAGAAGCAAAAGTGGATAAAATTAGAAGAGAGAGAATCAGTTAGGATGACATTCCAGGGATATGGGTGAGAGATCCTGTTAGCTTGGAGTAGGATTGTGTCAGTGCTGATGGAAAGAAATAGAGGGATAAGAGAAACAGGAGGCAGAACTGACACAATTTGGTGGTAGTTTTGATATCTATTATACTCAAAATCAATCTCTTTGGCCATGGTCTGGGAAAGAGCTTAAAAATCGAGGGCATTGCTGGGTATCAAAGAAAAAGATGTTTCTTAGGGAGTTGGTCTCTGAGGACCTTAGGGCAAGTAGGCAAATAATTCAACAGCTTTTCTCACTACTATACTTATTTAAGGTGACTCCAAATGAGCCTAAACAACCTTATAGACATTATCTAATTAATATCAAGACATGCTTTTGAATGAGACAGAGTGGCCAATATGACGATTTGATGCCTGCTAAAAAACTATATTTTCTCAACTTTTGGGAAAAGATGTTAGCCTCTGGACCAGCTTGGTACCATAAGAATTAAATAAGCCTTATAAGATAGGTAAGTCCTCAGCTGGGTCTTAAATCCCAATCCAGTAGACTGTGTGAGAAGGCAGACACTTCACTGTGGGTTTTTGAAAGGTATTTTTTTTAACTTAGAAAAGTACCAAACTATCCAGAACAATTTGAAGAGTTTCTGAACAGCATGCCTGTTGCAATGTGTAAAATTAGACTTTCTGTTACTCTTTGCCACAAATTTGATTTGGACATCAACCTTTTGATTGATGGAACCTGACTACTCTACTGAAGGGATTTGACAACTTCCCTTTTTGTTGACGCTTTACCTGTTTCTGCAGGAATGACTTGCAGAAAAGTGGGTATGGGTAATAGCATTCTCTTGAAAATAAGTTCTCGCACAAATGGGCAGAGATGCAAATCTCATTAAAAAGCCAGTGAAAATCAGGCTACAGGCCAAGAATGACTGAGGGATGACATTAAAATAAATGAAATAATTTTTGCTTTCCTTTCATTTGCCTGGGGATCTGTTTTCCTACAGCTACAAGGTATATTCTCTTGGGTTAATGATTTGAAAAGCAATGACAGAAGTTTAGAGATTGCCTCTGAGGGATCAAACTGTTTTTGAGATACGAGGACAAAACACTAAAAATATGATGGTCTCAATACATTTTTTTGCAAACCAGGTGGAATCAGGAAAGTGATTTGCAATATTATTCTATAGCAGAGAACTTGAGATTTTATGGACCATTAATTCCAAGTGTTTATTCTCATAGACTTTTTCATTTGCCTCTGCTTACTTTCTCACAAACTCAGCAAACCTGTAAAGCATCCCACAGTTGTTTATCTTCTGCAGATATGTGGTTTAATGAGCTGACAACAGACCATTGAGCTCTTTAGTTAGACCAATGCAAACCTACTCCTATCCTTTATACTTTTGGGGTGAATACACAGAAGGATTTTTATCCCTATTATTCTACTTGAGCAACTCTCGTACATATAGTTAGTGATGGACAAGCAGTAGCTAGATTTAGTGTACACAGAAGTAGACTGAGAGGCTCATGCAGTAGTTTTTATAAATGTTAGAATGTAGTTGACCCAAAACGCTGCCCTTTTTCTGACTCCCATGCCTTCAGTCCCACTGACATATGTTTAGTTTGTAGTATTTAATAGTGCCTGTAATAATCATCATAGGATTAATGTGTCAGTGTGTCGGAAGATCTCTTTACATTTGTAAAAATATTGTCGTTCTCTGAGAAGATGTTACACCTTAAATATCAACCCATTAGCAATGATTAATTTATCTATTATCATCTGATATTACAAATTTCAGGGTAGGTCATGAAAAAAATGTTAATTTTTATTTGGTAGAAAAGAATAAGAACATTAGAAACTAGAGTTGATCTCATAATGAGGGTGTTGGAACTCATTATGTTCCAATGGTGGGAGAACAGCATGCCAACACTTGTAGGACGAAGTTCTAACAAAATGTGGGTTCAGTAAAAATCATGAAGGCAGGAGTGTTGTAGCATATCTAGTAAAGGCAGGATCTTTGGAATCTGACACATCTGGGATAATATCCTTGCTCTGTCACAGTAAATGTGTGGCCTTGGGAAAGTCATTTAATCTTTCTAAGCCTTGGTCTCCTTATCTATGTAACAATTGTAGTAATGATCTCTAATCACTGCATTGTTGATGAGCATTTAAATGCTATTATTTTAAAATTGTTATTAATATTATTACTATTTGGAAGTTTGAGCTGTTTCCATTTAATGGTAGGGACTGGAAAAAACACAGATGATCAAAGAGCCTTTTCTAGGCATGGAGAATCCTCTGATAAGAAGTATTACTATGAAGAAAACCAGATATAGTTAACTTAGGTGATTCAAGAAAAGAATTTAGGGGTATCACTAGGTGTTAAAAGTAGGAAACAAATAGTTAAGCATATATTTCTTTTAAAAATGTCATTTTTGTATCATATTCCCAGGCAAAATATGAATACACCGATGGCATTTGCCATGGTTTCCAGCTACCTTGGAGAACTAAGGCCCATCATTCAATTTTATTTGTAGATGAAATCCAGTTCTGCTTGGGGTAGCAGAAATAAAAAAGACTTCATTTCGAATCCTTGTTCTTAGTCATTTTACAGATTTATAATTTTTAGAAAATCATCTGAGCTTTTAAAAAAATCTAAAAAGCAGTAATAATAATAATATCTATCTTATAGAATTGTTATGAGGCTAGAATGATGTAAGATATGGAAATAGCTTTTGCAAGCTAAAATGAAATATAAAAATTTAGCTTTAAAAATAATTTTATAGGCAATGGACTACACTGAGAGAGTCAGTGATCTACAAAATATTGCATTTTTTCCAGCCCTTGGCAAAATTGCAACGTGCTATACATCTCTCCATGTATCACTCCTTCTAAGAGACCTGTCCATATCATGGGGCCAATTTTCCATTGTTCTCCCTTATGGATTAATTCAGCTGATTTCAGTTAAGCCTATCTCAAACTGGGTTAAGCAATACACTCACATAAATAAAAAGCCAAAGACAAGTGAAGATTGACCCAGTGGGTTATCAAATGCCACCTAGGACCCAATTTATCCTGGCTCTATATTAGTGGTGCTGCCTTTATCTTTAAAATCCCCGAATGGATGCTGGTAGCTCCCAAGACTCTATACGTTCTTACTCACATCTAGCATGTAAAAGAGTCTATGTGCCAATATTCTGACTTTAAATATTGAGGCTTTCAGGTTTTATCACTTGCCCGTCTATGGGCCAAACCTTATGGCCAAAGGAAAGGAATGCACTAAATTAGCTGATCTCAGGTCGTATACTTCACTCTTAGATGTGAAGGTGGAGTCAGCTTCATGATAAATACTTGAATCTGAAAGTTTAAATAAGGAGCTATTTAAAAGGTAAGGGGAAGAATAAGCAATGGAATATCAACCACAAAATTTCTACTACACACTAGCTAAACAAAGCCAGAGGGAATGGCTCTCTAAGGAAAGAATTTCTAAGAATAATGATGGGTGTTGTGGTGGGGTTATCGGGAAGAGGTGAAGCAGAGATTTCCTGATGTTATAAGACCACACAAGAGGATATTTTATGTACTCATGGGCTATCAGTATGGCAAGTCATAGAGAGCTCCAGCCCAAGTATCAATTTTAAGTTTGGATTCTGCTTCTATGGCTTTCTAACCGTGTAACTTTGAGTAAATTGCTTATAATCTGTAAGCTTCAATTTTGTCATCTGTAAATTGGAGGCAGTAGTAATAATACGTACAAACCTGCTTTGAATAGTAAGTGAGATAATTCAAATAAAGTGTTTAGTGTAGTTCCTGGGAACCACAGACATAGGGAGTTAATACATTTTAACCTACTAGAATTATTTTCATGCACTTTCACTAGAAGTTTCTGAGTAGGCTCTAAGCCTGTATCATTTATATGATAATTTATGAAAATGTTTGGCCATAGTGTTCAGACAGTGTCCTCCGCTCTTTTATTGTATCATTAATTTGCCCATGCTCGGAGTAATGTCCTTATGCTAGCTACTATTCTTGAGAACTATGGAAATCCATCACATTTAGGATGACCATTTAACTCATCATTCAAACGAGGACACCGTTGGTAATGACAGGAGGCACTTAAAACAATTCACATGTAATAATAGATCTAGAAGGGATATAAACTAGAATTAATACAGTTAAACTATCTAATGATATTGAAAATTTTTATGTAAAATAACTTTAGAGTAAAATTGCTCAGAGACCTAACAAAGGCAAAAAGTTCTAAAATGAAGAGCTGCTTTCTCTCCTTTTTAAATTCTGTACTGTCAGTGAAAACTATCCCAGTATTAAGCATTTTTGATTTGTTATTTTATTCTTTTTAAAATATTATTATAAGTGATTCATATATCCACATAAATATTATAGCAGATGTATTTTTCTCTTAATTTGAGTTCATCTGTAATAAGAAATTGAACCAACCAAAATACATTGGTATGGTTATATTTAAATATAACTACACTTTTAAAATAATAAAGCTGATTAATTTTAACTTTCATTCTATTGTTGAACAACGGATATGTTAGTCTGAACTTGGAGTCAGTAGTGCATTAATATCAAATTTCTGATTGTTTGAACCATTATGATTATTTACTTTGATATATTTTTTATTTCTCTATGAGTTAAATTGAATTTGTATGTCTGACAGCCAAGGCCTCCATAAACACTTTTAAAATAATAAAGCTGACTAACGTTAACGTCTTTTGATTATTGACTTCAGAAAGAGGAAAATATAATTATCTTTCACAGTCTATCCTAATACCTATACTACTTTCAATGTCTTCAGTGGATAGCTAAAAATTCCAATGTTAGCATAATTTACTAGCTAATTAAATTAGAATTTGTGTTGTTCCAAAATGATTTAAGAAATAGTAAAGGAATATTTACATTTAAGAGTACTAATGATTTAAAATAATTTAAAAGAAGCAAAAAGTAAGTAAAATGAAAGAGAAAAGATGGCCACTGGAATGATGAAAGAACATAAAATTTAGGTCATGAACTTATATCCACTTGGTAGAAGAAGTACATAAATATATCCCTAAGCTGTAGTAGTCAAACAAAAAAGCAGAAAACATAATCAATCCAACAGTCAGAAAGTCCATAAACTAAAATCAAAGCTACTAGTCATTAAGAGCACAGTCCTTCCTATATGGAGAATAGAGAAAAAATTCTTCCCAAAGAATACATGCTTTGACTTTCTATTTCTCCAAGATAAGTAATGTTATTTGCTTCATAATACCAGATAACAGTATTTTTCCTTAAGCTAGTGGTTCCAATACTAAAATATTAACAATTTCCTTTATTTATTTATTTTTCTTTTTTTATTATACTTTAAGTTCTAGGGTACATGTGCACAACGTACAGGTTTGTTACATAGGTATACACGTGTCATGTTGGTTTGCTGCACCCATTAACTCGTCATTTACTTTAGGTATTTCTCCTAATGCTATCCCTCCCCCTGCGCTACACCCCACAAGGATCTAGAACTAGAAATATCATTTGACCCAGCAATCCCATTACTGGGAATATACCCAAAGGATTATAAATCATGCTATTACAAAGACACATGCACACATATGTTTTTTTGTGGCACTATTCACAATAGCAAAGATTTAGAACCAACCCAAATGTCCATCAGTGATAGACTGGATTAAGAAAATGTGGCACATACACCCCATGGAATACTATGCAGCCGTAGAAAAGGATGAGTTCATGTCCTTTGCAGGGACACGGATGAAATTTCCTTTATTTTTAAAAATCATTCATTCAAGTAGTTTGCTTGCATACTGTTCATGTAATAGTTTCGTGTTTTAATTGTATGCTTCCTATATCTTATACAAAAGTGTGTGCAGATTGCAATGTGAAGTAAATATTAACTTCCATCAAATTGTTTAACAAGCAAGCACATGTGAAAGGCACAATATTTTAGAATGCAGACTTTAGTTCTTCCCACATAAGTATCTTTTTAAAAAATTTATAGGCCATTGTAGCCTTCTTTCCTATACTAGACACTATTTTTCTTATGTCAATAGCCTTAAGATTTAAAAATCTTAAGGTATGTTACACTAGAAATGGTGGTCCTAGGGGACTAAAGGGAAGGCAACCTTGGCCTGTGGATCTGGCATCTGTGGGTGTGAAATAGATTGTCCTATTTGTGTGGCCACGGTTGGCTTCTAAAGTAAAAATACTTTGGTGAATTTGAGTATGGCATAAAATGGACTTTTAACATGCATGCTAAAATCAAGACTAAATAGTTTTTATATTTATTTATTTACTTAATTATTAGTATTAGAGACAGAGTAATATGGTTTGGATCTGCGTTCCCACTCAAATCTCATGCTGAATTGTAATCCCCAGTGTTGTGGGCGGAGCCTGATGGGAGGTGATTGGATCATGGGGGTGGTTTTTCATGGTTTAACACCAGCCCCCTTGGTGCTGTCGTCACAATAGTGAGTTCTCATGACATCTGATTGTTTAAAGTGCGTAGCACCCCCACCCCTTCTCTTGTTCCTGCTCCTGCCGTGTGAGACATCTCACTCACCATTTGTCTTCTGCCATAATTGGAAGCTTCCTGAGGCCTCCCCAGAAACAGAAGCCACTGTGCTTCTCATAGAGCCTACAGAACCGTGAGCCAAATACAACTTTTTCTGTAAGTTTCCTAGTCTCAGGTATTTCTTTGTAGCAGTATGAGATGGACAATACACAGATTTCTGTCTGTTAACTAGGCTGGAGTGCATTGGTGGTGCGATCATAGCTCACTGTGATCTCAAACTACTGACTGAAGTGATCCTCTGGTGTGGCTGGGACTGCAGGCACACACCACCACACTCAGCTAATTTTTAAATTTTTTTGTAAAGAGAGGGTCTGTCTTGCTATCTTGCCCAGTTAGGTCTGGAACTCCTGGGCTCAAGCGATCCTCCCGCCTTGGCCTTCTAGTGTTGGGATTACAGGCATGAGCCACCATGCCTGGTCTTTAAACAGCTTTTAAAAATTATAGTGGCACAAGATGAATTGGAGAATAGGCAATCATCTGGTAAATTTGAAATAGACATAAATGTTGGAATTTAGGGACACCAATAAATATCCATATCCTCCTCTGGGTTTGAAATTAACTGAAATATAGATCAGGTTCTGAGACATAAAGATTAAAAAAAAAAGAATTTGTGGGTACCCTGTTCACTATTTGGGTGGTGGGTTTAACAGAAGCCCAAACCCCAGCATTATGCAATATACTCATAAAACAAATCTGCACATGTACTCCCTGAATCTAAAATCAAATAAAATAAAGAGAATGTGTCTTGACCGGTGGGCACAATCGAAGCTCCAGAAATGTACCACTGTGAATTAAACTTCCCTGACTTTGATAAGCTTGCTATGAGATATGTAGTATGTATCCTGAGAAGTGGGTACTCCAAAAAGGGAACTCAAAAGATTTGAGGATATATATGGCCTTATAAAGCAGAAAACTCCAAATAACAGAGCCTCAAACCAAATGAAGTTTCTATTGCTCTCATGTAGAAGAAATTTGAAGGCAGGCTGAACCAGAGCGAGTGTTGTGGTGCTGTGGTCACAGGAGAGTTGGACTCCATTGCTTACGAGTTGTTTGACCCTAGAAAATTACTTCCTGTTATGAGTCTCAGTTTCCTCATTTATAAAATAGGTGCAGACTTGCCAGCATTATAAAGATGGTAGGATTAAATAAGATAACTTATATAAGGCAACCATGTAGGTAGGCGGTGCATATTATTTAACTTTCAGAGTTATAGACAAACATTAGAAGGTAAAAAGTCTCTAAATTAAAAAAAAAAAAAAAGCAAAGATGAAACTAAAATGACAGAAAACAGAGCAGCAATTGCCAGAGTCTAGAGATGGGATTGACTATAAAGGACTGTGGGGAAAACTTCTGAGAGAACGAAATTGTTATATATCTTGATTTTGTGGTACTGATTATGCAACTGTACGTATGTGTCAAAACTCACAGAACTGTACACTAAAAAGGGTCCATTTACTATAAGTAAAAAAGTTTAATTTTTTAAAATGAGAAAAATACAAAGTAGGATCATAAAATAAGTTTGAAGATTCTATTGATTAATAGGCATATCCTAATGCATGCATAAATTGTACACAGAGATATACCTTGAATACTTATACATTTTATTCCTTGATGTGGAATAAACATAATTTACCTGAAAGACAGAATCATAGATGTTTAGATCTGGAGAAAACCTTATAAATCATATAGACTAACTGCATTAAAAGCTAAGAAACTTGAGGCCTATCAAGATGAGGTGATGAGAAAAATAAGAAAAGGCATAAGCTTTTTCTTTGGTTGCAGAGTGGTATTTAAAATCATGTTTTCTAATTTGCAGTCTTGTGCTTCCTGCCACATCATAATTTTATTTTTTAATAAAAGTTTCTTTTTATAAAACAAAAAAATTAATACTAGCATTTCAATTGCTGGGCACAGAACAGGATACTAAAGCATTTATCACTATTCTGAAATATATACTAAATGGAAATTATAGATATATTTGAAGTTGATTCTGAAGTTCCTGTAGTCACATGAGCACTAGAGTACCTATGTCATTTTAACTCTATGTGTGGTTGGGTGCCCACACTTTATTAAGCAATCTCTATAGCTTGGGTGTAAAAATTCTGGACCAGATGCCAAAGACCAGCATCCCGTCTTAGCTTCACCACCAGTCATCGCTCTAACCTCAGATAAATCTTACTCTCTTGAGCTTTTAATGTCCTCATTTGGTTTGGACTAGCTTTCCAAACAGTTATTAAGAGATCCCTTTGACAAACAAAATCTTCAACTAAACCCTAATATAATAAAGATAAAAGAAAACTTTTCCCTTTCAAGTAGGGAGGGGAGACTCTGGTCCTTCCCACTCAGCTTCCTCTCCTCATCCCACTGCAGGCGTACCTCAAGCTACTTCTTAGTTGTAGGGTGCCAGAATGCAGTTTTAAAACTCCTGGAGAGGATCATCTTTAAGGTTATTTTCTCTCTGATTTGTGAGACCAAAGGCAAAAGTTATTTTTTTCCCTTAGCTGTAAGATTGGAAATCACAGATATTATGTGAGACATTTTTGGTGCAATTGTACTTATTTCATTGAAACTTTAATCTTTGTCTTTGAAAAATGAATTAAAGTACAAAAAAAGAAGAGTGACATCTTTGCAGTAAATCCAGATTGTAGAACATAGCCAAAAACCTTAAATCAGTGTTAGAAATGTGTGCATATTGGAGCTATGGTACCTTGGGCTAATACTTCCAGCAACATTGCTACTGTAGTTTTAGTATATCCAGCATTATTTCAATAGGATACTTTGGGAGGGCCTGTCAAGTGCCAGGAAATTTGGTGAATATTAGTGAAATAATACTTTCTATTGCCTGATTGCCCTTGATCAAACACATGCAAAGAATGGGTAGTAAGGGACACATGAATATGTGTTCTGTGGTGGTAATAAAAAGGTAGAGTAAAGTTCAGTGCAAGAACACAGTGGAGAGAAACTTCAAATAATGTTGATGGTATAATGAAATGGTGAAAAGCAAATGTCATGGAGCTAAAGGGTAGCACCTTGATATTCCAGGGTTGTTTAGGCCCAGTTGCTCAAGTCATTGACCACAAAATAGCTTTTATTTGTTCAGAAAGAGGAAAAACACTGATCCCTTAATGGTCTTTTGCTACTTATCTGGGAAAACTGTCACTGCCATCAATGTTTCAATACATATGAAAGTGGTAGGAATGGGGTACCGGGAGTTCCAATTTAAATAAGTATCTGTACTTTTTGGATACAAGCAAGAGGCAGCAACAGAGAGAACCCAAAACACAGTGGTTCAAGCAAAACAGATGTAAGAAACCTGGAGGAGGCTGCTGAGTCAATCAGGAGCCCATATGCTTTCTGCATTGTTGCTCTGTTATTCCTTAAATTTGTCCTAGATTGTCTGGTGGATACTGGCTCAACACCAAGTTTATTTTCTAGACTGGGAGATGTGGGACAGAGAATTAGAGGGCAAGTGATTTTCTCTTTCAAAGAGGGGAGACTGAAGTTGCACATGTAATTCCAGTTAAAATACCATTAGAAAGAAACCAGTCACCTGATCACACATAGCTGCAAGAAATGCTAGGAAATGTAGTCTCTAGCTGAGTAGCTACCTCTTCAAAAGGAGAAGGGTGTCCCTTACAGGAAGGAAGAGAGAAAGGGGATGTATAGATAAAAGTCTCTGCCACTGCATGTAAACCCATTGTGTGATGAAATTTCATTTTGCAATACAGGATATAGTTTCATGATAATTTAATAAAATAAATTGAGAGCAAATGAAAGGAAATATTCGTGAGGGGGGGATCACTTACTTTGCAGCATGATAATTATAAATAGAAGGCAATAAAATCCTAAGACTGATGTCATCTTAGTTTAGAGTCCCTTTGAATCATGTTCAGGGTGCAGGATCCCCTTCCACTCAAATTTGTCGGGTTCTTGTAGTTTAGAGAGCAGCTGGTTAAGTCTTTGCAAAATCTGATGAAGATAAAGGAAATCAATTTGGTTTTATTTTCATCAGACTTCTTTGACAAGATGATAATTATACAACATCTGTAGAATTGTTTCTTACATTTTTCATTTTGTTCAAATTCCAACACATCAAATTCCAGTGCTTTTTGAGATTACAGGAGGTAAATTCAATCTATCAGGAAAAGTCTGTGTGTTATCAATATTTGCCTATGGGGATACTCCCAGTACTGTCAACTTTGGATTAGAAGCCTAGAAGTTGTATGTCCAACTTGGCACCAACACAGGGTGCCCCTGAACAACTTGCTCCAAGCTTTTGACATTTATTTTGTAGTACAGCTAATGATATATATTTAGTCTATGAGAAAGTTTCATAAATTAAATAAACTTAGTATTTCAAAAGTCTTATCTGAGAATTAAATACAGTAATTTTATGGGAGTTTTAATAACCTTTTGGGGTCAGATTTGAAAACAGTAATAAATGCCACAAACTTACCACTCTCACAAAGTCCTTTTCTCAAATTCCTGAGTTAGACTCCTACAGAGTCACATTGTTTGCATTTGAAAGATCATATGCTGACTTTGCCTATGGAGCTTTTGCTTAGAGTTGAGAACATTTTTGCAGCTGGGGTGAACCTATAGTTTGCTGGGGAAAATCAACATGAAGCAATTGATCACTCATCCAAAAATAAGAATTCTAACAGAAAGAGGTGGTAACTGCAAAAAGAGCATGCTGGCATCAAATAAAAAATATGTAGAAAAAACATTCTGCTGATACAGAATGATTTTAAAATAAATTCTTTGTGTTTGGGGCTCATTTTTCTTTACTTTCTTATTAAACAGATTAATTTTGTTTTCCTGAATAAAAATGAATCATATCTCTAAAGGACTGAAATCCTGCTGTTTGTTCTCCATATGAAATTATCCTGTGGAATAACATGGCATGCTGCTCTGGAAGTTATCTATGGGATTTCTTAGCTTAAGATCAAAGTTCTGTGATTGAAAGTTAGAAAAAGTAATTCTTTTTGTTATTAATATTTTTGTTTTAACTTATTTTTTAATTAACAAATAAAAATGGTATATATTTTTTGGTATATAACATGATGTTTTGATATATGTATACTTTGTGGATTGGCAAAATCAAGCTGATTAACATACACATTACCTAACTATGTATTCTTTTTTTGTGGTGAAAATACTTTAAAATCTACTCTCAGCAACTTTCAAGTATACAATACATTGTTATTAACTATAGTCACCATGACCTCTATTCCTATCCCCTAGAAATCACATTTATTGTCTGCTTCTATGAGCTCTGCTTTTTTAGACTCTATATTTATATTTGTCTCTTTGTACACAACTTATTTCACTTCACATGATGATTTTTCCAGGGTCATCTATGTTGCAAAGGACAAGATTTCCTTTGTTTTTAACGCTGAATAGTATCCCACTCTGTGTATGTGTGTTTGTGTGTCTGTGTTCGTGTGTGTATAAAGCACATTTTCTTTAGCCGTTCATCCATTGAAGGATATTTAGGTTAATTCCATACCTTGGCTATTGTGATAAAGTGTTGATGAACATAGAATTACAGATATCTCTTCAACATATTGATTTTGTTTCCTTTGAATTTGGATCATATGTTAGAATTATGTTTAATTTTCTGAGGAATTATCATACTGTTTTGCATAATGGCTGTACTAATTCATATTCCCATCAATGGTGTGCAAGGGTTTCCTTTTGTCCACATCTGCCTCAATGCTTATTAGCTCTCTCTCTTTTCTTTATTAGTCATTCTAATAGACGTGAGAAGATAATTCATTACAGTTTTAATGTGCATTTCCCTGGTGATTAGTGATGTTGAACTTTTTTTATCTGCCATTTGTATGTTTTCTTTTGAAAAATACCTATTTAGGTCCTTTTCCCATTTTTAAAATTTGGGTTTTTTTTAAATTACATTGTTTAGTATTTTGATTATTAACTCCTTGTCAGATGTATGGTTTGCAAATATCTTCTTCCATTTCGTAAGTTGTCTCTTCATATTCTTGATTTCTTTGCTTTCTAGTTTGAAATAATCCTATTTGTCTATTTTTCTTGTGTTGCTTGTGATTTTTATGTCAAATTTTTAAAAAATCTATGTCCAGACCAATGTCATGGAGCATGGAGATTTTCCCCTATGTTTTCTTCTGTTAGTTTATAGTTTCAGGTCTTATGTTTAAGTCTATAATCTATTTTGAGTTGATTTTTGTATATGGTACAAGATAGGGGTTGAATTTTATTCTTCTGAATGTGGATATCCAGAATTTCCAACTCTACGAAAAACTGTTGGAACTAATTAATGATTTCAGGAATATTTCAAGATGCAAAATCAACAACAAAAATTAGTAGTGTTTCTACACACTAAGAATAAACTATGCAAAAAAGAAATTGAGAAAACAATCCCATTAACAATACCTACAAAAAATACTTAGAAATACATTTAACCAAGGAGGTGAAATATTTGTATGCCAAACTATAAGACATTGATGAAAGAAATTGAAGAAGATGCAAATAATGGGACGATATCCCATTTTCATGCACTGGAAAAACTAATATTGTTAAAATGTTCATGCTACCCAAAATGATCTACAGATTCAACAAAATCTCTATCAAAATTCCAAGGACATTTTTTTACAGAAATAGAAAAAAAAACCTTAAAATTTATATGGAACCACAAAAAGTCTGAATAAACAATAACTTATGAAGAAAAAAAAATAAGCTGAAGGTACTATACTACCTAATTTGAAAACATACTACAAAGCTACAGTAACCAAAACAGTATTGTATTGGCATACAACAGACACATAGATCAACAGAACAGAAAAGAGAATGCAGAAATAAATCTATGCTTTATGATTAATTAATTTTCAACAAAGATGCCAAGAACACACTATGGGGAAAGAACAGTCTCTTCTAGAAAGAGTATTTCTTAATCATTGAACATCATATATTCACAGAAAATTTTCTAGTAGTTGAATAAATGAATAATTATAAATCCAATCGTTAATTTTTCTTAACGATTTATTTAATTATTGTATCTGCAATACAATAATTCTTAAATATTTGCTAAAATCTGATCCCAGTATATAAACTAAATCTGAAAATCTATGTCCTTAGTAGATATTTTCAAAGCAATAGATAAGATGCAATTTAGTAAACATTAAAAATTGACCAAATTTCTGTTTTCTCTTTTATTGTTTGGCATCATTGAGGACTCTTTCAAATTGAATTTTTTTTTTTTTTTTTTTTTTTAGACAGAGTCTCGCTCTGTTGCCCAGACTGGAGTGCAGTGGCTGGATCTCAGCTCACTGCAAGCTCCGCCTCCTGGGTTTACGCCATTCTCCTGCCTCAGCCTCCCGAATAGCTGGGACTACAGGTGCCTGCTACCTCGCCCGGCTAGTTTTTTGTATTTTTAGTAGAGACGGTGTTTCACCATGTTAGCCAGGATGGTCTGGATCTCCTGACCTCGTGATCCGCCCGTCTCGGCCTCCCAAAGTGCTGGGATTACAGGCTTGAGCCACCGCACCCGGCCTGTCTTTTTCATAGTCAAATCTGTTGCTCTTTTGATTTCTCCCACTGAATTTTACCTTAGTGTCCTTTCTATTCAAAGTTAGTAAAAAGTAACTGGTATTTTCTTCTTCTTTCTTCTCCTTCGCCTTTCTCTCCATCTCCTTCTTCTTCTACTTTTGAGACAGATCTCACTCTTTCGCCCAGGCTGCAGTGCGTGTCATGATCTTCTCTCAGGGCAACCTCCGCCTTCTAGGCTCAAGGCATCCTCCCACCTCAGCCTCCCAAGTAGCTGGGACTACCTGCATGCCCCACCACACCTGGCTAATTTTTTTATTTTCTTAAAAGACAGTGTTTTACCATGTTTTTTAGGCTGGCCTCAAACTCCTGAGCTTAAGCAGTGCTTCTGCCTCAGCTTCCCAAAGTGCTGGGATTACAGATGTGAGCCACTGTGCCCGGCACTTATATTTTGTTCTAATATTTTAGTTTTACATAAATTTTTATCACTTGGAGTTTATTTTGGTGTATGATATGAGGAGATGACCTAAAATGATGTTTCCCCCAAGAAGCTAATTGTCTCAAAACCATTTACTGAAAGTAATTTTTAAAAATTGATTTTACCACTTAGTAATATGTACTGTACTATTAAAATTCATATTACATAATTAAATATTTTTAGTGTCCATTCTGTTTTATAGATATTTTTACTTTTACATCAATCTAAAACTCTTATAAGTGTTCTAATATACATTTGAGCTACTTTTATTTCTTTTTAAAGAAAAAATTCATGTGAAATTTCTGGAGGTCCATGTTAATACACACACACATACACACACACACACACACAAACACAAAGAGAAATTTTCCTAACATATATTTTTGCTCAGGTCCACAGCCTGAGGCACACTATAATGGGTCTTTGCCATTTCCCATTACCTTAGAGGATTGCAGAAAGTTCCACATCTGAACTGCTCCCTCAGTCTCGCCTGTCCTTTGTTTTATACTTTTATTTTAAAAATAAAAACTGAGCTATTTCATGAGCCTCTTCTAGAACTCGAAAATTTATACTGCTTTGAATTTGCTGAGATACTTTCACTTCTCATCCTGAAGATGGACAAGCTCTACTTCCTCCTATGGCCTGAAGATATAGTGAGGTTAGGGCAGAAGTAAATATGGATTCTAGGTAAAAAGTCCTACCAACACATGCACACGTATGTTTATTGCGGCACTATTCACAATAGCAAAGACTTGGAATCCACCCAAATGTCCATCAGTGACAGACTGGATTAAGAAAATGTGGCACACATACACCATGGAATACTATGCAGCCATAAAAAAGGATGAGTTCGTGTCCTTTGTAGGGACATGGATGCAGCTGGAAACCATCATTCTCAGCAAACTATCGCAAGAACAGAAAACCAAATACTGCATGTTCTCACTTATAGGTGGGAATTGAACAATGAGATCACTTGGACACAGGAAGGGGAACATCACACACTGGGGCCTGTTGTGGGGTGGGGGAAGCGGGGAGGGATAGCATTAGGAGATATACCTAATGTAAATGACAAGTTAATGGGTGCAGCACACCAACATGACACATTTATACATACGTAACAAACCTGCACGTTGTGCATATGTACCCTAGAACTTAAAGTATAAAAAAAAACTCACAAAAATAAGTCCTACCAAATGCAGTACTGATGTTATATTTTACTATGTTTATCAGTTATTGACCCATGTTTAAATTTTCCTCTGTTTTATGGAATTAACTACATGGTCTTCCCATGCTCATGGGTGTCTTACACTATGCAACGTTAACCACAAAGTTGGGGCATTCCTAGCTGCTATTACCTGCTATTTCACCTTCTAATTTTACTAGTTGGCTCCCAAATATGAAAATGAACCAGCACTACTCTATACTTTCATCACTGCCATTGTTGTTTTCGGGTACCCAAAATAAAATCTTGACTACTATTACTTAGGAGATAAAAATCAATTGCATGTCAACCTATATTGAACTTTCTGTAGGATATCAAATCATATTCTCTTTTAAGAAGGATACATTCATTTAAATTAGTATTCTGCCTGTGTAGTCTAAAAGAGAGACACAGAAAACAAAGTATTTGTAAACATATTCTGTAATTTCAAATGAAATAAAGTACTTTATCAAGCCTAATTTGCAAACGATTATTAGTAACAATTGGACTTTTGAATGAACAAGACTCAAACCCAAAAACTATATAAGATAATAAAAATATCCACTGCATATAATCTTTGATAACTTCAAATGGTAAATAATTATGTAGAAAAAAGGACCAAATCAGTTTTTAAAAAATTGAAAATTGACAAATTATATCAGTATATATTTATGGGGTACAAAGTGAGGTTTATGACTTATGAATACAATGTGGAATAATTAAAGTTAATAAACAGATTCATAAACTCAAACACTTGTCTTTTTCTGTGGTGAGAACATTTGTATTTTACTCTTACTCATTTTGAAAAGTTAAATTATTTTAAATTAATTTAGAAACAATGGGTATATACACTTTAATTTTCTAGGTTGGAAATTGCAAAAATGAGGTATGTAATAGAGTTTTGTGACTTTTAAACGTTTGGAAACTCAGTTTAAAGTAGTGATTTTTTTTGTCTAAACCATGTATCTGAGAATATTACAAGTATGATTTTATTTTATTTAAAGTAAAGCTTGGTTAGTTTTTCATGATAACAATGATTTTCATAAGGGAGAAATAAGAGAAAAAGTGCATGAAGGGTCAACTCCCCAAAATTTTTAATCTAAATGATTCAAAGTCTAAGTATAACATTTTAACATGATCTTAAGCATTCAAGATTTATCAAGGGCTTCATATTATAGGCCTGAGAACACGACATTTTCCATTACTTATCTTCAGAGATGATCTAATGTTTTGTCTTGTTCCAAACAAATGTGTATGGAGAAAAAACTGGAAATCTCTCATAACAAACCCCACATGGAGTTATTGCTAAATCTCTTAAAATGAAGCATTCATATTTTTTGTTATGAAATTATAGCATCCTCTGATTAAAGAATTCAACACAAATGTGTATTTCTTTACATGACTTTCTGATTTCATATTGCTTATTTCAGGGTGAAACTGAGCAGACATGATGAAAACAGAACAGTTGCAGCTCAGCCTTTGATTCATTTCCAGTGGTCATTATTATTCAGGCATGGGATGGATTACAAATGACCGCATCTTTCCACATGTTACAATCATTAAAAAATTTATATGAAACTTGAATCGCTCTGTAAAATCCGAAGATGGGAATCTATAGTTAAATGAATGTGGTCTAGAAATGAACCTGGGTTTTTAAAGTTAAATAATAAAAAAGGTACACTATAAAAGATTAATTATCAAAGCATTCTGAATCTTCATGGGCTAATCTTCTGTGAGTTGGAGAACGGTTTTGGGTTCTTTCACAAAGTTTCCTGTTAATTTACACTGACATTAAATTTTTAATGCCAAGGACTTTTCTCAGCATTTTAAAGGTGAAATGGAAAATATTGCATCAATTATATGAATGAACTCTGAGGGACCACTGTAGCTTTTAAGTTAAGAAAGTTGAAGGAGTCCAAGATTTATAAATGCCTCATTAGAGAGGATCAAGGGTTTATATCTTCTAATTGGTCCAGAAGAGCTTCTGGATTTTTGTCATCTAAATGGCATCAAGCTTTGTTAAAGCTTGATTAACTGCTCAATTATAAAAAATCATTTTGATTCTGAAATGTTCTTTTATAAATTCAAAAGGGTTGAGATAGAGTAAAATAAAACACTGCATAGTTATTATTAATCATTTAGTATTATATGAGTATATTTTTTCAGTTAGAGATAGTTGATTTCTAGAAAATACTGGAAACATTTTCATTGCCATGTTATTGATAAATGTATTTAAGAATATTTTACAGATTTGAATTATTTGTGGTGATTTTCATGTTGACAATGTTTAACTCCCCATAATTTGACCAGGAGCCTTTCAGAAATATTTTGAATCTGTGTAACTCTCTGGAATGGCCTTTCTTTCACGTGTTTGAATTTTGAGCATCCTGCCAAGGGTGTATCCTTAAGGAATTTAGTCTTGTAGTCTCATCTGTGTCTTCCTAGTGTTCCTTGAGCTAGGGTTCTAAAATTCTATTACCAGGAAAGATATCAGACGCAGTGGGTCACACTGGGGTTTAAAAATGACACATGAGTATCAGTCACAGCAACTGCCACTTTGAATCTTATATGAAGGGTGAGATAACAACCTGGAAAATACCAGCCATCCATTTTCAGGCCGTCCTGCGCATTTTCTAAGAATTATTCTATAATTTCTCTGTAGTGACAAGAATACCAGTTCATATAAGCATCCTGCATAACAAAGTAGTAGAGTCTGGTAGCTCATGAAATATATTTTTTTAAACTTATAAGACAATATTTAACAGCAGCTGCTATTAGTATATTGAATGTCTCAAAATCTTTCTTAAAATGTGAAGCTTAAATGCTTCAGCTTCAGGAGTTTTTCTGCTGATAATTTGATGTTTTGACTTTTATTTCCCAAACTGATTCTTAGAGATTTTGTTGAGCTTCTTGGCTGAATAGTTTTATTCCAGAGGAGCTTTTGCATGGTTTTGGATTTAGAAATATTATACATACTTTCACTTTATTTGATAGGACTTGGTTTGTGATACTTAACAACTTACATCTTTATAATAAATACTATTTAATTATATGGAACCATGGATATGCCGTCTCCTAGATATCAGGTTGTAAGGCAAAGGAAAATGGAGGCACATTTTGTTGGTGTTTGTAAAGAACCATCATTCCGGCAAGAAGTAATGCTTTAAGTTGATGACTGCAAAACTAAAAGGCCATTGAGAAAACACAAGCTTGATGATATGACACAAATGTGCCAAGCCAATGCAATAACATCGCTGCACACATGAAGTCTGAACGTTTGAGCAGGCATTATCACAGTTGGTAAAATTGCCATAGATGAAATGATTAGAAGGGATTATGGGCAGTCCAGAGAAATAAAATTAAAATGAAAGGACTATAAACATTAGGATTTAATCCTGTGGTCCCAAGTATAAGCCAAACAGTAACCAGGCAAAATCGTGAAATTATTGTGGGGAAAAACAATTTATCTACAATGCATGTGTGTTTTTTTAGTACAAGCCCCAGAATAATAGATATTTTTCTTCAAATGGAAACAGGCCTACCAATGGAAAATCGTTGACTTGAAGAAAGGAAACATACTGTGTAATGCATGAACACTATGTTTATGTAGTGATAGTTAACACTAGACAACATTTGAGTTTTGATTCAGGTAATGAGATTTGTATAATTTATATTTCAAAAGAACAGGGACAGGCAAAGAAGCAGAAGTCTGACCCACCTAATTTTAAGTTTAGTCAATTTTGAAAATATCTGTTTAATATTAAGAAACAAGATTTAAGTTTCTTTAAAATACTTAACTTACAGCTAAGTAGCTGTGATTGTAACAGAATTATATATCTTATTTTTGCTGGGTATTGTCATCTAAACAATATTTATAAAACCTGTGATCAATAGCAAAGAGTTTCATTTGGAATTATTTTCCTCATTATGCATTTATACTTTCTTAAGTCAGAAAAATATTCTAAAGTTAAGAGATATTTTGTACAGTAGGAAGCTTAGTGACAATGAACATTCCTAGGATTTTAGAGATCTGTGTTTGAATCTGATATCTGCCACTATCTGTGTGATCTTAATAAGTCTTTAGCCTTCTGAACCTCAATTTATTCATTTGAAAGTGTTTGATTGGATCTCTAAGGACTCTTTTTGTTTAAAGTTCTGTTTAGATTTCTCATGATTTAGAACTGCTGACTTTTCAACATAAGTATGAAGGCATGACTCTTTTTTTTGGTAATTCTTAAACTATTAAGAGAAAACTTTCAAATAGTTGGATGTGTCTTGTAAATTAGAGAGACAGATAAAAGTGCTTTGTTACTTTGCCAGCCTTTACCTCCATGGTCCTTATTTGGACTTAATAGAAGCAAAGAAGTTTTTATAAACTTCTTTGTCGCCCAGGCTGGAGTGCAGTGGCGCAATCTTGGCTTACTGCAAGCTCCACCTCTTGGGCTCACGCCATTCTCCTGCCTCAGCCTCCCGAGTAGCTGGGACTACAGGCGTCTGCCACCATGCCTGGCTAATTTTTTGTATATTTAGTAGAGACGCGGTTTCACCGTGTCTCCATTTCTTTCCTTGAGACAGATAAGAACATGAAGCCATACATGATATTTTTTATTTCATTTTTTATTATTTTTTTAAACCCAGGTGTCCTTTACTCTCCAAAAGGTCAGGATTATTTGGCCTTCTATCATTTGAAATCTCTGGATATATGCTGTTAGGAAGTCTAGATAAACAGTGTAAAAAAGCTTTAGGATTATATAAGAGAATTGAAGAAGATGTAGAGGCCAAATGTATCAGAAACTTAAATTCCAGTGAAAGATATGGACACTTGTGTCCCTTTTTGGTTAAGAAAAATTATATTATCTTCAAGTCAACAGTTAGGTATAATAAGTTTGTAGGACTTGAAAGACAAACTTTGCTTTGAATTGGATTGGGACTGAGGTAAAGGAAATTAAAAGGCCAAGTTTGATTTCTGTGGGAAACAAGTCTGATTCTTAGTGCCAAATTGGACTCAGTGAGAGAAATGAAAATGTACATTTTTCTCCTGGTTTATAGATTACTGAAATTTGATGAATGATCAATTGCTAGAAAAAAAAATACTAAGCAAAGAAAAAAATTCCAAGTTTCATATATTTTGAAAGTGATATTTTAATTTGTCAAATTTATCAGTACATAAAAGAAGCTATTTAGACTAAAAATCGAGTGAATTCTTACAAAATAATAGGTAAATCATGGCCAAGAAAATGAATGCTGTTGAGAATAAAGAATGAGCTAAAAGCCCATTAAAATATGAAACCTCTAAAGAAGGCAAGCCACATTAAAAAAAGAAAAAATGTTTCCAAACCACAAATAGGATGTTCCAGAGGAAAGTCTCAGAAGTGCAGTGAGAGTGATGAGTCAAAATATGACTGGTAGATTTTTCTGCACAGTTTTTTTTCAGTTAATTGTAAGATACTGACCCATGTGGCTATTGGAAATTTTTTTTTTTTTTTTTTTTTTTTTTTTTTTTTTTTTTTTTTTTTTTTTTTTTTTTAGGTGGGATTTTGGGATTGAAGGTATGGAACTGTTTCCTTATAGAGTAGAAGATAAGCACTCTGAGGCTGAGGAAATGGAACTTCCTCAAAGAGGCCTTCATTGGAGGAGAGGTAGCAGTGGGTATTAGAAATGAAAAACGTTGGCCGGGCGCGGTGGCTCAAGCTTGTAATCCCAGCACTTTGGGAGGCCAAGACGGGCGGATCACGAGGTCAGGAGATCAAGACCATCCTGGCTTAACACGGTGAAACCCCGTCTCTACCAAAAAAAGACAAAAAACTAGCCGGGCGAGGTGGCGGGCGCCTGTAGTCCCAGCTACTCGGGAGGCTGAGGCAGGAGAATGGCGGGAACCCGGAAGGCGGAGCTTGCAGTGAGCTGAGATCCGGCCACCACACTCCAGCCTGGGAGACAGAGCGAGACTCCGTCTCAAAAAAAAAAAAAAAAAAAGAAAAAAAGAAATGAAAAATGTATTTTTTTTTTTTTTTTTTGAGATGGAGTCTCACTTTGTCCCCCAGGCTGGAGTGCAGTGGTGCAATCTCGGCTCACTGCAAGCTCTGCCTCCCGGGTTCACGCCATTCTCCTGCCTCAGCCTCCCGAGTAGCTGGGACTACAGGAGTCCGCCACCACGCCCGGCTAATTTTTTGTATATTTAGTAGAGACGGGGTTTCGCCGTGTTAACCAGGATGGTCTGGATCTCCTGACCTCGTGATCCATCCCCCTCGGCCTCCCAAAATGCTGGGATTACAGGTGTGAGCCACCACGCCTGGCCTGGAATATTTTTATAAGGAATTTTCCCAGTGTTCTCAAACTGCCATCTTGACTTATAGCTGATAAAATTATAATTTTGAGAAAAGCCCACTTTTCAGTAGTAAGAGTAAATAAATACTTCGAAATAAAATACCATTGTTGTCTTTGTATTGCTTTGTCTTGAGTATATATTGTTGGCATTATTCTAGATGTATTAAAAAACAACTGGACCTTTCAAGAGTCATCTTTTTTTTTCTGAGGAGATGAATACAAATACCTCTTGGAACACAAGTCTTATGTTTTGTGGCCTACATACTATAGTATTGCCTCAAGTTATATGAACCGGGACAAAACACATTTTGTTGAAATCCTTCAAATTTGTGAGAAATGTAAGCACATAAAAGAAGAGACCTGTCTATGTCATCACACTATTCTGTCTGTCAGAATATTTAATCACCATCATGTAACCTATGTTAAGATTCTAAAATGGAATGAATGATCGAAAAGAGTTTTTAGCTGACTCTGGAAGTGAAGATATTTGTCAAACTCCTTCTCCTATTTGCTTCTCTGTATTCAGGAGATAGTAGCAGTCTGACTGTAGAGGAATTTCATATGAATAGAATATTAGCCTATGTGATTGAAAATTGACCAATTTTAAATCCACACAAATCTTGGGTGAAAGAAATACAGGCATAAAGCCCTTTGAATCCTTATTATCTGATAACTACCTCCTCAAAAGGACACCAATCTGAAGACCCTAAGAACAGATCTATAATATACTAAAACTTACGGTGTGCAGCGATGCTTAGAGGGAAATATATAGCTATTCATGCTTATATTATGAAAGACGAAAGATCTCAAATCAATAACCCAAACTTCATCTTAACTAGAAAAATGAGAACAAACAAACAAACAAAAAGCCTAAATAAAGCAGCAAGGAAATAAAAGTTAGGGCAGACATACATGAAATGGACAATAGAAAAACACACAAGAAAATTAGCACAACCAAAAGTTGTTTCTTTGAAAAGATTAACAAAGTTGACAAACCTTTGGCTAGACTGATCAGAAAAAAAGAGAGGTGACTTAACCTACTAAAATCAGGAATAAAAGTGATATAATGTGATGTTTCAATATATATTTACGCTGCATAATGATTAAATCAAGCTAATTAACAAATCTATCATATATCAAAATCTCACATTGTGCCCCATAAATATATAGCTATTACTTGTCAGTTAAAAATAAGAAATAAAAATAAAGATACAGAAAAAATTAAAAAGAATTAAAAGAGGAAATATTACTATTAACTCTACAGAAATAAGAAAGAATTATAAAGTAATAGTATAAATATTTGTATGTCAATGCAAGAGACAGTGTAATGGAATGAACTAATTCCTGGAAAAGGTAAACTACTGAAACTAATGCAAGAGACAGTAGAAGTCTTAACTGATCTGTAACAAGCAAAGAGATTGAATTAGTTAAAATAAATAAATAAATTAATTTATTAATTAATAAAATAAAACAGAAAAACCAAAACCAAACTTTTTCACAAGAAAAGCACAGGCCCAAATGGTTTATTTGGTTAATTCTTCCAAAGATTTAAAGAATAACACCAATTTTCACAAACATTTCCCCAAAATATAAGAATAGGTAACACTTCCTAACTCATTTAATGAGGCTACTATTACCATTTTAACAAAACTAGAGATGTCACAAGAAAAAACTATAGGCCAATATATCCTACAAGTATACATGCAAAAATCATCAGGATAATAATAGCAAACAGCACCAACAAAATAAATTTGGATTATACATGATGACCAAGTAGGATTTAGCTCAGAAATGCAATGTTGATTTAACATGCAAAAATCAAATGATGTAATATATCATGTTAGTATGTTACAGGACAAAACCCACCTAAAATTATCTCAAAATATACTGAGATAGCATTTAACAAAATCCAACAATCTTTTAAGATAAAAACGCTCAACAAGCTAGTATTGGAAAACTTTATCAACCTAAGTGCATCTATGAAAAACTCATAATTTACATCACAAATTATAAAAGACTGAAAGCTTTCCCACTAAGATCAGGGACCAGACAAGGATTTCTAATTTCATCGCTTCTATTAAACATTGTACTGAAGGTTCCAGTTAGAGCAGTTAAGCAAGAGGAGAAATCAAAGGCATTCAGATTTAAAAAAAGAAATAAAACTATCTGTATTAGCAAGTGACATGTGTGTTACGTACAGAAAATCCTAAGGAATACACACGCAATTATTAGAGGTAATAAATGAATACAGCAAGTTGCAGAATACAAGATCAATATATAAATATAAATATCACTGTATTTTCATGCAATATCAATGAAGTATCTGAAAACAAACATTTAAAAAGAAATTCCATGTACAATAACATCAAGAAGAAAAATGTACTTATGAATAAATTTTTAAAATAAGTTTAACACTTGCAAATTAAAAACTATAAAACATCATTAAAATAAATTAAAGATTTAAATAAATGAGAAGACATTCAATGTTCACAGATCAGAAGATTTCATATTGTTAAAATGGCATTGTGCTCAAAAGACATATAGATTTAATATAATCTTCCATCAAAATCCCAGCTTTTTTTTTTTTTTTGCCGAAATGGACAAGCTGACCTAAAACTCACATGGAAAAACAAGGGACCCAGAGTAGCCAAAACAATCTTGAAAAAGATGAAAAGCTGGAGTACTCACACTTCCAATTTCAAAACTTACTACAAAGTTACAGTAATCAAAACAATGTGATATTGGCAAAATAATAGATATACTGATTGAGGGAAGAGAATTGAGAGTCCAGAAATAAATCCTTAAATTTGTAGTCAATTGCTTTTGACAAGGGTGCTAAGAAATACAATGGAAAGAATTTTTTTTTCAATAATTTATGCAGGGACCATTGTATACTAACATGCAAAAGAATACATTTGAACTCCTGTGTTATATCATATTCAAAAAGTAACTCAAAATTCTTCATAAACCAAAATGTAAGAGCTAAAATTATAAACCTTAGAAGAAAATAGAAGCATAAATACTGGTGATCTTGGATTAGGCGAGGTCACAAATATAAGACCAAAAGCACATGCAAAAACAACAAAATAGGTAAATTAAGCTTCATCATTTGGAAATGCATCCAGAATACATGAAGAATGCTTACAACTCAAGAATACAAAAAATAAAACTCAATAAAAAATGGCAAAAGGGGTCTTCTCCAAATAAAAAATACAAATTTGCAATAAGCTCATAAATAGATGCTCAACACCATTAGTCAGTAGTTAAATGCAAATCAAAACCACAAGAAGACACCACTCCACTTTTACTATAATGGACAATGAAAGTAAAATAGATGAACAATGAAAATGTTGATGGGGTGTGGAGAAACTGAAATCCTCATGCAGGGAGTGAGTGTAGATCCTTTAGTAATAGCTCGGTAGGTTTTTTTGTTTGTTTGTTTGTTTGTTTTTTTAGGTAAAGCAATGTTTATATTTATGCCAATATTTCCCTCCCTTCTTTCATACATTCCTTGGTTCCTCTCTTTTTTTCTTCTTCTCTTCCTCTTCTTTCCTTTTGGTCAATGTTTAATTGAATTTTGGAATCAAAATATGCTTGCTATAATAGACTAGAGAATTTTTCTTTTCTATATTTCAGAATAATGATAATTATAAAGTATTTGTTCTTTAAAGTTGGAATAAAATACAGCTATAAAAACTATCTACACTGATAAAAAATGTATACTAGGCCTTTATATTTCCAATCTCTTCTGTGATTTTCAGTTTGGTCTACTTTTTCTTAAGTAATTTTGTTTTGTTTATTCTTTCTACCTCTTTTCTATCTCTTTCAACTTCATTTTTTCTTTTATTAGTGCTATTATCTTTTTGTATTTTGTATTTTGGTTTATTATCTCATTTTTACTTTTTTCCTAAATATTTGTTATTTTTATTTGACAACAAATTCATTTCAGCTATAAATCTTTATGTGAGCCTTATTTTAGCGGCATCCCATACATTTAGTGTGAGTCTTTAAATTATTTTCTAGACAGTTTGTAATTTCTGTTTTTCTCTCTAAGTCAGAAAATTTTCAATTTATATATTTTATAAATTTATATATTTTCAATTTATATGTTATATAAAATTTTATTAGCGCACGATCAAATAATAAGACCTATGAAATATCTCCATTTAAAAATTTTTAGAATTTTAAGATTGTGACCTGTTATAAAGATAATGCATATTTTTAAGTTCTATGAATATAAGAATGTATGTTCTCTGCTTCTTATGCATATTTATATATATGAACTATATACATATATATAAAAAATACAAATGCTCCATAAACTTATGGTGGAGTTACACCCCAATAAAATCATGGTAAATTGAAAATAACATTAAGTAAAAAATGTACTTAACCTACTGAATAGCATAGCTCAGTCTAGCCTATCTTAAGCATGCTCAGAACACCTAGTTTACAGTTGGCAAAACTGTCTGGCAAGACAGTAACACTGTAGAATATGGGCTGTTTACCCTCATTATTGTATGTCTGACTGGGAGCTGTGCCTCCTGCAGCTGCCCAGCATCTTGAGAGAGCGTCATACTGCATATTGCTAGTCCAGGAAACGATCAAAATTCAAAACTCCAGTCACAGCCTCTAATGAATGTGAATCATTTTCGCACCATCATAAAGCTGAAAACTCTCAAGTCGAACGCTTGTAAGTTGGGGACTGTCTATATTTTGAGTCAGTTAAATTGATTAATTGACTAATTATATTCTTAATGATGTTTGATGTTATAATGTCTCCATATTTCTATACATTAGTGTTAAATTTCACTTTGATATTATCTCACTATTAATATCTAATATTTACTGTGTAATTGTGATTTTGTTTGCATTCTTTCATTCCTTTATTTACAATCTTTCTTTGTCACTGTTGAGGGTATAGTGTTTGAAAACAACAAAAAGCTGCTTTAAAAAACTAGTTGGATTATCTGTTCTTCTATCTATTTATTAGGTATTCTGATCTCATTTTATTTTTACCATTTTTTGGTTTTCTTTAACTGTTTTACTGGTTTCATTAAGTTTTAACTGTCTTCCTTTACTTCTTACATATTTGGAAGTTGCATGCTTTTCAATTTTGCTGGTGGTATGTAATGCATTCACTCATTACCAAACTAAAGGCTGATAAGTTGCCAACCATTGAGGATATATGCTGAAGAAGATAAATAGGATGATTGCTGCCTTAAAACTTATATTGTAGTGGGACTAGATGAAAAACAACCAACTAACAAATAAGAAGTAATTAAATAGGCAAGATAATATTAGATAAGCACTATGTAGAGAATTCAGATAGAAAGGCATGACAGAAAGTGACTGGAGGCTTCTTAGAAGTGGCCTCTTGGTTGTGCTGTCCTTCGTGCCCCAGTGGGTGACTCTTGAGGGAGAGGAAGGCAGTAACACGATGACTATCTTAGAACTCCCAGTGCTCTTTCCTTCACCTTTCTAGGTAAGTTTAGACACACACACACACACACACACACACACACACACACACACACACACACATAACTTTTAATTTTTTTCTCACTTTAACATAAGCACGTATGGAACTTGTATTGGGAAACTAGAAAACCTGTGTTTCAGTAAGACTAAATTTTGTTCCTTCAGTAAAACAGAATGTTTTTCCATTTTGATATTTCATTAATTTTGTTTTAAGCAAATAAATGAGTTGATTAAAAGTGGAAAAAATGACAGTAGTAGCATTTTGTGGTAATACTTTTATTTCATGTTAAATGAAATCAATAAAATATATGAAGATTATATTGAAATACTTTCATCATTTAGTTGAGATTTTTGAATAACGCTTTAAAGAAAATTAACCACAAGATGAATTATACTATGGTCACAGAAAGCTGATTGATATCACAGCTTCTAGTATAACAAAATATTTTTATAATCTATTTTAAGAGAGAATGAAATATATTAATATCAAAGTATTAATTTAGGAGTTTAAATTTTGCCCACTCAGCCATATAAGTCATAACCTTGGACAATTAAGCTTTTCATTTAATCATTAGTAAATCTTAAGTTATTACAATGTGTTTGCAACAGTATTAAACAATAATTGAAATCTTTAACCATTCATTTTCCAAATAGTTATTCTTAATAATTCTGTTTTTATGGAAAGCTGGTTTTCTTAGCCCCTTTAAAAAATAAGTGGAATGATTTAAGAGTGATATAACTTAAGTAATTAAAATTATCCTGATTTTTTTTTTTACTTGGCCAGTGCAACCACAGACAAATTTTGGTGTGTCTGTGTAGCTTAATACAACATCCAGATTTGACTTTACTCATTATATTACATGATAGTTGGTTTGATGTTATTTAAAACTGTCTGAGATACTAAGTGTTTAGTGGGGTTTTGATTAGTAACTGGCAAACTTCAAAAGGCCTGAATATTTGGTTTGGATACAACTTGATTAGTTTGGATGGCTATTCAGATTTTCACCAAAATCGCTGAAGGCCTTTTTCCAGGCCTTCCCAGTCTGAATATTTTATTCTTCATCCATTTCCCAGGAAACTGAGTTTCATGTTTCTAGGACTGTAGTTTCCAGCTATGTGTTCTGGAAGCCCCTCTTTATGAAGACTGATAGGTCATATAAACAATATATTTTAGAAACTTCATATCCATTATCATTACTTACACAGATAACTTTTTCTATCATCAGAATCATGAACTTTTAGAACTATGTGGAATATTTCAAGATCATCTAGCCAATTCTAGTTACACATGTTAGGAAAATGAATTGTTTAAACTCAGTTATGTAAGCTAAGTTTTTAAGTGGAGATACAAGTAGTTTCAATAAGACTGGAGTGAGGGATAAATAAGATAATATACTAAAAATATCACACCATTTCAGGCCACACACACACACACCCCCGTTTGTCTTTCTTTCTTCTTTTCATATAGAATGAGGTAGTGGTAAGTGGATGAACACAGCTTGGATTTTGCCTCATGGGTTCACTTTTGACCACAACTCATAAAACCATCTTCCTTCTTTCTCTCCTAATCTAGAACCATTTCCTTTTTTTCCTTTCCTGATGCTTCATTTTCTCTTGGCCTGTTCAATCTTTGCTATTTCAGTAATGTGAATTTTCCCCCACTACCCATACATTGTTATCTGGGATGAATAGGCAGAATTAATTAATTAATTAATAGGATATGCCACATTCCTTAATAATCTGTCACAAACAGATGAGCTTCATGGATGCAAATACATGCCTACTTTTATGCTCAAAGATGTTGCATATAGGAATTACATACATTATGAGGATCATTGATAAGCAAATATTTTCCTTAGATTACTTACTGGTTGTAGAGTGCTTTCTATGTATCCAGCCACTCTATTAATCCCTTTGTACTATAATTTCCTTTAATCCTCATATATATCTAATAAAATGCATATTTCCTCTACCTGGAACATTCTGCCTCCTGATCGTCAATAGGAAGCATTTCTTCTTATTTATGTTTCATCTCAAAACTTTCCTCCTCAGGGAGGTTGTTTGTAACATCTCATCTTGAAGAATCTGCTAGGCTCTCTTTAACACATCATTCACTTTCATTTCTTACCACCTAACTTATCAATATATAAAATTTCCATTTTTAATTTGCTAACATGTTATTATGTTCCTCCCCTGACAACTGTAATTAAAACCTCATATTGGTTTTGCTCATTGCTGATTGTCAGTCTAACCCATGTCTTCTCCATTTTAATATCCAAGACCTTCAATTGCTCTCAGACTATCTTTAGATTTACCTAAAAAAGAAAAAGGAAAGCCATTTCACTCTTGTTTGTGTTAATTCAGAGTCACAGACATTCAAATGTTTTAGACAAAATTATTATTATCTCTAAGATGGATATACACGTTTTCCAGATTCTTCGATTTTTTATATACGCAGCAATTTAAAAATTAGTCATTAATGGGGAGTAAATAGGGGACATATATTTCTCCCCTTAGCTTTTAGGAATCATCCATGAGAATCTTTGGGCACATTTTCATCTTGATGGCAGCGGTGGCCTGTCTGGATCAGCTGCTGTGAGGACGCCAGCTGCAGCTGGGGAGGCGTGGCAGGGCTTCATGCTCTGCGGAGCTAGTGGGGGCCAGGAACAGGTGATCCCAGTGGAAGCCCTGCACACTACAAAGTTGACTTGATAGGCTGGGAATTTGCCTTCCTGGGCACAGCTGCAGCCATCCAGCCCAGCCATGGCTCTAGAGCCAGGCATCCCTGTGTTCTTGGGGGCCCAGGAAGTCCCCTGCCCCTGCAGGCTTGGAGTGTCTGTTCTTGTTTCCTGACCTCTCCTTGATCCCAGCACCTGCTCTGGTGCAGAGTAAAGTTGTGGCTGAGCCAGAGTGTAGTTGCAACTCAGCCAGGTGTGCGTGCACTTGGGGTGGCACTGACATGCCAGCCTGCTAATGCCTCAGCCCCTTCCAGACTTTAGGCACCAATGAGCACGGGAGGAAGGCCAGGGTGCTGAGGGTGGCTTGGTGTGGACCTGTAGGTGCCCCTTGACACTGACAGCATGGGTGCTATAGATGGCACATTGATGGCCTCAGGAGGCAGACAGGTGCTTAGATGGGAAGAGAGGGGTCCCCAGTGAAGCCTCACCTTCAAGACAGGAATGGCCTAAAGGCTGGGGGCTGGGCTGAGTTGCCATTTCCAGATGGAGTTCTCAACCTGGAGTGAGAACTTCCTTAAAGATTTTCAACCAATTGAATAGTGCTTTTTCCAGCCCCGCTGATGGCCACCCATAGACCAATCAGTACACACTTCCTTCTGAGCCCATAAAAACCCCAGACTCAGCCCGACTCAGAAACTTGTCAGGATGACCTGCCTGCAAATAGGAACCACTGTCTCTGCTGAGAGCTGTTCTGTTGCTTACAAAAGCTCCTTACCACCTTGCTTACCTTCCAGTTGTCCACATAACCTCATTCTTCCTGGACACAAGACAAGAACTCAGGACCCACTGAACAACAGGAGTTAAAAGAGTTATAACACATTCTTGGCTGGCTTGCCAAACTGTGGGCAGTGACATGCTCCCAGATTGCAGGAGTGAAGAATACTGACCCTTCTGGGGGCCCAGACCTAGGGATTCCTGGAACCAGAGCTGCTGTAACACTATAGCCTTCCTGCAATCCGCTGGTGCCAGGTGGCTGCCCCCTATGACAAGAAGCAGTGTCAGGGCTGGGCCAGCCCAAGAGCCACAGGCCAGAGCAAGGTGGTGGGACTGAAGGAGCTGTAACACAAACTGGCTGAAACATACCGCTATGAAACACACCTCCCTGCCCCAGCTCACCATGCTGCAGGAGACAAGGAGAAGAGAAGAGCTGCTGCCCTTCTGGGAGCCCAGACCTCCGGGGTCCCCAAGCCAGGGCTGTGATACACTGTAATACCCTCTTTGGGGCTCTGTTCTTTCTGGCGTCTCTAAGCTTTTGGGCACCATTGCATTTCTCTTGTCCAGACACTGGTGCCTGCAGTGGAAGCTGCTTGTAGTACATCTGGTCCAGCTGCAGGCTCCCACAGAGCCAGTGCCTGTGCTGGCTCTCTTTTGTGTTAGTTTTCATAAGTAGTGAGAGATAGGCATCTAGTTTCATTCTTCTGGATGTGGATATCCAGTTCTCCCAGCACTATTTATTGAAGAGACTGTCGTTTTCCTAATGTGTGTTCTTGTTGCCTTTCAAAAATTAGTTGGCTGTAAACACATGTATTTATTTCTAAGTTCTCTTTTCTGTTCCATTGATCTATGTATCTGTTTTCATGATGGTACCATAATGTTTTGACTGCTATAGATTTGTAGAGATTTTGCAGTTGGGTAGTGTCACGCCTTCAGATTTGTTCTTTATGGTCAAGATTGCTTTGGCTATTTGAGGTCTTTTGTGACTCCAGGTACATTTTAGGATTCTTTTCTCTAATTCTGTAAAGAATGTCGTTGACATTTTGATATGAATTGCATGAAATTTGTAGATACTTTAAGAAATATGAACATTTTAACAATGTTAATTATTTCAATCAACAACCATGGGATGTCTTTTTATTTATTTGTATCCTCTTCAATATCTTTCATCAACGTTTGGTGAGTTTCATTGTAGAGATTTTCACCTCCTTGGTTAAATTGATTTCTGTGTATTTTACTTTTTTGAGAGTTATCATAAACCAGACTGCTTTCTTGATTTCTTTTTCAGATAGTTTGCTATTGTCTTACAGAAATGCTACTAATTTTTGTATGTTGATTTTGTATTCTGCATTATTGAGATTCTTTATTAGTTCTAAAAGGTTTTTGGGTATGTGTGTTTGTGTGTATGTGTGAAGTCTTTAGGTTCTTCTAAACATAAGATCATGTTGTCTGCAAATAGGGACAATCTGACTTCCTCATTTCCAGTTTAGATGCCTTTTATTTATTTCTCTTGCCTAACTGCTTTGGCTAGGGCTCCTAATGCACTATGTTGAAGAGAAGTGGTGAAAGTGGGCATCCTTGTCTAGTTCCAGCTCTTAGAGGAAAAGCTTGCAGCTTTTTTCTATTCCGTATGATGTTAGCTGTGGATTTGTCATATATGGCCTTCATTGTGTTGTGATATATTTCTTCTTATATTATGTTATTCTTGCATTGCACTTGAGACTGGGTAATTTAGAAAGAAAAGAGGCTTAGTTGGGCCATAGTTCTGCAGGTTGTACAAGTATGCAGCAATATCTACTCAGCTTCTGGGGAGGCCGCAGGGAATTTTACTTATGGTGGAAGATAAAGCAGGAGCAAGGACATCACATAACCAGAGCAGGAGCAAGAGAGAGAGTCAGGGTAAGGTGCCACACCCTTTTAAACAACCAGATGTCAAAAGCACTCACTCACTGTCACAAGAATAGCACCAAACCATGAGGGATCTGCTCCTATGATCTAAAAATCTCCCACCAGGCCCCATCTCCAACATTAAAGATTACGTTTCAACATGAGATTTATCTTCAAACCACGTATATATATACACGCACACACACACATATATATACATATATATATCCTAACTGTATTACTTCTATACTTAATTTTTTTGAGAGTTTTTATCATAAATACATGTTGCATCTTATTAAATGCTTTTTCTATATCTATTGAGATAATTGTAAAGATTTTGTCCTTTATTCTGTTGCTGTGATATGTAACATTTAATGATTAGCATCTTTGCATCCCTGGGATGAATTGTACTTGATCATGGTGAATAGTCTTTTAAATATACAATTGGATTTGGTGTGCTAGTATTTTGTTGAGAATTTTTACATCTATGTTAGCCAGGAATATTGGCCTGTAGTATTTTGTTGCTGTTGTCGTGAGATTGTCTGTTTTTGGAATCAGGGTAATACTGGCATTGTAGAATGAGTTTGGAAGAATTCCATCCATTTTAATTTTTTGAAGAGTTTGAGAAGAATTGATATTAGTTCTTCTTTCAATGGTTGGTAGAATTCAACAGTAAAGTCATCAGGTCCTGGCATTTTCTTTGATGAGAAAGTTTTTATTTCTGATTCTATCTTGTCACTCATTATCAGTCTTTTCAGGTTGTTTATTTCTCGTGATCCAATCATGATTGTGTGTATATAGAAATTTGTTTATTTTTTCTGGGGTTTCCAATTTATTAATGTATAGTTGTTCACAATAGCTTTCAATGATCCTTTGTATTTCTGTGGTATTAACTTAGTATCTCCTTTTTCATTTCTGATTTTATTTATTTGAGTATTCTCTTTTTTTTCTCAGTCTAGCTAAGTTTGCCAATTTTATCTTTTCAAGAAAGTAACTGTTTTGTTGGTTTTTTTGGTAATTTCTTTTGTTTAAACTTCACTTGTTTTTTTAATCTTCATTATTTCTTTGCTTCTGTTAATCTGGGTTAAGTCATTCTTATCTTTCTACTTCTTTGAAGCACAATGTTAGATTACTTGAACTCTTCTAATTTTTTGATGTAGGCATTTATTGCTATAAACTTACCTGTTATACTGCTTTTTGCTTTACCCCATAAGTTTTGGTATGTTGTCTATCCATTTTCATTTGTCTGAACAAATTTTAAAATTTTTTAAATTACTTCCTTTATTTACTCATTGGTTTCAACAGCATGTTAGTTAATTTCCATGTATTTGTAGAGTTTCAATTTTTTTGTTATTAGTTTCTAGTTTTCATCCATTGTGGTCAGAAGGTACTTGATATTATTTCAATTTTTTAAAAAAATTAAAACTAGTTTTTGCTCTAACATATAGTTTATCCTAGAGAATGTTCCAAGTGGTATCAAGAAAAATGTGTCTTCTGCAAATGTTAGATAGTCTATTCTGAAAATGTCTGTTGAGTCTATTTGCAGTTTAACTTCATTTCTTTTTTGTTATTGTTGATTTTGTCTGGATAACCTGTCCATTGTTGAAAATGGGATGCTGAGGTCTCCTACTATTATTATATTACAGTCGGTCTCCCCCTGTAGTTCTAATCATATTTGCTTTATGTAGTTAGGTGCTCCAATGTTGAGTGCATATATATTTACAATTGTTGTATCTTCTGTCTGTATTGATCACTTTATCATTATATAATTGAATCCTTGTCTCTTTTTATAGTTTTTGATGTAACATCTGTTGTCTGATGTAAATATGGCTATCCCTGCTCTTTTTTGGTTTTCATTTGCATGTAATATCTTTTTCCATCTCTTCACTTTCAGTCTATGTGTGTCCTTACAGGTCAAATACATTTCTTGTAGGCAGCATATAATTGAGTTTTGTTCCACTTTATGTATTTTAATTGGAGAATTTAATACATTTACATGAATTTAACCCATTTACATTTGTGTTTACATTTACATTTAATTCACTCAAGATAATTATTGATAGGTAAGAACTTACTCTTGCAATTTTGTTACTTGTTTTCCAGTTGTTTTGTAGAGTTTTTTTTCCTTTTGTTCTTCTATTACTGCCTTCCTTTGTAGTTAAGTAGTTTTCTCTAGTAGTATGCTTTGATTTCTTGTTTGTTATTTTTTAGTGTATCTATTATAGGTTTTTGCTTTGTGATTATCATGGGTTTTACAAAAAACATCTTTTAGTAATAACAAGTTATTTTTATTTTAACTCAATTTCTCCCTATTTTGAATTTTTGGTTTCACATTTTAGATCTTATATATGGCCTGTTAACAAATTAATGTCATTATTATTTTTAATACTTGTTTATTTTAGCCTTCATACTAAAGATATAAGTGGTTTACACACCACAAGTATAGTATTAGACTAGGTATTAAAGTAAGTATGGTTTGTCTGTACACCTACTGTTACCTATATCTCCAGAAATTTTCATGTTATACATTAGCATCATTTTTTTCAGTTGGAAGAACTTCCTTTCACATATCTTGTAGGACAGGTTTTGTAGTAATGAATTCCTTCAGCTTTTGTTTTTCAGGGAAAGTTTTTATCTCTCCTCTGTTTCTGAAGGATAGCTTTGCTGGGTACAGTACATTTGATTGGCAATATTTTTTTTTTTCTTCAGCATTCTGGATATATTGTTTCACTTTTTCCTGGACTGCCAGATTTCTTCTGAGAAGTCTGCTGCCATGCATATTTGAACTCTCTTACATGTTATTTCATTCTTTTCTCTTGCTGCTGTGATGATCCACTCTCTGTCTTCGAACTTTGAGAATTTCATTGTGATATATCCTGAAGCAGTCTTATTTGAGTTGAATCTGATTGGTGACCTTTGACCTTCCTGTACTTGGATATTTATATCTTTCTGCATATTTAGAAAGTTTTTTTGTTATTATTTATTTGAATAAGTTTTCTATCCTTTCATTTTTCTTAATCTCCCTTTGAACTTCAGTAACTCAAATATTTGCTCTTTTGATACTATCCCGCAGATGCTGTAGGCTTTCTTCTTTTCTTTTTATTCTTTTTTATTTTTCTCCCTTTGTGTATTTCCAAATAGCCTGTTTTTGAGCTCACCGATTCTTTCTTCTGTTTGATCAATTCTGCTGTTGATGTTCTGTATTGCATTTTTCATTTCATTCATTATATTTTTCAGCTCCAGAATTTCTCTTTGATTTTTAAAAGTTATGTTAATCTTTCTGTTAAATTTCTCTACTCAGTTTCTGAATTGTTTCTGTGAATTTTATTGAAGTTTGTTAAACTTCCTTAAAACAACTTTTTAAATTCTTTTATTGAGAGATCACACCTCACTTTAGGGTCAGTCTCTGGCAGCTTATTTTGTCTGTTTGGTAAGGTTGTATTTACATGAATGTTTCTGATGCTTGTGAATGTGTAACATTGTTTGCCCATTGAGGGGTTAGGTATTTATTCCAGTCTTCACAGTATGACTTTTTTGTTCCCTTCCTTCTTCAGTGTGCCTTCCAGGGATTCTAAGCAGATTGACTGCTGCATTCCCTGAGCTTATGACCACTGTAGCTGTCTAAGCACTAAAGGGTGGTCTAGAGGTCTAAGCCCAGGTTTGCTACGAAATCCACAAGGGCTCTTAAATTGGTATGGTTCTCTGGCCCAAGTGAATCTGGGGAAGACCCAAGGGGAGTACTCTAGCTATGTGGGACTGATTAGGGACCTGAACCTGGTAGCCTATTCCAGCTGCCCAGAGAGGTGTACCTTCTAGAGGTATCCTTCAGAATTGCAATAGTTCTCTGACTGCAGCAAAAAAATATTGGAGCCAAGACTGTGCCCCCTCAGGATCTGCTGTGAGATGGGGGCTGGCAAGCCTGTCTCATTGGCTCTGCCAGGCACACATCTCCCTGCAGGTCCCTGCACAGGCAGGATAGTTGCCTGACTACAGTGGGAGGGGCCAGAACTAAGACTAGATCTCTTCAGGATATGCTGTGGGATGGCGGCTGGTGATCCCATGATGGATGGTCATATTCCTGAGCTGTGAGATATAAGTGAATATCTCTCTGGGCCCTTGTAAGAGCAACTCTAAGCTGGGACCTCAGCTTAGGGGTGTTGGCACCAAGCCACAGGTAAACTTTCAGACTCACAGCTGAGACCAATGTTAGCTGGCAGGCAAGACTTTCTGCTGAGGCACTTGCATGTACTATTTCTCCTGGACCTCTTGACATATCATTTTGGTTGTAGGATCAAGGCCAGGTGGGGCTGTAACCAAGCTCTTTGGGGAATGGTGCTGTTTCTGGGATTGAAATCAAAAACACAGCTGGTAAGTCTAGTACCTGGATGCTGGCCTGTATGCTCAAAACTGCATTCCTAGGTCTAAGGCTGCACTGAGGTTTCAAAATTTCCTACCTGAATTCTGAAGCTTCTTCAGAGAGACTTTTGTCTGTAGATGCATGCAGAATTTGTGGTGTTGTGAGAGGACAGGAGTGGTTTACCTTCATAATTTCATCATCTTTTGACATATCTCAGGTCATTGTTTTTATACAACTTGTCATTACTACAGGTAGACTCTGTTGAAAAATATGCAGGTGAAGGGCTACCTACAGGAAATAAAGGATCAGGAAATTAAAGAAGCTTCTACTTTAATTATGAAGACACTCATAATTCTGGATGTGTAGAGCATTCAGAAAGATTTAAGGTACATTCAACTATGATGTGATTTTACTCAAAATATTCTTTTTAAAAATTTATACATTTTTAAAAATGTAAATTTATTTTAGATTCAGTGGGTATATGTGTATGTTTGTTACATGAGTATGTTATAGGGATTGGGATTCTAGTGCACTCATTACCCAAATAGTGAACATTGTACCTGATGGATAGTTTTTCAACTCTCACCTCACCTTTCACCCTCCCTGCTTTTGGAGTCACCAGTGTCTATTATTTCCAACTTTATGTCCATGTGTACCCATTGGTTAGCTCCCAGTTATAAGTAAGAACATGTAGCATTTGATTTTCTATTTCTGAGTTAGTTCACTTAGGATAATGGCCTCTGGATGCTTCCATGCTGCTGCAGAGAACATTATTTTATTCTTCTTTATGTTTTTTTAAATGTGGTACATACACAGCATGGAATACACCACAGCATTCCATGCTGTATATTTACCACATTTTCTTTATCCAGTCAATCACTGATGGACACTGAAGTTGGTTAGTTGGTTCCATGACTTTGACATACGAATATTGCTGTTATGAACGTACAAGTGCAGGTGTCTTTTTTAAAATAATGATTTCTTTTCCTTTAAGTATATACCAAGTCATGGGATTGCTGGGTCAAATGGTAGTTCTATCTTTAGTTCTTTGAAAAATCATCATATTGTTTTCCACAGAGGTTGAACTAATTTACATTCCCACCAATTGTATGAGAGTTTCCTTTCCTCCACATCCATGCCAACATCTATTGTTTTTGACTTGTTAATAGTAGCCATTCTGACTGATGTAAGACGATGTCTTATTGTGGTTTAATTTTAATTTCCATTTCTCTCATAATTAGCAATGTTTTAACTTTGTTGGATGAGACTAATGAAATTTTGGTGAAAACTTATTTTTCTTTGGTGAAAACTTCATTTCTTTTATGATGGAGTATATTAAAAATTCCTGGTCTTATGTTGTTTCCTGAAATTATTTTTAAAATGTTAACGTAATTTTAGTATGGAGATATTTTACTAAACCCCAACCTTTGATTTTCTAAAACATATTTAAGAGGGCAATATTATTATTTACTGCATACAATTATATTTCAACATGGTGAGGTTTGCCTCTCAGTGAGGTCAAGAGTAATTATTTTTTAATTACTTTTCATGACCAGGTGATTTGATTATATTTTGTTTGTTTTGTAAACTAGTAGTTTTTCTTAGTAATAAGATGGTTTTAATATATTGAAGCACAAGACGATATATGTTTGCCAGCATAAAAATACAAAAATGCAAAGCCAGCCATCTGGGGTTTATTTTAATAACAGTGTGCTCATAGGGGGTATAGAACACTTAATGCCAAACGAAGTAACTTTTTCATTTGTTTTCTTGGATCATCTATATTTAAATAGTAGCCAAAACAAGTTTGTTTGCAGATGTCTTAAAAAAATATGCTGTGGCTCATAATGAGGCCAGTTCTTTCAAAGTGCTTCAATAATAATGCAGTTTATAGGTTATTTGATGTGCATGTCTTTAAGCTTCCCATCTTGACAAAGTTACCCTCTTTAAGCTGAAGGGCATATCTCTGTACTTATGATTGTATGAAAATCATACCCCTGGCCGGGCGTGATGGCTCACACCTGTAATCCCAACACTTAGGAGGCCAAGGTGGGTGGATCACGAGGTCAGTATATCGAGATCACCTGGTCAACATGGTGAAACCCCGTCTCTACTAAAAATACAAAAATTAGCTGGGCGTGGGGGCACGTGCCTGTAATCCCAGCTCCTCAGGAGGCTGAGGCAGGAGAATCACTTGAACCCAGGAGTTGGAGGTTGCAGTGAGCAGAGATCGTGCCACTGCACTCCAGCCCGGTGATAGAGCTAGACTCTGTCAAGAAAAAAAAAAAAGGGAAGGAAAGAAGGAAGGAAGGAAGGAAGGAAGGAAGGAAGGAAGGAAGGAAGGAAGGAGAGAGAGAGAGAGAGAGAAAGAAAGAAAGAAAGAAAGAAAAGAAAAGAAAAGAAAAGAAAAGAAAAGGAAAGAAAAGAAAAGAAAAGAAAAGGAAAGAATATTGTATTATTTGCACTTATGCCCATACATTCAATGTTAGTGTATGCATATTATGTTATTTCTCCATGATGTCAGTTACTTAGATATTATCTGTGGGTACCTTTGGAAGTTCTCTTAAATCATAAAGGTGCTTGGGGAAGACACACAGCAAATGAAGTCAATTTTAACCCAAATTTTAAGCACTATAAGGATTTGGTTCATTATATTGATATAAGAGGGAAATCTGTGTGCAAAGATTATTTGCAATTTTCACTGAAATTAAAAAAGGATTTTCAGTGTTACCTGAGCATTTCTTAGAATTATTATGACATACCTAAAAGATGTATAAAAATATTGATATTAGCTTATAATTTTCCACTTTTATTTTGACTTGAGTTTATACACAATACATGGGAAAAGTGAATAATTCAGCTGAAAATCAAGATGGTTGAGATAAAATATTTGGTATTTAGGAAAATGTTGCATACAATGGAGATTCCTAAAAGGCAGTGGAGAGATAAGAATAACTTATGGAAAATTTCAATGTAAATCTTCTCTGTACATTATGACCTTATTGAAAGCCATAAACGAGAGCATGACCCTTGGACAGAAGCAGATGTGGCTTAGTATTTCAACCTTGTCACTTCCTACCAATATAACTTTGGACCATAAATTAAGCCAGGGATCATAAACTTAAATACCTACAGTGATTTGTTAAAAGTGAAATGAGTGAAGTTGGCAGGCCAAGGATTTGGTGATCTAAAGTATTTGTTTTCATGCTCAATGTTAGATCTTTCAAGAGTAGGTACATATATCCATTTCTGTCTTCAATGCCCTGGTTTTAAATGTTGGCAAATAATTAAAATATTTAAAACAATACCTCTTTGTCTGGGATTCAGCCTGTGGGTGCTGGAGTGTGGTATCTACTTTAAACTTTTATTTCTTCATATAGTAGAGGATTTTTGTGAAGATTCAATGAGATAAAGCTAAAATTGCTGACATGTTACAAGTCTTTAATGAAGGTACTGACGCTTTCTTCATAATTTTTAACTTCTCTTCCCCTAGTGAGTAGAAATAGCCAATAAAAGCCACACAGCTTTTAGTTTCTTTTACTTTATACAAAATATAGATTTAGCTTCTGTATTTATGACATTGCCTTTAGCTATTTAAAACTTTCAAATAGAAAGCAGAACTTCTTTATTAACTTTGAAAAATGACTTTACAAGGTGTTTATGTAGTTGATATAATTACTTAAGTTACTTTAAAGATCTACTGACTACCCCTTGGCTGATATATCCAATCCTTGGGAGTCATTGAAAAACCAAAATAGCTCTTCATTCCTCATATACATTACAGCATAGCAGTCTGTAGAGACTTGTCACTAGACTAAAGGAAGAGTTTCTAACATGCTTAATATACTTTTTTTTCATCTGCGAACTTATATGGAATAATAGAAATATGAGGCTTTGTGTTATATGGATGTTGGTTTAAATCTTTCTTTTGTCATAGACTTAGTTGTGTGCCTTTGGTCAAATATTTATTTTCTTATTTATAAAATGAGAGCTCTACTACTTCTCTGGGAAGGTAGTACTGAGGGTTAAGTGAGATAAGCTACGTAGAAGTGCCCAATAGATGTCAATTTTTCTTTTACTCTATCATTTCTACTTTTAATAGAATAAAAATATTCATTTATTAAGCAATAATTGATTAGTTTCTTAGGTAATCTAATCACGTATATGTAAATATGACATTATACTAGGTCACGGCTTATTATTTGGGCAACAGTTTGAAGTGAGATGAACCTTTATTCTGGACAATTCCTCAATGCATATAGATTTTAGAGTTACTTATAATATTTTGAGATTATTTCACCTATTGAGCAGCAAAATTTTGTTTTGTTTTTATTTTTAAAGTAGACTTTAAATATGTGTTGGATAAATGAACAAAATATATTGTTAGGTAAAACACACAAAAAATCTTGAGCATGATCACATGATCATATGACTCAGTAAGTTTAGTTCTACAAAATATATTATTGTCTTACTCTACCATCAGAAGATGTCTTCACTTTTTTCACTCTCCTTTAAGTAACCATCACCTGAGATGAAGCAGAAAACTGTTACCTAGAACCCTTAAATGATTACAGATATTACATATACAGCAGGAAATGACTCTTGGATGCTACTGCCGTTCTAGTCACATGACTAGATATGGAAGGAGTCACACCCAGATCATCAGCTGCCTTTTTTAAATGCAGAAGATTGATATGAACATCATATTGTGTTAACCATGTAGTGAATTCTACTACAGACACAATATTTAATATCCAGATCCATATAAATGACAACACCAAGAAATTATTAAACAAAATTGAAAAATGATAAAGAAATGCATGAGAGACACCAAAATATTAGTAACAGGGTGTAAAATTTGGGTGACTTTTACTTTTTAGATAATTGTGTGTTTTTTTGAGATTTTAATGTTGGGTAAATATTCTTTATATAATTAGATAAAATAACAAGCTACTTTTATTAAAAATATAAATATCAGTCAGAATAATTTCAGAAAAATTGATCACAATAAAAAATTGCTTAAGATACAGCAAGAAGAATTGAATTAGAAATTAGGAAATTGCCATACTATTGGGTTGGTGCAAAAGTAGTTGCAGTTTTTGCCATTGCTTTCAAAACCGCAACTACTTTTGCACCAACCACAGTGACTATAGTAGGATATTTATATCTGTATTCAACTAATCTTAATTCTAAAAATATGCATCTGAAAGTAAAATTTTAAAAATTATTAAACTGCTTTTTCTTTAAAAAACAAAAAAAGGACATGCTTTATTTAGTGGAACAACTAGACAATGGCATGAGGCTGCCATCGTAAATCACTCAGTTTGATAAGTATTAACTACAACTTACCTTCACAGATCAAATAAATGACCATCTTTTCAAGTGGTTTTCTCTTTAGGAAATTATCTCATGCATATTCTTCATAATAAAATTTTAGATCCAGTAACATCCTTTACTACTTTATTCTCTTTGGTTTCCTTCCTGCATTTAACTTTATTGATCATTCACTTCTAAGCAGTCCTCTCTCTGAACTTCCATCACATAATAAATTCCTTTTAATTTAATCTGTTTTAGCCAAGCTGACTTCTTGACTATTCTACAAACGCACTCAAGTTCATTTTCCTGTCAGGTCAGAGTTTTATTGTTTTTCACTATGAGCTGTCCTAAGATTTACAAAACAGGAACAAAACTAAAAACCAGGAGTGTTGACTTATAAATTAATTATAATAAGTGAATGAAAATATTTTAGGCCAGAAGATGAGTTAACATTTATAAATGTTTGACTGGGTTGGTACTTGATAAGTTATTTATAGATATTTAATATTTTTAAATATATGAAAAAAAGTTATGTGAAAACCATGCTATAAAAGATAAATATATTACCCTTTCGTATATTGCTTTTGAGTAAGTGCAACGTAATATTTCCTTGAAGAGGACATTAGTTTGGTATCCCATACACAGGAAAAAATAAGAGATAATGCAGAATGTTTATCTGGTTTACTTGACATTTGTGTTTTTGTGGCTTTGCCCATGATAATATTAGATTTGGCTATTATAATACTAGATTTAAGCTTCTCAGTATGAAAACTGTCTACACTGTCCTTCTTGGAAACAGGTAACTGTGGCATTTTAAGAGTTGGATTTAGATTGAATCAGTAACAACAGTAAAATTATAATCATTTCTAAGTTAGTATTCCTCACAAATATACTTTTTAATTCAAATTCTTTGATTTCTGCACTTCGTTTTGGTCATTCCTCAATTTAATCATTATGCATCTCTTTTGTTGCTTTTTATTGGGAGGAGACATTTATTAAGTATCCAGTTTTAATTTTCAGTGAACACAGCACTCAACAGAAAGGTTGGATTACTGTGTCTCCTATTTTCTCTTTTCCGCCTCCTGAAGTTTACTATTTTAGAAGTTTCGCAAGTAGAGACTCTAACGATGAATCATCTTGTTTATAAGCAAAGTTTAACAAACGTCAGCTTTATTAAGCCCATTATTCGTATGAATAATAAAAAGTAGAGTATGTATACCTGCGTCATGGATGCACACTGAATTGAGAATGAGATTCTTACAACTATATTTATTAATGTGTCAAGTAATAAAAATCCCAGAATAAGAATATCGAGTAGCTGGGACTACAGGTATGAGAAACTATGCCTGGCTACTTTTTGTATTTTTAGTAGAGGAGAGGTTTTGCCATTTTGGCCAGGTTGGTCTCAAACTCCTGGCCTCGAATGATCCACCCTCCTCAGCCTCCCAAAGTGCTGAGATTTCAGGCATGAGCCACCTCACCTGGCAGTGTTTGAAGATTTTCATTATAATTTACTTCTTAATTGCCAAATGGCCCCATCCTTCATAGATTTTAGAATCTATTAAATGAGTGGTTTAATATTAGACAGCTTTTCGTTTTTCTTTGGAAGAAGTCAGATTCTAAAATTAATCTATGTGTGAAAAAAAAACATGGATTATTTGAAATACTATGAAAGTGTTACAAAAGTTTATTTTCCAAGAGGAAATGAGCAATTTTAACCTTGTATGCTAAGTTGACTAGGCAATCTTTTATTTATTTATTTATTTATTTATTTATTTATTATTTATTTTCTTTGTTGTTGTTGAGACAGAGTCTCGCTCTGCCGCCCAGGCTGGAGTGCAGTGGCCGGATCTCAGCTCACTGCAAGCTCCGCCTCCCGGGTTCACGCCATTCTCCTGCCTCAGCCTCCCGAGTAGCTGGGACTATAGGCGCCCGCCACCTCGCCCGGCTAGTTTTTTGTATTTTTAAAGTAGAGACGGGGTTTCACCATGTCAGCCAGGATGGTCTCGATCTCCTGACCTCGTGATCCGCCCGTCTCGGCCTCCCAAAGTGCTGGGATTACAGGCTTGAGCCACCGCGCCCGGCCCGACTAGGCAATCTTTAAGACAAACCTTCACCTCCATAAAGATGTATCGTATTAGAAAATTTACCATTTTGTGAATTTGGTTTCAGTATAAAAATCCCCATCAATATTATTTTGCTTCTCAACAATTTGGTGATCATTTTAAGGAAAATTTATATTTGAGGACAAAGTAAATAATTTGCACCAAATTCCACTTTACATTGCTATAGGTAACCTATAAATATATCTTGTGTTGTTTCATTATTTCTTCTGTCTAGTTTGGGTTTAATTTGGTCTTCTATTTTAGCTTCTTCAGGTGGAAGCTTAGAACACTGATTTATTCTTTAAATAAATCATGATATATCTTTATCTTCTGTTTACTTCTCACTTATTTATCTCTATAGTCAAAGATATTTATTGTAGATTATATATAGTTGGCTATTTTTCTTCTAACCTGACAATCCTGCCTTTTAATTAGAAAAGAACACCTTTATTCTTTTCTAATTAAGTATTTAATGCTAGACAATTCCCTCTAGGCCTTGATTAGCTACATTTCAACAATTTTGATATATTGTGTTTTCTTTTTTACTCAATGAAAAATATAATTCCTTTTATGATTTTTTTCATTGATCCATGGTTACTAGAAACATGATTTAAATTAGAAACACTTGTGGAATTTATATGTATCTTTTTGATATTGATTCTAGTTTAATTCCATTGTGATCATAAAACACCATTTGCATGACCTAAATGCCTTCAAATTGTTGAAGTTTGTTTTGCTTTATGTCCATTTGTGGATGTTCCATGCCCATTTGAAAAGATTGTATGTTCTGTTTTAAGAAGGAGTGTTGTATAAATTTCAAGTAGATCAAGTTGATTGATTATGTTGTTTCAGTTTTCTATATCTTATTGATATCTCTCTTTAACAATTATTCAAAGAGAAATGTCGAAGTTCAACTATAAATTTGTCTTTTTCTTTTAAAAAGGTTATCAATTTTTAATTTTATATTTGAGAGCTCAGTTGTTGGATGTACATTAAAATTAATATGTATTTTTGATGAACTGACCTCTATATTATTATGTAATATCTTTCTTTTCTCAGACAATATTTTTCATTCTGGTTTACTTTTAGAGTATAATCATTCCAACATTTTTTTGATTAGTGCTACATGATATATCTTTATCTTCTGTTTACTTCTCACTTATTTATCTCTATAGTCAAAGATATTTATTGTAGATAATATATAGTTGGCTATTTTTCTTCTAACCTGACAATCCTGCCTTTTAATTGAAATATTTAGACCATTTGCATTTAATGTAATTATTAGTTTCACAATATAATTGTTGTATATCTACAATTTTCCTATTTGTTCTCTGTTGTCCCATCAGTTTGTCTCTCTTGTCCTTCTTTAACTGCTCATTTTTTGACTACTCAATTATGTTTATTTCATTTTACTTCCTCCATTAGCTTACTAGTTCTACATCTTTTACTAATGGTTGATCTAGAATTTGCCATGTACATCTCAATTTATCATACTTCAAATATAGTTATTCCACTTCCTCCATTTCATTATTGATGCTACCATTGTCATGTATTTTACTTGTGCATATATATGAGCCTTTATATAATCGTAATACATTATTACTATTTTTGATTTTGACAGCAGTTTATCTTTTTAAAGTAATTAATAATGACAAGACAAATCTTTTGTATGTACCCTCTTTTTTAACCATTTCTGGCACTCTTCATTTTCCTGTGTAAATTTAAATTTCTATCTTCTACTATGCTCCTACTGACTAAAGACATTCTTTTAACATTTTTTGTAGTGCAGATCTGCTGGCAATAAATTCTCTCTGTTTTTGTTTGCAAAATAAAATCTGTATTTTACTTTAACTTTTAAAAGTTTTTTTTCTTTTTAAACTGGGCATAGACTTCTGAAGAGACTTTTTTGCCCTATTAGTACTTTGAAATTGACATCCTTTGATGTGTATAGATTTTGATGAGAAGTGAGCTACAATTGTTTGTTTCTCTATGTAATACTGGTTTGTCTTCAAATATTTCTTATATACAGTTTTCTCTTTATTCTTCTTCTGGGACTCAAATTCCATGTATATTAGTGCATTTGATACTGTCTTTCACCTATTCGTTGTTCTATCTGCTATCTTTTTTTCTTTCTATATTGGGTTGGATAATTTACACTGATCTGTCTTCAAGTTTACTGATTTTTCCCCCTCAGCTTGGTTAGGTGTGTTGATAAGAATATCTTCACCTCTGACATTGTGCTGTTTTTATTTCTAGCATTTTTATTTGACACTTGTTTTATAGATTTGACGTGGCTGCTGAAATTTTCTGCCTGCTCTTGACCACTTTTTCTACAAGATCTGGTAACATGCTATTTAGAGTTATTGTAAACTTGTCAGATAGAGCCAACATATGGATCACCTGTGAGTCTGATACTGATTGGTTTATCTTTTGACAGTGAGTTTTTTCTTTGCTTTTTTGTGTGTCTTGTAATTTTTGACTGAATGCCAGATATTGTGTATAGAACAATACTAGAGTCTGAGGGAAAATCTATTTACTTTCAGAATTCAGCACATCTCTTTTGTCAGTTTGTTAGTATGGATGATTTTGTCAGTCTTGTCAGTATTTGAGATGGATTTGGTTGTTGCTATTTTAACCTGTATTACATCACTCCCTTTAAATTCTTATAGTGGTGGGATGTTATCCTGTGCTGGGTGTGAGGGCTGGAGTGCTAGACGGTTTTCTCAGTGCTTCTGCTCCACCTCCAGCTTTCTGCAGTTCCTCTACACCTGCACCATGGAGTGAATGTCTCTTCATGTTCTTACCCCTCCACACACATAGATTGCTCCTCTGTGTCACTCATGTTAGAGAAAGAGGATCCTCTATTATCTTGGTGTAGTTTCATTTTCAAGTGTATTCTCTGCTCCTGGGACATGGTTGTGGAGTTTTCAAAGACCTGGCCTTTTTTCTCATGCCAGCTAAATGCTACCTTGTATTTTTGGAGGATCTTGGATGGGAGAGTGCTTTCTGTGTTTTCCTTTTTGTAATAGACCTCTGCTTTCTATCTGTGTAAGATCTTGAATTCAAGAGGTTACCTGCCCCTCTTTCAGGAACAGGAAGATTTTGCTTCTTCCCTTTCTACCCATCCACCATAAACAGTGGCTATATGCTTATGTTCTGAAAACAAGAGGGATTCTTATTCATTCTCCAGAGGCAAATGGGTTATGCTTCTACTCCTGTTAGAAGCATAGGAGTTTTGCCTGGACCCTAGGGGCAGTATCACTTCCTGCCTCTACTCCAGCAACTTAATGCCTTTTCTTTTTATAAGTGAAGGGTCTGAGAAAGTACATGGGAGTTTTGTACCTGTTCCTCAGGGGTAGCTGATCACCGCTTTCATACCTGTGTAACTAAGGGAGCTCTCCCCAGTCTCCTGTGTGGACCTTAAATTTTTATGAAATCGGCTCATGGAAAAAAAACTTGAGAGTGAGTGCAAACTTCTCTTATTTCTAGGACTTTCAGCTTTTCTGAACTGATATGGTAGTCAATATCAGCCTTTAAAAATTTGTCAAAATGTAATGTGATTTACTTTTACCTACTTCTGTGGTCATCAGCTCTTCCTCCCATGCCTTGGCAAAGGTACGTGTTCTGCTTCTCCTCAGAGGGCTTGTCATGTTTTTGGAATTCAGTTCATTTGTTTGCCTTACAAACTCAGCTTGCCTATGGGCTAGAGAATATGTATAATTTTGTAGATTATTTGAGTTTTTCTTGTTGTTAGGATGGGAGTAACATTCTCTTGTTTTTTTTCTTTTTTTTTCTTTTTGTATCTTAAGCAGATGAAGAATCACCCTGAGTGTATAGTTGTTTCAAGGCAGCCAGATAACAGAACAAATGTATTAACTTAGTAGAATGTATATCAACAGGAAAACAGTGCAATATGGTTTATATTGCTCACATAATTTAAGACGTAAAAAGTAGTAAGCATCACGTTAAAAGAATAATATTGAAACATTATCAGTAAAAAACCCATACTGAAGTTGTACAAGTGGCAAGTGAATATTGGTTCCTGAAGTTCTGTTTGCAGATAGTAAATTATGTGGTATTCATAGACTTCTATAGTTATATTCATAATAGAAATATTAGTTTCACTTTCTGTTCAATAAGTGTCTTGGAGGAAGTAAAATGGAAATTTTGTCTTAAAGCAATTGTGACTTGAACTAGCCACGGAAGAGAGATAAGGCAATTCAGGTGAAGAAAAGGGCAAATTCAAAGGCATGAAAACAGAAAATGAGTAGTGAGCTTATAGTATATTGAAAAATCATAAAGACACTAACCTTATTTTGTTTATCTGTTTCAGAGGTTGTCAAACTAAAGTAATAGCTTCATTTAATCTGTGGCCTGTTTTTGTATGACCAGTGAGCTTAGAATGCCTTTTACATTTTTAAAGGGTTACTAAGAAAGAAAAACAAGATGAAAGAAGAAGGGGGGGAGGAGAAAGAAGCCAAGGAGCTGACTATACAGCTTGAAAAGCCTAAGATATTTACAAAATGAACCTTCACAGAACAGATTTGCCATCTGCATAATTTTCTTATTGTTTGCTACTTTATCACAGGGAAATAGAAATCTCCCCAAATTTTAAAAATTTGTACTACAATAAATATAGTCATCATAGTGTCTATTCTTCTGTATTTTCTTCTTAATTGGTTAAGATCAAATTAATCAGCTATAATAATGCTTTTATTTTTTTTCATTTCTGATCTATTAAACACGGATTTATAATTTAATAGATCACATATATTACCATCTGGTTTTTACATTGCTTTTTTCTTTCTTTTATTGGTGAGCCAGATATAACCATAATTTCATTTCTGAAATTGTCGTTAATCCATGATGTACTTAAGGAGACTGATGAATTTCAGCATTCTGGCTGCAACTCAAGGAAAAGACAGGACCATGAGATGGCAGTTATGTAACAATAAGCTTTATTAGGTGGCAGTTGGACAGGGTTGCCTGAGAGGGGATGTCCCTCAGAGCAGGATACTTCCAGAGACAGCAGCACAGGGCCACTATCCAGAAGGGGAGGAGGAAAGGGAATTCCTGGGAGAGAGGACTAGCAGGAGGAGGCTATGTGTTTAGGAGAAGGTGCTCAGTAGCACAGTGTGGACTATACCCATGGGAGCCAGGAACAAAATGAAGCAAAACCAAACCAACTGAAGAGAGATTTCATAGAATTTATACTCAATCCATCAATAGGGAAATAACAGATTGACACTGGATTTCTTTCTATGAAGATAGTTTTGACTTTCTGACTTTTTCCGTGTCTTTCCTTTTTTACTCTTCCTATTGGCCATCCTCTGTCAGATGGTTGAAACAGCTATAATAATTAGACAGGACTGATCTACCAAGCGTTTTACCTCTCCCTCCATTTGACAATGGCAATGATTCTTAATGTACCCTCAGAAGTCGTGTGACTGCAGGAAAATTAAAAACTAAATCAAATATTGTAATTTTTTTCTGATATTGTTTTCAAAAAATCAGTTAGAACACTGGAAAGAATGCAATTTGGCTTGCCAACTGTGGGATTTGATTAAATATTTCATACTTGCTCTTCATTTTTATAGACAATCAACAGCAGTTTTAAAAAATAACAAATAATGTTTTTATAAATAATGCTTAAAATTTAACTTTTACCTGGTTAGGTCCTCAGTGAAGACTGTATTCTTAACTGGTAAAATATTTGTACTTTCATATTGGATGTCCCACTGCTATAATCTGAATATGTTCCCTCCCAAACTTATGTGTTGAAAACTTAACCATTAATGCAACAGTATTAGAAGGTGGGGTCTTTTGGGAGATGTTTGGGCCATGAGGGACTTTGTCCTCAGAACTTGATTAATGACATTATAAAAAAGACAGTGATGTGGGTTTCTTCTCTTCTGCTGTTCTACCAAGTGAGTTTATGGCATCCATTCCTTTTTTTGCCCTTCTGCCTTCCACCATGTGAGGATGCAGAAAGACCTACAACCAAACACCAGATATTGTGCCTTGATCTTGTATTTTCCAGCCTCTAGAACTGTAAAAAATATATTTCAGTTTTTTAAAAAAATAAATTGCCCAATTTCAGGTATGTTGTTACAGCAGCACAAATGGAATACGGCACCCACAATGGGTTTTTAGCTCTTTCACCTGCATCTTCAAATATGTCACAGATTATTTACTCATGAAAACTACAGTTTGCTTTATGAATTTGTTCAGGGATTGGAACATAGAAGACAGAAAGGCCAGGTTTATTACCTACTTGTATCTGATGCTTCCAGAAAATAGATACCAAACCTGGAAAAATAGTTGCTCTTAGTTTTAAATATTTTAGAAAATACTTAAAGATTATCAAAAATTATTAAAGATTGATCAGTTCTAGTTGCAAGACTCAAAAGGAGAATGTAAAAGTCAAAGTAAGAAGTCAGAAAAGGAACATAAATTCTTTTTTTATTGGTCTTGTTTTATAGTGAATTTGACAAAAATAATTTCATAATATGCTTTCTGCCAGGTCATTAGTTGACTCTGTGGCTTTAATGATGGCTGGCACCTCCATAATCCCAATGTGACTTTATGATGGAGAGTACTGACTCAAGTTGTTACAGTAAAATCCTGATAAACTCAATAGGGTTTTTTTTATGACATAGAGATTTAAACCTTGAATTAAAAACACAGTAGAGGAAAAGAAAATATATTTTGACTTTCACTTTTTTGTGTGAACACCTTATAAGTATATTACTGATGACCTGTTAACTAATGGTCATGGCCTCAAACATTCAGGAACAAACCCTTCAGACTTAAAAAAAGAAATTACTAACACCTGCTTCTCAATCCTGGAGATCAACAGCAAGACTGCGCAAATCCAGTCTTCATCTTCTTCAATTAAGACACTAATTTACTTACCAAATTTTTACTTGGATCAAGAAACATCAGTAGAAAATAGTATTGTATAATAGTAAAGATAATTTAAGCATACTTAATTGATTTATTAATGCTATGGGCTGAACCGTGTTTCCCCAAAATTCACATGTTGAAGTCCATCTCCCTGATTGTAACTGCATTTGGAGATAGAGTCTTTAGGAGGTAATTAAGGTTAAAGTAGGTCATAAGAGTAGGACCCTAATTTCATAGGACTGTGGTTTTAAAAGAAGAGAAAGAAAGGTCACTCTTTCTTTCTCTCCACCATCTGAGAACACAGTGAGAAGGTAACTCTAAAATCAGGAAGAAAGCTCTCACCAAAACAGAACCCTGTTGGACCATCATCTTAGACTCTCCAGCTCCCAGAACTGTGAAAAAATAAATTTCTCTTGTTTAAGCCATTAAGTCTATGGTATTTTGTTATGGTAGCCTGAGCAGACTGAGAATATGAATTTGCATTGGATAGCTATCTTAAATTTTATGCAGGATGCATTAAAATGAACACCTTTTTGATATACTTTAAAAGTCTGTCCCTCAAAGAAGAACCAAAAAAAGGAGAAAACAAAATAATAGCCTAAAGATGTTAATAATTGATACCACATTTGAATCACCTTTCAGAATCTATTAATACCAAAAATATTCCATTGCCTTTTATAGCTAAATATGAGCATATTATCTTCCTTCTTCCAACAGACCAGAACACCTTAGGAAACATATTCCACTATTCAAAGGATAAGGCTATTTTTTCAAATTGTGTACTTAAGATATTTAATTAAATAAAGACTCAGTAGTATGCCTGGTAAGTCAAAGATTATGTTAAAATATAAACTCATGACTACTTGAGTTTTCTTTCCTTTTTCTCATTGACTTTCACCCATACAGTGCCTTGCTTTGCTTCCAATAAAGTTTCCAATAATTTTTCTGACCTTTGTTCTACTTGTATGATTTGACTTCAGGATAATAAGTTTAACTTCCTATTTTTATCTTGCCATTTTTTTTGAACACTGAAAAGCCTCAAAAAATTACCTGTGAAATCATACTCTTTGGCCACAAGTTTGTTTATATGCAGGAAAAAGAACATTAAGAGAGATGAAATTTAAGGGCATGAAAAGAAAACAGCATGCTACTGCTTTAGGTATATCAGGCCTCACCCTAACTCAATTTGAGTTTACGAGGATATCTACATGTGTTCAAATAATTTTTAGTTTTTAATTATTAATTATGGAATTGGTGAAGATGCTATATATTTCATGTTTAAATATCTGACAGAAAATGCCAAATGGAATTGGTATAAGGGAACGTATGGAAGCTTTAGGTTGAAGCAAGAGTTAATTTTAGGAGCAGTAATGCTTGGTACAATGTTATCACTTTATCCTAACGGTAAAAGGAGGGATGGTTCTCATACAAACCCCTGTCATACATGATCATGTTCTATGTGCCAGAATAGAGTGATGGTGAGGGGCCGAGTAATCTTTCTCACCTTTTTTATGTTTACTCAGTTAGATTTCATTAAACTTTGACTGAACTTAAATATTTTTGATTAATGAGAGGAGCCTGGTGGGTAAAGTAAAACACTCAAAACTCAAAATAAATGCCTTTTTTTTTCTTTTTTTTTGCCTTCAAATACCAGCTTGGTGGAGGAGTTGTCTTTGGAGAATAGCACTAGCTGAATGTATCTCAGTCCTGGACTCACATTCAGCTAGCTTATATCTAGATATAGATATAGAGGAAAAGTTATATCTAGATACAGCTATAGAGGAAATTATTTCCAGAAGGAATGGTGAGCAAAACAGCTCACCGTTGATTACTGTTGAAAGCTCAAGCATGATGAAACTGAAAAATGTCTACTGGGTTTAGCAATGTGGAGTGCACTGATTACAGAACATTTGATATGAAGGAGTGGCTGGAAATAGAACTCAGAGTTCTAAAAACGATGAAAGTGATTAAGAAAGGGAAGCAGGAAATGTAAACCATGCTCTTGAGAAATTTTGCTGTGAAGAGAAGGTCAGTAGCCAGAGGGGATTGAAGGCAGGTTTTAAAGATGAGAGTGAATTGAGACTGTTTATGATACTGATGGAAAAAGGAAGCAAGGGGAGAATACAATAAATAACTAAGGGACAATTTCTGGTAAGACAGCAGAAGAGGGGCTCCAGTGCATGGTTTAGATACTGGCCTTAGATAAAAGGAGAGGCACCATCCTTATTTTATAGGTGATGAAGAGGAAAGAATGAGCACGGATAAAAGCAGGTTTCTAGATTCCGTATGGGGAATTGCAGTACCTGTCTCATGGCTTGAACTTTCCTTGTAGGTAGGAGGTATGATCATGTGCTGATAATAAAATGGAAGATCTAGGATGAATTACGGGAGAAGTTGGAGATTTGAATAAAGTAAGGAAAATTAGAAATGGCTGACTTAGAAAAACAACTTGGCAGACAAGGCCCAGTGAAGGCTGTTGGTTTATTCCTTATATACAATTCTGTCTTGCTTGCTAGGATGCTCAAGTTTGAAAGTTAAGAAATAATGCTTTCTCACATTTATTTAGACACCATATAAACATTTTCTTTTAGTATTCACAATATTACCCCTATTTAGTAAAACATAATATCGTAATTATAAAGATTCCTGGTAAATTTTTCTAGTCTTATATTTTAAAATATTGAAACTATGTCCTTTTGACTGGGCACTGTGACTCAAGCCTATAATTCCAGCACTTTGGGAGGCCGAGGGGGGCGGATCACAAGGTCAGGAGTTCAAGACCAGCCTGGCCAGTATGATGTAACCCCGTCTCTACTACAAATACAAAAATTAGCCTGGCATGGTGGCACACACCTGTAGTCCCAGCTACTCGGGAGGCTGAGGCAGAAGAATCGCTTGAACCCAGGAGGCTGAGGTTGCAGTGAGCCGAGATCATGCCACTACACTCTAGCCTGGGTGACAGAGCAAGACTCTGTCAAAAAACAAAACAAAACAAAAACAAAAACAAAAAGAGAAGGAAAGAAACTGTCCTTTCTAACATTTTGTAATAAAACAATTTAAAATTAAAAGTGAATTTTAGCTTTCAGGAGAATGGGATAGTTTCAAAATTGTCTTCAGAAACTTTAAGATAAAATAGGAACAAACAGATTGCCAAAAATAGATTTTAGTGCTATAAGTAACTGAAATGATGTAAATTCGTCATTGTTTTTAAAATCCTTAAGATCCTTACTTTTAAGAATCAATAAGGTTCAAGTCAGGAGCAAGATGGCCGAATAGGAACAGCTCCAGCCTCCAGCTCCCAGCGTGAGAAACACAGAAGATGGGTGATTTCTGCATTTTCAACTGAGGTACGGGTTCATCTCACTGGGGAGTGTCGGACGATCGGTGCTGGTCAGCTGGTGCAGCCCGAACAGCGAGAGCTGAAGCAGGGAGAGGCATCGCCTCACCTGGGAAGCACAAGGGGGAAGGGAATCCCTTTTCCTAGCCAAGGGGAACTGAGACACACAACACTTGGAAAATTGGGTAACTCCCACCCTAATACTGTGCTTTACCAAGGGTCTTAGCAAATGACACACCAGCAGATTATATCCCACACCCAGCCCAGAGGGTCCCACGCCCACGGAACCTCTCTCATTGCTAGCACAGCAGTCTGAGATCTAACTGCAAGGCAGCAGCGAGGCTGGGGGAGGGGCACCCACCATTGCTGAGGCTTAAGTAGGTAAACAAAGCCTCCAGGAAGCTCGAACTGGGTGGAGCCCACCGCAGCTCAAGGAGGCCTGCCTGTCTCTGGCAGAGGACAGATCCACTGCTCTCTTCAAAGCTGTCAGTATCTTTGTGGTGTTCTTTGTATTTCCTGAATTTCAATGTTGGCCTGCCTTACTAAGTTGGGGAAGTTCTCCTGGATGATATCCTGAATAGTGTTTTCCAACTTGGTTCCATTTTCCCCCTCACTTTCAGGCACCCCAATCAGACATAGATTTTGGTTTTTTCACATAATCCCATATTTCTTGGAGGCTTTGTTCATTTCTTTGTCCTGTCAGACAGCTTTGAAGAGAGCAGTGGATATCCCAGCATGGAGGTTGAGATCTGAGAACGGACAGACTGCCTGCTCAAGTGGGTCCCTGACTCCTGAGTAGCCTAACTGGGAGACATCCCCCACTAGGTGCAGACCAACACCTCACACCTCACACAGAGGGGTACACCCCTGAGACAAAGCTTCCAGAGCAAGAATCAGACAGCAGCACTCGCTGTTCAGCAATATTCTATCTTCTGCAGCCTCTGCTGCTGATACCCAGGCAAACAGGGTCTGGAGTGGACCTCAAGCAATCTCCAACAGACCTACAGCTGAGAGTTCTGACTGTTAGAAGGAAACTAACAAACAGAAAGGACACCCACACTAAAACTCCATCAGTACGTCACCAGAATCAAAGACCAAAGGCAGATAAAACCACAAAGATGGGGAAAAAGCAGGGCAGAAAAGCTGGAAATTAAAAAAATCAGAGTGCATCTCCCTCTCCAAAGGAATGCAACTCATCGCCAGCAACGGATCAAAGCTGGATGGAGAATGACTCTGACGAGTTGAGAGGAGAAGGCTTCAGTCGATCAAATTTCTCAGAGCTAAAGGAGGAACTACGTACCCAATGCAAAGAAACTAAAAATCTTGAAAAAAGAATGGAAGAATGGAAAACTAGAATAAAACTGAAAATCTTGAAAAAAGAATGGAAGAATGGATAACTAGAATAATCAATGCAGAGAAGGCCATAAACGAACAGACAGAGATAAAAACCATGACACGAGAGATACGTGACAAATGCACAAGCTTCAGTAACTGACTCGATCAACTGGAAGAAGAAGTATCAATGATTGAAGATCAAATGAATGAAATGAAGCGAGAAGAGAAGTCTAGAGAAAAAAAAAGGAAAAAGAAATGAACAAAGCCTCCAAGAAATATGGGATTATGTGAAAAAACCAAATCTACATCTGATTGGGGTGCCTGAAACTGGGGGGGAAAATGGAACCAAGTCGGAAAACACTCTTAAGGATATCATCCAGGAGAACTTCCCCAACCTAGTAAGGCAGGCCAATTTTATTCAAATTCAGGAAATACAAAGAACGCCACAAAGATACTCCTCGAGAAGAGCAACTCCAAGACACATCATTGTCAGATTCACCAAAGTTGAAATGAAGGAAAAAATGTTAAGGGCAGCCAGAGAGAAAGGTTGAGTTACCCACAAAGGGAAGCCCATCAGACTAACAGCAGATCTCTCGGCAGAAACTCTACAAGCCAGAAGAGAGTGGGGGCCAATATTCAACATTCTTAAAGAAAAGAATTTTCAACCCAGAATTTCATATCCAGCCAAACTAAGTTTCATCAGTGAAGGAGAAATAAAATCCTTTACAAACAAACAAATGCTTAGAGATTTGTCACCACCAGGCCTGCCCTACAAGAGATCCTGAAGGAAGCACTAAACATGGAAAGGAACAACTGGTACCAGCCATTGCGAAAACATGCCAAAATGTAAAGACCATCGATGCTAGGAAGAAACTGCATCAACTAATGAGCAAAATAACCAGCTAATATCACAATGACAGGATCAAAGTCACACATAACAATATTAACCTTAAATGTGAATGGACTCAATGGTCCAATTAAAAGACACAGACTGGCAAATTGGATAAAGAGTCAAGACCAATCAGTGTGCTGTATTCAGGAGACCCATCTCACATGCAGAGACACACATAGGCTCAAAATAAAGGGATGGAGGAAGATCTACCAAGCAAATGGAGAACAAAAAAAAGCAGGGGTTGCAATCCTAGTCTCTGATAAAACGGACTTTAAACCATCAAAGATCAAAAGAGACAAAGAAGGCCATTACATAATGGTAAAGGGATCAACTCAACAGGAAGAGCTAACTATCCTAAATATATATGCACTCAATACACGAGCACCCAGATTCATAAAGCAAGTCCTCAGAGACTTACAAAGAGACTTAGACTCCCATACAATAATAATGGGAGACTTCAACACCCCACTGTCAACGTTAGACAGATAAACGAGACAGAAAGTTAACAAGGATATCCAGGAATTGAACTCAACTCTGCACCAAGCAGACCTAATAGACATCTACAGAACTCTCCACCCTAAATCAACAGAATATACATTCTTCTCAGCACCACGTCACACTTATTACAAAATTGACCACATAGTTGGAAGTAAAGCACTCCTCAGCAAATGTAAAATAACAGAAATTATAACAAACTGTCTCTCAGACCACAGTGTAATCAAACAAGAACTCAGGACTAAGAAAATCAATCAAAACTGCTCAACTACATGGAAACTGAAAAACCTGCTCCTGAATGACTACTGGGTACATAACGAATTGAAGGCAGAAATAAAGATGTTCTTTGAAACCAATGAGAAGAAAGATACAACATACCAGAATCTCTGGGACACATTTAAAGCAGTGTGTAGAGGGAGATTTACAGCACTAAATGTCTACAAGAGAAAGCAGGAAAGATCTAAAATTGACACCCTAACATCACAATTAAAAGACCTAGAGAAGCTAAAGCAAACACATTCAAAAGCTAGCAGCAGGCAAGAAATAAGTAAGATCAGAGCAGAACTGAAGGAGATAGAGACACAAAAAAAACCCTCCAAAAAAATCAATGAATCCAGGAGCTGTTTTTTTGAAATGATCAACAAAATTGATAGACGACTAGCAAGACTAATAAAGAAGAAAAGAGAGAAGAATCAAATAGATGGATTAAAAAATGATAAAGGGGATATCACCACCGAGCCCTAGAAATACAAACTACCATCAGTGAATACTATAAACACCTCTACGCAAATAAACTAGAAAACCTAGAAGAAATGGATAATTTCCTGGACACTTACACTCTCCCAAGACTAAACCAGGAAGTTGAATCCCTGAATAGACCAATAGCAGGCTCTGAAATTGAAGCAATAATTAATAGCCTACGAACCAAGAAAACTCCAGGACCAGATGGATTCACAGCTGAATTCTACCAGAGGTACAAGGAGGAGCTGGTACCATTCCTTCTGAAACTATTCCAATCAATAGAAAAAGACGGAATCCTCCCTAACTCATCTTATGAGGCCAACATCATCCTGATACCAAAGCCTGGCAGAGACACAATAAAAAAAGAGAATTTTAGACCAATATCCCTGATGAACATCGATGCAAAAATCCTCAATATAATACTGGCAAACCAAATCCAGCAGCACATCAAAAAGTTTATCCACTATGATCAAGTGGGCTTCATCCCTGGGATGCAAGGTTGGTTCAACATACGCAAATCAATATACGTAATCCATCATATAAACAGAACCAAAGACAAAAACCACATGATTATCTCAATAGATGCAGAAAACGCCTTTGACAAAATTCAACAGCCCTTTATGCTAAAAACTCTCAATAAATTTGGTATTGATTGAACATATCTCAAAATAATAAGAGCTATTTATGACATACCCACAGCCAATATCATATTGAATGGGCAAAAACTGGAAGCATTCCCTTTGAAAACTGGCACAAGACAGGGATGCCCTCTATCACCACTCCTATTCAATATAGTGTTGGAAGTTCTGGCTAGGGCAATCAGGCAAGAGAAAGAAATCAAGGGTATTCAGTTAGGAAAAGAAGAAGTCAAATTGTCCCTGTTTGCAGATGACATGATTGTATATTTAGAAAACCCCATCATCTCAGCCTAAAATCTCCTTAAGCTGATAAGCAACTTCAGCAAAGTCTCTGGATAAAAAATTAATGTGCAAAACTCACAAGCATTCTTATACGCCAGTAACAGACAAACAGAGAGCCAAATCATGAATGAACTTCCATTCACAATTGCTTCAAAGAGAATAAAATATGTCGGAATCCAACTTACAAGGGATGTAAAGGACTTTTTCAAGGAGAACTACAAAACACTGCTCAGTGAAATAAAAGATGACACAAAAAAATGGAAGAACATTCCATGCTCATGGATAGGAAGAATCAATATCATGAAAATGACCATACTGCCCAAGGTAATTTATAGATTCAATGCCATCCCCATCAAGCTACCAAAGAGTTTCTTCACAGAATTGGAAAAAACTGCTTTAAAGTTCATACAGAACCAAAAAAGAGCCTGCATTGCCAAGACAATCCTAAGTCAAAAGAACAAAGCTGGAGGCATCACGCTACCTGACTTTAAACTATACTACAAGACTACAGTAACCAAAACAGCATGGTACTGGTACCAAAACAGAGATATAGACCAACGGAACAGAACAGAGCCCTCAGAAATAATACCACACATCTGCAGCCATCTGATCATTGACAAACCTGAGAAAAAGAGGAAATGGGGAAAGGATTCCCTATTTAATAAATGGTGCTGGGAAAATTGACTAGCCATAAGTAGAAAGCTGAAACTGGATCCTTTCCTTACTCCTTATACGAAAATTAATTCAAGATGGATTAGAGACTTAAATGTTAGACCGAAAACCATACAAATCCTAGAAGAAAACCTAGGTAATACCATTCAGGACATAGGCATGGGCAAGGACTTCATGTCTAAAACACCAAAAGCAATAGCAACAAAAGCCAAAATTGACAAATGGGATCTAATTAAATTAAAGAGCTTCTGCACAGCAAAAGAAACTACTATCAGAGTGAACAGGCAACCTACAGAATGGGAGAACATTTTTGCAATCTACTCATCTGACAAAGGGCTAATATCCAGAACCTACAAAGAACTCAATCAAATTTACAAGAAAAAAACAAACAACCCCATCAAAAAGTGGGCAAAGTATATGAACAGACATTTCTCAAAAGAAGACGTGCATACAGCCAACAGATACATGAAAAAATGCTTGTCATCACTGGCCATCAGAGAAATGCAAATCAAAACCATAATGAGATATCATCTCACACCAGTTAGAATGGCAATCATTAAAAAGTCAGGAAACAAAAGGTACTGGAGAGGATGTGGAGAAATAGGAACACTTTTACACTGTTGGTGGGATTGTAAACTGGTTCAACCATTGTGGAAAACAGTATGGCGATTCCTCAAGGATCTAGAACTAGAAATACCATACGACTGAGCCATCCCATTACTGGGAATATACCCAAAGGATTATAAGTCATGCTGCTATAAAGACACATGCACACATATGTTTATTGTGGCACTATTCACAATAGCAAAGACTTGGAATCAACCCAAGTGTCCATCAGTGACAGACTGGATTAAGAAAATGTGGTGTATATACATCATGGAATACTATGCAGCCTTAAAAAGGGATGAGTTCGTGTCCTTTGTAAGGACATGGATGCAAGTGGAAACCATCATTCTCAGCAACTATCGCAAGAACAGAAAACCAGACACCGCATGTTCTCACTCATAGGTGGGAACTGAACAATGAGATCACTTGGACTCTGGAAGGGGAACATCATACACTGGGGCCTATTATGGGGAGAGGGGGAGGGAGGGATGGCATTGAGAGTTATACCTGATGTAAATGATGAGTTGATGGTCCTGACGAGTTGATGGGTGCAGCACACCAACATGGCACAAGTATACATATGTAATAAACCTGTACGTTGTGCACATGTACCCTAGAACTTAAAGTATAATAAAAAGAAAAAAAAAAGAATCAATAAGATTCTTCTTGCACAAAAGTTTGAGTTTTTTGTAAAATTTGCCAAAATTACTGGAGCTCGAACTTTAATCCTTGAATGTCTTTTTGTAAAGTGAAAAACTAAGTATTGTCCAACCTAGACTGGGGATTAGGTCAATTAGTGAGATAATTTTTGATGTTATTAGGTGTTAATACATGTAGGGTAAACACTAATGATTTCATTTTTTCCTATAATAACAGAGGACTCCTAAAGATAATCAGAATGGGAATTATTTTCAGAATCTTTTTTTTTTCACTCAGTTCAGATGGCGCTTTCTATGTTTTATTGCCCAGGAAGTAAAAAAAAAAAAAAAAAAAAAAAAAAAAAAAAAAAAAAAAATTCTTGCTTTTAACAGATTTTAAAAGACAATTACAGATGTCTATTTAGTGGGTTTCTGTTTGTCCTGCTGATTCCTTTCTGCTTTATTTCCATTTCGTATTCAAGAAATTCAAGACCAGTGACTGATATAACAAATGTATTATAAAATGATTATGTTTTTATTTCTCCTTTTTTAAAAAACCAGTTCTGAGTATTCTTAAATCATCATACCCTCATTCTCCTGTTACATTATTGCTGGGCAAGATTTTTTTCAGGATGAACTAAAATATCATAATAGTTATGTTGCCCAAATTCAAATTTATTTTTTCAAAAGATTTTTAACACTTCATAAATATCAATTCAAGAGCTGAAAATTAACTTGAATACTTTTTTGAAAATTTGTCTTTATTTTAATCTCTTTTCTAAAGAGATTAATTGATTTATAAGAAGAATCTGAGGGAATTTGACAATAGTAGCTCTTTCAGAGATATGTGTTGTTTCTATCTGGTTTATTGGGCTTTCATTTGAAATTTCAAAGTGGTTTTTAAAGAATTTGGAGTTTCCACAAACCCCCAAATTAGCTTGCATGTATCTTCCTTTTTGTTTTTATAAAAACACTTGTATTATGAGAAAATTTGATCTCTTAAAATGTTTACCCTCAAATAATTCAGTAAGAACACATTTGGCTCTTTAATAATTCACATTTTCAAAATCTTTCATTTGTTTTGGCCCACATAACACGTAGACCTGTCAAAGTATGTTATTTACAATGGATGCAGAAGAATGCCTCTGGAATCACACAGCTAATTCTCTCACTCTCTCATTCAGCAGTGTTAGATTTCTTTTCATTTTAGAGTAATTATAGATAGCTATTCATATTGTTTGTAATAAATTAGTTTCAAAATTCACAGGAAATATGTGCACATGAGTGTGTGTGCACACATATGCACATACTTGACAGCATTCTTTCAATCACCTGTCACATATGGAGTTTTGCTGTCTAGCATGGTATTCTTCAACACCTGCCAAGATGTTAGAGCTCCATTTTATTCTGTGGGTTTACATTCCTTTGAAAGCTGAATAAATTAATCTTTTTATTTCTTTCATTTGCAGACAAACTTTTAAAGTTATTGCCTATTTCTCTTTACAAAATAAGCTTCTTTTTATTCATGTTTGTTTAAATCCTGCATCTTTCCTAAAATTGCTTGAGGCTCCATGAATTAAATTTAAAGAAACTTGAGAAAATCATTTTTATAGCAAGAGGCAGAATGTAATTTATTACACTACACAGAGCCCTGATGGTGATAAAAGATGTGTTTGGGTGTTTTTCCTTTTTAATCTGATCTGGATCTGAGCAATAAAAATTCAACACCCTGAAGGTCATTAAGTGGTATTTATACACTGATGAAGAAATATAACACTAACTACAGAATTTAGGGCAGACAACAATGATTGAAAGACACACACCATCATCATATAGATTGAAAGCTCAAACAGATTCAGCTCATCGGAGAAAAACTCTATTTGCTGACATAGAACTTTCCACTAAAACACATCAGTTCATTATAAAAACAACCAAATAACAACAACATGTCCAATCTAGAAAGCAATGCTTTTCTAAAATCAATGGGAAAATTTTACATGACATTTGATTTTTATCCTTAAATAATTCACTTAAATCCTACAAACTGAATTTATTATATGACTTTGTTGTATTATCTGTTATTCTTCTTTAATTGTTTTATACTTACTAGTCTCCTTAACTCTTTGGTTAGGTCCCTGAAGGCAGGAACTCTATTGTACACATCTTTGTATTTTATAAAATATTTCACAGAAGACTTGATAAAGTTAGCAGTCACTGAATTAATTTTTTGACAAGCAAAATAAATTGATAATCAATGACTACCTACAGTTAGTTGTTTTGCTGTTCAAAAGGTAAATTTTGCTTGTGATGCTATGTATTTGTCGTGTTACTTAGATGAAATCCCTGTGTTTTGAGCTGGATGGAAATATAAGCAATCAGGCAGTTAAACAAAAACTGCTTTGATGTCACAAGAACCTCAGAGGAATGCAGGTAGTCTCAGTTACCACAAGGAAATCTAGCATTTCCATCTGAAAAGTGTTTGCTTACTTCCTACCAAATGTTCACCACTGGATACTCTTAATAAATCATAATGATCTGTGTTTTATACTCACTGAAAATATCATAACACACTTTGATTTAGTTTGTTGACTTATAGGGAGGAAATAGAAATACACATTTTACCAACCTCTTGTATTCCACATCATAGAGTAAGTCATTTAGGTATAAAAGGCAAATATCTTTGTAGTTTTACATTTTTTAAAATTTGTGCATTATTTTCTTGTGTACGTCTAGTATGTACATATTTACAGCATGGCGCACCTGTTTGCTTTCTTCAGTTGTATGTAATAAACATTCAACACAGGAAAAGTTTAGGTAATTAACAATAATATTTATTTCAAAATTTAAACTTGTAAGTTAAGATTAAATGTTTAGGAATTAAGTTACATTATTTTTATGTTTGTATAATATCACTGCCAATACACTGCAACATAATACATATTTGAAAATGTTTTATGACAATTCACATGCTAATTTGATACACTTCTTTTTCCTTAAAATATATAGAGGGAAGATTGAACTTAACCTTAAATGAGACTGTCAAAGTCACTTTTCTTAGGTTTGATTCATGATCTTCACTCTCATGCCTCTACCTGCGCCTTCCCCTAAGACCTCATTTCAGTGTTCAGTCTTTATAACCCTGTTTTAATGGTAGTACCATCTTGCTTAGCAGCAATTTAACAAACTGTCATTGAAAGGCCTATCTGTAGTCAGAAAAGCTTAAACGCCATCTTGATAGTATTGTGAATTTACATTATCAAAAGAAATAGCGAATAAGTTGAGATAATATTTCAGTGGAGGAAAATTAGAAGTCATCTTAGAAACAAGTTCTTCAGAAAAAAAAAATTGTCTTCAAGAAATAGCCTGGAATATATTCTCCCACACCCTACTCGCAATTTGTAAAATTATAGAGATTCTTAAGACTTCCTATCAAAACCAAATAAGTCATAAGCATTTTGTAGAAATTATTAAAATGTTTTCATTTTTAGTAATAAGCATCCTTTCTGAAATTTCAATATTTCATATATTTGTAGAGTAAAAATTGGGAAAAGAAATAGATCAAGGGAGATATATTTGATAGACTACATATAAATTTTAATTGACAAACTTCGGATTTTTAACAGAGAGGCTAGAAAACATTCTATAGTTTGAAGATTAATTTTGTTATCAGATGTTATGATCATTATATACCAGGATAGAAAATTACTCAATTCTGGAATAATGAAAGAATGTGATATGGATGATAAGACAATTCACTCAATGCTTCTGAGGCTAACATTTTCCGAAGAAATAGCAATGGTTAATGCCAGAACATTTAGTTGATTTCGTGTGTTATTTGAAGTTCCTGGTACACATAGTGACTGATAATGAACTGTCTATTCCACATATGGGTTCACTAAGCAGCATATACTTTTGCTGTCTCTACAAAGTCTCAAAGCAGAAGGATGTCCTTAAGTATTCTGAAAAAGTAGAAAGTGAATGGGTGATCCTCATGGATATTTATGGTCACTACCTTACTGTCAAAAAGAAGAGACCATACAGGTAACATATCCCTTTAAAATATTCAGAAGAGGAACAAATCTCAAGGATTTACTACTTAAAAGTGGGTATAGTTGAAGAAAACTGCCCCATCTACTTATTTTTTAAGTGATTTTTCATGTGCCAGCAGATATGTCTGTTACATTTGCTAATGGATATTTTATTACAAAGAAAAATACAAGAGACATAGACAGCTGTTATGTAAAGTCTTCCTGCCAACTTAAAAAGTGATGAAATACTATTATCCTCATTAAAGTAGCATTAGTGATTACTTTTATTAATTTCCATTATAACTTGTAATGCTTTATTCATGAATAGTAAACATTATCAACTCTTATTCTCTAATTCTTAAATTAAGAAATATTTAATTGATAAATTTTCAAGAAAAAAAAACTGTATTCTTTGCTTAGGATCCCTTTTTATTCTGTTTTACAGAACAGTCCTTGCCTACCCCAGGGTGTTGCTGAAAATGTCAGACGCAAATTTGGATAGCAGCAAGAAGAATTTCTTTGAGGAGGAAGTAGATGATGAGGAAAGTGTGATTTTGACACTGGTGCCGGTTAAAGATGACGCAAATATGGAACAAATGGAACCAAGTGTTTCTTCAACTTCTGATGTCAAACTGGAGAAGCCTAAGAAATACACTCAAGGTCATCTACTTCAAACAAATGAACAATTTACAGCTCCACAAAAATCTAGATGCAAAACACCAGCCCCTCCTTTGCCAACCATTTTGCCTCCCATTAATAAAGTGTGTCGGGACACAATGCGGGACTGGTGTCAACAACTCGGTTTGAGTATTAATGGCAAGAAAATCGAAGTTTATCTGAGGCTCCATAGGCATGCTTACCCTGGACAACAGCAAGATATGCCTGAAGTGTCACAAGGGACCAGATTACAGCGATGTTCGAGGAAACGCAAGGCAGTGACCAAGAGAGCAAGGCTTCAGAGATGTTATGAGGTGAATGAGAGAGCGGAAGAGACTAATACAGTTGAAGTGATAACTTCAGCACCAAGAGCCATGTTGGCATCATGGGCAAGAATTGCTGCAAGAGCTGTTCAGCCTAAGGCTTTGAATTCATGTTCCATTCCTGTTTCTGTTGAGGCCTTTTTGATGCAAGCCTCTGGCGTCAGGTGGTGTGTGGTCCATGGCAGACTTCTCTCGGCAGACACAAAGGGTTGGGTACGCCTGCAGTTTCATGCAGGTCAGGCCTGGGTGCCTACCACTCGCAGGAGGATGATTTCTCTCTTCTTGTCACCTGCCTGCATTTTCCCATCCCCAGCCATAGAAGATAATATGTTATGCCCCGACTGTGCTAAGAGGAATAAGAAGATGATGAGAAGATTAATGACAGTAGAGAAGTAGCAGCAACCTGTTTGAATACAATGTACTAAAGGAGGGATGTACTTTCAGACCATGTAACCTATTATGAAGGAATGGAAGAGGAGATAATATGAATGAATCCTCATGATCTACAAAACAAAATCATAGTGACTAGGACTCCACAGTGAAGATGGTTGACTAGTGACCCAGCCCCATCTAAAGAACCCCTTTCTGTAAGTCTGAAAACCCATTAAAATAAAGTCACTGCAATTGGAAAAAAAAAAAAAAAAAAAAAAAAAAAAAAAAAAAAAAAAAAAAAAAAAGAACAGTCAAGAAGAGTTCTATTGCAAATAGCTTTATATAACCCCACAAAAATAATATAAAATATTTTCAGTGTTAATGCTCTTTATTTTTGCAGGGTGAGGAATTATTGATTGATATTTTATTTTATTTTTTTCTATACTTGGGTGATGTTCTGCTGTCTTCTGGCTTGCATTGCTTCCAGTGATAATTCTGCTATCATTTCTTATTTCTATTTTAAGCAATTTGATGATGTCCTAATTTAGTGTAATTTTTTTTGCATGTTTCTTTTGCTTGGAATCTGTTGTGCTTCTTGGATGTGAAGGGTAATTGTTTTCCTCAAATTTGTAAAACCTTCCACCTAATTTCTTTAAATATTTTTTCTGTCCACTCACACCCTTCTCTCTTTCAAAGGCTTCAATTACATATATATTAAGGCTACAAATTATTTCATAGCACACTAGTACTCCACTTGTTATATTTATTATATTTTCAGCCTTTTTTCTATCTGATTATCATTTTAAATATTTTCTGCAGTTATATTTTCAAGTTTACTAATACTTTATTTTGCATTTGTTAATCTGTTATTTATGCTATTGTGTATTTTTTACTTTTTACATGATTTTTAATCTTTCAAAGTTTATGTGGTATTTTACTTCTATGTCTGTACGTATTTTATGCTTAATCTTTCTTTTAGTTTTTTAAAATATGAAATGCAGTTAGAACTTTTATTGTCTTTATTAATTCTATCAACTGGTAATTTCTGGATTGGTTTCGATTCATTGATTTTCCTCTTCACAGTATATTTTATCATATTGTTTCTTTGCGTGCCTGCTCATTTTTTATTGGATGCCGGACATTCTACATCTTTTTCTTGTTGTGGTCTGAATATTTTTATATTACCACAAGTGTTCCTGAACTTTGTTCTTGGATGCAGCTAAATTACTTAGAAATATTTTGATTATTTTTTATTTTGTTTTTAAGTTTTTGTTACGCAGGACCAGAGCAGTGTTTAGTCTAGACTTAATTTTTCCCCACTCCAGGGGTCAGAACTCTTCTGTGGACTGTTTCCAAATCTTCATGAATTATGAGAATTTTTACTCTGGTTGGTTTGAGCTTCAAGAATTTTCCTCTTTCATACTTTCTAATGGTTCTTTCTCTGACCTCAGGTAGTTTTGTAGTATGCATGTGCTTGCTGGTACTTAGTTCTTGTCAAGGGCCTTTCTACAGGTCTCTGCAGTTCTCTTTCAGTGTAGCTTTCTTCCCTCCGGTACTTTCCTCTGTGAATTCTGGTTGTCTAACCTTTCCTCAACTCCTAGATCCATCTCCTCAATTCAGAGAGGCGATAGGACTCCTTGTGGATCTCTTTCTTGTTCCACAACTGGAAGCTTTCTTCAGGCAGTCAGCCGGATACTCATCAGGCTCACCTCATTTGTTTCCTATGTCTGGGCAATCACTGTCCTTCATCACTTGAGCCCAGTGTCTTGATAACTACTATTTCCTATACTTTATCTATTGTGGGGATGCTATTCCGTTTGGTTTAAGTGCAAGCCCTATTATTTCATCTTTAATCTATTTGAATCTACTTAAAGTTTATTTATGATGATAGTATATATTTAAGTCTTGGTTTTTTATTTAGCCTGAGAATTTGTGCCTTTTAAGTGTTTATTTCTACGCTGTCAAATACTGCAGTCTTTTGGCTTGAAATGTGACTGTTCGGACTTGATATATGTTGGCAGTGTAAAATATGGGGCACTTTTGTTTTTTAGTTTTCATTTTTTTTAGAGATGAAGTCTTGCTATGTTGCCTAGCCTAGCCTCAGACTCCTGGGCTCAAGTGATGCTCCTGCTTCAGCCTTCTAAACAGCTGGAACTTTAGGCACATGCTACTATGCCTGGCCAGAATGGTTCTTAATATCTTACTACAAAAAGGAATACAACTAACTTATAAATTTTTCTATTAATTACACATTGAAATATTTTGAGCATATTGAGTTTAATGTTAATATGTTATTAAAGTTAGATTTACTTGTTTTTCACTTTTGAAAATGTGGCTATTAGAACATTTGAAAATATATATGTAAGTTGCATTATATTTCTATTGGGCAGCCCTGTATTAGACTCTCCAACTTGGATAGGTTCTAGTTCTTCTAGAACCTATCTCCTATATCCTCATCCTGAAGACCTGCCAAAATTTATGCTAGTTTACTTATATCTCAAATGTCATCAGCACTAAAGTATTAATACCTTTGTTGCTCTGGGTCTACGGTTTCATGACTTTTCTTACATTTTGGCCTGCTATTTTCTTACTTTATCCGTTCTTTGATGCTTTTAAGAAGGCTTATACATATTATACCCAGAACTTTTAGTTGGTTGGTTTCTTAGGGAAGGTTTTTCTGAATAAACAAGCCTGAGGCTATCGGAAATGGAAATGTGGCAAACGAGAGAAAGACAGGTCATGTATTAGTTTGCTGGGCAGGGGTTGGGTGATGAGGTGGTGCAGGCTGTATCAGAGTTTCATAGGCTGGGTGGTTTAGAAGAATAGAAATTTGTTGTCTCACAGTTCAGGAGGCCAAACCTGATATCAAGGTGCCAGCATGGACATGCTGCCTCTGAAGCATGCTCCCTTCTTCTAGGAAAGGCTCTATCCTGGCCTCTTTCCTAGCCTCTAAATGCCTGGCTTTTAGATGGTTGTCTTCTTGCTGTGTTTCTTCACTTGGGTTTCTCTCTTTGTGACTGCTTTTGTGCCCAGGTTTTTCTCTTTCTACAGGAACAACAGTCACACTTAATTAATGAACCATGCTGCTGACCTCATTTTAACTTGATTTACCTCTGTAAAATCCTTATCTCCAAATAAGATCTCATTCGAAGATACTAAGAATTAGGACTTCAACATACCCTTTTAGGGAGAACACAGTTCAAACCATAATACTCATCAATCCATTTCCTCTTCTTCGTAGGAATTCTGAAGGTGTGACTTCCCCCTTTAAATTAGGTCAGGCCGTCTGCCTGGTTCTGTATAAATGAATGTGGATGAAAGTGATGTGTACCACTATAAAACCTGGTTAGAAGGCCTCCTACATAATACTCCTCACTTTTGCTCTTTGCCTTATTGGGTGACTAAATGCACAGGATCTAGCAGAGGACACTGAGGAGTCACTGGAAGATTGCAGCAACACAAGACAGAGAAGCCAGGATCCCAAAGCATCAAGTGAAAGACTGGTTGGCAAAAATCCACCTGAACTGTGATGTGAGTGAAAAACGTATGCCTGATGAATTAAGTAATGATCAATGTTATGCTCTGTTTTTACTCATAGCAGCTTCTGTTATGCCTTTTATTAATAAGTCTGGCTTGTTTCCTTTTGATCTCAGGGCTAAAATATCCCATTTGAAAAACCACCCATTTTTTTCCAGTCTTCTGCTTTGTCAAGTTATAGCATAGCAAGTTTTTACAATAAATAAAGCTCTATAGTAAAAAATATTTTTCCTTCTCAATTTTCCTAACAGTTAATGTTGTAAAAATTGTTTCATAATAAATGTAGTTTCATTTGCTTGATATATAGCATAAAGGCATTATTGCAGTGTGATACTCTTGATGCTTATTCTCCAATGGGTAATATCATGAATAAATTAGACTTAGTTTTAAAAATAAGTTTGAAAGATATTGTACTTAATCAAATATAAGTACTATGCCTTGAAAATATGACAATTATAATTTTTTAATTTTGATAAAATAAGTAATACACATACACAGCCTATACATTTCTGAGTTTTGTCCCAATATAAAATATATTAACATCAAGATTTGCATTTAACTACAATGAGTTAATTCTAGATTACAGAATAAATACATTGGTTAAGTCTGTTGCCAAATAATGAAAAGTGAATGAAAAATAAGCTCAAAAGAAGCAATAACAATAAACAGAATCTGGATTTAATAATAGTTTATAAGATACTTGGGAATCTGGTAAAATATTTTTAAGTAGGTCACATTTTTCTTCATGACATATAACACGAAAACCAGTTGCCATTGTTTAAAGATGTGATTTTACTTTTAAAAATAGTTTTGCTTCATATTTTCTTTTCTTCTTTTTTTTTTTTTTTTTTTTTTTTTTGAGATGGAGTTTAACTTTTGTTGTCCAGGCTGGAGTGCAGTGGTACAATCTCAGCTCACTGCAACCTCCACCTCCTGGGTTCCAGTGATTCTCCTTCCTCAGTCTCCCAAGCAGTTGAGATTACAGGCATACACCACCACGCCAGGCTAATTTTATATTGTTAATAGAGATGAGCTTTCACTATGTTGGATAGGATGTTCTCAAACTCCTGACCTCAGGTGATCCACCCATCTCAGCCTCCCCAAATCCTGGGATTACCGGCATGAGCCACTGTGTCCAGCCTGCTTTGTGTTTTCTATCTTCTTATTACTCAGAATGAATGGATTCTTCTGGATGTGGTAACGAATTCTTCTTCCAGTAGCTAAAGCCATCTCACTCCTTATGTATATAAAATATTATCTGTTGTGGATGGCATATATTTTTATTCCAAGATATAAAGTTCCATTACATAGTAATAGAAAAATTTCAACATGGGTATCTTAAGAATTGTATATGGCATCGCAGTTCCAAGATGGCCGAATAGGAACAGTTCCAGTCTACAGCTCCCAGTGTGAGCAACACAGAAGATAGGTGATTTCTGCATTTCCAACTGAGGTATTGGGTTCATCTCACTGGGTCTTGTCAGACAGTGGGTGCAGGACAGTGGGTGCAGCCCACAGAGTGTGAGCTGAAGCAGCACAAGGAATTGCCTCATCTGGGAAGCTCCAGGGGTTGGGGAATTCCCTTTCCTAGCCAAGGAAAGCCCTGACAGATGGCATCTGGAAAATCGGGTCACTCCCACGCTAATACTGTGCTTTTCCAACTGTCTTAGCAAACGGTACACCAGGAGATTATATGATGTGCCTGACTTGGAGGGTCCCATGCCCACAAAGCCTTGCTCACTGCTAGCACAGCAGTCTGAGATCGAACTGCAAGGTGGCAGCAAGGCTTGGGGAGGGGCACCCACCATTGCTGAGGCTTGAGTAGCTAAACAAAGTGGCCAGGAATTTCGAACTGGGTGGAGCCCACCGCAGCTCAAAGAGGCCTGCCTGCTTCTGTAGACTCCACCTCTGGGGGTAGGGCATAGCTAATCAAAGGGCAGCAGAAACTTCTGTAGACTTAAATGTCCCTGTCTGACAGCTTTGAAGAGCGTAGTGGTTCTCCCAGCACGGAGTTTGAGATCTGAGAACAGACAGACTGCCTCCTCAAGTGGGCCCCCGACCCCCGATTAGCCTAACTGGGAGACACCTCCCAGTAGGGGCCAACTGATACCTCATACAGCCAGGTGCCCCTCTGAGTCAAAGCTTCTAGAGGAAGGATCAGGCAGCAACATTTTCCATTCTGCAATATTCGCTGCTGTGCAGCCTCCACTGGTGATACCCAGCAAACAGCGTCTGGAGTGGACCTCCAGCAAACTCCAACAGACCTGCAGCCAAGGGTCCTTACTGTAAGAAGGAAAACTAACAAACAGAAAGGACATCCACACCAAAACCCCATCTGTATGTCACCATCATCAAAGACCAAAGGTAGATAAAACCACAAAGATGGGGAGAAATCAGAACAGAAAAGCTGAAAAATTTTAAAACAGAGTGCCTTTTCTTCTCTAAAGTAACACAGTTCCTTGCCAGCAACAGAACAAAGCTGGATGGAGAATGACTTTGATGAGTTGAGAGAAAAAGGCTTCAGACGATCGGTAATAACAAACTTCTCCGAGCTGAAGGAGGATATTCGAACCCTTCGAAAAGAAGCTAAAAACCTTGAAGAAAGATTAGACAAATGGCTAACTAGAATAAACGATGTAGAGAAGACCTTAAATGACCTGATGGAGCTGAAAACCGTGGCATGAGAACTACGTGACACGTGCATAAGCTTCAGTAGCCGATTCGATCAAGTGGAAGAAAGGGTATCAGTGTTTGAAGATCAAATGAATGAAATGAAGCAAGAAGAGAAGTTTAGGGAAAAAAGAGTAAAAAGAAACAAACAAAACCTCCAAGAAATATGGGACTATGTGATAAGACCAAATCTACGTCTGGTGTACCAGAAAGTGACGGGGAGAATGGCACCAAGTTGGAAAACCCTCTGCAGGATATTATCCAGGAGAACTTCCCCAACCTAGTAAGCCAGGCCAACATTCAAATTCAGGAAATACAGAGAATGCTACAAAGATACTCCTCGAGAAGACCAACTCCAAGACACTTAATTGCCAGATTCACCAAAGTTGAAATTAAGGAAAAAATGTTAAGAGCATCCAGAGAGAAAGATTGGGTTACCCACAAAGGGAAGCCCATCAGACTAACGGCAGATCTCTTGGCAGAAACTTTACAAGCCAGAAGAGAGTGGGGGCCAATATTTAACATTCTTAACGAAAAGAATTTTCAACCCAAAATTTCATATCCAGCCAAACTAAGCTTCATAAGTGAAGGAGAAATAAAATCCTTTACCGAAAAGCAAATGCTGAGAGATTTTTGTCCACCAGCAGGCCTGCCTTACAAAAGCTCCTGAAGGAAGCACTAAACATGGAAAGGAACAACCAGCACCAGTCGCTGCAAAAACACACCAAATTGTAAAGACCATCGATGCTAGGAAGAAACTGCATCAACTAACAAGCAAAATAACCAGCTAACATCATAATGACAGGATCAGATTCACACATAACAATATTAACCTTAAGTGTAATGGGCTAAATGCTCCAATTAAAAGACACAGACTGGCAAACTGGATAAAGAGTCAAGACTCATCAGTGTGCTGTACACACTATAGGCTCAAAATAAAGGGATGGAGGAAGATCTACCAAGCAAATGGAAAACAAAGAAAAGCAGGGGTTGCAATCTTAGTCTCTGATAAAACAGACTTTAAACCAACAAAGATCAGAAAAGACAAGAAGTCCATTACATAATGGTAAAGGGATCAACTCAAAAAGAAGAACTAATTATCCTAAATATATATGCACCCAATACAGGAACACCCAGATTCATAAAGTAAGTCCTTAGAGACCTACAAAGAGACTTAGACCACCACACAATAATAATGGGCGACTTCCACACCACACTGTCAACATTAGACAGATAAACGAGACAGAAAGTTAACAAGGATATCCAGGAATTGAACTTAGTTCTGCACCAAGCAGACCTAATAGACATATACAGAACTCTCCACCCCAAATCAACAGAATATACATTCTTCTCAGCACCACATCACACTTATTACAAAACTGACCACATAGCTGGAAGTAAAGCACTCTTCAGCAAATGTAAAAGAACAGAAATTATAACAAACTGTCTCTCAGACCACAGTGCAATCAAACTAGAACTCAGGATTAAGAAACTCACTCATAACCACTCAACTATGGAAATTGAACAACCTGCTCCTGAATGACTACTGGGTACATCATGAAATGAAGGCAGAAATAAAGATGTCCTTTGAAATGAATGAGAACGAAGACACAACATACCAGAAGCTCTGGGACACACATAAAGCAGTATGCAGAGGGAAATTTATAGCACTAAATGCCCACAAGAGAAAGCAGGAAAGATCTAAAATTGACACCCTAACATCACAATGAAAAGAACTAGAGAAACAAGAGCAAACACATTCAAAAGCTAGCAGAAGGCAAGAAATAAGTAAGATCAGAGCAGAACTGAAGGAGATAGAGACACAAAAAAACCCTTCAAAATATCAATGAATCCAGGAGCTGGTTTTTTGAAAAGATCAACAAAATTGATAGACGACTAGCAAGACTAATAAAGAAGAAAAGAGGGAAGAATATTCAAATAGACACAATAAAAAATGATAAAGGGGATATCACCACCAACCCCTCAGAAATACAAACTACCATCAGAGAATACTATAAACACCTCTACGCAAATAAACTAGAAAACCTAGAAGAAATGGGCACATACACTCTCCCAAGACTAAACCAGGAAGAAGTTGAATCCCTGAATAGACCAATAACAGGCTCTGAAATTGAAGCAATAATTAATAGCCTACCAACCAAAAAAAGTCGAGGACCAGGTGGATTCACAGCCAAATTCTACCAGAGGTACAAGGAGGAGCTGGTACCATTCCTTCTGAAACTATTCCAATCAATAGAAAAAGAGGGAATCCTCCCTAACTCATTTTATGAGGCCAACATCATCCTGATACCAAAGCCTGGCAGAGACACAATAAAAAAAGAGAATTTTAGACCAATATCCCTGAAGAACATCGATGCTAAAATTCTCAGTAAAATACTGGCAAACCAAATCCAGCAGCACGTCAAAAAGCTTATCCACCGTGATCAAGTGGGCTTCATCCCTGGGATGCAAGGCTGGTTCAACGTATGCAAATCAATAAACGTAATCCATCAAATAAACAGAAACAAAGACAAAAACCACATGATTATCTCAATAGATGCACAAAAGGCCTTTGACAAAATTCAACAGCCCTTCATGCTAAAAACTCTTAATAAATTTGGTATCGATTGAACATATCTCAAAATAATAAGAACTATTTATGACAAACCCACAGCCAATATCATACTGAATGAGCAAAAACTGGAAACATTCCCTTTGAAAACTGGCACAGATAGGGATGCCCTTTCTCACCACTCCTTTTCAACATACTGTTGGAAGTTCTGACCAGGGCAATCAGGCAGGAGAAAAAAATAAAGGTATTCATTAGGAAAAGAGGAAGTCAAAGTCTCCCTGTTTGCAGATGACATGATTGTATATTTAGAAAACCCCATCGTCTCAGCCCAAAGTCTCCTCAAGCTGATAAGCAACTTCAGCAAAGTCTCAGGATCCAAAATCAATGTGCAAATATCACAAGCATTCCTATACACCAGTAACAGACAAACAGAGAGCCAAATCATGAGTGAACTCCCATTCACAATTGCTTCAAAGAGAATAAAATATCCAGGATTCCAACTTACAAGGAATGTGAAGGACCTCTTCAAGGAGAACTACAAACCACTGCTCAACGAAATAAAAGAGGACACAGACAAATGGAAGAACATTCCATGCTCATGGATAGAAAGAATCAATATCATGAAAATGGCCATACTGCCCAAGGTAATTTATAGATTCAACATCATCCCCATCAACCTACCAATGACTTTCTTCACAGAATTGGAAAAAACTGCTTTAAAGTTCATATGGAACCAAAAAAGAGCCCGCATTGCCAAGACAATCCTAAGCCAAAGGAACGAAGCTGGAGGCATCATGCTACCTGACTTCAAACTATACTATAAGGCTACAGTAACCAAAACAGTGTGGTACTTGTACCAAGACAGATATATAGACCAATGGAACAGAACAGAGCCCTCAGAAATAATACCACACATCTACAACCATCTGATCTTTGGCAAACCTGACAAAATCAAGAAATGGAGAAAGGATTCCCTATTTAATAAATGGTGCTGGGAAATCTGACTAGCCATATGTAGAAAGGTGAAACTGGATCCCTTCCTTCCACCTTATACAAAAATCAATTCAAGATGGATTAAAAATTTAAATGTTAGACCTAAAACCATAAAAACTCTAGAAGAAAATCTAGGCAATACCATTCAGGATATAGGCATAGGCAAGGACTTCATGTCTAAAACACCAAAAGCAATGGCAACAAAAGCCAAAATTCACAAATGGGATCTAATTAAACTAAAGAGCTTCTGCACAGCAGAAAAAACTGCCATCAGAGTGAACAGACAACCTACAGAATGGAAGAAAATTTTTGCAATCTACACATCTGACAAAGGGCTAATATTCAAAATCTACAAATAACTTAAACACATTTACAAGAAAAAAATCAAGCAACCCCATCAAAAAGTGGGCAAAGGATATGAACAGACATTTCTCAAAAGAAGACATTTATGCAGCCATCAAACACAGGAAAAAATGCTCATCATCACTGGCCATCAGAGAAATGCAAATCAAAACCATAATGAGATACCATCTCACACCAGTTAGAATGCCAATCATTAAAAAGTCAGGAAACAACAGGTGCTGGAGAGAATGTGGAGAAATAGGAACACTTTTACACTCTTGGTGGGACTGTATACTAGTTCAACCATTGTGGAAGACAGTGTGGCGAATCCTCAAGGATCTAGAACTAGAAATACCATTTGACCCAGCCATCCCATTACTGGGAATATACCCAAAGGATTATAAATCATGCTTCTATAAAGACACATGCACACATATGTTTATTGTGGCACTATTCACAATAGCAAAGACTTGGAACCAACCCAAATGTCCATCAATGATAGACTGGATTAAGCAAATGTGGAACATAAACACCATGGAATACTATGCAGCCATAAAAAAGGATGAGTTCATGTCCTTTGTAGGGACATGGATGAAGCTGGAAACCATCATTCTGCACAAACTATCACGAGGACAGAAAACCAAACACCACATGTTCTCACTCATAGGTGGGAATTGAACAATGAGAACACCTGGATGAGGAACATCACACACTGGGGCTTGTCGTGGGGTGGGAGAAGAGGGGAGGGATAGCATTAGGAGATATACCTAATGTAAATGACGAGTTAATGGGTGCAGTACACCAACATGGCACGTATATACATATGTAACAAACTTGCACATTGTGCACATATGCCCTAGAACTTAAAGTGTAATAATAAAAAATAAAATTGTATATAGCATTAAAGATTAGAGGAAAATTAATCTTCCAAGAAGGGTAACAAAAACATATTTCCTTGTAACATTTTAAAACCAGGCAAGGCAGAACATTACAAAATCAGTGTTAGATGATTATCTGGCATGTTCAGGGATCTGGGACGTGAACCTGAAGATACTTATTTCAGCCTTCACCAAGTTTTACTGCTTAAGAAAAAGATGAAGAACAATATCTCTTAAAATATTTTTCAATATGAAAGTTTGCCTCTTACAGTAGAGCTAGGGTATATAAAACCATTTTCTCATCGCATGGGGGTGCATTTCTGATAATCGTCAATAATATGTGCTTAGACAACACATTTACTGGATTAGGTATGTCATTTTAGTCTACGATTTAAAAAATACACCCTGTGAAAAATCCTATCAGAGATCTGTCCTTGTTTAAACCCGCAATGAATTACCATATCCCAATAGCTAGGCTTTTCTTAGTCAAATTAAGGCAGGTTCTATAAATCAAGGCAATCAAGCAGTAACATCAAGGTCTTCCATTGCTTTAAACACTCTAAATGGCCTGGATTTGTGTGTGTGTGTGTGAGTGTGTGTGTGTGTGTGTGTGTGTGTGTGTGTGTGTGTGTGTGTGTGTGTGTGAATGCAGTCCCCCACTACCACAAATTATGCATTCAAGTTTCCCACATTTGGGGAAATCGCAGGGGTCAGCACATCTGGAGTGCAATAGCTAAGCCTCGATCTGGGAAAACCACTTTCGTGATCATGGAATTTCCCCTGCCAGGTAAGTATAGGCCAGGTTTTGGCAGTTGCAATTAACTAGAATAAATTTTGTTTATTAACTTATAAATAAATTGATGTAAATACTAGAATGATTATCTCAAAGAACTTGTTAGGGTGCAATTCTCAGAATGTGGGGATAAAAATGGTTATTTGATTATTGTAATTGTGAATGATTATTTTTCACTGTAAGATGTTACTGTCATCAGCCAAGTTCTAGCAGCAGGAAATTACTGTTTGTGGTTTGCACTGTCCAAGGTCTGCGATGATGGTTGATTGAGCCGAACGAGGTGATTGTACTTTCTACCCTTTAGACTTTGTAGCTACTGAATACAATGTAAAATACTGGCAAAAAACTCAGTGTATTTGATAGAATTTAAAAAACAGTTAAAGAAGTGAGGCCGGGCGCGGTGGCTCAAGCCTGTAATCCCAGCACTTTGGGAGGCCGAGGCGGGCGGATCACAAGGTCAGGAGATCGAGACCACAGTGAAACCCCGTCTCTACTAAAAATACAAAAAAATTAGCCGGGCGCGGTGGCGGGCGCCTGTAGTCCCAGCTACTCAGGAGGCTGAGGCAGGAGAATGGCGGGAACCCGGGAGGCGGAGCTTGCAGTGAGCCGAGATCGCGCCACTGCACTCCAGCCTGGGCAACAGCGTGAGACTCCGTCTCATAAAAAAAAAAAAAAAAAAAAAAAAAAAAAAGAAGTGAGCACTGCTAATAAAATTCTGAAACATCAAAAAATTTGAATTAAAATAATTTTTACATTATTTCAAACATCAATACTCAAGAGGGAACAAAGTTTTACTCTATAAAGATTTTAGTTTATGAAAGCTGAAATAATCTTTTACGAAATCTTAGGGTTGCCAGCAGAATTACTTAAGCAACTAAGAAAAGCAACACTGTCTCTGGATCTCCACAAAAGCCTGAAAACCATAAAGTAGTTGCTTATGAATTTGAGAATCTCTTTTCTTAGTTAAAACTTATTGAACTCTACCACTTGCAAAAATCTTAAATCCAAAGACCTACTCTCTTCAATACCTGTGATTCTTCCACTTCTCTCAACATGCCATTTTTCCTCATGGCCTCGACGTATTCCTTTTCTCTTAGTTCAATTGTCCCTTCTTGGTTCTACTTTTCCCCTCTACTTCTTGTGCTTCTACCATCCTTACCCAAGCAGTTAATTCCCTGCCATAACTGAAAGCAGTCACTGCCCATGTCTAATTTTAGTTCAAAAATGGCCTGGGTTTTGTGTGGAACATTGCTTCACTGTGCAGACTGGTGCTGCATAACAGTTATGGTTTTCATTCTAAGCTGGGCCCTCAGTACTTTTGCGTGTCACTTCTATTTGCTCTTAGTAATGACCTTTCTTATTCTTTATTGAGGCATTGTGGCAGAATAGAAAAGCATGGACATTGTTGACAGACCTTGATTCAAATCCCAGCTTCAGCACTTAATATCTGCGTGCTATTTAGCAAGTTATTAACTGATTTAATTCTGTTTCCATATATGTAAAATAGGAATAATAATTCTTATCTTGTAGGATTTTCTGTAAGGACTTAATATAAGAAAGGTGATTTGGTAAATAGGTCAATGTTAATGGTTATAGTCGTTCTTATGCAGCTTGGTCTGGTCTCTAAAAGTTTACTAAGTTTCTTAAATTTTCCACCATATCTCCAAATGCCTAATTATCAACAGACAAGATTGTCTTTTATTTTTATATCAAGAATACAAGTTATCAAGTGAGTACATTCTCAACTTCTCATCCCCTCCACTTCTATACATACCTATGATGTTACTCATTAGTCCCTTCTCTCCTATTTTAGAGTAACACATATTTCATTTTCTTTTCAAAGACCCCAGAGACAGTATAACACAGTGACTGAGAGAACAGCTTTTGGTGCCCAATTGCCTGGGACTTATTCTTCCCTCTACCACTTGGGCCAGTTGGCCAACCTACCTCCCTGCATCTTAATTTCTCTATACCTAAAATGGATACAATGAATACATGTACCTCATATGGTTCTGAAACAGATTGAATTAAATGGAACATTGAAAACACAAAGAGCCTGATACACATATACACTTCTGTTAGCTATTAGCAATTATTACTACTATGAGCTATTATCACTTTCTGTCTAATCAGGGTGTCAGTTCACAAATTCTTGCCTCTGTCCTGAGTCTTTAGTCACTTCTCCACTGGCTCCTTCTTAGCCTACTTAAGCATTTGTTAATGGAAACTTCCCCTCACCTGGCTTTTTTTGCACTTTTGCCGTATTTCCTTTCACGGCTAAATGTTATGAAAGAGTAGGCTCATTCCAATACTCTGGTTGTACTAATTTAACTATTCCTCATTCTTCAATTCAATACAATATGACTTCTATTCACACTGCTCTACTGAAACTACTTTCATTCAGGTCCACTATGATCTCCTAATGGTGAAACCCAGTGGCGTATTTCAAGGTAGCATCCCATGTATGAGATGATATTTGACACTATTGCCCATTTAGAACTTCTTGAGATCTTCTATTTAGTGTCTATGATAGTCTTTATTTTTCATTTCATCTGGACATCACTCTTAAGTTTTTTCTGAATCTCCTTTTGTACATACTTTAAATCAAGACAAACATTTGATTACGCAAATTTCTTCCACACCATATTCTGGCAAAATATAGCTTCGAGTGTCTACTGCATATGTCTTCTTCTCTATACACTATAATGTCTGCATCTCTTGATATTATGAAGAAATTGTTTTACACAGATGGACTTGCCTTAATCTAGGTCACATCCATTTTCAATAAACTTTATTCTTCCAACTTATTTTACAGCAGCCGTCTAATAATTGGTCTTTAATCTTCTACTCCCTTAAGCCCATGCTCCACTCTATGTCTGGATTTTTTTTCTCTTGTAACCTCAATCTAATATTGTCTGTTTTCTCTGTGAAAACATCAGATTACATTATATTTATTATAGCACAAAGCCCACGTGTCTTCTTATATTAATTAGGTCCTATTTAAATTGTTTGAGAAACCCTTACTCATACCCTAAAACTCCGTTTCAATTTTATATTGTCTGTTAAAGTTACCTTAATTTCCCAAGATAATGAGCTGTTAGGTTATTTGCTCTCAGATTTTTTTGTTTTTTACTCTTCTCTTATATCTTTTACAGACTTATGTAATTTATTTGTTTACATATCTGTCTCTTCACTAAGCCATCCTTTTAGGAATCTGGTAATCTATCATCTCTAAAATACAACATATATGTGGATATATTTTTCTAAGTAACTATTTTCTATAAAAGTAGATAGTGTTTTGGGATGTAGGGGATTTTAATTCTATTTTGCATTTGTTTATTTCCTATTTAATTTTTTTCTGTATTAAATGAGATATTTTATGTAACTTAAAAATATTCTGTGACACAAAATATTTTTGCCATTTTCTACAATACTATAAATCAACTCTCAAAACACTAAAGTGAAATACTCATACAAAGAACTGTCAGGAAATGACTAGATTTATAAGATTTAATGTATTTACTATCTTCTCAAAATTTTTTCAGCCTATAAACATGTTGTGTGGATTTAATCTGATTCACTGTGTAGATAACACTGATTCTAGTGATATGATTTACTCTTGAGATGTGTTATTTCCATAGTAGCTACTGAAAAAATCTCACCATTTTCAAAGATCTAGTAGTCATATATATATATATATACACACACACACACACACACATATATACATCTATAATTAAATTTTCATTAAATTATAAAATCTTAAGTTTGCATATAAAATATTAAAACTGAATCAAGGCAAATCAAGATCAACAATAGAAATCCTGTTGAATTCTCATAAAAGAAACCATAGGTTTAAAAATACGATTTTAAAAAGGTCATTTTACACAGTTGGTGAAGTCAAGGCAAAACTAATTTATGACTCATGGCAAATTCTGAAGAACTCCAAACTGTAGATGTGTACCTAAACTGTAAGCCAAAAGCATTTAAAACTTTTCTGACATTGGCAAGGGAGGAGGGCAGTAGATTCCAGAAATTTAAACACTCGTGAGACATTATTATTTTCATCATTAAGTTTCTCTCATTATTTTTCTCTACTCCTATGTTTCCTAAGTGGATACATACTAATACATTAAATATTTCACTTCATTTGGATTAAGAGCTGCATGCTCATTGAAAGGTCTTTAGCAATGACTGAAATTTATATTTCCAAGTTATTATTCCAGTAAGGATATTGGAGTTTTCCACTAGTATTTTAAATATTTTAACTATGAAGACTTTAAAAAATTTATGTTGCTATCAGGGAATTACTCTATCAATAGCAAAGTGTAATAGCATATCATTTGGTTGTATATAATAGTGAAGAATTAAAAAGAGATTGACGATGTTCACCAAATCATTCCACATTACAAGCTTTATTTGAAATGGAGACCCACATTAGTCAATATTAGTATGGTTACTGCACCATTATTAGTGTAACGAAATGGAATGTCACATCCTAAACCACGAAGGTGCTATTGCTGAATACAAATGCCCTTTGATATGGAGGTAACAGTTTATAAGCATGGTAGCATTAGTTATCAGCAAACTCTTTTGCTAGAAGTAAAAATTATTGTAACTACAAAGTTTATATCCTTTTAAAGAAAAAGTTACAATTGCATTTATTGAAAAGACGTCTCTTTCAAATTAATGGTATCATCCAACACAATCTTTAACCAAAAATCTTGGAATAACTCTCCTTAGATAAGAGCTATGAAATGGAATATTTTAAGGCACGAATAGAAGGGATAAATAAATACATCTGATTTTTTTTTAAGCTTTCTTCATATAGAAAGTACAGAGTGCTCTTCGTGGTATACAATTAATTCATGTGTTAGCACAGTTAATAGAAAGAGCTTTGCAGTTAAGCCTGTGTTCAAATTCCTGTTTTGTCATTGAGATGTGGTGCAAAGCAGGTTTTCTTGCTTTTAGGACCATGGTTGGCAATTATAAGACACTTCATAAAAAGTAAGAATTATCAATAAAAATTCAAACAACTAATTGTTAGTCAACTTACTTTTACATTGCAATTTAAAAAGGAAATTAAAGAGTTAACAACTGAAGTACATTTTTTTCTCCCAAACTTTTTCTGTACTAATAACATAAAGCTATGATGGCCTGAAAACAATATTTAGTGACACGTGGAATGTTCCATTCAAAATATTCAACACAGGCAAAATTTTTGTTAGAATCACACATGTGTATGTTAAGGTAAGAAAGGGAAATGCCACAGTTAAGATGCTTAACTCTAGAGTACAGGCTATTGAGACTGTAAAGTATAAAAAAAGTTTCAAAATAGGGATTGGCCATTTGGCAAAATGAATTCAAAGTCTAATTTTTTAATAAACTAGCTTTGTGAACCTGAACTACTTGGAGTGTCTGTGCTTCACTTCTCTATTTCTCTAATAAGAGGAGTAGATTAGATCAAGAGGACTTAATCTATTTTTTTGGCAGAAAAAAAGTTATTTTTTATTTTTCTGGAGGTTGAGTTGGTGATAATCATCTTGGATACTGAACAGTAAGAAGACAGAGAAATCCACCGATAATAAAATTCCAAGTCTCTCAAAATGGAGCCGATATCAGATTTTGACAAATGCATCCTTTTTACCTTGGAAATGAATGTGGGTTAGCAGAAAAATTCTATGTTAGGATAACAAGCAAAACGATGGATCAATTTCTACTGCAAGCTCAATGGCTGAGGACCATTAGACACAATGAAGACCAACATTAAAATAAAGCTTATAAATTTCATGATCACCAAAATAATTACCATCAGAATTTATTTTAATATTTAAAATGCTTTTATTGAATGTTATAATTGTATATTAAAATAAAACATAGCACCTTTAATGGAAAGTATATCTAAAGTATTTTTTAGAAAATTAGATTATACAATTAAAAACTGATGAACATGTACTGTAATTTTCTTAATTGTCTTTTAATATCAAATTTTACTTAGTATTTTATTAGTATAAAATAGTACTTAGTGAAATATAATTTTGAGTAAAACTGAATTTATTAAATTAATTAGTAGTTAATAGACTTTATAACATATATTTTGGGAATCTTTAATACTCTTTATTGATGGTAAATATGAATCTCACTGCACATAAAACATTTTCCTATTTTATTTTGCTTATACTTTATTATTTTCTTCCAAATTTATAAAAAATTTGAGTGCTAGGTACCATTATATCCATTTTATTTTATTAGTATTATTTATAAAATTACAGATGGGGAGGGTCTCATTATGTTGCCCAGGATGGTCTTGAACTCCTGAACTGAAGTGATCCTCTTGTCTCAACCTCCCAGCATGTAGCTGGGGCTACAAGCACACCACCCCTGCACGTGGCTTAAATCCATTTTATAGTGAGGAAACCAGGGCTCAGAAAGAGTAATTGTTCAAGATAAATTATTTAGTAACAGGCAGAGGCGGGATTCTTATACAGGTCTCTCTGACTCCAAAATCTGTGCTTTTAATGTTTGGAATAACTTTCTAGGCAGTGTGTCTACAGGAGTGAACAAAATACACCAAAAAACATTGCCCTCCTGGAGTTTGCAAGTGGGGTGTGAAAGAAATGAAACTAAATAAATAAAATATACAGTATTTTAGATTTTGATGGGTGCCAAACAGAAACAAGAAAAAGGGGATAGATGGTGTGAAGAGGAAGGATTGCAGTTATATAGAGTATATTCAGGGAAGACCACTCTGAGAAGATAATACACCTTTTAAACCTGAAGGAGCTGAAGGAAACATGCCATGAGATAGGGGGTAATGATTCAAGGAGAGGACAAAGCATGTGCGAGGCTGTGAGGTGGGAGAATGCCTGGCAAGCACAAAGCACATTAAGAAGGACAGTGTAACTAGAACAGAGTAAATAAGTGGGACTGTAGAAGATGAGGTGAGAAAGGCGAAGGTAGCCAGATTGCAGAGGACCTTGTAGCCATTGTGCTTAAATTACCTTTTTGTCTGAGTGAAATGAGGGGCCACAGGAGAATCTTGGGAATAGTGTCATGATCTGACCTAAATTTTATCAATATTGAGACAGGGTTAAAGGGGAGAAAGAATTGAGGCAGAAACTACTGAGGAGGTTATTGACAATAATTAAGAGGCCTTGGGATACTAAGTATGGAGGAGGTAGTGGGAAGTCATTGGGTTTTGGATGTATTTTGAAGGAAGAGTTAATGGGATTCTCTGTAGATTCAATGTGAGTTAAGAGAAAAAATGTTGTAAAGGATGGCAAGATATTTTGTAAACAACTGAAAGGATGGAATTGCCCTTATTTGAGATGGGTAAGAGGAGGTTTGAAGGGAGGTTAAAGATAAGGAGTTTAGCTTTGGATATAAAAAACCAACATGCCTTTTATACATCCAAGTGGAGATATGATGTGTAATTGGGCCTGGGGTTTAGAGGAGAGGTTCAGAATACAATGGGAGACATCAGTGCATAGAAAAGACTGAATGAAAGTAAATGAGTGAGGATATAAAAGAGATAAAAGAATTAAACCATTGGTTATTTCAACATTCAGAAGTTGTTGGGAAGATAACGAGGAAACATCAAGGGAAAATATCGTGTGGCTGTAAAGGGAGATCACCCAGGATTGTGGTAAGCTGAAGTTAAAGAATATGTCTACAGGTGGAAGGCATGATCAACTGGGAGTCAAGTAATACCAGAACTGAAAATTGGCCATTGGGTTTACCAGTATGAAGGTCATTGGCAACCTCAAAAAGAATGGTGTTAGTGATGTGGTAGAAGAAAAACTCCAGAGAGTGGCTTCAAGAGAGAATTTGAAGAGACAATATTTTGAGGAGTTTTACTTCTAAAGAAAATAAGGTATATGGAATGTTTTGAGGTACTAAGAGGAGTATTTTTATATGGAAAAAATCAACATTTGTATGTATTGATGGAAAACCCAAAAGAGGTAGAAAAATTGATAATGTAGGACAGAAAAATGAGAATTGTTGAATCAATATTCTTGTACTGGAGAGAATAGATGAGATTAGAATGCAAGTGGAGAGGTAGGCCTTTGCTGGGAACAAAGGATAAACAGTTCATGCATTTTAAACAGAGGGAAGACAGAGCAGGTGGGACAAGATCCAAGTATATGGGAAATGTGGTGGTTTGTGGATGTTTTCTTCTGGTGTTCTCAATCATTGGCTAAAAGTGAATATTTTTATATGATGCTATATTGAATTACAGTTGTCTACCACATAATTGATAGTGACAGGAAACAGACAAATTCCTAGGCACACAGGGAAGGGTCTCCTGTGAAACCTGGCCTTCAAGCCAAGGACAGTCTAAAGCCTGAAAACCAAATTGCCAGTCCCGGATAGAGTCCGCCACCAGAGTGAGAACTTCTATCCCCGTCTTACCCACTCTTTCTCAACTGGTTCCTTCTGAATGATCCCTTTTAACCAGCGAATGGTGCTTTTTCCAAGACCACTCATGGACCAATTAGCACTCACTCCCCTATTCTGTCCCCATAAAAACCCAGGACTCTGACTCACAGATGGCTACCCGCTTTAGCGTCCCCTCTCCATGCTGAGAGCTTACTTTCCGTTGCTCAATACAATTCTACTCTGCCTTACTTACTCTCCAGTGTTTGTGTACTTTATTCATCTTGGTTGCAGGACAAGAACCCGGAACTTGACGAACTGTGAAAGAACTGTAGCACTCCTGCTTGCAGAGCTGTGTGTGGCAGGAGTGAATGAGCTCTAACACCCCCTCCCACTTGCCGAACTAAGAGAAAAAAAGCCACAACATAAGAACATTTTGGTCAATGATGGACGGGTATAGGATGGTGGTACCATAAGACAATAATGGAGCTGAAAAGTTCCTATTGCCTAGGGATGCTGTAGTGTAAAGAATTTCATTCCTTGCCTGTTTGTGGTGATGCTGGTGTAGAGAAAGCTACTGTGCTGCCAGTCATATAGCACAAACAATTATGTGTAGTACATAATACTTGATACCAATAACTATGTTGCTGGTTTATGTTTACTGTGCTACACATATTATTGTTATTTTAGAGTTTTTTTACATATATATATGAGCAATGAACTGTAATTCAATGTAGCATCATATAAAAATATTCACTTTTAGCCAATGATTGAGAACATCAGAAGAAAACATCCACAAACCACCACATTTCCCATATACTTGGATCTTGTCCCACCTACTCTGTCTTCCCTCTGTTGAAAATGCATGAACTGTTTATCCTTTGTTCCCAGCAAAGGCCTACCTCTCCACTTGCATTCTAATCTCATCTATTCTCTCCAGTTCAAGAATATATGAGCAATGCATTGCACTATAACATCCCTAGGCAATAGGTATTTTTCAGCTCTATTATAATCTTATGGGACCACCATCCTATTTATGTATGGAATAACAACTCCATGCCTGTTATTGCCCCTGAAGATTTTCCAATGGGACAAGATGTGGAGGCGGAAGACAATAATATGGATGCTGCTGACCCTATGTAGACCTAGGCTAATGTGTATGTATGTGTCTTAGTTTTTAACAAAAAAGTTTTAAAAGTTATACATATATACATGCACACACGTGTGCGTGTGTGTGTGTGTGTGTGTATGCGTGTATATCAAAAGTATTTTCTTGCGGGGCGCGGTGGCTCAAGCCTGTAATCCCAGCACTTTGGGAAGCCGAGATGGGCAGATCACGAGGTCAGGAGATCGAGACCATTCTGGCTAACATGGTGAAACCCCGTCTCTACTAAAAAATCCAAAAAAGTAGCCGGGCGAGGTGGCGGGCACCTGTAGTCCCAGCTACTCAGGAGGCTGAGGCAGGAGAATGACGTAAACCCGGGAGGCGGAGCTTGCAGTAAGCTGAGATCCGGCCACTGCACTCCAGCCTGGGCTACAGGGCGAGACTGCGTCTCAAAAAAAAAAAAAAAAAAAAAAAAAAAAAAAGTGTTTTCTTTTGTTATATATAACAGGGAAAAGCTTATAGAATAAGTATATAAAGAAAACATTTTTACCAGCACTTTGGGAGGCCGAGGCGGGCAGATCACGAGTCAGGAGATCGAGACCATCCTAGCTAACATTGTGAAACTCTGTCTCCACTAAAAATACAAAAAACTAGCCGGGCGTGGTGGCGGGCGCCTGTAGTCCCAGCTACTGGGGATGCTGAGGCAAGAGACAGGTGTGAACCCAGGAGGCAGAGGTTGCCGTGAGCCGAGATCGCACCACTGCACTCCAGCCTGGGTGACTGGGCAAGACTCAGTCTCAAAAAACAAACAAACAAACAAACAAACTTTTGTCCAGCTATACAATGTTTGTTTTAACCTAAGTGTTATTACAAGAGGCTAAAAGCTAACAAAAGTTTCAAAGTAAAAAAGTTACAGTAAGCTAAATTTGTTATTGAAGAAAGAAAATTTAAAAAATAAACTTAGTGTAGCCTAAGTGTACAGTGTTTACAAAGTCTATAGTAGTATACAGCAGCATCCTAGGCCGTTAAATTCACTCACCACTCACTCACTGACTCACCCAAAGCAACTTCCAGTCCTGTAAGCTCCATTCCTGACAAGCGGCCTATACAGGTGTACCATGTTTTATTTTTACACCGTACTTTTACTCTGTCTTTTCTATGTAGATATGTTTAGAGACACAAATCCTTGCTATTGTATTATAATTGCCTGCAGTATTCAGTACAGTAACATGCTATACAGGTTTGTAGCCTAGAAGCCATAGGCTGTACCATGTAGCCTAGGTGTGTAGTAGGATCTACCCTCTAGCTTTGTGTCAGTATACTGTATTTTGCACGATGATGAAATCAAATCACCTAATGACACCTTTCTCAGAACACACCTTCATTGTGAAGTGTCACACAACTGTACATGATATCCAAATTAGGTAGGCAAACCTTAAGTATCTGAAATTAGAAACTTGCTCAATTTAACATTTTAAATTAAGAATTCAAATATGCATAAACTGTGAACACAAGCTTTTGGTAACTGTAGCCAAATCACATCATGGCTGTTAAATGATTGCATTTTCGTTGTTATAATAAAAGTTTATGTTTATTCATGGAAAGAGCTACTGTTCTACTCTAGATCTTTTTTCTTCAGAAACAAAGAGATGGTAGTCATCACTATCAACCTTATCTTTGAAAAACAGACGGCAATAAATATTATATTTTTTATGTGAGGTTAAAAGTACCATAGGATGAATGAGTACTTTCTATTTTGTGATAAAGTGACTTTTTTCAGTGACATGGGTCAGTAGGAGAAAGAATACAATGTATATTAAATGTGCATTAAAATCCTGGATTTCAACCATCTGATAACATTTCTTGTCAAACTCTTCTAGTAGCTCCTATTGCTTTCAGAAATGTTTAAATAAAATCTTAACAAAAATAAAGAAAATGAGCTTTTTCCTTTCTCTATGCTTCGTGCCAGAAGACAAAGGTTTATATTTTACCTTCCTGTTAGCAGGTACCTAAAGAATTTAGGATGTGGGCTTTATCCAAGAGAAGCACTCCCAAAAGTTGCTTAAAAAAAAAAAGAAATATAAAAATACAGTACATTTACGCTGCATTTAGAATGTTCTGTGGCTTAAAAGGATGTTTGGAGTGGGATTTAGTGTAATAGGTTTGGCAACAAAATCAGTGCAGTTCATGCAAGTGATGACTTGATGCAGACCCAGCTGACTAACACGTACCATGTGTTTGCTTTGGCAGAGAATTTGGAAAAATAATTTAGAGAGAGGAATTATATTATTCAACAGATTTCATTTTTGTTGTTTTGTGGTATTAAAAAAATTTGAATCAGACTCATAAAGGTAGAATGCACAAAGATCTTCCCATTGTTTGGAACTGTGTTGGAAACTTTCATTAATAAAACAAGATAGAAGAGGATAATTTCACTTATTTCATGTGTCTCTTAATTACTGATTTCTCATAAATAGATTTATGATGAGTCACTTCTCAATTGATACCATGTTTATAAATTTACTTCGTCTAAAAGCAATATTATAAAATGTCCTTTTTCAACATTTCTAATATAATCATGGCATATAGAATCTTCTATTTAAACTTCGATGGCCAACAACATGTCTGCCACTTGTGGCAATGATTACATATGCTATTCTAAGACTTTGTTACTTATATGTTAATTCATAGATTTGATTTTTTCTTCAGATATGATATTAAAGCTTTTTGCCTATAAATCGATTATTTGAATATTGCCACAAGGTTTGAAAGGACTTTCTTGGCATATTAAAATATTTGAATTATCACTGTTTACAGAAACCCAGACACGTTAATGACATGATTGACCCAAGGCTGGAAATGGATCTGATTCCATTTTATGGGATTGAAAATTACTTTATATGGTATTCTGACCGTTATAAATAAGACAGTTAGGTTGAATATACTAAATCGGCTGCAGGAACTAGACCCACTATTTTCTACTACAGATTAGCTTGTCTTTCTATGCCATGTTAGTAAGCTGTGAAATTCAGGAGATAATGGGATATTTTCCTCAATGAAAACTAAAATGTTTTTGAAGCTGGAGGGGATTTAATACAACATATATAAATGTGTTATGCTATTACACAGGACAGTGCCGCATACTGATGAAATACCCAACTGATATTTTAAAGTAAGTGTAACAATTATTTGAAGAGAACCCTTTTTTGATGATTTTGGACAAGTTAACTACTGTAAGTCTCAGTTACATGTGTATAAAAATGAGGATACTGATACCTAACTAATTTCCAAAGATAAATAAGAATAACATTAATTACATGCTATGTATTTTGCTTGGTACATGGGCTCCTTCTTTTCCCCTCACTAGACTGCAATCTTGATTGTAGGATTTTGAGATTTATTTTAAATAATTGATCCATATTATGTCTTTAATTATAAATGTTCAAAGGACTGAACTCTCCACTGTACTTATTATTAGTGGAACATATATTGATTTTATTTTCTAGTGAGTGCTAGGAAGAGCTATAACGTGAATTTCATCAGTTTTCTTTCTATTTGCTATTTGACCTTTAGGATATTGTTGGGTGTTGACAATCCTTAAGATAGAGGAAAGAAGTAATAGCTAGTGACTGCCTAGACATGAAGGGTGTTGAGTGTGAGATGAAGATGGTGATGCAATCACCCCTACATAAGACATTGGTCAGGGTTCAATGGAAAGGTTAAGTGCAGTTGTCAGCATATTCTCATAGGTGTTGAGAGAATATTCAGGAGAAAAGAAACCACAACTGCCAGACAAAGGGTGGGGGGGGTATTAGGTTGATATAAAAGTAATTGCAGTTTTGGCCATTAAAAGTATGGCCAAATGACATTTCTTTAAATGGCCAAAAATGCAATTACATTTGCACCAACCTAATACATTATATCTAATCCATATAACCTTCTGAGATTGGATATATTATTTATCTTTTATTCATAAGAAAACACTGTCCAAGAAAGAGTTAAGCCCAAGACCATAAAGCTGGCAAGTGAAGAAGCTGGAATTCACATGAGGATGATCTGCCCTTGAAAGGCATGCTTTTTTTTTTCTAGAGCTTTCTCATAGTGGTGGAAAAGGAGAGCTAACTTTGTTTTAAAGTCATAAATACATATTGCATATTCTTAAGAGACATTCATTAAATTTTTAGAATAACACAACTGTAAAGGCATTATTTTTTCCATTTTATATGGAAAGAAACTTGGACACAGAGACTCAGTAACTTTCTTACGGCCACACAGCTACTACTTTAGTAAGCAGTGATTCAAACCCAGTTCTGTCCACTTCCAAACTGGTGCTTTTGCTAATACAACATGCTGCCTGGAGGTACAGGATCAGCAAGAGTGACAGGTAGGCATTTAGGGATAAAGATTTGTGGAATGTGTTTGAAATGTATACAGAGGAAGGGAGTGTAGAATCAGGACAAGGATCCAAGATTGAGCTTTTGCCATGTGGGACGCAAAAGGCATGGACTTGACTTATGTTCCATCTTCTCTCACTTCTCTAGACACCTACTGCCTTGCAGAACTACTTTCTCTTCCCTAAAATTTCCATGCTATTCCAAATGTCTGTACCTTTGAGCATGTATTTTCCTCTGTCTAGAATATTCATTTGCTCTTCTTTTCCTGGAAAACATCTCTTTAACCTTGAAAATACAGTTCAAATTTTATTTCTTTTGTAAATCTTTCCCTAATCCAACAAATGTTGAATTGAATGCTCTTTTTACTTTGAGAGCCTTTAATTTAATATTGCCTCAGATATTGCTTCAGAAGCATGACTATGACTCTCGAAGAATAAAATGGGCCTGCTGAGAGTCCATAGTCCTGTAGTTTTTCAAGACTTATATCTAAGTGCGAATTTGGTAATATTGCAAAATTATTCTAAACATATAAGCTCTTTAGATCTTAGGACAAGAAAGAATTGAAAACAGTACGCGCGCGCGCACACACACACACACACACACACACACAACTTGTTACCTTGAAAATATTTTAAAAAATATATCCAGGAATCATTCAAACCTTCCTCCCATCCCCTGTTTTCTTCCTTTTCACACACAGGCACATACACCCACAGGAGCTATTACCAACTGGAAACCTTACAAATGGTTTTCAGAGGTCCTCACTCCTGTCCCCATACTACATGGTCACTACCCTCCATATACCTACATAATGTCTTTTACTGTGCTTTGTACATACTAAGCACTATAATGAAAAGTTGAAACTCAGAGGAATTAACACAAGTATATGGATTAAGGAGAAATATGATCAAGGTTAGAATAAACTAGTTATGTGTAGGGTGTGGGCCTTTGCTGGGAAACAGTGGTTCTCTCAGGTAGGTTTTGAGTCCAACATCCTGTTTCCAACACATATTTATCAACACCCTCGCAGCTATCTTTTATAAAAAAAAACTACTATTGTATTACATGTGTCCTTGTGGCTGTAAAATTTTGATTCAGCAGTAAAGTTAGATTTATTGACTGGGAGAGCAAGGACTGTTGATGTTTTTCTCTGCTTCATGCCAATTCTATAGTGTGTCATAGAGTGGAATAGTAGATACTGTTTTTCAAATACCATTATTTTTTCCATTCACTCATCCATTGAGAATCATGAATTTTACAAGTAGATTTATTACTAGTACAAAATATAGTGATAAATTCAGTAACAGTTGTTTTATCTTCTTGTCCATTCATTGAACTTTCCATATGTACAATTGGGGTGATTAAAAAAAGAAGCAAGATTTACTAGGGTCAGCAAAGCAAAACACGAAATGTAGAGTTAGCAGTTAACTGGTAAATCTAGAATATTCTGGCAAAAATAAAAGACTTGTTTAGCTGTGTTCATTGTCTGTACTCTTAGATAATTGCCGGCCCTTTGCTTTACTTAGGGCTTTATTGATCAAAGGAAAAAGTGCAGCAAAGATCTATGGTTTGATTCAATTATTGAAAATAGAAACATTGGTCTTTGAAGTATAACGTGGGTCATGGTCTCAAAGTTTTGTGGGCTGCTGCTGATGCCGAGAATTAAAGACTATTGCTTTTGTAATTCTTGGTCAGTCATCAACAGTTGGCTTGAGCACTGAAGTACTAAAAAATAGGCTCATTAAGTAATAAATATCTCCAAGTTGGATGAACAAAACAGTTTCAAAATGTGTATTTGGTCTGGCATTTCTGCATTATTCATTAAACTGAAAAATGTAGACTTTTATCTCTAAGTTCTGCTCACTTACTTGCAGCTACTTTAGGAAATAGTTTTACTTCTCTTTACTTCCACAGTGAGAACTGCAAGATCATTGTTGGTACAACTTAGCCACTGCTTAACAGAAGCAACATGTTTACATTACTTTCCATATTTTTTTAACATCAGCATTTACTATCCTTTAAGAAGTCCTTAACGGTTTTCTTTCTTAAGGATTTCTTTTTTTCTTTTCTGGAAGAGTAAGTTGTGGACTCAATTAGGTTAATAACTTCTTACCCATGAGGCCATAATGAATTTATTCTACACTCAATAGCCTTTGGCGAACATTACTTAGTATTTAAAGAGGGAAAAATCAGGATATAAGAAACCTTTTTTGGAAAGCTACATTTCCCAGATTCCTGCTGCTTAAAAAAACCATTTGGATACTTTCAAATAAACTTTCCTGTATTAAATTGAGGCCCCCTACTTGAAACTACCTACTATTTTAGGAATGAAAGGGACTGAAAATTCTACTCTGGCTGAATAAAGAAATTTTAATAACCTGTCTAGGAGTTGAATTTACGCATACTAGCTTGTCACTATATTGCCAGAACAAATGCAAATTCATTGCCTGGTATTGGAACCAACTTAGTAAGGTAACACTTCGTTTCTTGAGCATCATCGGGGGAATGAATTATTCTGCTTAAGTGAATTTTCCATATAAATGCTTCAGAGTTATCTTTTAACACAGAAATCAGGCATGCTGGGCTCTTGCTGAAAACCTTTTGTGACTTCCCATTGTCTAAAGAATAATGCATTGCTTCATATCCTTTCAATTCCCCTATCAATTATGACCTATTTTAATCTGTTCACTATTCTCTGGACCTATCTTGCTGCTTTAATTCTTTGAGTCTCAGATGCTATTCTGTGTGGCCACCAATGCCACACTTTACTTTCTCTGCTTAATGAACTCTTAGTCATCGTCAAAGTTACTCTCAAAGTTACCTTTTCTAATATGTTATTTGGCTCCATATCATTTACTTACTCTTTTCTTTGTGTTTTCATGGATCTAATTTATGTTTTCAATATATAAATCACCGTGTATTATGATTTTTATCTCTATATTAATGTCGTTGAAAAAATTGGGAGTTAATAGTCGTCGGGAAACATACACTTGTTCTCTCAAACTCACTATTTACAAAAATCTTAGTGTCTTTTAGAGACTCACATAGTGACTGTGTGTTAGGTACTATGCAGTATTATATTTGTTATATAATATATAACAAAACATATGATATCGTATTTGTTTACTGTGGTTGCTGAAATAAATTGCCCAAAATGGGGTGGCTTAAAACATTGGAAATTCATTCTCTCACAGTTCAGTAGCCAGAAATCTGAAACCAAAATGCCATTGGGGCCACACGCCCTTCAGAAACTCTAGGAGAGCATCTGTTTCATGCCTCTTCTAACTTCTGGTGCTGCCATCAATCTTTGACATTCCTTGGTTTGTAGCCACACCGCTACAGTCTCTGCCACCATCTTTACATCACCGCCTTCTATGTGTGTCTGTCTCAAAACTCTATCCACCTTTCTCTTATAAGAATATATATAATTGCATTTAAGGCCTACCTTTATGATCCAGCATAAGCTCCCCTTTTCAATATCCTAACTGAATCACTTGTTTTTGGCCACATAAACTAATATTCACAGGTTCCAGGCATCAGTAAATGGGAATATCCTTGGGAGCCATTATTGGTCAATCACAGAGACTTAACACATTTTTGAAACTAAATTACCCATTTAAATATTAAAACTTTCAAAATATTAGACCATATTTAAAGAAAACATAACTAAAATGTATATCATACATTTGCTTCCTTAATCAGAGCACAGTGTTTATATTATAATTGTATAATTTGTGATACCAGTGTTTTCTGATCTTCAACATTAAACTGTACTTTCAGTTGTGGATTAGTTTTAGGCTCCCAGAGCATTTAGGAAAGCTATTTTTCTCCAACAGAGTATGTATTAGTGTGAAAAATAGAAATAGAAACAGAACTCTACCAATAACATTTTATGCTAAAGAATTATTAAAACCTTTCAATTTTCTATATAAAAGTTAACATTTTGTGAACTTTCTATCTTTATTCCCCTGAGAACCTGGTAAAAGTGATACATGAATTGTATTTTTGACAATACTGATTATGATAAAGATGATGACCCTTGACTGGCAAATTGCTTCTAGACTTAGAAGAATAAATAAATGATATTAAGAATAAATGCGCTATAAATAACTGATGAAATATGGCAACAATAGACACTGAGGACTACTAGAGAGGGCAAGGGTTGAAAAGCCACCTCTTGGGTACTATGTATACTCAGTACTTGGGTGATGGGATCATTTGTACCCCAAACTTCACCATCACACAGTATACCTGAATATCAAACCTGCACATATACCTCCAGAATCAAAAATAAAAGGTAAAAACAAAATAAAACAAAATTAACTATAGTTTATTTACATATTCATCATTGTTTAAAAAAATTTCCTATTTGATTGCCACAAAATAAAATCTTTCTTGTCCATGTACCTAGCATATCTATGAGCAAATAAAGGTGGACTTCTAGATGCACGCACACACACACACACACACACACACACACACACACACACACACACTGATAGGGATGTCATAGCAGGATTGTCAGGCAGTTCTAAGGCTCTAGCTGAGGTTGGAGATGATAATTCATGGTAGGTCCAAGCTATATGGTCATGAATTGGGGTTGCAAGAGGAGAGCAGCAGGAAGAGAGGCAATTAATTGTGCAAAAGTTGTGAAGACAGCACAAAGTAGTTAAGTAATGAGAGTAAAAAAGGAAAAGTCCAGGAAAAAGGCAATGACAAAGAATTAAAAGAGATAAAAGATATACACTGGAATTGAATGGCCTGAAATATTCCAATTCTGAGGTCAATCACTTTGGTTTAGGGTACTCAGAGGTAATTGGCTTGGTTTCAGCAAGGAAGATGAGAAACATCACAAGGTGGTAAAGGACATGGCCTCAACTGGGAGTGGGTGGTGAAGATTTGACACTGTAGTCACTGTCGTCAGGGTAAGAAGGTGTTTTTCTTTGTAAATTATGTCACCTTCAAATCTGTTTCTTTTAATCTATTTAGAGACTGAAACTGGATTTAAAAATTTGCTAAAGTCAGAGGACTTCTTTTCAGTAAAATTCTTTTAAAAATAAGACTTCCAGTCCAGGTAAGGTGGCTCACGCCTGTAATTCCAGCACTTTGAGAGGCCAAGGCAAGTGGATTATGAGGTCAAGAGATCAAGACCATCCTGGCCAACATGGTGAAACTCCATCTCTACTAAAAATACAAAAAAAAATTAGCTGGGCGTGGTGGCAGGCGCCTGTAATTCCAGCTACTCAGGAGGCTGAGGCAAGAGAATCACTTGAACCTGGGAGGCAGAGGTTGCAGTGAGCTGAGATCGTGCCACTGCACTCCAGCCTGGCGACAGAGCAAGACTCTGTCTCAAAAAAAGAAAAAAAAAGAAAAGTGCTTCTGTCTAGTGCTGGGTTTGGTTTTGTTTTGTTTTGTTTTTTGTTTTCCATGATTCAACAATATTGACTAGATAGGATGTTTTCACAAAAAGATTTTAAAAGGTAAAAATCTAGTTTCCTTTATATGTGCTGCATAATTTTCCCCTTCTGTATTTAGAATAAAGCTTTTTCTTTTATTAAATTGGTGGGTAAATCTGTTTAATTTTTTTAATGTTAAATGTTAATGATTGCCTGCTCATGGCAAAGTTCTAGTGTGTTAAAGTAAGAAGTCAAGAATTCATTAATTTTATAGCTAAAATCTAACTATCCATGTTTTATAAACAATCTAACCTTGAGTCTAAGATTTTGCTGCTTATCTGCTACTTTTCTAATCTTTTCATCTAGGAAAAGTCAAGCCCAGGAATCACATATCTGTGACTCTGTTGTAACGTTCTAACTCAGAGACTCACAGCACATATCCCCCCTTGATGTGTTTACATTCTTATAGTTTGGAAGAGGAGTCATTACCTCCAGGTCACACATTTCTAGCTCTTTGAGATTTGACGGTTTAAAACATTTGGTTTAGAGTTAAGGATCTTTCCACACTTGCTGAGAAATTCTCTTTCCCACAGATTGTTAAAAATATTTTTCTTCGACCTGAGCTAATTTCCCAAGATAATCTTATTACATTCTTAGCACCACAAATTCATAATTTCGATTGTGCTAAATGGAAAGCTGTGGCATATTAGCATTTTCCGTAGGTCGACTTACTTTTGTCTCCTGGGTTTCTAACACTGACTTTCTCACTTTAGATATGTTATGAATAAATACTAAATTCAATATTGAGATTTAAAAATACTTTTTAACCTGCCAAAATTTTTCAAGAAACAGTCTTGAAAACAAAGATCACATTTATTTTAGGAATTATAGAACTCTTATTTTATAGTAATTAAAGTGAACCTAAATAAGTCATTAAAACTTATCTTTTCTTTGATCTTATACATTTAAGAGATATAGAAGAAACTGTAACAACAGACCTTGAAATATCTTATAAAAATAATTCTCCATATATAACAAATTTTAAAATGAAAATTTTACATTGATGATTATTAAAGCTGGTAGTATAAAAAGCTTTTTAATTTGACTAAAAATTTGGAAATGAACTATAACTTTTTGATTTTTTAAATACTATATTAGTGAATTTAATTAAAATGCCACTTTTTCTAAGGCAGCAAATCATGACTGAGAAAATGGAACAGATTTCTTCTTATTTTTTATATTCCTTTCATATGTGTTTTCTATGTAAGCAGTATTATTAAGCGTAAGAAAGTTAAAGTTATTTGAGTCAAAAATTATCTCTCTTCATTCCCTTTATCAATTCTATGAGATTAAAATGAAAATTATTCTTTATTCCACACAAAGTTTGATGATAAGCGGTTATTGGTCTTGGTCCCTCAGCCCTGGAAATAGTTCATCACTCTCAAAACTTTAAATTAGAGAAAAAGCATACTGTGACTCCTAAGTAGACAAAAACCATGTCCCTTAGCTTATTCTCAGTTATTTTTAGAAAGGTATTGGAGATACATATGTATACCTTCCTTTTAATAAGTGATATTGTCAGCCTTAAGTGTAACTTTTATTATGGAAATGACTGCAATATGTTACAGCAGATATTACCTTTTACAATAAATGATTGCAGGACTTGCACATAACAGACTCTAAGATGGCTCACCAGAGTAAAAATTATGCAAAAAGATGAAAATCTTCCCAATGATACAGTGCATTTAAACAGCATTCCTAAGACCCTACAAACATTTAGGTACCTAGTAATTAGGGAGTTAACAAGAAAAAAGTAATACTTTGGATTTAATCCGGTTTAGGTCTCATTTAACTGAGTTCTTTAATAATGTTTTGTTTTAAATGGCTAGGAGGGAACATTTTCTCTGCAAATTCTAATTCTTTGGCTCTCCTTTCAGGTAGGCTTTGCTATTGAGCTGGCTTTACATTTCACTTCTAATTTCTGGGCAAAGATTGCAGCTCTTCAGCATGTAAAGAAAGGCGCAAGTTTGTTTTTCTGCTGTTGACATTTCATTTGGTTATTTCCTGTCTCTGGAAAAAAATGACCTCCTCACTTTGTTCTTTATCTCTTTTTCCTGTCAATTTCTGCTTCCCCCAATTTTTATTCCCTGGAACTGTTGATGTCTTTCATCAGCACATTCCTCCAAGCTTTCAAGTTAATTCTAACCTGAACAAGGAGCATATTAACAGCTTCTAAATCAAAGCCTGGAATTATTCTTGCTATTAAAATCTGAGTATCTGGTGCTGCAAGCTAAACTGCACGACGTTTGCCCCAAAGGAAGACATTATCTTTATTATCCTGGTCAGAAAACAGATCAGCCCCTGCCCAGGAATAAGACCCTAACTTGCTGAGTACTCAATAAATGGAATGGAGCTTGGCCTTACGGATTGTTTTAATTCATACAACTGGTTTTCTGCTTGGATTTTCCTGTCTAGGATGGATTTCTGCCCCAAACATACTCTATTTGACTGAAGCCCTTGTCTCTCACCAAGTTTTGCTTATGTCCTTCGTCAAGGTGCTAATCACATCTCTACCTTCTGTCCCTTTGTGTATTGGCTAATTACATAGACCCCGAACCTCAGTGACCTGAATTTGAATGAGATTTAGATATCAATGTATGCAAACATGCACCAAGAACAACTCGATCACATCTGCTTGGGGCTTTGTCAGACAGTCTAGTAGATGTCACAGAGATCTGTTTTATTGAGATGTTTCCTTAGATAATGTTGTTGTGGGACAATTCTCCATGACATTTCTGTATGACTAAGAAAGATTTGGTTCCAGACTAGCTTTTCAAGAACGTTTGGATATCAAACTGTCTTAACCTGCTTGAAAAAATAGAGATAAAGTATACCTGTGGTAGAGGCCAGATTTGTTTACTGACCAGGATAATAATTTTAAAAAGGCATTTCCCTTTGGGGCAAAGGAGAACCATGTTAGCTAGCATCACTCCTTATAAAATTGGGAGTTTCCTAAGCTGAGGGTTCATAAACTGTGACAAACCCACTATCTGCGCAGCATTTGCCTGGGCCCCTCTACATTGCCTCATGGAACTTGGCAGGACAAGGGGGAACTGATTCAAACATGAAACTCTTGCTGCTTGCTGTGCTATGTGTTAAAAAACTCTTTGTTTCTGACCCAGGAGTCTTATGTCTTTTGCTAGTATGTATGAAACTGTGGTGGGCTACAATCCCATCCTCTTCAGAGTTCTTCAAACTATATCACCACATTTTTGTGAAGTGGAAAGAATGCAGACATTACAGTAACTTGAACCAGAATTCCAACTCAGTACTTTGTGATCTCAGAAATTAATAACGCCATCCCAGTTTTCTCATTGATAATACAGCTTAACATTGTTGTTGAGGATTAGAAAATCTGTGTATGTAAACTGGCTTTGCATATTTCCTGAATCTTAGTGATCAGGGCTGAAACCGCAACATCTGGTCCTCAAAACCATGCTCCTTTTTGTTTGTACTATATATATCTGAGAAGGAATATAAATCATTCTATTATAAAGATATATGCATGCGTATGTTTATTGCTGCACTATTCACAATAGCAAAGACGTGGAATCAACCTAAATACTCATCAGTGATAGACTGGATTAAAAATGTTATATGTATATACCATGGAATACTATGCAGTCATAAAAAAATGCGATCATATCATTTGCAGGGACATGGATGGAGCTGGAGGCCATTATCCTCAGCAAACTAACAAAGGAACAGAAAATCAAATACTGCATGTTTTCACTTATAAAGTGGGAGCTAAATGATGAGAACACATAGACACATGGAGTGGAACAACACACACTGGGGCATTTCAGAGGGTGGAGGGTGGGAGGAGAGACAGGCTCAGGAAAAATAACTAATGGGTATTAAACTTAAGACCTGGGTGATGAAATAATCTGTACATCAAACCCCCATGACCCAAGTTTACCTATGTTACAAACCTATACTTGTACCCCTGAACTTAAAAGTTAAAAAAATGAAATATTCTTCAATATATACACTAACCTTCTTTTTTCTTATTACATTAATTTCAGATGCAGTAACTATTATAATGACACTTCAATGTTTCTAGTTAATTTTTCACTAGACGGCTTTGGAGAATGGAGGTATTTATATTAATATGGGAGTATAGTTGAACTGACAATCTTGCCTCCTGGACAAAATGGCATTTTACATAAATTATGCATTTCTCCTCAAAATTTAAGAAATTCTACTTCTTTAAAAACTACATCTCTGGCTGGGTGCTGTGGTTCACGCCTGTAATCCCAGCACTTTGGGAGGCCGGGACAGGCGGATCACAAGGTCAGGAGATCAAGACCATTCTGGCTAACGCAGTGAAACGCCGTCTCTACTAAAATACAAAAAATTAGTCGGGCGTGGTGGCGGGGTCCTGTAGTCCCAGCTACTTGGGAGGCTGAGGCCAGAGAATGGCGAGAACCCAGGAGGCGGAGCTTGCAATGAGCCGAGATCGCCCTGCGGCATTCCAGCCTGGGCAACCAAGAATCCGTCTCAAAAAAATAAATAAAGTAATTAATTAATTAATTAAAATTTTTTAAAAACTTCATATCTTTTTTATTTTTGCATTATAATAGATATACAAATAGATTCTGCATTTAACTTTCACTGGCTAAAATTCTTGAAGTAGGTACAGTACGATTCCAGCCAAAACGTAACCACTGTGCAATCATTCAATTAGTCCTAAAATCTTCCTCAAATCTACAAAGAAAGGTAACTAGATACATCATGTAGATAATTACCCCTCTTAAAACATGGGTAGTAATGTTTTCAGAGAAAAATACCTTGTACTTTCATTACACCATTTGACTTATACAGTTGCATATTGATAGTATGATGACATTTTTAAAGACATGAAAAAAGTTTATTGCGTTATTCATTCTACTTTAAGATGCACCATGTCTACTACGGAGATCAAATGGTAAAATACTTATATCATCTATTTTATTTACGTTGGATCCCCTTTAAATTCCTGTTCAGTTATTACCCTCCCTTCCTCTGAGTCTTCTTTCTTAATAAAAGTCATGTAGGCAACACTTGTCTTCTCTTAAATTATTAAACCTTTTTCTTTATTCAAGGAATTTTTGAAATCTCATTTCCTTGTATGATTATGATTTGGGAAATAAGTGTGTTTTCTTGGACTTGACCCTGAGTAGGTATGTAATTTAGATGACTTCTTTTATCACTCTACCATATGCATTTATATGTAAAAAAGGATATATTTATCTATCAACTCATTTAATGATTGTAGTTCAATAGTTTATATTATACTTAGTTCCATTATATTATCATTCTCTATTACTTAATTTTACCTAAGTGGCTAAAATAATGTTCATTTAATTTTATCTTTTCAGTTATTTATTTGTAAACCGCTTTCCTCCAAAAAGAATTAATGTTATTTGTAAAGATACACATGCGACAGCTAAATATGAAATAAATAATGAATGAAGAAATTAAGGCAAAGAGAAAAGAGCCACATATTTGCCCATAAGATTTCAAGAAAACAAAGCAAGAAGTCATATTCAATTTAATGATTCATACTGTCTATGAGATAATAAAAAATAATTTTCTCCCCATGTCAAAGATACTTTTTTTCTTACTAAACATGAACTATGCAATGTAGTTGATATTCTCAGCCAAATCCTTATATAGCAATATTGCATGGAGTTGTTTCTTTTTTTTTTTTTTTTTTTTTTTTTTGAGACGGAGTCTCGCTCTGCCGCCCAGGCTGGAGTGCAGTGGCCAGATCTCGGCTCACTGCAAGCTCCATATCCCGGGTTCACGCCATTCTCCTGCCTCAGCCTCCCGAGTAGCTGGGACTACAGGCGCCGCCACCACGCCCAGCTAGTTTTTTTTTGTATTTTTTTTTTAGTAGAGACGGGGTTTCACCGTGTCAGCCAGGATGGTCTCGATCTCCTGACCTCGTGATCCACCCGTCTCGGCCTCCCAAAGTGCTGGGAATTCAGGCTTGAGCCACCGCGCCCGGCCGCATGGAGTTGTTTCTTACAAAATTCTTCAGTGTAGGCCAACAGCACTATCGCAAGTATAGTTGAATGAATATAGTTCATTTACCTAATAGTTATAGTCAGATTTGGAAACAATGTAAATATCTACCAATAGAATATTTATTGAAGAAATTATGTTATTTTATATGCTAACTTTTATATAAGTATTACAATTTATGATATTTTATATGCTAACTTTTATATAAGTATTAAAAGTTTATCTTTGAAGAATCTTTAACAAGATGGATAAATATCAGGAAATTAATGTTAAGTGAAAGAGAAATTCTGTCTCCCATATCTCAATTGCACTAATATGTCCATAGAAGAAATTCGAGAAGAAACAATTAACAGTGACTATCTCTAGAAAGAGGAATTTAGAATGATTTTATTTTCTTCTTATATTTAAGAAAATTTCTGACTCACATCTAACCATGAGAGAAATCCAGCTACTGGCACAACGTTTAAGGCTTCATGACCTATTTCTAATGCTCCTTTCTGGCTTTCCCTTCTCCTCATAAAGCCCATTTCCTGGCCACACTGAACTCCTTGTTGTTAGCTCAGGATTTATGCCTCTTTACCTTGGTGCTCATGCTGCTAGCTCTGCCTCTACCGGTAACTCTGCCCCTCCACCTAGAGTTGTTAAATTCTATCTGGTGATGTGTTCCTAACACTTTAACTCAGTGAAACTTTCTTTGCTTTCCTCGAACACCCTTCCTACAAATTCCTAAGTCACCTTAGCTTAGGAAATGTCTGCTTTTTATGGCAGTGATGACTGCTTAGGTGATGACTGCTGTTTACGGCAGTCAACACGTTACACAGAAATATTATTCATATAAATGAGCTTTTTTTTCTCTCTTTCAATGAATAGTTCCTTTAGATCCACTTTGTCGTACTCCCTTTGTGCCCTTCCTGGTATCTAGCAGGTGTCTCACTTATCTCTTCCTGTATAACCATCCAAAACATAATGAGTTCACACAATAACCATTTTATTGTGAATTAGCCAGGCAGTTCTTCTGTTTCTATGTGATGCTGGCTGAGGTTATAATCATTTGAGAATTCAACCGAGTTAGCAATGAGTTGGTTCACTCAAACCTGGCTACTGGCCCTGGATGTTGGGTGAAAGCTTAGCTAGGCTGGTCTACCAGAGAATCTTGGGCTTCTCACAGCATGGCAGCTGGATTGCAAGAGGGAGCATGTTAAAAACAAATGTTCTCTCAGTCAAAAAGTAAAAACTGTCAGTCTTCTTAAGAGCTAGGCCTGGAACTGTCATAGCGTCATTGCTGCCACATTCTATTGGTCAAGGCAGTCAGAAATCCAGCCCGGATTCAAAGGAAAGATAAAAAGTTCCACTTCTCAATGAAGTGAGTGACAAAGAATGTGCAACCACATTGAATAAATGAACCACAGGAGGTTAATTTATTCACCCAATATTATGAAACACTTATTATGGGCATTATTTTAGACACTGGAGTTATAGCAATGAGAAAAAAAAATAAAGGAGGGAGAACTCCCTGCTGATTGTGAAGCTTATATTTTACCAGTAAAAGAAAGAAAATGAAAAAAAAATATATATATAAGTGTATTAAAAGGTGATAGGTGCTATGAGTAAGGTTACCATGCCACAGTGTTTCCACTGCCTGTTGTTCCAGTGTAAATATTAATACATTTGCTTTCACTCTTAGAAGCGGGTTAGACTTGATGAAAATGTATTTGGTCATCCTAACTATAAAGAGAGATGAAGCACAGAAGTAGCATAGGATGTGGGAACTGCATTTTTAAATAGGATGATCAGTAAAAGCATCACTAAGAAACAGAAACATAAGTAAAGAGCTAAAAGAGGCAGGGAAGCATGCTGCCTGCATATATTTATGTACTTCAGACCAATGAAAACGTGAAATTTACACATTAAAATGACAAAAATCATATTTTGTTGGTGTATGTTACTTTGTAGACCCAATTCACTGCTTCTTCTAAACTAGTACGTTCTGCAACTAATTTGAGCAATCCAGGATACCAAGCCCTGTATTTCATACTTGTTTCCAGAAGTAGAATTTGCATGTTACAAAAAATTCACTTTTGTAATGAAGTAGCTTTTGATATAAAGGAAATTTAATCTGAGCATATGCTTACTTAAAAAAAAAACAATTAATTAGAAGAGCTACTTTTAAAAGCCACATGTAGATTTTGGAGTACACCACTTGTTATTTCAGAGAACATTATGAAATATACATGTTATTCACCAGAGGGTGCTATGGTCATCTGAAATGGAGTGTACAGCATCACAGTCCAATTTTCACGTACTCTTGAAAGCTTCAACGTTTGCTTTGGGAAACATAATTTTAAAAACGTACTCTCTTCCTTTGTTTTTCTCTTGTCTTTTCCCTTCTCGTAATCCTCCAGTAACTCTACTCAATGTATCACTTTAATGATGCTTTATGTCAACTAATATTAAAATCAGTTGAGAACACCTCACCCATAGCTACTGATAATGACCAGGGATCATGAATACGTTAATAATTCACAAAATGGTCCAGGCATACGTAAGCAAGTTTGACATGCTGAAATATGTTTCCTGCCTTAAAGTTGCTTCATGGTTTTTTTTTTTTTTTTTTTTTGTCATGGAAAGCACTAACATCTGGTCATCACACAACATCCTCTGAATGAATAAATAGATGAATAATAAAGAGAGGATATTTTCTGCCTGTGGTTCAAAGTTTATAATCAGGGCAAATAAAAAGATCTTGGCACCATCCATTATGATAAAGTTTGAACTAATAAGTTACTTTTCCCCACAAGCCAGGATGATCTGGTTTTACTACCTGTAAACATAAACAATAATAGCACCGATCTCATGGAATTGTTGTGTGCATTATATGAATAACCCACGTGAAACTTTTAGCATGGCACATAATTAGGCACATAACAGTAATTAATAAGCTATTTTGTGAATTTCAGGTTGAGCTATTTAGATTCAAATTATGTTTATCCTACTTCCTACCTGATGAACATTGGCTAAGTTATTTAATCATTCTGTGCCTGTTTTCTCATATTTAAAATGGTGATAATCAAAGCATCTTCCTCCTGGGTTATTCAGTGATTTAAATGGAATAATACACTTAGAGTGTTTATCACAGGATCTTTCTTAGTAAGCACTCCACGATTCTTAGTTACCAAATAGTTGTGACATTTGATCAACAATAGCATCTTCCATCCTCTAAGATTCTCCAATTTTCTTTAAAAAACACCCAGCCATGTTCTATTAGATTTTCCTGATGCTGACTATTCTGTCCCGGGGTCTACTTTGCCCTTTCTTTGCATGTTCACTATTAGGCTCCCTTTCCAGCCAAATGATACAATATCTGCCACTTGATCTACAGACACGGATGTCACCTAAGTGTCCTTCAACATCTTATGAATGGTCTTTTCATGTAGGTACCGAAATGTCTTTATTTTAATGCTTTCTTTTCCTAACTGTCAAAGTTATCATTTCTATTAGAGAACGATTTGAAAAGCTCACAGATGGGTAACTGAATAGGAAAAAACATGACCATTTATTAAGAGCGTGGACTTTACTCTGCCACTCGCCTACTAAAGGGGCTTGAGTCACACAGTTTTGAAGCCTGGGGCACCTCTCTAAGCCTCATTGTTACTTTCAGTTCTAACTTACTGCCTAGCACATTTTTATTTGAAGTTCTTCTTTACATCTTTCCAAGCATTGACATACAAGTGAAATCAGTAGAGTTTCCCTAAAATAATCTTTTCTCACAAAAACCTCTGCACGTAACAACTTCCGAGTGAAGGTCTTAGAGGGCTAAACGGGGTTTACTTTGGCAAATGCAATCTAAAATTCAATTTTAGGAATTCTTATTCTTTAAAGTTCCTGCGTGATTGCCTCATGTTATTTGGCTATTTTTTCTGCCTACTCTCCTCCCCTCTCTTCTTGACCCCGTTTCTTCCAGAAAAGAAAGAAAACAAACCTCTTCACTTTTCTGACAGAATAACTCAGTTTTCTTCAAACATTGATTTCTCTATTTCACATTACTTTTGTTATTTAACTTTTTACGGATATTTTTCCATGTAAATAAAAATGTGAACTATGATGGCTGCATATTATTTAATTTCATTAGAGTAAATAATTTTCTTAATCAAAAACTGGATTCATAAAAAGAGTTTCTAGTTTTTGACTATTATAAATTTGATCTGAAATCCACATTTCTTCGTGAATATATTTTTGCTCACATATCAGATTATTTTGAGAGTGTTTATTCTAGTCTGGTACTCGCTCAATAGCTTGATCAAAACAATCGCATTTTATAGAAGAAACTGTCTTATTTATTCATATAGGATACAGTCATTATAAATTTGGAGAAATTTTAGAGCATTTAATTCAGTTTTTTCCTGTCCTTTCATTTCAAAATCAGTTCTCACCTGTGTTGGTATTTCCTGAGAAATGGGCTTAAGTTATGTGTCATCTATACAAGTTTGCACTACCTGAGGTGGTAATAAACCAGAAGGTACTGTTAGCATATATGAAACACTGTATTTGCATTAGTTTTCTTCCCTCCTTGAATATATTATCCTTCCTTCTTTGGGGTAAAACATGTTTCAACTCACAACCAGTTTAGTCCTCTCTCAAATATTTCTTGTCCTCCAACCTTGTCTCCAGGCAGAAGAAAGCCTTCTGCAGTATTGCCAAGAGCAGCAGTCGCAGTGAACTTACTGGATAAGACACTTCTCTTCCTTTTCCATGGAGAGCACTAAGAAAGGGCATCTAGACTCAGTAGGTGTAATGGTTCATCACTGAGTGGCTAGAGCAGGCTGTGAATGGAGGATAATTTGATGGATCTATTAAATACCTGCTAACACTGTATTTTTGTTAATATTCAAGGGGACTGAAGATTGTGGCAGACTTCTACTTGAAGTGACTGAGAAGTTACTTATGCTAGTGTGCAAGAGGAGAACTAAACAATTTTGCACTTTCTTTGAGGAATGTGTTTCCCTGGTTAGCAACAGACTGTGGCTTAGAAAAATAATTTTTTCCAACTGTCACAGTTTAGATTGAAAATGGCACTGAAATGGCAAAAGGTAAATCATACCAACTATAGGTGTAATGCAAGTGAAGGTATTTCTATTTGTTGGAAAATCACTCAGAACACTTCTATTACCCTTTCTTTCTGCTCTGTACAGTATATTAAAATAAATAAATGAGAAGGCAGTGGAAAATAATTATAATTTCTAATTTAAATGTAGTGCCATGAGAGGGCTGATCTGAATAAATGCTTTTGCATCTTTATTTAGAAATACAGAAAGGAAGAGCCACCTACCTTGTACTCCATTTTATCCAGAAGGTGCATAGTATGTTGAAAAGAACTAGGGATCCAGATTCCCAAAGACCTCAACCATTAAATTAAACATGTAATCTAAAATGGGTGTCTGAGAAGAACAACAGATAATTTTTCAGACCTCTCACAATATGTATGAGTTGGATGGTGTTCGATTTAATAGACAGTAATGCTGACTTCTCAACAACTTCCCTAAGGGTGTCTTCTGTGTTGATCCTTTGCCACCTAGCAGATTCAGTGCTGTTGCTAGACAAAGAATTGTCATTCATTCAGTGTATACGGATCACTCCTCATTATATGGGCAATGGAGACCCTGGGAAGAAAATTTATTACATTTAGATATTGATAATTGTTGAGAGCTGGAGCCTGAATTTTATGAATACTTTGTAGACCTTAGCTTTAATGACTAACATGAGAAAGTACTCCTTAGGACCCTGCTGCTAGATGGCACAGGCATCAAAAAGAGATTCCCAAATAAAATGAACCAAAACCACTTTCCACTGTGTTCTGGGATTCGTTCAAACAGTTTGGAAATGAGCAGACTTTTCTCTTGAATCAAACCCAATATTCTTTTTTAGATTTGGAAAAAGTCTCCAAATTTCTCTTCCAGTACCTATGGGGCATGTTAGAAACATTAGTAGCATTTATTAGGGGGAACCTTTCCCATTAGCTAAAGCGAGGGCTAGTGTTGACAGCCAATATTCAGTGAACCACAGGGGCTTGCTGGTGAAGGTCAGAGGCTGTCTGCCCACCTGGCAGTGGCTGGCATTGTTATATGCTAAATCAGGATTATATTTCTGACACTTGGCTAAAGGATCCTGTAAGAGCTGCTCTGTTTAGAATAATAATAAAAGCAATGAAGATTCTGGAACAATGAGTACCTTCTCTGTGCCAGGTAATGTGGTAAGTTCTTTACGTATATAATCTGAATCTACAAGACATCCCATAAGATAACTAATAATATTATTCCTGTTATTTTATAAATCAAGAAAGAGAGTTTTAGAGAGGTTTAAAAATGTGTATCAAGTTACTTATTAAGAAGCAGAGTGAGGATCCCATGTTAAGGCTCTGATTCCAAAGCATACGCTTTTAGCATCTGGTTATATTACTTTTTAAACCTGCAGTGGTTATAAGGTGAACTATTGTATCTGAAAGGTTGAAATTTCAAAAACTTCATGTTAGCTGTAGATTTCAATGTTTGTTTGCCTCCCGGTGAATTTTCAAAACTTCTCAAATACTTGCCTGAGTGTCAGTCTCTCTTGGTTTCAAATGTTTCAATGTCCCCAGTCTGAGCAGTGGGAGGCAGCAGAAGGCCAGTGTTATCTTCAAATTGGATAATCAAATCCTGTTTCGTGGATCTCTGACTGTTGTAGATTTGAGATATTAACAACATTTATAAATTTTGTTTTATAATGGAGTGCAATCATATTTTAAATAAATTATAACTGACTAGGACATCTTTCCTAGGGTTCATATCATTATGCAAGAATAGCTGTTTTTTAAATTATAAAATAATATCTGTTACTTGGACATAGGAGTTTTTTTCCTTATTGTAATTAGTGCTTTTGTGGTCACAGAAAGAACATTGACATAGTGTCTGTTGAGGACAGAGAGGCAAGAAGAATTTTGTTTTTGGCACTGATTCCAATGTAACTAAGAAGTCATTCTAAATATCCAGCCTACAAATGTGTAAATATAAGCTGAAAACTCTATAATATAGTGTGAAAGCACATCTAACTTTTTTTGCACTTGTCTTTGATGTAGCTAATTGACAAAGTACAATGCATGAGAGAGCCTTAATCCCAAGAGACTCCAAAGGATGTTCTTGAATTTCGCTTTTAGACAGTTAGCAAATATTTAGGCAAGGATTATAAAAAAGAAAGGATGGACTCTTGTTGTACAGCATTATTTCTTGTTATTAGTGCCATCTTAAACTTTAACGACTCCCCTCCTCACCTCTTTGAGACCAGACATTGTATTATTGAGGCTAGCTAGCAAGTTTTTGGAAATGTAAACTTAGGAGAAAGTTCCTGAAATGTATGCAAGAAAAACTCTTTATTATTCTTTTTAAAAAAACCTATATTTCTGTTTTCACTATTCAGGGGTTGCCATGTATACTCTTAAGATACCACGCCAAATATTGTCCTTTGTATATCAATTAAAATTCACAAGTAAATATTGGAGCATTGACTTTGTACCAGACATTTAGTTAGGTGCAATGTCTTCGTTGGCTCCTGTCTCCAAACGCTCTGTCGCTGCAATTAATAACCCTTCTCTATAGTTTTGGCCTCACCTCAGATTTACCTCTTGAAATAGGGAGAAATCAAGAGTTTGGTTTTCTTTGTTTTCTCCTAACTCAGTACTTCAGTTCTTGGTGTGTGTTTACCCGTCCTGTTATTAATTTCCAAGTGTTGACCTTCCTTCCCAGGAGTCCTCCGTTTTCTATGTGAGTTGCCCAGTGGTGATTCCTCTTGCTACTAGCATCCTCACACCTTGTATAGATTTATGTGGGTCCTGGTGAAAGGATCTCATGTTCCTCCTGTTCTTCCTTCCCTGAGATTTCCTCCTGGATATTGGAAGTACTTTCTGGGCTTTCACTGCATAAAAACTTCCATATTTTGTATCAGATCTTTAGCCGGCAGCACAGAATGCCTGAACTCTCTAGTTCAGTCGTCCAAAGTCTATATTTTAAGTCTCTAAGCTCTTGGTATTTTACTATATATTTATAAAGCCTTCTACTTTTTTTAAAAACAATCTAGACTAAACAGTATAATTTGTCCTTCAGTTAGATTGTAAATATTTCTTGGTAGGCTTCATTTCTTTAGTTAATGCTTGCCACTTTTTGATGTCAAATGGAACACTGTCTTTAAGCTATACATTTATGTGTAATTATGATAAAATCCCTTGATTTAGGTTATAATTATTTTATGGCATTTTTCCTTAACATGAAGTAAAATAACAACTGTGTGTTCCTAATTAGGACTTTAGGAAAAACCTAAGAATTATTTTGAATCTGTCTCATATGTTTTCTAACAATCCTTTTTCTTAATCACACTGCTGCTTCTGAGTTATTTTCCTATTGCTCTGAATTTTCTGGAAAAACAAAATCACTTATGTGAAAGAGTACCTGTTTGATGAAAAGTTTATTCAAAGGATCCGATGATCAATTGTGGGTGGCACTGATTACTTGTATCTAAGTGATAAAGAGAAAATGACCTCTGCTTTTACTGGGGATGCTGGTGGCAATGCAACTCCTTGAGAATAACAGACTATTTTATAGCTATGGAGATCTAAAAATCAATTTAAAAATTTTTAAATCACAGATTAAGTATATTCTGTACTTTGAAAAACAAACAAACAAAAACCAAACAAAAACACACACATAAATGGAATCATAGAATATGTAGTTATGTTGCATTTGTTTTTTTTCACAAGGTAATATATTCAAGATTCAATTTTGCTGTAGCATATTTTATAGCTGAATAGCATTTTATTGTCTGAGTATACCACATTTAGTTTATCAGTCTTCCATTTGGTGAACATTGGGATTATTAATAGTCATTATTATGAATAATGTTGCTATGGATATTTGCATATTTGAGGTTTTGTGGATATAATTGTTCACTTCTTTTGAGCATATTCCTAGAAGAGGAATTGCTGTGTTGGGTAAGTTTATGTCTAATATTTTAAGAAACTGCCAAACCATTTTCCAAAATGGTTGTACCATTTTACATTCATAAGCAATGTAAGAGGGTTCCAGTTTCTTCACATCCTTGTCAAAACTTTGTATTGGCTCTCGTTTTTACTATAGACATTCTCTTGGGTGGAATAGTGATACTTCACAGTAGATTTGCGTTTTTATGATGACATTGAACATCCTTCCTCATTTATTAACATATACCACCTGTATATTTTATTTGATGATCTGTTTTTTGCCTATATTTATATTGGACAACATGTCCTCTTTGAGTTGAAAGAGTTCTTTATATATTTTAGATATAAGCCTTCTATCACATATGTATGGTTTACACATATCTTCTTCTGGTCTGTGGCTTGTCTTTTCATTTTCATAATGACGTCCTTTGAGACAAAGGTTTTTCATTTTAATGAAGTCCAATTTATTAATTGCTTGTTATATGTTTGTTATATGTTTTGTTTGTTATATGTTTTGCTTTTGGCATTGAATGTAAAAACTGAAAGTTTAAAAAGATCACAAAGATTTTCTCTTACGTTTTCTTCTAGAAATTTTAGAATGTTAACTCTTACATTTATATCTATAACTGATTTTGAGTTAATTTTCATATAGTGTGAGAAGCTGTCCTCTTTTTCTTTTTGCATGTGGATATCCAATTATCCCAGCACTACTTATTGAAAAAAGATCTTCTCATTATTGCATTGTCTTTTTCATGTTGGTCAAACACTAGTTGACTGCTCTCACCATTTCTATTTACTATGGTATGAGAGGTTCTATTAAGCAAGAAAAATAAAATAAAAGGCATCTATATTTGAAAAGGAAAAGTTAAACTATCTGTTTGGGATGACATAATCTTATATAGAGAAAATTCTTAAAAATTCCCACAAATCACTGGAGCTAATGAATGAATTCAGCACTGTTACACATTACCATGTGAAATTCATTTGTATTTCTGTGTACTAGTAATGGACAATCCAAAAAATGAAACTAGAAAAATAATATCATTACAATAGTATAAAAAATTCCAAGTACTTAGACAAAATTTCACAAAAGTTTAAGATTTGTACACTGAAAACTGCAGAACATTGTGATCTATAAAATAGAAAGACATTTAATATTTATGGATTGGAAGCAAGTATAATTAAGATGGCAATACTCAATAAATTGATCTACAGATTTAACACCATCTCTATTAAGATCTCAGCCACCTTTTTCTATAAATTAACAAGCTGACCCTAAAATTCATATGAAAATGTAAGGGATCCAGAATAATCAAAACAATTATGAAAAAGAAGAACATAGTTGGATAACCCATACTTTTTAATTTCAAAACTTATTACCAAAAATCCTACAGTAATCAAGGTTGTGTGGTGTTGAAATAAAGATAAATATTTTGATCAATAGAATAGAATTGGAATCATAAATAGTTATAGTCAATACATTTTTGGCAAAGGTGCTGAGACTGGGGGAAGAATAGTTTTCAACAAATGATGCTGAGACAACTGGAAATCCACATACAAAAGAATGAGGTTGGACCTTTAACTATATACAATTATGAACTAAAACAGATTATAGATCTATGTTAGAGTTAGAACTGTGAAACTCTTAAGAGCAAACATAAGAGTAAATGATCACGACTTTATGTTAGGCAATAATTTCTTAGGAGACTAAAGCATAAATTAGGCAAAATAAATAATAGACAAATTGGGCTTCGTTGAAATTTTGAACATTTGAATTTCAAAGAATACTATTAAGAAATCAAAAGAAAAACACACAGAATATGATAACATATTTGCAAGTCATGTATATTATGAGAAACATGTTCAGAATATACGAGGAACTCTTAAAACTCAACAATAAAAAGATAAATAACCCAACTACAAAGTGGGTAAAGTATTTGAATAGATAATCTACAAGGAGATCTACAAATGGCCCAAAGGCACATAAAAAGATGTTTAATATCATTAACTATTAGGAAATGCAAGTCAAAACCACAAGATACTGCTTCAAACCTACAAGGATAGTTATAATTAAGACAGACATATTATAACAAGTATTGGTGAGGATTTAGAAAAATTAGAACCTTCATCCATTGCTCGGGGGGGTTGAAATGGTTCACCCATTTTGGAAAACAGTTTAGCAGTTCCTCAAAAAGTTAAACACATAGTTAACTTAATACTTAGCAATTTCAATCCTAAATATATACATGAGAGAAATGAAAAGTTATATCCACACAAAAACTTGTATGTGAATACTGATACCAGAATTATTCATAGTAACTCAAAGTGGAAACTACCCAAATGTCTACCAATAGAATGGATAATATATGGCATATTCATTCAATGGAATATTTTTTGACAATAAAAACAAATGAAGTGCTGATACATGCTACAACATGGATGAACTTTGAAAATACTATATGAAGTGAAAGATGCCAGTCACAAAAAACCACATGCTGTGTGATATTGGGTATATGAAATTTATAGAAAAGGCAAATACAGAGAGACAAAAAGTGTATTATTGGTTGTCTAGGGCTGTAGAGAATTGTAGGAATATATAATAACAGTAATAGTAATAATAATATTAATGACTTTTAGAGAGTGTAGAGTTTCTTTGGGACTGATAAAAATGTTCTAAAATTAGATAATACTAATGGTTGCACAACTCTGAATGTATTAATAATCAGTGAATTGTACACTAAATTTAATGGTATGTGAATTATGCATCAATAAGACTTATAAAAATTGACTATAAATAAATATAAGCATTGGTTTCTGTACTATCAATTCTAATCCACTGAGCAACATGCCTATTTTTGTGCCAATACTGCATTTATACAACTACTGTGGCTTTATTAGTAGGTTTTTTAAGTTTTGAAATCAAATAGTCTTCCAATTTTGTCCTTTTTAAGAATTGTTTTGGATATTCTACTTTATTTGCATTTTCAAATGAGTTGTAGAATCAGATTGTCAATTTCTACCGAAAAAAAAAAAAAAAAAGCTGGATATACTTTTGGTTAGGAGTTGCCTTGAATTTATAGATCAATTTGCAGATAATTATCATGTTGACAACACTGAGTTATCAAATTCAGGAACACGGAATGTCCATCTACTTATTTAGATCTTTAATTTATCTCAGCAATGTTATATCATTTTCAGAGCACAAATTTTATACCTCTTTTGTCAAATTTATTCTTACGTATTTTATTACTTTTGATGGTATTGTGGATGGTAATACATCCTTATTTTCATTTTTTGATTGTATGTTGCTAGTGTAAAGAAATACAATTTACTTTTATTTATTGACTATGATCAACATGGTGAAACCTCGTCACTATTAAAAATACAAAAATTAGCTGGGTGTGATGGTGGGCGCCTGTAATCGCAGCTACTTGGGAGGCTGAGGCAAGAGAATCACTTGAACCCGGGAGGCGGAGGTTGCAATGAGCCGAGATCGCTCACTGCTACCCTCCTCAACTTTTTTTGTTTAATTAGTTCTAATAGATTTTGTGTGTGTGTGTGTGCACGCGTGCAGTTTTTTGGGATTTTTCATAAAAAAGACTTTATCATTTATAAGAGTTTTATACTTTTTCTTTTCCAATTTGGTTGCCTTTAATTGATTAATATTATTGTTATTATTATTATTATCATCTAGGTTTAGAACCTCAAGTGCAATGTTGAATAGAAGCATCAAGATCAGGCATTCTTGCTTGTCCCTAACCTTAAGAGGAAAGCATTCAGTCTTTTATCATTAATGATGATACCAGCTGTGAGATTTTTTATGTGCCCTCTATCATGTGAGACGTTTCACTTCTATGCCAAATCTGATGGGAGTTTTTTTTATTATAAATGGGTGTCTTATTTTTCAAATACTTCTCCTGCATGTATTGTGATCATACGGGTTGCTTCTTTCATTCTATTGATAGAATGTATTACATTAAGGCATTCTCGTATTACATTAAGGCATTCTTGCATTTCTAGGCTGAATCCTTGGTCGTAGTGCGCCTTTTTAAGTGTGCATTTACTAAGGAGTTTTGCACATTTGTTTATCAGTGACATTTTTCTAAAATTGTTTTTTTCTTCTTCTTTAGTATTTCTTTGGCTATGGTTTGAAGGTAATTGGTATCAGGGTAACAATTATGATCAGCAGGTCTTTCCTCTGCCTGTGTTTTCTGGAGGAAGGGTTGGCATTATTTATTCAAATATTTGTAAAATTCACCAATGAAGCAGCCAAGCATCAGTGCAGTGGCTAATAAGACTACTGCTGCTGTTAGGTTAACTTTTCACACATACTTCCATAGATCAGTTGTATAAGACAATGAGCTCAAAAGAAAACAGATCGTTAATTATTTACACAGACAACAGAAGCAAGATTAGCATGATGTCAACTCCACACACTCCTAATCCCACAGATGACACCAAACCAAAGTCCAGATTATAGACAACACAAGAGTGGGTCACTCTGTCATGGAGAAGTATCCTCTAAACTGTAGCCAAGCAGTCTTATATGTTTCCACATGAGTCTCCAGCCATATCCAAGAAGAGAGAAAGTTGGAAAGTGCTGCACTCACTGAAAGTAGGAAGATAGATGAAAAAATTTCTTGTGGCAGTCTCCTACAAGACAGGACTGAGAAATTGCCTTGCAGTAAGCCTTAGGAAGTTTCTTTCTCCTTGATCTAGGAAGAATGCCGGGTTATTCACCAAAACTTGGTTTAGACTAATGTCAACCTCCTATGAGGCCTGCCAACATGGCCTGTGTGGAGATGTACAAAGATACCAGGGTTCCCTGAGAAAGCTTTTCTCTTACAAAATTCATCTGAATCTGGGCTTTTCTTTGTGGGAAGACTTTAAATCGCAAATTTAATTTCTTTTCTTACTATAGATCTATTCAGATTTGTTATTTCTTCTTCTGTTAGGAGAAAAAAATTCTTTAATCAGTTTTGGTCATTTATTTCTTCCTAGGAATTTCTTTATTTCATTAGCTTATAATGTTTTTTATTTATGTAAGTTTGGTAGTAATAACCCTCTTCCATTCCTGATAGTGGTAATTTTTGTCTTATTTTCTCATTCAGTCTAGTAACAAATTTGTCAATTTTATTGATCTTTTCAATGAACCAACTTTTTATTTCATTGAATTTGAAAAATATCCTAGTTTTCTGTTTGAGATTTTTTTTTCTCTAATCCTTATTGTTTTCTTTATATTGATTCTTTTAAGTCTATTGCTGCTGCTTTTATTTGATGTCTTTAGGTAGAACCTTACATTATTGATTTGAAAACTCTTTTTCTTTGTCAATAAAAGCATTTCAATCTTTAAGCATTACTTGAGCTGTATTCCATAAATTTTGATGTTATATTTTAATTTTTATTGAATCTTGATGACTTTATCTAATAAATGGGGTCTGATATTGATATTTATTTCCAAGACCAGACTAAAGGCATCTGAAGATACATTTTGTAGGTTTGGATTAGTCAAGTCAAATGTCTGTGAGTGGCAAGGATTTTGTTAGCTCCCGCTTGATTTTTACTCTTTATCTTGTTTTGCAGCCAGCGCTCACAGAGTGGAATGTTTCTAAGTGCCAAGGACAGAGGAGTACAAGGTTTCTGTAAGACTTTGCAAAGGATGATTAACTACTTGGTGGGAAATTTCCCTCACTCCAAACAACTGGATTGTATTAACTGGCACTTTGGTGAAGCTGTCCCGAAAAGTCACTTTTCTTTTCCATTTGCTCTGATTGCCCCCATGCCTAACGAGCAGAAAGTGTTCCTAAGACTACAAATAGTCATGTGACATGGTATTATAATTAATGCTAAGTTTTGAAAATCCTGGTTTTGTTAGTAAAATGATATAAGATAATGATTCACACTCATTAAAAAGAGTGTGGTTGGTCACGCACAGTGGCTCATATCTGTAATCCCAGCACTTAGGGAAGCCAAGGTAGGTGGATTACCTGAGGTCAGGAGTTCAAGTCCAGCCTGGCCAACATGGTGAAACCTCGTCACTACTAAAAATACAAAAATTAGCTGGATGTGATGATGGGCGCCTGTAATCCCAGCTACTTGGGAGGCTGAGGCAAGAGAATCACTTGAAAACCCGGGAGGCATAGGTTACAGTGAGCTGAGATCACGCCATTACACTCCAGCCTGGACGACAGAGCGAGACTCCTTCTCAAAATAAAAATTAAAAAAAAATTTAAAAAAAGGAGGGGGATTGCGTTTAATTCTCAACTTTCTTCACTTTTGAATAAGCAAACTTATAAATAGTGCTATAATATTCTTTTATGACAAATGTAGGCCTGTGAATGTCTTGGATCTGGCATGATACACCTTCGGGGGTGTCAAAAATAATTCTTATGTCTCAACACAGAAAAGCTTAGACCATAATCCTGGCTTCAACCAGTGGAGTCACTTTGCTGGAACTAATCAAGAAAAGAGAGAAATGAGCACAGAAAGTAGATTTTGAATATGTAAAATTTTGTAATGTATTATGAGAATAATACATTCTCATTTTATTGTAGATTCAATTTACTGTAGGTTGATTTTCTCTTGATAATGGAAGAGACTCATGGCAGATAACAATATGTTTTTATACTGTTGATGTTCTCTGGGGAGTGAGTTGATGAGCTGGAGCAGGATGTGGTCCTACAGTAAGACTAAAAACAAACCACTACCATCTATTGAGCTGTCAGGACACGTCAGGACTATCACAAGTGGTTCTTTCACCTCTTATTTCTACAGACCTCCCCCAGTGCCTGTTGTTTATACTTTAGTATCAGCACTTTTTATGTTGGAACTCATATGTTAGTTATTTCTATATATAGTGTTTCCCCCATAATTTTAAATCTTTAAGGATAAGGGCTGTGTTGTAATCATATTTGATCTCTCTCAGTGTTTCGAGAAATGCTTTCTATATAACAAGTACTTAGTTCATACCTGTTAAACTGCATTTAAGTGAACAAAAAGTTATAAGCTCGAGTGACACATTTCAAAGAGATATAAACAGCAAAGCATAATAAAATGACATAACAGAATTGTCAGCCAAAAATATGGTGTATCAAAACAAGTGAACAAATAAGTAAACAATGCCTTAAAATGTGTTCAGGAAATGATAGCTTTAAAAGAATGAAGCTCTTCTAGGTATAAATATTGTGTCAGTTAAAGCTATGCAGACAATCACCACAGTGTCTGATGTACATTGAACTTGTGAATAAAATTCCTTAATTTCCAAAAATAATTCATGTTTTTAAAATTGGAGCTTCCTAGAAGATTGGTTGAACTACTATATATTTGATAAGCAATTTCCACCTCCTAATCAATGGAACATATAGTAACTTTACCATATTGGTTGCCTACAGTTAATCATAGTAGAATCAAATACTTTGAGTTTTTTTGTGTGTAATAATTCAGATTTTATATATTATGTTATTTATACAGAAACTGAATTTATAAGAATTTAAGGAGAAAATTTTGCTCAACTCTTTCTTTAGGTGATATAAAGATAACCTGGTTTGACATTTTGACATCTTTCTTTTTTTAAGAAAACAGGATTCAAGAGAATTATTGTTGTGTGGCATAGAAAGAGCAAAAGCCTGAGAGAGGCTGGGAGTTTGAACTCAAGTTCTGCCAAAAGTTCAATGTATTTTGGCAAATGATATATCCCTTCATCTACAGGATTTCAGGTATCTCATCTGTAAAATGAAAGGGATTGTGTTAGAGATCTTTCTAGTTTAATTTTTTTTTTATTTCTAAGTAGATATTTGTACTCATAATGTATTTCTACAAAAGATGATAATAAACCCTATGTAGATGGCATACATTTAGATTAAAGTATAAATGTATTGGTCTAACAGCATTAATGTAAAAATGGAATGGTTTTTAGGTTTAAAATTGTAAGCTTGTAATTAAATTGTTAAATAATTTGTATCTTCCACATTGAAAGATATCCTTGACAGTAGAAAACAATAAACATTAGAAACCCATAAACTTAGAAGGAAGCAGACATGATTTTTTTAACTGTTCCTTTTTTTTCTGTAATAAAAACCATGATTTTTCCTAGTACCCTCAGGGTATTCTATGAGGAATAATTAAATATTCTGCAGAGAGAACTTTGAAGATAAAAAGCATTAGAAAATGCTACATTTTACCATCATTCTTTGACTGTCAATAAGGCATTTCCCAAGTGCTTTTTTGGACTCAAAACATATTTATTGTTCTTCAGCTGTCCAGTTATTTTTTTGAAAACTCATTATTTTTAGCTGGCTAACAGCTTTTTATTCTTTAGAATAAAATTTAGGTCAACAAAGGCTCAGCCAAGGAAACTGTGAAACAACCAAATGTTTCCAAGTATGTGACCGGTCACCATCTTGACCATTAATTCTTCCACATTTTTTAGAAAAATTATTTCACAGTTGATGTAATAATGGATCATGAAAATTGCAAGCTAAATAGAAAACAACAAAGAAGGAAGCAAAATATCACCCCTAATTTTATAATCTGACAATAACCATCACTAGCTTTAACTAAATATTATTCCAGATATTTCTATATACTTCTAGGCCAATAGAGAAATGTACACTCACCAACACACATATGCACATGTAGTAATAATTTTATAAAATGTGATCATATAGTAGTTGCTAGTTTAACACTATTCAATTAAATAAGCAAGAGGCCTTAAGCCTGAGGCTGTCTCTGTAGTTTGAGCTCCTACATAACAAATTACAACCTAACTTAGTCTGTAAACAAACCAAAACCTAATTTACAAGTTTAACAAACAGCTGAGTTTCAGCCCATCACAAGCAGCCACGTAATCACAGGCATGCCCGAGTAAGACAGATGCCTAGCTATAGCCAATCAGGTGATTCCTGTACTTTCCTTCGGTGTCTGGCCTATTACAGTTGTCTGCTCAGACTGTTGCGGGGAGCTGTCTGAGGCTTCACTATTTCAGGGTGTTGCCTAATTCATGAATTATTCTCTGTTCAAATCAATTTTGCTAACTTTAACTTGACTGAATGTTTTTTTTAAAACAGCAGTATTAAAATTAACTAATGTTTTAACACACGTACACACAAAATGGATTGTTGTACCTGGGATAAATAATCTTTTACCACAAGAGTTCATAAAGATACCTCTAAAGTAAAAAAATTATACAAAAGCATCAAGATGATGCCAAAAAGTCTAAATTTATTTTTTGTATAGTATTATGTGATCTCCTGCTTATGTGAAAATGAGAAAGTGAGTGCTCCGTTTGCCTCTAACCCCCTTACTTGAACTTCAGTTTTTAAAGTTTATATTATTTGCTTTTCTTTGTCAAAAATTCTAAAACATTCTTTTTCTGTAATATAAATGTCACTGATGTTTCCTTTTATTTTTTCATTATTTAATGGATTCAGGACTCATCGAACACCACAGTCCTTTTTAAATTGCCATCTTTCTTTTGATTTATCTGTTGGTTGGTTGGACTTTATACTTTTCTGGAAAGACTCATAGGCACTATATTTCAAAACTTCTTAAATGTTTCAGTCTACAATTTTACTTATTTTGTTGCTTTAGGAAATTTTTATATTCTGTCTTTGAATATATCGCCCGTGCCATATGTTGAGTGCACCACACCACTTCTGATTTCCTTGGCCCAGACAATCTTTTCCTTCCATTACTTCATTAAAATTTTAGACCACTTGCTTTACATGCAAATGGTAATCTCTTGTCTTTTTGTATGTCTGTCATTTCATGTTCACAATTTCTTTATTAGTTTGCAAATAGCCTTTGGTTTTTTTTATTTTCCTGGTTCTGGAGCTTCTCTTTCAATTTTATTTGGTTGTTTATCTTAGTGTCAAACTCTTACATTATTGAATATATGTTTTTATTAAATTTATTTATAACATATTTGTGGGAAATGATCTTTTTACTGAATTTGTTAGATTATTTTTCCCATAAGAAATTCTTCATCTGGCTTTTGCATGCTATGATCTCTTGTGATATTTTTTGTTTATTTATTCCATGTTTCTTTCTTTTTTTCTTTTCTTTTCTTTTTTTTTTTGGTGTAATATGGCTGTGTAGTTGCTTCATTTAGCTTATGCTAAATAGGAGCAGCTCTAAACAGACCTTTCACTGGGACCTTATTTAGAGAGTGAGTGGTTACAATTTGCCTTTAACTGCCATATCTGAGAACCATACCTCCTTGGGAGCTGAATTTTAGAGCTGTAGCTCTAAATTTTAGAGTTCTAGCTACCTTTTCAGTGCTTTCTGGTGGGAAGGGCCAGGAAAGAGGTAATTTTGCAAATACCTGAATGCAGCCTACGTTAGATGACCTGGCCTCTATTTTCTGATCTGAGATTTTTGTCCTACATCTAATTGGAGTTATCCCCTTAGTCCTGTGGCAGTATATTCTGGGGTTTCAGGTCATTTTTTTTTAATTCAGGTTGAAGCCATGTAAAATGGTGAGCCCCAAAGATTCTGTTGCATTTTCTGAGAGCCCAAGTCCTAGTATCTAATAATTTGGGCATCTACTGTTTAAGAATTCATCACGACTTTTTCCTAGTTGCTTATGTCTCTACACATTATGTGCTATTGATAAGATTTGTCAGAATTAGATTTTCTTCCTCCCTCTAATACAGCTTCTAAGGCCTGACTCTGCCAACCAGAATCCTGTACCTTTCCTTGGCAAATATATTCCAAAATGTAAGAAATAAAGTTGGATTTCTTGTTTTGTATGGTTGCTACTGGTAAATTAAAAAAATTTTTTTCTGTTGTTGTGCATGTCATCAATTTTTTGCAGATGGCCAGTCTGTAATCTGATGTCCATCTCTCATCTATACCTCAGTGTCTCCATTTTAAAAACATTTTAATTATCATTTAGGTTTCTAAATTTAACCATACAAGCAAATTACATTTTTGCCTATTTCTAGACACAAAAGCTAGCTGCAGACCTTTATACAAACCCCCAATGAATCAACCGTTTCTCCCCGACCCCTTACCTTCTCTGATAGAGCTTTTGTTTTCTGGGGTCTGCTGCTTCTTTATTTTTGGATTATAAAGTATAGTCTTCTTGTTTGGAAATAATGATATTAAATAACAGATTACTATGTGTGATGGTTAAGTGTCAACTTGATTGGATTGAAGAATGCAGAGTATTGTTACTGGGTGTGTCTGTGAGGGTGTTGCTAAAGGAAATTAATATTTGAGTGAGTGGACTGTGAGAAGCAGACCCACTCAGTCTGGGTGGGCACCATCCAATTGGCTGCCAGAGTAGCTAGTAAAAGCAGGTGGAAGGTGGAATGAGCTGAATTGCTGAGTCTTTAGACTTTCATCTTTCTCCCGTGCTGGGTGCTTCCTGCCCTTGAACATCAGACTCCAAGTCCTTTCAGTTTGAGACTCTTGGACTTACACCAATGGCTCTCGGGCCTTCGGCTATAGACTGAATGAAGGCTGCAGTATTGGCTTCCCTACTTTTGAGGTTTTGGAACTCAGGCTAAGTTACTACTGGCTTCCTTGCTCCTCAACTTGCAGACTGTCTACCATGAGAATTCACCTTGTGATCATGTGAGTCAATTCTCCTTATTAAATTCCCTTTCATGTATACATGTATCCTATTAGTTCTGTCCCTCTAGAGAACCCTAATACACTATATACACTAATTGTTCATAAACACTTGCTTAATTAATTGGTTAACATTTTAAGGAATTTTAATGATCTAGAACTTTATTGGGCCATGCCCCTAGATATCTATATACTAGTCACACAAAAAAGTTAATTCAATGCCTAGTATGAGAGTCACATGATTTAAAATTGAGTGACATTCATATTAAGCATTGAATTAATTTTTAAATTTCAGATTTAAAATTAGATTTTATTTGCTTCTTTATTATCTTCGTTTATATGTTATTAAGTTTTAATATTTCAGAATGATGATATTGTTTACACTTTTAACTTTTTAAGTACTTATTTGAACAATGACAATTTTTTTTCTTAGATAATATTTGTTTTCTGTGGTCTAGAGAATTTGAAAGAGAAGAATTTTTAGATAATAACAATTTCTATTCTATTTAGGAGTAGAAGGAGTGGTCCACAGTTATTGTTTAACTGGTGAGTCTGGTTTGGGCTGAATCCACACTTTCACTTTTGAGATTCTATTACACTAAGATTACAAAAGAAAATAGACCTATAACTCAAGCATGTTTTGTGTTTTTGTTTGTTCATCCATAGTACTGAGAATATCTAGGGCTCGGAGATAGAGATACCCACACATTGATATACATCCAAATAAACAAATTCCAAAGCCAGATACAGGTTTGGATTCAGTTGGTTTTATGTTAGAAAAACTGAGATTTAAGACATGATATAATAAAATACTTTTCTAACTTTGGAGAGGAGCAAATGAGCATGTAATTTCTTCTCTCTTATATGTCTACCTACGGAAAATGTTATGGATTATGAGGGAAAAAATAATATGCATGATGTCTTTACATTTTAATGAATTACATTCTTCATTAAAGTGGGTACACAGCCCTTCTCTTTACTTCTGCTATTGTAGTTTCTATGTGGATGGAACATGACAAGACTGACAACCATATTCCTGCCCAATTCTATCTGCCTTATAATGTTCACTCTTTAGCCACCAATATCTCTCCCCCTGCTATAATTGCCTCACTCGTTTGTTGCAGGTGCTTCTTTCAAGTTTCTTTTTATAACGAGCAATCACTCACACTCTGCTTCCACATTTTAAAATCATCCCATTTCTGCACTTCCTCACCCTGTGTTTAAAAAACTCATGTTCTCTTTCTGCTAATGTACATACCATTTTTTTCCATCATCAGCATTTTTTTCACATAGCTGCATTCTTTCAAGTTCAAATTTTAAAATGTTGAAGGTCACTACTTGCCCAGTTATGATATCCTATGTGGTTATTCCATAGTTAGTATATGATTATTGACATCTTATTTTTTTACATGATATCTTTGAAAGCTCAAGCTTTCAAAATGTTGAAGGTCACTACTTACCCAGTTATGATATCCTATGTGGTTATTCCATAGTTAGTATATGATTATTGACATTTTATTTTTTTACATGATATCTTTGAAAGCTCCAGCAAATAAAAATGTTCCTCCTTTCAGCTCCGTTAGATCAGGATTAGACGTGCTTAAATATTGATGGTTAAAAACTTTGCAGCGAAACCACAGTTTTCTTTTTCTTATTTTTTTCAGTACCTAATAATGATATTTCAACAGTGAAGTCACTGAATACTCTCTTTAACCTTCATGTTTCTTGGCACTTATATAAGAAGACAGGAAAGAAAATTGCAGTAGTTATGTTGTGAAAACAAAGAAGAATCCTTCTGTATGAAAAAATTTAAGCTGTATATTAACTTTCATTCAGATTATACTGCCCAAAGCAATTTACAAATTCAATGCTATCCTTACCAAAATACCAATGTCATTTTTCACAGGATTAGAAAAACATATTTTGAAGTTTATATAGAACCAAAAAAAAAAAAAGCACAAATAGGCAAAGTTATAGTAAGTAAACAGAACAAAGCTGGAGGCATCACATTACCCAACTTCAAACTATACTGTAAAAATACAGTAACCAAAAGAGCATGGTACTCATACATAGACAGACACATAGACCAATTGAACAAAATAGACAACCCGGAAATAAATCCACACTCCTGCAACCATCTGATCTTTAACAAAATTGATCCCCCCCAAAAAAATGAGGAAAGGACTTTTTATTCAATAAATGAATAACTGGTTAGTCATACTCAGAAGAATGAAATCAGACCCCCTATCTCTCAGTATATACAAAAATTAACTCAAGATGGATTACAGATTTAAGTGTAAGGCCTCAAACGATAAAAATTGTAACAGAAAATCTAGGAAATACCATTCTCAATACTGGCTTTGGCAAAGAATTTTTGGCTAAGTCCCCAAAGTAACTGCAACAAAAACAAAAATTGACAAGCAGGATCCAATTAAACTACAGACCTCTGCACAGCAAAAGAAACGACCAACAGAGTAAACAGACAGCCTATAGAATGGGAGAAGATGTTCATAAATGATACATCTGAAAAGGTCTAATATCCAGATCTACAAGAAACTTAAATCCAAAGGAAAGAAACAAATAACCCAATTAAGAAATGGGCAAAGAACATGAACAGACATTTCTCAAAAGAAGGTATACACATGGCCAACAAATGTCAAAAAGTGCTGAACATCACTAATCATCAGAAAAAAATGCAAATCCAAATCACAATAAGTTACCATCACACACTAGTCAAAATGGCAATTATTAAACAGTCAAAAAATAACATGCTGGTGAAACTGTGAAGAAAAAAAAATGCTTATATGCTGTTGGTAGGAATGCAAATGAGTTCGGCCACCATGGAAAGCAATTTGGAGATTTCTCAAAGAACTTAAAACAGAACTACCATTCAACACAGCAACTTCACTACTGGGTATATGCCTTAAGGAAAATAATTAATTCTTCCAAAAAGACAAATGTACTTGTATGTTCATTGCACTGCCAGTCACAATAGCAAAGACATGGAATCAAGCTAGGTGCCCATCGACAGTGGATTGGATAAAGAAAATGTGGTACATATATACCATGGAATACCATGCAGCCATTAAAAAGAATGAAATCATGTCCCTTGCAGCAACATGGATGTAACTGGAGGCCACAGTACTAAGTAAATTAATATAAGAACAGAAAACTTAATACTACATTTTCTCACTTGTAAGTGGAAGCTAACATTCAATACACATAGACTTAAAGATGAGAAAAGTAGGCACTGGTGAGTACTAGATGCGGGAGGCAAGCAGGAAGACAAACTACCTATTGGGTACCATGCTCACTACCTGAGTGATGGGAGTGATACCTCAGCATCACTCAATATACTCATGTAACAAATCTGAAAATGTACCCCTTAATCTATAATAAAAGTTAAAATTGTGACAAAGTAAACAAAAATCAATACAAGTTTAAATATCCAATGTAAGTAATGTTAGTTATTATCTTTCTACGTTTAAAGGAAGCGCTTTTTAATGCAGGGTGGCTCTAGGGATGACCTTATAGATTGGTTATACTTGCAACTGAGTATTCATTTTACCCTTTGGCATTTCATAGATATTAACCTGTTGCTAATATGAGTAATAAAATTGTTGCAGAGTTCTGAGGTACTTTATATTCCAGTCAAGAAACCTGGTCCCTCTTGGGAAAAGATACAGTGGGATGGAAATAGTTAACCTAATAGTGAAATTCTAAGTGACACCAGTGTTCATTACAAATAAAATTGAATAGATGAATCCAGGATGTTTATTCTAGCATCCTTCCTTCGTGTTCTATTTTCCCACCTTTCTGGGAGAAAAAATGTATGTTATTAGCTGGAAGGATACCATCACTGTTGGTAGATGGAAAGCAGAGAGGCCTTGGTGCAATGTGTACTGATGAAAGAAAATTAATCCGCTAATACATTCTATTAAGCATTTAGCAATATAGTAGAATTAGTAACTGTAATGACAAACTTGATTGATCTCCAGACAAAAATAAAATGGAGTGGAGAGCAATTACTTAACGATTAAAAGCCAATAAGAAAGCCTGACAAGCACCTTGGAAGTTTATAAGGAGACAATCATCATGTGCAATGAGAGGGACAAGTAAGCTTAGGACTAGGACCAGGGTTTAATTGTCAGAGTAATTGAGTGCCAATGAGTTTGAACTTCTAAATAAAGCTATGCCAAGGTTTAAGCACTGCTTGGGACATAATGGGATCCTTACAAAGGTGATGAGAGACTGGGTTGATACTCTCAAAAATTATGAAAGGCATGATCCCCCAAATCCTCTGAATTTGCACAAGTGGCCTCTCTGCTAGAAGCTAGCACTCCCTCTTTGCTTGAAAATGAAGCAGAGGCTTCTCCTTTGCAAGGCAACATATACCTGTCTTAGAATGCCCCTTCCTCTCCTTCTAACTGTTAGACCCATAACTAGAGTTGAGTTACAACATGACAGTCAGGGACAGGCAGAGACTGATAATGGAGAAAGGGACTGCGCTCCCAAAGAGTTAGAGAACGTAGCCAGTATATACTGCAAGAACTGGGAGACTACCCACGAGACTGGTTTCTGAGGGTTCTTGATCAGAATGGCTGGAAAATAAAGTTGGATAAGGGAGAACTTATCAATTTGGGACTCTCAGAACACAGAATTTCACACTCTGGAAACACTACTCTACTAGGATGGTTTCTAGAAACATGGAACAAGCAATGGGCTACTTGAGCAGTAAGGGAACTTTTGCTGCCAGGGACAAATAGTAAATATTTTAGGATTTACAGGCCATGTGGTTTCAATTGCAACTCATCAACTCTGCCATTGTAGTGTGGAAAAGCTGTCATAAATAATACATATATAAATGAGAGTGGCTGTGTGTGTTTCAATAAAACTTGATTTACAAACAGGTAACAGGCTGGATTCAAGATATGAGGCATTATCTGCTGCCCATGCTGAGATTGAAATGCCGGAATATCCATGGCACTCTGAAAGAGTCAGAGAAGGGCTCATGATACAGCGAATAAACAACACAAGCTCAGAAGACCCAGTAAAGGACTATGTTCCATGGGAAGGCCCATAGAACACACTATTCACCAAACTATCAGAAATATGCTTGTGAGAGGGTCACCTGCATAACTTAGTAATTTAGTGGTGGCCTGCCTCTGCTGGCCAAGGCTGATGGTAGGAAATACCATTCCAGAACTAATAGCACTGTGGATGAGGAACATACTGAAAATGAATACCAGGTGGTAGCATTTATGAATTAGGAGCCAAGTATATGTAATTATCACAATGAGTGTCAAGCTTAGAGAGGCAACCTGGTAGCTTGACCAGCACAGAGCTATGGAGACCATCAAACATGTATCTCTAGCAGCAGAATACATGGATATCTTAAGATTTACTACTCAACCTATACAAATAATTTATGAGTAATGATCAGGAGGCTGAGGTAAGTTGCCCTAATTAAAAGTTATGATTTTAAACCTTCATTTCTGGCCCTCAACCAGTTTCACCTGTGGATTCCACTGACTAAAATAGAAACATAATCCTTAAGAGGAAACACCTTGCAATGGCATGACAGTGTAGACAGTAATGCATTCCCAATGCTTTCCAAAAAGGGTTCTGTAGACATTTACTCAGGTGACTATAAAATATGTAAAGGGGGAATGCCCAGACATTTTCAGAATGCTTGATCCAGGGTCTAGGTTGCCATCATGATGCTCTGTTAGAGTGGGGATGTAGAGGAGCCAGGTAATAAAATGCAGTGGGCTCCGGCCTGGATCAAAGACTTACTCAGTGGTTATCACCCCAGTCTTTGTACAAGTGAGTCAACATGTTTAATATTTAGCACCTTCCCCACATTGATTCATTGGCCTTTGGAATAAAAGTTATTGTAGCAGGAAATATTAAATGAAAACATCTAATCCTGTGCAATTCCCTCATTCCTCTCTTCCCACTCATTCTTTGAGAAAATAGTAAATCAATCACTGTATTTAATCTGAAGAGGAATGGCAGCAATTAGCATCACTCTTAAAGACATACAAAATGCAGGATGGTAATTTCCATTATATTTCTATTTGCTTTACCAGTCTGGCCCTTGCAATAAGCTGATGGATCCTTGAGGAAGTTAAGACTACGACAAACTCAACCAAGTAAGAGACCCGATTTTAGTTGTTGTGCCAAATATGACGTTGTTGCTAAAGGAGATTAAGACAAATTTGGGTACATTATCTATGGTTATTGATCTGGGAAATCGAATTTTATCAGAAAAGAGGATCAGTAATAGTTTGCATTTATGTGGAACAGATTACAGAATACTTTTACACTCTTTTTCAAGAATATGTAAACTTCCCCAATTTCTGCTAACTATACAGCCTACTCAGCACTTCTCTGTGCTCATTATTAGCCCTTTCAGTCTATTCTCAAACTTTTGTCACCTTAACCTCTATTACTTATTAGCACTGTGACCTTCTGTATGATAGATACCTAATTTTTCAAGGCCTCATTTCTTTATGTATAAATGGGAATAATAATTATGCTTCAGCATTAGTAAGATAATTAAATAAGTTTTGTGTTACATGTTATTGTGTGACTGTGGATAATATCAAGTACCTTAAACCTTGTTAAATGTAATCAGGGCCAACCAGGAAAATAGAATATCTAAGTAGCGACAACAGAGGAAATTTAATGCAGGGAACTGGTTACATATGTAAGGGTAGAGATGAGAGCCAAACAAGAAACAGAGGACCCAGAAACTAACAGGACAGAACTGTTCATTAACTAGGCTTGACAGCCAAAGGAACAAAATAAGCTGGTGTTACGGGAGTCTAGGAGCTGGTTTGACTCAATGGAAACTGGAACTGTGGTAGGCTTGTCTGTTGCTCCCTGAAGCCAAAGAGGAAATACAGCCTTTTTCAAAAAAGCTGACCAAAGCAAAGGATGGAGAGAGAAATATGAGGGTTACTCCCTTCCCCTGCTCTCCAGTACCTTGCCTCTCATTGGCCAGAAGTCAATTGACATGGAGCCAAGGAAGCACCACCTGCAGAGGTCAGCCCAGAGCACAGGAAGGAACTGAAGCCAACCATGTTTCCATCTCTAAGAGTTCATGACATCAGGCTACATCCTTGTGGGTAGGGGTGGGTTTTCACAATGGGAAAATATATTTTCACTATCAGCTCTTCTGGAATTAAATTAAATCTGACTTAGGAAGTGAAGAACTGGGAAAGCAAACTAATGGAATATGAATCAGCAAAAAAAGGAACAAAGTACAGATAATTTCAACAACATGGATCAATTTCAAATGCACTATGTTAAGTGAAAGATAATAGAAACAAAAGAATACATACTTTATTATTTCATTTATATGAAAATATAGAAAATCCAAAATAATGGTGATAGAAAGCAAATCAGTGGTTTCTGGGAGCCAGGGTTGGAGGGAAGAAGATAACTGCAAAGGGGCACAGGGAAACTTTTTAGGATGATAGAAGTTTTCTATATTGTAATTGTAGTGGGTGTTATGAACTGCATCTAGTTCTCAAAACTGATCTAGTAGCACATTTAAAATGGGTAAACTATATTTTATATAAATTATAGCTCAATAAAGCTGATCAAGATAAATCAAATTGTTATATACATATATTGTTTACTTTTTTAAAAATGAGGTTTAATTAATTACTGAAAAATGGAAATTCTCCTGTTCTCCAAATTTACTCCTTTTTCTGTTCTTGGAAACTCAAAGTAGCTTATTATCGTGTGGAAGACTGATTTCCTAACACATCATCTGGTTATGTTAGCTAAATCGAAGCCCAGTTTTTCTAAAAATCACATTTAAATCACATTTGGTTCTAACAATAGACACACATCTGAGTTCTTCAGTATATTTTCCACTTTTCATTCAGCTTTTCTTCAGGCAAGCACAGATAGAGTACATGATTCACAGGAGGGACACTTTTAGCATTGGTTTCAGGTGCATTAATAATTATTTTTCTGTAACAACATCTAAACAATAGCCCAGGTTAGAAGGAAAATGACACTGTCAAGAACTCTGGATTCCACATGAGGGTTTTGTTTTGGGAAATTATTTCCAGAAAAGAAACTGTATAACTCCACTACTTCACTGGAAGGAAAATTTTAAGCATTCTTGCCTAAAATAGCAAAGTTGGACGTTTAAGTTATGGGAAATGATAAACACATTGAAAATCTGGAAGAAACCTCCAGAGATTAAAATAAACATCACAAAGTACAGTGTGTAGAAGAGCGCTGATTAAACTCAATATCATTATGAAAAAGAGGGGTGGCACAATTAGAAAACTTAATGTCACGGACTGACTAGGATTCCTGAAAACACGGCTTCATGGAATTTTGGCGAGACTGATGGAGGAGTTGATTACAATTGAATGTCTATAGAACTTACATTCAAATGCTAGTACTATAGATAAGACTCATAATGCAGGATTAAAGATACGTTGCCACTAGAAAAAAATCATTGTAGGGAGAGGTTTGAACTGAGATCCCTGATGTTGGATACGCTCTCTTGTGAAAAGGAAAATCTTTGTCTCCTCGGAGCTAAGCCTGGAAATGCAGACTAGGAAGGGAAGCTGCTTGAAATACCAAAGAGGGCATAGTTATTGTTTCCTGTCTAATTGTCAGTAACACAACAAGATCAATTTATCTCCTTTGACATATTGAAGTTACACAAAGACTGCTGGGGAGGAGGCTTGCTGACATCATGCAGAGTCTATTTTTGTCTCTGAAGTAAATTCAAAGGAAGTTTTCTGCCTCCTAGAATGGGGAAATTGGTATAAAGGTGTGGGATAATCTTACTCTACCTGTTTGGAAATGTTGTATCTTTTGGGAATCTTCATGCTCCTCATAAATTATCTCAGTCACAATGGGCAGAATTAGCCATTTGTGTAGATTTTTGCCATTTAAAATATATTGTTAAGTGATATAATAAATGTGAAGACTGAGCAGTGTGCATTGCTAATGCAAAATTTGTACCTCTGAACTTAAAAGTTAAAAAAAAAATTTAATTGTACCTGAGTTTCCAATATTATGCAAAGATTTTCCAATGTCATTTTGAGGTCTTAAAGCTATACTTCATTAAGAGAGTTGGAACTTTGACAATGAAATTTATAGAACTTTGTTATAACATCAGGGTGGTAATACAGTGAAGAGCCAAAATGTCATTTCCCAAGCTACAACACAGAAACTTGATAGACATGAAATTTTATCATCCTAAAATATGTGTCTTTAGTAAATCATACTGTAACTTTAATCTAAGTGCCACAATAATGGAAATTTAAATGAATAAGTTGTTCATCACTTACAAAAGGTTTTATCCATTTGGAAAAGCACAGGAAATTTTATTCGTTGGATTCTTATTTCAAAACTTTTCTGTCATTGGATTATGATTTTAAGTGCATTTTGTTTTAGGGCATCGTATTCCATATAGTTCTATTTTCTTTGAATACATAGAGACTGTAGATGAGGCAGTCAGACTAAAAGATGATGCAAATCTTTGGGGAAAACCTGCCCTGGGAAGCTAAATGAATGTATGGAACACGTTTTAATTCCTTAAGGCTTTTCAGATGTCAATTGGTTTATGTTTCTGGACACTATCTGTCAGATCACATTGAGCTGTCTCATTTTGATATTCCTGGGGATTGATTTCATTAATGAAGAACACACCAGATCTCAGGGTTATCTGCAGTGAAAGGTAACTTCTTCAGGCCTCAGCAGCTGAAAGACAACTGGATGGCCATTTCTTCTTAAATGGAGGAAATTAAAGTTTGGGGCTGTGGTGTGAAGACTCTTAACAACAAGCTGAAAAAACATTTCAAAAATTGCTGGCAAGCATTTACAATCAACTGGAACTATTTCAGGGCACACTGAGGAGGAGAAGGAAGCCTGGATTGCTGCTGTGAGATCTTGGTGCAGAGAATTCTCATCTTGCAGCAAGTCAATACCAAACATTTTCCCATCTATAGGGAAGATGATGTTGGGTTGGAATGAATACTTAGAATAAAAAATATGTGTTACAGAAATGGCAAATAAAAGACAAGACTAGAAAGTAATGACACATACTCTTAACTGGCTTGGACATTTTGTGTTCATGTGTCTTACTGCTTCGTGTGCTAAATAAAGGCAGTCAGACTGTAAATCCTTGTATTATATTAAAATTTAATTTCCAAGGATGTCACTTAAATACAAGTCATCATGTAGATTCACAATATGAATCATCACTTACTCACATAAAAACCTGAGTATTTAATTCATTTGCTGATGTCTAACTTTATCTAAAGCACAGCAGTTTAACTATATAAAACTACCTCTAAGGTTTTTTTTTTTTTTTATAACTACTTCTAAGGTTTTCTTTTTCTTTTTTTTTATGCTTTAGTGTGATGGTGGGCTGCTTGTTGGAACAAACAACTTCGGTTAAGTGATCTTCTGTGGCTATGCATGCTGTGAGAGAACCCTTACAGACACTCTAGGAATACTGACATTAAGAAGAATGCAGTTTTGAAATTCTTTTCCATAAATTCTAAATATTAGCCTGATAAGAGCCAGTATTTTGTTAATCTCATTTAGGAAGCATGAGTATTTCACTGAATCTAGAATAAGCTGCTGCTTGGCATTCCCATGTAGGAAGAAAATTTATTGTAGTATAAGCTTCTACCTTTCTTTTTTTATTTTCTCATAATATGTCTGTTTACTGTAGACTCATAAGCTCCATTAAAGCTACTTTACTACTTTTTCTAAAACTAACATTTTTATCTAAATTGAGCTATGGACAGCTTTTTTTTTTTTTTTTTTCCCCTCAAAGCGTTTTAGAACAAAATGTTCCCTCTCACCCCCAAAAAGTACCTAAGTTCAAATTCTATTGTATAGTTTGGAGTTTACTGGCATTCTTATTTATAGAATGAATTCTGTTCATTCTGGAGATAGCTATTCTCATTTTACAAGTTGTGTTTACTTGAATTTTTTTTCCAAAAAAGCCTCCAATATATTTTCTATTTATAAATACAAAATCAGAACAGCTTTTTTGAGTATCAGATATTTTACAAAATATTCCACATACTTAAGCCATTATGAATTTGGTTGATTGAAGTCTGAACTGTGGTAAACCACCATGAAGCTTCCATTGATTTCCCAATCACTGCCTTCAACAATGTTTCTATTGACTCATTCAAACATTTTTAAGAGTATCTTGTTCAGATTCTGTATCTTTATGGTGAAAAAGCTGTCTTTTTAAAAAAGCTTCCATTTGGTCTTCTTAATGTTCATGTCTTATTATGTTTTTTTTTGTTTCTCTAGAAGCTTTGTCAGAGGGAATTAAATTGAAAAAATGTTGTTGTCTGTTATTTATACTTTCTTCTCTGCCTTTTTGTTTTTTTCATTAAAAAAAAAAAAAAAAAAAAAAAAAGAAGAGGTGGCCTGGCGGAGGTTGCAGTGAGCTGAGATCACAACATTGTAGTCCAGCCTGGGTAACAGATGAAGACCCCAAAAAAAAAAAAAAAAAAAAAAAGTAAAATAAAAAATACAAAGTAAGTCTATGGACAAAAATGTAGCACACTAACATTAATAAAAAACAAGGCAGGGCTGTGTGCAGTGGCTCACACATGTGTAATCCCCAGCACCTTGGGAAGCTGAAGTGGGAGGATCACTTGAGCCCAGTTTGAGACCAGCCTGGGCAACATAGTGAGACCTGATTTCTACAGAATATTTAAAAATTACCTGGGCATGGTGGCACATGGCTGCAGTCCCAGCTACTTGGGAGGTTGAGATGGGAGGGTCCCTTGAGCCTGGGAGGTTGAGGCTGCAGTGAACTGTAATCACACCACTGCACTCCAGCCTAGGTAACAGAGTGAGACACTATCAAAAAAAAAAGAAGAGAGGAGCAGTTATACTAATTTCAGACAGAGCAGACTTCAAAGCAAGGAGGGTTATCAGGATAGAAGAAGGCATTACAAAGTGATACGAGGTCAACTATCCAAGAAGACATGACAATTCCTTATATGTATGCATTTAACAACAGAATGTCAAACTATGTGAGGCAAAAACTGACAGCACTACCAGGAAAAATAGATAAATTCCCTATCACATTTGGAAGCTTCAACACTCCTCTATCAGTAATGGACAGATTCAGCAGACAGAAGATCAGAAGAGACATAGTTGAACTCCACAACACCATCAGTCAACTGGATATAGTTGACATATCCTACTTCATCCAGTAATAGCAAAATATACATTCTTCTCAAGCTCACATGGCACATTCATCAATATAAACCACATTCTAGACCACAAAACACACTGTAACAAATTTAAAATAATAATAATCATGAAATGTCTGCTGTTAGACAAATATGGAATTAAACTAGAAGTCAAAAAAACAGAAAAACGAATGAAAAAAAAAAAATCCCCAAATACGTGAAGTTTAAAAAACACACTTTTAAATAAGACATGGGTCAAAGAAAAACATTTTCAGAGAAATTACAAATACTTTGAAATAAATGAAAATGAAAATACATCTTATCAAAATTTGTGGGGTGCTGCAAAAACGATGCTTAGAGGGAAATAAATGCTCAGAACACATATATTAGAAAAAGAAGAAAGACCTGAAGGAAATGACCTAAGAGTCCACCTTAAGAAACTGGAGAAAAAGGGCAAATAAAAATCAAATTAAGTAGAAGACAAGAATTAAGAATTAGGGTAGAAAAAATGAAATTGAAACAGAAAATCAATAGGAAAAAATTGATGAATCCCAAGATTGTTCTTTGAAGAATAAATAAAATCAATAATCATTTAGTCAGGCTATCAAAGAAAAACAAGAGAGAACACAAATTATTAACATCAGAACTGAAAGATGAGACATCAACACAGATAATAAAGGAATATTATGAACAACGGTATGTCCATAGATTTGATAACTAGGATGAAATAGACCAATTCCTTGAAAGACAATCTATATATCAAAACTCACACAAGAAAACAGGCAATCTGAACAGGCCTAGGTCTATTAAAGAAACTTAATCACTAGTTAATAATAGCTTTTCAAAACAGAAAGCAACAGGTCCAGATAGATTCATTGGTGAATTCTACCAAAATTTAAGAATAAAGTTATACCAATTTTCTACAATTTCTCTCAGAAGATATTGACAGAAGGAATACTTCCTAACTCATTCTATTAGGCCACTATTACCCTAATACCAAAACCAGCCAAAGACATTACAGAAAATAAAAACCATAAACCAATATCTCTCATGAGCATAGGTGCAAAAATCCTCAACAAAATATTAGCAATCAAATTCAACAATGTGTAAAAAGAATGATATGCCATGACTAAGTGAGATTTATTCTAAATATGCAAACTAGTTCAACATTTGAAAATCAATTAATGCAATGCATCATATTAACATGCCAAAAATATCCCATGATCATATCAACAGACACAGAAAAAGCATTTGACAAAATGCAATACCCATTCAAAACAGAAGCTCTCAGCAAACTAGGAATAGAGTTTACTCTATTCTTCAGCTTGATTAAGAATATATATGAAAAACATACAGCTAGCATTATACTTAATGGTAAGAAACTCGAAGCTTTCCCATTAACATCAGGAGCAAAACAAGGATGCTTCTTCCCTCTCACCACTACTTTGCAACATCATGCTGGAAGTTCTAGCTAATTCAATAAGATAAGATAATGACATAAAAAGTGTACAGACTGGAAAGAAAGAAATGAAACTGTTTGCTGACAGCATGATCATCACTGAATCAATAAGCGATTATAGCAGTATTTCAGGATACAGAAATAACTGCCTTAAGAGATTGAAGGATTACTTGAGGCCAACAGTTCAAGACCAGCCTAGGCAATGTAGTGAGACCCCATTGCTACAAAATAAAAAAAATAAAAAATTAGCCAGTCGTGGTGGTGCACATTTGCAGTCCTAGCTACTCCAACAGTGAAAGTGGGAGAATTGCTTGAGCCTAGGACTTTGAGGCTGCAGTGAGCCTCAAATGAGGCTTTGTCTCTTTAAAAAAAAAAAAAGAAAGTGGGACACAACAATGTCTTACAGTAGGTAAATGGGTAAATAAAATGCTCTACATTCAGACAATGCACAATTACTACGGGAAAGAACAGATTAAGTTATCCCTTGGATAGGGGTTCCAATTCTTGCAGTTTTCTGTAGTTTTAGTCCTGGGTATTTCTTTATACTCAGACTTGGGTCTTAGTCATCAATTCAAGAGCAACAAAAAACATCCCACTCATCATGTCACCACACTTGTAATATGGACTAAACTGCTTTATGCTATAGTTCTATACACTTAAGGTATCTGTGCTTATGTTTGCTTTTGATCCCATATTGTTAATGAGAAAATGATTGCGAACTTTTAAAGAATATCCAGAGATGTAGTTTGATTTCATTTAGCACTTAGACTTTTTTTTTCTATCAGTCCATAATTCTTTCACATCTGACGCGACTAGCTGTTAACTACAATGACATTTTTCACGAAACTACTTCTGCTTTCATTCTTCTGGTTACCTAGATGCAATGCCTTCTATACTCTCTTTAATCTTGTTTACTGTTTATTAACAGTAGACAGTAAGCTTTAAATTGTTCTTGTTTACTGTCTATTAACAGTATCTGCTCATTTAAAAAAATGGGTAACCCTTCTTCCTCATTGTCGTGGCTTACCATTCTAGGATGATCCTTGTAAACGTAAGATGCTACAACATCCTGACTACAGTTTGACTCGAATACACATCCACATCCACATAAAATGAGCCAGACTAATTTTATTTAAACAGAACTTTTGCAAGAGCTTTCATTTACTTTAGAGCACTGTCATCTTATAATATTTACCTCAAAGACAAACTCTGTGACACTTTCAAGGCCTCAGTGGTGCTGTCCTACTCTATTTAACCAAATTTGTTTTTCTTTTTCAGCACTAGAGAATGCTGTGCTTTGCTTCAGGCACACCCGTGCCTTCCTATCTTTAACGTACCGGGAACACACATCTATTTCTGTCTGTGTGTTTTAGCAAATACTTCCCCTCTCCAAATCAGAAAGCCTCCCAACTTTATTCACTTGCCCAAATATTGAGTTTTAAGTGGTACCATCTGCCATGAAATATTTCTGTAATGCTTCCGCTCATATAGATCATTTCACAATTTGTACGTAGAGTAAATAGAGTTCGTTTTTGCGGCTTTTCATTCAGTACGTATCCTGCTATGTTGTTGTTCTTTGGATTCGGGATACAATCACATTAGTATTTATTTGATGGTCATACCTTAAATGTGTCTGTATGCCCTAAAAAACCACTATAGTGTTTGACAAGTAGACAATAATTTTCAAAACTACTTTTCTGGGTAAATACATAATAGATTGCAGCAGAATGAGCACTAGGCCAGGCATCAGAAATGTAATGTGGTCTTAGGAAATCTTGCTTAACTTCCTGATCCTCAGTTATCTGGTCTCTGAAACAGAAAAGTGATGTCTTTTCTGTCTATTTTGAACGATTGTTAGGAGTTACAAATAGGATGGGAAGAGCTTCTTAATGTCAAAAAAAAATACTTCAGCTATTATTTCAGATGAATTTATAAGGTCAATTTATTCTTTTTTTTTTTAAGTTCAATATAAAGAAAACTACCAAAGCTGGATAGAAAGGGATTTGGGGTTGCCCACACTCAGACAGGAAGTTGCTTACAACTTTAAGGGGAAAAATTCCTAATTTGTTTGGGGAAATGCATTTATTCCATCTCACGAGAGGGCTGAAGCACATAGAAAAGCTGTCTGTCTGAAACCAATGGCAGAACTAGAAATACAATACAAATCTTCTAATTTTTGGGGATCTGGATATCTGTGAAGTATTTTATACCCTTGTAAAATGAAGACAGCAACTAAAATTTTGGAATAAAACCTTAGTTTTTCAATGTGGGTTTTTGTACTTTATTAAATCTAAAAAGCATATGTTTTCTGAATTTGAAAATACATAATGTCCTTTATGGTTTTACTTACCATGATTTAAACACGAAAAGGGAATTGGTGAATAGTAAGAGAGGAATGTAGGCTATTCTGTCATGATCTTTTCTTATTGATTCTCCTTTGTCTGATATTGTTCAAAGATGTTCCAAAGTTTACATTTCAGGAGATCAACTCCCAGTGTAACTGACTTTATGAATATTGACTGAAACATTTGAGGGGAATTAGATATACTTTCTTCTTATATGACTAATACTTCAACTTAAAATATGGAGAGTAATGCACACCCAGAATTTCAACTACATAACTTAAATCGAGTAGAATGTTTATTTTCTCAAAGTTTTTCCCTGTTCTGTTGAGGTTTGTGATGCAATTCTCTACAGAGAAATAAACAAATGCCAGCAAATCTGTATGACATCAAATCAAACCGGAAAAGAATTTGTCTTGTTTTATAACCTCTCTGTGATGGCAAAGGAACACTGTGATCAGGGTGAAGAAATGCTGACTCAGTGTTTTTCCATCTGGAATTTTAACAACCATGCCATTGACCTTCCTAACAGGGAAAATTGCATTGATTTGACATAAATAATGTAAATGCACCCTTTTGCTAAATTCGTATTTACTTCTAGATTTTTGAGCATGTTTACCACAAGCACTTTGGTTTCTCCAGCTTAAATAATGTATTACTTTAGGGACTAATTCTGTCGTGTTCACTTCGAAAATACAGTATGCAGCCAACAAACATAAAAAAAAAAAAAAAAACCAAAACAAAAACAAACTCATCATCACTGGTCATTAGAGAAATGCAAATTGAAAGCACAATGAAATACCATCTCATGCCAGTTAGAATGGCGATCATTAAAAAGTCAGGAAACAACATATTCTGGAGAGGATGTGGAGAAATAGGAACGCTTTTATACTGTTGGTGGGAGTGTAAACTAGTTCAACCATTGTGGAAGACAGTGTGGTGATTCCTCAAGGATCTAGAACTAGAAATACCATTTGACCCAGCCATCCCTTACTGGGTATATACCCAAAGGATTATAAATCATTCTACTATAAAGACACATGCACACATGTGTTTTTTGCAGCACTATACACAATAGCAAAGACTTGGAACCAACCCAAATGTCCATCAATGATAGACTGGATTAAGTAAATGTGGCACATATACACCATGGAATACTATGCAGCCATAAAAAAGGATGAGTTCATGTCCTTTGCAGGGACATGGATAAAGCTGGAAATCATCATTCTCAGCAAATTAACACAAGAACAGAAAACCAAACACCACATGTTTTCACTCATAAGTGGGAGTTGAACAGTGAGAACACATGGACACAACAAGGGGAACATCACACACTGGGATCTGCCAGGGGGGTAGGGGGCTAGGGGAAGGATAGCATTAGGAGAAATACCTAATGTAGATGATGGGTTGATGGGTGCAGCAAACCACTATGGCACATGTATACCTATGTAACAAACCTGCACGTTCTGCATATGTACCCCAGAACTTAAAGTATAATAATAATAATAAAGAAAGAAAGAAAATACAGTCCCAGAAGTCAATTCTAGGCTATAAATTTACTCAAATTCCATCATTTTTTCCAAATTCAAATGCTGTTCTGAGACCATGATAATAACGAGGATTTGTTGGAAGGGTAATGGAGGTGATTATTGTTTTTATTTCTGAAATAAAATTTGTAATTTAGTTCCTTAACATAATTTCTGGATTAATTTCCTAAATATTCTCAATGCCTTTTTAAACAGAAAAGAAATACTGACAAGAGCTGACTTATGTCATATATATATATATTTAAATATATATATTAAAGGTTATATATATACTAAGGGAAAATTGGTAGATGACTTTCTGAATAAATAAATATTTTATTATTCTGCTCTTAAACTGAGTACTTTAAAAAAAAAACCAGCTAAACGTATTATAAAGTTAAATACTTTCTGCTTTGAAAAACATCGAAGTTTTATCAATAATATAGTTGAATAGATGTTCTTTGTGTTTTGGGTTTTTTTCTCCATTTGTTTCCAAGAAATTTCCATATCCTGTATCTTTTTGCCTTCTCTTGTGTTCCCATCATTCTTTCTTTCTCTTTGGTCATGGCCCTGATTAAAATCCTTATTGTCTTTTTCATGCTGAATTTCATTAGTTGCTGGACTAATATTCTTATCTATAGTCTCACTTCCTTTTAAGGCATTAGTGATAGATATCTGTGCTTCTCATCGATATTTCCTATTCTCCTCCTTCCAACACAGGGTAAAGCTGCACTGTTCTCTTCCTGTGTGGAATCTGAGCTGTGATGTGGTGCTTCCTGGTGGAAGCTTATCTGGGCAGTGTTTAAGGCACCATGGCCCTACATCTGCTGCTGTTGTTGATGGTGGTCACTTGTGAAGTTTCTGACAGCGGGGGCCCTGAATGAATATGAAATGGAAGAGCACCCTCTTCTCCACCCTAAATCCAAGACAGATCAGGAAATAGGTTATAAGCCACTGAGAATTTTAGTGTTGTTTTTGACTACAACATAACACAGTTTTTCACAACTAATAACATGATTCTATTCCCAAAGTAGATCTTTTGAAGAGTAGTCTTTTTAATATGTAAGTCTTGTACTGTTACTACTGTGCTCTAAATTCTTTTGTGGCATCTCAAGGCAGATAAATAAAAATAAAATGTCTAAGTCTACTACCTAAGGTCCTTTATGAGCTGGCCCTCTGTTAGAACTAATATAAGAGTTTAAAAATGTGGTGAATTTTTTAAAATATGAAAATGTAGGAATTTCTATATATAAAATACAATAACAAAGGTGTTTAGTTATAATACCAACCACTTTTTCTCTCCCCACTATATCTTATAATAGTGTCTTATGCTATTTATAAGACACATTTAAGTCATGCCAGTTTCTAGGTCTTTGGTAAATTTAACTCAATATAGATTTTCCCTTAAAACCTGACTGCAGTCTGCTTTCACTCAGTCACCTAACTTTCACTGAGATGTAATAATAAACACTTAAGCCTTTAGTGTTCACAGCTATGTGAGGTTAGTAGCACTTACTATCACAAATGAAGAGAACATGTATTGTTGCATAGTCATAGAGTCCTGTCTCAGGTACTTAATAGTTACATCAAATGAGATAAGAGTTCTAATCACTATGACACATAAACTCCTTATTTATAGAGTAAGGATTACAATCTCTATCATAGAGAGTTGTGAGGTTTAAATTAAATCATGTACTTAAAGTACTTGGCATAGAGATGGAGTTCGACTACTATTGGGTTCCCTCAGTTTTTTGCAGATGGGAAAACAGAGGCTCATGGTTGAATAATAAATGGGTTTGTACATCTTTCTAGACTTCGGTCTTCTAGGCTTAGTGCATTCCTGTGTGATTTAAATTTCCTTTTCTCCTCCAGATTATCATTCCCTTCCTTTCCTTTGCTTTATTCTTCCACATCTACGAATGAGAGTAATCTGCTGTGGCTGCAAGGAGACAGAGAGTGAGATAATGAGAGTCTCAAAGCCTTCTCTGGGTCATAAGGATTCATAAAGTGATTTGAAAAATACTGTTAGAAACACTCTCCCCACTTCCAAAAGAAGTCTGTCCTTCTGTCTGTCACTGAAAAAGCGCTGCAAATTATGGCTTGTGACTACAGGTAAAAAGCCCTGCAAATTATGACTTAACAAACATGTGGAGGATTATTTATTGCAATAGCAATGTCTCAAAGAAATACATCAAGACAGTTTGGAATGTAGTGGTAGTTCAGAAAAATAAAGAATCCAGATATTCTCAATGTTCCTGTCATTATGTTGTCAATTATCTTTTCTTAACACTGGAAATGTTAGAAAGTAGTGTCTTTTAACGTCCTGTAACTTTTAGAATGTAGTATGTATCATTGCTGCTTGAGAAATTATTATTTCCTCTTGAACAAAGAAATGTTGGCATTTTTAGTAGTAGAGACTCAAAATATCTTCCAAGTCTTTACCACTTATGAACTACTATGTGATCATAAAAATTATGTATTTTTTAACCAATGTAAAACATTTAAAAACGCTAATTTCATCGGTAGGTAGGGAAAGAATGTTTTAAAATGTATACATAATCTAAGCATGAGTTGTAAGAAAACAGATGTAGACACACAGAAAAAGACGTCAAGGAAACACAGCGAAGTGTTAATAGTAGATTCCTCTGAAGAGTGCTACGAGGTGATCTTTATTTTTTATTTATTAATTTATTGTATTTTAAAGTTTCTAAAATTAGCCACTTATTTTTATTACTACTATACATGTAATTCTAATGTATTTCTTTATTTATATGCATGTGTATATACATGATATTTATCTATTTTGCATATTTCTGGAATTGTTAACATTATTGAACTCTTATTAGTACAATTTTGCTTTTGACTTATTGACAACCGAGAAGCATATAAAATGATAGTCAATAACCTTGTGTTCTTGTTTTAAAAGAAATTGTCTAACATTTAGAGAATTACGATGTTAGCTCTCATTTTTACATAAGCATTACTTATTAAGTTATGGAAACCATTTTTAGATTTGTATATCAAATGTCTATTTGATGTGTCACTTGAATGTCTTGCCAGGGAATATTCATTACTGTGGCAGAGACAGTTTTAGTTTTTCCCTGTTGTGATTTTTCCCTTCATTTTAAGAAACATTATTTGTTCCTTGAAAATCTGAAAAAAGCACTCATGACATTTCTGAACCCAGGAAAGTTCTTTGAATAATTATGTAATAACTCTTAAAATCTTTTCATGATTAATACTGTAGCCAGGCATTTTATTTCTTCTTTTTCAAAAAAACAATTCATTTATTTCTATAAAAGTATCCAATTTGTAGGAAGTTTTGTTTAACAGCAATTACATTTTATACCACTTTATGATAATTTTATTTTTTTTTTTACTTCTTTAATTATATTTATTTATTTATTTTTATTTTTTATTATACTTTAAGTTCTAGGGTACATGTGCACAATGTGCAGGCTTGTTAGATATGTATACATGTGCCATGTTGGTGTGCTGCACCCATTAACTCGTCATTTACATTAGGTATATCTCCTAATGCTATTCCTGCCCCCAAGATAATTTTAATACTTATTTTCTGTACTCTTATTCCCTTTTCATTTCTAGTTTATGACTCTCTGTGCGTGTGTGTGTGTGTGTGTGTATGTGTGCATGTATGTATATTTGATAGGTTAAGTTAGCCAAAAATATTTGCAAAATATGCAAATTTTTGTATGTATGCATATTTGATAGGTTAGATTAGCCAAAAGTTACTTCTTCCTAGAAAACCACAGTTTTTCTCAAACTACCTCTCCTTTTCTCCTCCTCAACTAGATACCTCCTATTCATTCATCATGTCCCAGTTTAAATGAAGCTTCCATAGGGAAGACACTTGATTGCCTAAGTTCAGTGAGGTTTCAATCCACCACACCTCACTGTATCATTAACTCTGGTTAACTATAATCAATTACTGAGAAAAAGAAGCAAAGAAGATATATAACATATATCTGTGTATGTGGTTTGGAAGGGACTTGGGTGGGTTTTCTGTGGAGCTGGCAATATTTTATTCCTAATATGATGACATTAAACGGGTTTTTAATTAGTGATACTTCATTGAATTGTACAATTACATTTGTACAGACAGAAGCATTTTGATGCTATATTTTACTTAAATAAAATGATTTTATAAATTCAAGGTACTGTTATTTTTTTCACATTTTGCAGATGAGAACTTTACCACAGACCTGACTATGTTCTAAAAACAGACTTTTGGGCACTATTTCTGTGGAAATCTGGAATTACAGAAAATTTTAAGCAATAAAGTAGCATAAACATAAGAAGAAGGAAGCTGGAATCAGAGAAACCAGGCTATGAAGCTATTTCGATAGTTTCCCTAAGACTTAGCTTTTAGCCAAGATAGAATTACAAAGAGTAGATTTACCATCATGCCTGATTCAATCACATAAGGAACAAAATAAATGAGACAATAGTTTTTAAGACACTGCACATTAGTCAATGCAGGGCAGTGATTCCTGAGAAACTGAAAACAAATGAAGTGAGGCCTATGTTTTTCTAATTGATTTCTTTAATAGTGGGTCTACACTCTTGGGTGGAAAGAAAAATCCAGGTAGAGCCCAGTAGAGCCCTGAAGTTGAGGACAAGGAGCTAACCATTTGGGGAGATCAAGGCAGTTAGAGTTCATAGGGCAGAGTACGGGAGAGAAGAAAGAAGCACAGAGAGAACTTCTGACGTACACAGAGCATCACCCTTTAGTATTCAACTGAGTAGTGGTCAGCCCATGCATGTGAAGAAACTATCTGATCAACCTAAAAGGATTAGAAAGAGTAATGTCTGAGATCCATACAGGACCTAGCAGAGTGCCTCTTCTCACTAGGTAGGCTGGAAAACCTCATGATACATGGGGCTTTAGAAAGAGTACCTAGAAGATTCTTGGTTCATTAGTGAGTAATAATTAACCCTAGACTAAAAGCTACTCTGGTCCTGCGGAAGCATTTCCAAAATACTGCATCTAAGAAAAAAGTTGAAGAATATTTATACAAATACAAAAATATCTAGCACTGATAAAATTCATTATGTCTGGAAACCAATTAAAAAGTCTTGAGAAATACAGAGAAGATGAAAACTGTTGCAGGATGTCAGGGACACCGAACAGAGGGACTGGCTGTAGCCATGGCAGAAGAACATAAATTGTGAAGATTTCATGCACATTTATTAGTTCCCTGAATTAATACTTTTATAATCTTACACTTGAATTTACTGCAATCTCTTAACATAAATTATGAAGATTTCATGGACATTTATCACTTCCCCAATTAATACTCTTATAAATTCCTATGCCTGTCTTTACTTTAATCTCTTAATCCTGTCATCTTTGTAAATTGAGGATGTGTCGCCTCAGGATGCTGTGATGATTGTGTTATCTGTACAAATTGTTTGTAAAACATGTGTGTTTGAACAATATGAAATCTGGGCATCCTAACAAAAGAAGAAGATAATAGCGATTTTCAGGGAACAAGGGAGATAACCATAAGGTCTGACTGGCTGTGGGGCCGGGCAGAACAGAGTCATATTTCTCTTCTTGCAGAAAGCGAATAGGAGAAATATCGCTGAATTCTTTTCCCAACAAGGAATAACCCTGGGAAAGGAATGTATTCCCAGTGGGGAGGTCTCTAAAATGGCCACTCTGGGAGTGTCTGTTTTATGCAGTTGAAGATAAGGGATGAAATATGTCCTGGTCTCCTGCAGTGCCCTCAGGCTTGCTAGGATTAGGAAATTCCAGCCTGATGAATTCTAATCAGACTGGTTGTCTGCCCTTGAACCCTGTTTCCTGTTAAGATGTTTATCAATGACAATGTGTGCCCAGTGGGACATGGAAACTCATCAGTAATTCTAATTTTACCCTGGCCTTGTGATCTTGCTCTGCCATTTGCCTTGTGATATGTTATTGCCTTTTGAAGCATGGGATCTCAGTGACCCACTCCCTATTCATACACTCCCTCCCCTTTTGAAATCCCTAATAAAAACTTGCTGGTTTTGTGGCTCAAGGGGCATCATGGAACCTGCCAATATGTGATGTTACCCCCAGTGGCCCAGCTGTAAAATTTCTCTTTGTACTCGTTCTCTTTATTTCTCAGATTGGCCAACACTTAGGGAAAATAGAAAAGAACTTGCATTGAAATATTGGGGGCTGGTTCCCCTGATACATGACCCATAAGAAGTAGAAAAATAATAAAAATGTACCCAGAAATTATACAGATTTTAGAATTAGCAGACAAAGGTCAGGTGTTGTGGTTCACACCTGTAATCCCAGCACTTTGGGAGGCCAAGGCGGTGGATCACCTGAGATCAGGAGTTCAAGACCAGTCTGGCCAATATGGTGAAATGCCATCTTTTTACTAAAAATACAAAAAATTAGCCAGGTGTTGTGGTGGGCGCCTGTAATCCCAGCCACTCAGGAAGCTGAGGCGGGAGAATCCTGGGAGGTGGAGGTTGCAATGACCTGAGATCGCACCATTGCACACCAACCTGGGCAACAAGAGCGAAACTGCATCTAAAAAAAAAAAAAAAAAAAAAAAAGAAAAAATAATTATCAGACAAAAGCATTAAAAGTTATAATTGTATTCCATGTAAAAAATGTCATGTAAAGACATAAAACCTTTTAAAAGATCTAAATCAAACTCCTAGTAATGAAAACTACAATGTCTGAGATGAAAAATATACTCGATGGAATTAATAACCAACTAGATATTGTAGTAGGGAAGATTTAGAAGAGATTGAATGTGAAAAGATAGCATTATAAACTATCTGGAGAGAAAGAAAGGAAAAAAGACAATTGAAAGAACAACAGTGATTTATGGGACAACTTCAAGAGATCCACTATACATGTAATTGAGGCCCCTAAAGGAGAAGAGAGCAGGAAACAGAAAAAAAATATTTGAGACAATAAAGGCTGAAGAATTTCTAAATTTTAAGAAAAACTATAAATCCACAGACCCAAGAAGCCCAACAAATCCCAAGCATAAAAACCATGAAGCAAAGTATAGTGACACATATCATATTTAAATTATAGCCAGGCCTCTATATCTGCAGGTTCTGCATCCATGAATTCAATCAACCACAAATTAAAAACAATTGAAAAGAAAATAGATAACTGCATCTATACTGAACATGTACAGACTTTTTTCCTTGTCAATTATTCCCTAAACAATGCAGTGTAACATAAAATGCTATGAAAATACATAGCATTTTCATAGTGTTAGGTATTACAAGTAATCTAGAGATAAGTTAAAGTATATGAGAAAATGTGCATAGGTTATAGGCAAATACTACACCATTTTACGTAAAAGAGGCTTGAACATCTATGGATTGTGTTATTTGTAGGGGGTCCTGGAAGCAATCCCTCATGGATGCCAAGGGACAACTGTATTAAAAAATCAGTGATAAAGAGAAAAATCTTAAAAGAATCCAATGAAAAATGACACTTTATGTAGAGAGGAATAAATTTAGGAATGATAAATCCTTCTTCTAAAAGAATTTGAGAAGACAGTACATCTTTAAAGTACTAAAAACAAAATAAAATTTGTCAAACCAGAATTCTATACCAAGAGAAACTATCTTTCAATAAAGAAGGTAAAATGCTTTTTTATACATACAACAGCAGGGAAAATTCAACCAACAGACTCACATTAAAATGAATATTTTAAAAATTATTTAGGCAGGGTCAGGCATGGTGGCTCACTCCTGTAATTCCAGCACTTTGGGAGGCTGAGGCAGGTGGATTTCTTGAGGTCAGGAGTTCCAGACCAGGCTGGCCAATATGGTGAAACCTTGGTTTCTACTAACAATATAAAAATTAGCTAGGTGTGGTGGTGGGCACCTGTAGTCCCATCTACTCGGGAGGCTGAAGCAGGAGAATCGCTTGAACCCCCAAGGCAGAGATTGCAATGGGTGAGATCGTGCCACTGCACTCCAGAGTGGTGACAGAGGCAGACTCTGTCTCCAAAAAAAAAAAAAAAGAATTTCTTTAGGCAGAAGGAAAATTATCTCTCTCCATTTATTTAAGTATTCTTTGATTTATTTAATCAGTGTTCTGCAGTTTCAGCCTATACATATTTTATATGTCTTGCTATATTTATAAATGATTATTCATAATTTGCTGCTATTATGAATGACACCTTTTTAAAACTTTAATGTTTAATTTTTACTGCAAGTATATAGAAATAAAATTGATTTTTGTGTATTGATGTATTCTCCAATCTCACAGTAGTCTGTGGATATAGTCAGCTACATTAACTGATTTTCAAATAGAACTAGAGTTTTTAAAGCACTTTTGGTTTATATGTTTTGAAGTTATTGCCCTCAAATAGTTTTAGGGCAAAGAGCTATGTCATGCCCCTAAGTCTGATGAAGCAGTCCCAGCAGAGATTGCTTATATATTTTAGATAGAATTAAGAAATAAACTATGTGAAAGATAGACTAGATATAAGGGACAATGATAGAATGAGGGAATATACAGTACTGCCTCACAAAATTAATTGCGCAAAAGGAAGCATGCCCTTAGTTCAGTGGTCCTAGCAACCAGTGCAGATTGAGGATCTGTAACCATAAGTGATTCCTGCATTTGTTTCTTTTTATCTTAGGAGCTGTCTGAGAGCATACTGTTTCAGTCCACTGCATGTCATCTGGTCCTAATATCTACATCTGAGTTATGTTTCTTGCTGCAAAACAGTTTCATAACCATATTTATTCTGTTTTACCTTCTTGCTGCACCACTGAGATTTCAATATAGGCTAAATCATGGCTTATCATAATAAGTTGAATGCCTATTACGTGCAAAAAAACTCTGCTAATCACACAAAGAGGAGCTAAACAGCATTTCAGAAACACGAAGGCATGAAAGAAGGGCATAAATAATCACAAATTTTTTAAATGTTATATGCAAAGAAAGTGATATAAGCAAAAGGAGAAGTTAATAAAAACTAGAGAAGAAAATTACAATGATGGTCTTTAAATATTGAGAGGATTGTTGCATAGGAGAGAGAATAAACTAATACTGTTATTTGAAGTGGCAGAACTAATACCCATGGGCAGAAATATAACGAAATGCAGATTTAAAATATCAGTGTAAGCAAAAGCTTCAGAGCAATTAAAGCTGTTCAAAAATCGAATGACATCATTTTCTAGGTAATAAATTCCCTCTCACTGTTTATATCAGACAGAAGTAGAAGGGACAGATGTCAGGGATGCTTTCAGTGAAATTTCTGAACTGGTAGAGGTTTGTGAAACAGAGATTGCTAAGTTTTTTTTTGTTTTTGTGTTTGTTTTTTCCCAAACAGTCCAGTTGAAGTAGGTCACCAAAAATATTTTCAGAAGGGGGAAAACACTACCTTGGAAACAGAAATCTTTAAATCTCTCTCAGACTAAAAAGGCATGAGGACTTTATATCCAAGTAAGCATTATGAAAAATAGCCCTGCCCATGAAGTAAAATTTCCATAGAACCCCATTTAATTAGAATATTGGGATAAAATAATTTTGTTTCTTTGAGAATACTCCCCTTTCTTGTCCCTTCATAGTATTCCAGAATATTTGTTCAAAGAATAGCTGTTTACTAAAATTAGCATATTGCTTTTCTGTCCCTTGCAAATTAGCATCCCTAAGTGGCTAAAAGATTTTCTAGGCTTCCAAGGGCCTCTATAGTATTCATCAGAGTAACTCAAGTTGAATACATTTTTTGCTTACACAAATTTGTTGCTAAGCAGAAAATTTGGTACATCTAATTATGTAATGCTACTTATCCTTCTCCCTAGGAAACGCCCCAATTTTCACAATGTTTGAGAGCCCCAAACTCAGCCAGAGCATGCTTTGTGTTTCTTTCTTGATACTGGGCAACAGGGTAGTCTGTGAAATGAAAAAAAGATTCATTACCCCTGTCATTAAACACTGAACCTAAATAAAAGTCCTCTAAAAAGAACAAAAGGCTATCATGAAAGTTTAATGGTGCCAGCTTAAATAAGTCTTTATTTTAAAGGACATGAATTGTATTCTCCACCAATTTAGAATGCTGATAAAACTCACATTCAACAATTCAGAGTACTTAGAAGTGGTATCTCAGATAAGATTCTTTTTCTTTTTTTTATTTCTTTTCTTTTTTTTTTTTTTTTTTTTTTTGTTTTGTTTTGTTTTGTTTTTTGAGATGAAGTCTTGCTCTGTCGCCCAGGCTGGAGTGCAGTGGCGCCATCTCAGCTCACTGCAAGCTCCGTCTTCCGGGTTCACGCCATTCTCCTGCCTTAGCCTCCCGAGTAACTGGGACTACAGGCGCCCGCCACCACTTCCAGCTATTTCTTTTGTATTTTTAGTAGAGACGGGGTTTCACCGTGTTAGCCAAGATGGTCTCCACCCCCTGACGTTGTGATCCACCCGTCTCGGCCTCCCAAAGTGCTGGGATTACAGGTGTGAGCCACCATGCCCAGCCATTTCTCAGCTTCTTGAACCATGTGTTAAACATCTTCCTTTGTCATAGGTTATTCTAATATTGTCATTTTTGCCTATAATTTTCTCATTGGCATACATTTTAAGAATACTATTAGCATTAGGGTCAAAACTAATTTCGTATGTCTGCAAGCTCAAGTTCGCCCAATAAGTTTTTATCCATGGGTATTGCCTTTATATATTCACAAACTTAAAGATGTCAGGATGGTTAAATAAGTAATATATATTTGTAAGTTTAGGGGAATGGGAGGATATTGAGGTTGTTTGCACAATCAAAGCAGCAATTACATTACCATCAGCTCTATCATCAGAGGACATTAGGTAAATGTGACATCCAAGAGCAGTAAATCCTGGATATTTTCAGATGTATAGTTATACAAGCCAGACAGAAACTTCTGTATCATAAGAAACAGCCTGAGAAGGAATTATGCTATAGTGTGACTCCTTGCCATTAATAAAAAAGGCCGTAGGAGTTTCTGAGTTTGAAGTCTAAAGTTAGTATCACCAATAGATAAACATCAGGCCTATGTATTCTCTCACTTGGCACCTTCAAAGACCTTCTTAATAGTGGCTAGAATGGATGGATATATGCACGTCAATGCCTTCATCTTCCAGGACTTTTTCCATTGGTGCTAGGATGAATGTATACATATAAACCAATCCCTCATGATAGAGGTCAGTCTATACTGGATTGACTGTTGGGAAAAAAAGACTAATTTGCAGGCAAGATGTACAACCTGTGTGAAGGTAAATGCTAGGCAAAAGCCTTTTTTTCCTTTTTGAAGTTCTTCTGGTGCCTGAGCTTGAACTTGGCCAACAAACGATTGATCTTTGATTTGCCAAATTATTCTCCACCAAAGTGGGCCTTTGACTTGATCTCTAGGATTCTATTTTGAATGGAAAGTTGGTGACATTTAAAAAATCTCTTCCAGGCCGGGCACGGTGGCTCAAGCCTGTAATCCCAGCACATTGGGAGGCCGAGATGGGCGGATCACGAGGTCAGGAGATCGAGACCATCCTGGCTAACACGGTGAAACCCCGTCTCTACTAAAAAATACAAAAAACTAGCTGGGCGAGGTGGCGGGCGCCTGTAGTCCCAGCTACTCGGGAGGCTGAGGCAGGAGAATGGAGTAAACCCGGGAGGCAGAGCTTGCAGTGAGCTGAGATCCAGCCACTGAACTCCAGCCTGGGTGACAGAGTGAGACTCCGTCTCAAAAAAAAAAAAAAAAAAAAATCTCTTCCAAAGATCAAACCAATATCTTACCAATATTCTTTATACCAATAGTTTCAGTCATAAGAAATAGCAGGAAGAATAAGTAGGCTGTTCCCCAATTCAAGGTCTTATTAAATAGAGGATCATTTTCTTTTCTTTGTATATAAAAAACAATTTAGCATAAATCATAAATAACAAGGAGGCATTATTCGATATTTAAAATAGAATAAATGATATAAAATTCAAAAATGCAAGAAATTAGGATTATTTTTCATTGTCCATTTTTGACTCCCCCAGTGTTTAATAGTCATGTAACTAAAGTTCTTTAGGCTTTCCCTTCTTTATCCACATTTGGATAAAGATACTGATCCAGTTTCTAATTTTCTATTTCTGAATTTTCCTATACGCAGATCCAATGTCTCAGTAATAAGAAATTAAATGTTAAGTGGAAACTCAATTGAAGACCGTCTTGTCTTGTTCCATTATAGCAAAACCACAAAATACCACACTTAGTGAGATTTGACTTTCCATATAATTTTCTAACCAATGATATATTTTCTTTCTTCTCTGAGCCAGTTTCTTTATTAGCAAAATGTCTATTTGACAATAATATGTTTGTTCCTTTAAAAAATGTGGATAAAAAGCACCTGCATGTCAATTATCAGTGGATTTAGTACACAATATATGGCAAATGACTGATGAATCTGAAGTTTTTGTCTTTGTTTGACTCACCTACTATTTGTCCAACGAAAAGACTTTAGCAGATGTGGGGAAGTGTTGTAGGTGTTGAAGGACACACAGATAGAAAAAGGAAAAAATATCAAAATCCAGGACAATAGGTGACAATCACTTAAATTCCTCCTGATGGTGATTTACTACACCCGGAAACACAGGCTCTTCAATTTTTCCTTTCTTTGTGAAAATCATGAAGAGGGAACGGGATATAATAGGCCAGAAGTACGTGGGAAAAAAATGAAATGAAACCAGAAAATAATGAGACAAACTCATCTCATTTTCTGTATGAAACAGCAAAAAGAACATGTCTTCTCATCTTGTCCAAATGCCATCTCCCATTATTTCCTTTTGGAAGTTTTTTTAGGAAATCTGGACTTCTTTGTCCTAAACTTCTTTGTATATATGAGGACTACAGTTAGAATTTTCAATAATTATTGAGAATTATCAATGTCAACAAGATTTGAGGACTGGAAATTATAGGCAGCAAATCATGACCTGATATGAAAAAAGATTTGAAAAGTATAATGTTTGTACAAATGTAAATTATTGTATCTTAAGTCTATTACTGATAATAATAACTACCTCTTATAAATTAGCTGAATGGTATCATTTATTTTTATTATCTTCATGACTTTTTTGCTTGTTTGTTTTTTGAGACAAAGTCTCACTGTCACCCAGGTGGGAGTGCAGTGGCACGATCTCGGCTCAGTGCAACCTCCACCACCCGGGTTCAAGAGATTCTTCTGCCTCAGCCTCCTGAGTAGCTGGGACTATAGGCGTAAGCCACCACACCTGGCTAATTTTTGTATTTTTAGTAGAGACGGGGTTTCGCCATGTTGGGTAGCCTGGTCTTGAACTCCTGACCTCAAGCGATCCCCCTGCCTCAGCCTCCCAAAGTGCTGGGATTATAGGTGTGAGCCACTGTGTTTGGCCTCTATCTTCCTGTTTTTAAGGCTTTACATTTAAAGAAATTTCTACAGTGTTCGATCTTTCTTAAATCCCACTAAATGTTAAAATCACGTTATTTTGAATGTAACTGTATTCCTCTAATTGGTTTTATACTGTCTTGAAACACGCATAATGTTTTTTCTGACATTTAATAAACATTTTTAACAGATACTTGGCTTACCTATTCTCAAAGAAAATTATGGTTTTGAAATATTACAAATATTTGAATACTTGAGATCAGATTACATGTGAATAAAATTAATAATAGTAAAAAGTACAGGAGAGCAATAAGACAGGCAACAGAGACATAATTTGTATTTTGGCTTTGGATTTTTTTTGTGTGCTTAGAGTTGAACAACGTTGTAATTGATATTCTAAGAACTAAAGTACTTCTAACAAAATGAGTGAGTGAGACAAGATCTGTCTCAAAAGCTATAAGAAAGCAGCATAATTTCTGATATAATGTTATTTACCATTTTATGATGAATGCTTAAATCTATTGCATTTGTCACTTAATCTTTTTTTGATACTCAAATAGAATATAAAACAATTTATTCCAAAGCCATACCAAAAACATACAATGAAATATATCCCTTTTAAAGACTTGATAAAGAGTAATCTTTACATTTTACAATTTGAAGACCTTTTGTTCCAACAAAGTCTCATAAAAGTTAATTGCATAATTAAAGTGTTAAATGTGCTTTCCTGTGTATGTAAACTGTATTCTTTCTTTAAATGCAAAATATTCAAATACAGCAGTTTTATTATGAAATTGTTCTCAATTTCTGAAATTCTCACTAGTCTATAGTATCCCATTTCCACACGCTTCTTAAAATGAAGAAGACAAATGGCGAAACCTTTTCTTTCAGATCATTTTTTTCAGATGTCAATGCCTTGCTGACGCAAAGTGCAACATGCCTTTGTCATTCCTTTCATCTGAAATATTTTCCCAGTAGTTACTCAGTATTTTGCACAAAGAACAGTTGCAATACCTGTCATTTAAAAATTCCTAGGCCAGGCGCGGTGGCTCAAGCCTGTAATCCCAGCACTTTGGGAGGTCGAGACGGGCGGATCACGAGGTCAGGAGATCGAGACCATCCTGGCTAACACGGTGAAACCCCGTCTCTACTAAAAAATACAAAAAACTAGCTGGGCGAGGTGGCGGGCGCCTGTAGTCCCAGCTACTCGGGAGGCTGAGGCAGGAGAATGGCGTAAACCCGGGAGGCGGAGCTTGCAGTGAGCTGAGATCCGGCCACTGCACTCCAGCCTGGGAGACAGAGCGAGACTCCGTCTCAAAAAAAAAAAAAAAAAAAAAAAAAAATTCATAACATGTTGTAATTCTTTCTATATGATTTTAAGATCTTAAAGTTATTGCTACAGTGATTCACTATTTTATTTACAGATATTTTAATAAATATTCCTCAATTCTAGAAGACTGTTCAAATCCTTTAAAGTGAGGGTCAACAAACATCTTCTGTAAAGATCCAGATATTTTGTGTGTCATTTTTCTGATGCATTTTTTTATAACTCTAAAATGTTTAAAAAATTATTTAGCTATGTGCTAATTTGCTATCCCCTACTTTAAAAAATACAATAACTGACCGGGCACAGTGGCTCACGCCTGTAATCCCAGCACTTTGGGAGGCCAAGACAGATGGATCATGAGGTCAAGAGATCGAGACCATCCTGGCTAACATGGTGAAACCCCGTCTCTACTAAAAATACAAAAAATTAGCCAGGCGTGGTGGCGGACGCCTGTAGTCCCAGCTACTCGGGAGTCTGAGGCAGGAGAATGGCGTGAACCCGGGAGGCGGAGCTTGCAGTGAGCTGAGATGGCGCCACTGCACTCCAGCCTGGGCGACAGAGCGAGACTCCATCTCAAAAGAAAAAAAAAAAAAATAGAAGTAACTGGTCTCTAAATTAGAATACTCAAGTGTTATTAAAATGTAAACTTCACATTGTACAGTAAAATAAACCCATGGTTTCTGACTACTAAATTGAAAGTTCATAAGCAGTAAGAAATGAATCCCATTCAAAGAGTGGGGCTACATTCCAGATATTCTTTTTAATCAGTAACACTTTCTTTTGGTTTCTTTTTCATTTTGATTGAATAAGTCACATATCTTTATTTTGTTTTTTCTTGGTCTTACTTTTGATAGGGAAAAACGCTTCATGAGGCTAATTTGAAGTTTTTGAAGTCACCTTAATCTAAAGCATTGGGTATTTGCTGTATCTGATCTTAATATTATATGTGTCAGGGACTGTGAATTAAATAAGTTAGATATTTATAATTTTTAAAATTTGTAGTTTAGTAACTTAATTGCTGGCTAAATTAGAACAAGTAAACAGAGATGAAGATAATGTCAATAAGTGCCATTACAAAGAAAACAGATGATCTAGCAGGAAAAACTTTGATTATGTAGTTTAGGGACCTGGACATTATCTATTTCTTCTTTTTATAATTACCCTTTCTGAGTCTCAGTTTTGCATCTACGAAATGTGGTTGAGACTTCTACAACTTCAAATGTTTGTAAAAGCAGATGGGACATAAACTAAAATACAACAGCCATAATAGCAAAATAATCTTTTCCATAGGTAGTTGACTGGTTTGTTGTATGAATCAAATTCAATAATATAGACCACTGTAAACTACAAAGCATGAAACAAATACTATTTTAAACAAAAAGATAATGGGAAATTCTGCAAATGTTCTTCCCAGATTTGGAGGTGAAAAGAAAACGTCAGACTTTGAGGTTTGGAGTGTGAGCTCCAGTGACGAGAACTGTGACTGAAAAGCTTTTTAAGGTGCTATGAAGAGGGTATGGCGAGAGGATGGGGGACCTGTTTGCACTATATGGGGTTGTATATGACTGAATATCACTTTTCAGAGTTAGCCTTCAATTTATAATGTTACAGGCTTCATTATGTCTGCCTGAAGCCTCGCACTCTGTGTCTGTCTGGACATATAGTTCCCACTGAAGACCCACTTACTTAAATGCCTTAAGCAGGAAGCGGGAAGGAACGACTCCAGCAGAGAATAAGACTCCCCCACAAAGTTCATAAGGATGAGAGGCATGGGTAGTGCTGATACATTGGTGAAGGCACTGGTTCTGACAGATTTGATCCTCAAACACTGATGGTATGCAGCCTCCATCTGGAATACTGTTTGGTAGAGTTCAAATGTTGATGTGTTTGAGGAACCTTAAGGTGTGTCCTATTCTCATGTAGGAGCTGATTGCAGCAACCACACAAACTCACCAGTCTGATAAGTTGACCTAGAAGACATCCAGTCTCTGCCCATTACCTGCCTATTGCTGACTTCTGGAAAGGGCATGTTAAAAAGAAAAAATATATATAACCTCAAAACTGAGGTGTTTAGGGTGTAGTATAGCCAGGAGGATATTTATTTTTCTTGAATCACCATATCCTGAGCCACTTATTTGATTTACTAATCAATGAACATTCTCAGGATCAGTGTAGTTTCATGAACTAGAGAATTTTGTGTTCTTCCTGCTAGGAAGGAACCAGAAGGCATTTATTTCAACTCCATTAGCAAACGGTCTAAGGACAAATGGGTTCTGAATTCAACTGGGATTGGAAACTCAGGGATAACTTTTGATATTTATTCTTAGTTTCCCAAACTCAAATCATACCAAGATAATCATGTACCTTAAAAACTGCAAACTCCTCGCATAAACATGACTTAATCTTATTTGTCTTATCTTTGCAAGGTGGATATGTTATAATCCAAATGATGAGAAAGGAACTGAGTTACCCAGTGGTTAAATGCCTTAGCCAAGGCCACAAAGCTAACATAAGGATCAGTACCAGAACCTTGGATTCCTAACTTCTAAGGTACTGTTGTTTCCACCACAGTGTCAGTGACGGTTTGGATATGAGACGATAAAGTAATGAATATGGATAAAATTTTAAAACCTCAGAGCCAAATTTTTCTTTTTTGTATTCATTTTGTGCCAGGAGAGCACTGAAGCCAGGAAACTGCTCTCTCACTGGGAATTAAAGGAAGAAACCACTTGAATCAAATCTCAAACATTCAGCCCAATCAAAGCAACCTTCAAGAGCTGACATGTAACCACAGCTTTGAAAGTCAAAGCAAGTAAGCCAATAAATCATATTTATTAAATGTCATGTTAAAATGACATTAAGATCTAGTCTTTCGCTATATGACTCCTAAGTTGCTAAATTTTATGATTGTAAAGATGGGAACAAATAGCAAAATATCCAGTATTTATAGGAAAGACAGGAAAAGGGAACAGATTATTCTTTTCCTTAAAAAAAAAATGTGCTCTATATAGTTAAATTCTATTAGAAAGATATTATGAAGAAAATTATTGAATAATCACTGAGATTTTTCAGGTTAAGATGATACTTAATACTATTTTAAGAAATATTTAATGCCACAAAATCATGGCTTAACAGAAAAATAGACATCTTTATAGAGTGTTATAGTAAGATTTGACTTGCATATTTTAAAATGTGTATTTCAAAGGGTTAGGTTTATTTTTACTTTTTCCTTTCTTATGTTATCCATATGTAGATATTCTTTATTGATCATGGTTCAGTAACTCTGTATACATCAACTTATCACATTGAAAGTTTATATTTGATAATCATTTATATAAAATAATAAATCACTTAGTCTAGAAAATAATTGTACTTCAATGAATTTTTGACATAAATGATCTCATCTAGAAGATGATCCAAATCTAATGCAGACTGTGCTTCTGATGTTAGTGTCTTGTAAATAGTAAAATCTCAATAAAAATTACTTGAATGATTGAATAAATGGATGGAGATTAAATCAGGACCTTAGTTTCCTCATATAGAAAAGGAATATAAAAATACCTATGGGAGTGTCGTTTTTAATGAGAACGTTTAGACATAGTTCTTATTGTAGTGGCTGGAACGGAGTAGCTGCTTAAAAACGGCAGGTTTTAAGTAAACATAAACTTCCTCTCTCATGTCTGTTTTTTCTTTTTGATTCATTTTTAGATGAAAATCTTTCAAAATGTTGTCTATACTTTTCTATTTTCTTAAAAGTGTCTAAAGTGATTTTGGTATAGAAGACTAAGCACATGTAGTAATAACTAACATTTATTGAGTCTAATATGTTTGAAGAGTGGTAGGCATTATGGTATTATTATCTTTTTAAATATGTGGAAGCCAAAACCAGACAGAAAAAAGAAAGCAACATCCACAAAGTTGTGTAGTCATTAGGTAGAGAAGCCAGGGTTCGAATCTAGGCGTTTGGACCCCAGATTTTCTGTGCTTAGCCCCAACACCATACTTCTATGCTTATGAATATTAAGCCTCATGTTGGGACTGATTACAGAAATGCTTAGAAATTACTAAAACTTGTTGGCCCTACACTAAATATTTTGAATAGGCTAATACTATTGTCTTTTTAAAGGTTCAGGATGTGTTACTTGATTTTTTTGGTCTTACGCCAATTGACTGGTTCCTTAAGTCATCTTTTCCTTCATAGTACAAGGGGAAATATTTTATTTCATTGAACTTTTGTAGGCTGATAAATCATATATCATGTATTTTTAAGAATTCTGTGTGAAAGAAAAGTAAATATGCCTGAGCTGTTAAAAGATTTTTTTTTTTTTAAGTTAGGACCTGGGATTCTGAAGCACATTTATTACTAATCCAACAAACCTTTATTAAGCCTTGGGCATTAGGTGGCACATGAGAATGGGGAAGGCTTATTCCTTACTCTATAGACCTTACAATCATGTCACACAAATCACAATGGTATAAACAGATAAAAAGAGACAAGATAAGTTATATATTTAGATTAGAGAATACTCATTTTGAGTGGGAAGGAGACAATATAAAAAATATTGTGGTGAAATACCTTTTCAAAAAATAGAAGTGCAAGCTCAACAGCAAGCTCAACAGCTCAACATACCTGGCTACCTTGAATAACCAACCTATGTATTAATTATTAAACTTAAGAGACATGTAGAGATCATTCTGGAAAAAAAAAATTACAGCTGTCATGTAGGCACAAGTGTAACACTTCAGCTTGGCCAAGCTCAGGTCTATGAGGAAGTGGCTGGATTATGACACAGCATTGAACAAGCTAGTTTATAAAATTAATAGGGAGGGATGGTATGGACTTACAGTAGAATTATAGCCAGGCACATTTTAATGAATATGAACGTGAACACAATGCTACCCTGACAGTGCATTTCTCTTTTTATTATACCCCAAAATTGCTGTGAAAAGCAGTTGTAAAGAGGCTAAAGGCAATGATCTCATAACGTATGATGCCAAAATACATTATAAATAGATAATAAAAACTGTCATTGAGTGTGTATGAGAAGCCAAGCATTATGCTGAATGCTCACATACATTATTTCACTTAATTCTCCCAAATAACCATTTGATATCATCCTTATTCCACAGATGATACCTGCTTTCAGGGACACCAAATAATTTAACCAAAGTCATCAATTTAGTAGGTATCACTGACAAGACTTCTAATTCAGAGTAAGATGTTCCAAAGGTCAAAATCACAAGGCAATTTAAGCGAGTGAGAAGACAATCTTTCCTAAAATATTTGTTACATATAATCAAAATAATCTGCGTTCAGTTACAAACACAGTGTCTGCCATGATTCCAAGAATTAAGTAGCAAATTGTATGCTAAAGGCATAAAAAACAAAGATGGAAATCAATAGATTTGATAGCAAATTTTATAAGAAAGTTCAAGTGTCTGAATCCATTCCTCTAAAAGCGCAAAGATCCCCCCCCCCCACCCCGACGAAGTCTCCCTCTGTCGCCCAGGCTGGGGTGCAGTGGCGCGACCTCGGCTCACTGCAAGCTCCGCCTCCCGGGTTCATGCCATTCTCCTGCCTCAGCCTCCGCAGCAGCTGGGACTACTGGCGCCCGCCGCCACGCCCAGCTAATTTCCTTTTTTTTTTTTTTTTTTTTTTTTTTTTGTATTTTTAGTAGAGACGGGGTTTCACCGTGTTAGCCAGGATGGTCTCGATTTCCTGACCTTGTGATCCACCCGCCTCGGCCTCCCAAAGTGCTGGGATTACAGGCGTGAGCCACCACGCCCGGCCGGCGCAAAGATTTTTTAATCAGACAAGTAAAGAATGCCTTTACTGAGTAAGATTATTGTTATAAGAGTAATATTTAATGCCATTACTGAATTCTTTTTATACATTTTGTGCTATCTTGTATTTAAATTATTGACCATCCTCCTTAAATTAATGACCTTTCTGTTCAGAATAGGATTTCCTCGAGAGACCCTATGAAGAAGTAACACTTGTGTATGACAGCCTAAAATTCAAAGACTAACTAAAGCAACTACATTTCTAATAGTCACAGACAGTACTATTTTTAATGATTACCTTATAGGAAAAGTGAAAGAATGTTCTATTTTTTATAGTTATTTTTACAATTTAATATAATTTGAACCATTCTGCTAAAAGTTAAGTCAGCTTCCCAAGACTGAGGTTGTTTCTGGCTATTGGTTATATAGGTGGAAATAACACTGAATATTTAGGTACCCTTTACCATGTTCCCCAATGATGCTTCCAGATACCTAACGTGACTATTTAATGTGCCCAATCTCATAACAACTAGCTTGTTGGCTTTTTCAATATACTGTGAGTCATTTATTGTTATAACATCTAGTTTGATGATACGCTACCCATGCCTATAATTGAAGGGGCATATAAATGTATTATCATCAAACATTCCTTATGAAACATATACTTGCACATACACACCCTTCTTAACAATCAATCACACAACTTGAAAGTCAGAAATTAGAAATTTTCTTCCTTGGGTAATGAAGTGCTGAGGAATTAGAGGCTGGATGAGATTCCACATAAAGATGTTTGCAGTAAGTCTTGAGAACAAAAACTTCTATAATGTGTGGGAGGAGCATGAACTATGGCTGGAAATAATAATAATGTCAGCCACGCCTGCATCGGGGTTTTACTAAAATCACAAAAGACATATTTCTTTTAAAATATTTGAGTGGCAAATATAAGAAGTTATTGCTATTTACATTTCTGCTATGAAATTAATTTAGCAAATAACTTTTCTGTATGACTGCTAAGACCTCAGTATTGATGGATTCAACCTTTCCTGTCTAGTATTTATAGTTATTGGTTACACTTTAAGAGGAAAACTGGATGAGTTTGGAAGAATTGGGGATAATTAATATGTTGAAGCAAAGACTAAGAGAAGAAATAACAGTAAATTCCAAATAATATGAATATCATGAAGGAGGATCTTGTTGTACGCTACTGGATAATATAAAATTAGCATCATGAGGTTAACATTAAAGGGAAAAGAAGGTTTTGGTTCAATATAAGGAGTCATTTCCTATTAATCAGAGTTGACCAAAAGTGGGATATAATGCTTTGTTAAAGAATAAGTTTTATCATAACAAGTGTTCAAGAAGAGACTGACTAATAATTTCTCAAAGATGCTCTAGAAGGAATTTTTTACCTACAGAAATCTGGTTGTATTACGTGACTGTTAACCCTACTGTTGTCCTAGAAGGGACAGTATAAAAGGGCATGGTGCAAGGAAGATTTAAAAGGGTGGATAAACTCTTGTCTCCCAGCCACGGGGAGAGAACACACCCATTTTCCAGGCAAATTATTTCTGATAGGGAGGTACTTGATAATCAAATTTATATAAATAACAGGAAAAGTTAAAGCCTGACTTTTAATTCATTCTATTGATTTATTTGCTAATTCACCAATTTATCAATATAATTGTATTTTTTGAGTGCCCCTTATAAGGAAATTCTGTGATGAGGACAAGCTTGGAAGGATTCCAAATGTAGTTTGAATTCTCATGGTATCTGGACAATAGAAAGAAGAACAATATTGTATTGGGTGGGAGATGGATGAGAGGAATTGATTTAAGAATGAGTTGATAACAGAGAAATGTCACCAAAAACATTAGCAAATGTATTTCCCTTCCCTTCCCTTCCCTTCCCTTCCCTTCCCTTCCCTTCCCTTCCCTTCCCTTCCCTTCTCTTCCCTTCCATTCTCTTCCCTTCTCTTCCCTTCCCTTCCCACTTCCATCTTTCATTCTTTCATTCCTTCCTTTTAGTCTAGGATAAGTCTATTTGGGACGATAATAGGTTTTTATCAGTTTCTTCTTCTGTACCAGCTGGCATGGACTCTGCATTTTCCATGAGACTCATCTGAGCATTTGCCAACCACTCTAAGAGTAGCCTGGCAGTTCAACTGTAATAGTACCTATTTTTCCCAACTTATCAAAGACATTTATACTAATATATTCTCAGAATAGGAATTGTTAAAATTCAGTGTTCTCTTACTCAAAAAAATCACCTCAGTAGTAGGTTTACACAGAGTAGATACTAAATATTTTTGGATATATTAATAAATCAATAAAATATACCAAAGATTTATCATGTATTTTATGTAATATTTTGTACTAGCATCTTATCTAAAGTCATAACCAATCCTGTGAATTATTTTTACATTATTTTTACACTTAATATTTGTATAATTCAATTTTGCTATTTGAAATATAATTTTGAACAAAAATAATATTTTTGCTCAGTATGCTTACATAGGTATGATTTAAATGTGCACACAGTTGTGAGTTGGGAATAATTCAGCTCAAGGCTTAAATATGGAGTTGACTAACTTTGTGTCAAACCAGGAAGTATTGAGTATCTTTTACAATAGAGCAAAGTGGGGCTTAGAAAGAATTTTACCCTATGTATAACAGCTTGTAACTTTGGGGAATCCAACTCTTCTAATCTCAGGATCACTTATTTTTTTCTCTAACAAACTGTCAAAATACCTATCTTTTTGTTGACATCTTTCTTAATTGAGATATCTGAAGAAGGTGGGACATAAACAGTAGATGTACGTCTTTCGTTTGCCAGGAAAGTACATAGAGTATACTTCGCTGGTTTTCATATAGTAAATAGAGCTGGAAGTCTTCAATTTTCAGTCAATATTTGGTAGCTCAGACATTCTGTAATCTTGACAGGAGCAAACAATAAAGTTTTAAAGAAACTTAAAAGTTTTATTGAATGCTAACAAAATACTCTTTTGAAATATATGTTGCTTAGATCTTCCTGGTTCATTTTTCTTATTTGGCAAAAGAAGACAATTGGATTATATGATCTTCAAGGTCTTGCCAAGAGCAATATTATTTTCAGTGTTATGAAAAACCACTTGCAACTTTTCCGGCTTTTAGTAGCTTCTTTCCTTTTTTGTTTTTGTCACTCTAGCTCCAGACAATTTTCACAGCATAAAATATTATATACAGCATAAAATATAACCATAGCTGATGGCTTCTAATATGCTTATAAGTTTATACATCTTCCTGTTTAATGGCATCGGTTTCATTCAATACTGTTGGAAATTTGGGAGAAGGAGGTTATAAAACCAAGTCTCATTAGCTATTCTAGAGTCTGCTTCATATTAGTCTTGTGATTTTTTAGGTGTTCATGCTTATCTCTTTCTGGAGTGGATGGAAATTATATTCTCTTACTTGTATCTACAAAACATATCACCTTACAGCAAAAGACATGTTATTGATATCTTGCTGACAGGAAGAATGGTCTGTGTTGGTGATAACCACTTCCTGTGCCCTGATCTGACCATTTATCCTTTGGGTGCCACCTCTCATGATTTCTATAGGCTTGCTGGGCACATTTTAAAATGGCCATTCTGTCAACCTTTTTATGTGGTGAGGACATCCAGACTGCTACACTTGCGAAATACAGAAAATGGCACTAGCAATAGCACAAAAGTCACCTCTGTTCTTACTCAACTGTGGCCAATGACACAAGCTAAAACACGTGAGAAAACTGCTGCTTGTCTTGGGAAGATACACACATTCTAAAGAAAGAAAACTATTTTGGAAATTCTGGATGTGACAACCTTTCTTGTTCACACTCACTAAACACATTAGTTGAATTCTTTTGATTGTCAATTAGCAATGGTTTTGCCAAGAATACTGGTATTGATGCTGTTTTTAGCATTGAAAAATCCTGTAGGAGAAATGAGGAATTTAACACATTGTAAGTGTTAAGATTCCTGGGTGTCTGACACTATCCCTGGAACCATTATCATTAATTAACTTTTCAATCAGAAAGGCAAACAACTTTGCTGTTAGGCTTCCAGAGGAGGTTTTTTGAAAAACCAGTAAGATAATAAAGACTTGGATTGCTCCTACTTCCTGAGGCAAGTCACATCTCACATTATTGAGAACTTGGACTGAAAAGCTCATAAGGCAAGTGAGGCCAAGGTCAGGAGTCTTCAGACATCTTGGGCCAAGTGCCATTCTAGAAGAAATGGTTCTGTTCTTCAGTCACCATCTATCTATGCCCCTAGCTTTGACTCGCTCTTTTCCCAAGGAGTCATGTCCATTCCTGACACAAGGGAGACCAGAAAAGAGATCGTGAATGACAATGAAAACCTTCATGATACTGACATAAAGCAGAAAGTTGGACTGAATATGAGTTAGTAGCTTTTCCTTTGTATTTGTGTAAGTTGAGTCATACAAAATTGTCATTTTGTAGTTCAAAAAGTAAAACAAAAGTAAGTTCGTATGATTCAAGCTTACATTTTTTTTTCTCACTGTAAGAAAGAGGATTTAAAGAATTGTATTAGGTTAGCTAATCTGATTTCTTTTCATGCAAAACAGCTTTCTCAAGGTAAGTGATCAGAGATATAATATTTTAAATATAGAACAATCTAAAATAAAATTTTAAAGAAACAAGATGATAATATTTTATAAATAAACCTTATTTAAGCCTACTAAATTATAGGAATGATGTGTGGTTATTATCAGCTCCTGGAGCCAGAGTGCAAGGGTTCATGTCATAGCTCTGATATTTTTTCTTCACCTTAAATAGGTTACTTACGCAGTGACTCAATTTTCTCACTATTAAATTGGAAAGAAAAATTGTGCCCATTACCTAAGGTTGTTGTGAGGATTAAATGAGTTAACCACATCAAATGTTTAGGGTGGTGCTGAATAAATATTAGCCACTATAAATATTGTTACTTATAATTACCAATCATTGAATGATCCAATGGAAGAAAACTAATTAGATGTGCAGACAACTGTCTTTTGAAATAGATTTTCAATTCAGAGCAACTGATCTTAGAGCCTAGTACTATATTTTTAGGTGTCTGTGTTAGGCAAAGCTCATGTGAATGTTAGGTGATAACATTGTCAATGATGACTGAAGCATTTCACATGATGAACTTTAGGAGAAGAGCCAAGAACTCCAGTGAGCTCTAAAGATAGATCAGCCTGCACAGAATTCACCTTGTGCTAGTTTATGGGTCAGAAATGTAATAACACCACAGTAAGCCTCTTAAAGGATAAGTAGATTGGATGAGGACAACATTATTTACCTTCTTGGTCACGATGTTCTAGCTCCTATCAAATCTCTTGTGTCTGAAATTTTGTCACAGTGATTCCTGTCACCAGGAGTTGATCAGGGTCAACTCTCTCTTATACTCTGCAGTGAGGGACAGGAATTCTGTAAGGCTCAAGAAGTGTATATCAATGAAATTTTCACTTAGGCAGGGTGAGAGAAAAGTTCTCAATATCCCACTAAGGGATGAAATACATGTGATAGTGTTCATGGTCAAATGGCTACCAAAAATAAAAGAAGGCAGAATCCCAAACCAAGGAGAATTTTCAGGGCACTGGGCCACTACCATTCCCTTGAATGATGGATTCCCTGAAAACTGTGGAGGTCATGGACAAATGGCCACAAGTTCTAGAAAAATGGACTCCTTTCATACAACGTTTAGCAGTGGACCTGAAGAAAAGGTCTCTAGTAATCGCTCTACACTGATGATATGAGGAAAAATAGGTCATTGTGCAAAAATTCTTAACCTCCCTGATTCTCTCTTCCTCTGTCAAATGTGTTTGTTCTGACAATTCTATGACCTTGTTTAACTATCCAACTACTCCTAGTTAAAGTAACATTGCTGGAAAAGAAATATACAATTCAGCTAACTAGTTTCACTTTAATTTCACAATATTTCTTAATTGACTGCTCAACACTCTCTACAATCCTGACATTTCCCTGAAGGATTCCCTTTTCCCTTCTCCAACTTGAAAATCTGATGCCTTTGTCTGGCTCTCCTCCTCTCCTCCATTCATCAGCGGTCTCACAAAGAACACTGAGGTGTGTCTCAAAAAGAACACTGAGGCCCTCTGATAGGAGTACTCTCCTTCCACCAGCAAACCAGAAACCCATGTCTGTGCCCATACACCCTGCCCTCCCTGCACCTCCTTTGCTCATTCTGCTTGCCTTCTCAAGGACTTAGCTCACACAGTTCAGCCCGGTCCTCCAACTTCACCAATGTATTCCTCTCTATTGATTTTTCACCACAAAAATTATGTTTACAAAATAAAAAAACCCTCTCTTGACCATCACATTTACAATCTACTAATAAATTAAATTTCTTTCCATTGTTTTACAACAAAACCTATTGAAAAAATTGTTTCTGTTTTCTGTCTCTGCTTTTTCTTCTCAACCCACTCCAAGAAGACTGTCTCTCCTCTTCAACTCTCTTCTAAATCTGCACTTGTAAAGGTCAACAATGATGTTCATATAGCCAAATTCAATGGTACTTGCCCATTTAATTACATTTAATAGCAAAGATCACTGTTTTCATCTCCACACACTCTCCTTGTTATTCGGTGAGGTGTCACCTTCTCTTCTCCATCCACATTCAGTCTCCAGGTAATACTAGTCATGGCTTTATATGCTGGTAAATCCCATATTTATAGCCCTCGCCCTCCACTGCTCCTCAGATCTCTGGACTCATATATCCAATTGCAGACTTGGCATGCACACTTGGCATATCAAAGTTTAAATGTCCTAAACGTTGCTATTAATATATCTTTTATCCTTCCCACACATCTGTTCCTCCCCCCGTCCTAGTAAGTGCCTCAAATTCATCCGGTTTGCACAGGCCAAAATTACATGTCATCATTGATTTCTTTTTTCTCTCTCAGTTCTCAAATATAATTCACCAGCAAATACTCTAAAGTGTGTTCTTTCCTTCTTTATTTTCTGAAGGAATTTGCATAAGATTAGTGATAGTTCTTGCTAAATGTTTTATAGACTTTACCAGTGAAACTATTTGGACTTTTCTTTCTGGAAGATTTTTGATAACAATTTCAATTTACTTTAGAGAGCCATTTAAAATTTCTGTATGATCTCTCATCAGTCTTGGCAATGGGCTTTCAAGAGGTTTGTCAACTTTGTCAGCATAAAGTTGTTTAAAATATTTATTTCTTTATAGTCTGGAGAATCTGTGATGAATTCCTTTCATTCTTGATTTTAGCAATTTGTGTTTTGTTTCCTTTTGTGTTGATCAATTTAGCAATGGGCTTATCAATTTTGTTGACGTCTATAAAGAACTACCTTTGTGCCTTATTAAATTTCCCTATTGTTTGTTTTCCTTTGTCTATGATATTTAACAAGCTAAAAATATAGCTCATTGTTGGGAAATCAACTAGGAATACGGCACATAAAAGATGTTTGGACTCTTAAAAATGTAGCACTTTTGAGCAAAAAGAGGAAAAGTGACATATTTTACTGCCTTGTGAAGATTTCTGCTGGCTTAAGTCTCTTTCTTATTATTTTTTCCCATTATTTTTAGGGTGTTTTCCCTTCCTATTCTGCCTTTCTGAGACAGATAACTACAGATGTCCCCTGTCTTAGAAACAGTTCTTCAATCCTCATGCCACAGGGCATTGCTGACTGAGGAGATCCTGAAGGTGACGGAATAACTTCTTCCAAATATTTTTCACCAAGAAGGATCTATTTCCACTTTGGACAATATGGAGAACCCCAAAGAGTATTTTGTTTTGTAGATTATACGTATGACTATCTATGACTATATGCTATATTAAAAATGAAAACAGACTTTGTAAATATTTACTTATTTTAAAATAATAACAAATCTATTATGCATAGAAATTATACTTTTGTATGAAATAACTATTTTATATAAATATTAAAAATATTATAACTTATTGAGAAGTTTCATTGCTTTACATTTCTATATATCTCTTGTTATCTGGCTTTACAGAAGACAAGTAGATTCTCATTTCTGCTTTTACTTTCAGTCTGTTATATATATATATTTTTGATTGGAGTATATTAAGAAAATGCAGCCTCACACAATATGTAGTTGGAGGCTGGGCATGGTGGCTCATAGCTGTAATTCCAGTCCTTCGGGATGCCGAAGTGGGAGGATCATTTGAGGCCAGAGGTTTGAGATCTGACTGGGCAACATAGTGAGACCTCATCTCTACAAAAAATTTTTAAACATTAACTGGGCCTGGAGATGCTTGCCTATAATGCCAGCTACTAAGAAAGCTGAGGTTGGAAGACTGCTTGAGCTCAGGAGTTTGAGGCTGCAGTGAGCTAAGATTATGCCACTTCACTCCATTCTGGATGACAGAGTGAGAACCTGCCTCTAAAAAACAAAAACAAACAAAAACAAAAACAAAAGCAAAAACCCAACAAATACATAGTTGGAAAAGGTAGGATTAATTTTGATAGCTTCTTTAGATAATTGTGGATATTCTCCTTTGATGCTCCACTAAAACTCAGTGAATGGTAGCTTTTAAAGAGTAATTACCATGTTGAATATGAAATCATGTATATAAACATGTCATATACTCTTATGTTAAAATCCACTATTCTACCTTGAACTTTGACTAGATATTTTATCAAGTGTTTTTTTCTTGTTTTTTTTTGTTTTTGTTTTTGGTAAGATCATGCATTGGTCATCTGAAGACTATTAGTCCTCTGAGTTACACAGATTGTCCAAAGATGACACATTACACAACATTTAAAAATCACATTTGTTAGTATCATAACTAATATTGACACATAAATGTTTAAATATTTCTTATTTGGAATTATCGAGTTTATGGGAGCAGATAACAAGTTTTTCAAAATTCTAAATTTCATTTGAAAGCTCAAATTATTTATTATTGGCAACAAAATGTTTGATTTCCTTGAAACGATAAGCTCACTTCATTCATTTTCAACAAAATGTCTTCCAAATAACGAAGTCTGAATAATCATTCTTTGTCAGTCATTATTTAAAGTGTAATCCTATGAAAAACATGGCTAGTTCAGCTCACAACTCTAACAAGCAGATGAGTGCTTTTCCTCAAGACTACCAGTCCACTTTCTACTTTGGAATACAGCTGAAGTGCCTTATGCGTCATCCCATTTTGTCATACAAAATAGTAAAAAATATGTGTACCCCAGGGTTTAGATTTAATGAAATTAATATGTTCTGCTTTATCATTATTTTCTTCAGTGAAAGTATCCCTTTCTTTCTTACTACAAGTGTACGACGCCAATTACAATGACCACTGGTACACTGCCTTGATTGTGCTAAGGCTCCAGCAGTTTTACCCATAACTGCTTTTGCACCATCAGTGCAATGGCCAACAAAGTGAAACTAGGCAAGTTACAGATTAGTATTTTTATGGAAATGACTTTCTCAAAGTGTCTTGGGTGATCCTCGGACTTCTATGGACCACGCTTTAAGAACCTCTGGCCTTGATCAATGAGAACAGGTGTGTGTATGTGTGTGTGTGTGTGTGTGTGTGTGTGTATATATGTTTATTTATATATATTTATAATGCTTTTTCTTTTTTTGTTGTTGTTGTTTTTTTGTCTTTTTTTTTGAGATGGAGTCTCACTCTGTCGCCCAGGCCAGAGTGCAGTGGCGCGATCTCCGCTCACTGCAAGCTCCGCCTTCCGGGTTCAGGCCATTCTCCTGCCTCAGCCTCCAGAGTAGCTGGGACTACAGGCGCCCGCCACCACGCCCGCCTAATTTTTTGTATTTTTAGTAGAAACGGGGTTTCACCATGTTAGCCAGGATGGTCGTGATCTCCTGACCGCGTGATCCACTCGCCTCGGCTTCCCGAAGTGCTGGGATTACAGGCGTGAGCCACCGTGCCCGGCCTATATTGCTTTTTCTACTAAAAATTTATTTTTCAATATATAGTATGTTATTTATTGGATATAAACATGGAGAATATAATATGAGCAAGAATAAGGCAATGCAAATATCTGGAGAGAATTTAAGAATCTTTTCTTATGACCTAAGTGGTTTAATCACTGTGTAACCAATCTTCTTGCCTACGATTGTTTTACATATGTAATTTTTATACAGTAGATCCCCAAAGGTAAGCTTTTAATGAGCTGTTTTCACTTATTACAATAATAGCAGCTGCCCCATGTGGAACCATGAGTATATGTGTGGCACTCTGTTAAGTACTTAATATTCATTAATTCATTTGATCCTCACAGCAATGTTGTGATGTGGGAATTATTATCCCTAACAAATAGATGCATGCCTGATAACTACTTAACAAAAATGTGTTGAAAGTATGAAGTCACTTTGTCTAAGGTTCCTTCCACCTACAGTCACCTCTCCCACTAGCAGCCAGTCAGTGGTAGAACCGAGACTAAAAATCGGCCAGCTTGAAAGCCTAGATGTGTTACAAAATGGTGTTAACCATCCCAGTAGAACAAACACGTTACATTTGGCTGCTTAACTCAGCTAATTGATTCAGAATGTTACTTTTCTGGCTCTCTGGAGTCAGAAAATGTTAACTGAGTAGTTGCCATCTGAAAAATCCCTTCCTCTGAAAGGGCCCGTGGTCAATGTAGCCCAATACTATATTTGTGGCATCATAACCCAAAGTAGAAACTTTTTTCAGTAACTACACCAGCTCACCCTCTACCTTACTTCTCTAATCATCCCAACTGATTATGTAGCTTAAACAGTGACTTACAGTGAGTGCAGCTTGATTATGTAGCTTAGTCAGCTGGGATGGTTACAGAAGTAAGTTACAGGGTGAGCTGGTATAGTGTAATAAAGAATTTTAGAGGATGTGTTTCTGTAGCCAGAAGTACCTTACAAGTGCTTTTTATTAATTTTTCCCTTCTAATGGCTTATTCATACTCTGCATGGGGCATTTTGACACAGATAGTGAACACAACTGAAAAACTTTTAAAACAAACTTTAAAAAGCAATTTTTTTTTTCCAAGGGCCTAGACACACTTGACAATGTTGGGGGAAATTGTCAGTAAAATTGCTTTGATCTCTAAGGTGCTTCAGGGTTCATAGAGAAAATTTCTCAAAGTATGCAAATAAGAATAAGATTCTATCTTAAAATAACTGAAAACCCTTTAGTAATAAAGTATATTGCACTTATTTTCTCTTCAACTATCTCATATGGAAAAAACACTGTAATAAATATCTTTTCTTCTTTTTTCATCTGCTAAAAGTTCAAGTCAGTTACAAAAAGACATTCCTTTCCTGCTACATGAAGAGCAGAATACTGACAGAGAACATAAAAGTTAATTTCCTTATATCTTCCAAGAGACTGCAATTCATTTGTAACATAATACAATGTGACTGAAATTTCAAGTTACTAAAACTGGTGATATTCTAATATTCCAGAATGTCTCACTTTGGCATTTGGCTGGTTGGTGCCTGTGAACTCACCATTTCAATCAAAACAGACTAGTTCAATTTCCTTGTCTGAGGCTTCATGAGAACTTATGGTTTAAGAGTGCTTTCCACACATCTTAACTATGATATTTAACAAGCTAAAAATATGGTTCATTGTTGGGAAATCAACTAGGAATATGGCACATAAAAGATGTTTGAACTCTTAAAAATGTAGTGCTCTTGAGGAAAAAGAGGAAAAGTGACATATTTTACTGCCTCGTGAAGATTTCTGGTAGCTTAAGTCTCTTTCTTACTAATTTCCCACATTATTTTAGGGCATTTTCCCTTCCTCTTCTCCCTTTCTGAGAGAGAACTACAGATGTCCCCTATCTTGGAAACAGTTCTTCAATCCTCATGTCACAGGACATTACTGACTGAGGAGATCCTGAAGGTGATGGCATAACTTGTTCCAGAAGGTATTTAATTTTTGGCCATTTGAATACAAGGAATTGTGTTTCCTTCCTTGTGCTTGATCACATACCTATTTGCCATTGGAAAGGTAAATTGTTTTCATTTGTCAGCCAAAAAAAAAAAAAAAAAAAAATTCCTGATCTTTATAAGATTTCTTATAGTTGCCTTTCTGTTGGAAAATTTAAAGCCTATTAGTAAAATTAATGTGAACGTAAATTTAACCAAAGCTTTATAAGTAGATTTTGCTTTGGGAGTATTAGTTTTTAAAATAACGTTTGTTTAATGATGAATTAAAACAACTTCAACTTACAGATTTTTGGAACTATCTGTCAAAATCTCTCAACATAATCCCACACTCACTATAAGTCACTGTTTACTCTCTCCTGAGATCAGGTGGGTCCTTGTGGGAGAGACTTTCTTTAATCAGAAAGGCCTACTTTCTTGGCTGTTTATATTTCTACACGGCCTCTTTTCTCAAAAGATTTGAAATATTTGACATACATACTTCCTGGAATTTTATAATTGTGTGATAATCTTTTCCCCATACATTTCAATTATTTAAAAAAATCAGAAGGTTAAATTCCCTAGCCAAAATTTAAAAGCTTATACTCATTTAATTGACCCTATCCTACTCAGCTTTTTCCTACTGTGTAAGTAAAGCAAATGTTTTCATTCTGTATTCCATTTTGATCATTCCATTTTGATGTTTCGTTGGCTCACTTATGAAGGTAGGAAAGCGTAAAATCAATGAAAAAAATTTTAGTTTTTCTAGAGTATATTTAGCTATCAACATTCACTGGGACAATTAGCATGGCTAAATTGAAGTACAGCTGAAGTTATTTTAATAGCTTCTTTTAGTCTGAAGATAAACACTCATCAGGACACAGATAGTCCTCTGATCTTTCTATAAGATTCTAGTGAATCAAAATCATCAAGGTACAGAGCTTTTTCTTGTCTCAAGAGGAGGCATCAAAAATTTCAGTTTCACAAGATAGGAAGAATTCTGGATTTTACAAAAAAATATTACATGTGTTTCTATTCCAAACAGAAATTAACACAAAATGGAAGACACATGCTACTTTTTAAAAGTTACATGGGGACGAAATAGATAAATAGAAAAACACAACAGGAGAGTTACTAGATTATCCAGAGTTCTCTGTTTAACCTGTCACCACTAAAACTATTTTTTTTAAAAGATAATGGGAATCTAGGATTATATAAATAAAATTAGTCATGCATTAGAGTATAGACTAACCTGATATAACAAATATGCCTACTACAATAGAGTGGCTTAGATGAGAAAGAGGATTATTTCTTCTTCACATAACCATAGAGATAGATGAGCAGTTCAAAGTAGATAGGTGGCTCTGCTCCAGTAGGTCTTTCAGGAACCCAGGCTTTTTATAATCTTGTTTCCTCTAACATTTTCTGGGATGTTATCCACATTGTGGAGGCCTGCTCTTGGCTAAGTGCATTCTAGACGGAGTGTGTGGTTTAAGAGAATACTTACAGGTAAGAATAGGATAGTGAAGAACTGGGTCAAAGTTATATATGACTGTGTAAAGGGATATATAGATACATAAGTGATACATGCATTTATTAGTGTGAGTGTGTATAAATATACAAAAGTGTGTAGGAACAAAGGATTGTAAAGAGAAATGGAAATGAGAGATTCTGAGCCATTTTAGAGAAAAGGTTTAAAGCAAAACTCTAAAAATAAGGTGATACTAGTAAATCATGGGCAAGAAAGATATTTGTACTAGTTATCCTGAGAACTGACTCAAGATAATATAGTCTGGAAGGTGGGAAGTCTAGAGAGGAAAATAGTGCTATTTTTATAGTAGTTTTATAAATCACAGGTTAATAACTCGATATCAAGGAGGCGCAATGAAAGTAGGATGAGTAGCCACTTTGAACTACTCAGGTATCATGTAGATTCCTAAAAGGAAGAAAAAAGCAGAGTGACTGTGCATATATGTATACATCTTATCGTTCAATTTCTGAGAGGCATGGTATCTCCCTAGAATTTTCAAGAAGACAGATTTGAGTAAGAAAGCACTCACTCCCTTATGATTAGTAAGCTCAAATTGACAATGACCCTCTAAAGCAGCGGTTACAAAACATCTTTGTAAAGGGTCAGATAGTGAATATTTTAGGATATTTTGTGCCACACAGCCTCTGTCATAACTTCTTACTTCTGTCATTGAGTGGCAAAAGTAACCATACGCAATATAAAAAGAAATGAATGTAGTTGTGTTCCAATAAAACTTTATTTATAAATAAGAGGTGCAGGGCTACATTTGATCCACACGTCATACTTTATTGATCTCTATTCATTCTGAGGCAATGAAATGGGAATTAGGTAAATTAGGCAAATTTCTTTTGAGTTGCAAGTTTATGAACATTTATAAATAAATTGAACTCTACTATATATAAAATATTTACAAAAATGAAGAAGGGGAAAAATGCAAAATAAGCAGTATACTTTAACAGGTAATGAAGAAAATGTTGATGACACCAGAAGACAGAGATGCTTTGAAAGAGAAGATAATAAATGTTATTTTAATTATATATAAATATCACTTCCTTTGTAAACGTTTGGATTCTAAGAAAATACTGACAAGACCAGCATAACTTGTATGCAGAAAACTACAAAGTATTAAAAGTATATTTAAAATTATTTACAGTAAATATGGACAAATTAATAATGATTAAATAGTTCATTTTAAGGGCTTGTTTTCTTTCTTTCTCTTCCTTCCTTCCTTCCCTCCCTCCGTCTCTTCCTCCCTCCCTCTCTTTCTCCTTCCTTCCATCTTTCCTTCCTTCCTTCTTTCCTTCCTTCCCCTCTCTCTCTCCTCCTTGCCTCTCTTCTTTCTTCCTTTTTTTAAATCTATAATTAATGTAGTTTGTCAGTTATTTCAAAAAGAATTCATCTGGTATAGATATAATAATTCTAAATCTCATTCTAGTCTTTCAAAAAAGCTTCATAATATGAAAAGGTATATCAGGGGAAAGTATGCAATTCCAAATAACATAACAGTTGAAAGTTATTATTGTCTCCAAGTAATTTTAAATCCTAAATATTTTTATTTTTATGCAACACTGTAGAGCTTATAAAAATATGAATATCATTTTGAAGTATTACATTAGAAAAAAATTTTGTAATAATGTTTGAGAGCCAAAACAGAATTTTTTAATAAGATGTATGACCACATATTTTTCTCTAAGGTAATACAAGTCATCAGAAATAATTGCCTTAACTACTCTGGAAAGTCAAGTGAAAAATAGCAATTATCTCAACGTCTCACTCTAGGCTAAAAACAATAAACATTTCATTTATGAATGTATCTGTCTGCCTCAAGATCTTGCCCTTGGTGTATTTGCCATCCAGATTTTTTATCTATCTATCTATCTATCTATCTATCTATCTATCTATCTATCTATCTATCTTTAGAGAAAGGATCTTTCTTTGTCACCCAGGCTGGAGTACCGTGGTGGGATCATGGCTCACTGTAGCTTCAAACTCCTGCGCTCAAGCAATTCTCCCACCTCAGCCTCCCAGGCAGCTGGGACTACAGATGCACACCACCATACCTAGCTATTTATTTTTAAGTTTTTGTATAGGTGGAGTCTTGCTGTGTTGCCCAGGCTTGTCTCAAACTCCTGGCCTTAAGCAATCCTCCTGTCTTAGCCTCCCAAAACACGGGCACTAGAGGTATGAGCCACCACTCTCAGCCTGTTCTGATTTTTGGCAGTACTAAACAGGAGAGGACTTTGGACCAAATTTGCTGCTTCTAATCAATGGTAAGCATTTCTCTATACTGATGTTATTATTTCTCACCAGTGAAAAACCCAATCTGGAAATCTTGAAAAAGATGAGTGGCATTCTGAGATAATGGCCTATACTCGAGGTGTCCCACAGTCTATAAAATGTTTTCGTCCAGGCTGGGCACAGTGGCTCATACCTGTAATCCCAGTGCTTTGGGAGGCCAAGGCAGGTAGATCACATGAGGTCAGGAGTTCGAGACCAGCCTGGCCAACATGGTGAAACCCCATATCTACTAAAAATACAAAAATTAGCCAAGCATGGTGGCAGACGCCTGTAATCTCAACTACTTGGGAGCATGAGGCAGGAGAATTGCTAGAACCCAGGAGGCAGAGATTGCAGTGAGCCGAGATGGCACCATTGCACTCCAGTCTAGGCAACAGCAAAACTCCATCTCAAAAAAAAAAAAAAAGTTTTTATCTAAATGACGGAATTTCAGACTTCCTACCACCCATTAAAGTAGGCAGGTCAAAGGATGTGATTCTTATTTTCTAAAGGAGAACATAAACTCTAAGAAGTGAAGCAAACTGCAGCCAGTAAGAAAGATCTGAAAAAAGAGCAAGGTCCCATTTTCTGAGAATACTTATCTAGTTCACTTCTGTTTCAGGTCTGTCAATTTTTCCATTTCAATATGTCCAGAGTCCATGCCCTCTTTCCACTCCAGCTGAGAACTTTGAAGTGAACTTTGTCATAGTTACTGGGAAAAAAATAATCATGACAACAACAAAACATATAAAAAGTGAAATAGTAACTATATGAAGTCTCCCACTACAATCACTTGACTATGAGCCAAAACACTGGAGTTCCTGGCCCTCCTACTCTACATTAATTGTGTGTCCTTGAACAAATCAAACAACCTGTCTGGCACTCCATTTCCTTATCTAAAAAAAATGAAAGGGCTTCTAAGATCTCTCCTACATATAACGTTCTAAATATTAGTAAAAGAATCTATATTCAAAAAAAACTTGTTATGTTGCTCCTTCTTAGAATAGTTGGAATGAGCTACAGACTACAATATTGCAGCTGCCAATTCTTTAACAATTTGGATTGTGTAGCACTAACTTAAATCCACCTGTGGGAATAGAATTGGAGGCAATGCACTGTCTCAGCTTGCTCTGTTTTCATTTTCAAAACCACTAAGGGAAGTAGGGTTGAAACTTGTTTTGGAAAAATACAGAAACACTATATCAAATTTGACAAGAAAGATAACTCTTTGACATATTAATGACTTTTGATTATATTAGCAATTTCCTATTGCATTGTTTTCAGATTTGGTTATGTTGGCACAAAATAAAAAACAATATGGTTGCAATTTAATTTAACTTATTAAGACTCCCTAACATAGGGCACAGGTGCATGCTATTTGAATATATTTAGCTAGTACAGCCTAAATTTTACATTGATCAATTGCAGGTTTGATTAGACTGACATCCGTGGGAGTGCCTGATCTGCATTTTCTGAATCTCTCCTTGGAGCCATCTTGCCTCTCTTATCTTCATCATTAAGCCTCAATCATAACTTGAAGAATTTCCAAGATAAAATAGTCAGCCTCACAATCAACAGCATCAGCTCTGTGCTCTTCTTTCCTCTTTCCCATTTCAGCTTCTGACCCTTCAACAGATGATTGAAAAAAAAAAAAAAGAGACATATTCCTTAACAGTGCCCACACTGCTGCCCACACATGTATCTTTGGATCCAGCAGACAGACCTGTGGTCAGTGCCTTTTTTGCTATTGCTTTATAAGGCAAGGTCATCCAGTTCAATTCAGAGGATAGATGCTGAATGGCTACGTCTCTGATTCCAGAAAGTAGCTTGCTGTCCAAACACATAATTAAGGAGGGCAGTAAGATGTATTCCAGAATGATGATGAAATATTTCGGGGAAGAGTCTGGTGTAATCAGTAGCACGCCCACCTCGCCATGACCATATTTGGCTAACAGGAGTCTATTTTTCTTACTTCGTGAAGATTTAAGGTCAAGTCTATTAATGGTTTCTACAAATATAAGTGCAATATTCATTCATACCAAATTAATCACACATAGTCTAATAACTACAATGCTGTGTAGAATGCTGGAGGACTCGTGTCAGTTTCTATGGTATGAAGAATTTTCCAAATACCTTTATCAGGTTATGAAGTCTCTCTTTGCTTTATCATTTTGGATTGTAATCTGAAAAATATAATACATGTCTCCTACTTACTTTACAAGAATCAAAATAAAAAATGTCTTTAATGAATCTTAAGCCTGCTGAGAAAAAGATCTCTGTAAATATGTGATGTATTTCTACTAATTTACCTCCTGTAATTTGTTGGTTCTAGCAGTTATTTTTTTCTCCACATTTAAATTAAATCATTAGGAATCTTAGTTTCTGAAGTGCCTTATTTAAATAAATGTCTTAGCTATCTCCACTACCAACCACTTTTCTTCTTAAAGCATATCTGTTGGATTTACAGAAGAACAATAGATTGTTAACCAAAAGGTGGGAAGAAATTTTGACTTTCTCTGTGTCTTAATAGGAAATACATCTTCATACCTAAGCAAAATTTCATTTATTGTGAAAACAAAAAACAGCTTCTATGGAGGAACTTTTCAAAAGTATTTACTAAAACACAGAAGAAACATTGTCCACCCTCATTTAGCCCCCCACCCTAAACACCATGTCTCTTTCCTAAAAAGTACGATACTTCCAAAAAGTACAGCATAAATGGGGAAAATGGAAATATAGCTTCATGTGTCATGCACCTTCTAATTACACGGTTATATTAGTATTACTAAGAAACTCTGTTTACAATTATGATTCCAAAGGAAAGCAAATCCAGGAGCAGATGAGTAACAGTTTAGGTCCAAATGGAAACTTTTGTATATTTTACTTTTTAAGAAATTCCAGAACATTTTTCGTAACTAATCCTTCTGATAGAGCAGAACAAGAGAAGAAGGCAAGAATGTGATGTATTGCTCATTCACTCCGTCTGTAGCTGTAAACTCCCTTGGCCCATAGAGAATACAATTCTAGCAAGAGCATTTTGAATCATAACTCCTCTTTCCTTGTCTGCATTGCTTCAAGAAGTTAAACTACTTTTAAAAGATCTTTGGAAAATGGAGATCCTCTAAACTTATTTTTCTAGACTTTTCTACACATCTACCAGGATGAACTCCCAGAGCTTAGTCTTTTCTGAAAAGAACAGAACTTGTCATCTGGTGACAGAAGATGAAGAGCAGGCTTTCAAACCCTTTCTTTGAGTCAAGATAGAGAAATTATAGTTGAGAATTTATAAAACCCACATTCCACATGATTCTGTTCAAGCCTCGTTGGAAGCTATAAAAATAGATTTAGAGTATTTCTGCTTGAAAATCACCTCAGACATGTCACTGAAATAAAAGAGATGATTAGAAAGAAAAATGAGGAGTCAGAATTGCATGACTGTGATACCATTTCAGAGAGAATAGATTCCCTGGTGACTATCTTAACTTTCTACTTCATTTTACCTGTGTAAATAGAGCCTCAGAAAATTCTTCTTTCTCCTCTTTTCCCTCTCTAGAAAGAAATTCTCATTTTATTGTAGCTGATTTCTCAATGTAGCAATTTGAGATTTGCTATCTGAAAATTCATTTTACATTCAATTTACTCAACTTATTACTTCAATCCTATTTGTCTGAATTTTTATTTCAGTAAATGTAAAATAAACCGTATTAAGATTCAAGGGAAATGAACACAGTAGTGCAGATATTTCTTCAACACACTGATTTCAGTTCCTTTGGATCTATACCCAGAAGTGGGATGGCTGAATCATATGTTAGTTCTATTTTTAGTTTTCTGAGGAACTTTCATACTATTTCCAATAATGGTGTACTGCATTAATTTACATTCCCACCAACAATGAACAAGCATTCTCTTTTCTCCATTTCTTCCATAGCTAATATGATGAAGCAACCAAAGTGTCCATCAGCAGATGAATGTGAAAGGAAATGTGGCATGCCTTATATACAACGGAATACTATTCAACCTTTAAAAAGAAGAACATTCTGTCATCTGCTACAACATGGATAAACCTGGAGGACACTATGCTAAGTGAAATAAGACGGTCACTGAAAGACAAATACCACATGATCTCACCTGTGGACAGAATCTAAAAAAGTCATAATCATAGACATGGAGAGTAGAATGGTGGTTATCAGAGGCTGCCTGGGGCAGGGAGGGGATGGAGAAAGGAGGGTGTTGATCAAAAGAGACAACGTTTCATCTAGACAGCAGGAGTAAGTTTTAGTGATCTATTTCACAGAATAGTGACTATAATAAATAATAATGCATTGCATATTCACATTGCTTAAATATTAGGTTTTAGATGTTCTCACTACCAAAAATTGATATGTGAGGTGATGAGTATGTTAATTCACTTGATTTAATCATCTCACAATGTAAACATATATCAAAACATTACATTAAACACCATAGATACCTATAATTGTTATGATTTGCCAATTAAAAATAAAATAAAATTTTAAAGATAAAATATGAATTTTCAAGAAGATTCAAGAACAGGTATAATGGATAGGAGCAACTTTTCAATATTTAACCATCTTCCAAAATTGAGAACTTCATAAAAGTATTCCTTTCATTGCCTTCATCTGACATGTTTCTTTTTATTAAGATCAATGATTTGACAGAGAAATATGACTGAGATACAAAATCTGAGATAGCAGATCTCAAATTGCTACACTGAGAAATCAGCTACAGTAGAATGAGAATTTCTTTCTAGAGAGGTAAAAGAGGAGAAAGAAGAAATTTCAGAGGCTGTATTTACATGGGTAAAATAAAGTAGAAGGTTAAAATAGTCATCAGGGAATCTAGTCTCTCTGAAATGGTATCTCAGTCATTTTTCTTTATACAGAAATATATTTCAACCAGGAAGAACTTCTTAAGTAGAAACATTCCTATAATCTTCTTTATTTCCATCTATCTAATAAAATTTGTCAGACACCTTAAAAATAAAATGGAAGAAAATTTTCTTTTAGGCAGTTCACATTATGACTGCATTCAACAAGCAGATTTTAAAAATACAATTAATATGGTTATTTCTTTAAAGGTCACAAGTTTGTGTCATGTAGACCAATGATTTAGATAGCTGGGAAATACTCCATTTTTATTAAGATGTTTCTACCATATTGAAATAATTGGCGCCTCATTTGTAGTTCAGTCAACTGGGTTTAAAGGTAAAATTGAAAGCCACTTAAGCATCCTTTAAAAGTCCCAATGACTTTCTTGTACCACAGGGGACAAGCTATACAAATATTTCCAACATTGATCTTAATAGAAAATGCATTTTTTCTCAGACATGTGGGTAATTCCACACTACACAGAATAGAATGTGTGAATGTGTTGCGTATTGTGGGTATGTTAATCACAGAGAACACTTACAAAGTCACTTTTGATTTGCCTTTCTTGTCATTATAAAATATTTGTTTTCCCTGTAAAAACAGCATACAGAAATATAAAAAGAAATCAAAAATCACTTATAACCCCTCATCCTCCACCACCCACTGATATTCACCTGTTGTTTCTCCAGAGAGGTGGAAAATACTAGTGTTGAGTTTGAGTTTTAATGCCTTGGGAAGACTGGAGATAGAGCCTTGAATGTCCAAGAGAAGGGAGGCTTGAGTAGAAATCTTCTATTAAAGTCTAGATCCTCAAGAGATTTTATGCTAATGGTAAAATTTTAAAAAGAAACTGTGCAGGAATCTTGTATGTTTTTATCTGGGTTCTGGAAATGGAGCCTCCGCTGAAGATAATAAAAATCCTGGGCTATATGTCCCATGGGTTTGTGCTTTGGGATCTGCCAAGAAGAGAAATCAAATACAGAAATTAATTATTTATTTGAACCATTTGAAAATTAAATGTGCCACCCATTGTAAAAGGACTCTCCCATGGTAGGGTGGGAACATCAAGACCTTTCAATATTAGGAAAACAATCTGAAAGATACTAGAAAGCTGTATGTTAAGAATGATTAAGGATCAGAAGAAAAAATCAAAATATAAAGAGAATAGCAAACAATGAAGAAAGAATAGGTTCATCAGAAAAAGAGCCAAACAGAAATTCTAGAAATGTTTTCTTCCCTTCCCAGAGACCTCCTAATACTGGACACCTTTGGGGCTTAGCTCTCTTCTGTTTACTCTCACAACTTAATGACCTCATCTCCCTTAACCGCAGACTCCTCCAAGACCTTCACTTGAATATCTAAAAGATATCTCAAGCTTAATATATCCACAATTGAACTAAATCTCACTCTCACATCTGCTTTACCATAGTTATCCCCATCTCAGTTAGGGGCACTACTCTTGCTCTGTTTCATCACATGCACATTATCTGTTGTTAAATACAGTGGGTTCTACTCTCAGGATAGACTAGAATTGTACGCTGTCCTGTCTCTGTTCCTCACACCCTGTTCTGAGCACTCATCATCCTGCCTTTCCTGGAGTACTGGTCTCTTGGCTTCCATTCTTGATCCCTACAGTATGTACTCAACATAGTGTTACCAAAACATCAGTCTAGGTCCTGCTGCTCACAGGACAGGAACCCAATCACTGATACGATGAGTATTGCCAACAAGGCTTTAATCAGCTGCTGCAGCCAAGGAGATTAAAGATCAGTCTCAATCCCTGACTGACTAAAGTTAAGGGATTATATACCAGGGAAGAAATGTAACTATGTGTTGGAAAACAGGAACTAGGGAGGGGTAAGAAAGCAATCATGAGGAGGAGGGGTCTGTCATCTCATTGTCTAGATGTGGTGATCTGGTCAGTTTTAGTTCTTCGATACTTTTTGAGAGGTGTGAAGGTTGTTTCCTGCTGAAGGAACTCTGATAAAACAAATGTAAGTTTCAAGTTTTAATACCAGAAGGATGAATCTCTATATTTATCAAAACAACAACAACAAAAAACTGCCTATGGGACTACTGGGTCAGTTTCAATAGCAATCAGAAGTACATCAAAGCTTGTCATTCTTCACTCAGAATTTTCTAGTGGCTGCCAATTTCACTCAGAGGAAAAGCCAAAGTTCTGAAAATGTTCCACAATGCTCAAGGAGTTCTGGCCCCCATTATCTCTAAGAGCACCCACACTGATCTCTCTTTGCTCCCTCTGCTCCAGCCACACTGGCCTCCGTCTGTTCCTCAAAACTCTAGGTCTTTGCACTTCTCTCCTTCCCTTTTTCAGATCTTAGTTGACATATCAACCCTCCATGAGCCCTTTCCTGTTCAAAATTGAACATTCTTTCCAACACTCGGTATCACCTGTCTCTCTTCTTTTCTTTTTAGAAGCTATTCCCTCTCATATAGTATAATGTATTGATATGTTTATTGTCTCCCTAAATGGAATATAAGCTCTCTGTCAGTGGGACTTTTGTATGTTTGTTGACTGCTAATGGGATTTGAAAAAAAAAAAAACCAAAAAACTTCTGATGAAGGCCAGGCATAGTGGTTCATGCCTATAATTTCAGCCCTTTGGGAGGCTGAGATGGGAGAATCACTTGAGTTCAGAAGTTCGAGATCAGCCCTGGCAACATAGTGAGATCTTATCTCTATAAAAATATGTGTGCCTATGGTCCCAGCTACTCAGGTGGCTGAATTGGGAGGATTACTCGAACCTGAGAGGTCGAGGTTGCAGTGAGCTGTGGTCATGCCACTGCACTCCAGCCTGAGTGACAAGACCGTAGCAGAGGGCTTTAAGGCCAAATCTGGGAATACTGGGGAAAGTTGTCACCGTAAGTTAGAAGATGGCAAATGTGTTCTTTGTTGTGGACAAGTTGTGTTTTGAACATTTAAAACAAAATGTCTTACAAAGCAATTTGGTCTTAGAGATACAATTTGGTCTTAGACCAAAATTTCTCTCTTTTGGTTTTTCTCAGGTTTGTTATAAAAAATCCTCAAGTTTAAAGGTAGTGTTTTAAAAACATTATGTATTTTATAAAAGCATTTCAACACCAGAGACCTTAGGAAAAATGAGACTTTCCCAACTCCATGAAAACTATATTTTAAACAATTTCAATTTTACTTTCCCCTGTCTATTATGAATTGCATTTATTACATGATAAAGTCATAAAAATTGAATAGATTTTTAGTTGAAGTAACACTTACTCTCAATCTTGAAAACATTAAACAAAGAAATGTATTTAGAAGGAATTTTTAGGATGGGCATTTAAAATTTTAAAGCCTTGATTGTTCTCCTGTTAATCTTGTTCATTTCAAAATGTAGTCTTTGATTGTATGCCAGAAGACTTCTATTTTTGCTTTACTAACAAGTTGTCTTGACAGATGAGAATATTGTCCATACTCTGGCTTGTGATCCTTCTCAACATTGTCCTGGTAAATTTTATACAAATATAATTTTACAAAGGTTTATTTTGTTTCTCACCATCCCTTGGGAACTTGGACTTGGCAACCTCCTATTAGTGATTATAATATTCAGCTAAAGTTGAATCAAGACACAGGCTGTGATGCATTCTATTTAATTTCTAGAGCATTAGCAGAAGGTTTAATGAGAGTATTGTAATACCATTTAATGAAAGGTGGGAGTTTTTAAATTCTTTGGCAGTATGAATAAATAGAGTTTGATTAGATTTCAAGAAGTAGTTTAAGATTCATCATTTTCTTACATATTTGAACAGTCTACCAATATTTTAGTATTAGAAAAACTCAGAAGTGTTAACTTTTGAAAACAAGTTAGATATATATTTTAATAGGTTATATCTATTAAATAGGTTATAGCTAGGTTTAATAGGTTAATAGGCATTGAGATACATCTGTATTGGAAAAATTTATACCTTAATGGCTTAATGGGTCACAGGAGTTCATTCCACATCATTCATTCATTCATTCGGTCGGTTGTTCATTCATTCATTCATTCATTCATTCCTTCATTCATTCCTGTCATCTCCCCATCCTCCTTTCTTCTAAATACCAAAGTGGCTCAAAGCTCAGTCCTTTGGCCTGTTATCAACCTACTGACTTCCTTTTGCTGTGATCCAGTTTCATCTGAAGACATTAAATTCCAACAATGTGCTGATGACACTAAAATTTGTATCTCCTATCCAGAACTCTCTCCTGAATTCAGAACCATAAATTCCATGACTTACATGCAATCTCTCTACAACGAACTGAAGTCTCTGTACCTCCCAGATTCATATATTAAAACTCTTAACACCCAGTGTGATAGTATTAGGAGGTGTGACCTTTGGGAGTTTCCACCCTTATAAATGGGATTAGTGCCCTTATAAAAGGGACCTCAGAGAGCTCTCTCTTACTCTATTTCTGCCATGTGAGGATACAATGAGAAGATGGTAGTCTCCAACTTGGACACAATGAGAAGATGGTAGGCTCCAACCTTCATCAAAATCTGACCATGCTGGCACACTGATCTTGGACTTCTAGCCTCCAGAAAGTTGAGAAATACATTTGTGTTGTTTATAAGTTACACAATCTATGGTGTACTTTGCTATAGCTGCAAGAACTGAGACACTCTCCTTAAGATATCTCACAGCTCTATTAATATATCCAAAACTTAAGTTTCTGATATCCAACATCTCACCCCCAGTTCAGTTCCTCCTACAGTCTTTCCACCTTATTAAGTATACTCTAGTTTCACCTGTTTTCTCAGCATAATTATTAATTGTATCCTTTTTAAGTACCCTTAAGGGTACAGTAGTATCTGTTAAGTACTCTTAAGTGCCCTTCAAAAATACCATCTTAAAGTTTCAGAAGTCATGATCTACTAATATGCTCACATTAGTTTAGGATAATTCAATTTTTCAGTCGCTTAGGTTTCGAAACTATATCTATACTGCATTTCTTTCTCCCACATTCCATATCTAGTTTATCAGTAAATATCGTGGGACTCAATTATATATAGAATTCACCACACTGTTTCAAGCCAGCATCATCTGTTGTCTGGGTGATTGCATAGTTAAAATGTATGCCAGATGATGTTGCTCCTCTGAGTCAGAACCTCAGCTAGGTGACTAAATTTTGTTCCCTTGTAATAGACCGCTCTAATACTAGTATTTCGTAGCTTGCTTGGAATTGGCGATGTAACCCACCTTCGTGAAATTCTCCATCACTATGTTTCTCTTACCTGTTGGAACAGCTGCCACTTTTATCTTGCCCACTTGCCTTACCTGTGGGCTGTGACTGATTCCTGGCCGCTAAGGTTGCCAGACTAGACTTTGGTTCCAGTATTTTGTATGTATAGCTGTATCTGCTTTCTTCATTTTATCCTGCTTCACTCAGCCATGCTTGGTAAGTCCTGAATGACCCTAGTCATTCCCAATATGCCCCATTTTGCTTCACATAACCAGGCCAGACCTGTTTGGTTGCTTAATTAAGACCACCAACATCTTGAAGCAAAGGAGAAAACCAAGTTCATTAGAAGGATGAACTAGCTGTGTACCAATGGTAGAAGTGTCCATGATATTTTGCACAAATATATACACCATCAAATTATTTATTCTTTGAATTGATTTGAAGAGGGTATCTAGATGGGCATTAGAATTCATACTATAATGTTAATTTACAAACAACGGGCTACCTTTTAGGTATATATTTCTGGAACAGTGATTTTTCACAAAGATTTTAAAGAAATTTAAAAAGTGAGCTTGGAAAGAAATACACATATATTTCACCAAAATAATCAGCCCAAGAGAAATATAAAATGGTAATATGCAGTTTATTAGCACCTGAAATTTTTATGCAAGCTCCCTTCCCAATAAAACAGTTATAATGGCTCTTGCAAGAGATGATGTGATATACCTTTCTTTACAACCATGTTAAATCCTTATTCGCATATTCAAAATGAAACAGGTGGAAAGTTTGGGTCTGCATTTGATTTCTGAACAATTACTTACTAGAGAGTAAGTGCCTTAGTGCTTGAGATGTTTTGGTCTTTCTAAATATGTTTAACCTAATTGTGCATAATCCATTTAAAATTTATCTTGATGGATTATTTATACTTAATGTTTCTAAACATGAATCAGTGAAGAAGTCTGAATAAATTAGATTTTTTCAAAATCATAATGCCAAAAGCACTTTTACTCGCCTTTGGGGAGTATTAAAATTTATACTCAGTACTGTCCTATAAATTAACATACATGGAAATACGAAGTTAAACTGAATGACATAATATTAAACTTAAATAATCACTCTCTTAACCCTTTAGTAAAGTGATAAATTTGTAATGGCTTAAAAATATAACTAGAAAATTTTATATTGAACACTGAGATCTGACTTTAATACTTGGGTTGTAGGATTTTTTTTTTTTTTTTTTTTTTTTTTTTTTTGAGACAGTCTTACTCTGTTGCCCAGGCTGGAGTGCAGTGGTGTGATCTCGGCTTACTGCAACCTCTGCCTCCCGGTTTCAAGCAATTTTCCTGCCTCAGCCTACCAGTTAGCTAGGACTACAGGTGCACGCAGCCACGCCTGGCTAATTTTTTGTATTTTAGTAGAGACGAGGTTTCCCCGTGTTACCCAGGCTGGTCTCAAACTCCTGAGGTCACGTAATCTGCCCACCGCAGCCTCCCAAAGTGCTGGGGTTACAGGCGTGAGCCACTGCACCCGGTCTGGGTTGTGGGATATTTTATGATAGAATTAGATGAAAGATTGCTTTCAATCAATAATGATGAAGTAATGATTTACCTAATTGTATGTTTTGATCCAGTCAGTGAAACTTGAATCTCGAAATTTTAATAACCTTTTTATTTGTCATAAAAAATAGTTTTATTTATGGTATCAGAAATAATCCATCTCGTGTATATCAAATTGGTAGTCTAATCATATACTAAGAACATCTACTACCCGTGTTCAAATCCTTGAAGTGCTATTTTAAAATCTCGTTTTTTGCTACTCTTACAAATTAGCTAAAACTTCGAATGATTGGGAAATGTGCTTACTATGATCCAGAGACCTGGTGAGAGGCATCACAGAAGGCGATTGCAATACCTTTTTATTCTCAAAGAGGTAAAACATCTAGCTTAAATGTCAAATTTTGTAAATCACTATGATATCAATGAATTTTCCTGTTTTTTTTTTTTTTTTTTTTTTTTTTTTGAGACGGAGTCTCACTCTGAGGTGCTCACTGCAAGCTCCACCTCCCGGGTTCATGCCATTCTCCTGCCTCAGCTTCCTGAGTAGCTGGGACTACAGGCGCCCGCCACCATGGCCAGCTAATTTTATTGTATTTTTAGTAGAGGTGGGGTTTCACTGTGTTAGCCAGGATGGTCTCGATCTCCTGACCTCATGATCCTCCCGCCTTAGCCTCCCAAAGTGCTGGAATTGCAGGTGTGAGCCACCAGGCCAGGCCCTTTTTTTTTTTTTTTTTTTTAGGAAGTAGATGTGAAGGTGTCCCAGGATTATGAACCTAGAAGAGTTTGAAACAGGTTTCTTGTCATTTGACTGATACCGTTATGTATTATTATGGTTAAATAATGTCTTGGTTATTCTCTTTGTTTCCTTCACCTTCACAATAATTATTGACTTCTTTCTTAAAAGTAGGAGGCTGCAACATCTGGAAAATCGGGTAACTCCCACCCTAATACTGCGCATTAAGCAAACGGGCACACCAAGAGATTATATCCCACACCTGGCCCGGAGGGTCCCACGCCCACGGAGCCTCCCTCACTGCTAGCACAGCAGTCTGCGATCTAACCGCAAGGCAGCAGCGAGGCTGGGGGAGGGGCACCTGCCATTGCTGAGGCTTTAGTAGGTAAACAAAGCCGCTGGGAAGCTCGAACTGGGTGGAGCTCACAGCAGCTCAAGGAAACCTGCCTGTCTCGGTAGACTCCACCTCTGGGGACAGGGCACAGCTAAACAACAACAACAACAAAAACAACAAAAAAGCAGCAGAAACCTCTGCAGATGCAAACGACTCTGTCTGACAGCTTTGAAGAGAGCAGTGGATCTCCCAACACAGAGGTTGAGATCTGAGAAGGGACAGACTGCCTGCTCAAGTGGGTCCCTGACCCCTGAGTAGCCTAACTGGGAGACATCCCCTACTAGGGGCAGTCTGACACCCCACACCTCACAGGGTGGAGTACACCCCTGAGAGGAAGCTTCCAAAGTAAGAATCAGACAGGTACACTCGCTGTTCAGCAATATTCTATCTTCTGCAGCCTCTGCTGCTGATACCCAGGCAAACAGGGTCTAGAGTGGACCTCAAGCAATCTCCAACAGACCTACAGCTGAGGGTCCTGACTGTTAGAAGGAAAACTATCAAACAGGAAGGACACCTACACCAAAACCCCATCAGTACGTCACCATCATCAAAGACCAGAGGCAGATAAAACCACAAAGATGGGGAAAAAGCAGGGCAGAAAAGCTGGAAATTCAAAAAATCAGAGCGCATCTCCCCCTGCAAAGGAGCGCAGCTCATCGCCAGTAACGGATCAAAGCTGGACGGAGAATGACTTTGACGAGATGAGAGAAGAAGGCTTCAGTCCATCCAACTTCTCAGAGCTAAAGGAGGAATTACGTACCCAGTGCAAAGAAACTAAAAATCTTGCAAAAAGAGTGGAAGAATTGATAGCTAGAGTAATTAATGCAGAGAAGGTCATAAACGGAATGAAAGAGATGAAAACCATGACACGAGAAATACGTGACAAATGCACAAGCTTCAGTAACCGACTCGATCAACTGGAAGAAAGAGTATTAGCGATTGAGGATCAAATGAATGAAATAAAGCGAGAAGAGAAACCAAAAGAAAAAAGAAGAAAAAGAAATGAACAAAGCCTGCAAGAAGTATGGGATTATGTAAAAAGACCAAATCTACGTCTGATCGGGGTGCCTGAAAGTGAGGGGGAAAATGGAATCAAGTTGGAAAACGCTCTTCAGGATATCATCCAGGAGAACTTCCCCAACCTAGTAGGGCAGGCCAACATTCAAATCCAGGAAATACAGAGAACGCCACAAAGATACTCCTCGAGAAGAGCAACTCCAAGACACATAATTGCCAGATTCACCAAAGTTGAAATGAAGGAAAAAATCTTAAGGGCAGCCAGAGAGAAAGGTCGGGTTACCCACAAAGGGAAGCCCATCAGACTAATAGCAGATCTCTCGGCAGAAACTCTACAAGCCAGAAGAGAGTGGGGGCCAATATTCAACATTCTTAAAGAAAAGAATTTTCAACCCAGAATTTCATATCCAGCCAAACTAAGTTTCATCAGTGAAGGAGAAATAAAATCCTTTACAGATGAGCAAATGCTTAGAGATTTTGTCACCACCAGGCCTGCCTTACAAGAGACCCTGAAGGAAGCACTAAACATGGAAAGGAACAACCAGTACCAGCCATTGCAAAAACATGCCAAAATGTAAGACCATCGAGGCTAGGAAGAAACTGCATCAACTAACGAGCAAAATAACCAGTTAATATCATAATGGCAGGATCAAGTTCACACATAACAATATTAACCTTAAATGTAAATGGACTAAATGCTCCAATTAAAAGACACAGACTGGCAAACTGGATAAAGAGTCAAGACCCATCAGTCTGCTGTATTCAGGAGACCCATCTCACATGCAGTGACATACATAAGCTCAAAATAAAGGGATGGAGGAAGACCTACCAAGCAAATGGAGAACAAAAAAAAGCAGGGGTTGCAATACTAGTCTCTGATAAAACAGACTTTAAACCAACAAAGATCAAAAGAGACAAATAAGACCACTACATAATGGTAAAGGGATCAATTCATCACGAAGAGCTAACTATCCTAAATATATATACACCCAATACAGGAGCACCCAGATTCATCAAGCAAGTCCTTAAAGACTTACAAAGAGACTTAGACTCCCATAAAATAATAATGGGAGACTTCAACACTCCACTGTCAACATTAGACAGATCAACGAGACAGAAAGTTAACAAGGATATCCAGGAATTGAACTCATCCCTGCAGCAAGCAGACCTAATAGACATCTATAGAACTCTCCACCCCAAATCCACAGAATATACATTCTTCTCAGCACCACATCGCACTTATTCCAAAATTGACCACATAATTGGAAGTAAAGCACTCCTCAGCAAACATACAAGAACAGAAATTATAACAAACTGTCTCTCAGACCACAGTGCAATCAAACTAGAACTCAGGACTAAGAAACTCAATCAAAACCACTCAACTACATGGAAATGGAACAACCTGCTCCTGAATGACTACTGGGTACATCATGAAATGAAGGCAGAAATAAAGATGTTCTTTGAAACCAATGAGAACAAAGATACAACATACCAGAATCTCTGGGACACATTTAAAGCAGTGTGTAGAGGGAAATTTATAGCACTAAATGCCCACAAGAGAAAGCTGGAAAGATCTAAAATTGACACTCTAACATCACAATTAAAAGAACTAGAGAAGCTAAAGCAAACACATTCAAAAGCTAGCAGAAGGCAAGAAATAACTAAGATCAGAGCAGAACTGAAGGAGATAGAGACACAAAAAACCCTCCAAAAAATCAATGAATCCAGGAATTGGTTTTTTGAAAAGATCAACAAAATTGACAGACCGCTAGCAAGACTAATAAAGAAGAAAAGAGAGAAGAGTCAAATAGATGCAATAAAAAATGATAAAGGGGATATCACCGCTGACCCCACAGAAATATAAACTACCATCAGAGAATACTATAAACACCTCTACACAAATAAACTAGAAAATCTAGAAGAAATGGATAATTTCCTGGACACTTACACTCTTCCAAGACTAAACCAGGAAGAAGCTGAATTCCTGAATAGACCAATAGCAGGCTCTGAAATTGAGGCAATAATTAATAGCCTACCAACCAAAAAAAGTCCAGGACCAGATGGATTCACAGCTGAATTCTACCAGAGGTACAAGGAGGAGCTGGTACCATTCCTTCTGAAACTATTCCAATCAATAGAAAAAGAGGGAATCCTCCCTAACTCATTTTATGAGGCCAACATCATCCTGATACCAAACCTGGCAGAGACACAACAAAAAAAGGGAATTTTAGACCAACATTCCTGATGAACATCGATGCAAAAATCCTCAATAAAATACTGGCAAACCGGATTCAGCAACACATCAAAAATCTTATCCACTATGATCAAGTGGGCTTCATCCCTGGGATGCAAGGCTGATTCAACATTCGCAAATCAATAAACATAATCCAGCATATAAACAGAACCAAAGACAAGAACCACATGATTATCTCAATAGATGCAGAAAAGGCTTTTGACAAAATTCAACAGCCCTTCATGCTAAAAACGCTCAATAAATTCGGTATTGATGGAACGTACCTCAAAATAATAAGAGCTATTTATGACAAACCCACAGCCAATATCATACTGAATGGGCAAAAACTGGAAAAATTGCCTTTGAAAACTGGCACAAGACAGGGATGCCCTCTCTCACCACTCCTATTCAACATAGTGTTGGAAGTTCTGGCTAGGGCAATCAGGCAAGAGAAAGAAATCAAGGGTATTCAGTTAGGAAAAGAAGAAGTTAAATTGTCCCTCTTTGCAGATGACATGATTGTATATTTAGAAAACCCCATTGTCTCAGCCCAAAATCTCCTTAAGCTGATAAGCAACTTCAGCAAAGTCTCAGGATACAAAATTAATGTGCAAAAATCACAAGCATTCTTATACACCAGTAACAGACAAACAGAGAGCCAAATCAGGAATGAACTTCCATTCACAATTGCTTCAAAGAGAATAAAATACCGAAGAATCCAACTTACAAGGGATGTAAAGGACCTCTTCAAGGAGAACTACAAACCACTGCTCAGTGAAATAAAAGAGGACACAAACAAATGGAAGGACATACCATGCCCATGGATAGGAAGAATCAATATCGTGAAAATGGCCATACTGCCCAAGGTTATTTATAGATTCAATGCCATCCCCATCAAGCTACCAATGAGTTTCTTCACAGAATTGGAAAAAACGACTTCAAAGTTCTTATGGAACCAAAAAAGACCCCGCATTGCCAAGACAATCCTAATACAAAAGAACAAAGCTGGAGGCATCAAGCTACCTGACTTCAAATTATACTACAAGGCTACAGTAACCAAAACAGCATGGCACTGGTACCAAAACAGAGATAGAGACCAATGGAACAGAACAGAGTCCTCAGAAATAATACCGCACATCTACAGCCATCTGATCTTTGACAAACCTGAGAGAAACAAGAAATGGGGAAAAGATTCCCTATTTAATAAATGGTGCTGGGAAAATTGGCTAGCCATAATTAGAAAGCTGAAACCGGATCCTTTCCTTACTCCTTATACGAAAATTAATTCAAGATGGATTAGAGACTTACATGTTAGACCTAATACCATAAAAACCCTAGAAGAAAACCTAGGTAATAGCATTCAGGACACAGGCATGGGCAAAGACTTCATGTCTAAAACACCAAAAGCAACGGCAGCAAAAGCCAAAATTGACAAATGGGATCTCATTAAACTAAAGAGCTTCTGCACAGCAAAAGAAACTACCATCAGAGTGAACAGGCAACCTACAGAATGGGAGAAAATTTTTGCAATCTACTCATCTGACAAAGGGCTAATATCCAGAACCTACAAAGAACTCAAACAAATTTACAAGAAAAAAACAAACAACCCCATCAAAAAGTGGGCAAAGGATATGAACAGACATTTCTCAAAAAAAGACATTCATACAGCCAACAGACACATGAAAAAATGCTCATCATTACTGGCCATCAGAGAAATGCAAATCAAAACCACAATGAGATACCATCTCACACTAGTTAGAATGGCGATCATTAAAAAGTCAGGAAACAACAGGTGCTGGAGAGGATGTGGAGAAATAGGAACACTTTTACACTGTTGGTGGGATTGTAAACTAGTTCAACCATTGTGGAAAACAGTATGACGATTCCTCAAGGATCTAGAACTAGATGTACCATATGACCCAGCCATCCCATTACTGGATATATACCCAAAGGATTATAAATCATGCTGTTATAAAGACACATGCACACGTATGTTTATTGCGGCACTATTCACAATAGCAAAGACTTGGAATCAACCCAAATGTCCATCAGTGGCAGATTGGATTAAGAAAATGTGGCACATATACACCATGGAATACTATGCAGCCATAAAAAAGGATGAGTTTGTGTCCTTTGTAGGGACATGGATGCAGCTGGAAACCATCATTCTTAGCAAACTATCACAAGAACAGAAAACCAAACACCGCATGTTCTCACCCATAGGTGGGAACTGAACAATGAGATCACTTGGACTCGGGAAGGGGAACATCACACACCGGGTCCTATCATGGGGAGGGGGGCGGGGGGGAGGATTGCATTGGGAGTTATACCTGATGTAAATGATGAGTTGATGGGTGCTGAGGAGTTGATGGGTGCAGCACACCAACATGGCACAAGTATACATATGTAACAAACCTGCACGTTATGCACATGTACCCTAGAACTTAAAGTATAAAAAAAAAAAAAAAAGAAATACTAATGAGACGTAAAAAAAAAAAAAAAAAAAGTAGGAGGTTGATGCCTATAGACTACATTCCTTGGATGCCCCTTCTGGAATGCTGGACATTTGAGGAGCGAGGAAGGAGAGAGAGAGAGAGAATCCAAGCTGATATCTTTAGTTGTAACTGAATCTCCAAAGGACTGTAGCTCCTGCTGGGTGATCTCTAGCCAAGATCAAGCTTTCAGTGTGCTCTGTGTTTCTCCTCTTGTCCCTTCAAGCCCAGGAGTGGGTAACTGATTGTTGCTGCTAGTTTCTTGATGCCTCTAAATAATTGATATGTTTCCTTAACTCTCCCTTAACTTTGTAATGATTTTTTTTGTATTAAATTCTCTTTATTTAAACCATCTAATTCAATTTGAATATTGCCTAATACAAATAAATCTCAAGCAGATTAAAATTTTTATTTACTATATTTAATGACATCAAGGAGGGACTTTCTCAGCAATATTTATTGACCAGTCATAACCATCATTCTTGCATTAATTCTTAATTAACTCTGAGTTCCTTATACAACTGTGTAAATATAGAATCTGCTCTCAGAAACGGAATTGCACACTTACTAAGTGTTACTTACTTACTCGGGATCTTTTGTTTCAGCCCAGGTAGTTTAGTTCATTTTATCCTTTTTCGTTTTTCTGTATTTTTTGGTTTTAAGATTCTATTTTTGGTTCACCTTTGGGTCAGATATTTCTCCCATTTTTTCCCGTCACCAATAGCAGCTCTTTCTCAAATGAACTAGAGAAATGCATTCTGTATTACATATCCATGTGCATCATTAGATGACTCCTTTTTAATCTACAAGGTTTTGTGGTTATTATTTTATTAGGTTTTCATTTTCATTTATGTGCATAAAAACACTTTAGACTTTTCCACACAAGATCTATGGACCCCAAAGAGGCTGAATATTACTTCTAATAATGTTATGTTTGTGTTTTAATTTTTGAACATTTTGTGTTTTCATTTTTGCACCGGCACATTCCAGATCATTTGAATAAGCCAGTTATAGCCAGGCACTGCCACAGATTTCTGCACTTCCTTCGTTGTTGCATGAGTACAATAACCCTAAGGACATAATCCCTAATTTTATGTTTGTGTATAATAAAATAACATCACAGAAACATTTTAAGTCAATGTCAAAGGTCCATGAGAAATGGCATTTTCAATGTTCTCTACAATTTTAAGTGTCTTGGGAAGGATAATGTCCTCAAAATTTCTAGTTAATATCCAATAAGGCTCTGCATAATAACTAAATGAAGTATTGAACAGGTACATGAGTGAATGACATGTTTTTATATTGCTTTTTATGAGTTAAAATAATTCAAAAAATAATTTTTAATTTCTCTGGTTCAATTGTTTGTTCTTTTGGAGGACTAATTTATACTTGATTTTATTGACCTTAACTGGTGTTCCTTCTAGTTTACTTCGATCTTTAAATATCTTTACTTAAGTTGTTTTATGTGAGATGATTATAGATTCACATGCAGTTGTAGGATATAATACAGAGGAACCCCATGTGCTCTTTACTTACCTCCCCATAATGGTAGTATTTTGGAAAACTAGAGTATAGTATCACAGACAAGATATTGACATTGATACAGTCAAGATACAAAACAGGTTGGGGGCAGTGGCTTATGTCTGTAATTTTAACATTTTGGGAAACTGAGACAGGAGGATCGCATGAGCCCAGGTTGAGACTGCAGTGAGCTGTGATGGATCACACCACTGCATTCCAGGTTGGGTGACAAGACTCTGTCTCAAAAAAAACAAAAACAAAAACAAAAACAAAACTTCTTTCTTTCACCGAAAAGATTCTTAATTCTTGACAACCACTAATCTTTTCTCCTACTCTATAATTTTGCCATCTCAAGAATGTTATGTAAATGGAATTTTACAGCGTGCAACTTTTTGGAATTGAACTTTCCCACTTAGCATAATTCTCTGTAGGTTCATTTATGTTCTTGGGTGTATCAAAAATCTATTTTTTTATTACTGAGTACTATTCCATGGTATCAATTATCATGGTTTGATTAACCATTCATCTGTTGAAATAATTTGGGGCCATTTCTAGTTGTTAGCTATTACAAATAAAACTGCCAGGAACATTTATATACAGGTTTTTGTGTAAGTTTTCATTTTTCTGAGATAATTGACCAGAAGTGCAATTGCTGAGTTGGTGAGTAGTTGTACATTTAGTTCTTAAAAACTTTCTAAAGAAACTGACAAACTGTTTATCAGCATGGCTATACCACTGTACATTTCTAATAGCAATGGATAAGTGATCTAGTTTCTCCACATACTTGCCAGCATTTTGTGCTGTTACTACTTCTAAATTTTTGCCATTTTGCTGGGTGTACAGTGATATCCCTTTGTGATTTTAATTTGCATTTCCCTAATGGACAATCAAATGTAACATCTTTTTAAAAAATGTTTTTATTTTTAATTTTTGTGGATGCATAATGTTTATATGGGGTACATGTGATATTTTGATATGAACATACATTGTGTTGATCAAATCAGGTTAATTGGAATAGCCATCACCTTAAACATTTATCTTTCCTTTGTTTTAGAAACATTCTAATTTTATTCTTCTAGTTATTTTGAAATATGCAAGAAGTTATTTAACAACTTTTACTGTACACGTTTGCCATCTGTGCATCTTTTTGGTGAAAACTCTGTTCGTGTCTTGCAAATTTTCTAATTGAATTTTTTGTTTTTTAGCTGTTGAATTTTGAGAGTTCTTTATATATTCTCAATACTAGTCCTTTTGTTAAATATGTGGTTTGCAAGTATTTTCCCCCACTCTGTAGCTTAGCTTTTCATAACATTTCATAGACCAAATGTTTTAAAATTCAATGAAGGCCAGTTTATCCATTTTTTAATTTTATCAATTGTGCTTTTCTTGTCAAGTCTAGCCTTTAGTCTCAAATATTTTCGCCTATTTTTTTCTAAAATATTTATAGTTTCTATGTTTTACATTTATTTCCATGATCCATTTTGAGTTAATTTGTATACTGCATAAGGTATGACACTTAGTTTGACCTTCCTTCCTTCCTTCCTTCCCTCCTCCTCCTCCTTCTCCTTCTCCTCTTCCTCCTCCTCCTCCTTCACCCTCCCCCTCCCTCACCTTCCCCTTCTTCTTCTCCTTCTTCTCCTTCTTCTTATTCTCCTTCTTCTCCTTCTCCTCCTTCTCCTCCTCCTTCTTCTTCTTCTTCTTCTCCTTCTTCTCCTTCTTCTTCTTCTTCTCCTCCTTCTCCTTCTCCTCTTCCTCCTCCTCCACCCTCCCCCTCCCCCTTCCCCTTCTTCTTCTTTTTCTTCTTCTTCTTCTTCTTCTTCTTCTTCTTCTTCTTCTTCTTCTTCTTCTTCTTCTTCTCCTTCTTCTTCTTCTTCTTCTTCTTCTTCTCCTCCTCCTCACTTTCTTTCCTTCCTTCCTTCTTCTCTTTCTCCTCCTTCTCCTCCTTCTCCTCCTTCTTCTTCTTCTCCTTCTTCTCCTTCTTCTTCTTCTCCTCCTTCTCCTTCTCCTCTTCCTCCTCCTCCACCCTCCCCCTCCCCCTTCCCCTTCTTCTTCTTTTTCTTCTTCTTCTCTTCTTCTTCTTCTTCTTCTTCTTCTTCTTCTTCTTCTTCTTCTTCTTCTTCTTCTTCTTCTTCTTCTTCTTCTTCTTCTCCTCCTCCTCCTCCTCCTCCTCCTTCTCCTCCTTCTCCTCCTTCTCCTCCTCCTTCTTCTTCTTCTCCTCCTTCTCCTTCTCCTCTTCCTCCTCCTCCACCCTCCCCCTCCCCCTTCCCCTTCTTCTTTTTCTTCTCCTTCTTCTTCTTCTTCTTCTTCTTCTTCTTCTTCTTCTTCTTCTTCTTCTTCTTCTTCTTCTTCTTCTTCTTCTTTTTCTTCTCCTCCTTCTTCTTCTCCTCCTCCTCACTTTCTTTCCTTCCTTCCTTCTTCTTTCTTTCTTTCTTTCTTTCTTTCTTTCTTTCTTTCTTTCTTTCTTTCTTTCTTTCTTTCTTTCCTTCTTTCTTTCCTTTTTTCTGTCTTCTTTCTTCTTTCCTATCCTCTTTTTTCTTTCTTTCTCTTTCTTTCTCTCCCTCTCTTCCTTCCCTTCGCTTCCCTTCCCTTTTCTCTTTTATTCTTTTCTCTTTTTCTTTTCTTCCTGCCTTTGGATGTTGAGTAGTTTCAGCATATTTATTGTAAAGGTTATCCTTTCTCCATTGAATCGTTCTTACATCTTTGACAAAAAGTATTTCATGTTTGACAAAAAGCATGTGTGTGTGTAGCTATTTCTGGGTTCTCCATTCTATTTAATTAATCTCTGTGTCTATCCCTCTGTCAGTATTATAGTCTTGATCCCTACAGCTATATAATCAGTCTTGAAATTGGGTTAATTGATTTCTTTATTTTTATTCTTGAAAATTAAAATTTATTTTAGCTATTCTAGAGCTTTTATATATAAATATATAAATATATATAACATATAAATATATATTACATATTTATATATATTTTATATGTGTATATATATAAAAAATAATTAACTTTGGTTGGATTTTTTTTTTTTTTTGAGACAGAGTCTCACTTTATTGCCCAGACTGGAGTGCACTTGCACAATCTCAGCTCACTGCAACCTCTGCCTCCTGGGTTCAAGTGATCCACCGGCCTTGGCCTCCCAAAGTGCTGGGATTACAGGCATGAACCACTGTGTCCAGTCCTTGTTGGGATTTTGATAGAAATTGCATGAACCCTTTTTATAAGTTTGGGGAGAACTGGAATTTTTGCCTTGTTGGGTCTCCCAAATCATGAACATGTTGTCTTTGCATTTGTTTAGATATTCTGTAATTTTTTTTTTTTTTTTGGCATTGGTTTTTAGTTTTTGGTGTATAAGTCCTGGACATGTTTTGTTAGATTTATACCTCAGTATTTAATTTTTTGAATGATTATATATAGTATTGCATTTTAAATTTTAGTGTCCATGTGTTTATTGCTAGCACATAAAAATGCAATGATTTTTCTAGGTTTATATTGAATCCGGAAACCTTGCTAAATTTATTAATTTATTAATTCTAAAAGGTGTTTTGTGGGTATCTGGAAATGTTCTACATTGATCCTTATATCATCAGCAAATAGGGACTTTTATTTCTTCTTTTTCAAGTTATTTGACTTTGATTTGCTTTTTCTTGTATTATTGAGTGTCTAGAAATTTCCAGCAGTGTGTTGAATAAGAATGGTGAGGGCAGAAGTTCCTTATTGAATTTAATTCTGTTTCTCTTTCTAGTTTATTGAGTTCAAACTTCAAATTGTCTTTAATTCGTAAAGGTTCTGGCTAGTACTCTCTATTTTTCTTGTGTGTAAATTTGCACACAAGGCTGCAGATGGCAAAATGAACAAGTATGCCTTCCATTCTTACCTTCAAGTTTCTAAGAACCACATTAAACATTAGTACAAAAACACGTCTTGAGGAACACCAATTGTAAGTCCCCTTGCCCTGGCACAGACAATGCTAAGTCCTTTCTGTATAAGATCAGTTACGTAGGGGTAATAAAATCGCCAAACAAAAAACTTCCAGTGGAGCCACAAGTGATTATTTTTACCTCAATTGTTTCTACAAGTTGAGGCAGGAGAAGGAAATAGGAGCAAATTTGATAGTATAAAGCCAAGAAAAACCACAGAGTCTTATTTCTAATGACAGGCAAGTTTTTTAGGTTCCATGGAGTCTAGGAATCGTAACATAAACAGGCCGAGGCTCGGAGATTATTCACATTTTGGCTCCATCAACAACCTGGATATTGCCCGGGCAAGGATCTTTACCTCTCAAAGTCTAGCTTGACATCTTTAGTTTTAATTTAAGGGTGAAATTATCTACCTCAGAGAATTAGTCTACGAATTAAATGAGAAAAAGTATGGTCTATATATGGTGTAACTAGTCTGCCACAAAGTCAGTATTCAGCAACAATTTGGTTTTCCTTTTTCTTCCATTATTCTGCTAACCTAAAGTGCTTCACAAAACCTATGGTAGAACTAAGGAACAGAGTGGGTGGCATTTTTTTAGAAGGTGTGTGACTTCTTGTGAAGTGAAGACAGCAATGCTACGTGATGCTTCTGTAACAGCCATTAGTTCAATAGAAGGTACAAACCCACACAGCTATTGATATAAGCATATTTGTTTGAGAAATTGTATTACATTGTAAAATATGTGTACTGAACATCTTTGGAGACAGGTATTTCTTGCACAGTGCATAGCAGCTCTTTTATATGGGAAGAAACAATCTCACATAGAGAATGAGAATCCACAGAACAAGAAAAGAACCAACTTGTAACCAACTGAGCACAAACAGAAGACATCCAGTTAGACCCACAATGGGATATTTCCTAGTGACTCTAAGATTTACTCTAATGAAGAAAGATCCATAGTTTACTCCAGAACTGCACTAAAGTTATCCTTAAATAAAATCTGTAGCTGACTATTTATTGTGAGTATAACCTTATTGTTCCAAGATCTTGATAAATGACAGATACTGATAAAGAATAATTTTGTTTGCTTCATTTTCGTTTTTTTCATTTAATTTTGAAAGTTCTTATGAATTATTCTCTCTCTGTGAAGAGGGCTTGTACCCTTTTGGGTGTGCCACTGGTTACACAATTGTTTATGAGTTGGATTTATTAAAACTATTTCACACAAGAAAGACTAAAAATTATTGCAAATGTCAAAGAAGATTATTGTTTGGGTTTACCCCTGAGCAGTATCAGCCTGTCATTAAAAAAAAAAAAAAAAAGTATTCTTATTTCCTGACTGAAATTATTGCTCCCAAAACAAGGCTGACAGGATGAAAAGAAAATACATTTTTCTGGGAGGCTTAAGAGCTGATCTTTGACTCTTCCCTCTTTCAAATTTAATAACATATTTTTGAATATTCCTGATAAGGAATGATGTGGCAAATCAAGATGCTCCACCTGGCTGTTGCCCTTTTAGTTGGCAGGGACTGATGAGCTGTGTAATTACGTAAGTGTTCTCAACAATACCAGGGGTGCAGTAATGTTTTTCATCTTTTCCATTATTGTCCACTTAACTATGAAGCATACACTCATTTGGCATTCTAAGCACTTTTGATGGATTTACACTGTCAGTAGAATTTACAGATTATGCATTCCAAAAGATAAGAGGGAATAGTGTCGTAGGAAAAGTTTTTAGCACAGCTCCTCTTGCCAACATTAATTTTTTTTAGCATTAGTGTGTCTAAGTGTACAGAAGGAAGTAAACATGGATGAATGTAATCCAAATTAAATTGCTGAGGATATTATTTTCCATTTGGTTTGCTTTGGGCTTATAAGTAATAGTTCTTGATGTATACTTTGAAGTATGTCCTGATTTTTATTAGGGATGTCAAAATAATGTTCAGAAAGCTGCATCACATGCTGTTGCACATTCTCTTTGGACATACTACTTTCTTTTTTATGTTCTCCAGCAACACATGCAGAATTAAGCCAAGTGAAAAGCAATAAAATGTTGAAAAAAATGTAATATGAAATTTGAAGACCAAATATCAGAGGACTATCAATTCCTCGGACTGTGAAAATTGTATGTGGTCTAATAAGAAATAATTTGAGATTTCTCACAATCTATTTTAACTTTACTTACAAATTGGATGTACCTTATGATAGAGGATATTTAAAAAATTGAGAAAGTGTAGGTCTAAAATCAAATTGACTGAGAGATTTGTTATACAAAACATCTCCTATTCCTATTTAACTCACATGATACACATATCAAAAGAGAAGATAAATATTATTTGTACTGATTAAATTTTATATTGAAACTGAAAAAATATTTTAAAGTTTGGGATTTAAAAAGTTCAGCAGGACTTTGCATTACAAAATAATCAAATTCAGCTTTTACATCATATGCACTCTTTCATTCATGATTTATAAAAGGTGACTCTGCTATTTTAGGGGTTCGTTGAGTTTTCTAAGTAAATATTTAGAATCTCAGAAAGACAAGTCTAGCTATCTGAAAAGAAAACAGATTTTTAGAGAACAAAAGAACGTACTTATTATCAAGTCCTGAATAGTTTTTTATTCAGCTTTCATTTTGAGTAAATGCGGACTTGCTTCATGAAAATGTAGTGTGAAGTGATGTGTATCAACATCAGGTGCAGATGTGTTTCCGATGCAGAGACGTCTATTCAGATCATATGCAAGTCAGTTTCTGAAGAAAATAAATACCCAAATAAAATTAGAACACAGGCATTCTTAGCTAAGGGGTCACTGAGCAAAGATTATTAGGTAGCACACTACCTAATGTTGCTAAACTATAATCCAATATGATTTTTCTCTTTGGGGATGTAGCTGGAAATTTATTTGACACTTGAGAAGTTTCATGTGCTGGATGAGCAAAGAATTGTTTTGATTTTGTTACTTTCATGTTCACCTATTTTGAATAGAAATCTGTCTTTTTAGGCTACCATATGGCTTTCGATTTTAGAATCTCGAGATATAGTTATTTATATTTTTCCTTCATAAAAGTCCAAAGATAAAAGCCATTAAAGCATTGGCTGACAAAGATATTGACTTACAAGGAATTGTTCGGGTATATTATGCCAGTGTCTAAGTGTCCTGATAAACCTCTGGGGGTTCATGCAGATTCTCCAAAGAGCCTTGTGCAGGAGAAGTACTGGGTTAGGCGGGTGACAGAGTGGGCAGACATGTTGTGGAATCCCCTGCTTCTGTCAGGACAATTTCACTTTTATTTCTAATAATTTTCATCTTCTGTGTAGAACTTTCGTGTAAAAAAAAAAAAAAACTCCAAATAAAATTTCAGTACAGTACTACTGGCTGAATTCTCAAATTTTCATGCTTTTAAACAAGATATTGAGTAGAATTTAATTCAATGCAATCCATCAACAAATCTATTAATTTATGGTGTCTTCTTTGTGGCTCCCACTTTTCTGTGTATTTTAAATTATTCAAAGAAAGAGAAATATATGATATCTTTTATAGTTTAACAATTATTTTTAAAATGGAATGAGAAAAATAAACGACAGTAGAGTTGTTCACTGAACTCTTCTCAAGTAGAAAAAGCTATTTAGAAACAAACTCAAGGGGATAGGCATCAATAATAATAGGTCATTACTGATTTATTTTGTCTTGACTGATATGAGACAAAGAAACAGCTAAACTACTACTCTAAGAAATAGACAGGGATTTAGGGTTGGGTGAGTAGTTAGAGTAGAAGGTTAGAGAAGTAGTCAAGGTTATAATCTAGCAAAAGAAAATATAAATTTAAGAGAAAAGAAGTTGTGGGATATAAGAAACAGTTATGAGCAAAAGAGCCAGCATATTGCATTAAGTTAAAGTAAACATTGATTTATAATTTTAAAAACTATGATCTGAACTTTAAGGAACAATTAATATAATGTTTGATGTCACAGGGAGGGAATGAGAGGACAAGTCTGGAGAAACTAGTTCTCTTTTTGAAAAAAGACATGATCTTAGATTGGGTTAAAACATATTCAGTAAAAGCAGACTGAGTAGACTAAACTTAAAGAGAAAGAAAGATTATATAGCACAATTAAGACTCTTGATATAATATACATTACATACATAAGTATATATGATAACAAATACAAGTTTCTCAAAGACATGTGGAATGGTCTTTGAAAGTATTAGACTGAAGAGAAAAGAAAAGAAAGAGTCTTAAAGGAGAAAAAAATAAATGATTTTATATAAATCACATTCTCTGACAACAATGTCATAAAAAGTAATAAAACTAATAAGTTTCAAATCTGCCTCTAGCAATCTAAAAATTAAAAGTACTAATTACAAACTATTTAAAAATAAAGAAAAAAATTTAAAAAACAAATAATAAAGAAAAAAATAAAAATAAATAATAATACATGTGGCCAAATGGTTCTCAACTGACATAACTCTAAATGCTCAAAGGAAAAAAATTTAACAAACTAGAAGAACAATTAAATATACTTAAAGAAAAATTAAAAGTGAAATATTCATTAATAAATTATATTCATTAATAAATTAAAAAATAAAAACAAATTAGACTTGCTCAATAATACCTAAAATTTGTACTTTCAAAAAGATTAATAAACCAGAAAAGTAAATAGAATCATGTTTTCAAATCCAACCAAACAAGACAGTCTGTGCAAATACATGAAGATATCACAGGAACAGAAGGAATATTAAAAATGTCATCTGATTTTTTGCTGCTTGTCATAAAATCCTATAGGAAAGATAAAATAGGGAACAAACCATTTAATGTAAAGATACCAAGACTTGTGAATTTAAAAATAAGTAAATGAATCAAAATCTTTTTCTCAGCCTCTTCAGATAGCAAATGTTTCTAAAGTTAAAAAAACTGGCTCTAGTTAAGATAAAATTCAAGGCACTGAAAGGAAAACTTGGTCTAAAGATGAAGCCCTTGTTAAGACCCTAGAAAGATTTGAGATGATATCTCACAGATCCCTTCAAACAGACAAAAGACCCTGTAAGGATCTTGAGAGAATGTTTTGCACAACCTCTCTGTTAAACAGTAGGACTTCTGAGAATCTTAAAGATGTGTTCCTTCTTCAGGCTCACAAAGCTCCCAGGAAATAACAGTTTCTTTCAAAGATATTTGTGGGTTGATTAAAAACTGGCACACAAAACCTCTGAAAGTTTTTAAAAGAATAATACAAGTTTGAACTGAAAGGAACAGGGAGGGAAAAGACAAAAAGATAAAAAAGAAAAAGAAAGAGAGGTCTTTGGACTTCCTAACTTTTATGAGTAGGATGCAGGCATAAAAACCTATTCTACTGAAAATATGGGCTGAATTTTATGAAAATGAAAAGGTAATCCAGAGGTGAACCCAAAAGCCTTTATGGTAGGGCCAGGGAACCACAGTGAACAACTCCCAGGTAATAATAGGATAAGCCCTGATCAGGGAACTAATATTATGTGCCTCTGGATTTCAGAATTGCTAAAGACTATTGATTCTTGTAAGCCCAGTTGACTCTTGTGGACCTCACACTTCTCCTCTTTAAAAAAAAAAAAAATTCGTTTCAATAGCTTTTGGTGTAAAGTGGTTTTTGGTTACATGGATGAATTATATAGCGGTGAATTCTGAGATTTTAGTACACTCATCAACCAAGTTATGTCTGTTGTACTCAGTATGCGGTTTTTTATCCCACACCCTCCACTTCCCCTTTCTGAGGCTCCAGTGTCCATTATATCACTCTGTGTGTCTTTACATATTCATAGCTAAGCTCTCACTTATAAGTGAGAACGTACGGTATTGTATTTGGTTTTTCGTTCCTGAGTTACTTCATCTGGAATAATGGCCTTCAGCTCCATCTAAGTTGCTGCAAAAAGACATTATTTCATTCGTTTTTCTGGCTTAGTAACACTCCATGATGTGTATATACCACTTCTTTATCCAGTCATTCGTCGATGGGCCCTTAGGTTGGTTCCGCATCTTTGCAATTGTGAATTGGGCTGCTGTAAACATATGTACTTTCACCCTTTTTGAATGGGTGTGTGCAAAGTGGTTGTCCTACCCCTATCTCACCATTGTGTGTTGAATATTTATTTTTCTTTATTTTAAAAAATCTTTAATTGATAGAAACTATACTCATTGAGCTGAACCTAAGGAGCTATACCTGAGCCTTACCCCACACTTCAACCTGGTTATTTGACAAGATCCTGGATTTTGAGCTGATTATAATGTAATGATACTTATGGGTCTTGAGAGAAGAAATGAGTATATTTCCTACATGGAAGGCATGTAAATTGTGGCCAGAAGGTAAACTGTGGAAGATTGTATTTTCCTAAAATTGCTCCATATTTATATTTAGCTATTATATTAATCACCCATGAACTTCTTACAGAGCGACACTGATATTCTTCCCATCAAGACTGGGGAGGATGGGTCTTTATTACTTCCCCTTAAATCTGGGTGGGGACTATGGTTGAACTGACACTATTTGACTTCCATGGCCATGTCATAAAAGCATCTCCTTGAAATGCTTACTCTTACAACAGAGCCACCATAGTGTGAGGAAGCCTAGGCCACCGGGAGACAAGTGAGAAAGAATGCCCCAGTGACTAAATATGAGGGAAAATAAAGGATTACATTTTGGTGGAGAAATTTCACAAATTCTCCACCAAAGGTGTAGAACGTTTAGGGAACAAAGTCATAAAGAACCTACCATATAATATGCCTAATTATTTTGAATATATGTGAATATTATATAAACAGTTATCTGATTTCAATGTCTCAAATAGGAAAAATAAGTCAATATATACACTTGAATTTAATTATACAATGACCATTTAAACCACATAGCCCAGGAACAGAGACTCACAGTGGTTTTCAACCAAGATGAGAGAACAGAATCATTTTCCTCCCCCTCTTAAACGAGGCCTTTACTTGAATCACCTCAGTACCTTCTCCTTCTTCCAGCCTATACCCTCTATATTTTCTTAGTGCTAACACAGACCCCCCATTAAGCAGGTGATTCAGTTTGTTTCTGTGTCCTCGCCCAAATCTCATGCCAAATTGTAATCCCCTTGTGTTGGAGGAGGGGCCAGGTGTGAAGTGACTGAATAATGGGGGCAGACTCCCCCCTTGCTGTTCTGATAGTGAATGAATTCTCACAAGATCTGATGGTTTAAAAAGGGTGTCGCACTTTCTCTCTCTCTCTCTCACTCTCTCTCTCGCCACCATGCGAAGAAGGTGCTTGATTACCCTTTGTCTTTGGCCATGACTGTAAGTTTCCTGAGGCCTTTCAGTCAGGCTTCCTGTTAAGCCTGTGGAACTGTGAATCAATTAAACCTCTTTTCTTCATAAAGTACCCAGTCTTATGTAGTTCTTCATAGAAGTGTGAAAACAGACAAATAATAAATATTGATTGAAGAGATGAACAGACCTCCCTAGCACATTGACAGGTGCTCTCCTAGGTGCTAGAATTACACATTTGAATAACCAATGATTCTTGTCCACAAGGAACCTCATTTCAGCAGATTGTTGACTATCTCATTCTTTCAGAAGAATCTATTTTGGGGATTTTTGTCTTTTTCTGGATTGCCTTTTTAGCTCTTTCAACTATTTCCTCAACATTGCTTCAACAATGCATGCCAACCCCGTTTTCTTACAAAAATTTTCTTAGAAGGATAGGCAAAGATTTCTTCTAAATTAACTTTATTAAAAATATATATATAATCAACTTTAAAAAATACTCGTTTTTCTCCTTAGAATATACTCGGATTTACTGGTTGTTAAATAACTTATTTATTTTATATGTTTATACAAATAAAATTGATTTTGCAGTGTCTATTTCATTCCCACAAAAATCTCAGATCTGAAGATTTTAACTTTCTGCTAATTATGCTGTACAGATTAGTGAAATACTTTTATTTTAACCCATGCCATGTTAAAATGGTCATGAAATAGAAAATCTAAATATAAAATAGAATGCTTTATTTTCACTGCTTTCAAAGATATATTTTGAAGCAACAGTGAAATACAGTGGTTTATTTTCACATGAAGCCTGATTTAGAAAATTAGAGAGGTGAAATATTTTTGAAAAAGAATTTGTACCTTTTTACATTCTTTTTTATTTATTTATTATTTATTTATTTATTTATTTTGAGACAGAGTCTCACTCTGTCGCCCAGGTTGGAGTGCAGTGGCGCGATCTCGGCTCACTGCAAGCTCCACGTCCCAGTTTCACGCCATTTTCCCGCCTTAGCCTCCCGAGTAGCTGGGACTACTGTCGCCCGCCACCATGCCTGGCTAATTTCATTTTTTGTATTTTTAGTAGAGACAGGGTTTCACCGTCTTAGCCAGGATGGTCTCGACATCCTGATCTCGTGATCCACCCGCCTCGGCCTCCCAAAGTGCTGGGATTACAGGCATGAGCCACCATGCCCGGCCTCTTTTTTACATTCTTTAAGAATATGATATGGAAATTATATTTATAATTAATATAATTCTCTATGAATAATATTCTCAGAGTGGGCAGGCTTTAAGCACACACTTTCCCTGTGGTAAAGTACTACTGTTTTGGTTTTCACAGAAAACACAAAATAAAAAGTGTTCAATAAGTTGTTTTAAAATGTATTCCCATGTTGTACAGTGACAAAGTGGATTTATAATTTTACTAAAACAAAATAGTAGGCTGTGTTATGAATTTATCATAAGGGAGTCAACACAGTAGAGTAGCTAAGGCCCAGATGCTGGAGCCAGACTCTGTGGATTCCAGTTCTGGCTTTGCCAGGTACCAGCTGAGGATCTTGAGCAAGTTACTAAGCCTATCAGCAAATGAAATAACAACATGGCCTACCCTACAGAGTAGTAGTGATGATTAAATGAGTTCATATATGTTAAATCTTTAGACAGTATCTGGCATATTGAAAGGGATTAAGAATAGAGTCTTTCTGTGTGTAGTCATTGTAATATATTAAAGCAAAATTTCAGTACCATCCATTTGGTACACAGAAATCTCATTTTTCCAGAAGGATGCTAAGAATTTTGTACATAAGTTGTTGTTTTTCGTTTGTTTGTTTGTTTGTTTTAGACGGAGTCTCGCTCGCTCTGTCACCCAGGCCGGAGTGCAGAGGCACGATCTCAGCTCACTGCAACCTCTGCCTCCCGGGTTCAAGCAATTCTCCTGCCTCAGCCTCCCGAGTAGCTGGGACTACAGGTGCCTGCCACCATGCCTGGCTAATTTTTTTTAGTAGAGATGGGGTTTCACTCTGTTGGCCAGGCTGCTCTCAAACTCCTGACCTCAGGAGATCTGCCCACCTCAGCTTCTCAAAGTGCTGGGAATACAGGCATAAGCCACCAAGGCCTGCCCTTAAGATTTTTGTTTTTTGGTTTTGGTTTTGTTTTGTTTTTTGTTTTTGTTTTTGTTTTTTTTGAGTTTTAAGTGCCTTTCTTCAGCTCTACTTACAGCTCTATATCTCTCTCTCCGTCTCTCCAGGCATACGTGCTGTAACCTCCTTTGTATCTTTTAATTTATTATGGCTGCATATGATCAGGGGCTTTATACGTGAATATTTGTATTTATAAATGTATACATACCTACGTGTTTGTGTTACAGACCTTTTAGTCAGTAATGTTTCTCAGAAATACTTTCCTAGGCTATTAATTTTTGCTAGCTTATAGCAAAAATCTTTTTAATGGCCCTATTTTGACTATGGTTTTCTCAGCATATTCTTCGACGAATATGTGAAAATGATGAATTTTGGTTGCCACAGCCTCCAGGCATGGTGTTACTCTGACATTCTACTGTTTTCTAAGAGATAGCCTTTGGAGAAAAACAAATGTTCAATTATCCCTAGAGACATTGAAATTGCTGAAGGTACACAACTTTGCATCCTTGCTTATCTAGTTGTATGGGCCCACATGTGAAGACGGGAGAAGCCAGAGAACATTCATGGGCAGGCTTTGCTCACTCTTTGTCACGCCCTTCTCCACCGACGGTGGGAAGAGTGAAAAATGCTGAAGTTTAGGCCCCTCTTGAAAGGTGGCTGTGCTATAATTTGTGTGTGTATGTATACAAACTGACTGATTCCTCTTATTATAAATATCTGTGCATCAATGTATCAGTGTTCCTGTTTATCTCTCCTTAAGATGGAGTATAAGACTTGTGTCCAAGGTTCCAAATGTAAAGGGTCTTATTTTATGTGGTGGACACCTACTGCCTGGAATATGCAGCACCACCCTGTTTATTCTGGCAATGCTGTTTCTCCCTTTTCTATGTGATTTCCACAGAACCTTCCATGTGTTTATTCAACTTTGCTCCTGCAGCCACATTTTATTTTCGAGGGCCAATAAATCACCCAATTTTGGTCTGGAGGATCTTCCCAGCATTTATGGACCAGGTGCTAAGAAAGAGGCAGGTCAGAATCTTACTGGTAGCTGAAGCTAGAAATTGTGAAGCAGTAAAGCTATCAGAGACCCTACTTCTATTTATTTATTTATTTATTTATTTATTTATTTATTTATACAGTGATGAACTTGAACTCCTGGCCTCAAGCAATCCTTCCACCTTGGTCTTCCAAAGTGCTAGGATTGCAGGTGTAAGCCAATGCACCCAGCAAAGGCCCCATTTCAACATGCAGAGCAAGTCAGTATGCAATGAAGGGAGAGAGAGTTTACTTATGATAACACTGGTAATGTCCTGATTGCTGTAAAATTCCCAATTTCAGTGATGCATGAAGCCCTACTATATCCTTGTTCTTTGTGGCCAGATTCTTTAACTTTCCCTTGGATTCCAGTAGTCTCCCCCAAATCCTTCTTTTCTTGTTAAAGTAGCTTGAATTGGAGTCAGAGGAACAATTGTCCAGAAGCCTGTAACAATCAATTCCCACTGGAGCAGGAGATGAGGATACCCTGCTGGCAATGAGTATTTTATTTCTCTCAGTTTAATAATTTGTAATGGTTTTAATTTGCATTTATTTAACTACCAGTGAGGTTAGATTTTTTTCATAGACTTATTAGCCATTGGTATTTCTCTTTTATATATTGATATAGTTTGGATATTTGATCCCACACAAAACTCATGTTGAATTGTAATCCCTGGTGCTGGAGGTTGGGCCTCATGGGAGGTGTTTGGATCATGGGGGTGGATCCTTCAAATACTTGGTCCTGACTTTGTGATAGTAAGTTCTTGTGAGACTTGGTCATTTAAAAGTGTGTGTGGCACCTTCCCCCTCACTTTGTCTCTTGCTCCTGATCTTCCATGCGAGACACCTGTTCCCCTTTTGCCTCCTGCCATGACTGGAAGTTTAATGGGGCCTCCCCAGAAGCTGAGAAGATGCTAGTATGCTTCCTGTACAGCCTGTAGAACAGTGAACCAATTAAATGTATTTTCGTTTGAAATTATCCAGTCTCAGTCATTTCTTAATAGCAATGCAAGAACGACCAAATACATGTATGTTGGTTACAGTTTTTATTACTAATCCACATATTTCTTTAACTTGCATAGGCTTTTTACACTTTTATACATAATTTCTAATTATAAAAGCAATATTTGATCATTGTAGAGAATTTATCAAACCTGGAAAAACGTGGAGAATAAATATTAATTTTTTGTTGTATGTCCTTCCAAGTGTTTTCAGTTCCAAACCACCTCTTTAAGTGTCACAAAATTGAGGTTGCACTGTTTGCCGTGACCTGCTTTGTAGAACATTTACAGTTTTCTACACATTAGATTATATCACCTATGAACAAAGATCATTCTACTTCTTCTTTCCAATGGAAATGCCTTTCATTTCTTTTTCTTGACTAATTTCTCTGGCTAGGACTTTCGGTACTATGTTGAAGAAAAGGGATGAACATAGGCATCCTTGTTTTGTTCCTGATCTTAGAGAAAAAGCTTTCTATATTTCACCATTGAGTATGATGCCTGCAGTGGGTTTTTCATATATGACTTTTATTATGTTGATGTAGTTTCTCTCTGTATTAGTTTGCTCTGCCTGCCTTAACAGAATGTCATAAACTACGTGGCTTAACAAACAGAAACTTATTTTCTCACAGTTCTGGAGACTAGAAGTCTGAGATCAGTGTGCCAGTATGGTCAGGTTCTGGTGAGGACTCTCTTCTTAGCTTGCAGGTATTGCCATTTTACTGTGTTCTCACATAGTAGAGAGAAAAAGCAACCTCTTTGGTGCCTCTTCTTATAAAGGAACTAATCTAATCGTGAAGGCCTCATCTTCATAACACCATCTGAACCTAATTATCTCTGAAAGGCCCCATCTCCAAATGCCATCATATTGGGGATTAGGGTTCAACATATGAATTTTGGGAAACACAATTCAGGCCACAGCACCTTTTACTCCTCATTTTTTGAATTCTTTTATTATAAAAGGTTGAATTTTTCAAATGCTTTTTCCACATCAATTGAGATGATCATGTGATTTTTTTTTCTGAATTCTGTCAGTGTGGTTTGTTATATTGATTGAATTTTGTATGTAGAACCATCCTTGCATTCCAGAATAGATTCTACTTGCTCATGGTGTATAATCTTTATAACATGCTGCTAAATTTTGTTTGCTATTCTGTTGTTAAGGATTTTTGCATTAATATTCAAAAGGGTTATTGGTCTGTAGTTTTCTTTTCTTGTCATTTATTTGTCTTGTTTTTGTATCAGGGCAATACTGATATCATAGAAAGAGTTAGGAAGTGTTTTCTCCACTTTGGTTTTTTTAAAAAATTTGGGAAGAGTTGATGTTAGTTCTTTAAATTTTGGGTAGAATTAACCAATGAAGCCATAAGGTACAGAGATTTTCTTTGCTGGGAGACTTTTGATCACTAATTCAATATCCTTACTTTTTATAGGCTCTAATTTTCTATTTATTTGTATTTCAGACTTGGTTTTGTATTTCTAAGCATTTGTCCATTTCATCTAGGTTACCCAGTTTGTTGGCATACAATTATTCATTGTACTCTTGTTATGGTTTGGTTCTGTAACCTCATGAAATCTCATGTCAAACTGTAATCCTCAATTTTGGAGGTGAGGCCTGATGGGAGGAGTTTGGATCATGGAAGTGGCCCTTCATGAATGGTTTAGCACGATCTTCTTTGTGCTGTTCTCATGATAGTGTGTGAACTCTCATGAGATCTGGTCGTTTATAAGGGTGTGACACCTCCCCCCACCTCTTCCTCCTGCTTTGACCATGTAAAGTGCTGGCACACCCTTCCCTTTCCACCAAGATTGTAAGTTTCTTGAGGCCTCCCCAGAAGCAGTTTCCTCCATGCTTTCTGTACAGCCTGCAGAACCATGAGCTAATTAAACCTCTTTTTAAAGTAAATTACCCAGTCTCAGCTATTTCTTTATAGCAGTGCAAGAATGAACTAATACAACTCTAATAAATATATTTTTATTTCTGTAAAATCAGTAGTAATATCTCCACTTTCATTTATGATTTTACTAATTTGAGTTTTCTCTTTTTTTCTTAATCCAGCTAAAGTTTTGCCAAATTTCTCTTTTTAAAGAGTCAACTGCATTTGTTTCTTTGATTTTCTCTATTGTTTCTCTATTATGTTTTTCTATTGTTTTAGTTTGTATTTCTATTATTTTCTCTATTGTTTTTCTTTTCTGTATTTCATTTGTTTCTGCTGCAACCTTTACTGTTTCTTTCACTCTGGTGGCTTGAGTTTAGTTTGTACTTCTTTTTCTAGTTATTTCAGTTGTAAAGTTAGGTTGTTGATTTGAAATCTATTTTTAAAAATGTGTTTACACCTCTAAGTTTCCTTTTTAGTACTGCCTTTGCTGCATCTCATAAGTTTTGATATGATGTGTTTTTGTTTTCATTTATCTCCAAGTAGTTTCTCATTTCCATTGTCCCTGCTTCTTTTATCCATTAGTTATTAAAGTTGTGTGGTTTAATTTCCACGTTTGTGAATTTTTCAGTTTTCTATTATTCATCTTTAACTTCATTCCATTGTAATTGCAGAAAACACTTTGTATAACATCTATTTTTTAAATCGACTGAAAGACTTAATTTGTTATTTGACGTGTAGTTTATCCTAGCAAATGTCGCATGTGTACTTGAGAAAAATGTGAATTTCTCCTCAAGAAATTGGATACAATGTACTGTTATATCTGTTAGATCTAGTTGATTTATTGTGTTGTACAATCTTTCCTTGATTATCTTCAGTTAGGTTGTTCAATCCATTACAGAGAGTAGGTATTGGTACTCTCAATAGGTAGAACTTCCAGCTATTATTATAGAATTATCTCTTTCTCCCTCCAATTCTGTCAGTTTTTACTTCACATATTTTGATGGTCTGTTATTAGGCATATAAATGCTTATAACTGATACATCTTCTTGCCATATTGATCTTTTTATTATTGTATAATGTTCTTCTTTGTTTTTTTAATAACTTTTTAAATTTAGAATTTATTTTTTGTGATATTAGTATAGCTGCTCTGCCCCTTTTTTGTTACTATTTGCATAAAATATCTTTTTTAATGCTTTCACTTTCAACTTATTTGTGTCTTTGGATCAAAGTGATTCTTACATGCAGCATATAGTTGGATCATGTTTATTTATCCATTCTGCCAAGTTCTGTCTTTTGACTGAATAGTTTATTTACATTTAAAGTAATTACTGATAAGGAGGGACTTCTGTCATTGTGCTATTTGTTTGCTACATGCATTATAGCTTTTTTATTTCTCATTTCCTGCACTACTATTGTCCTCTGCACTTAGTTTTTTTCTTGTCATGAAACATTTTAATTCCCTTCTCATTTTCTTTTGTATATATTCTATAACTATTTTATTTGTGGTTACCTTAGGATTACATTTAATATGCTAAAGTTATAACTTTAATTTATACCAGCTTAATTTCAATAACATACAAAAACTCTGCTCCTTCACAGTCCTATTCCCACCCCTTCCAGTTATTGATGTCACAAAATCACATCTTTATATGTTGTTTTGAAAAACATAAACTAACAATTAGTTTTTGTTAACACATTAGTTTCTTAAATTATGTAGAAAATAAAACATGGATTTATAAATCTAAGTTATAATAATACTTAGAAACAATTAGCCCATAATAAGCTTTTAGGCTATTTGTTTCTTTAAAATTGATTAGTCTCTTAAATCATAGAGAAAAACACTCAAGAGTAAAATTACAAATCATTGTTATAATAATACTAACTTTCATGATTACCCATGTGTTTATCTCTACTTGGATCTTTAGTTTTTCACATGGCTTAGATTTATTGTCTAGTGTCCTGTCATTTCATCCCGCAAGACTTCCTTTAGCATTTTTGTAGGGCAGGTCTAAAAGTAAATCCTCTGAGTTTTGATTCATCTGGGTATGTCTTAATATCTCTCTCACTTTTGAAGGACAGTTTTGCTTGGTATGGGATTCTTGGATTACAGAAAAAAAAAAAAAGCATTGGTCCTTTAACTCCACTAGAAGTTGCTTCAGCCCTAGTGAGAGGGGTACAACAATGGCTGTCTGCCTCTGTGTGTGCACTTCCATGATCAGAAGCAGCAATCAGATTCCTGATATTTGGACGGCAAGGTCCTTATTTTTAACCCTGGCTGTCACAAATTATGTGCAAGTGCCTCGGAAACACATGGTGGATGCTAGCCATAGGGCTGGGAGGCAGAAGATGCATTGCTGCTGCTGCTACTGCTACTGCTAAAAGCTGAAATTGATTAAAACTAACCACAATTTACTGTCCAAGCCCTCCCCTGAAAGTTGCAAGGCTTCAGTAGACGCTACACTTACATCAGACAGATTCTACCAGTGCAAATAGTACATGGTCTGTAGTATTTGTTGGAAACATTTTTCTAATTTTTCAACATTTGTTAGAAGATTTTTGATATGCTTATATTATAAAATTATTTACATGCAAATTGTTTTCTTTTATCCTTTCACTGATTTTAACTTTAGAAAGTCCTTCCTCATCTTAAAATTAGTCAAATGTTCACCCACATACTTTTTCTAATTTCTACACTTCAAAAACTTTTAACGTTTCAAATCAATCTAGAGTTAATATTGACATAGAGTGTAAGGTTAAAAGCTAAACTTATTTGTTCATGCACCTAGCAAATTATCTTGCACATTTGTTTAATAATCTTTCCTTAACATAATATTCTCTTTGTGTCACGTGCATGCACACACACACACATACAGTCTCTTTTCTTTTTATTCTTGTACTTAATATTAATGTGATAATATCTTATATTCTTAATTGGTACACTTATTTCTGTTCTTTGAGTGGACAGATTAGGAAAGGAAAGTTTGGAATTATAGCTACTACTTTGGGAAGCTTAATAAATACAAGCAGTATATGAATTTTTCATTGATAGTTGACCTTGTTGTTGTCCATCAAAGACTTTTTTTTCTCTTTTTCTCACTAGTGGTCTTTCTAACCACGCCTTGTTTCTTAAAGTATATCACCCCATCTTCTCTGATATCAGTTTTACCTCTAGATTCCACCTGTCTGATGTTCTTCCTTTGTTTTCTCTTTAGTAGCTTATCTTATACATGGCTCTTAGGATTCTAACATCAGACTTATTTTTAAATTTCCTAATATATATTCTTTCCAAATGACCCCCCTGCTTAATTATTTGGTGACCAATTAAACCCACATACATTTATTTTCATCCATATCTTATTTCCCTTAATTCCAAAACCATGCATCTATTTTTCTATAAACAATTCACTTGGCTGTGCTGTAGATGCACGAAGCTAAACTTTCCAAAGATTATTTCTCATTGCTCCTCCAATGCTTTTGATATGGGAGGGTTGAAAGGGGAAGAGCATGATCCCTTTAAATGATACGGAAGTGGGGAAGGGAAGTGCTAGATAGAGAAAGGCAGGTACCGGGCTAGAGCTCCACCCCCATGGACCTAAGTGAGGACAGGCACTCCTGCTTTCCGGCCCAATTGTTGCATTTTGTAAGACCACCCTGGTTTGTCACCACTCCACTGTGGGCTTATAAAAACTGGAGGCCCTAGCGGGCAGACACACAGGTGACCAGACTTGGAGAGGAGCACATCAGTGAAGAAGAGACAAGCGGTGGATGGCGAGAGGACGTCAAGGGAGCACGCTGACGGAAAAGCACTCCAACAGATGCCAGCACGCCAGCAGGCCACTGACCTGAAGGACAAGGCGGAGTCTGGCCAAAGTAGTTGGAGGAGAGCCAGGGCAACTCCAGGGAAAAGCATTTCCCTTCTGGCTCCCCTATCAGCTGAGAGCTACTTCCACTCACTAAAACTTTGCACTCGTTCTCCAAGCCCACGTGTAATCCGATTCTTCCGGTACATGAAGGCAAGAACCTGGGATACAGAAAGTGCTCTGTCCTTGTGACAAGTAGAGGGACTAACTGAGCTGGTTAGCACAAACCATCTATAGATGGCAAACTAAAAGAGCACCCTGTAACACATGCCCACTAAAACTTCAGGAGCTGTAAACATTCACCCCTAGACACTGCCGCGGGGTCGGAGCCCCACAGCCTGCCTACCTGTATGCTCCCCTAGAGGTCTGAGCATCAAGGCACTGAAGAAGGGAGTCACACCCCCATTCCATGCCTTTGAGGGGGAAAAGGGAATTCTTCCCGTTTCACTTTCACTCTCGCAAACGTATTTCTCCTCCTGTACTCTATGTTGTCCTTGATACCCAAACAAGAAACCTAAGAATCACATTAGATTTTTTCTTTCCCCTTTGTCATCCCATCACATTTGCCAAGCCTTAATCTCCACTTCCACCTCCACTGCCTTAGTTTACATATTAATTTTTACCTGAATTTTTTCAGTAAACTCCTTACTGGTCTCCTGCCTTTACTTTCTGCCTCCTCAAATCCCCACATTGTGGAGTAGCATCAGGATAAATAAGCTTAATAGCTTCCCTTCCTGGTGCCCCAATATAATTTCACTATTATAACATCTTTCTAGAATGTCCAAAGGCAGAGCCTTGAGAAAAAAGGTTACAATCTGACCAGACAGTACTCTGCAAGAAATAATGGACAAAGAACATCCATAGTTATTATTTCTTTTTTGAGACGGAGTCTCACTCTGTTGCCCAGGCTGGAGTGCAGTGGCGCGATCTTGGCTCACTGCAAGCTCCACCTCCCGGGTTCAAGCAATTCTCCTGCCTCAGCCTCCTGAGGCGCCCGCCACAACGCCAGGCTATTTATTTTTTTATTTTTTTATTTTTTATTTTTTGTATTTTTAGTAGAGACAGCATTTCACCATGCTAGCCAGGATGGTCTCGATCTTCTGACCTCATGATCCGCCCTCCTCGGCCTCCTAAAGTGCTGGAATTACAGGGGTGAGCCACCGCGCCTGGCCTATTTCTATCTTGAAGAACAATTTGTGACTCTTACAATTTTTCAAGGGAAAAGATAAAAAATGGCGTCTAAAAATTAGTTGTGTAAATGTGATTGGAATGCATTTCAGATAATTTGATGGGAGAAGGTATATTGTAACCTGGGATGCACACTTTGATGTCCTTCCTCTCTATTGCCACAGGAAACTCTTCTTTCTTTTTGAGTAATTTTTCTAAAATGCAAATCTAATGATGCCTCTTACCTGCTTTAAAGTTCCAGTTATACATAATACCACAAGAGGCCCTAGAACCAGACTCCCTCCTCTCTCCAGTCTCATCTTCTCCAGCTCCGCCGTGCTCAGTGAACATTAGCACATTTACACCTTTTTAAGAAGTCTCTGAACGAGTCATATTATTTAAACTCTTTTTTGCTCACCTGGTCACTATTCTAGCTCTTCTTTGTTTACTTGTCTTTTAAACCCGTCTAAAGTATCTCCGTTCCTGAAATGTTCTGAATTATCCACAGGTTAGAACTAGAGTAGTGGATGAGCACAGTCAGGTTGATATTGAATACCATCTCTTAATATGAAACCTTCGTTTTCTAGTCTATGTAGTCATATATAGTCATACATCACTTAGCGACTAAGACATCTTCTGAGAAATTCATTGGTTGGTAATTTTGTTCCTGAGTGAACATCATAGAGCGTACTTCCACAAACTTTGATGGTATATCCTAGGCTGTACACACCTAGGCTATAGGGTATAGCCTGTTTCTTCTAGGCTACAAAACTGTGCAGCATGTTACTGCACTGAATACCATAGGCAATCGTAACACAATGGTAAGTATTTGCGTATCTAAACATAGAAAATGTATAGTAAAAGTACAGTTTTATAATCTATAGGATATCATTGTATATGTGGTTCATTGTTGATTGAAACGTGGTGCATGACTGTAATTAGCACTTAGTTGTACTATATAGGTCAGAAGAACCTAGGAAAAGCACAGTATTTGACAAATATTAAGTATTATAGCAATTATAGCAATTAATACATAAATTGAGAATTTTTGGTACAAATTTTAAGGTTTTTGCATTGTTACTTGGCATTTAATTCATTTTGTTTCCCTTCAAAGTTTGTGAAAAACCATAGGTTCCCAAGAAAAGCATTAACAGCATGATCTAGGAAGCAAACCCTCTTTGCTCATATGGAAACTATCTCCTGACCTCTTTATTTACTGAAACCGAATAGGGCTACATCACATCTGAGGCTGCTTTTTGTAAACTGGCTGATTTTAATCCATTTGGCTTCAGAGTATGACCTAGAGTGTTTTTATAGCTCACATTGAGAATGTTTTTACTGAATTCTTGTACAACATGAGCTATATAAGTCCTGTGAGTTCATCGAGAGGTTACCACTACCTTCATGCCATTATTTTCTTTTGTTTTTTTTGGGGGGGGTGCATATTGTGGGTGAGTTCTATACCTAAACTACAATTCTTTACACCTGCACATTTTTTAAAATTATACTTTAAGTTCTAGGGCACATGGTCACAATGTGCCGGTTTGTTACATATGTATACATGTGCTGTGTTGGTTGGACACAGAGAGCACCCTGTATCCAAGTGTTCTCATTGTTCAGTCCTATGAGTGAGAACATGGTGTACACCTGCACATTTTAAGAAATAATGCTTAGAGTAGAAGTGTTTGGGCTCTAGATTCAGACTGCTTAGGTTCAAATTCAGCTCTGCCACTTACTAGTTTTTTGACATTATACAAGTCACTTTATTTTCCAATAATCTATTTTCTATGTCCTGCTAGTGATAATAGCAGGATAGTTAGGAGGACTAAAAATTATGATTTATACTAAGTATTTACTCAGTGCAAGGGGATATCCCAGTACCAGAGGAGCCAACCAAGTGATTAGAGGGTTGGGGCTTTCAGCTCTGCTCGCTGACCTCCAAGGAGGGTAGACAGAGTGGAAGTTGAGATCTGAGGGATCTGACTTTATTGTCAGATAATTTTATTTTGAGCTACGTTCATGAAACTAGGAACTATGTCTTATTTATTTTTGCATCCCCCACATTAATAAACTTCTTAATGAAGTAGTCTATATACTTTGTCTCACTTTCCACTTACCCCTCACACAACCAGGATTTAGTATCTGTTCTCATCATCTTACTGAAATTGAAAATACTTTACTGATCTTCTGTCCATTGTTGATTGAATTAAGTTATCAGCAATTAATATTAAATTAATATTTTATTATTAAAAATAAAAATTAACTTGTCCACTTTACTAACCTTTATATAACCTTCACTAATGTACAACATTAAAGTGAGAACTCAATGACAGACTTATCTCCATTTTTTCTTGAGATCTAGACATCACCATCTAGAGGTTAATGATTGTTAAACAGTATATTGTTAATACTTTCAAGCTTCAAAACTATTCACCTTCACTTAGATATGCATTTAATTATCATTTGTCTTTTATTCAAGATGCAAGCATACATATTTCAGTTAGGGAGAACAGCTCAACCGGGATTACTTTTGGTGGATTTTCTAAAGAATTTCTCATGAAGAAAGAACACAATGATGTCTGGAGATCTGGTAAAAGTCTAAATCTACAAATACATAATTTAAACATTTTTTTTTTCTACAAGGAACTATAAAATTGCCACACACCCTTAATCCTCCCATTTATCATGCATAATATGCTGGTAACTTTCTTAAAATCTATTTTATTAAGGACAGAGTAAGTGAATAATAGCACATAATGTACTAAAAAAACAAACCAAAAAAAAGCAGGAGCATTAGGAGAAATAGCTAACGTAGATGATGGGTTGATGGGTGCAGCATACCACCATGGCACGTGTATACTTATGTAGCAAACCTGCACATTCTGCACATGTGTCCCAGAACTTAAAGTATTTTTAAAAAATTAAACAAAAAAAAACCAGTATTTTCCTTTTCCTTAGTAACTCCAACCTTGAGTAGATTTGCCCCTTTTTGCCTCTAGAGGATTATGAAGACATAGCTTTAAGATTTGGGGATTATGTGTCATTGGCTCTAGTTAGACAAGAAAGCATAAAAGGAATTGTGAGTGAGGAATATGTAACTTTTAAAGAAGTGCTTCTACTAGAGGATCCCAGCCAAGTAATGCAACCTGTAAGACCCTGGTTTGTAGGTTGCATTGGATAGAAACCCAGTGGGAAATGCTGGTGCTGAGGTTAGTGGAGGGTGGAACCTTCTCAAGACATTTTCACACCTAAATAGTTTTGCGATTGGAATCATTTCAAATGGAACAAACTGACTTGCACCTGGCTTTCGGTAAATTGTTTAATAACAACGACCTCAAATTTCAGTCTGTTCTAAATCACTAGGTCACAAATATTAATCACAATCACTGACGTAGCGGGAAGTAGTGCTCAAAAAATTATGTTCTGGGGCCAGGCCCCTGGAACCCATAATTCAGTAGATATGGGTTTGGCTTGAGTATATATTCATGTTTCACAGCTTCATGGGTATATACTCAACCCCTCTTCCAGCTATTATCTCGTCCATGTCCTTCAACTTCCTCTTTTTTTCTTGCCATAAAACAGACATCATATCTGTGTGAAAGTCTAAATAAAATCAATACAAAGAGGTTTGTCAAAAATGTATTACTTTGATTAATGTCTTGCTTTTATCACTTGTTTATGTTTATCATTATAGTTTCATTGTCAAACTCAGTGCTCTGCCGGTGATTATGTTGCTGATGGATCAGACACAAGGATGTAGAAACAGGATGCCTCGCTATTGAAAGATGAATATTAGCTGTGCCTTGGTATCAGGAATCCAGACCCAGTAACCAAAATTGACTTTTCCTGTCTCATTCTTCTTACCTAACTTTCTTACTTGACTTCCGACTGTGCTGTAACGCCATAGTTTCCAACCTCCCTTGGGACCTGCGCATCACTGGTCTGCACTTTGCCTCTGCAATGCTGATTCTCTATCTTAGGTACCACTTCCCCGTGCCAGGTCTGTAAATGTCCTAGCATCTCTCACATCCCTTCACTCTGCCTTCTGATCCACCACCTTCTTCATTCTCTTCCATTTTGATTTAAATTTCTTGATGAAGTAGTCTATATACTTTCTCTCACTTTCTACGTACTCTTTATACAACCAAAATTTACTATCTGTTCCTATGTTCCTACTGAAGTTTTTCTCTCAGAAATCAGTAAAATATCCTAAATACAATTAGTAGTTAACTCATTATTAAATAGTTAGTGGGTACATTCATCTGTGGCCAAATTGTGAGCTTTGTTCATGAAACCAGGAACTGTGTCTTATTTACTTTTGCATCCAACACACCAAGAACAGTGCCTAGTACATAATAATCACTCAATAAATATTTACTAAATACATTACTCAAACTCTTTGATAAATAAACATTTCTGACACTCTAGTGGGGAAAAAAAAGCAAAACTGAAATGATCTTTTTAAATCTTCAGCAAATCCTGTGGAATAAGTACCCTTATCTGTGTTAGAAAATAAAGAAACTTATTAAGAGTAAATTAATCTGTCTCGAGTACATTTGTCCAGGCACTGCACCGTGAGATCACACATCTTGTCTCATTTACCCTCTCAGCAATCAGGGGTATCCAGCATTAGGATTGTCATCTTTATAGATTAGAAACCTGAGACTCAGAGCTTAAGTCACATGCTCAGTATCACATCAGTTGTGAGCAGCAGCAGTAGGATTAGAACCTGTATCTCACTGATTCTAAAGTTGATGTCCTTTCCACTTTAGTTTTCAAGCATATTTGATGTGGCCTCAGAGGCCTTCAAGCTTGAGCATCGGTACTCTTGGGGTCGCCCACAGACTTTCCAAGGGGTTCATTGGTATGTTTTCAGGACCTGTTTCTGGTTACGGGTGTAATGTGGATTCTGCTTGTTGCATCAACTTTCACACCTACTATTAGAGGAAGGAGAAAAACCAAGTGTCTTTTCTACTCTCACACACCACTCAACACAGCACTTCTGACATGTTCTTTTTTTCCCCTATGCCAAGCAAATCTCCAGCAGACACCTACTGGGTGTACTATAATTTAACTAGATTTTGACACACTCTACCTAGAAATAAAGTCAGATCCCTCAGGTTGAGGGCTTAGTCCCACAAGACTGCCCCCACTTCAGATGCCAGTTGCAAGCCCCACGTTGTGACCTGTGCTTCTGACTGGCCAGCTATAAATCAGGGTTCCCATGACCCTCTCCTCAGATTCAATTAATTGGCTACAACAGCTCACAGAACTCAGGGAAACACTTTACTAATATTTATCCAGGGGCAGAGGCCACACATATATTCCTTATTACATTACAATACACAATATCATATCTACCATTCTTCCATTTTAAAAAGGAAGACATCCTAACCTTTAACCTTTCTGTGGAGCATTGTCTTAGAGAATATATATATTTTTAAGCAGCTTTATGGTGACAAAGAGAGTTTTCAAAATATTCGTTTCTGGAAAGCATCATTTAGCCAAGGTGCCCATCTGTGTCTGATATATTTTTCATGAAAGAAGAACTAAAAACTTTCACATTAGATTCTGATGAATTCGTGTTAAGCCTGTAAGTACAAGAAAAAAAAATCTAACTTAATAACCTATAAAAGTTGACATTTATAGTGTAAAATAATATACTACATTTTTCTTTCTTTTTTTTTTTTTTTTTTTTTTTGAGACAGAGTCTTGCTCTGTCTCCAGGCTGGAGTGCAGTGGTGCGATCTCAGCTCACTGCAATCTCCACCTCCTGGATTCAAACAATTTCACTGCCTCAGCTCCCGAGTAGCTGGGGCTACAGGCCCAGCTAATTTTTTGTATTTTGTAGTAGAGATGGGGTTTCACCATGTTGGCCAGGACGGTCCCGATCTCCTGATCTTGTGATCCGCCCGCCTCGGCCTCCCAAAGTGCTGGGATTACTGGCATGAGCCACTGCACCCCATCTCTTAATCATCTTTCTTAATATGGGCAAAAGCCTTCTGTTCACAGTGACGCCTCACTACTTTCCTCTTTATTTATTAATATAACACAACAATGATGACTAATATGCTTTTGGTAAATTACTCTCAGACGTGGCCAAACACTTTCTCCTTTTTTGCTATTAATTTTTATGCAGTCCTGGCCGGGTGCGGTGGCTCATGCCTGTCATCCCCACACTTTGGGATGCCAAGGCAGGAGGATTACCCGAGGTCAAGAGTTTGAGACCAGACTGGACAACATGGTGAAAACCTCATCTCTACTAAAAATACCAAAAATTAGCTGTGGCAGGCACCTGTAATCACAGCTACTCAGGAGGCTGAGGCCGGAGAATCATTAGAACCCAGGAGGCGGAGGTTGCAGTGAGCTGAGATTATGCCACTGCACTCCAGCTTGGATGACAGAGTGGAACTCCGTCTCAGAAAAAAAAAAAAAAAAAAAAAAAAAAATTAGGCAGTCCTGACTCATTTTAGCAACAAGTACTATTTATTCCTGAGTGTATTAACCAGTTGGAAAAAAGCTCTATCTATACCATTTAATAATGTTTTCCTCGTAAAATTATACTTTTAGGTGTGGTAACTATCAACATTTGGATTATACTTATATTGTTTTAGTCAACTGTGTACAAATGATATTTAAAATAATAACTCAAGTCTGAAGAAATTATTTTAACTCTTAGAGCCTGAAGGCATGGAAAATTAAACATAAAACATTAAAAATATGTAAGTGTTTTTATTATAGCACATTATGTCAGAGTGATTTCAAGCACAAAGATACATTACGGTAGGCTACAATTTTGTGGGGGAGAGTGCAATGGAAATAGGAGTTCAAGTGGAGAAAAGGAAGAGGTTAAATAGTAACTTAAAAATTGTTCATGTATTTTTAAAATAAATAGTGATTGGTATTAAAACACTGTTATGAAGAAGTTCCACTGGATAAATTAAAAGTGATGAGAGAGTTTTATTTTAAAATGTCTATATTTAAACTATAGCAGAAATGACAGCATTTGTAACTATTTAAGCTTTGGAAAAATACAGATGTTAACTTATGAATGTGTCAGTGAGTAGAAGCTTTTCAGAATTCTTTTAGGAGCTATAGGAGCCAAAATTTTAAAGACAACTTTGTAAAAGTGTTGGGATAGGGTGAGGAGTGCCCTGAATATACACAGAAAACTTCGAAGTTTCTGGCAGCTCCTACCCTCCCTGAGGACTCATTAATCCTGTGGCTTTGGGCAAGTTACCTAACTCCTTCAGGTCTCTCCTCATCTACAAAGTAGGAGTAACAACACCCATGTTGGAAGAAGAAAGCAATTAATCTACGTAATGCAATTAGCCCAACCCTGGCCCACAGAAACCTCCCAATAAATAACCACTGTTGGGCCAGTATTTTTATTTTTAATATTGTTATTGTTCTGTTTTAGTGACCAGCCTCTGATGGCCCTAATTTGAATTTACTGTGAATTTGCTAGCACTTTGGAAGGGCAGATTTGTGTCAGCCCTCAGCATCAAAATTTCTTTCACTTAATGGGCACAAATTTTCACATTTTGCTTAAGTGTGACTCTGTTTCTTGTTTAAATTTTTTTCTGGCCTTTCCTGTGAAGCGCCTCTCCAGTGCTTTTTCTTCCCCTCCCCAAACATTGGTCCTAGCCTCACTCAGAGATTTCTCTCCTTACTTTTATCTAGAACTGCTGGTCTCAGCATGAACTCCTCTACCTTGCTGTCTCTGGAATTCATACTTCCTCCAATTCTTTGCACCCCCAATCCTTCCCTCCAGTGCAATTTAGCCTTCTTCCCAACTTTCTCCTGGGACCAGTAAAGCCTCTACTCCATTTTGAGCAAACTCCTAATTCTTATGAAAAAAAACTCTACACAAAATTATTTTGAAATGAGATGCTATGCATATTCTATTTTAATTTGTTAAAATGTTAAAATTCTCAAAAGGAAATGCTGATAAACAGGCTGAGTTATAGGGCAGTTTCTCAACAAAATGCATTATGTCAGTAAAACAGCAGGAAACCAAAAAAGCTATTGTGCACCATATTAACTTTAGGTGCTTTATTTCAGACCTAAACCTTATACTCTGTCATGTAGCAACACAAGTATGTCCAGAAATATGTTAATGAGTTGGTTCAGGAGTTGAATTTCTGAGATAAAAGAGAAAATACAACAACATACTTCTTTTAAAGTTTTATTAAGAATTTGTCTAAAATAAATTTATACCATTTTATTAAGTCCACAAGAACAGTTCCAAAATGTTAGAAAAGCAGAGGAAATGGTTATACCAGAAACACGGGATAAGAGTTTTCTCCATGAAACATACATTTAGAGGTATCTTCCTTCCAGTTAGTAATTTGGTGCACCAAACCTTCCTCTCCAGCTCTAATCCATTTCAAAAATATTATTTAGTATTTGAGATACAAACAAATACACATGATCTACATGTAAGTTATACAACATAATAATAATAAAACACTTGTGAATCGACCTCCCAACTTTTCCTACTTTTACACCTCATTTCCTGCCACACTCCATTTATTTGAGTCACAAATGATTTGTGCAGCTTCATTCAAATGCTTCTACTCACACTGTTTTTTGTTTTTTGTTTTTTTGTTTGTTTTTGGTCTCTTCTATTTCTTGTTCTTTATCCATTTAAATGTATCCCATTCATCAAAGACCACATCAAATTCTAGCTTTTCCATTACAACCACAGCCCATACCACACTCGCTCAGAGCAGTTGTCCCTCTTCTTAGCAAATGTAACACGTGTCTGCACCATTTACCGTCCACTGTCCTTTCTAAAGGAATAACTCATCTCAGGTCATCATCAAGTGCTTTCTGTTCATTTGTTCAGCAACTCATAGAGCACCCACCAGGTGTCGGCGGCACCAGTCTAGGCAGTGGGGCAAGAGCTGGACCACGTTCCGTATAGCCATCATCTCAAACACTTTCCACAGTGAACCTTGTGGAAAGACTAAACAAATTGCTTAATGTCACCTGGTATAACTAAATGGAGAAGCTGAGACTGGCTTCAGAGCCCAGGTACTCCTAATGCTTCCGTCCCACTGTCAGACTCTTCCCCAGCGCAGTGACCACACTGACTGAATAGAGAGTCAGGCTTAGTGCACACAGCAGTCTCTTCGTCTGGAGATTACTCCTTAGCCTCCTGTTTTAAAATATTTAAAATTATTATTTTTATAATTTTTATAATTAAATATTACTGTCAGAATTATTTTAAATCCTTCCTTTCTCTGTCCAGTCAATACTTTTCTTTCCATTTTGCTAATTTCAGTCTTTTGTTGACTGACAGTTTTAAAATTCTCACATTTTCTTTGATTTCTCTGGTCTAAATGGCTGCACTTTATAGACTCAGAGGCATTTAGTGTATTTTAATGAAAAAGAGAATGACCTTTTAATCCCTATTGCCTTTTCCAAATTATTTACAGATTTCAGTTACTAACTGAAATAGGGAGCCTTCATTCAAATATGAATAAATAATTGACATATTATTGATTCAACCATTTCATGTTTTCTTCTTGGCTCTTTCTACTTCTCAGTGGTTCAATGTCCTTTCTCTTATGTCCAGGTAATATCAGCCTTACTAGTCTTGGCAGAATGTCTGTCCCAAGAGGAAAAGTAGTCTCCACAGACATTTGCTAAAATTCACCTACTCTGAGCTCTGATCCCAAGAATACTGGCCTTTCCATGCTGAAATAATGGTAGGTACTGGAGGGTTTATGCATTTTCTCTTTGAGAGACACCTGTGTATTTAAAAATACTTGTTCAATTAATAGTCTAATCTGATTATAAGAATAATACATGTTAACCCAGAAAAGTTTGGGAAATTTTGGAAATACAATTTTCTTCCTTCTTTTTTGTTTATTTTATTTTTACACAATTGGAGTCATATTGTTTACATAGTGTTGAACTTCAATATTTTCTACTTGACGTTTTTAGTGAGAGTGTCAAAAGGATATGAAAGGAGAAATCTGGTAGGAAAACAGTAAGTGTGGCCATGTAAAATTAAAAACCTTTGAATAGTAAAAACGTGATCAATACATAAAAAGACAGTAAACATCAGAAAACATCTTAAATATATGATAGATAAAGAAACTGTAACCCAAATATACGAAGAGTTCCCACAAAGGAGGTGAATAACCTAATTAAAAATCAGCAAAGAACATGAACAATCAATTCATAATAAAATACATCCTAACAACATTACATAGTTTCACTCTTTTAAATCTTAAAAACTATGTGTTATTATTTAATGTGTAATTCTTTAATTATGGTGCTAGAGAATTTAATATAGCCTTCACAAAGAGTTGCAGTAATAATTGTACTTTCAGAATAAATGCAAAGAAACTCTTTGTTGGTGATAACCTTTCAGTTATGCCACAGGAGCAGCTAACTGGTCTGTAAGTTTCTTGATACCAGAGGCCATTTTTAAAAAAAGTCTTTATGTCTTCAGCATCTCATTTATAGATTGAAGATACTATATGTCTAGTACATATTTTGGAAAGATAATGCAGAAACCTGGTGTCATCTTGGCTTTCAGAATCTCTTTTCTTTAGTATTCTACACACTGAATTATGCATTTTATTAAACTAATTGGTGATGATGTTACCATGGAAATAGTTTCTGTTTTATTCTTTACTCAAAGGAATTTCATATTTCAACTTTAGTGCAGGAGGCATGGGGGTGTGATCAGCAATCTGTGGAAGTAGTGCATGATGTTGCTTAAGGTTTATCCCATCAGATTTGTTGTTAACTCATTATGAGTGACCCGTAAGAAGACACTTAAGAATACAGCAGTTATGAAATAAGGCAGAATAAGGAAAGAAGAATGGAAAGAGAAAGAAATGAAAAATCAATTCAAAACTGGCGAAAAATTAAGCAAACTAAGCATAAAGCAGGAATCACAGATGAGGAATAATAACTAATGAATTGTACAGTCTTGGCATCTTTTCTGCTTTATAGACTCATTCAGCAGGTTCATGCCTCTGTGGGCCCAAGAGCCTGGGATCACAGCTGTTCTTAGAAGCCATATGGCTGGGAGCTGGGAAAGTACCCAAAATATGACACATTGGCTGACATGCTGTTGTCTCTATGTCAAAGGCGACAGTTTTCAGTAAGGTACTATCTCTGTGTTGCTGCGGTGTTCCAGGGAAATTTGTGATTAGATTTTATGATGATTTGGAAAACAAGGTATAACTCTCACCTTTTAAAGTATGAGCTGAGGCCGGGTGGGGTGGCTCAGCCTGTACTCCCAGCACTTTGAGAGGCTGAGGTGGGTGGATCAGTTGAGGCCAGGAGCTCGGGACTAGCCTGACCAACATGGCAGAAACCCGGTCTCTACTAAAAACACAAAAATTAGCCGGGTGTGGTGGCGGGCGCCTGTAACCCCAGCTACTCGAGAGACCGAGGCATGAGAACCGCTTGAACCCTGGAGGAAGAGGCTGCAGTGAGCGAGATAGCGCCACTGTACTCCAGCCTGGGCGACAGAGGAAGACTCCGTCAAAAAAAAAAAAAAAAAGTATGAGCTGAGTATAGTGACTTCAACTTCCTTTCAGAACAGTATAAAAGGAGAAGCAAGAGTATGTTTACACTGGAGAAATTTGACAAACTCTACCTCCAGCTTAATGTCAACAGTGGTAAGTCATGTTGATAGTATATATCTTTGATATGATGTAATGAAAACGTAATTTTACCTCTGTGTTCTTCCTCCTAAAAATTCATGATCTCAGTCTAGCCATGGGAAAAACATCAAACAAATCTTAATTGAGAAGACTGTTACAAAATACCCCACCAGAATTCCTCAAAACTGTCAAGGTCATCAAAAACTAAGAAAGTCTGAAAAACTGTCACAGCGAAGAGGAGTCTGAGGAGACATGTTAACAAAATGTAATGTCCTGACTTGGATGAGATCCTGGAACAGAAAATAAGACATTAGGTAAAAACTAAGGAAACATGAATAAAACATGATCTTCACTTAGTAACAGTGATATTTTTTATTTATTTATTTATTTTGAGATGGACTTTCACTCTGTCGCCCAGGCTGGAGTGCAATCGCAGGATCTTGGCTCACTGCAAGCTCCGCCTCCCAGGTTCAAGCGATTCTCCTGCCTCAGCCACCCGAGTAGCTGGAATTATAGATGCCTGCCACCATGCCTGGCTAATTTTTCTATTTTTGGTAGAGAAGGGGTTTCACCATGTTGACCAGGCTGGTCTTGACCTCAGGTGATCCGCCTGCCTTGGCCTCCCACAGTTCTGGGATTACAGGCATGAGCTATCACGCCTGGCCAATAATATTTAATAATAATAATAATAATAATAATAATGAAAGGAAAGGCATATAGATTATGTAAAATGTCAGAGAAGTTTTGTGGTGGAGAGAATGGAAATGGAGTTCTCGTTGAGTGCGCTGTCTGTCTTGTATTGTGGTTTGTTTTTCCCAAAACACATTTCTGCTACCTGGAAACAGGAGCAGAAGAAGCAGATAGTGGATTTCCCACCACTGAGGATTGACAACCTGGTTGCTGAAAATGGGGACTAATTGGAACACGAGGTCAAAAATCAAATTTTGAAAAAAATGTTAAAAAAAAGTTGTACACAAAAAAATCAAACTTGAGCTCACTCCTGTAAAATGAAAATTGCTAGCAGTTGCACAGATGTACATTTTCTGTTATTTAATATTATCTGATTCTAATTTCTTTACTTATCAAGAAAAACATCTTTACACTTCATAAATGTTGTCTGTCAGTTGTATACTTGTTTTTTCTAGAAAAATAATAATTTCTGATATACAATTCTGAAAGGCCACACAAACTTTACCTAAACTAGTAATATATAAAATAAATAAAGTACAATAGGAGTCTATTTTTCTCAGGGTAAGTTTTCTGCTAATAAATATTAGTCCAAGTTTAATCAACTTTTTTTTTTTAAAGAAACTTCTCATACATATTATTTTTCACACTGTGCCTGTAGGTGTACTGAAACTACTCTCTCATGAAAACTTGCAAAGCTTTCTTTTTCATACAGCAATGTTATGTGGAGGAACCATTAATCAGACCACTGTTGATTTAGTTGCAAGCCCTGGGACGCAATGTAATTCATCACTACAAGCCTGTGCTGTGGTCCCCTTTCCTGTTGTTTCCTGAATGTTTCCTTGCCTGTTGACAGCACAGTGATTGATTTTTACTTTCTCTAGTATAAAAAAAGTAGACACATGTTATTATTGTTTATGCTTCGGCATTTTACAGATAATATTAAAAATGAACATAAAGCTAACAAAAATTTGGGACATATTGCTCTGTTAAAAATGCTAAAAATCAGAATGATAATTTGTGATCCAAATCATGAATATATTTTATAATACTTCTTGAAATTAAAATGATTGATTAGAAAGCAAAATCACCATTTCTATACTTTGAGTATACGTGTATGTTTAACAGAAGAAACACAGGATCCAGATTTTCCCTGTTGGTTGTACTAATTGATAATCTAGTAGCATATATATATAGCTGTGGTTAATTTTATGTTATGGCCTTTTTTAAAATTTGGTAAGATCTCTTATTGGGACTAAAGACAAAATAATATGATTTGATCAAATTACTTAAAACATGTAATAAATAATTTTAAATTTTTGAATTAAAATAATGACAAAAGCAGTTTAAGTAGACTTTTTAATGTAATCATATAATAAGTTAGAAAATGCATAGTGGTGTTTTATAGACAATAGAAAGTACAAACATGAAGCTAACAAAATACAGAAATAATTGCTTTGTTCACCATGTTAATTAATATGCATGTTAATACGCCATGAAAACATAGACCTCTAAGATCTCTATGACTAGAAGGAAACCCTGAGCTCAGCCACTGCATGTAGGGCTTGAAATATGGCCATCTAATTTTTGCTGAAACTCTTCAAAAAGAGTTGAAAAGGTTGGTCAGGTGCTTACCAAGAGTTTTTTCATCTTAAGACAACATGATAGGTAGAAATTTCTTTGTTATATTGAATCAAAATCTGTCTTCTTGCAGTTCTCAGGTTTTTCTGGTTCCATCTAAAGAGGCTAAATTCCACAGGCACAAGATAGTGCTTTGAGGATCATATGGACTAATCTGTAAATTGCTGGGTATTAGTTTCTGTTTTCTTTCTTGAAACATAGATTTGATTACATCATTCACCAATTCAAACATTTCCAATGACTGTCCCATTACCTACAGAATGAAGTCCAACTCCTTTGATTTCCATAGCAGCTGATAGTGATCAATATCTACCTAAAACATCCACATTTGTTTTTAATGCTATCTTACCTGAGGCATTTATCTTTCTCTCTTGTATACTATTTACATATATGTCAGTTTCTTCTCATTCTGCTGTGAAACCTTTGAGTGCAGTATCTCTGCTTGATATAGTTTTGTACTCCTACATTTCAATCTTATATTATATATTGCCACTATTTAATAATTAAAGAATAAATCATGGCCTCAAAAATGGACATGCTCCAGATGGCTTTGATCAGAACAGAGCACAGTAGAACCAACCCTTCTCTTGTCCTTGACACTAGACTTCTATTAATGCAGATTAAAATAGTCTTTACGATTTTAGCAGCTAAGTCATGCTGCAAGTTCATTCTGACCTTGCAGTCAACTCTAACTGCTAAGCCCTTTCACATGAGTTACTGTTAATCCTGTACGTGTGAGGTTAATCTTTTTTTAACAGAAATGTAGAACTTCACGTTTCTAGCTCTCAAGGTTCTTCTTGTTTGTTCTGGCCCATGCTGTTGGCCTGTTGAGAATATTTTGAGTCCTGATTTCAACATCTCTTTTATTAGCTCTCCTTTCTATTCTCGTGTCATCTAAAACTTCCTGTCTTCTCTGTCTTTATCCAAATATTAACTAAATGCTGAACACTTGCCTGACCAAGGGTAGAGGCATAGAGATGATAGCAGAGAGGGACATCCTTCCAGATGGCAGACTCCAGTAATCAATACTTGTTTGGTACCATCGGACAAATCAGATATGACAACACCTAATTATTATCACCAGGTTCAGTCATTTTTCATTTTTTCACTAAATATCAGGAAAGATTTCATTAAATGTCTTGCAGATGTCATAGTGCACTGCAAAATAAGTTATAGGCCAGCGCGGTGGGCCACGCCTGTAATCCCAGCACTTTGGGTGGCCGAGGCTGGATCACTTGAGGTCAGGAATTTGAGACCAGCCTGACCAACATGGTGAAAACCCTGTCTCTACTAAAAATACAAAAATCAGCTGGACGTGGTGGTGGGTACCTGTAATCCCAGCTACTGAGGAAACTGAGGCAGGACAATTGCTTAAATCTGGGAGGCAGAGGTTGCAGTGAGCTGAGATTGTACCATTGCACTCTAGCCATGGTGACAAGAGCGAAACTCCATCTCTAAAAATAAAAAATAAAAAAAAAATTTTTGAATACCTATTTATTAAATGTTTTGAAATATTATATTGATTAAACACATGTTGACTTCTAAGCACTCCATTAGACATAGCATAGAAATTTACTTTTGTAAATTTTGTAATACTATCAGTTCTAATTATCTTTATCCTGATTTTAAAGATGTGAAAACAGAGCCTTGAAGTGGTAAAATATTTTCTGAGATTTCACATCTAGCAAGTGTCAGGACTAGGCTTCCAGCATAAGGTCCAGTTAACATAAGGCCAAGTCTATCCTCCACTCTTCTCTTTGTCCATTTCCCACATCCAATCCACAGCCAGTTCTACCAAATCCACCTCCAAAATCTATACCCTAAACACAAACTCTCATTTCATCTCCACATTAGTATTATAGTCCTAGGGGCCATCATCTCTTCCCTGGACCCTGCCATAGCTTCCCATCTGTTCTCTCTGTGTCCAATTTTTACTCTTTATAGTCAATTATCGACAGAACAACCAAAATGCTCTTTTAAAATCTTAAATCAGATTGTATTATTCCTCCACTTAAACACTCTTCAGTGGCCTCCCATAGTAATAGTATAAATTTTAAACACATTTTTTATGGACTATGTTTCCCTGAAAAAATTTGTCCTATATTTATCCCTGCAACTCCTCTCCTATCTTACTTTCCCTTTCTCACATAGTTTTAGCCACACTGGGTTTCTTGAAGTTCCTTGGATATCACCAAGCTTACTTCTTTTTCCTGGATGATTGTAGTGTATCATTGTGCAACTGGTTCTACCTTATATTACAGTCTCATCTCAAATCATCCTTCTTCGGAGAAGACTTCTCTCATTTTCCAATCTGATACTGCCTCCTCCCAGTTGCTCCTTTTACTTTGGTCTGTCTTATTTTATTCACGTCTCATGTATTTACTTAAAATTATTGTTTTTATTGATATCTTTTTTATAAAAACCTTTTATCCTCTTGAATGCCTCTTGAGAGCAAAGATTTCTAATATTGTTTACATTGCTGTATTAGCAAAACCAAGGCTCTTGAAAAACACTAATTAAATCAATGAAATAATTAGTTTCCTAATAAACAAAATTAAGTATTTCTTATAACACATCAAGCATTCACTTAAATCTTAGCCATGTATATAGTAACTTAGTTGTGGGTTTTTTTTTTTTTTTTTTTTTTTTTTTTTTTTTTTTTAGGGAGAAAAAATAGGCAGGGTAGAATTTTTTAAAAAAAGGAGAGCACATTTTATATCAATGACTCAGGAGTACAAATGAAAATAAAACCATATTATGAAGGAGTGTACTTTCACACATTCTGACAATATTTTTCAGTTTCAAGATGTATCATTTCTAGCACACAAGTTAGGAGAAACTAATGCAATTGGCAGTGATGAGTAGGAGTGGAATGTAGGCAGAAGAGTTGGGGGATGTTGCGTTATTTCTCATAAGCCAACACTTAAAATGTTTCTTCAATAAATCATGAAAACTGACCCATAAAGCTGAGGTTGCATAATAACTTAGGCATTAATATTGGTGACAACAGCTCTCAAGTGATTTTATATTATGCTAATTTAAAAAAACAACAGAATCATATTCTCTAACTCTAGAAATTAAGGAGAAAATTGTTTTTATTATACATGTAAAAGGCTTAAATAAATGTTAATATGCATAAATCTTAGACATAAATATAACAAAAGGATTTGTTAAGCTGCCATATATTACTCAACATACTTATATCTAAGAATTTATTTGATAAAATAATTTTATTTTTGTTAGAATAATTTTAGTAGAAGATATGAACATTTTTTAAAACATGTATTTCATTGTTCAATACATACCATATACTGTATAAGTTTGCCTCCCAACTGTCATTCAGGCCATCTTTTCTGGAATATCCTTCCGCTTTTGGCAAAATAGTGTGAATACCTCAAGGTCCATTTCAAATGTCTCTTTCTCCATGATTTCTCTTATTCCCCTCCCAGCATGTACATGGCATCAGAATTAGCTGTTTCCTCTGATAGTTCCAAAGTCCTTTTCTGTACCTCTACTTTAATACTTCCACTTCCTTTCCATTCTGTGAGAAGAAGATGGCAAATACCCCCTCATTCCGCTGATATTGTACTCTCCAAGACCTCCAGCAGTTGCTAGAACATAGTAGATTTTCCAAATCCATTCCTTCCTATCTCCTTTCCTCCCTTCCTACTTCCCTTCCTCCATTTCTTCCTTCCTTCATATATTTATTCAACAAACAATTATCAAGTGCTGATTGTTTACTAGGCAATATTTTTTAAAACAGTTGTGATTAAGAGAAGCCCTCCTACATTCTAGTGAGGGGGAGAATCAAAATGTAAAAATAAGTTAACATTGATAAATGCTGAGCATATATGTATATATATGTACACACACACACACACACACATATGTAAATTTAAAAGAAATTCTTCAAAGGGAGTGAAACAGAATGAGAGGGACTCCTTTATTTTAGGGTTAGGAGAAGACTATCTTGGGAGGTATCATCTAAGCTTAGGCCTGAATGGAAAAAAGAAACCAATTGTGATACCATCCTGGGGAAAACTATGTCAGTCGAAGGACTAGTGAGTGAGAAGCCCTAATGGAAGAAAAAACCTGACTTGACTTGTTTTAGGGACCAAAAAAAAAACTGGAGGATTTCTGTTGATGTCAGTCAATGTCAATTTTTTAAGCAATGAGTATTTGCAGGCATATAGAAACAGAGTGGTTTGTCTGGGACCCAGACAAGAAAGTATCTTGTTTCTCTGGTGAATAGACCTGAAAAAGGAAGCTTAATGTTGTTTCCCCTTACCGAAGTAGATAAAGATTAACTATTAATAAAATAGAAGCTTTTTCTTTATGCATCATAAATAATTGAGACCAAAACAAAACAAAAACCTGCATGCCCCCTTGAAATAGACATGTGGTAAATATGATGGTAATCCCTTTAATATCTCACCTCGGATACCTGAGCCAGATTTTATTGGTGCCACCTGCAAAGTCCATTGATGGTATTTCATCAATGCTGTTTTTTTTTTCTTTTTTCTTTTTTTGGAGACGGAGTCTCACTCTGTCGCCCAGGCTGGAGTGCAATGGTGCAATCTCGACTTACTGCAACCTCTGCCTCCCAGGTTCACGCCATTCTCCTGCCTCAGCCTCCCGAGTAGCTGGGACTACAGGCGCCTGCCACCATGCCTGGCTAATTTCTTGTATTTTTAGTAGAGACGGGGTTTCACCGTGTTAGCTAGGAAGGTCTCGATCTCCTGACCTCGTGATCCGTCCGCCTTGGCCTCCCAAAGTGCTGGGATTACAGGCATGAGCCACCGCGCCCGGCCTCATCAATGCTATTTTTTAAAACTCTCCTGTACCCAGTTAGGGGTAAGCTATTCTGCTATGCCTGCTCTGAAAGCATCCCTGAGTATCTATGAGATGGTTTTCTGTGTCTCTGTGGTCCAGAAGTTGTGTTCTTCAAAGATATAAAGGAATTCCTAATGTAACTACTAGTCCATGTCTCCTAACATATGAAAAGAAAAACAGCCACATTTATTTAGCATGAAGAGGTTATGGGAATTTTCAGAACAATGGCCTTTTCAAAGGTTATGAAAGTGAAGCTCAGAGATGCTAACTTTGTCCAGATAAGCTTTTCTCAATCTCAGCACTATTGCCATTTGGGGCAGAATGATTCTTTGTTGCGGAGGCTGTCCTGTGAACTGTAGGATGTTTAGCCCCTTCCCTGCCCTGTAACCATGAGATACCCATAACACATCCCTTTCCTACTTGTGACAAACAAAAATGTGCCAGTCATTGTCAAATGTCTTGGTGGGAATTGGGGGTGGCTAAATTGCATCCCCTTGAGAAACACTGGTCTAGAAACTGATAGAGCTTCAGCCAAAATGATCTTTTAGCTATTTTACTAAGTAAGAATAAAAACTATTTCCTCATGGTGAAAGCAAATACATTTTATGCACTTAAGCATACAGATACTAGATATTTCTTAAAAACACTCCAGTGATGCAGATCTCTAAGAATATCGTTTGGCATCATGCAATAGCCCAAAGGCTGATACATTATAGCTTTGCTGGAGTCCTGGATCCAAATATATGTGTCTGTTGACTAAACAAATAATAGAATGGCATCTTTAAAATAATTTTAAAAACGTTGTACACTCAGTTCAATGACAAGTTTGATTATCCCCAAGAATTAAAATATATATATACACATACATATGTATATATTATTTTTTCTGTCTGTAGTGAAGTAGAAAATGAAAGAATCACCAGAGAAAATGCAATGACTGGACCATTCAGCTCAGCCGAAATAAACACTTTTATATCCTCTCCTTTTCTAAAGCAAACACAACTCAACCCAAAGTTTATCTTTTCTTCATTTGGAATTCTATTGTGGTACTCACATCATACAGAGAAAGTGAAATGTTAGTGAACAAGCATGCCTCAGTAGGGGAAACATAAGGCATTTATTACAAACGAATTCCAAATAATTGGTGGAGGAGATCATGAAATGTTCAGAGAGAAAAAAAAAAGGGCTGAATTTCAAACAGAAGGGGGTCTGAGCCATTAATGGGTAATCTGTACGACTTTTGTTAATCCCCTGGGGCTCCTGTTACAGGTGGTTCATATTTCTAAGCAGTGAAGTATGCGAGATGAATGGAAAATTTCTCCTTAACATTTTCCACTACCCAGCCTTAGCATGAAAAGCCCTATACCAGATTGAGCAGCTGGTTTATTACAACTTCTAATTCAGAGACATATCGCCATTCAGTTATTCCCAGCCCTTGCTACTCACCCAAGATTTTCCTTTCTACATTTCCCTGGAGTAGAATTTCCTTTAGAGAAAGTGTGGAGTTATTTTTTAATATAGACTAAGAAGTGTTCTGTAGGTTTAAAAATACCAGAGAATGTGAATCAACATTTATTAGGTTCAAGAAGGAGATTTCATATTTTAAGAGAAAAAATTACATATATTTTACGTATGAATGACTCTAATCTCTGCCAATTGTTGCAGTAGAGATGAGTTAGAAAAATACTGATTACTTTTCCTACAAATATCATCTGAGTAGAAAGTACCAGTGTGTAGTAAAATATCTTTAATTTATTCCAATAAATATTGTAAAATAATAACTAAATGAGGTCTATTGACAACTATACAAATATACAAAATTGAAAAGCTAAAACAAATCAAAACACAAGTGCTGTTTTGCATGATCCTGAATGAGAGAAAGAAATTATACATAGGCAATTTTTTCTTTCATAGTTAAATTATGCTCATATGTATTCTAGATTTTGATTCTAGTAAAGCTGGTCATCTTATTTCATTAAAATGCTAGGTTTTTTTTCCTCCTTTCCAGAAGGCACACCATTCTCGTTTCAGTGAAATTTGTCCTAAACACCTCTCTTGACGTTAATTAATCAAAAGCTATTTGTCAGTTTCTAAATATATTTAGATCTACAGCTCTGCTTAGTTCTCTGGAGATTTGAATGAAGCATAGCCCTGGCCCTAGGCCTGGAATCCTTAGAGGAGACCTCAAGGAGGTGGGATGCAAATAGAGCTTTAGAGATACGTGGAGTATTTTATAGAAAAGGAAGAATGAAAATGGCATTAATGAGTTTTTTTCTTATGCTGCTTGCCTTTTTCTTTCTTTCCTTTTTTACAGTAACGTCAATTTCAGGGTGTTTTGTTTTTTTTTTTTTTTTTTTTTTTTTTAGCTTTTCATTAAAAATGGGGAAAATGCAAAGGGAACTTCCATAATTGCTGATAATATATCATTGTGGTAGTGATTTGTTTCTGAACTATTTTCCCCACCTCCAGTCTCCTTCTGAGATCCATTATCTTCTCCCCATTATCACCAGAGTTATTTTGCTTATACAAAAATTGTATTGCATTACCCCACTGTCTTATAGATTTCAATTGGCTCTCCTTTGCCTTGAGGATAAAGTCTAAACTCCTTATCTTTGCAAGTAATTAAGCCTGTTCATTCTCTGACCCATACTTATCCTCTATCCTCATTTTCTGCAATTCCCCAGCTCTCTCTGTACTCAAGGGCCCAAATACTTACAGTTCCTGAAGTGTGTTCTGATGTTTCACATGTCTATAACAGTAGCTAATGCTGTTCTAAGTATTTTAGGTAGATGAATTCATGTAACTATTTGAAGTAAATATTATCCTTATTTTTTAGAAAGGAGGGACCTGAAGCACAGAGTAATTGAGTAACTTGCAGATCATTTCGATAAAATGTGTCAGGTAGAGCCTAGAATTTAAATCCAGATCCTAGTACTAGTACCAGAGTTAGTGCTTTTCCTCTTTTTTCTACCTAGGTCTGTCTGATACAGTTGAATTCATTCCTCAACATCTAACTTTCACTGCCTCTGACTAAATTAGTTACTGAGTCATTTGCGCCACTACGCTCATTTAAATATTCCTCAACTATTACTATTATAACATTATAGTATGTATGTTGTAATTAATTATTGACATGATTTCTCTTAATTCAGATGAGGTTCCAAGTCTCATCTGTCTTTCTAACTCAGTCTGTAGCACTGCTTTAGTTAATAAATAAATGAATAAATAAGGAGCTAAATGAATGTCTCTTCACTTGGTTAATGGTGGATTTAGCCTTTTGTTGAATTCAAAGCCATTATAAATCTTTTACAAAATCTAGGTGGTAGTGAGGTGGAAGGCAGGACTCAGGCTCTAGACCAGATTGAAGACTAGCTCAAACAGGGAGGAAGCAAAAGCACCTCCCCATAAGATATGCCCACTACGACCGTGTCAGTTTACCATTGCCATGGCAACACCCAGAAGTTGCCATCCCTTTCCATGGCAATAACCTGATGACCCAGAAGTTACCACCCTATTTTTAGAAATTTCTACATAACCTGCCCCTTAATTTGTATATAATTCAAAGTGAGTATAAATATGACTGCAGAACTGCCTCTGAGCCATTGCTCTGGGTACACTGTTTATGGGATATCCCTGCTTTGCAAGGAATAGCACCTCTGCTGCCACTTCAATAAAAGTTGCTGCCTAACTCCACCAGCCTACTCTTGAATTCTTTCCTGGGTGAAGCCAAAAACCCTCCCGGGCTTGCCCAACTCCACGAGCCTACTCTTGAATTCTTTCCTGGGTGAAGCCAAAAACCCTCCTGGGCTAAGCCCCAATGTGGGGGCTTACTTTGCCCTGCATCAGTAGAATGATGGGTGATTTTAATTATTTTTGTTCTTTCAGCTTATTTACATTCAATAACTTTTCCTTTTTTAAAAAAACCATGGATTATTTCATTTTTTTAAATTTTGAGGATCTACATTAATGGTGGTCCTTAGGCATATAAAACCTTATCTGAAATTAAGATGTTCCATTTCTTTAAAAAAAGTTACATACTTTAATGAAAATTTGTAAGATATTAACATGTAAATTAAATATACCAAAGTATTTAACTGTAGTCATAATACATGAGATATTATGTTATATGAAAGTTAGACTTTTATCTTCTACATTCGGCTATACAGTTAAAAGGATAGTAAAAGTGCAGTTGAATTCCTCAGGTAATGGCAACTTGGTGGACATTACTGAGAAAGCTACTAACTTTGAATTATGATGCTGGCAGCTTCAACAATGGTTCCCTGTTTCATCTTGCCCACTATGGGTGATTTTAGGATAAATAGTTCCTGGCCTAAAATGTATACAGCTTCATAGATCAAAGTCAACCCTTTGAACTGCATCCAGAAACACCCTGGTAGCCAGGGCAAGCTGTAGTGCACAGACGTTAATATGATCCATCTGCCTGAGACACTTAAGCAAGCAAGCTGCCCCTGCATTTTGGAGTAGGTGAAATGATCTAGTGGTTTTCACAATAACTCCTATTGTATCACATTGTTGTAATGCTCTGGAAAGCACAAAAATTTGGGTGAAGCAATTCTGAATCAAAAAGGAAGTTATGAAATGTATGTAAATAGTTAAAGGAGCTATTCTGGGTTTTTGTTAATACATTCATATGCAAGTACCACAGGATTTAACATTAAGTATATTAGATATGTGTTTATGCACCAAAAGTTGGTTTATAGTCCAGGAAATTGCATTTCTTTCTTGAGCTAAATTTTTGACACTTGGTAGAATAGGTAAACAATATGTTCCAAAAGTAGCTGATATTCACCATAGAAATTTAGCTGTGGAGCTTCAATATTATGACATTTCTAAGCTAATAAAAGATAAATTATTACTCTTTAGTAAATATTGCCAGCACAGCACATGAGTGTTCAGAAGTCAATTAAAAGTAAAATGCAAACTATTCAAGCATTCCAATGCCACCCTCAAAAAAAAAATTGAGGTTGCATAATATATTATTTCCATCCAAAAAGTTGTATACAGTTTTTCTTAAGGTAATCAGATTTTTTTTTAATGGAAGGCAATATATAAGTTAACACTTTTAAAAAATATACTCCTCATTTTTTGTAGAATTTCCTTAAATAAAATTTTCCCTCTTTCTGCTTATCATGCTACTTTAGAGGATTATCGAATCAAAGAAGATGTTAATCTTATTCTAAAAATTTTTAAATAAGTAGGTATATAAATCAATGGTCAAAAACAAAATTAAGAAAAAGTCGGCCTGGTGCAGTGGCTCACACCTGTAATCTCAGCACTTTTAGGAGGCCTAGATGGATGGATCACGAGGTCAGGAGACAGTGCTCATCCTGCTTAACATGGTGAAACCCCATCTCTACTAAAAATACAAAAAAAATTAGCGGGCGTGGTGGCGTGCGCCTGTAATCCCAGCTACTTGGGAGGCTGAGGCAGGAGAATTGCTTGAACCCGGGAGGCGGAGGTTGCAGTGAGTCGAGATCATGTCACTTCACTCCAGCCTGGAGACAAAGCCAGACTCTGTCTCAAAAATAAAAAAGAAAAAGACAATGTATTTTTACTAGTTTGCCAAAAGGCAGAAAAAACAAAAATCTTTTAAAATGTTTATGCTTTTTAAAAGTTACCATATAATCTATAAAAATAATCACTAGAGATAATGGACCCTAGCACAAAGGTTGTGCTCAATTAGTTACGGCGGGTGGGTAGGTAAAATCCAGGGAAATTTTCATCCCAAGTCAGAATTTTCTGAAACTCTCCATGCCTTCACTTGGCTCACGACCATCCCCCATCACTTAATGCAATGTTAACAATTGAGGTCCTACTGGGAAACTAGACAAAGGGCTTGATCACCCAAGGGCAAGAAGCAGAGACGTCAAAGGAGAGTTTCTGTCATTGGATGTGCGTGAGGACTTGAGTACCAGTACCCTCTCTAGCTTTTATTCTAATGCTTCTTTGGACCATCCTTTCTCCTCATTCTAATTCAAATTCAAATTCAAGTCCTGGGTTTGGATGAGAGAAACTGTTAAGTCCCTAACACCGTATGCATACAAAGTTCGTAGATGAGTAGATGTTTCTTAGTTCAATAAGGGCCGTGTTTACTGGAAAGAAGCCTTTCTCTCTTGCTGTTGTTTATGCCTGGAATGCCATTCCCTTTCTCTGCCTCCTAGAGAATTTCTTTATTCTTTTAAGCCTCATCAAAATGAAGCCTTTTTGAATCTTTCCTGAATTTTCCCAGACCTAGGTAACCACTCTCTTCAGTGGGTTTATATTCACAGTACAGTAACTCTAGTACTCCAATACAATTGTGTGGATGTTTATCCACCTCCCTTGAATGTGAACAATTTGAAAACAATTCTCTCTTATCCAAGCATCTTCAGTTCCTGTCAGGATCAGAGTAGCAGCTGACTTGATAAGTTTTAGATTGTATTTATCTGTATGGAAGAAATGTGCTGACCCACCATGCTTATCTGTGTTTTTATAAAAATTCTCTTGGATTTTTCACTATTGGAAACTCTCAAGGAGGAATGAGTGTTTGTACTATTAGCAATATGTTCCGCTATATGATGTTCAGTTGATAAACCTGACCTCAGGACTATGTTGCATCATTTTTTGGTACATATATTTCACAGCAAATATGGCTCATATAGAGTGTAAATGGCATTGCACTGAATGTTAAGAAAATTTGTCATTAAAAAAATGTTCCAAGACAGTACCTGAACCATACAGCACAGGTACTGTCAAGTGACATTTGTCCCAGGAAACCTCAAAGATAGTTTTATGGGATCTAGCTTTTTCAGGCAGTCCTTAGTCTGAGAGCTCTAGCAAACTTGTGAGCAAACTATCAGATACCTCTTCAGCCCCACCTGAGATTCTCTTGGTCTCACATGTCTTCCAGGTCTTTGTACACTTGTTCTGTCCCAGTTGATGCTATGATAGTGGTCCAATCAACTTCATGTTTACCTGTTGCTGTAGGTTAACAGAACCTCTGTTTTGGGTGGAGGGGCTGCAGGCATACTCAGGGCTTAGGCATATGCAACTTGCAAGTGCAGGGGAGCTATGTATGTGGCAAATCTTTGCCAAATGAGAGACAGGAGATATTTTAAAAATTCGTCTTCTTCCTTTTCCCTGGAAGGACTGTCCTGAGATGTGTTATCCACATGTTCTCTCTAAAGATAATTCCATAAGATCAAACAATTAGTGATGCTTAATTTCAAGCAGTGGCCAGCTAGGTCATGCACCCTTTGTATTTATTCTCTCCCCTTCCCTGCCTCTCTCCCCTTTATCTGCATTCCTGCTTCCCTGAGAATGCACTCCCCAGTAAAGTACTAACACATAATATTATGCTCCAGGCCCTTTTTTTCTAGGGCATTTGGGCAAAGATTATGTATATTTATTAAACACTTACTGGAAACTAGTGCTAAGTGCTTTAAAGGGCATATAATGAATAAGGCACAATCTCTGTTCTTAAGGAAAAGATGATCAGATGATGGAGGGGCATAGTCTGAAATGGATACATACAAAATCATAATATAACAGTTATAATGGCCAAAAAGGTTCCAAGGAGGAAGAATATTATTAAGGGAAATCCTTCTGTCTACTCAGTGTAATCTGTCCTAATATAGGATCCCTAAAATCTCTAAATCTTCATTTCTTTTCCTCCTTTTCTCAGAGCTGAGTGTTTTGAGTCAACTGCCTAAAGGTAGAATGGCATTTTTCTTTTCCAAATCAAAAACTAAATAATAATAATAATTAAAAGATGATTTATGAGAAGTGTGCAAGAAACCTGGCTCCTAGCTTTAGAATTTTGGTGTTTTTCTAGAAAATTTGTTAAGAATTCCTCAGAATCAGAAGTCTCACTGTAGACTCTCCATGTCAAATATAAACAGGTCCAGTTAGACATGTGAGTCTCCCTGTTTCTTCCTAGTTCTTAATAGTGTCCTCATTTCATTATCTTGGTTAATAGTATTGGTTGAACCCTCAGCTTCTTTCAGAAATATCAGAAGTCTCACCTATAGAGAAATTCAAGATGTTTATCTCAAGACTTTTTCTGGTTTTCTAGGAGTCCCTCTCCTAGACTGCCTCTTACTTTTACATTTCCCAAAGCAGTCTTGTCATTATCTGGCCAGCTGAGGACTGGATTCTCTCTAATAAACTTAAAATTTCTCTCATTGTTCATGGCCAGCAAAGACCCCCAGTAGGGATGACAACCTGCACATGCTTGGAATTGACTCTAATGCATGTGTGGACTGAAGATTACATTAGCATCCTACTTTTTCCCTTGGCAAATACAGATTGACTACCAAAATATCACCACCAAACTAGGGCAGTGTTGGGGTTACACCCAGAGCAACAGAGTCCGCTTGCTATTTTAGCCCCAGGTTGGTGGTTATTTTAATATTTCACTTGCACTGGCATTGGTGAGGAAAGTCAGATTATCATCAAGTGGAGAGAAAAAAATGAATAGAGGAGCAAATACAAATATTATTGACTATTTTTTCATAGCTGTGAAGCTGTGTAAGAACAGAGGGGGATTAAAACACAAGTGTAGGGCTTGGTTCTGCTCTCAATTGGCATTTAGTTTACTTTCCAGACACCAGACTCTTAGAAATTCATTCTTGTTTTGTTACTGTTGTTGTTTGCTGCAGACTGATTTCCTCTCACGTGCCTAAATTGTCCTTTCTGAGTAGTGTGTTTCACAATGGTTTCTCCCTCTTCTTGTTACTGAAAAAGGCATGGAGCTTCTAACTCAGAGGAAAGTAGTGATAATGCAGGCAGGTGTTCCTCAGATGGTATTACGTTAATACCATCTTCCCTAAACAGTTAAATCAGACAGGCTCAGAGAACGGGGAAGTGGGAAAGGTGGGGGACAGGGTGGGCACCAGAAGAGGGAGGGAAATAAACTATGATTTCATTCAGTCTATTCAAAATGTCATGAGGTAAAACTTAAAGGAAGCAGTAAAATCAGAAAAAATTTCAATCTAAGGCTTTTATTTATCAAATGTGAAAGAGACAAAGTGTTCTGTTTAAAAACAAAGGTCTTTGGTTGATAGTTAATCCAAATAGGCAGCCTAAATATGGGAAAAGGGTTCGTGGTGGTATCTTGATGGAGTAGTCCTGCCCCTCTCCCTGCTACCTTGCTGCCAGCACACCCCATTGGCGGCTGTGCTCTAGCATATTGGAGGGTCAAGGATGCAAGTAGCAGTGACAGCTTATTTATCTTGGCCACAACATGGTGAAGGAGATGAAATGTTATCATGATAGCCTGTAACCCACTTTTTATGAGGCTAGACCTGTTATGAAACATGTAAACACTGCTATTTAGAACACAGAACTTTTTATGAATGATTAATAACAACATCTAGGCCCCTGCATCTGTCTCTAGAAAGAACCAGAACTGGCTTTCTTGACTGTCACTAACAAATCGCCCTCTCTGTATGTCCCCAGTGGGAGCAGCAAACATTGCATCCCAGGTCCCCACGTTCGATGCAGAGCTCAGAAAGAGTGCCCACACCTGGTTCTGCCTGGAGGAGGAGCTAGCAAGACTCACAATCAGCTCTCTGAAGGAGTGGGATTGCTAATATCCTTGTAGCACTGGGCCAGAAGGAATTGGTCCTTAACTAGAAGTTAAACTGGTCACTTAAGGCTTGGTCAGAAAAAGAACAAGGAGAAAGACGAAGTGGTGGGGGAAGATTCTGAAAATCAGTGCTACACAACAGGACCGACCCTGTGCTTCTGACTTTCCTTCCTCTCCATCCTGTAACTGAAGAGCTAAACATCTAAGATCTGTGCTCTGCTAGAAGCCAAGCCACATAGAATAGCACAAATGCTCCCCTTGGACCCTGGAGCCTCTCCAAATCTCCCCCCATCACATCTTGACCAATGAATTGAAGCAAGTCCCTTCATGTTCCTGAACCTTAGTTCTTTGACCCACAAAATGGGATAACTTGACAGAATTTTTGAGATAATCAAATGACACATTACTTACAAAAATGATTCATAATCCAAAAAAATTGACACTATATAACTATACTATTAACAATAACAGTTTAGGATTCACATTGATTACAATAATGTATTTGACAAAAGTACTTTGAGGATATATCTGTTGAGTTCCCAGAAGAATGCTACCACATTGCCCTTCTGTGATTTGTGACCTGGGAGATTTGAGGACATTAGACAAGATAAAGAATAATTCTCTTTCTACCTGATTGGGCCCATAGGGTATAAATATAAAGGCACTTCCCCTAAATTGCATCTGATAGGTACTGGGCAGAGAAATTGGTTTTACTTTAGATTTATGTAGCACAATAACAATATTACAACTGAAGTAGCAAAAGTTTTGAACATGAACTGTTTATGCCTATGAAATGCTTAATGATCTTTCCTGCACAAGATGGAAAGGCTATCGGCTTAGAGGAAAATAACAAAATGTCCAAAAAGGAATGTGTGAAATATCTTTTGCAGGTGCAGTTCAGGATGCTTTCTGTCATTCATCCAAATATTTTTTTTCACTGAGAGATACTGAAGAAAAATAAATGACAGTGAGATTCACAGTCACAGTCTCCTCACATCACCCTGACTCGGGCTGAAGAACGTGAATTTTTGTCTGTTACAGTTACAAACTAAAAAAATAGTACAGAAGCTTTTCTAAAGGTAAAACTATCTTTTCTTGCAGGACTTCTTGAAAAGGCCCCAAATTCAGAGACATAGTCCTGCAGCCCCAAAGTCTTATCATAGTTTTTACTCAAATGGTTTTAGTATTATCTAGGGTCTCATATTATCAATACTCTCATTTCCTATAGATTATACTTTTCTCAAGATGCCCTGGAAACATTATCTAAGCTCTTTTTTTCAGTGTTTTCTTTTGCCCTGAAAAAAATTAATCTGACCTACTCACGATGGACCCGTCAACCAGTTCCCCTTTATGGCTAGAAGGCAGGGTGGCACTGTGGACACAGAAGCCTGTCAGGGTAAACTCAGCTGTTGGAGCAAGCAAGCCACCTTTGTCTGTGTGCCTCCCCTCTGTCTTTCCAGAATGTTTCTCCCACATCTTCCAAAAGTAGCCCTATCACTCTGGCGACCCACTCCCTCCCGCCCCGAAGCCCCACTTCTAGACTTGCATTTCTCCTCCCTTCAAATGTTACCTAGCTTGGGCAAGGGAAATGTGAGGTGAAAATTCCCTAATGGGTAGGAATAAGTGTCACTTAGAAGAATTTCAGGCAGCTTTACTGAAGGGCGAGGAAGGTGGTCATTTGAGTCCTTGGAATGCCAGTGCTCGGGTCACTGTGGAAGTCAGGATGGTCCTGTAGAGCAGGGAAATGGAGGTGGGGGGTGCGAGTTGTTGTTGAATTGTGTATGTTCTGGCCTCTACCACCCAGGCCAATTTTAAAAGGAACTCTTCCTGGTGTAAAGTCTAAAAATGAGGAAGAAAAAAAATCAGATTTTATTCTAAATTTAAGCTCTTATTTCTAGTCTTAGCTCGTGTATGATGCAAGCAGTATTGGCTCACATTGTGTCCCAGTGGCTCACCCCTACACAGAGGCCAAACTTCCAGAAGGCTGGCAAAATTGACAGTTTCCAAAGGTGGTCTCCTGACCAGCAGTGTCAGTTTCACCTGGGGATTGAGAGAGATGCAAATTCTTGGACCTCATTCTGGACCTCCTGAGTCAGAGCCTCTGGGGATGGGGCTCAGCAATCTGTGTTTTAACAGGGCCTCCAGGTTAGTCTGAGGCACACTCAAGTTGAGAACCACCGTGCAAAAGGTATAGCTTTGCCCTTGCTGAAGAAGATCTGATTAAAATCCCAGCTGCACTACCATTTATAGCCCAAATTGTTTCAGAAAGACTTTAAGGGAGCTATCTTTCAACTCCGTGTGTGATCTTAAGCACTTCACATAAACAATCTGCATCTCTTCAGTTAGCTATAAAATGGAAATTGTGACATCACATTCAAAGTTGTTAGGAAATATAAAGTAGTATACCTGAAAAGTAGAGGAAATATGAAGTAATACATATGAAAGTATATTTAAAATCATAAAACAGTATGAAAATAACAGACATAATTATCTTCCATTTCTCTTTTCATTTCTTTTCTTCCTTTTATTCTTTCCCTGTCCCTTTTCCTTCCTCTCTCTATCCTTTCACTCCAGCTTTTCTTCCTCCCCTTCTTCCTTCTGTGTGACATATGTTATCTATAGTTCCTGGGTTGTAAATTAGCCCTAAGTTCTTTAATATTGAATAAGTTCACACCCCACTCTAGTAAACATTGTATTTGTTTAAAAAAATCCAAATGCTTTATTTAGTTGAGGTACTTTTATTCATGACTGCCCTTACTAAAAATATATATTTATATATATATGAGCCTGAGCATAAATGAATCAGAAATATTTGAATTATATTTCTGTATTATATTTTACACAAAACATGGTTTTTAAATTAAGGGAAAAATTCCTTGGCAAAATGAATTTCCGATTTGGGAAAAAAATGTTGGATGTTCCAATCCCAAACACTGCTGAGCTTTTATCCCTGTTGATGTGAAATATTTAGTGCCTTACCAATTTCAGGATACATATAATCTGAGTGTATATCTGTTAACTTCTTTCTTTTGTTTATGAAATAGGCAATGTCTGTTTAAGACCTTAAAATTTCACTATGTCCAACCTAAAAGGATAAACAAAACACCAATGATAAATGAATCCCAGAAATAATTTTGTTTGTTTATATCTAAACAAAACACTGCAATTTGGCATGTGAGGTCTTACTTATACTTTCTTTTCTTTCAGAAAGACATTGTAATATAGTGGAAATACTATGTAGCTTGGAATTTAATAGGCCTATATTTGAATAATGGCCATGCCATTTACTAGCTTGAGGGCAAAATATTTTACCTGGATGATCACTGTTTTCTGATAAATAATAAGAATGGTGATATGATGCTATAAAACTGTAGAAAACATCAAATCAAAAGATATGATAAAATTCACTCCTTCTCTTAAGTAAACAAAATAGACGTAAGTTCCGATATAATCTCAATATATTTCAGACCAGAGGAATCACACACATGAAATACTATTCCTATGAAGTATTATTATTTATGGATTAGTTTTGATTCCTAATAACATGAAAAATGCTAATAGAAAAATGAAAATGAGAAATTGGGATTGGGGTCTATAAAGTTTCCAGAAATGTATTACTCTGACCAAACAAATTATTTGGTAGAGTACAGACACCACTCATGTTCATTTCATGAATAAACCAAAATGGCCATTTGGAATATTGTTTCCCCAATTAGTTTACACTCTAAATTATTGCATATACAGAAAGAAAATGTTCAGTTTTTAAATATATAAAGCAATAAAAACCAGTCCTAAGTAATATCATCAAATTATATTGACAGTGAATGCTCCATTAAACTGAGTTAAAGAGCTGTATCCAGTCATATGAAAGAGATTTTCATTTTTAATTGTTAACAAGTGCTTCTTACCATGGCAAAGCAGTCTTGTTCATGGTTAATTGGCTCAAGTCTTGCTTGAGAAATGAAGGTAGAACACATTGCTAATCCTATTGCTTATCCCTAGCCTACCATTAAAGTCTTCCTCCCTTCCTCCTTTTCCTGGGTTTTCTGGCCTCTCAACTTCTCCACTATCTTCACGGTTTGAAATCCTCCGTATTATTGAAAGAGACCTCCAAGAAATTCTTATTACCCCTTTACCCCCTTAAATTGGTGCAGAATCTCTGTGGTCTTTGAATCCCCATGAACTTTATAAATCATGCTTTCCTCTGTTTTATTTTGTAACCACTTGTGCCTGCTGCCCTGTGAGTCCTCTGGGTATGTCTTACCTCGGTACCTGCAGTGTCTAGAACACAGCGCAGCACTGTATCTGCCACAGTGAAGTGTGCAGAGTGAAGTTGTTCTAGCAGAGTTGGGAGGTATAGTGGGCAGTATGGCAGAGGTTGGGATAATTTCTAGAGCAGAAGTCAAGTTCAGCTCACATGTTTGACTGAGTAAGCCACTTGGCTATAAAGATAAAGCCACACATGCAAACAATTTGCTTCATCACAGATCTGTTTCATTTGTCCCATGTATATTCATGCAAAACCTATGCACTTCCTCTCATTTTTAAAAATTAGGACCAAATATACACTGGCTCAGGAAATATCTTTCATGTGATTTTTTTTTTTTGTGGAATGGGCACACTGACACTGATAAATCATAAAAATGGCGATTGCTAAGATACAAACCATGACACACAGCATTTTTTTTTTTTTTTTTTTTTTTTTTTTTTTTTTTTGAGACGGAGTCTCGCTCTGTCTCCCCGGTTGGAGTGCAGTGGCACAATCTCGGCTCACTGCAAGCTCCGCCTCCCGGGTTCACGCTATTCTCCTGCCTCAGCCTCCCGAGTAGCTGGGACTACAGGCGCACGCTGCCACGCCCGGCTAATTTTTTGTATTTTTAGTAGAAACGGGGTTTCACCATGTTAGCCAAATGGTCTCAAACTCCTGACCTCGTGATCTGCCCACCTCGGCCTCCCAAAGTGCTGGGATTACAGGCGTGAGCCACCACGCCCGACCCACAGCATATTTTAAATGGTGAACTAGAACAATACCACTTTTAAAATGTGTAAATTGATTTTTGTTTTAGTGATTTTTTGGACTCCTACAGTTGTGAGACAATCTGAGAATGCAATGTTTAATTAATTAATCTACTTTTTAAAACAATATACCTAAAAAAATCACAAAGAAGATGAATAGTAAATTGTATGAATTGAATCACACTTCGCTGTTATTTCAATATAACACAGACATAAAATGTCTTTTGAATAATAATGGTCTTCACAGAACAAGCAGTTGATTCCAACTGATTTCAATTTATTATCTGAATAACTAACTTTTAGTTGTTTTTAACCATGAAAGTATAAATGAAATTCTTAACTAATGGCTGCAAATTCCTCAAAAACATCATAAGTGGAATTCCCCAAAATGATGCAAGTATGTAATTCAGTATTATTTCTTAACCACTTATGAAGGCAACCAAATAAAAAAAGAAAGACATTTAAAAAGTTCTGTTTCTTATGTAAATCATAATTTAATTTCCTATGTTTATTTGACTCAAAAGTAATGAGACTAATGTACACCCATATTAAAAACAATTCTTGCCCTGTGGTCCTCGCTCAGGAGTGCTGCATTTGCTGTGCGGGTGCCACTGCCAGTGTTTCCAGAGGCTGCTGTAGTGAGCGTGAGGGGTCTATGTGATGACTTGCTCCGTTTGAGAGGAAAGAAAGGAGCAGAGTTGCTCAGAGGGCAATGGGGCAAGGAACAAAAGTAATAGAAATCATTTTTCAGTATAACACATACACTGAATTGCTTTTTATTATTTGTATAATATAGTTTACAGGATTTTTTGATTTTATTTTGCTTTTCTCCAAGATTATCAGAAAAATATCGCAGTAGCCTTCAAATGTATTTAATCAGCTCTGCAAAGGAAAACTCAGATTCGTGGGAGGAAAAGAAGTGAAAAAAATTAGTTAATCTTTCATACAGTCTCAAAACAAATCACAAAGATGGATAGGAAATTATTCAAGTGTGAATTAAGTTTAGAAAATGAAACTCCCAGGAAACCATCTTAATTTTTTTTCCTTTTCCTTTTTAAATTTTTTTTATCTTATTTCCTACTTTCACTTGTCCTAAAGATGAAAACATTATGATAATTAACTCCAGTAAGATACTCATATTATGGAGTTTTAGATGAGGTCTAGCAGAGAGAAAATTATTTGTACAGTAAAAGGGAGAGTTGCGATCGTTTTCTTTAATGTTACTGAAATATGGTTTGTTGTTGAGAGATTTATGAGAGGGAATAAGAGATCAAAGATTCCTTCTGAAAGTATGAGGTTCGGTAAACACCAAACTACTACTTTCCAAACAAATTTCTATTTTTAAAATGTCCTGAAGATTATAGAGTGAAATTTAATCTATGTTTGAATCATTGTCTTCTGTATCAGCAAAACATTACTTTACAAAGCTACAGCATTTCCTTGAGGCAATCTGAGTTGCATTACCGGGAGAGGAGAAAGGATGGAAGGGAAAGCTTAACACTTACATTTTTAAAATAACATGTAATTTCACTTTAATGAATGAAAGCAAAAAAAAAAAAAAAAAACAATTATTTGGTACATTTATTAATGTAATACCTTTAGTAAAGAAATACAAATAATATTAATGATATTTCACACTACTTTGTTTTATAAAGCATAAATGTATTAGGTGAAAACATTTAAAATATGCTTTCTTGCTCTACTGAAAATTGAAGATAATATGCTAACTATTAAGAATGATGTAAAGGAATTAATTTTAATGGGTTCCTCAAATACTGTTTTGAACCATTGATAGTGGCATCTTGAATTGAGATAACAAACTTTAATTTTGGGCATATTTGAGATACATTGATGGCTACTTTTTTTCATTTTTCATCCTTATCAGCCATGTGAACTGTAACGTCTATGCATTTAACAACTGCAGAAATGTGATACTGGAATAGCAACATGTATGGTTATGCTTTTATATTGCCTCCAAAGTCAATAATTCACTATTCGATTTTTCAAAGTCATCATCTTCACTATTCAATTTTTCCTAAACTTTACTGAAACTATACAAGGCACCATAGTTTAAAACACTCAAACTACTCAATGAATCAATACTTTAGTTAAATTGAGACTAGTGTTGAATATCTTCATATAGCCTGCTCTACCTTACAACAGTTCTCATTGTATATGGTAAGCCACATATATTGCACATCTCTATTCCCATATACACCTGGAGCAGAATTTTTTCGTTCTGAGCAACGACTTTTCTTCTCTTGAGCTTCCTTTATTGACGGGAAGGCTGGACAGTTCTTTCAGAATAGCTGCTTTTATAAGATGTTGTTGCCATTTCAGAAATATCATGCTCAAAGCAAATATAAACATTTTATTCATTTGTAATCTTCATATGTTAATGCCTCATTTCTCAAAATGTTACCAGGTTTACTATATAATGTGATTTACTCTGTAGGTGCAAATCTTAGAATTATTAATTGTTAATTTTCAAGGACCCCAGTGAGAGTCAAGCTGGGATTAGACTATGGAATTAGAATTACGGCATTCCTTGGCTCCAGGTGTAACCTTCAGATCACATTTTCTCACAAATAAGGTAATGGAAACAAAAGAGAGAAGTTTTAGAAAAGCTCAGACTGAAACCAACAAAAACAAGTAAATACCAATTACATCAGTGGGTAATGTAGTCCATGTGTCATATAACACATGCCTTTTTCAGAAGACACTTTCCATAGGATGAGTTACAGATTTCATTTAAAGTTCCAGACTTTGCCTAAAATCCCGTTCTGAGTATAATGATTTCAACTTAATACATATATATTAGAAATAAAAAGAGCTCAAGGTCTCATGTTAGAGTAAGTAGATCTGAATTATATACAGTATTATATTCTGCCAATTCAATGTTTATGTGCAATGAAAAAGGTAGCAGCTCACAACAGGGAGCAAATAAGCAAATCCCAGCAAGAGGGAGGTTTTCTCTATCCACCTGAGGGCTTAACCAATAGTACTGACATCTCAGTATAAGGAATAGTAACTGCCATTTACTGAAACACCTTATATGTTACATGCATTTGATTTTCTGGAATCCTCACACAAGCACAGTGAGGTAGTTACTGTTACGCCCACTTTATAACTGAGTAATTTGAGAACCAAAGGGGTTAAATTATTTGCTCAAGACCAAATACTTCTTAAGTGGAACATAAGGCTTTGAATCCAGATATGTTTAAACCAGAGGATGTTTTTGCCACCACATGGTGTATGAACTCAAATTTTAGAGCCAGACTGGCTTTATCATGTAATTATTGAGCTAGTTAATCTCGCTGAGCTGAGTTTTTCTCTTGAAAAATGGAGGTATTGATTATGCTTACTTCACTGATTTTTCTTTTCCTTTTTTTTTTTTTTTTTTTTTTAGACGGAGTTTCGCTCTGTTGCCAGGCTAGAGTGCAGTAGTGCAGTCTCAGCTAACTGCAACCTCTACGTCCCAGGTTCAAGCAATTCTCCTGCCTCAGCCTCCTGAGTGGCTGGGACCACAGCACGTTACCACCACGCCCAACTAATTTTTTTATTTTCAGTAGAGATAGAATTTCACCATGTTGGCCAGGATAGTCTCAATCTCTTGACCTCGTGATCTGCCCACTGTGGCCTCCCAAATTGCTGAGATTACAGGCATGAGCCAATGCACCTGGCCCTTCACTGATTATTTTATATTTTTTTATTTTTTATTTTTATTTTTTGAGATGGAGTTTCACTCTTGTTGCCGAGGCTGGAGTGCAATGGCGCGATCTCAGCTCACCGCAACCTCCGCTTCCCAGGTTCAAGTGATTCCCCTGCCTCAGCCTCTCAAGTCACTGGGACTACAGGCTCCCACCACCATGTCCGGAGTTTCATCATGTTGGCCAGACTGATCTGGAACTCCTGACCTCAGGTGATCTGCCCACCTCAGCCTCCCAAAGTGCTGGGATTACAGGCGTGAGCCACCATGCCTGGCCATTCACTGATTATTAACCCATTTCACATTTGGTATCAAATGAAGAGCTTTTAAACAACAGTGATGCTTGGAGCTTACCCCCTTATTTGCTATTATTAAAAAGCTCCTCAGATAATTCTAAGGTTTAAAAAAGGGTTGGGAACACCTGACATGCCTCACTGGATTGTTGAGACTATTAAATAAGATTTATGTCTGCAACACATATAATGGTGTCTAGCACATAGTAGTTACTCAGTAGGAGTTTGTTATTGGTTTTTATGGTGTATTTGTTGAGTTCCTTGGGTTGCAGACCTGACATCTGAGATTGCTGACATTTCCAATTACTTATTTTCTCTCTCTTCTTTACTCCCCAACCCCTCCCAGCTTCCTTTTCCTTCTGCACATTTTTTTTTTTAATTTTTTAAACAGAGTCTCACTCTGTCACCCAGACTGGAGTACAGTGGTATTATCTTAGCTCACTGCAACCTCCACCTCCTGGGTTCAAGTGATCCTCCTGCCTCAGTCTCCGGAGTAACCGAGACTACAGGCACAACCCACCACCCCTGGCTAATTTTTGTACTTTTTGTAGAGATAGGGTTTCACCATGTTGCCCAGGCTTGTCTCGAGCTCCTGGGTTCAAGCAATCCCGCCCACCTTGCCTCAGCCTCTCAAAGTGCTGGGATTAAAGGCCTGAGCCATTGCATCTCATCACACTTTTTGTTATCATGATAGAAAACATGAACGTCCTCTCCCAAATTATAATAGACCCATCTGGTTTTGGTCTTCCGGGTATCCCTTCTTTTGGGTGCATGTTCAACCTTCTCCCATTAGTACTGGTTTTGCTGGGATGGCAGTCATAGGATTATCCCTCCCTCCTCAACCCTAATCCCACCCCACAGAAGTTGATAAGTGATTTACACTAGGTCAGTCACAATTTCCGTGTGGAAATTTGTATCTCAAGGGAAGACAAATGAAAAAGGAAAGTGATTGGATCTGAGCATTTCAATTGCAGCACTATAAGGAGATGGTCCCTGAGATCTTGGTACTAGATCCAAAGAGTCATATTCTTCTCTTTCCCTAAGTTTGTTCATATATTCTTATGGTTCTATTATGTTCTCAGTATCCTAATTTTATATATATATTATTATTTTGCTTAATGGAACCATTCTGTTGTTTACAAAGAACTCTTGATGATATATGAATTTTGTATTTTATGGTCCAGGAACCAAAAGAAGATTCTTTATTTATTCTTCATCCTCACCCAAAACTTCATCCCCATCAGCATAAGAACTCAGTCTATTTCAGAACAAGAGAAAATGACTGGACCTCTGAAATTCAGGAGGTCCTCCTGTTCAGGAGGATCCCTTGAACAGGAGAAAATGACTGGACTAAGGAGTGGAGTTACATTGTAGTCATGGGGAGGTGGCAGGAATTTACAGAGCAGGAGTGTGCTGACATGTAAAGAAAGTTATTATCTCTACTAAGGCTCCTAGCACCTGCCCTAGCCCACCCACAACCCCTCCTTTTTCACCATCTCCCAACCTCTGCCACAGGCACAGTTTCCCACTGTTCCCAGCAAAAACTATTTGGTGTGTACTGCATGCTCTTGTTTTTTACTTATGATTGGAATATCCATATCCTTTCCATCTATCAAGTTCACTTCAACTTTGTGCCCTACATTCCATAAAGTTCATCTTAACTCTCCAGGTAATATCCGTGTCTCATTTCTTTGTACCATCCTGTTAGCATTTTATCCGACATAGAAGACAGGAGGCAAAAAGAAAAAAAAAGAAAAAAGAAAAAAAAGGGGGGTGGTGATTTATGAGTCAGAGGTCGATGCAAAGTTAAAAAAGGAAGGCATACATGACAAACAGAAATAAAAATCTGGGACTTCTGAAACCCCGTTTTACTGTTGTCTTTGCTAAAGGCTCTGAGCTTTTAAATTAATTTGTGTGCCTTGTAAGGCTCTTTTGGTCCCTGTCATTAATTTCTTGGCTGTGGATGAATAAAGAATGGTATTTCAATTCTATATTCTTATTTCTGGTAGAAAAGCAAAGATAGTATGTCAAATGTCAGCAGCTAGCATGCTATTTGCAAGGCACCTGCTGAAGAATTTGCTGCCTTTATGTAGACCCTGACTATTCTCCAGCTCATATCAGGGCCATTGAGGGTGTATCAGACAGAGTTTGTTCATCTCTCAAAGGAAGATCAGTTTTCTGTCTTTCCCGTTATGAAAGAGAGATGAAAGGGCAGAGTATTACAGTGCACTCTTCTTCACCCACTTTCAGGGAGGAGAAGAATATATGTGATTGGTGAGAAATCATTCTCTAGTTTTTAATTTCTGTTCAACCCTATGCAACATCTCCCTTCATTTTCTATTATTTCCCTTATCTCTGGCTGAATGAAGTAATTCTAAACTTCTTTTGGCATAGATGTAAATTCTGAGGCCCCAAGCAAAGCATGAGAAGGAGTCACCACTTCTCTTAGAAACATCCTTCTGAGGACCATCAGGACAAATTGAGCATGCAATTGTGAACTCAGATGCTGGAGAAGTTTCTCCAACTGAGGTTGGCTTAAGTTTGCTCTTGGTTGTGCTGCAGTGAGCTTTGGGGACGAGGTGTTTGATGATGAAATTCAGTGAATTAGCTTCCTCTGGACCTTGAGAATAACTGATCCCACTCCCCATCTTCTGTCCTTGCTTCTCTTGATTGATACCAGTTGAAGATTTGAACTTTGATCTTGTTTGCCTGTCTCCTTTGTGATGCATAATGACTTACATATGTTTAAGTAGAATATTTATGATAAAACCACCTGGTTTCTCTAAAGAATACTAGGAGGAATGACTCATTTTTCCCCCTGATTAGAGTGCAGAGCATTGCCTTTTTGGTTTTAGTTTTGTCTAGCAGTACTTCTGCTATTGTGATAAATGTTATGGAGCACTGTGTACCAAAATAGATGTTGTATCCATCTCAAATCACCAACACTAACAACAGAAAGGCAAAGTAATTAAAAATAAAACCTCTCAAAAGAACACATCCTCCAAGGAAAGGAAAATGAGGTGTAGCATATTCATTCCGTAAGCAGATGCATCTAAAGCCTCTCTCTCGGGATAGTGGGAAACAGAGCAAACATCTGAGAGATTTCAGCTGTGAAATAAAATTACAATCATTGATTACAAAGACTTTTCTTGCCCCTTGCTTGTAAACAGTTGAATAAGTCCATGGAAAAGTATATAAATAGGAGGAATCACGAAATCTCAAACTAAATATCCCTAGTCAGGATAAAAGAGTAAATTTCGGGCAGAAATTCAGGAAACTACTGGAAAAAAAATCTAGGTTTCCAAATCTGAACTTTAGAATACAACTCATAAATCAGCCCCAATTACCTCACTGGCGTCGTGGCCTGCAACCCTCCCACACTGGCCCCCTCTTGCTGCTTGAATATATTAGGTCTTCTCACTTGCTGGTGCTACTGCCTAGTACACTCTGTGTAAGTATGGCTTTCTCCCTCACTTCCTTCAGCTGTCAGCCAGCATATCACTTCCTAGCTTTAACCCTGAAGGGGTTTTCCTCATAACACTTAGTATTTCCTGACTAATTACACATGCGTGTATGCTTGGTTGTTGCTTATCTTCCCTTTCTAGAATGTTAGCTCCTTGAGGGAAAGGACTTTGTTTTGTTCAGTGTCAACATTCTGGAACTTGAGATGGTGCTTGGTTCATGGAAAATGCACACTGATATTTGTTGAATGAATAAGTGAAAAGTATAAAAGAATGGGAAATACAGAGTGTGTGGTGATGTGATGTCCCACCCAGATCCCTCTGTAAGGAAGGAAGACTTGCTGCCCCACAGCCTTCAGCTATCAGCCCTTTCAGATCACCTCAGCTGCAGAGGTGAGCTGCCAAGGTTATATCATTTTGTGGGTGGGCCACACACAATGACTGATTGAGGCAAAGGTATAAAGAAAAGGCCATGTGGTTTTAACACAGGAAAACTATGAAGTTGAGACATATTAACTCCGACATGGCCAAGGCTGCTGGTCTGAACCAAAGGTGGGTTCCTCCCTTGATCAACCCCACATTTCACTTCTCCTTCCACAGGTATTATTGAACCAAGTGACACTCCCTAGTAAACGTCTCAAAACCAAATTTCACTTTCTAGAAAACCCAAAATGCAACAAGATGAAAAAACAGGAAGTATCTCTTCTTTATAATTTACCATCCTATTTCATAACACTATGTCTTCATCCAAAAATAAATTCCTTCATTTGGCAGATATCTGTGGAGAAACTGTTAGGTTTCCGGCACTGTTCTGGGCACTGATGTGATGGAAATTAAAACACCAACAAGTTTCATGAGCTCTGTGAACTTTATATCCCAGTAGGGTAAAAACAATAAGGAAGCAAATAAAAGAAAATTTGTGGGAGTGATAAGAGATGTGAGCAAAATAGATAGTGAGCTGAGAAGGGTGGGAGCGATCAACTGTTTTTAACTAGGTGGCATGCAAAGGGGCTTCTAAGGCAAAGATTTTGAAGTCGAGGTTAAACTAGGGGAGCCAGGCATGCCTGTCTTGATTTGTCACCTGCCAACTACACACAGGCACTGGAGGGGATACTAGGGTTCCAAAAATCAGTACAAAATAGTCTGTGACTCTAAGAAGGCTATTTTCTAATCATAATTATAAATAATTGGAACATTTTAACATAAGGGAATCTGGGTATTTTATTGCTCCCTTGGTTTGAGTAGTTAAAAAATATTAACTGACAACACCTTTATTGAACAGTTAATACCTGTCAAGCCTTCTTCTAAATAATTTTCACATTCTAACAAAAACAGAAAATAAGGCAGGTATTATTATTACTATATTAATATTTAACAGTTAATAAAACCAATGCATAGAGTAGGTAATTTCCCAAAAATCATAGTTAGCAATCAGGAGAAGCAGAAACTAAATCCCAATAGTCTGATGTCAGATGTAGCAGTCTTAATCCTTTGTATTATGTTGAAACGTCTCCTTGACATGCTATTAGATGTTCATTCGCCTTTTGAGTTTAGAAGGGTTATGTATTTTTTAAAAATAGGTGATCTCTTCATTTTGCAACAATAATTATTTCTGTATTCCAATAGTTCAACTATTTTGCAAAATAGAAAGTAATATATTCCTCATTAAAATAACTTATAATGTGATGGTGTCATTGTATCTTTTACACATTGTTTCTATTAGTAATCTCGGAAAACTTGGAAGCACCATTATCAGTTATTCCTGAAGATACATTGGAGATTTTCCTAGATTTTCTTCCAACACAAAAGCTTGGGAAAGAAGCAAAAAGTTAGCCAGTACTTTCTGAGATAAAACCAAAGCATAAAAAAAGGTAAAATGAAATATTTTAAAATTTAAAGTAGATCAGGAGACACAACAAATAATGAAGTATTATATGTATAAATGTTCACTTACTCAGCAGAGAATTTAAATGTTTTCATGGCCCCGGTTCATGATTCTCCAATGTCAGAATAACTGGGATAATTTTCTGTTCGATGAGATGCTGTATCATTTTCAACTTAACGAGTGCTTTTTAGAATTTTATCCTCACTCATCACTGATGGAGTCATGTGACAATTTGACACTAAAGTTTCAGTCTCATTAGGAGACTTTTGTGCTCACTTCAGTATGTTTCCCTGAAATCTATTGCCAAAGGAAAGATGCTTCAAGCTATGACTGCCTGTGTCTGATTTTTTTAAAAGCAGGAGTAATAAAAATAGTAAATTGAGTGCTTATTATACATCAAAAGAATTTCTGTTTATTATAGCATTTATAAAGCACATATTATTTTAGAGATGCTGAGACTGAAACCTAGAGAAGTGAAAAACATTAAATTGGGTCACACAGTTTTTAAGTTATAGAGGATTCAAGCCCAAGTTGATTTAAATTCCATATCTCATACTCATAACCACTATTCTAAGTTGAGGAAATGCTAAGTTCATATGCAAGTACAGGTTAAAAGTTATTATATTATTCAACCATAATTTCTACTTCTTGGCTTAATGAGCAGATCTTCTGTCAGGAATAAATCTAGAAGGATCTGCCCAAGCTATGAAAATTCATCTTGATAGCTCTGCAACTTCTCTTTATATCATTACTCAACTAGGAATTTAACCGCCTAGGATTTGTGTTTTCTCCCTTCATGTGGGACTTTTAGAAAGTGCTTGTTACTGAGTTATACGTTTCATAATTTAACTAGCAATTGATATGCTTGCTAATGTGCTTCTATTTTAATGTATGTACTTTTGTGCCCGTCTCTTACTTATGAATGAATGTATTCTTGGCCTATGGTTTTGTAAGAAAAATATATCCTAACTATGTTTTTTAAAAAACAGTTTTATTGAGATGAAACTCACATAGTATATAATTCACCCATTTAAAGTACAACTCACTGGCTTTTAATGTATTGACAGTTAAGTGTCCATCATCACAATCAATTTTAGAACGTTTTTATTGCCCCACAAAACCTTGCACTCCTTAGCTGTCATTTTCTAACCTCCCCATCCTTTCAGTCCTAGAAAACCGCAAATCTATTTTCTGTCTTCATAGATTTTCCTATTCTGGACTTTTCATACAAATGAAATCATGTAATATGTGAGGTTTTCTTTGTGACTAGCTTTTTTCATTTAACATAATGTTTTCCAGATTCATCCATGTTGTAGCATACATGACATTTCTTTTTATGCTGAATAATATTCCCTTGAATGCATATATCGATTTAGTTGACAGATTTTTTTCTGTCTATTTAGTTGATCTATTTATTAATTTATTTATCCATTTATTAGTTTATAGATTTTTTCCTGCTTTTTGGCTTTTACAAATAATGGTGCTATGAATGTTTTTGTATGTACATTCATAGCACCATTATTTGTAAGAATTTTTGTGTGTACATTTGGCTTCATTTCTCTTGGTTCTACACCACAGAGTGGAATTGCTGGGTCACATGGTAACTCTATGCTTAACTGAGGAACTGCCAAACTATTTTGCTAAGTGACTGCATCATTTTACATTTTCATCAGTAGGGCATGATGGTTTTGATTTCTCCACAGCCTTGTCAACACTTGTTATTATCTCTTTTATTTTAGCCATCTTAAAGGGTATGAAGTGGTACATCATTGTGGTTTTGATTTGCATTTCTTTTTTAACATAAATTTCGAAGCATAGCAAAAGGTACTTATCAAAAGCAGTTCAAAATATCTACAAAGGTTATATAACTACTAACCATTAGAAACTGAAGGAAAAAAAATCACACAATGGAAAATGCATCTATGTTTTCAATACCCACCTTTTAAAGACCAGGATGAAAAATGTTATAGAATAGAAAATTTATACTTGAAATACACTCAAGCCAAAAGAAAAAATCCCACATGATAAACCGTGCATAGTAATGATGATGATTCCCTGAATGGTATTCTAATCGTTCGTTAGTTTGTATAAGACATTTCACTAGGGAGAATATTAAGGACACTGTCAAATAAATTTTGATGAATAGTTCCAAGCAAACTTTGGGAAATCCATTTCTGAAGAACCTGGTCAATGTTTTGAACATCGATATTTCTCTGGTAAACCAGCAATATTACTTGATTGTTCATTCATTCCTATCTCTTCCTACTGTGTTTAAGACCATGTATATATAATCTATTTGTGCTAAATGTAAGGTGGATAAATTGCAAAGGTGAGCGCTGGGTAGAACAGATGATTCCTTTGCCAGGGAACATTTGAAGTGAAAGACAAAAAATAGTTATAAAGGAATGGGCTTTGAATGATGGGAAAGTGTTCACCAAACAGCACTGGACCCAACTAGAGTCTTCATTTCTTTTCTAAAACCCTAGGGGCTTATAGTGTCCATATATCCATATTTGTTCAGGCAGTCCTGGTTCATATCTGTTTTCCTGGTGTCATTATTAATACCTTTCTCTTTCATTCTCACAAGTCATCTGCAAATATATTTAATTATATTTTCATCCTATTTATAAAAGACCTCCCAGTATAATGATTAAAATGTAAAGAAGATACAGCCCCTGAGAAGGGAAGAAGTCTGCAGTTAGACAACTCTTCAAGCTAGGGCTCTGCTTTAGATGAGAAAACTAAGGAGAAAACACCTAAACTGATGCCTCATACTGAATGACATCAAATAGATTTCCCTTGCATGGGCTTCCCTAATGTGCCTCTGACTGTCTTTGAAAACGCAGGTGTATCCACTGGGAAGGGTAGCATGGGAATGGCATGCTGGAGCACAACAATCTTAACTCGGCCTCTGAATTCTGTGGACTGAAACTTAACTTATTTTTGAAGCTCTACTTGATAGAATTGAAGAGTTGTTAATATCTGCCTATGTCTATCAAGATATGCTCAAAACTATGAATAGACCTGGATATACAAAGAGTTCCATGAATTGGGCTCTAAAGGATTGAAGTGGCTGAAGCAGAAGCTGACGTTGTTCTGCCCCATCAGACCACTTAAGAAAGACGATTAATTAGGAGGGGGTGTTTGTGAGCAGGACTTGGATTTTCTTTTTCCAAATCAGTAGGAATTAAAACTAATCCAAAATCCACAGGCTTGCTTTTTGATCATTGCTAGTGGTAGGGTTTTGGTTGTAATTTTTAATAACTTTCAAGCTTAACTTAAAAAGTGGCAATTGAGAGACATGAATCAAGTAGAGAATTCATTTTTTAGATCTTTGCTGTCTGCCACTTAACTAATTGACTAGATCCTATTAGATATCACACCTTTAGTTACCTAATACATAAGTAGTAAATAATTATTGTACATATTTTAACTTCACTTTGAATTACCTGCATGAATTGCATTTGCTATTATAAGTTGAGGCATAACACTGGATGATAGAGAACGTGTCTGGTGAGAAAATTATACCATAAAGAGGCCGAGCACAGTGGCTCATGCCTTGTAATCCAGCACTTTGGGAGGCCGAGACAGGTGGATCACAAGGTCAGGATATCGAGACCTTCCTGGCTAAAACGGTGAAACCCCATTTCTACTAAAAATACAAAAAATTTGCCGGTCATGGTGGCAGGCGCCTGTAGTCCCAGCTACTTGGGAGGCTGAGGCAGGAGAATGGCGTGAACCCGGGAGGTGGAGCTTGCAGTGAGCTGAGATTGCACCACTGCACTCCAGCCTGGGCGACAGAGCGAGACTATGTCTCAAAGAAAAAAAAAAAAAAAAGAAAGTTATACCATAAGGAAAAAACAGGTACATTTAGAATCCCATCTCATGCTCAGATAATTTTCACACGTGTAAAGTTAAACAGACTCCCTAATGGATTCTTCTTTTCGGAGTAATAAGAGTGAGATGGGGAAAATGTATGACTTTTCTTTCTAAGTCAATGTGATTGTAAAACCATGAGCAATTGTGACCTTCATGAAACGGACAGTTTGTGTTGGTACTCTTTCTAGAATGACACAGGCACACTCTTCTATAAGAGTTTTACTGAAGGGCCAGGATTTTTCAAACATTTACTAAGTTTTCATTTGCTATTTAAAAAAAGACTTTGAGCTTTTGTGGTGGGAGAACTCTTTTGCCTATGTATGAGGAGGCTGTTATCTGAATTTGTAAATGACGTCTATGGAAAATGGGAGGATTAAACAGAGCCTTGCTGTTTCTCTTCGTCTGTGGTGCGTTTTATATTTTAAAACTTCTTGGTCGGACATGGTGGCTCACATCAGTAATCCTAGCACTTTGGGAGGCCGAGGCAAGCAAGTCAATTGAGGTCAGAGGTTGGAGACCTGGTCAACATGACAAAACTCTGTCTCTACTAAAAACACAAAAATTAGCTGGGCAAGGCTGTGTATTCCTGTAATCCCAGCTACTCGGGGAGCTGAGGCAGGAGAATGACTTGAACCCGGGAGGCAGAGGTTGCAGTGAGCCAAGATCATGACACTGCACTCCAGCCTGGGCAACAAGAGTGAGACACCTTGAATGAATGAATGAATGAATAAATAAATAAATAAACAAACAAATAAATAAATAAAATGAAATAAAATAAAATATCTTTACGACCTATTTGTGCTTTAAATTTCTTAATGGATAATAGATTAGGCTTCTTCTCATAGTGAATATTCTTTATTTGTTGTTAGTGTTGTCTCTAGAGATACGTGGATGCTTTGATCTTTCTTCTTTTACACACACACACACACACACATCCCCTTCCTCCCTTAAATTTAGAATTGACCAAATCCTAAAACCCTTTATTAACCTCAGAATTTACATGAAGCAGTTTCTAACTGGCCCACAGATATTGGTAATCATGTAGTAGATGTGTATTAGTTCGTCTTCACGCTGCTGATAAAGACCCAACACTGGGAAGAAAAAGAGGTTTAATTGGACTTACACTTCATGGCTGGGGAGGCCTCAGAATCATGGTGGGAAGTGAAAGGCATTTCTTACATGACAGCAGCAAGAGAAAATGAAGAAGAAGCAACAGCGGAAACCCCTGATAAACTCATCAGATCTTGTGAGACTTATTTACTATCACGACAATAGCATGGGAAAGATTGGCCCCTAGGATTCAATTAACTCCCCCTAGGTCCCTCCTACAACACATTGGAATTCTGGGAGATACAATTCAAGTTGAGATTTGGGTGGGGACACAGTCAAACCATATCAAGATGTATTTCAGTTTTGAGTATCTGAGGACTTAACATAATAAAAGAAAGAAAGCAGGAAGAAGAGGGAACATGTTCATACTGTATTATCCTCATTTTACCAGTCACCTGCAAATAAATATAATTTAAATAGGTCTAAAATTTCTGCTAACATGAGGTTTAAAAAAAAAAAGGCACAGAACATAAATGCAACAGCATAAATGGCAAATACAGCATGCAGATTAATTCCGAGATGAACAGGAAAATGAAGTCAAGAGTCATGTTTTCCAAGTCTTCTGATCAAATAATTGAAAGAGAAGGGGGTCATCAAATAAGATCCTGGAAACAGAAGATGCTGAGTGTGAACTATTTTGAAATCCTATCCAAACCCCAACATACGTGTGTGCAGAACAAGTATCTGTGTGTTCTGTTGAATGGTCATGTGGTTTTGGGATTTGCTTCAGTTGCTGTAGTCAGCATTTCTGGGCTTTGTCCTGATCCTGTGCCAAGAGGACATCTTTGTGGAGACTTGCAATTTGAGATTAAAGACAGGGACCTCACTGTGGGTCCCTGTCTTTAATCTCAAAACCACTGTCAAAGCCCTGTGTATCCTGCAGAGCAGTGCAACTCTTATGAAAGTACATTTCTCCAGTGCTTTCACTATGCTATTACATTTGGTGTCTTAGTTCCGGTGGATTCTGGCTCCTTAGATAACTCTAGTTTTACCCATGGAAAGGTGTTGGGAGTACAGTTAGCAGAGAAAGAAAGCCATATTCTGAAACCTATGCTCATATGGTCCCAACTTATGGTGAAACCTAGGTTTTCAGTACTTTTGTTTACCTCTAAGTTTGAAAGGTAGAAAATATGATAAAATTTGAGTATTGTACTTAGAAATATTTTCTAATATAATTCACTTGGCTGCTGATTAACCCCAAATTTCTTAATTTACTGTAAATTTTCTAATCTCATTTATATAAACTTGCTTGTATATTTTCTAATATTCTCATGTGCTCTATATAAACTTGTATGAGCCTAAAATCATTAATAACAAAATACTTTATCAAAATACTTTATCCCATTATAGTAATCAGCTTGACAACTTACTACCTGAAATGAGAAGGTAGGATATATTTCCACCAGTATTCCATTCCACAAAAATTCGTTAAGCCCCTTACATCAACAAGGCCCTGTACTAAAATGTCATGGATGATATAACTATGAACCTATCTGAATGTAACGTTTAAATGTAGCTTAATATTTATAGAAATAAATATTAAGTGTGTTTCTTAGGCACAAATATAAACCAAATATGGCTTAATTCTTTTTTTTTTTTTTTTTTTTTTTTTTTTTTTGAGACAGAGTTTTGCTCTGTCGCCCAGGCTGGAGCGCAGTGGCCGGATCTCGGCTCACTGCAAGCTCCGCCTCCCGGGTTTACGCCATTCTCCTGCCTCAGCCTCCCGAGTAGCTGGGACTACAGGCGCCCGCCACCTCGCCCGGCTAGTTTTTTGTGTTTTTTAGTAGAGACGGGGTTTCACTGTGTTAGCCAGGATGGTCTCGATCTCCTGACCTCGTGATCCGCCCGTCTCGGCCTCCCAAAGTGCTGGGATTACAGGCTTGAGCCACCGCGCCCGGCCGGCTTAATTCTTAATAATGAAAAAAAAGCATTTTTATTGAGTTGACCCTATTTTACTCAGCCTAATTGCCATAAATTCAAAGATTCATAGTATAGCTATATTTATTTTAGTTCAAGCTATAAATTGGTATTGACAAGATGTGTCTTAAAACATAATGGGTTCATTTTGTATATTATGTTTTTGTGATGACAAATCAGGCTTCTAAAACCATCATCAAACAGTTGCCACTCTTTTTTATTAAGAACAGAGTAGCAAAGTACTTTAGTTCCTCTTTTATTTTTTTTTTGTAAGCCCGCACGTCAGCATGTACTTCTCCCCAAACTTACATCAGCAGTTTGCCAACTTGCTTTGCTATATTGATTTCATACTTGTTTCATTAATCATATCTGTCAGACTCTTTTTCTAGTGGATAGACAACCTTGCAGACTGACTGCTAGCTCTAAATGTTAAATTTCCTAGTATCTCAGGATTCAGTTGAGAGTGGTACTCAATGAAAAATACTAAGTCAAAATTTTGGGCAAATTGATCTTTTTGGATCTCAATCTCCTCATCTCTTAGAAATCCAGAAAAGATAAAAAGAAATTATATCTACATTCCCTGCAGCTTTAAGTATCTATGACATGTGACTGATGTAAACATATAACAAACATTACAGTAGGATTTCCGATCTCAAGAATATTTACTACTGTTGAGAGGTATTCAATGACATATGTTAGTCAGTAGATGGCACTGTTTATTATGTTATTCCCATTAAGAAAGCAGTTACAAAATGTCAATTGCCTCATTTGATCAGGGTGGGGGAGGAGGGGAGGAGGATCTGTTCTTACAGAAGAGAACACATGGATTTCTCAGAGGTTAGAGTGACCTGGAGAAGGAATCCAGTTCATCTTATCTATTAGATCTTGAAAAGGGAAATTCTATTCTAGGTATTTTTCAGAGATGGATATTTTTAACACACTTCATTAACCACTTTCAAATTTGAAACACTTAAGAAATCTATTTAGATCACATCTTTTCTTGTCCTTATATTTGGTCCTAAGTGAAATTCAGAAAAATTATTTCCATTTCCTTCCTTTACAAATCCTTCTAACTCTATAGGGAGCACTCTTACTTTACACAAGCACTTTTTTCTTCCTTAGGATCTTCAGTCTGAGAAACACATCAAATTTATGGAAAATGACTACCCACCACGCCTTCTTGAATTCTAATATGCCATTCATATCAGACCCACATATACAATTAGTATCTAAACATGCATTTAGTTATTAAATAAACAACATATGTATATATTTGCAGTACACAACAGATATATATAGTATTTCCATTAGCCAGAAACAACTACAATCTTTTGGAGAAATTAATAGAGCAAAATGAATAAAATATAATTCATAACTGTTAGGTATAGAATGTTGCTTTCAGCTACCATCTCTTTTCATCTTTCTCTTTTTGCTATTTTTTTTATGACTTTAAAAACAGTTTATAAGTGAAAATAAATAGTAACAAAGGACTATGTAAATGAACTCTATCAAGTAAGTATTCAGAACAGTTTTGTTATAAGTTCAGAGAGGTAACCATCCTTGACCATCAGATATCATTCTTTTTCTTTAAAAATTTTAAGGAAACATTAGTGTACTTAAGCTTTATACAGTTCTGTTTCCCTGTATTATATTTTAAGTCTCTGAAAAGCATGGAATATATTTTATATGTTCATGGATCCCAAGAGTTTCACACAGTATTTGATTAGTTAAAATATACTATGGGTACTTAATAAGTACTGCCTAAATGAATTAATAAATAATTTAACCTAAGTTAATTGAATCTTTCAGGAGAATTATCAGCTACTTTTGAAATATAGTTTCAGTAAGTATCATGTCAGCATTTGGTTCCCCTATGAAAAGTCTACTTTTCGTATTGTGTGTGGAGTCAGTAGCTTTCCTTGTGTTACTAATAAGAAATGAAAACAAGGATAAAGGAAAACCACTTGAACAACTTATTCTATGTAAAAATGTGATTAGATTAAATGTTCTTTTCTCACCTCCTGATTGTTATGAGTATATTCATTAAATCAACTTATTCTGTACAAAATATTTTTTTTCTAGACAAAACATTATCATCAGCCTTTCCTTTGTATTGTCTTACAATTACAACCTTACTCATGGTTTTAAAATTATGTGGAAAACATTGAGGGTTTAGCTTTTTATTTTACTTGGTTTATTTGGGGAGCTTGCTATTTATATTTTTTTTACTGTTTTGAAAACTCGACTTAACTAGCAGTCCTTGATTATAGAATTGTATATCCATTGTAATTTTATTGCATACAATTCCTGGGGCTGTCACCAAGGACCCTTTACAGAAAAATCCAATATATTTGATTAACAAATATACTCACTATTTAAAGAAATCACTTGATATTCTGTGATATCAATTTGTATCCTATGAACATATTTAAAGTAAACAGACGTCACTCATTTGAAGAGGATATACAGATGACAATAAGTACATGAAAAGATGTTCAAAATCATTAACATTAAGGAAATGCAATTTGAGACCATAATGAAGTACCATCAAACACCTATTAGAACAGCCAAAGTGAAAATAGTGACAATACCAGATGCTGGTGAGGATGCAGAGAAACTGGATCTCTCATACATTGCTGGAGAGAATGTAAAATGTTACAGTCATTCAGGAAAACAGTTTGGCAGTTTCTTAAAAATTCAACAGACACTTATTATATGAGCCAGCATTGATTCTGCTGGGCATTTATTCCAATGAAAATAAATGAACTGTTCATATATGCAACTGCTTGGATGAATCTCAAGTGTACCATGCTGTGTAGAGAAGAGCCAGTCTCTAAAGGTCACATACTGTATGATTCCATTTATATAGCATACTGGAAATGACAAAATTACAGAGATGGAAAACAAATTAAAGGTTGCCAGAGGTTATGTGTGGTGGCAGGAGAGTGCTATAAAAGGATTGGGAGAGAAAAGAGTGACCTTTGTGGTGATGGTATAGTTCTGTGTCTTGATTGTGGTGGTCATTACACAAATCTACACAGATGGTAAAATATTAATACTGTAACAATGTTGATTTTTCTGGTTTTGATACTGTCCTACAGTTGTGTAGCAGGCAACCATTGGGGGAAATTGAGTGGAGAGTAATACTACTTTTTTCCATTTTCAACTTCCTGTGAATCTATAAAAACAAAACACATTTTTAAGTCATTTCTTGCCATCTTAGCTTGAATTATAAAACAGACAATATCATAATTTTCCTTTCTTTCCTCAATACATTTTTTCATTGTTTATACTCTACAATTATTCTTTTTTTTTTTTTTTTTTTTTTTTTTTTTTTTGAGACGGAGTCTCGCTTTGTCGCCCAGGCTGGAGTGCAGTGGCGCGATCTTGGCTTGCTGCAAGCTCCGCCTCCCGGGTTCACGCCATTCTTCTGCCTCAGCCTCCGAGTAGCTGCGACTACAGGCGCGCACCACTACGCCCGGCTAATTTTTTTTTTTTTTTTTTTTTTTTTTTGTATTTTTAGTAGAGACGGGGTTTCACTGTGTTAGCCAGGATGGTCTCGGATCTCCTGACCTCGTGATCCGCCCGCCTCGGCCTCCCAAAGTGCTGGGATTACAGGCGTGAGCCACCGCGCCGGGCCTACGATTATTCTTAACTGTTAAGTTTTTTCCAACACTCAGTAAATGAAGCTATTTTATCAATCTTTTCTGCTTTTGAAATAGTAGTAAAGATAAGGATATGCAGAATAAATTTTGTAATTCCTCCACGTAACAGCAAGGATAGCTAATAACAAAGTATACTGAGGTTCTTTGGGAAAGAGACATGCTCATGTAGAAGGAGTGTTTAAAACATATTTAAAATGTTTTGTCTACTGCCCGAAAGAGGGATGACTGTATTTTTTGGAAATATAAATAATTACTTTTGGCAATTGTAATTGAGACACTATCAAACTAGAACTTCCTTCTACATTTCATATTATATATCTAGATGTGAACAGAGAAACTGTTAGAAATAAATCTTGCGTTTATTAATTGGAAATCAAGTGATGTACTATATAATGAAATGCTTTGCATTTTCATTTGGTGCACAGTTGTGTCTGGAAGGAACCTTACTTGAAATTTGGGATATCTAGCCATAAATTATTCTCTGCTTCTTAGTGTGATGCAGAGGATATGAATTTTAACTGCTTATTTTATTGCTAAAGGATCCTTGAAAACAATAATCTGAAAATATATTTCGTGAATTTTTGGAATTAAAAAAGGAGATTTTCATCTGTCACAGATACATAGCTTAGGCCACAAATTTGGAAAACACTATCAATTGTATGCCATAAGACCTGTAATAATTTGTGATTATTTTTTACGACCCTCCTTTAACCACCTCATTTGCCAAAAGTATCCTAGTAATTGCTCACAAAAACTAAAAATAACATCAACATCTCCAGCCAAATTCTAATACAGCACTTGATTTATTAAATATTTTTATCCATAAACATTTGGCCCACATGTATTTTTATATTTCTCTATAAATATGTGTCACATGACTTTATGACATAAGATATACAAATTATGTCTTTAAGGATTTTGGCAAAACTTATTAATGCCCTTTCTATTTCTTGAAACAATCCTTCGTATGTCTATTTTTATCTTTTTATTGCTTGTGCATAAGTCCAGAATAATGTGTTTTAACAAAAATATTTCAACAAATACTTCTCCTTCCATCCTTTGGTGTATTATATACATTGCTAAGGTGAAAGGTGCCATATTGTACTTCTACCTATCAATGTCCCAGTCTTTATTTCCATTATGTTCTACACTCCTTAATGAGCTCCATGAAGACAAAGCTTAGAAATGCTGTCTATAACCCTGAGTAGGAAGTGACCTGCAAGGTGAGTACTTAAGATGAATTTGCTAGTTATAAATCTGCACTAGAAACATCAATTAAATTCTTTTAGAAGCATGAATCCAGTACATGAAAGGAGAAGCAGTGTGATATCATGTAACAATACTCTACTGTTGACCAAGATGACCTAAGATTCAAGGTCAAGAGACCAGTATGGCTCAGCCTTCCACATTGCAGTTTAGCCTTTCAGCCTTTTTCACTGCAACTCTCAGCTGCCTGTGCCATACATGACAAATATGTGTGCTCTGCCTCCACCCACCCTTGTAGATTGGAAAGCAAGCATACTCAGCCCTAATCCTACATAAAATAGGAATGCATCTTTCAACCTTTTAGCCCAGGTTCCCTTTCAATGAGTGTAAAAATCTCATTCCTTACTTTGAGGTTAGTAAAATAGCCAAATAAGCATCAGTACGCGCACGCACACACACACACACACACACACACACAAAGTAATTAAACTGCTGAATATGACATTTAAAACTTATTCAACACCACTACTCTGATTCTCACATACGTACACTGCTGTAAAAGACTCTCAGTTCACATCCTCATAAAATCAGCTCTAGCTAGCGTCAGAGATTAGAGGTATGTGTTGGGTTGGGATGGTGGTTTGAGTCCTGCTCAACAAGATTTCCTGCTTTGATGTTTTCTAGAATATCTTAAACTGTCAATGGTGAATACATATTTAAATAAATGCCCTCGGGATAAAAAAAAGAGAGAGAGAGAGAGACAAAATGTATCAAGAAACTGACTCATGAGTGTGAAAGTGTCATAAAACCTACTAGTTGGTCTTTGAGTCCCATAAGTCAAAAGAGGTCCAACTAGTTTTGCAGGTTGTCGACTTTGTTCTGCCCTAGGCTAGAACCTGGAGCCCACAAGGTTTGTCAATACTTATGTACCAAAGAAATTTAATAAACCACTCCCTTACCTTGTTGCTAAAATGCTCCTCTCTCCTTCCCATGGCACACCATTCTACCCACTGGCACTCCAAATTCCACACCCTCTTCACTTTGATCTTTACTTACTCATCTTATTCTGTTTGCAATTTAGAACTTGATTTTGGTGTGTATATTTGTGAATGACTTGAAATTTCCCAGGATGGCCTACAGTGAAGTAAGCCAGAAGGCATCTCTGAATCCCACGTAGGTCCCTAGAACAACATCACAGTTGAATCCCTTCCTCTTGCTCTAACAAGGGAAGAAGGACACATCTTCATTTCCAGTTACCCAACTAAATTAGGTAACTCTCCACAGAGTTACCACAGTCTTTTAGCTTAATTAATAGTCTGCATAAATGAAATTACAAATTCTAAATGAAATATTGCTGAAAATAAGGTTGGTCAGTAGATCAGAAATTGACTAAAGTATACTATTATTTTTAGCACATAAATTAAAATAAGAGATTTGCACTTTTGGGATTGTAGCCTATTGAAATTTTTTATAGTTCTGAAGACACACATGTATGCACACACACCCTTGTGCACATATGCACCCTTAGGAGAGTCATTTGGTACATGATGAATTAGTGTTTAAACTCAAGATAAAATTTATTATGAATTTGAACTACTGGTGGTTGGACATAATAATTGCATGGTCAATCTCAATTACTTGGGCTGCAAAAAAAGATGGTCCACAAGATTAGAAGAACACATGTTTTCATAAGAAGAAAACCAGGAGTAGGTAAGGATAAATTATGATATACAAACATAAACTATTTTAAAATGTTTTTCCTGGAGCTTCAGGTTACTTTGCAATTGTGGAAATCACTTACAGTAATCCTTGAGGATTAAAAAAAAATAAAAGGAAGAAAATTTTGGATTATAATTTTTGGATGGCAGGAGTCACCCAAGGGCTCATTCATATAGCATCATTCCTATCTTTTTCTTCTTGTGGGTTATTTTGGTTAACTGTTGCTGAGTTTGGTCAGTTTGATGGATTTGATGTTTGCATATTTTGCCTGTTCTAATAAAAGTTTATCAAATAGACAGACAACCAGCAGCAAAGCTATAGCACCCTGCTCACGTCTGTTCTGTCTGGTATTTCTTACTTAAGCACATCATTTTCATTTCCTGAAACTGAAGGAAGTAAAGGTGTGAAAGAAAACTCTACTTCTGATATCATTTGATGCCCCCTCTATTTCCATACATTACTAAAACTGTGTGAAAAATTTTATTGAATGATATTTCCTCTGTACTCTTAAAACGTATCGTGACTTTAATGTGAGATCAAATAAAACCAATGTTAGACATTACCAGCAAATCTCAAATAAAGTTTTAATGAAAAGAATAGCAAATATTGAGATTCTCTAAACATTAATAAAAGAAAATCTAGTGGCTCACACCTGTAATCCCAGCACTTTGGGAGGCCAAGGTGGGAGGATCACCTAAGGTTGGGAGTTCGAGACCAGCCTGAGCAACATGGAGAAACCCCGTCTCTACTAAAAATACAAAAAATCAGCTTGGCGTGGTGGCGCATGCCTGTAATTCCACCTACTCAGGAGGCTGAGGCAGGAGAATCGCTTGAACTTGGGAGGCAGAGGTTGCAGTGAGCTGAGACCGTGCCATTGCACTCCAGCCTGGGCAACAGAGCGAGAATCCATCTCAAAAAAAAAAAAAAGAAAAGAAAAAGAAAGAAAATCTAAGAGATAATACAAATGAAAGTAGAATTTTTTAAGGAGCTGTTTTTTTTGTTTTGTTTTGTTTACAATACACAAGATTTGTATAAGAATGCCAGGAGTATGGAATCTTCTAATATCATCTTGATGTTTTTCTACATTAAACTCCTTGCCTTGAATATAGACTCTTTGAGTCTATATTAATCTATATTATTTTCTGAGTGTTTGTGTAACATGTCCCTCTCAAGAATGCAATGAGGTTGTTGTTTCCAAAAGCCCTTAAATTCTGAAATATAAGAAATGTACTTCCCAGCATGGAAACCTAAAGGCCACCTAGACACAATGTGGTAAGCAGAACCTATGATAATCTCTTATGACAAATCTGAAATATGCATTTCTCAACCATAGTAAGTCTGTTGGGAGAAGATTCCAAGCAATCTGTCAACTTAAAGCAAAATGTATACTTTGATATTGTACTCTTCATCTTAGGGTTAAGTCATACTACATTGCAGGAAAGATAGATTTCAGTGCTGCTTTTCTAATTACACCTCCAAAATGTTATTCCATGCATATCATGCAAGAATGTATTCTCAAAAGAAAAAACAGTTCCTACTTAAGAAGGCTGGATAACATTTACATGATCATGCATTTTACTACATCAAACATTTTATTATTTTTTCCTTCCTTCAATTTAGAGCATGTGCTTTCATTATCCGTTTTTGGCTTAATATTTTATTACTTAATAATAATCCAGTAAATATTCTTAAAACAAGAAATTTATGTAATGATTCATGTTTAAGGGATGCTTACAAAATAAAAGTAAGTGTACATTTTGTATCATCTGAATGGTTCCAGAGTTACTTAGACTGCTATAAGCTTTGAAATAAAGCAGAAGGTAGAAGTCTGTGGTCTGTGACCTCTTCAAATTATATAAGAGGTTTATAGTCATTCAGGATGAATAACTAATTACATATCATTGCAATTTTTTGTAACCAAAATTCTGAATGAGCCCTAACATGTAATTGTAAGTTCATTTTTCTATAACATAGAAAAAAATAAGAGTTTTAAAGTCTTGAGTGGATATAATTTCTGATTGTATATCATAGTGTTTAAGAGATTCTTGACTTTTAAAAGTAGGCTAGAAATGTCACCATCTGCCATAGAAATTTTTTTTTTGTAATTTTTGTTTGTTGTGCCATAGGAATTTTGATTGGAAAGTTTGCTATCAGAGTTCCTCAATTCTACTGAATTGTTTACTGAATTCAATAATACTGAAATATGTTTAATACTTAACAAACCAGAAATTGAGATATATCTTACAGTGGTGACATCTCAGCATTTTGTCATAATTTAATGGGCAGTGCTTTTTTTCATGCCTTACAACTGTTGTTATCTTAATTTTGGTGAAATATTATAGTGATTAAGATAGAAAAATGGATCTGACTCATTAATTTATCTACATCTCTATTTCTGGTAACCTTTAACATTCTGTCCTGTTATCTTCCCTTGTTCCAACCTATGGTACTTTACCTCTGGGCTGCAATTTTTCTGTCTGTAAAAAAAAGATGGATCAAGGTTTCCAAGATCCTTCTCAATCTTGAATGTGTTCTGATCTATTAATACTTCTTCCCTGTCTGGCTATCTTTTCCACTCCTGAAGAGGGAATCCCCCAAAGGCACCCAATTCCCTTAAATGAATATAATTTGTACTACAACGATACAAATTGTAATGGAGGTAGGTGGGAATGATTAAGAAGTAAGCTTCCACTTCAGGGAAATAAAGATTAGGTCAAGAAGCTACAATATAGTTGCCTAAATTTAGGTTAGATAGCTCTGAATGGTGTTCCTTTAAAGTGACCTAGAATTCTGGGAAGGGCTGTAAGACATTGTGAAAGAGGAAAAAGCTATTCTCATCCTTTTTGGTCAAAGGAGAAAATATCAAGGAGCTGATGGTTTTCTTGGGCTCCTTGGCTTCTTTGAGGACAGGATCTGAGGGCCACCACATGCTCTGTGGATGAAGAAGGTGAGGATTAATGTGAATGTCATCCTACACCACACTCTTGGGTAACACAGAGCTCTTCATTGGTACTGTTGCCAGTTTATGTTGCTCAAGTCAGAAACCTTTATTTTCCCCTCTCTTTTCATTACCCTTCACATCAAATCAATAAAAATCCCACTGAGTCTAATTCATAAATATCTCCTACATCTTCCTACTTCTCTCCCTTACCATTAACACTACCCTGATTCAGGCTATGTCATCTCTCACCTGGATTATTGCAACAACCTCAAATGGTCTCTATGTATCTGGTCTTGTCTTGTCTTGTTCATCATGATGAGGCAGCTGTAGCTGAAAGCTTTTAAAATCTGAAACATCTCTAAAACATTTCCTGGCATGAAACCTCAAAACCATCTAGGTAAAATGTGGCAAGCAGAATTATATTATAATCTTTCATGTCCTTTTAGTGTTACATAGTTCAATTATTCTATATTGCCTTTAGAAAAAGAGTCCAATTTTTTTCTCTACAACAGCACTTTTAATCTTTTTCGCATTATGATACATAGAAACATAATATTTATGTGGCTTATAGGAGTACACTGGTGTGGAGGGTTTTAGCATCTACATAGATCTTGGTTTAAAAAGTAATCATTGTCTTTTATTTAGGTTGTATGATTACAATAAAAAATAAATTATACAGTTTTATGGAAAAAACAATTTAATTTTTATAAAATATTGAAAGAAAATCTTTAAAATTTTTTCTAGTAAGAAATTTTAGTTTATAAATATAAATATAGCCTTTAAACCAGGATTTATGCTTGAAGTGACTTCCCCAAATTTCTAATCAACACTTTTAAATGATGACCTCTCTGAAATCATAGTAGTCATCAATCTACAGGAAACTTTAGTCTTACAGACTGGTCATAGAAAATGGTTGAGATGTATTTATCACTCTTTCTATATTGATGCAAACTTCTTTCTCAACATTAACCAGAATTTAGATAACTTAAACCATGTAAATGGTCTTTAATAATTGAAACCCTTAAACCTAATAGCTCTTTCTGTTCTTTCATTGAACATAAACATCTCAAAATGTATGCTGGTCATCCTAATAGATTTTTAATTCAATGGAATTATTCATTTCTAAAGATTGATGAAACTTTTCCTCAAGTATGGATGGATGCTGCTGTAACACTCTGTTCTACTTAAGGTTCTCCAGAGAAACAGAACCAACAAGATGTATATGTATATACAGTCAACTCTCTGTATCTGTGAGTTCTGCATCCAATGATTCAACCAACTATGAATCTAAAACATTCAGAAAATAAAGTTGCATCTGTACCAAACATGTACAGACATTTTGGTCGTTAGTCCCTAAACAATAGGGTCAACAACCGTTTACATAGCATATATATTGCGCTAGTCATTGTAAGTAATCTAGCAATGATTTAAAGTATACGGAAGGATGTGCATAGGCTATATGAAAATGCTATGCCATTTTATATCAGGGACTTGAGCATCCATGGATTTTGGTAACTTAGGGAGGTCCTGAATCCTATTCCCCATGGATACTGAGGGACAACTGAACACACACACACACACACACACACACACACACACACACATACATTTTAAGGAATTGGCTCACATGATTTTGGAGGCTTGGTGAGCCCAAAGTATGAAGGGGAGGCAGGCAGACTGGAGACTCTGGAAAGAACCACAGTTCAAGTACAAAGATAGTGTGTGTGCTGAGGAACCAGGAAGAGCTGATGTTGCAGATGTCCAAAAGCAGTCTCCTGGAGAATTCCCTCTTGCTTCAGGGAGGTTGATCTTTTGTTGTATCCAGGCCTTCAACTGATAAGTTAAGGCCTAGCAATAGCATAGAGGGCAATCTCCTACTCAAAGTCCACTGACTTAAGTGAAATAGTATCCAAAAACACATTACAGAAACAATCAGAATAATGGGTATCATGGCCCACGCAAGTTGACACATAAAATTAACCATCACACAGTCTTAATAATTCTTAGAATTCTAATTATGGTACTGATTAAAAATTCCTAATGAATGATCTTTATCCTTTCCAAAAGTAAATGTTTGCTTTCAATCTGTAAACTTTCTGAAGACATACTAATATATTGTTCATATGGCCCTCATGATTCTGATTGTTTATTTAAGTGCTCAAAAATTTCAGTTTTTATAAAACCTTTCTTTTGAGCCAATAACTTGCAATTCATTTTACTTTTGTTGCTGCTCATAAGTACCAAATGTAAGCCAAGTCTGAACAGTACAAAGTGAAATAAAGTTAAGAAACTCTTTGATATGGAATAAAATATCCTAAATTTAAATCCCATGCACAGAATTCAGTATCAGAAGGGAATATGGCTAGACTGTGCTTTCCAATATGTCTGATGTTCAGAGGAGTTAATTAAAAGGCAGCATTGTAGAATCAGAGGAGCAAACCACAAGGATGAAGAAAATAGTCTTTACATGCACATAATTGAGAGCAAAACTTTTCTGAAGTTAAATTTTCTTCACCTGCACAATGCAAATAATATCTTCCTCCCAGGACTGATATGAAGAGTAAATGAGAAAATAAATGGATGGTTCTCAGCATAGCAACTGATACAGAGTTAGTGTTCAACAAGTAGAAGCTGCCATTATTTTTGTTCATATTTGTTGTTTTGTTTCATTTTGTTTATAATTATCTTTATTTTACCCTAGTGAAAGAGTTGGGATTTAACCCTAGGACTGTTTTCTCTAAAGCTCATTTTCAGTAACCTATTTTCCTTGAGTTGGTCTTTCTGTAAAACTGGTCAGGGACTAAATACTCATGGTGGCAGGGGCGGGGAGGGAAGAGAGAATGGAGAAAATATATGCTAAAAAAAACCCTCTGAGGTCCATATCAATCACCTCATATAAGCCTCTCACCACCAAGAGCCGGTAAAGAACATTTTCCCAAATTGTTTTTAAAACATAGTCTAGGCCACATTTGTACTGTGTCCCAGGAAAGGGAGGCCTTTTCCCTCTTCTATACTTTGCCTTATTCATCACCAAATCTGCAGGTAAAAAAAAATAGACCTATGTGAGTGAATCCCCTCTTAAGAAGCTGAAGTGAAAATTTAAGCCCCTTTCCTACAAGGTGTGGCTCAGAATCCCCTCAACTCCAATACCCCGTCTTCAGTCCTTTCTGCTGGTGAAGACATCAACAGCACCAAATGACCCTTTGACCATCCTTTTTTTTGGCTTCTGTTTACAATTTTTCTTTATCACAAATGCTGAGCCTTTTTTGAGTGTAAGACCTATCATATTTTGCTCAAAACTGATGGTGGTTACAGTGGTTGTTGCTGCTGCTGCTGAAACTGCATTTTTGATAACTCAAATTAGGCCTCTGGGCATGGCTCATTCTAACCACAGCTAGCTGTCATTTCATATTTCTATCTGTGAGATAGAACTATCTGTTTTCTTCAAAACCAACAATATAAATAAAATTTACCCTTTTCCCTTATTTTTAGGTGTTTTTGGAATGTTACTGGGAACTGTGGAGAAATGAAACATGAAACACAGGACAAAGCTCCTGCTCTCAAAGGTCTTTATTCTACAGCACATAGTGATAAGTACACGGAACCCCAGAAAAACAAATCTATCCTTGCATTCATCAAACAGATATTAATTACTTACAATATGAAAGGCACTGTGGTGAATCCTGTGAACAACGAAAAGCTATGTTAAATATGCTTTCTGCTCTCTAAGCTTGAAAAGTGAATAGAATTACTCAATGGAGACCATGGTACCTACACTGAGACTTGAATTATACATTTAATGTCAATCAGTGGTGATTGTAGGGGAGAAAATCTCATATGGAAGATAAAAAAGGGTAAGAAAGAACAAGGCAGAAGCAGGGAGCTCTTACTAATGTAGCTTTCTTGAAACATGCTGGAAGAATTAAAATCATGAATGCTAAGTCTATAAATTCATAGAAAGCATTGAGTTTGTATTTGAGAAACTTTTTAAAAAATTGCTATAATCAAAGAAATGCTCCATATACATATATAGAAGATTAATGTAGTAGTAGTGACAACAAAATGATGAAAACATAGATTTGGAATGAGCAGTTTCGAGTCTACGACAAATTATCCAGCATTGAGTATTTAACAGTCTTGAACAAGTGAAGTGATAATGAGAATTTAAAAGAGAACATGAACGTGATAGACATGGTGAAGGTAGATCCTCCAGTACCTAGTGACTTTTACAGGTGACAACAAAGAGGGAAAGCAAGCTTTGATATTTACAGCAGGATCGAAATAAATCACCAGTGCCATAAGTAGATAAGTTGGAGGGCTTACACAGAAGCTAGGGGTAGTGGTATGTGGTCCGGGGTAGGAAAAGAAGAATTGAGGTCGACTTGATGGTTATTCAGTGGGCAGGTAGGAACAGAGGAGTAAATCTGAGGAGAGAAGTTAGTAGAAGATAAATATTTTAGCCTTGTCTATGTGGAAGTCATTATTAAAGTCATGAGCACTGATGGCATCACTGAGATAAGTAGAGCATAAGAGAAGAAAGGGAACTTAAATTTTGATCCCTTATATATGAGACCCTGGGTTTGATGTTTCATATATGGTATCTCATTTACCTAGTATACACATTCTTGTAGTATGTCCAAGAAAGCACATACGACATAAAGAAAAAAATACATCAAAGAACAAAGAAGACTGGGAGGAAAATGAAGAAAACAAAAAAATCAATACACTGTCATGTTATTTAAAGCAAATGGAAAGGGGAAAGACAGAGATTGGTCTACATTGTCACGTGCTGTGGGAGGGAGCGTGTTGAAGATGAAACCTCAAAAGGGGTTAATTATTAGTGATCTTTGTGATTCGTTACGTAGAGAATGGGGAGTCAAAACAAGATTTCAAGGCTGTAAAAAAGCGTTTGTAAAATGTTTAAGGAAACATATGACAAAAGATGAGTGCCTGTTATATCCGCTTTGCACTAAAAAAAAAAAAAAAAAAAAAAAAAAAGCCTAATTTTCCCTGTACTTTATCCTTTGCACTCTCCTTGCCTATAGTATTTTGTGTAATTGTTTTCCATTCATCTCTCTGTGAAAAAGATGGACACCAGACTGCTCATTAAACAAATATAAACAAATAATTACAGAGTGCTGTTTTATAGCTAATACTAGAAATATACCAGTGAATTTTCTTCTTGATGGCTTTGAGCATATTTTTTTTTTCTATATCAGGTACTATCGCTTTGTGTGTATGATCAACCTTATTCTCAAAATGACCTTGTTGGGTTATTGTTTTTTTTTTTTTTTTAAATTTTCTTTCTTACTTTGGTACACTGCAACTGAACAAGGGTTATCATTATTTTTATTGTGATTAGCCAGTGAAACAAATAGAGACACAGATAGATTAAATAACTTTACTGCAGTTATACAAATAGAAATTAGAGGCAATTTTGTATGCACTGCTTGTGACTCTTTTGCATATGTGATTTGGATGGAAATGTAATATGACTCCAGACCTATTATCTTAATTGCCATTTTACACTTACCTTTATTTATTTCCAAGAAATCCAATACTTATTTCAACTTTACTTATTTCCAACAAATCCATACTTTTCATGTATGTGCCACATAGAGGAGATACAGTGACCTTCTTTATACTGGAAATGAATGTCTTTAAAAGCGAATCAAAATGGAAAAAAGTAAATAAAATAAATTTTCAAAATCAATAATTTGAGAAAGTATAATTTTAATTTAATATTAGCAAAATTATTGTTTAATAAAATTAATAATTCTTTTTTGTTTTTGAGATGGAGTTTTTTCTCTTGTTGCCCTGTTGGAGTGCAATGGCACAGTCTCAGCTCACTGCAACCTCTGCCTCCCGGGTTCAAGCGATACTCCTGCCTCAGCCTCCTGAGTAGCTGGGATTACAGTCATGTGCCACCGTGCCCAGATAATTTTGTACTTTTAGTAGAGATGGGTTTCACCATGTTGGCCAGGCCGGTCTCGAACTCCTGACCTTGTGATCTGCCCACCTCAGCCTCCCAAAGTGCTGGGAGTACAGGTGTGAGCCACTGCACCAAGACTAATAATTATTACATTTTGAGCTTTTTGTCAGCGTGTATCATTGTAGTAATTGAGGTATTATTGTTGGATTGCACATGACCCTCTCTCAAAGGTATTATATTCAGTTTCTCTCTCCTTTTATTCATTACTTTCTTGAGTTTATCATTTAATATTTTCTTATGTAGCTATTTTCATGTTGATATATTAAGTATTACACAAGTTTTTCTTTCTGAATTTTTATAACCTAGGAAGTTCTAGGTTTTTATATCTTTTATTTATCGCTTTTATTGCAAAACTACTTATTTTAAAAACTAGCTAAATAAAAATAATGTTGTAATAAGGGTGGAGTGGACCTATTGTTTTTGTAAAAATCTTTCCAAGTTGTTCTTTTCATTTTTGTTTTAAACATTCAGCCACAGAAACTAAATAAACAAAACCCCTCTAGAGATGAGAGGAATGTAAAATGCACACAATGTTCATCTTCTTAGGAGCCATATTTAGATTATTAGGCAGGTGATGAAAAGTCTTAAAGAGAAATATTGATTTTCCCATTTCTTAGAGTCAGGCAAAAATAGCTCTTGGTTTGTTTTTATGATGCCCAAGTGTTCCATCAGTTCAGTCACATATTTAATCAATCACCCAGATGTTTGATCAATCATCCAGATGTTTTAGCCAACTTTATGTGGAAGAATTGGATGGCCCAAACTGACTTGAGTTGCTATCTTAATGTACAGAAGAATTAGACTTAGTATTAAATGGAGCTCATCTACACAGTCTTAATGAAGAAATAAGCAGCGGTTCTCACATATCTCCATCAATTCTTATGGTCATGCTTATTTACTTTGGTAAATTGAACTCAATAAAATTTGTTAGAGAAGTCCACAGAAACTAGCAACTTAGTGAAAATTGATATCTTTCAATATTTCTTCAGTTGTACAAATAATTTTTTAAATCTATATTGGTAGCTAGATTTTTGTATTTGTCTCAGTGTAGATGAATTCCAAAGCTGAAAATGTCATTTTGGTTTTCTTAAAATAAATTGCCTTCAAAATAAAATTAGTAATATTTCTTAGATATCAAATATTGAATAATGGTGAATAGGGTACTAGTGTAAAGAAAGGAAAAACTTTGGAACCAAACATATCTGGTTTTGAATCCCAGGTCTGCTATTATAAATAACTTGATCTTGTGTAAGTTACTTGATTTCCCTAATCCTCAACTTATCTGTAAATTTCAATGTTAATGTAAAGACTAGCTATCATAAATATAAAATGTCTTGCGCTTGTAGCTTTTATGATTTTCCTAAATTCTCAGACTAGATATATCTCCTTAAAATCAATGTGTCGTGTCTATATGGAATTTTAGCCTGATATTAGTTCCTGTGATCTTCCTAACCCCTACCCAAAGTGTGCAACTATTTGGGGCTGGTATTTATTTGTTCATTTAACAGACATTCTTTTAATACCTACTATATTTCCAGTACTGTCTTGGCAATAAGAATACATCGAAGAACAACTAGACATAGTCTCTGACCAATTTGAATTTGAAACTAAATTTGGAATAAAGAATAAATTAGTGAATAATTAGTTAGGTATACGATTATGAAATATGCTAAACTGAAATAAAGTAGAGGTACTGCAACAAACTAGAATTGAAAGGTCTGCATATGTGGAAGATTGAAACTGGACCCCTTCCTCATATCACATACAAAAATCAATTCAAGATGAATTAAAGACTTAAACGTAAAACCTAAAACTATGAAAATACTGGAAGATAACCTAGGAAACATCATTCTGGACATAGGACTAGCAAAGATTTTATGATGAAGACACCAAAAGCAATTGCAACAAAAATAAGAATTGACAAATGGGATCTAATTAAACTAGAGACCTTTTGCACAGTGAAAGAAACTATCAACAGAGTAAACAGACAACCTACAGAATGGGAGAAGATTTTCACAAACTGTGCATCCAGAAAAGGTCTAATATCCAGAATCTATAAGGAATTTAAATAAATGTACAAGAAACAAACAAGCAACACCATTAAAATGTGGGCAAAGGACATGAACAAACACTTTTCAAAAGAAGACATACATGTGGTAAACAAGCATATGAAAAAATTTGCTCCACATCACTAATCGCTAAAGAAATGCAAACCAAAACCACAGTGAGATACCACCTCACACCAGTCAGAGTGGCTATCATTAAAAACTAAAAAACTAACCAACAAACAAACAAACAAAAACAAATGCTGGTTATGTTGTGAATAAAAGGAAATGCTTATATACTGCTGGGGGAAATGTAAGTTAGTTCAGCCATTGTGAATACAGTTTGGCAATTTCTCAAAGAACTTAAAGCGAAAGTACCATTTGACCCAGAGATCCCATTGTTGAGTATTATATCCAAAGAAATATAAATTGTTCTACCATAAAGACATGCTTGTGTATGTTCATTGCAACTCTATTCATAATAGCAAAGACATGGAATCAACCTAAATCCCTATCAATGGTAGACTGGATAAAGAAAATGTGATACATATACACTATGGAATACTATGAAGCCATAAAAAGAATGAGATCATGTCTTTTGCAGCAACATAGATGGAGCTGGAAGCCATTTTCCTAAGCAAATTAATGCAGAAACAGAAAACCAAATACCGCATATTCTCACTTATAAGTGGAGCTAAAACATTGAGTACATACAGACACAAAAAAGGGAACAACAGACATCCTTACCTGGGTAATGAAATAATCTGTATATCAAATGATATGTTTAGGCTTTGTGTCCCCACCCAAGTCTCATCTTGAATTATAATTCAACACCTGTCCCAGGTGTTGAGGGACAGACCTGGTGGGTGGGAGGTGACTGGATCATGGGGGCGGTTTCCCCCATGCTCTCGTCATAGTGAGGGAGTTCTCACGAGGTCTGTTGGCTTTATAAATGGCGAGTTTCCCCTAGGTTTCTCTCTGTTTCTCCTGCCACCTTGCCTGCTTCTCCTTCTGCCATGATTGTAAGCCTCCCTGAGGCCTCCCAGCCATGCAGAACAGTGAGTCAATTAAACCTTTTGTGTTTATCAATTACCCAGTCTTGGGTATTTATTTAATACCCAATTAGTCAGTGTGAAAACAGATTAATACACCGAACTCCTGCAACACGCAATTTACCTATATAACAAACCTGTATATATACCCTTGAACCTAAAATAAAAGTTTTAAAAAAAGAATAAAAAAGAATTGAACGGCCTGGTTTATGTTAGATTGCCAAAGATGGCTCTAAGTAAGTGACATTTTATCTCATTTCTGAAGGATAAATATGGTTATCAGGTCAATCATGGGGAAAATGGCAATTCCAGGCAGAGAATTCTGATATGTAAAAGTCTTGTGTCAGGACAGATCTTTCTGCATTGAGAAACTGAAAGAAGATTGATGGCATTGTGATATACTTTGCCTCCTGCAAATCCAAATCTCAAGCTGAAATTTGATCCTCAATGTTAGAGGTGGAGCCTAGAGTCAGAGGTGTTTGGGTCATGGGGCAAATCCTTCATGAATGGCTTAGTACCTTTCTTGCGGTTATAAGTGAGTTCTCACTGTGTTATTCCATGGGAGAACCGATTGTTAAAAAGAGCCTGGCACCCTCCTCCTCTCTCATCTGAGCCTCCTCCTCTTACCACTTTACCATGACTGGGAGCTTCCTGAGGCCCACAGCAGAAGCAGATGTCAGAGCCATGCTTCTTGTATAGTCCCTAGAATTGTAAACTAAATAAAATCTTCCTTTCCTTATAAATTACCCAGTCTCAGGTAGTTCCTTTATAACAATGTGAAAGGAGCAAACATAGGTTGGAAAGTCAGGGCAAGAGATGGCATGATAAAAGGAGAGTCTGGAGAGTGGAAGAGAAAGACCATGAAAGGTGTCTTAGAATAACTCAAGTTTAATCTTGAAATGCTTGAAATGAGCATATACTTTAGCCTCTCCTCGACCTCTTCTATCAAATCCATATAGAGGTTACAACAGAATAATTTAAACATTTAAAATGCTCAATGCTCACAAACAAGAAGGAGAATTCTCCGAGGACTGGACATTAAAAGAAATCCTAAAAGCAGAGTTCAAATTAAAAAGAGAACAAAAGATACAAAATGTGCAAGAGAAAGTTTTGTTATGGAAGCTGAGAAGTAACTAGGCTTCTTCACGGCCTCAGTAGTAGACACCTGGGACCACAGGGCCCAGCGCAACAAGGAAGATGTTTAACGGGGGTACCACCGAGGGGAATATATAAAGCAAACACTGATAGCCCTACAAAGCAAAATGGACAAATTCGTAATCACAGTGAGAGGCTGAACATCCCTCTCAGAAACCAACCAAGTAACTGCCAACTAATAAAGAGGGATATGGAGGAGTTGTGTAATGCCCTTAACAAGCCTGACTAAGTAGCAATACAAAAATGTCTACCATACACTTAAGTCTACACATCATTTTCAAACACACAGATTACAGCCACAAAAATTTACCATGTACTATACCACATTGGAAATGTCAGCAAATTCCATGAAGGTGATAGTACACAGGCTGCAATTACTTATTTGTGGACAATTACAAGAAATTCCACCAAAAAACCCACATACAAGCAAATTAAAGACACATACACACACACACACACACACACACACACACACACACACACATGCATGAACATACACAATTCCAAATAATTATTAGGTTAAAGCAAAAATCAAAATGAAACTTGTAAACTATTTGGAGCTGAATAACAAAATAAAATGCTATGTAACAAAACTTGAGGGTATGGCTGAGGCACGTCTGAGGAAAAAAAAATGCATGAACTTAGATGTATCCATTTGAAAAGAAGATAAAAAATAAGTGATCTATGCTCTGAACACAGGAGCCCAGGAAAATAAAATAAACAACATAAAATAAAAGGATAATATAAATAAAAGCATAAACCAACTAACCATGGGACAAAAAGTAAAAAACTGACAAATAAAAGCAAAAATCAGTGTTTGAAAGATTAAGAAGACACTTTAGCAAGTATATTCAAGATAAAAAGGTACCAATAATTGTTAGAAATGAAATGGGAAATCATAACAAGAGTAAAAAATTATAGGAGAATAATAAACTTCAAAGCAATGCATTTGTAAATCTAGATTAAGTAAAGAATTTCAAAAATCAATTTCATATATATGTACTTTTCTGAAGTCTATTATAGTTCAAAAAGATTTTAAAATTAATAATAATTGAAAATGTATTCTCCAGGAGCGTTAGGAAAAGGAGAAAAAGGGAACCCAGGTAAGATGTTCTATGTGAGTAAAGGCAGTGGCACAAAAAGTGTTACTTATTAGGGCAGGTTAGTGACTTGCAGTATTTTGTAGCAAACAAGGGTTTGGGAAGCAAAAGCAAGAGGCAGGACCCCTGCTACAGAAGAGCCAGGAGAAGGAGTAATGGTACTAGAGAAAAGGAGTACTTAATAAAGAAAAAAATAAATAAATGATTTAATATTATTTATTAATATTTGTCATCCCTTAAGTCTCTAAATCCCAAATGCAATCATGCTGCATTTTTTAGGCCTGAATCTCAGAATCTAGGTTATGAGAATTTTTAATTTAAAACTCTGTTAGACCTGCACAAGCTAACAGAAGACAGTAACAGTTCTTGTTTTCCCTATGAGTTCTCAGAATTTAAAAATAATTCAAAAAATAATTTATGTAATTTTTGAGACTATGTACTCTTTCCAAAATACTAATTTTTCCAGCCTGAGCTACACATATAGCTAATATTTACATTTCAGAAAAGTGCATAAAGGCCATGCGTGGTGGCTTATGCCTGTAATCCCAGCACTTTGGGAGGCTGAGGTGGGTGGATCACTTGAGGTCAGAAGTTCAAGACCAGCCTGACGAACATGGTGAAATCCCATCTCTATTTAAAATATAAAAATTAGCCAGACGTGGTGGTGGGTGCCTGTAATCTCAGCTACTCAGCAGACCGAGACAGGAGAGTAGCCTGAACCCAAGTGGTGGAGGTTGCAATGAGCTGGGATCGTACCATTGCGCTTTAGGCTGGGAAACAGAGTGAGACTCCGTCTCAAAAGAAGAACAAAAAGAAGTGCATACGACCCCAAATATTGTATAAATTATCATTTAGAATTAAGAGAGAAATAGCCACTGGATCTTTTTTCCTGTTACATAAAGCTGTATTTTAACGATGTGAATTTTATCTATCTGTTACTTAAACTTCAGAAATGACAAGTATATTTTTGTTACTACTATCAGGGCTGTAAATGTAAACCTGAAATCCAAGTCCAAAGGTGATGGAAAGACGGGTTAAGGTCCCTTGATGTGTGAGTGGCTTATCTCGGGGCCTGATTTTCCCCCTTTCTGTTTTGATTTTTAGAGATTGTGTCCTTTTTACAAATTAATATGTAAAAACACAAAGTTAATAAATAAAATATAAGTAAATACAAAAACCATGTGAAAAAACTGCACAATTGGGTAGATTCATTTGTTTGGGCTGCCATAAAAATGTTCACAGACTGGCACGTAGAAATTTCTTTACTCACAGCTTGGGACCTTTCAAGTTCCAGACAAAGGTGTCTGCAGGGTTGATTGTTTCTGAGTCCTCTTACCTTGGTTTGTAGATGCTCATTTTCTCCTTGTGTTTTCACATGGTCTTCACCCTGTACTCATCTGTTTCCAAATGTTCCCTTCTTGTAAGGGCAGCAGTTATGTTGGGTTAAGACTCATTCTGGCTACCTCCTTTTAAGTTAATCCCCTCTGTAAAGACCCCATCTCCAAATACAGTCACATTCTGAGGTACTAGGGGTTAAGACTTCAACATGTGAGTTTTGAGGAGGCACTGTTCAGCCCATAACAGGGGCTTTTGCAGACTACAAAGTCAAAAGCGAGAGGGGAATGAAAACTATGCCATAAAGGTAGCTGATAAAACCACTGCATGAGGCAAGGAAAGACAAATGATTGAGAGCCTTTAAAAGCCAAACTTGGCTGAATACTAATCAAGCAATTGAAAGTAAATTTTAATTCCCTACCATAACATTCACAGTTGGTTATATTAACTGAGTTAATTGTGTGCAAGCTTTTAAAAAATGCCTTCTATACAATGAGGACTTAGTATTACCTGTTGCCCCTGCCATTATTTTTGTTGTCATTATCGTCAATGTCAATGTCATTGTCATTGTTCTCTCATGCTGGCCCTCACCACAGCCTACTGTAAGAAAATGGTGTGGTCATATCTGTCTCCCTCAACAATCATGGCTTCCTAAAGGCACGCTCACTTCATTGTCTTCATATTAGGATACATTGTATACCGTTCTTGACACCTAAATCAATATTGAACTTAATGAGAAAATGAAAACAAAGCAAGGATTCCCTATTTCTTAACATGTTTTTCCTTAAAAGCTTGGACTATACATATGTTCTAATAAGTGCTAAATTAAATACAGACAATATTTGCCTAAGTAGAGAACTAAAATTTTTTGGGTAACAAAAGAAAAACCATTTACTGAGGTATTTTAGAAGCTCATGAGAAAAACATTTTAACCACTAAAGAATTTCAGTTTGGTAGTGTTTGTAAAATGTTTTGAAGATGCAGACTGACGCATGTGCATTTTTTTCAACTTGACAAAAAGGAAAAGGATACAGAATATGTAAAACCAGATGGAGTGTGAAAAACATGAAAAAAAGTGAAAACTAAATCAGCAAAAACAGTTTTTAAAAATAATTAATATTTTCGTTGTCATCTGGAATGACTAAACCTTCAACTTTAATAAGAGAAAAACACAGTCTTTAAAGCGACCGCTTGTAAATGTACGTTTATTTTGAAAGAAGTTAATTAGAAAGACATTATTAGTTTGATCACTATACTTTTTCCTAGAAAGTAAAAATGGCATGTCTCAGCAAGAACAGGTTTTAAAAATAATTAATATTTTTGTTGTCATCTGGAATGACTAAACCTTCAATTTTAATATGAGAAAAACACAGTCTTTAAAGTGACCAGCTTGTAAATGTATGTTTATTTTGAAAGAAATTAATTAGAAAGGCATTATTAGTTTGATCACTACACTTTTTCCTAGAAAGTAAAAATGGTATGTCTTTGTAAACATGGGCAGAACAGAAGAGCTCGGCTTGGCCTGAACTCCTCATGCTCTTAAGGGTTTGAGATTTGTATTTTGGTGTCATCTACAGGCACTGTACATAGTTGCTTCATCTGCTATTTTTTTTTCTGTTGGTGGTAGTGGTTCATTTTTGAACTTTATGGAACTCTATTACAAAATACCTACCTTTGCAGGTGTAATTTAATAGTCACATTGGTACTGCTGTTCTATCATTTTAGACTGATATTGCAATTTTTTTTTTTTTTTTTTTTTTTGAGACAGAGTCTTGCTCTGTCGCCCAGGCTGGGGTGCAGTGGCCGGATCTCAGCTCACTGCAAGCTCTGCCTCCCGGGTTTAGACCATTCTCCTGCCTCAGCCTCCCGAGTAGCTGGGACTACAGGCGCCCGCCACCTCGCCCGGCTAGTTTTTTGTATTTTTTAGTAGAGACGGGGTTTCACCGTGTTAGCCAGGATGGTCTCGATCTCCTGACCTCGTGATCCGCCCGTCTCGGCCTCCCAAAGTGCTGGGATTACAGGCTTGAGCCACCGCGCCCGGCCTTTTTTTTTTTTATTTTTTATTTATTTATTTATTTATTTATTTATTTTGAGACTGAGTCTCGCTCTATTCCCCAGGCTGGAGTGTGATCTCGGCTCACTGCAACCTCCTCCCCATGGGTTCAAGCAATTCTCCTGCCTCAGCCTCCTGAGTAGCTGGGATTACAGGCCCGCACAACCACGCCCAGATAATTTTTGTATTTTTAGTAGACACGGGGTTTCAACACGTTGGCCAGGTTAGTCTTGAACTCCTAACCTCAAGTGATCCACCTGCCTCGGCCTCCCAAAGTGCTGAGATTATTGGCATGAGCCACTGCACCTGGCCGATACTGCAATTTTTAAAGTAATTCTAAAGCATGTAATTTGGAAGGAAGCTGTCATGGTTTGAAGAGCTCTAAATTAAGACTTGGCTGGCATTTACATTCTGCTCAGCTAGGCATTAAATGTTGAAAAATAGGTAATTCATGTAATTTCTCTAATCTCTTACTTTCTTATCTGAAAGACAAGGGAAATAGTAACCATTCTTGCTATCTAATGCAGTTGTAATGAGGACCATAGTTGTAATGAGAATCATGAGAAAATGTACATAAAATTTTTATTAAATGAAGTGTGATTTACCTTTTATTATTTGTTTAACACAATTTATAATTTTTACTCAAGTGACCAGTTTCCACCCTTCATGTCTTATCAGTGACAAGAGACACCTGCTCTCTACATACATTGCTCAGCAAATTTTATCAAGCAGCTTCTCTTCTTCTGAAGTTTGGTTATGAATGATAAGACATAACCAAAATTTAGAGTTAGAAAAACACTCAAAATATCTAATTAGGCTTCTCTATGAATTTGTAAATAAAGAGACTGAAGCCCTAAGATAGTTAATAATCTGTATAAGATCATTGTACTCTGATATGTAATTTAATGCTTACTATGGCTCATGCATGATGCTAGTGGCACTAATGGCTGGACTGCACTTGTCTGGACTAGTGGGCTTTGTCTCAATATTTTAGATCAGGGTAAGTAAACTGCAGTTCATGGGCCAGATCTAGCCTACTGCCTGTTTCTGTAAATAAAATTGTTTTGAACACAGTCACACCCATTGGTTTAGGTATCATCGTGGCTGCTTTAGCTCTACAGTGGCAGAGTTCAGTAGTTGCAACAGAGACCATATGGCCCACAAAGCCTAAAATATTTACTGTGTGGCTCTTTACCAAAAAAAAGTTTGCTGACCTCTGTTTTAAAATAATTATTTTTTATAAAATAATTTGGAATATCTTTGAAAAGTGATATATACTTTTTAGGATAAAATTCAAATGTTCAGAAGTAAAATGTAAAAGAGAAAACTTTTATTCTTCTCAGGTGATATTTCTATCACCCGTGGAACCTGGCAGAACTACCTGGCACAGAGTAAATGGTCGTCAGTGAATTTTTGTCAAGGGAAGGAAGGAAGGAAGGAGGGAGCAAGAGAGAGATATTGGAAGCGAAAGGCAGGAACCAAAAGGCTAGGTGACAGGTTGAAAGGTCAAATTCAAGGTCCTAACATCATGAAAATGGGAAAAAACAGTGATTTTTTTTTCTGCCATGCTCTATGAGTATTCTGAACAAGGTAATAGATTTTCTCTCCCAATGAGACATTTTGTTTTCGTTCTAAAATTGGAAACATGTAACATAAGAAGAAAATTTGGTTGAGATGTGTAGTTCTGAGCTACTGCCTACATAAAATAAATACAGTGAGCCCTCTTATCCATGGGGCACATGTTTCAAGCACCCCAGATGATATCTAAAACTGAGGACAGCACCAAACCCAGTATCTGCTATGATTTTTCTCATACATACATAACTATAATAAAGTTTAACTTACAAATTAGGCACAGTAAAAGAATAACAACAATGATAATAAAATAGAATAATTACAATGACATGTCAGCATCACTACTCTTGCACTTTGAGGCCATTATTAAAAAAAATAAGGGTCACTTGAACATCAGCACTATAATACCACAACAGTCAATCTGATAACCCAGACGGCTCTTAAGTGACTAGGCAGGTAGTGTCTTCAGCGTGGATATAATGGACAAAGGGATAATTCGAGTCACAGTTGGGAAGGTGCAATATTTCATCACACTACTCGGAATAGTGCACACTTTAAAATTTAGGAATTGTTTATTTCTGGAATTCCCCATTTATATTTTCAGGGCTTGGCACGGTGGTTCACACTTGTAATTCTAGCACTTGGAAGGTTGCGGAGGGTAGATTGCTTGAGTTCAGGAGTTCGAGACCAGCCTGGGCAATATGGCAAAACCCCGTCTCTACAAAAATGCAAAAATTGGCTAGCATGATGGTGCACACCTGTAGTTCCAGCTATTCGGGAGGCTAAGGTAGGAGGCTGGCTTGAACGTGGGAGGCGGAAGTTGCAGTGAGTAGAAATAGCACCACTGCACTTCAGCCTGGGTGACAGAGCCAGTGTCAAAAAGAAAAAAAAAAAATCTCTCTCTCTATATATAGATATATCCATATATTTTTTCTGGATATATATATGTACATATATATACACACACACACACATATTTTTTTTTCAGAGTGTGGTTCACCACCGGTAACTGAAACTGCGAAAAGCAAAATTGTGGATAAGGGGAGACAACTGTCCCATAAATGCTAACTTTGGCAGAAGTTAAAGATTTTGTTTTGCAGAGCAAGAAAAAATGAACCACATAATTTACACATAGAATTAGTCTTCTGGGAAAAAGAACAATAACAAGAAAAAAATTTAAAAATAGATTTTTCCATAAGAAACAAGAAAGCGATGGATACTTCTGGAATACTCTCAATCCTAGTTTCCTAGGGGATCACAGACCAGGGGTTGCCTTGGCAGGGATTTAACTACACCATTTAACCAAAAGACTGCTCTCAGTTCATTAAACATGAATTGCATATGCTTCTCTCATGCTGTTTCTAAAGCAAGTTATTGTAAAACAGTGCTAGTCCATGAATTCTCAAGAGAAAAGTATCATGAGAAAGACACCATAGAAAATGTACCTATTTCCTTATTATATTCCTATTTCTTCACTTCGCTTTTGACTAGTGAGGTCATGCAAGTTAGAACCTTCAGCTTATTGTTTTAAGAAGAGTTCATCTAGTTCACTTTGGTTCCTGGGTGGTAAATTGCTCAAAGACCTCCCATAGGTAGCAAACCTTTGTATTGTTATCTCATTACACAACAGTGAAGGCTTGTGGAATGAATTTTTTTTAACTCTTTTTTTCCTCACTGCAGTTTGTCTCTGCTACATAACAATATGATACAGAATGCAGCTGGCTCAAGTCTCTGTACGTGATATTAACTTGGAACTGCTTCTTGGCTGTCATCATTGACCATGTCACCACTTTGTCACCTGACTCCTAGATTTTGTCAACTGGAGCTGGGCGTCTGAGATCACTTTCATCCCTGTGGAATGTGCCTGCAGTGTTTGCATGAGCGCCGGCCCACTCAGACTTCCCACACAAGGCTATCACTGCTGATGGAATGGTTTTACTTGCAATCTCTGTACTTGTGAGATTAATATAAAGCCCTCCAATGGGGAGGAGGAGGAGGATTCTAAGAATGTCAAAGGAGGAAGCATTTCCTCTAGCTATTTGATTGTGAGGTTAATTTTATGAAACAAAATAGGTGTGAACTTTTTACTTACAGCTTTTTTTATCTCACCCAATACTGTGGCTGGGCTTCCCTCATCCGGCTTTTCTTTCATTCAAAAAAGAAAAAAAAGTGTTATTAAATCCCAGAACTCAGTCCCCAGCATCTGTTTACACTTCGTAGAGTGACTGAGTATGTGTGAAAAGAAAATAACAGAAACAGGAAATAAGAAATGACTCCATTCCTAAACTCGAGGATATTCAGTTTCTCCCCTCTTTCCTTCTCCTCTTCCTCAATTTCCACCCAAACGACTTCACTCTGTGTGTGTGGAAGTTTTCTATTTGATGCTCAAGATTAATTTTAATACTTAAATGATTCAGCTGTTAGTTTTTCAGCAACCTGTGTGACTCTCTCTGCTTTCGGTGACTGTAAAATAGGTACAGGGTAAACAACAGGATTCATTTTCATCTACACTCACAATGAAAAATCCTTTCATTTGCTTTAAAGTAGTACCTCTCAAAAACTAAAACTATTTTCAAATATTTTATTATTTAGTTAAAACTATTCAAGCATATCACAAAACATGACTGAACAAAGAAATATGAAAAGGAGGTGTGGGGGAAGAGAGGATTCAAAGTTCTGATGGAGTCCCAGCAAAACAAAATAACAGTGATCATTTTAGTCTCTTATACATCTTCCTTTTCTTTTTGAAAGAAAATCTCAATAAGCATGCTAGCCTGCAACATCATTGTTTTAGGCTTCTAGCTCTGTTCCTGCTTAACTACATTCAGTCCTGTCTGTAAGAACCCCACTGGGAGAGGAAAAACATTCCCTTTGCTGGCAGGTGGTCTTTTTGTAAGCGCTTTTCAATTGGAAACATATGTGTCTGGGTGTGAGGAGGCTTCTGGTAAGTTAGTGGGGAGTTTATGCCAGGGAATGATTGAATTCTACAGGCAAATGCAGGGTAAACATGCATAGCCCTCCCTTTCTTTCAAAATGAAGGCAGAGGCTTTTGGTGTCATATAGAAGTTCTCCATCCTACCCACCCTCACCTTCAAGTCGGAAGTTAGCCTTAAATGTCATACAAAATAATTCAATATTTACAATCTTTTCTTATCAGTGTTATTATAAGACCCCCTTGTTTCTCTCCCTTCTCCTGGTCTTTTCTACCAAGATGGATTAAACTACCAACACCTGGGGACTGATCTTAGGGCTAAAACCTCTTTTTCTCAGACCTCAGAATGCTTCACAGTTAATGGAAGAGAAAAGAGATTTGCCAAAGTAAATGTCTTTTCAATTAAGAACGAAAAATCTTTTTCCTCTTCAAAAAAGGGGGAAAAGGCTTTTGCAAAAAGCTTTTTAAAAAGGGAAATATGATGCAGGAAGAGCAGTATGTAAATAACCATTCGAAAAGAAGTCAATTAGAAAAGTGCAAGAAAATAATTATAATGAAATAGATTTTAATAATAAAGTTTTACTAAACTTCAGACCTCTATTAGGTGCCTTTCCCCATCTGAACACATCTTGATAGAAAGGTTCAAAGTGGCTAATGCCCTTATAGCTTTCTGTTAAATTTTCTGGAAAGAAGAAAGACTGAATCGGCTTCATATAAATTAGAATTTAATTTGCAAAGTAACTAAAACTGTAAAGGCATTTCCCCCAAATCCCAAACTCTAAAAAGAATTAAAGATTGCACAGAGGCAGTGAATTACTGAATAATGTGGGAAAATGTACTTTACTCCAAGCCCAAAAGTACTTTATAAACAACTGTACCTCACAAATATCAGTCAAAAGAAGAGGTTAGATTGACCCTGTTTAAGTTACAGGGTCATTTAATTAACATTTGCTATATCAACACCATAATGCTTCCCAAAATACCAATGCTCTGTAATGAAATTTCTTTTGCTTGAAACTTCAATGTTCTTTATTGGTTCAGAGAAAGTGATAGCAAATTTTCCCTCTGTCCTAATAAATGACTTTTGAACATTTACTACAGAAAGTGAACATAACCAAATTAAGGGGAAAGTCACATTGCTTAGCTTGGAAAATATTGAAAATGAGGCAAAGTCCTCTTATTTTCTTTTTAATGGAATATCTTGCGCCCTACTTGTATATCATTGGCTTATACATGAAGCCACTTGCAACAGATAGAGTGTTACATGTGCACATTAGAATTCCTAGGAGCTGCTTGAGTAACCCAGAAAAAGGGGTCAAGAATTATTAGACTGTCCCTCAGTTATTATAGACTAATTAGAAACTGGAAAACAAGTTAATTCTAATCCCCTCAAAATCATGGTACTTTGTTGTATACTGCATTTCAGACATGACTTCATTGTTTATCAGAACATTCTTCTTCGTGTAGCTAGCAACCATTTTCTACAGTTTATAGAAGCATAATCTTGGGCATAAAAAGATTAATTGATTTCTGTTGGGTAGAGAAAATCTATACTGAAAGGAGGGAGAAACTAACTTTCTCCAAGGACTCCAGAGCCTGCTGTTTCTCAGGGATATAGAAACTACATCATCAGCAATCTTGGTAACATGTTCTTAAAGTCTTTGACACAACACTGATATTAATTATCTACATAATATTGACTTAAGAAGGTTTGGTGGTTTTGCTTGTTTATTGTTTTATACTAACACACTACACTCACATAGAATATAGTTACTAATTGGTTGAACAGCATGTTGCATATACAGCAACAAATATGAAAATCGGTAAATGATGCTTAAATCTTAATTCACGAGTGCACGAGGGGTACAGTTAGGAATTGTCGTTACTCACTCCCAGAAAGTACCATTTAAGGACAGAAAATTACACAATTGTACTCGCTTCAGCAGCACAGATACAAAAATTAGAAAATTACACAATTAGAGAAACTTCAGAAGTCTATGATTTCATGAAAAATGGATAATATAATTATAATACCCTTATGAAAATATCTTTAGGAGATTGCTTTGCTTATGTAGTTTTCCCTGTTTGAATGTATCAACTCTACTTTCTCTAATATCTCTGCAGTTCATGCATTCGTTACTTCATGTATTTGATAAATATTTATCCAGTACCTATATTTTGCCTGGAAACTTTGCTTATTATTGGGGATCTTAATATTGGGGCAATAAGATAGGCAAGGTCCTTATTCCCAAGAAATTTATAATGGTAAACAAACATGATAAAGGAGGAAACACGTTCTATCAGGGAGACAACAGCAAGTGGAGATCGTGGAAAGCTGGAAATTCCATGCCCCTTGTAAAGAGTATTGTGCACCATGAGTATAGTGCACACAGATTATGGATTTTTCAAGAGGAGCTCAAGGCTTTATTTTTTTGGTGGTGGTGTTTTATTAGTTGTGAAATTATTTATAATTAAAGCAAAAAAAAAGTTTTTAAAGTATGTCTATAGTGTTGTGTGCTCTCATAAATATTGTTAGGATTAAGAGCAGAGTTTCTGGCCTCAAATACTGATTCTGCTACTTCCAGGATGTATGACCCTGGATACATTATTGTACTTCTCTGTGCTTTAGCTTCCTTAACTGTAAAACAAGACATACCTCATCAGGTGTTGTGTGTAATGAATGAATCTGGCATGCAGTAATCACTCAATTAATCTTTACTATTTATTTTTACTATCTTTACTATTACTATAGTCTTGTGGGAAAAATGTGATTAAGGAAGCAACTACAGTAATGTGTTGTAAGTACTCTGTCAGGGGAGTTTTGGAAGGCGGTGGAAATGCAATGCAAGAGCATTTGACTTCAGTCTGTGGAGTATATATATGGTAGAAGGTTGTAACACGGAGGTCAGGGTAACTTCCCTGAGGAAATTATACAGGAAGGAATAGTAGATTTCAGTCTAGCATATTGTAGATTCTAAAAGTAGCTCAATTGGGTGCACTCACAATAGGTAAAGAGTTGAGGCTGAAGAAACAAGCAGAGGCACAAATGGCCTTCCAAGACAGTTACGTTAAGAGGTTTAATTTTTTTTAAGAAAAATAGAAAATCATTGAAGCAGAGGTGCAACACAATTTGCATTTTTGAAAGTTGCATTTGGGTGGTTTGGAGAACACAGATGTCAAAGAGATGGAAGACAGTATGATCAGTTAGGAGGCTTTGGTGAGTATCCAGGTAAAAAATATTGCTGGCATTAATTGGAGCAGTGTTAGGGGGTCTTGGAAAGGAGTAGGAAGACATACAAATATTTACTTGCTAAAATTGATGTTTGGTTAGTTTTGGGGGTTGATGGCAAAAAAAAGACATAAAGATGTTTTTCCAAGTTTTCAAATTTTTTTTTTTTTAAACGGAGTTTTGCTCTTGTTGCCGAGGCTGTAATGCAATGGCATGATCTTGGCTCACTGCAGCCTCTGCCTCCCAGGTTCAGGTGATTCTCCTGCCTCAGTCTCCTGAGTAGCTGTGATTACAGGCATGCGCCACCACGCCAAGCTAATTTTGTATTTTCAGTAGAGATGCGATCTCTCCATGTTGGTCAGGCTTGTCTCAAACTCCCAACCTCAGGTGATCTGCCCGCCTAGGCCTCCCAAAGTGCTGGGATTATAGGTTTGAGCCACCATGCCCGGCCTGTTTTTTTGTTTGTTTGTTTTTCAATTAAGTGGATGCTAGTTCCATTCAGTGAGATTAGGATTAGCACAGTATCACAGATTTGGTCTAGCAAAGATGAAGCCCCAGCTATTGACTTGAGAGTTTAAGTGGCCTATGAGAAATCCAGGTAGAAGCAGAGGCACCTGGACGTGTGGTTACATCATCCAGCCTCAATGTTTATCCTCCGTGAAACCTTCTATGATCACCCCATTGGAAGCCAAGTCTAAACTCTGGATGTTCCCTCATTTCCAGGGATTTGAAGAACTTATCTCACGGTATCTTGATTTATAGTTAAAAAACAAAAACCAAAACCTACCTAATTTTTGAGTTGCTTACATTCTAAAAGCTCAAATGTATAAAGTAAATGTATAAGCAATGATCTTCCCTGAATATGTGAGGTATTTTCCTTAATTCCACTTCAGCCAGAGAGTGTATTCATTTGCTGAGACCCTATACACTTCTTGGAGTTCAGCATTTTCTGGGTATTATGAAATGAGGCTATTGCTTTTAAGTCTGTCATGTGTTTGATTTAAGAGATGATTCCTATGCTTTTAAGCCCAGACCTCTAATGAATATTCTAAATTTTCAGATATGAATTTACAACCTGTCATTCACTCACTTGTTTAGCAGGCATTGTTCTAGGAGTTGGAGATCTGGCAATGAATCTCAAATAGATACCCCTTTCCTCAGAGAGATTACAATCTATGATAAAGACAGACAGTAAAGAAAAGATGGTAGAAAATAGAGCATGTCAGATGGTTTTGAATTATCTGAAGAAAACGGAAAGCACAGAAGATTAAAAAAGAAACATTTGAAGAGGGATATTTTCAATTGTCATTGTGGAAAGCTTCACTATGAAGATGAGATCTGAAAATTTACCTAGCGGAGATGAGGCAGGAGGCTAAACACTATTTAAAGGAAGAGCATGTCAGGCAGAAGGGCAGCAGCACACAGGCCCGTTTCCAGCCATGACCTCCACAGTGAGAAGGCCAGTGTGACCAGAGCGGAGAAAGTAAGGGGAAAAGTTAGAGAAGACCAAGCTGGAAAGGGAAGGAGGTAGAGGTCTAGGTGGTGGAGGTCTTCTAGGCCATGAAACGAAGGAATTCATGGAGGGTTTTATGTAGAGGAGTGCCATGTTCTGACTTGTTATCTTAAAGGATCTCTCTGATTTTGTCAAGAATAGGCTGTCCAGTGTTAAAATGGAAGCAGGGAAAAGTGCAACAATTCAGGAGAGAACTGACAGGGTTGTGCTGTGTCTGTTAATTCCAGCAGGCCTGGAACTGGCCTGAACTGTTTTGCTAAAGGTAGGAGATGTATCTGGATGACACTGATCCCTTAGTTAAGGCATGAAATATACAGAATAATAGTGTTACTTTGTAACCATGAGTCCAAGGCAAGTTTCAGGGTAGTTACTATCAGGTTTTCAGCATTATTTTGTTTACCGATAATAGCAAGATTGATGATCTGTACCTGGTTTCAGTGAGACCTCCACAGGGCTCTGATGTTGAGGCTAAACAATTGACTCAAAGGAGACTAGGGAGGAGGCCAAGCAACTGTCTAAAGGAAAAGCATGTTACATCGCAGAGAACATGCCTGATTGTCCAGCAAGGAACTAAAAAACCCAGTCAGAAATCCACCTAGGTGTTTCTTGGACACATTGGAGGTCCCTGATCTTTGAGAGAAAACAATAGACTCCTACAACTAGGAGATGATTGGCGCCTATATGCAGGCTTTCTAGACCCCTTGCTGAGAGGCAGCCTTTGGCCGGAATGCATTCTTACTTTAATCCTATGCTTTTTCCAGCAATAAACGTTACATTTGCATTCATTTTATTTTGGATCCTATGAGTCTGGCAACACTAGTGCCAGGATTTAGACCAAGGTGGTAGCTGTACAAGTGGTGAGTCAGTCTGTTGCACCCTGTATAACATTTACAGAAGAACTGATGTGATTTGCTGATGGATTGGATATGGGCTACGCAAGACACAACAGGGTCTAGAATGACTCCCAGTTTTTTCATCCTGGGCAATTGGCAGGATACAGTTAGGAATAATGACTGAGATGAAGCCTAATTAGTATTTACATAGTTAAAAACAGAAAAGAAAGAAATTGAAGACATTGCGTTTAGACAACTCTCTTGGGGAGATCTCATTTAAAAAGAAGCAGAGAAAGGGAAATTTGTTGGAGAATCACAGAACTATGAAGATTTAAGAGAGCTGGTAATCTAGGCATAAAAGGGAATTAATGTTTCGAAAACTTATTTGAATAAATGATTTCCACACTGACTATTTAAATTTTAGCTAACACAAGCAAATAGAATGCAGTAAATATCAGTGCCATATTTAATTATATTATGGGACTTGTCCTATAAACTATATCATCCTGTCTCTCAGATATTTTCATTCCAAAGTGATATTCCATTTAACAACTAAAATAAAAGGTGACTGCAATACTATAACACAATAAAATTGGAAGCTGGAGCCTAGGGAAAATGTAAAATATTGACTGAGTTTCCTATGTGGAATATTATATTTAAGCAAAATATTATTCCTTGTGATTCTGGACCCAGTATTAATCCTAGAATTACGCGGATATCATATGAGCCCAAGAAAAGAATCCCATTTCTAAGCTAAAATGAATTAAACTTGCCATTAATGATGCTATTGGCCTTTAATATTTATTTTATTCTGTGTTTACATTTCATCTGGAAGTCTTTTTGTAGGAAATCTGGGATGATTTTTACTTAGTTTGAAGGCAAAAACTTTAAAAACACCCTTAGCTGCTGTGTTGCAGGTGCAGAATAAATGTTTGCTAAATGGATGAATGCATACATTAATGAATATATGAATAAGTGGAGAGTTGCATAAATGGTTGACAAATGAATATATGAATTTACCATGGCATATATAATGCAAAAGACATTGCACATAAACAGAGAGGAAGGCATGAATCCTTTATGAATCCCTTTATGCGTGAATAGGAACAATATTGAGAGATACTAGCAGAATTCAGGCAGCAAAAAATAGCATTATCATTGATAATCTCAGAACAAACTAGGTGGATGGAACACAGGGCAGAAAGAGGAGAAAACGCAAGTGTAATGCAGGTGATTTCACTAAACAATTACAGTGTGTTTTGGTGGCATCCTTGGCCCTTAAAATGGAGATTGAAGTTGGAGTTATAGCCAAAAGAAGCGGCCCAAAAAGAATGTGTCACTTTTAGTGTAGAATTGACTCACCTGAGAAGAGTGAAGTTTATTTCTTTCTAGGAATTTGTGACCTCTCTCCTCTTTCTACACATACACACACACACACGCACAAACACACACACACACACATGTCCCTAAGGCATTAGTGAAGTGAAAGATTTATATAGGCCCTCTTAAAGGATGTGACTGTTCTCATGAGTTTCTCTACCCATCCGTCTCTCAAGGTGATTCCTAAACCAGGTAGAAAATTGAGGCATGGAATTGAGACAAATACCGAAAAGACATTTTAGGGAGATTAGCCTCAGGATGAAAGAGAAAAAGTAATTCTAAATGTTTATATCCTTACTTGCATGTACTTCTAGATAGACAGACAGACAGACAGATAGAGCTCACCTTCATAGAAAAGACTCCCGATATTATCTCTTTCTTACTTTTAAGCTATTTTTAAAATATATTTCTGCTTCCTTTTTTTGCAATTTAGTAAAGATGGGCCAATTCTCACAGGATTAAAAAAAAAAAAAGATAAATTACCTATCGTAGCACAATTTGATAGAAATTAATCAAAGAAATGCAATGCAGCTCTTCTAATGCCAAGCTGCTACACTGCCCACTAAACCCGTAAATGGGGATTTCCATTCAAATAGTTGCAAAATATTCTTTGATGCTTCAGACTCTTTATTGATGGTAGGATTGTTTCCTCAGTGAAACAGAACAATCCTGCCCTCTGTAATGAAAAGAAAATTAAATTAAATGTTAAAAGAAGGCAGTTTGTTATTTGTCTTTAGACAATAGACACCAGACACCAGGAGGTAATGAAATAAATGCAAAGAGAAAAGATGTAGGTCAGAATTTCCAAAGTTTTTCCCATGGAACTCTAGTCCAGATGCTCCAAGAAAAGTGTGCTCCACGCTGAAACAGTTCTGCAGCGCTCCATATGCTGTCCTCTCTAGGGGACGCGTAGTGCTCATTAAAACAGTAAAGGCCCCAAAATCCTGAACTAAAAAACCCATTGAGTCTCCTTTAACCTTGTGTTTCCAAAATTTATGAGTCCACACAGCCTTTTAAAATATAACACACATCAAGATCCTGCAGAGTTAGTGATATGGAATATGCCTGGGGCGTTCCTATACAGACAATGCAAACACATCCAAGTGTACACAGAGCCAAGCCCTAGGGAAATAGAATCACTTAGTGGTAATCAAAGCCTTTGGTAGAAAAACAACCTCTTGATGGTCAGAGCATGAAAAAAAAAATATTTAGGTTGGGAACAATGTACTATATCACTTAGGGATAGCTGGAATTAGAAAAAATTTGAAAGAAGCCAAGAAACTGGAACAAAAGCTTAATAATTATATTCACTAGACTGTATTTTTAATTAATCTTTCTGGTGGTACTAGACACAACCTTTCTAGGTTAAAGGATATTAATATTATGATATTGTTCACTACACCAGTACCTTCTAAACTCAGATACATTTGTCTTTGGAAACCCCCACTTCCCAGGAGTTCCAATGGGGAGAATAAAAAGACTCACAAGGCATCTTGGACATCAAATTCCTCTTAAAAAGCAATAATTTGTTGAATTAAGTGCTAATGAAGCAGATGGATTACATTTCCCTCACAATGTGAACAAATTAAAAAATTAAAGAGAAAAAGCATTTGGTAAAACCAGCTTTGTATTTTGCTGGTTCTGAAACATTTAGGAAAATGGTTCGAGATGTTTGGCCAAAGCCCAGTGCCACCAGGCCTGTCTGGCTCCAGACACCAGCCTCATTGACTGAAATATTCTATTAAGCAAACAGATGGGTGAGCGGTTTGTTACTGACTTCTCCACAAAAGTGAAACATGAAATGTAATATTCCCGGAAGGATAAAAGCCTTGTGCTTCATACTTTTACAAAGCTGCATTGAGATTCATCTCCAGGACACTTCAGAATAATAGAAGCTCAGGGAATTTATTTTGTAAAGAGATTAATTGTATCAGTATGAGATAATTGAGAAAATGAGAAATAAGCACTCAAAGAAAACAGTTAAAAAAATCTGTAGCATAAATTTTGTGAATAGCTTGAATTTCTGCAACTATGAATACAATTATTGAAATACTTCTTAGAATAACATATTTATAGATAAAAAATAAGATTTTGTGTGTGCTTTAATAAAAATTAATAAACTTTATTTTTAAAAGCAGTTTTAGGTTCACAGCAAAACTGAGTGGAAAATACAGAGTTCCTACACAGAAACCCCTGCCCCTACACAAGCACAATCTCTCCCATTATCAACATCCCTCACCAGAGTTGTGCATTTCTTCCAATCAGTGAACCTACATTGACACATTGTTATCACCTAAAGTCCATACTTTACATTAGGATTCACTCTATGTGTGTTTTTAACAAGGTAGTAACTTGATATTATGGATTATTTATCTTGTCAAATAATTGACAATGCTATGTAAAGCATATTATTAGTGTATATTTGAGGATATAGAAGACTGGAATTAATACTTTTCCTTGTTGTAAAAGAAATAATTTATAATTACACATTGGTTTATTTGATTTCAAAAGGAAATAAATTACAGGAAAATGTAAGTTTTACAGACTTAACTTTGATGTTCATCATAGGAAACAGATAAGCCTAATAAATTATCAAGTACCCTAATTTTTCTAATTTACAATTGTAGATTTATGATTTCTGCAAATGTAGAAATATTGTTTCCCTGATGTGACCCATTCTTTCTTTGGATAGCTATCTTTGGAAAGGTATGTATTAGCACACATTAGAAAATTAGCTTTATAGCAATGCTTTACATAGATTATCATAATAACAAAACAAAGCCCATATTTATTTCTAATAAACCTACTTTGCAAATGCTCCCATTTCAATATCATGTTGAAATCTTCAGCATATCAATTATGTATCTCCTCTTTTACAGGGACACTGAGATACATTCATGGGATGAATTTTGATGCTGATTTTGACTCTAAAGGTTCAACTCCGGTTTTTCGAACTAAGCTGGACCTCTTAATCTATTCCCTGACATTAAAATTCCCAAGAAAGAGATTAGAAACTCCAGAATCCATTTAGAGTCTGTGAATGTTCCTGCCTAAGGCCTGATCCACATATTTCTGGCATTAACTCTTCTCAGATACATTCCCGAGGAGGATGACTGGAGTTTGCCTTTGGCAACCAAAAGAATCGCTGTTTTTCTCCACAATGTCCAGAAACCCTGCACATACAGAATTTTTAATAAATTGATTAAGCTAGAAACTCACTCTTACAGATCATTTTATCTGGAGTTAAAGATTTCTTTATATGATAGTTCTCTGGGTTTTATTACTAAGTTAAGTCTCTATTATTCTTTTGCTTTACAGTAAGAATAACTGCAAATATTCACTTTGGGAGGCCGAGACGGGTGGATCACGAGGTCAGGAGATCGAGACCATCCTGGCTAACATGGTGAAACCCCGTCTCTACTAAAAAAATACAAAAAACTAGCCGGGCGAGGTGGCGGGCACCTGTAGTCCCAGTTACTCGGGAGGCTGAGGCAGGAGAATGGCGTTAACCCGGGAGGCGGAGCTTGCTGTGAGCTGAGATCCGGCCACTGCACTCCAGCCTGGGCAACAGAGCGAGACTCCGTCTCAAAAAAAAAACAAAAAACAAAAACAAAAAATAATAACTGCAAATATTTTGGTTTATTTTTCAAATTGAAGGACGTAATTTTTTTACAAACAGAACAAAATGAAATTCAACTGCAATCCCCAACTATCCAATGAATACTCCCTTTTTGTTTTCTTATTTATTGTCTCTATTTGTCTCTTTCAGTTGTTACCTTCCCAATTTCATTTTTCCTTATCCTTGATGCAGCCTTCAACCTGCAATTTTTGCTCAGATATCCACATTTACTCCATTTTGACCTGGGGTTCCAAGGTTAGAGCACTCATCTAGGTTTGGCCAAATACCTTAATATCTTCCTCCACCCCTCCATTCTCCGATCCATGGTGATAAGTTGAGGATTGGGCTATGACCATATCTTGTCAAAACTGGATTTTCATTTATGTAAACCAATACATTCTCTTTTTTTGCTTAAGCTGACTTGAGTTGGATTTCTTCAAATTTGAAACAAAAATAGTCCTGGTACACCCTTTCAGATATTTCTGGGTGCTATTCATGCATGTATTTTTACTTAGTATAGTTACTTCTATGAATTAATGATAGTGACAAGAGGCAGTCAAATGCCTAGGCACATAGGGGTGGGACCCCAGTGAAACCTGACCTTCAAGCCAAAGATAGCCTTGGGTAAACCAGATTGAGAACCTGTCTTCCTGTTTGGTGTGTTTTCCTCTGAGTGATCCCTACACTTCACTTATTTTATAATACATATACCTACCCTTTTCTAATTGATTTTCTACACTGTCATGCTCACTTTTGAGTAGTGCCTTTGCTTTAGTCTTTCTCTGCATACTCACAAACCAATCAGCACCCACTTCCCTCTTCTGAGCCCATAAAAGTCCCAGACTCAACCACACAGGGAGAGAAACCACCTGACTGCAGGGGTGGGGGACTAGCCCCCCACATCTCCTCTCTGCTGAGGGCTGGTCTGTCACTCAATAAAATTATTCTCCACCCTCCTCACCCTTCAAAATGTTAGTATAATCTCATTCTTTTTGGATGTGGGTCATGAGCTCAGAAACCACTGAATGTGGTTACAAGCTATAACACAGGCAAGCTAGGGCACGTCTGGCCCAGCCATGGGCTAAGCCAGTGCACAAGCCAGTCTTGGCCCAGCAGGCAAAGTGGGCAGGGTGCCTGTGATGCCAGGCCACAGGGCTGGGGGCAGGGGTGTGTCACTGGCTGTGGAGGTCCCTGGTTTCAAACTGGCTGAGAAATGTCCTGTGTCATTAACTTTTACAACAACTAAGTAAGAGAGCTTGTATTTGGTGATTTTAATTCTGTGATAGAATTAATTCTGTAATAAAATTTAGACTCAGAATGAATTTTAGCATTGTATTAAGAACATAGAAATAACTTGATATTTTTCTTTGATGGATTGATTTTTCTAGAATACAGGCAGTTTTGAAGAAGTTTCAGTAGATTTGTTACTTTGTTGTACAACATTGCAATTCAGAGAAAATCACATGCTTTTTTTTTTTTTTTTTTTTTTTTTTTTTGAGACAGAGTCTCACTTTGTTGCCCAGGCTGGGGTGCAATGGCACAATCTCGGCTCACTGCAACCACTGCCTCCCAAGTTCAAGCAATTCTCCTGCCTCAGCCTCCCAAGCAGCTGAGATTACAGGTGCCCACCACCACACCCAGCTAATTTTTGTATTTTTGTAGAGACGGGGTTTCACCATGTTGGCTAGGCTGGTCTTGAATTCCTAACCTCAGGTGATCTGTCCACACTGGCCTCCCAAAGTGCTGGGATTACAGGTGTGAGCCACCGTGCCGGGGTGATCACTTGCTTTTTGAAAAATATTGCTCTGTATCTTGTTAATTATTCTGCATATTTGAGTGGCATTTACTGGCAACATGTTAAGAAAAGAAAAAAGTCATTAATTAGTATTTAAAGAATTAATTAGTATTATTCAGAAGTCTTTCTCAGGACTATCGACTAAACCTATGGCCTGGGAGCAGTACCATCAGACTGCTCTGGCACGGTAGTTCAGCCCACTGCTACGTACGGGTGGTGGGGGTTCAGTACATGCAAAATCACATTGAGCTTGCTCAGAAGTTACATTAAAGCAGAACCACATCAAGACTGGGGTGTAACCAGTATATAATTCATCTATGTAACCCAAAACCTCTTGTACCCTAAAAGCTATTGAAAAAATAGTTTTTAAAAAGATCGGGGTATAATAGCACATCTGGTTATAAACTACAGAGGCACAGTCAGTAATCCTGTCAGACATTGTTTTATGTGTAGAAAAAGGCAAGGACTATGGTCATTATGTTTTAGGGAATAGAGAGACTCAGGCAAGAAACATGGGGGGCCATGTACTATATTCTGTTTTATCTTCCAGGCATTCTTCTGGAGAGCTGCAATTCATCATAGAGCCAGGGGTTCAAGCAGGCAGGAATAAGCCAACATGGCTTCTTACATGTTTACTACTTTGCGTCATCACACACATAATCCATCAATTTTAGCTTTGATTTCTCATTAAAATGATCTTGGCTTAATTAGTTGGAAAACTACACATGGATTGCCAAGAAAACACATCCTGTTTTAAAAGCAATTAGTCTATAAAGTCACAATTTTTTCCTTGATACTGTATGAGAACTATAGCTTTCTAGTTTCTGTTTCAACTAGAGAGGTGAGCCACAGTTTCTAATCCAATCATTGTAGGTGAGGAATATGTGTAAGAGAATTTAGGAGCATAGTAAAATAGTCTAATAAACATGTTATTGCTGTCTCAAAAGGAAAAGAGAATAGGACCAAAGCAGTTTTTGAAGAGATGATGTCAAGTATTATTTTAAAATAGGCTGGGTAGTGGCTCATGCTTGTAATCCCAGCACTTTGGGAGGCTGAGGCAGGTGGATCACTTGAGGCCAGGAGTTCGAGACCAGACTGGCCAACATGGTGAAACCCCATTTTTACTAAAAATACAAAAATTAGTCAGCTGTGGTGGTGGGCACCTATAATCCCAGCTACTCAGGAAGCTGAGGCAGGACAATCACTTGAACCCAGGAGGCAGAGGTTGCAGTGGGTGGAGATCATGCCATTGCACTCTAGCCAGGGCAACAAAAGCAAAACTCTGTCTCAAAAAAAAAAAAGAAGAAAGAGAAGAAAGAAAAGGAAGGAAGGAAGGAAGGAAGGAAGGAAGGAAGGAAGGAAGGAAGGAAGGAAGGAAGGAAGGAAGGAAAGGAAGGAAGGAAGGAAGGAAGGAAGGAAGGAAGGAAGGAAGGAAGGAAGGGAAGGAAGGAAGGAAGGAAGGAAGGAAGGAAGGAAGGAAGGAAGGAAGGAAGGAAGGAAGGAAGAAGGAAGGAAGGAAGGAAGGAAGGAAGGAAGGAAGGAAGGAAGGAAGGAAGGAAAGAGGAAGACATGAACCACTACGTTTATGAAGGTCAGCAAACCCCAACCCAGATAAATACAAAGATAACTCCATTATGCCTATTTTAGGCAAACTTACAGAAACCAAAAGTAAAGAGAAAACTTTAAAATCAGCTAGGAGGTCCAAGAAGAAATGTTACTTTCAAATAAGAAAAATCAAAATGAAAAGCTGGCTTTTCAGCCAAAACTGAAAATTAGAAGACTGCAGAATGACATCTTTAAAGTACTGAAAGAAAAACAAAATGCCAACTAAAATTGTAAGCACATTGAAAGTATTCAAAAATAAAAACAAAATAAAATGTGTGTAGTTGAATAAAGACTGAAAGACTTTGTTAGCAAAATGGAGATACAGAAAGTATTAAAAATAAATTACTCAAGTCAAAGGAAGTGGGAAAATACAGGAATGAGTGCAGAGCCTTTGAAAGTGTGTGTAAATATATTTTAATTAATATTTAAAATAATTGCAATATATTAGGATGTTCATAATATCCCAAGATAATTCAGTAGAGAAATATAGCAATCCAAAATGTGAGTGCACCAGATAACATAGTTTTTTTAAAAAAGAAGAAAAATTGAGAGAACTATAAAGAAAAATGGAGCAATCATAATTGGAGATTTTAATGTATCTCATGACTGATGGAACAAACAGATAAAATACAGCAAGAGTATTTAAGATTTAATTTAATTTATATTCAGAACACTGCACTAAACAATTGCATTTTTTACATTTTTTTAAAGTGAGCATGGGATATTTGCCAAAATATAGGCCTATAAAGCAGATCTCAACAATTTCAGAGGATTTGAATAAAACAATATATTATTGAATCACAGTGGAGTTAAACTAAAAGATCAATAATAAAAATATAACTAGAAATTGTGCAAATGTATGGAAACCAAGTGATACACTTTTAAATAAACATGGGTCAAACAAGAAATCACAATGGAAATAAAAATTATTTTGAACTGAAAGCAATGAAAACAGGACATGTGAACACATGATATGCAGATAAAGCAATGTTCACTATGAAGTTTACAAATCTAAATTTACATAAAAATAAGAACATTTGCAGGTTAGTGATATAAGCTTACATCTTAAAAAGCTACAGAGAGAATTCCAAAGTAAATAAAAGAGCATAGAATAAAGAAAATAATAAGTAAAAGAATAAATGTCAATGAAATAGAAAACGAATAGGTAATAGAGATAATCACCAAAACCAAAGGTAGGTTTTTGAAAAGATTAATTAATAAACTCAGCCGGGCGTGGTGGCTAATGCCTATAATCCCAGCACTTTGGGAGGCCAAGGCGGGCGGATCACAAGGTCAGGAGATGGAGACCATCCTGGCTAACACGCTGAAACCCCATCTGTACTGAAAATACAAAATAAAAATACCGAGGCTTGGTGGTGGGTGCCTGTAGTCCCAGTTACTCGGGAGGCTGAGGCAGGAGAATGGTGTGAACCCGGGAGACAGAGCTTGCAGTGAGCCGAAATCATGCCACTGGACTCCAGCCTGGGCAACAGAGTGAGACTCTGTTTCAAAAAAATAAAAATAAATAAATAAATAAAACAAATAAATAAATAAATAAACTCAATAAAAATTGTCTAGAATATAAAAGAGAAAAAGACAAATTATCAATACAAAGAATAAACTTTGGGACACTTGTAAAGACTTTAGAGATGTTAAAAAGATCACTTGGACAGCAGGGCAGGGGAAACATAGATGCAAAAATCCTCAACAAAATACTAGCAAATAATCAAAATACTAGCAAGTAATTAAAAAGCTAACCTACCATGATCAAGTAGGCTTTATCCTTGGGATGCAAAGTTGGATCAACATATGCAAATCTATAAATGTTATTCACCACATAAACAGAACTAAAATAAAAAGCCACATGATTATCTCAATAGATGCAGAAAAGGCTTTCAATAAAATTTAACATCGCTTCATGTTAAAAACCCTGAAAGCGAGGCATTGAAGGAATATACCTTAAAATAATAAGAGCCATCTATGACAAACTCACAGCCAACATCATACTGAATGGGCAAGAGCTGGAAGTATTCCCCTTGAGAACCAGAACAAGACAAGAATTTCATGATGGTTATATCAGAGGCTGGGAAGGGTAGTGGAGTGGAGAAGAGGAAGTAGAGATGGCTAATGGGCACAAAAATATGGTTAGATAAGATGAATAAAATCTAATATTTGATACCACAACAGTGTGACTACAGTCAACAATAATGTATTGTACATTTAAAAATAACTATATGAGTATAACTGAATTGTCTGTAACACAAAGAAAGGATAAATGCTTGTGGTGATGGGGTCATTTACTCTGATATGATTAAAACACATTCCATGCCTGTACCAAAATATCTTATGTACCCCATAAATATATATGTACATCTACTATATTTATACCATAAACATATATACACCATAAATATACAAACCTATTATGTACCTCAAAAAATTAAAAATAAAAAACCATCAGTCTTAAACGGTGTTTTTTCTTTTTTTTTTTTTTTTTTTTTTTTTTTTTTTTTTTTTTATTAGAAAAAGTATTTATTTCTGCTCCTTTCATTCCTCTTATTGTTCAGGAAACAGTCTTACATACATATCTGAAATAATCTACCATCACACACTCTAGTTAAAGGCAAAGCACCACAGGTAAAGCTGATCAGCTGTCCACAGTTCTCAGCTTATGGAATCTTGCTTCTGGATTTTATGTTAATTTCTGAAAATCAGAAATGTCATCTCCAAAAAATGTTAAGGGGGTTGTAAAAAACAATCACTTTATTTGATATTATAGTTGTAGATATGGAGTATATTTTCTTTAAGAAATGAAAAACTAAAAAGAAAATGCCACTCAACATTGTTGGTATAGCAATAGGTCAGCAGGAAAAAAAAAAAATACTGTGATAAACTTGTCTCTTTAATATCAAGAAGAAATTCTAGTGCAAGCTTCAATACGCTTCCTGTTTTTTCACTAGATATTTCTTTTACTGCTGCTCTTCATTCTTTTCCACATGTCATACTGGAGGATTGGTACAGCCTTTAAAACTTCATTGACAGGAGCAAATCCAGTATCCACTGATTTCTTCTCAAAGGCACTCTAACCCATCAGATAGCCCGGCAGTTTCATTCTCATGAATACTCTAGCCATGAAAAAACTCAGTAGGACACAGACGAATCCAATGAACAGAAGAAGAAATCTATTGAGTTTTGGGATATTTGGTGCATTCGATCGGTCCAGGATTATGAAACCTAAACCTCCCATTGTAAATAAGAAGCTGGATGCAAGTCCTTCCATAATATATTGTCCATTTACTCTGTAGGCCAAGAAAGCTACTGGCCTCTGATGCCCATGTTCATCAGTCATAGAGCCAACACTTGGAGGTTCAACAATAACATCATAAATTATTCCTCCGGTAATGAGGAAGTAAGACACCACCACCAGAGCATACACAGTCATGGCCGACGGCATGTGCAACCAGGGCGGCTTCTTCAGCTTCAGGTTGGGACATTCGAGCACTAAGAACGGGACACGGTACAAGGTCTCCATGTTGGTGGCAGCAAGGGCCGTTCTCGGCCTCAAGCCCCACGCGCCCGGTGTTTTTTCAAAGAATCAAAAAAGGAGAAATATTTTTTACCTCATAAGACCAGCATAACCTTAAAACTAAAGCCTAGTAAAACATTGTAAGAAAAGGAAAATCACTGAGTAATAATCCTCATGAACACAAATGCAAAAATACTAAATAAAATAATACAAGAATTCAGTAATTTATTAAAAGGATAACATACGATGACCAAATGGACTTTTTTCTAGGAATCAAGGTTGGTTTAGCTTTCAACCTCAATGGAAGCAATTTACCACATTAACAGAATCCTCCCCAAAACTCCATATGACAATTTATATAAATGCTAAAAGCATTTGGTAAAACAGCCCTCACTCATGATTAAATCATTCGTCAGCCAGTAGGAATGCCCTTCCTCTGTTAAAATATACCTACAAAAAGGCTTACACTTAACATAACAATGATGTATTGAAAACTTTTCTTCTGAATGCAAGATCAAGACAAGAATGTCCACTACCATCACTTCTACTAACCACCATACTTACGCCAATGCACAAAGGCAATACAAAGAAATCAAGTTTTAACGACTAAAAATGAAAAAGAAAACTTTCATGATCTACAGATGACATAATTTTATGTGGAAAATAAAAAATAAATCTATAACATTTTAGTGAATTTAGCACAGTCACTGGATACATACTCAATATAAAATTTACATATATGTTTTATATAAAAGTAATAAACAGCTAGAAACGAAATGTACAAAAGTTGCCATTTATAATACGTGGTAACAGCAATAAAACATTTAATTCATGGAATAAATCTAATAAGACATTAAAAATTTCTATGCCTAAAACTAAATTGCTGAGAGTAAAACAACTAATCCTCTCAAAATTGATCAACATAATCAACAAAATTACAATCAAAATTACCAGAAAGCATTTGTGTGTGTGTGTGTGTGTGTGTATGTGTGTGTGTGGAAACTAAAAAACTGATGCTGAAATGTACATAGAAATGCAAAGGACCTAGGTAAGGCATGGAAATCTTGAAAAAGAACAAATTGGCGGATTTTACAAATTTACAGTAACTATCACAGTGTAATATTGGCACAAGGACTGAAACTGAACCAATAAAAGATAGCAAAGATTCCAGAAACAGATTCATGCCTACGTGGTCACCTGATTTACAACAAAGGCATCAGTACAATTTAGTAAAGAAAGATAGTATTTTCCATGGCAGGGAAGGGGAACAAAACACCTGCCTTCCATTGTACACAAAAATTATTTTGAGGTAGATCATGAATCTAAGTGGGAAAGATAAAACATTAAAACTACAGAAAAATAGAAAAATAATTTAATGTAGGGAAATATGTTTTAAATAAGTCCAAAAAGATAAAATATTATTAATTTAGACTTCATTAAAATTGTGAATTATTGTTTATTAAGTCACCATTAAGAGGGTGAAAAGACAAAATGATGAGCAAGAATGCTTGCAATATATTTATCTGGCCAATCATCTGTACCCGGAATTTCAAAAAACTCCTGTAAATCAAGTTTTAGAGTTACAAAAAACACAATAACAAATAGACATAAGATTTGAACAGGTACTTCACAAAAAAAGGATATCTAAATACCCAAAAACATAAAAGTGCTACCCATTATAACTCATCATGGAAACACAATTTAAAACACAATGAGGCACTTTCATATATCCATCAGAATTACTAAAATTAAAAAGACTGACAATACCAAGTGTCAATGACAAAGTGAAGCAACCAGAACTCTAATGCTACTGCTTGTGGAAGTGTAAGTTGGTAAAAGCATGTTGGGTAACTATTTATAGTAGTATCTACTAAAACTAAGCATACTTAAACCCTGCGAAATGACAAGTCCACTCTTACGGGGATAACTAAAAAAATAAGGGCATGTGTTCATTTAAAAGACCTATTTAAGAATGTTCATGGGCACTTTGTTCATAAAAACCTCCGTTGGAAATAATCCAAATGTTCATCAAGAGTAGAATGAAGAAGGCCGGGCACGGTGGCTCATGCCTGTAATCCCAGCACTTTGGGAGGCTGAGGCGGGCAGATCACAAGGTCAGGAGATCGAGACCATCCTGTCTAACACGGTGAAACCCTTCTCTACTAAAAATACAAAAATAAATTAGCCGGGCGTGGTGGCAGGAGCCTGTAGTCCCAGCTACTTGGGAGGCTGAGGCAGGAGAATGGCGTGAACCCGGGAGGTGGAGCTTGCAGTGAACCGAGATCGAGCCAGTGCACTCCAGCCTGGGTGACAGAGGTGACTCCGTCTCACAAATGGATGACTCACCAGCCTGGGTGACTCCGTCTCACAAAAAAAAAAAAAGAGTAGAATGAAGAAATGAATGGTGATAAACCATTGATTTGGCATACTTTAATTACTGTGTGAGATACACTGGAATCCCACATAGTAATTAGAGTAGGTTGCTGCTACATGTAGTAACATGTACAACTATCACAGAGATAATATTGACTAAAAGAAGTTAGACATAGAAGAATACACACTGAATGATTACGTTTGTCTCAAGTTCAAGAGCAGCCAGATCTTATATGTGGCGGTAGAAATCAGAATACTGGTTTATGGCTAGCGTGTTGTGGACTGTAAGAAATGTGCTAGAGATGTTCTATATTTTGGTCTTAGTGGTGGTATCATGGAATATCGGGAGAACCCGCTCCCGATGTTTAACGGGGGTTCTTTTCTATTTCCTAAGTGTCTCGGCTGGGTTGAGAAATCAAGGGAAAGAGCACAAGAGAGAGAAATTTAAAGTTGGGTGTCCAGGGGTGACATCACATATCAGCAGGATCCCTGATGTTCCCCCAGCGGTAAAACCAGCAAGTTTTTATTAGCTATTCTCAAAAGGGGAGGGAGTGCATGAATGGGATGTGGGTCAGAGAGATCACATACTTCACAAGGTAATAAAATATCACAAAACAAATGGAGGCAGGGCGAGATCACAGGACCACCGGGATGAGGTGAAATTAAAATTGTGAATGCAGTTTCCGGCACGCATTGTCATTGATAACATCTTATCAGGAAACAGGGTTTGAGAGCAGATAACCTGTCTGACTAAAATTTATTAGGTGGGAATTTTTGTCCAACTGATAAGCCGGGGAGCGCTATAGGAGACTTGGGCTTACTTCATCCCTTCTGGCTTCGACCATAAAAGACCGGACGCCTTAAAAAGGGCCCGTCTATAAGCCTACCTTCAGGGCGCATTCTCTTTCTCAGGGATGTTCCTTGCTGAGAAAAAGAATTCAGCGATATTTCTCCTATTTGCTTATGAAAGAGGAAGAATATAGCTCTGTTCTGTCTGGCTCACCTGCGGCCAGTTCAAAGTTACCTCTCTTGTTCCCTGAACATCGCCCTTATCCTGTTCTTTTTTAAAGATGCCCAGATTTCATATTGTTCAAACACACATGCTCTGCAAACAATTTGTGCAGTTGATACAATCACAGGGTCCTGAGGCGACATTCATCCTCCTCAGTTTACAAAGAAGACGACAGGATTAAGAGATTAAACTAAAGACAGGCATAGGAAATCACAAGGATATTCATTGGGGAAGTGATAAGTGCCCATGAAATCTTCACAATTTATGTTCAGAGATTACAGTAAAGACAGGCATAAGAAATTATTATAAAAGTATTAATTTGGGGAACTAATAAATGTTCATGAAATCTTCACAATTTATGTTCTTCTGCCGCGGCTTCAGCCGGTCCCTCTGTTCGGGGTCCCTGACTTCCAGCAACAACGGAAGAGGATACATATGTAAAAATGTACCCACCTGTATATTTAATATCCATGTGTTTTTCTCTTTTCCGCAAATACCCTGTTTTTAGGATATTTGCAGAGATACTTCATATCTTGAAGTATAAAGATTAATTTATATGTTGACTTTTAATTTTTAAAATATAGTCTATATTGAACTTTAAATAAATGCTAAGACACACAATTTTCCTATTTATTGCAGAATAATATATTTAAATGTGTTTAAATAGCTATATCGTTTTGAAAATTCTGCTGACTAAAATTAATATGTATAACTCCTTTCAAAGGTTGTTCAAGTATCTGTTAACACATCTGTGCAAACAGAAAGTTGTAACAGTTATCTAAACATCAGATAAAAACATCAACACAATAAAAAAATTTAACTCCAACTATTAAAATATGTTTCTATTTATTATTGAGGAGTGACTCAATCTTTTTTCTTTCTTTGCCCCAATGTTTGTTGACATGAAATGAATATTTATGCATGAGTCAAATTCTTTAATATTGTCAGCTGTATAGAGTGAAATTTGAGACTGAATTTGAGAACATGGGTTGTAGTATCTATTCCACGGGCTAGTCATCTAAGGGCAAGCTTTTATATTCACGTGAATTGTGGTAATAAGCTTGTTAGTTTTTTTTTAATCTATACATTCATGTAATTAATTTTATATATTCATTATATAAAAATTTCAAACTACCTGATTCAAAAAATGTAGCCAGATGTTAACCTCAACATTTGAGTAATTCACTATTTTTCTTTTGAAGTATTTTTAAAATTATTTGATCCAAAATTTTGTTCTACTTAGTAACTTACAATTGAATATTCATAAGTCTATTGGCCATTTTAAGTACATTATCATTGTAACTAAATAATTACTTAGAATTAGAAAAGTTCCTTTTGGCCAGGCGTGGTGGCTCAGGAATGTAATCCCAGCACTTTGGGAAGTGGAGGCGGGTGGATCACAAGGTCGGATCGCGAGGTCAGGAGATCGAGACCATCCTGTCTAACACGGTGAAATCCAGTCTCTACTAAAAATACAAAAAATTAGCCAGGCGCGGTGGTGGGCGCCTGAAGTCCCAGCTACTCGGGAAGTTGAGGTAGGAGAGGGCGTGAACCTGGGGGGTGGAGCATGCAGTGAGGTGAGATGGTGCCACTGCACTCCAGCCTGGGCGACAGAGGGAGAGTCCTTCTCAAAAAAAAAAAAAAAAAAAAAAAAAAAGAAAGAAAGAAAAAGAAAAAGAAAAATTCCTCTTAACAGAAAGGTATAAACGGCAACCTCCTTCTATAGGAAGATAAGTAGAAATAGAAATAACAGCTTTTCCAGTAGATGATGTAAACAAATATCAAGAATACCAAAGAGGGTGGGACCAAGATGGCTGACCAAAAGCAGCAGCAATGGGAGGCTCCCATTAAAAGAATCATAACAGCCTGAATCCAGCACCAGCAACCAAGGTAGACAGGTTCTGTCATCAGAAGTGACTACACGGCTGGCATGACCACAGAGAGGAAGGAAGAACAGTGTGGTGTGGCGGCCCAGCTGTCAGCCACACAGGGCAGGGGAGACCCCAACCCCCAAAGGAGGCAGTGAATGAGGATGCTCCCCAGGCTGGGAAACTGTGCTTTGTTCTGGAGAGTGTGCCACCACAGATTGGAGGATCCCACTTGTAAGCCCATGCCTCCAGGGCCGAGGGCCCCAACCATGGAGCTGCACAGATTCTCAAAAGGTACTCAGCTAGAATCTGGAATCAGTTAGAGTCTGCTAAGCTCCCGGGGGGAGGGGTGGCCAGCACCATAGCTACTGCTGCCTGCCACCATCTAAGCCATTTGAGCTCCTTGTGGGAGGGGCAGCAGCCAGCATTGGGACTGATAGCTGCCTAACACTAAGCTCCTAGGGAGGGGGAGGGGCAGCTGCCATCCCTATAGCTCCAGGCCATACTTTTCCCCTGCTGGAGCGGAGAAGTCCCAAGAGGTATCCCCCACAGCCTAACTGTGGCAGACTGTGGCCAGAGACCCTCTTCAGGCCTGATCCTGACCCATCACTCCTCACTAGGCAGGGACTCCCTGCAGCAGCTCTAACAACTCCTGCCAGGATCTCAGAGACAGAACTCTGATCTCCCTGAGCCTGAGCCTCTAGCAGGAGGGGTAGCCACAGTCTCCACAGAACAGCAGACTTAGTCTGTCCTCTTGCTAGTTCTAAGGAGTCTGGGCAGCCCAGGCAAGTGGGTTTTCCCCCAGCAAAGCACACCCCCTTCACCAAGGGACAGTCAAAGCGCTTTGTTAAATGGGTCCTGCTCCCTGTGCCACCCAACTGGGTGAGACCCCCCAAAAGGGGTTGTCAGATATCCTATTCAGAGCATACCTACTGGCACCAGGTCAGTGCCCCTCAGGGTCAGAGATCCCAGAGGAAGGAGCAGGCACCAATCTTTGCTGTTCTGCAGCCTCCTTGAGTGACATCTCCAGATGCTGGAGCGAACCAGATGAATAAGGCCTGAAGTGAACCCACAGCAATCTGCTGCAGCCCTATAGAAGAGGGATCTGATAACTGAAAGAAAAACAAACAGAAAGTAACAAAAATAGCATCATCAACGACAAAACGCCTCCATAAAAACCCCATCCAGGCCGGGCGCGGTGGCTCAAGCCTGTAATCCCAGCACTTTGGGAGGCCGAGACGGGCGGATCACGAGGCCAGGAGATCGAGAGACGATCCCGGCTAACACGGTGAAACCCCGTCTCTACTAAAAAATACAAAAAAACTAGCCGGGCGAGGTGGCGGGCGCCTGTAGTCCCAGCTACTCGGGAGGCTGAGGCAGGAGAACGGCGTAAACCCGGGAGGCGGAGCTTGCAGTGAGCTGAGATCCGGCCACTGCACTCCAGCCTGGGTGACAGAGCAAGACTCCGTCTCAAAAAAAAAAAAAACCCCATCCAAGATTCAGCAGCCTCAAAGATCAAAACTAGACAAACTCACGATGAAGTGAAAGAATCAATGAGAAAAATACTGAAAACCCAAAGGCCAGAGTGCCTCTTTTCCTCCAAATGATCGTAACGCCCTTCCCGCAAGGGTGCAGAACTGGACAGAGGATGGATGAGACGGGTGAATTGACAGAAGTAGGGTTCAAAAGGTGGGTAATAACAAATTCCACTGAGCTAAAGGAGCATATTTGAACCTAGTGAAAAGAAGCTATGAACCTTGATAAAAGGTTACAGGAGCTGTTAACTAGAATAGCCATTTTAAAGAGGAACATAAATGACCTGATGGAGTTGAAAAACATAGCACAAGAACAACATGAAGCATACAGAAGTATCAATAGCTGAATTGACCAAGAGGAAGAAAGGAAGACCATCTTGCTGAAATAAAGCATACAGACAAAATTAGAGAAAAAAAGAACAAAAAGGAACGAACAAAACCTCCAAGAAATATGGGACTATGTAAAAAGATTGAGCCTATGATTGATTGGAGTACCTAAAAGAGACAGGAGAATGAATGGAAAACATACTTCAGGATATTATTCAGCAGAACTTCCCCTACCTAGCAAGACAGGCCAACATTCAAATTTAGGAAATACAGAGAACACTGCTAAGATACTTCATGAGAAGATCAACCCAAGACACATAATCATCAGATTCTCCAAGGTCAAAATAAAGGAAAAAATGTTAAGGGCAGCCAAAGAGAAAGGCCAAGTCACCTACAAAGGGAAGCCCATCAGACCAACAGCAGACCTCTCAGCAGAAACCCTACAAGCCAGAAGAGTGGGGACCAATATTCGACATTCTTAAAGAAAAAGAATTTTCAACCCAGATTTTCATATCCAGCCAACTAAGCTTTATAAGCAAAGGAGAAATAAAATCTTTTCCAGACAAGCAAATGCTGAGGGATTTTGTCACCACCAGGCCTGCCTTGCAAGAGCTCCTGAAGGAAGCACTAAATCTGGAAATGAAAAACCGGTACCAGCTACTGCAAAAACACACCAAAATATAAAAATCAATGACACTATGAAGAACCTGAATCAACTAGTATGCAAAATAATCAGATAGCATCATGATGACAGTATCAAATTCAAACATAACAATATTAACCTTCAATGTAAATGGGCTAAATGCCCCCAATTAAAAGACACAAACTGGCAAATTGTATAAAGAGTCAAGACCCATTGGTGTGCTATATTCAGCAGACCCATCTCACACACAAAGACGCGCATAAGCTCAAAATAAAGGGATAGAGGAAAATTTACCAAGAAAATGGAAAGAAAGAAAAAAAAAAACAGGGTTGCAATCCTAGTCTCTGACAAAACAGTCTTTAAACCAACGAAGATCAAACAAGACAAAGAAAGGCATTACATAATGGTAAAGGGATCAATTCAACAAGAAGAGCTAACTATCCTAAATATATATGCACCCAAAACAGGAGGACCCAGATTCAAAAAACAAGTTCTTAGAGACCTACAAAGAAACTTAGACTCCCACACAATAACAGTGGGAGACTTTAACACCCCATTGTCAGTATTAGACAGATCATTGAGACAGAAAATTAACAAGGATATTCAGGACTTGAATTCAGCCCTGGAACAAATGGACCTAGTAGACATCTACAGAACTCTTCACCTCAAATCAACAGAATATACATTTTTCTCAGTGCCACATGGCACTTATCTAAAATTGACCACACAATTGGAAGTAAAACACTCCTTAGCAAATGCAAAAGAACTGAAATCATAACAATCTCTCAGAACACAGTGCAATCAAATTGGAACTCAGGATTAATAAACTAACTCGAAACCACACAACTACATGGAAACTGAACATTCTGCTTCTGAATGACTCCTGAGTAAATAATGAAATTAAGAAGAAATCAAGAAGTTCTTTGAAACCAATGAGAGCAAAGAGACAACATACCAGAATCTCTGGGATGCAGCTAAAGCAGTGTTAAGAGGGAAATTTATGGCACTAAATGGACACATCAGAAAGCTAGAAAGATCTAAAATCGACACCTTAACATCACAATTAAAAGAGCTAGAGAAGCAAGAGCAAACAAATTCAAAAGCTTGCAGAAGACAAGAAATAACTGAGATCCAAGCAGAACTCAAAGAGAGAGACAAGAAAAATCCTTCAAAAAATTGATGAATTCAGGTGCTGGTTTTTCAGAAAAAATAACAAAATACATAGACCACTAGCTAGATTAATAAAAGAAGAAAAGAGAGAAGAATTAACTAGACAAAATAAAAAATGATGAAAGGGATATCACCACTGACCCCACAAAATTACAAACTACCATCAAGGAATACTATAAACACCTCAAGGCAAATAAACTAGAAAACCTAGAAAAAAATGGATAAATTCATGGACACATACACACTCCCAAGACTAAACCAGAAAGAAGCTGAATCCCTGAATAGATCAATAACAAGTTCTCTTATTGAGGTAGTAACTGATAGCCTACCAACTAAAAAAAGCCCAGGACCAGATGGATTAACAGCCGAATTCTACCAGAGGTACCCAAAGGTACAAAGAGGAACTGGTACCATTCCTTCTGAAACTATTCCAAACAAGTGAAAAGGAGGGACTTCACCCTCTCATTGTATAAGGCCAGCATCATCCTGATACCAAATCCTGGCAGAGACACAACAATAAAAGAAACCTCAGGCCAATATCTCTGATGAACATTGATGTGAAAATCCTCAATAACATACTGGCAAACCGAATTCAGCAGCACATTCACAAACTTATTCACCACAATCAAGTCAGTTTCATCCCTGGGATGCAAGCCTGGTTCAACATACACAAATCAATAAATGTAATCCATCACACAAACAGAACCAATGACAAAAAACCATAATTATCCCAATAGATGCAGAAAAGACCTTTGATAAAATTCAACATCTCTTCATGTTAAAAACTCTCAATAAACTAGATACTGATGGAACATATCTCAAAATAATAACAGCTATTTATGAAAAACTCACAGTCAATATCATACTGAATGGGCAAAAGCTGGAAGCATTCCCTTTGAAAACCGGCACAAGACAAGGGTGCCCTCTCTCACCACCCTTGTTCAACATACTATTGGAAGTTCTGGCCAGGGCAATCAGGCAAAAGAAAGAAAGAAAAGGTATTCATATAGGAAGAGAGGAAATAAAATTGTTTCTCTTTGCAGATGACGTGATTCTATATTTAGAAAACTCCATAGTCTCAGCCCCCAAACTCCTTAAACTGTTAAACAACTTCACCAAATCTCAGGAAACAAAATTAATGTGCAAAAATCACAAGCATTCTTATACACCAACAATAGACAAACAGAGAAACAAATCTTGAATGAACTCCCATTCACAATTGCTACAAAGAGAATGAAATACCTAGGAATACAACTTACAAGGGATGTGAAGGACCGCTTCAAGGAGAACTACAAACCACTGCTCAAGAAAATAAGAGAGGACACAAACAAATGGAAAAACATTCCACCCTTATGGATTGAAAGAATCAATATCACGAATATGGCCATACTGCCCAAAGTAATTAATAGATTAATAGATTCAATGTTATTCCCCTCAAACCACGACTGACATTCTTCGCAGAATTCGAAAAAAAACTACTTGAAATTTCATATGGAACCAAAAAAGATTCCGTATAGCCAAGACAATCCTAAGCAAAACAAGACACTCCTAAGCAAAAAGAACAAAGCTGGAGGTATGATGCTACCTGACTTCAAACTATAATACAAGGATACAGTAACTAAAACAGCATGGTACTGGTACCAAAACAGACAATAGACCAATGGAGCTGAACAGAGACCTCAGAAATAACACCACACATCTACAACCATCTGATTTTTGACAAACCCGACCAAAACAAGCAATAGGGAAAGGATTCCCTATTTAATAAATGGTGCTGGGAAAACTGGCTAGCCATGTGCAGAAAACTGAAACTAGACCCCTTTCTTACAGCTTGTACAAAAATTAACTCAAGATGGATTAAAGACTTAAATGCAAAACCCAAACTATAATAACCCTAGAAGAAAAACTAGGCAATACCATTCAGGACATAGGCATGGGCAAATACTTCATGATGAAAATGCCAAAAGCAACAAAAGCTAAAATTGACAAATGGTATCTGGTTAAACAAAAGAGCTTCTGCATAGCAAAAGAAACTATCATCAGAGTGAACAGTCAGCCCACAGAAACGGGAAAAAAATTTTGCAATCTACCTTTCTGACAAAGGTCTAATATCTATAATCTACAAGAACCTTAAACAAATTTACAAGAAAACAAAAACCATCAAAAAGCAGGCAAAGTATACTAACAGACACTTCTCAAAAGAAGACATTTATGCGACCAACAAACATAACAAAAGCTCAACATCATTGATCATTAGCGAAATGAAAATCAAAACCACAATGATGTACCATCTCACACCAGTCAGAATGGTGATTATTAAAAAGTCAAGAAACAATAGATGCTGGCAAGTCTGTGGAGAAATAGAAACACTTTTACACACTGTTGGTGGGAATGTAAATTAGTTCAACTATCATGGAAGACAGTGTGTTTATTCCTCAAGGATCTAGAACCAGAAATAACATTTGATCCAGCAATTCCATTACTGGGTGAATACCCAAAGTAATATAAATCATACTACTATAAAGACACATGCACACATGTGTTTATTGCAACACTATTTCTAATAGCAAAGACATGGAACCAACCCAAATGCCTATCGACGATAGATTGGATAAATAAAATGTGGTACATATACACTGTGGAATACTATGCAGCTATAAAAATAAATGAGATCATGTTCTTTGCAGGGACATGGATGAAGCTGGAAGCCATCATCCTCAGCAAACTAACACAGTAACAGAAAACCAAACACTGTATGTTCTCACTCAAGTGAGAGTTGAACAATGAGAACACATGGACACAGAGAGGGGAATGACACACACTGGGGCCAGTCAGCGGGTGCGGAGCAAGGGAAAGGAGAGCCGTAGAACAAATAGCTAATGAATGTGGGACTTAAAACCTAGATGACAGGTTGATAGGTGCAGCAAACCACCATGACACACATATACCTATGTAATAAATCTGCACGTTCTGCACTTGTATCCTGGAACTTAAAGTAAAATTAAAAAGAAAAAAAAAAGAATGCTAAAGAGGACATACTTTGTCATGAATATATTGCTAAGATTAAAATGAGTTAAATGTAATTAAATGGTGGGAAAGTCTGACAGCCTTGTTTTCAGAAAAGTACTCAGGATTTTTTTTTTCTTAAAAAAACACAAAGAAATGTATATACTTTCTGTAAGCTGTTCTGCCATATTACTATAAACATCTTTCTAGTCAATGCACACATGCCCCTGACATACAAAACTAACAGTATTTTAAATTAGTACTTATATGCCCTAGGTTTGGTGAAGCATAATTGATTTAGTTTAATAAATTTTAGAAAATTTATGTTTTTCAATTTTTTATATTTCCAATTTTTAAAATTATGAATTGTATGGTAATTAATACGTTCAGAATGAAATATTTTCTTCAATTCATGATGATTTTAGGGCAAATTACTGGAGTTTGGGTTAGGTACACTTTGATTAACAAGTCATTTAAACATATTTTTGCCAAACAAGATAATTATCTTATACTGTAACCAACAAAGGGCATTAAACTTCCATAAGAAAGAGAGAGAGAAATCAAATATTTCTATCTTTTCCTTTATAATTTCTGTTCCTTTTTTTTTTTTTTCTTTGAGACAAGGTCTCACTCATTGCAAACTTAAGCTTCTGGGCTCAGGCTTCCCAGATAGCCTCTGTCCTCACTCTCCTAACCAGTTGAAACTACAGGTGTGTGCCAAGTGCCTGGCTCATTTTTGTTATTTATTTATTTATTTATTTATTTATTTATTTATTTATTTTTGTAGAGATAGAGTCTTTTTATGTTGTCCAGACTGGTCTCAAACTCTTGGCTTCAAGGGATCCTCCCTCCCTATTCTATTAAAGCATTGGGATTACAGGCATGAGTCACTGCACCTGGCCATAATTTCTGTTCTTAATGGTATACTTAAAGAGGTTTTTCTTACTACAATATGCATATTCACTGTGATAGTTAATTTTAGGTGTCAACTTGACTGGATTACACATAGCTAATAAAGCATTATTTTTGGGTGTGACTATAAGGAGCTTGACATGTGAGTCAGTGAGCTGAGTGAGGAAGATCTTCCCTCAGAGTGGTTGGGCACCATCTAATTTGCTGGAGGATTGGGTAGGGTAGAACAAAAAGCAGAGGAAAGATGAATTCGTTCTCTCTCTCCTGGAGCTGGGACACATTTTTTCTCCTGCCCTCAGACATTAAAAATCCAGGTTTTCCATCCTTTGGACTCTGGGACCTGCACCAGTGACACCACTCCACCACCACCCACTCCTTTCTCCTGAGTTCTCAGGCCCTGGGGCTGGGAGTTACAACATCAGTTTCCCTAGTTCTGAGGCTTTCAAACTTGGACAGCCATGCTACTGACTTCCCTGGTTCTGCAACTTGCACATGACCTATCATGGAGCTTCTCAACCTCCATAATCACATGAGCTGGTTCCTCTAATAAAAAAATCTCTCATATATCATTATCTATTTACCTTATTTGTTCTGTAACTCTGGAGGATCCTAACTAATACAGTCACTTAAATTTTACTCTGATACTTACATGGTATTATTCCTGAAAAATCACATTTAAGAACATGGTGTGCTAAATTTTTTTTGGCTCTCAGTAAGGATTTCTATATAAGTGACACTTTCTTGGTGAGCATATTATATTGTTGTCTATGTTTTTATTGCTGTTACTAATAGATTATTTTTATTACAGTTTTTTATCTATTTCTGGCATTTAAGAAATCCATAGATCTTTTTGTATATTTTTCTTTTTCTCCATTGACTATTACAAAATGTTTTCATGGTTTTAACAGTTTCTTAGTTGATTTTCTTGGGATTCTCTTGGATTTCCTCACTGAAGAATCATGGTTGCATTAGACACATAGGTCTAACCTGATGTATAAAATACCTGCTAGATGTTGTGCACCATTCTAAGTGACCAAAATGCAGTAAATGCAGTCATTGTCCACAGCATAAGAACACTAAGTATCATTCAGCAGGAAACAATCAAATTCCATTTTCAAAGTAGCAAATTAATAGACATACACCCACATAGTATATGAGGCAATGGAGTTAAAAAGTACTGAGAGGAATGAGGTAAGCTATTTCTGGCAGGCACAGGTCAGATGAGAGTAATTACAGTATGTTTATAAAAGAAGATCAAGTTTGGATAAAGATCATAGACTAACAAGGACATTAAGGCCAGAGAGACTCCAGCAAGATGGCAGCATCAAATTTTTAATCCTTCTGAATCCTTATATAAAAATAGAACAACTGAATACAAATTGAAAACCCATGGATAACATTAACACCAACACCAATTTACATGACAGCCCTACAGACCACAAAATACAAACTGTAGAGGATAAATTCTACAGCTAAAGGACCAGTATTTTATCAGCATCTATATTAAAAGAAACATAAGGAGGTAACAGAACATTCAATGAACATGAATTTAAGAAACTCCAAATAGCCAATAGTATTCATTTTAGAGGAAAATGAGCCAACTTGAGAACAGCAGCTTGAATAAGTATCTGAATACAAGAGCTCTATAGAGTTTTCTATTGCTGCTATAATTTATCACAAGCTTAGTGGCTTAAAAAACACAAATTTATTATCTCACAGTCCTGTAGGTAAGAAGTCCTATAGGCTTGGAAGGTTTCTCTGCTCCAGGCCCCACAAGACTGAAATCAAGTTGTCAGCTGGGCTGAATTCCTTTCTGGAGGCTCTGAGGATGGATTTATTTATAATCTCATTCCGTTTGTCAACAGAACTTCATGTGGTTGTTAAAATGAAGTAACCATTTCTTCATTGGCTACTGGCCCATAATCATTTTCAGCTTCTAGAAGCTGCTGAGATCTTGACTTGTGTCTCTCTTTCTCCATCTTCAAAGACAGCAGTGTTAGGTCAAGTCCCTCTCATAATTCAAATATATCTGAATTTCTTTCTGTGGAATCTTTTAGCTCAACTTTGAGACTTTTATCTTTTTTTTTTTTTTTTTTTTTTTTTAGGGCTTATGTGTTTAGCGTTTGGCTTACTTTGATAATTCAGGATCATCTCCCTACTTTAAGGTCAGCTGATTAGTAACCGTAATGACATCTATAAAGTCCCTTCATGAGAGTACTTAGATTAGTGTCAGATTGAATAACCAGGCAACAGAAATCTTGTGGGTCATTTTTAGAATTCTTTCTATCACAGAATAGTCAGTAATTTCTTAAAGGATTGGACCAGTGGGGACCACATAAACTTTGAAAACCAATCAATTAAAGTTCTTTCCCAAGAAAGCCCCACACTGAAGAGAAACTGCTGGGATGGAAGCAAAGTTGAGTAGAATATAAGCAAAATAGATGAATAAAAGATAAATTATAGATAAAACAAAGGAAGGATAAAGAGACAGTAAATATTAGAAAGCAAGTCACCATATGTTTCTACATTTCACAAAAACAATAGAAGAAGGGCTGGGCACAGTGGCTCACACTTATAATGCCAGCACTTAGGGAAACTGAGGTGGGAGGATCACGAGGTCAGGAGGCGGGAGGATCACGAGACCATCCTGGCTACTGCGGTGAAACCCTATCTCTACTAAAATTACAAAAAAAAAAAAAAAAAAATAGCCACATGTAGTGGCAGGCGCCTGTAGTTCCAGCTACTTGAGGCTGAGGCAGGAGAATGGCTTGAACCCAGGAGGCAGAGGTTGCAGTGAGCCAAGATCACACCACTGCACTCCAGCCTGGGTGACAGGGCAAGACTTCATCTCAAAAAAACAAAAAACAAAAAACAATAGAAGAGTTATGTTAAATATCCATCTCCTAGCAAAATAATCAGCAACAGAAAGGCATTGAGATTAACTAGCACAACGATTGTTAAAAGAAAAAAGAGGACAAGAAGTAAAATAATATCCCTACAGGCAAAGGAATTACTCTAGAAAGATATGGCCACAAAACAACCTGTATATAAATTAACTATACACATTAGGAATGGTTATAAGACATAAAAAATAATTAGAATAATAATAACTAGAAATGAGGTAAAAGAGTTTAGAAATGAATTAGAAATAAAACCAAAAATATTCGAAATGAAAAAATTAGAGAAAATGCAAAAGAAAAGCACAATAGATAATATTTTAAGAGAAATAGAAAGTGAAAGCAAATACTTTTTTAAAAATTGAAATAAATGAAGAGATAAAAAGATATCAGAGACTATGACAAATTATGGAGATTGATAAAGAAGATCTAACAAAAGGATAAAAAGGGAGTTGGGGAAGGAGAAACAAGGGAACAGAACAAATGCACAACAAAATGTAATCCCTGAAAAAAATGTGACTACAAATTGAAATATCCACATTGTTTCATACATCTGAGATTATCTGATAATGTTGACCCAGAATAATCAATATCAATGCATATTCTAGTGAAATACTGGACCTTAAAGGAAAGAAAAAAAAATAGCTGATGGTTTATAAAACATCACCTACCCCAGAGGTTGTATTGATAGTAAAAGAATCGGCATTTGTTTGTTTTTTTCTACATTAAAGACATTACAAGTTAACCTGTATACATTGGTCACTGTTTCTAAAGGACATTTTCACAGGATCTCTCATGACACAAGTTATGTGCTTCATTGTTACGTATTTCATTGTACTTCCTATAATCCTTGTTACTCAGACTTTTACAAGTTAGTTTCATTTTAAATGGTCTGAGGTAAAGATAGTTAATACTCATTTAGCCTCTGTTCTCAGCTCTATTTTATATATGAGGAAAGTGTGGCTAAGACAGCTTAAGAAATTTGTCCTCTTTGAAGCAATTGTGAATGGGAGTTCACTCATGATTTGGCTCTCTGTTTGTCTGTTATTGGTGTATAGGAATGCTTGTGATCTTTGCACATTGATTTTGTATGCTGAGACTTTGCTGAAGTTGCTTATCAGCTTAAGGACATTTTGGGCTGAGACAAAGGGGTTTTCTAAATATACAATCATGTCATCTAGGAATCCAACTTACAAGGGATGTAAAGGACCTCTTCAAGGAGAACTACAAACCACTGCTCAGCTAAATAAAAGAGGACACAAACAAATGGAAGAACATTTCATGCTCATGGACAGGAAGAACTAATATCATGAAAATGGCCATACTGCCCAAGGTAATTAATAGATTTAATGCCATCTCCACCAACCTACCAATGACTTTCTTCACAGAACTGGAAAAAACGACTTCAAAGTTCATATGGAAACAAAAAAGAGCCTGCATTGCCAAGACAATCTTAAGACAAAAGAACAAAGCTGGAGGCATCACGCTACCTGACTTTAAACTATACTACAAAGATACAGTAACCAAAACAGCATGGTACTGGTACCAAAACAGAGATATAGACCAATGGTACAGGACAGAGCCCTCAGAAATAATACCACACATCTACAACCACCTGATCTTTGACAAACCTGACAAAATCAAGAAATGGGGAAAGGATTCCCTATTTAATAAATAGTGCTGGGAAAACTGGCTAGCCATAAGTAGAAAGCTGAAACTGGATCCCTTCCTAATACCTTATACAAAAGTTAATTCAAGATGGATTAAAGACTTAAATATTAGACCCAAAACCATAAAAACCCTGGAAGAAAACCTAGGCAATACCATTCAGGACATAGGCATGGGCAAGAACTTCATGTCTAAAATACCAAAAGCCATGGAAACAAAAGCCAAAATGGACAAATGGGATCTAATTAAACTAAAGAGTTTCCGCACAGCAAAAGAAACGACCATCAGAGTGAACAGGCGACCTAGAGAATGGGAGAAAATTTTTGCAATCTACCCATCTGACAAAGGGCTAATATCCAGAATCTACAAAGAACTTAAACACATTTACAAGAAAAAATCAAACAACACAGTCAAAAGTGGGCAAAGGATATAAACAGACACTTCTCAAAGAAGACATTTATGCAGACAACAGACACATGAAAAAATGCTCATCATCACTGGCCATCAGAGAAATGCAAATCAAAACCACAATGAGATACCATCTCACACCAGTTAGAATGACAATCATTAAAATGTCAGGAAACAACGGGTGCTGGAGAGGATGTGGAGAAATAGGAACACTTTTACACTGTTGGTGGGATTGTAAACTAGTTCAACCATTGTGGAAGACAGTGTGGCGATTCCTCAAGGATCTAGAACTAGAAATAGCATTTGACCCAGCAATCCCATTACTGGGTATATGCCCAAAAGATCATGCTGCTATAAAGACACATGGACACGTATGTTTATTGCAACACTATTCACAATAGCAAAGACTTGGAACCAACCCAAATGTCCATCAATGATAGACTGGATTAAGAAAATGTGGCACATATACACCATGGAATACTATGCAGCCATAAAAAAGGAGGAATTCCTGTCCTTTGTAGGAACATGGATGAAGCTGGAAATCATCATTCTCAGCAAACTATCAGAAGGACAGAAAACCAAACTCCTCATGTTCTCACTCATAGGTGGGAATTGAACAATGAGAACACTTGGACACAGGATGGGGAACATCACAGACTAGGGCCTGTCATGGGGTGGGGGGAGCGGGGAGGGATAGCATTAGGAGATATGCTTAATGTAAATGACGAGTTAATGGGTGCAGCACACCAACATGGCACATGTGTATATATGTAACAAACTTGCACGTTGTGCACATGTTCCCTGGAACTTAAAGTATAATAATAAAAAGAAAAAAAAATAAAGAAAAAAAGAAAAAGTGAAAGCATTAGAGTCAGGGAGATCTAAGGTCAAATTTTCTCTTTGGTGCTGCTGTTTGATAATAGAGTAGGATTTTAACACCTGCAGGTCTCAATGTTTTTGTCTGAAAAATGGGGATAATGTCATTTTCTTAACTGGGGATTTTTTTTTTTTCAGATTTAAATAATGAGTTAATCTGAAAAAAAAAAAAAAGAAAAAGAAATTTGTCCTCGAATTTTAGCCAGGAATTGAATGATGACAAATCCTCAGTTTTCATCCTGCTGACTCCTCTGGGGCCTTTAATACTTGACAAATAGTAGAGAAGAAAATGTAGTGCTGAGAATGTGAAAATGCTATTATCATCTTTCTAGAGTATTGCATAAAGTTGATGGTCATCAAAATTATAATTCCAGGAAGAAAGAAACATCCAAATAATTAATTTGAATAATTTTCCAGGAATTCCAAATGTAGGTCTTATATGAACCTTGACAACAAAATTTGTTTAGTAGGTACAAGCAGTGAGAGGAAGCACAGAACTCTTGGGAGTCAGGCAATAGTCCTTGAGTAGCTGATTTCAGCAAGCCCACCTTACAGGACATATCTCCAATGGCATTGCAAAACCAAGCAGTGAGGAAAACCTGCACATGTAAGCTTCCATGATGAGATAAAATACCAGAAGAAGCAGGGCCACTGCAAAGGCTACTTTGTAAATAAACATAAATAAGCAGACTAAGATCTACGCAAAGATTTATTATATATATATATTGGAAACCAGTTTTATAGACAGTTGTCAAATGAGTTACAAACCACAATCTCTTTAAGGTACCATGTATATTAAGGAAGTATTTTCTTCTTCTAGACAACAATCTCTGACACAATCCTTTCAAAGAAAATGTCTCATTTAAATCAAACACTACTTTGCTGATTTTTAATTTACAGAGAATTTGAAATTAGAAACTTAAATTATGTACCATCTTACATGTCACATCATTGATCCTCTTTAAAATTCTACATATAAACAAAGTAAAGCAAAGACATGAGGAATTTTAAAAGACTACCTCGTATTATTGCCAGAGATGCAAATCTTGATATTCTCTCAGTAAAACTGTATTTACAGGAGGCAAGTGTTTTTCAACCACACTTTATTATTTGGCCCCAAATATCTTTCATACATTCCTTTGAGACTTATCTTGGCAAACAAGGAGGTAAAACAAGTAGGCCAAATGGCACATCACAAAACTCTCAAAAGTAGAACATACTCAGAATTGTAAAGGACAATGCTTATGACATTTGGTATTTCATCTTGACACCAATAAACTTAGAAGGGAACCCTTATTATCTATTATTGCCTGAATTTTTAAGCCCCAAATTAAACATAATTTAAGTTATCTTAGTTGAAAAACTGATGATAATCTTATATTTTAAAACTATATGATTGCATATAGGTAGGCTTAAATGCACATACCATCACACATAGAATCACAAATAATTATAAAAGAAAGTGAACCCATTCTTTTTGAAACAATTAATATGTGCAGATTTTCTTTACTGTCCACATATATTTAAAATTATAAATCAAATCTTAGCAGCATTAATTCATCACTGATACATAAAATCTTTACTAGAATTAAAATTACTACAAGGCCATTGAGTCATTAAAAAGAAAAGCCAAATGCTTATAAGTAGATTTAACAATACCAAATTTGCTCTGAAAGAATAAAGGATACTGTGTCACATAATCTCCTTATTTACTTTGATTACTGGTCTGTAATTTTGCTGAAAATTACAGCAAAACAATAAAAAATGAGTTTTGACATTCAAAGTCAGATTTGGTTGTGCCAGCAAAGAGCATATACTATGAATCAATAAATTTGAGAAGCATTCCTTTTGAATAATGATTTTGAAAATTCTCATGAATCCAAAAAAGTAAAATGCTCCTTTTCTATTTTGAAATTCTGTTAAAATATAACTCCCTATATATTCAATACATTGCTTGTAATAATTTAAAAAATAAAAAACAAATAAAAACCACAAAAAACAAAACAAAAAAAAGAAACTCAAAAACTATTTAAAGAAACCAATAAAATAATACTGGTATTATCTACAGTACTCCTAATGTTCTGAAGAAGTCTAGTAAAAACAGTTGGGAATGTTAGTACTGCATTTTAGTCCATAATTTGAGAAAAGAATGAGCTGGAAAAGCATAGTAAAAGTTGTGTCATACAGACTTATCGGGATGCCAGGCAAGACTTAGACCAAGCCAATGTCACGTGAGACCCAAGAAAAAAATATCTGCTTACACTCAGCCACTCACACTGGATACGGCATCTGACTGGATTACCAGAAGTGATATTCCTCACCATGTTAACTAGGCTAGGAAGGCAGAGATCATTGACAGTAGGAAATTTCATTTCTAGAACTTGTCATAGTCTGAACCATTAAATTGTGAAATAACTACTTATTTACATTTCTCATTTCTATTGTAATCTAAGAATGTCACCATAGGCAACAAACAAAAAAGGGTTATGTTTATTAATAATATTGCTTTTGCCAAGAGAACTTCCTAGTTTTTATTTTTATTTTTACTTTTTTTATTTTTTGAGTCAGAGTTTCACTCTTGTTGCCCAGGCTGGAGTACAATGGCATAATCTCGGTCCACTGCAACCTCCACCTCCCGGGTTCAAACGATTCTCCTGCCTCAGCCTCCCAAGCAGCTGGGACTACAAGCATGTACCACCGTGCCTGGCTAATTTTTTGTATTTTAGTAGAGATGGGGCTTCACCATGTTGGTCAGGCTGGTCTTGAACTCCTGACCTCAGGTGATCCACCCGCCTCAGCCTCCTAAAGTGCTAGGATTACGGATGTGAACCACTGCACCTGGCCTCCTAGCTTTTATTAAAATAGCTGTGCATATTTTTATTCTGCCCCAATGATAAATGTTTAATGTGACTTAGAAAGAAAAGGCTGGAAACTACTGGGGACTTCAGTGAACCATAACATAATCTGCAAACCTTAACTCAAAATAAGATCAAATGTATGAAGAAATTTACCACTTACCAGAAAAGCTACTGATTTCATACAGTAGAAGCCACGTCTATTTAGATAGACTAGCACTTCACTATGGCTAGGCATAGCCTCTCCTGACTCCCACCATCAAATGTTTGTTACAAGATACTTTATAAAATATTGGAAAATAGTGTAACGATGCAAAATCAGAATGTAGTATAACAAAGCTAGATACGATCTCTCTCCTTGCTTTCCTTTATAAAAGTAAAAAAAATCCCCCATCCTATGTAAATGGAAGTTAAAATATGGTGCATATAATAGAGTCCTTTAAAAAATTCTGTATTTCCTTGGACATAGAGAGGTATGGAAGGCTTATCATAATTCTCCTAACCACCTAAGCTCTCCTCTTCTAACATTTTGTGTGCTATATTTTACTTGGTGGAAAATAATGTCCTTCCTGTATTACTCTCCCAGCTGCTGAGTGGTACACAAATTTATAAACTTAAAGTATAACATTTGAAAGAAAAAAGATTAGTATAACAGAATAAATGACTGATTGAAGGATCAGTTTAAGTAGGACCATTTAAAGTTAATCCAATTTAAATAGGAATAATACTAAGAAAAACAACCTTATTTTTGCATAATATTGACAATTTTTCATTGTGTCTAGATGAAGAAAAAAATTGCCACTGGGTACTATTTTTAATACTTTGAAATAATGTACAGAAAAGTTTAATTCAATTGACATTTGTACTCTTTCAGGAAAACTAAAACAAAAACAAAAACAAAACCCAGAAAATAACAAGAAGTTTTTGATAAATAGCACAAAAGTAATCTTAAAATATTCTTTGAAATCTACAAATTAGTCTCCAAACATTTTTTGGAACAATTTCCTATGAACAGCATTATGAAGATTTAGTTTCTAAATTCTCATGACCAACAGGTAAGTGCTGAAAAATAGTTTAAATTTTTCTTCATGCTGCCTGTTTTCTTAATAAAACTTAAAATATGTAAATACAGAAAAATAAAGTAACAAATGGCAGGACTTCAATTTTTACAAATGCATATGTAATAAAAGTTTGGATCAGAAAAAAATGCAGAGGATTGATTGACAAATCAGTCAGTACTAAGAGTTCAGGGTATCTGAACTTAATGTTTTGATGGCATTACTGCTTCCTGAAAGCATACCGATGTCTCAGCCAGAAATGGAATCTTTGTGGAGCACAGAACTCAGCATTGAAATCACCGTGCTTTGTTACTTTCCATTTTTATTTAATTAAGTGAGTTTCAAAACACTTTTATTTCATGAAATAAACCTAGCTTTTTATATTTTTAAAATTTTGAAACATAGAAATTTATGCCTGCAATCTGGGTGGTATATCTGATCACACACACCTTATCTAGTGGCAGACATAAAATTGAATTGAATTGAATATTATTCAATTCAATTTTTTGCTTTAGCAAAAACTAAAGTTCAGCAAAAACTAAAGTTTAGCATTAGCTCTCATAGGAAAAGTAATTTTCAGTAATTTACCCTGTTACATGTGTGGTTTAACATATTCTAATCATTTTTGGAGTCTTCTTATAATTTATATAAGTAATACCTCTATATAGGCTACCTATTTTATTGAATTTAGTAAGATATGCCAGTACATGCCAAATAGAAGAATTCTGGATTAACCCTAACCCCAAATTAACTGATCTTGAAAGATGTCCAGATATCCTTCCACATATTTACACAACCCAACTCAAATGTAAACTGACAATGAAAGACCTTTCCAAATTCTCTTCCATAAAGATTTAGAGAAAACTATTAAACCAGTTAATATGAGACAAAGGATATTATTTTATGTTCACTGACATTTTTCTAAATGATTTTTTGCAACTATGGTAATTAGGCTAAATGTCAAATGTGCCGTGTTGACTCTTGTCCGAGTCAGAAGTAAACAGGAAATTTCAGATTTTGACATTTTCATTCATTTTGGAATTGACTGATAATGACAGAGATCCAATACTACAGGTAATCATCCTGTTTATACAGACTGTGCAAAATGAGTGTACCAGCTAATAACACAACAGGAACATAGAAAGTAAAACAAGAAAATCTTTATTATGTTTTTTCATGAGAGAAAGAGGTGGTAGAAAATCAAATGTTCAGATTTCCTGGGTTCTTTGAGTGTCAATAAGGACAAAGCTTTTTAAGTCTGTACATGATGCTTTAAAGGTGATTCAATTTAACTAGTAGATAGGAATAGTCCTAATGAAAACAACCTTATTCTTGCATAATATTGGAAATTTTTCATAGTGTCTCGATGAACAAAAAATTGCCACTGGGTACTATTTTTAATACTTTGAAATACTATACAGAAAAGTTTAATTCAATTGATATTTGTACTCTTTCAGGAAAAGCAAAAACAAAAACCAGAAAATAATAAGCAGTTTTTGATAAATAGTACAAAAGTAATCTTAAAATATTCCTTGAAATCTATGAATTATTCTCCAAACATTTTTTGGAACAATTTACTGTTCCACTAACAGCAATATGAGGATTTACCTTCTAAATTCTCACGACCAACAGATAAGTGCTGAAAAATAGTTAAAATTTTTGTTCATGTTACCCATTTTCTTAGTAAAGTTACATGCTATCAATAAATAGTTAAAATCTTTTCAAAAAACATCATTGATTTTTTTATATTGGATATTGCTTTTGGTGTTAATCAGTCCTAACATTATGAAATGTAGCCATTGAGAAAATGATAGGTGAATAATAGTTATTTAAATCAAGTATGTTTTTTTTTTACTATGGTGAAAACCTCTGAAAACATTTTGGATATCTTAATTTTTATCAGAACTGATTCATCTGCTTTATTCATTTCAAAAATATTATCATGCTGTTGAAAGAAGAGTTTGTTAGTAACAAATAGTCATGATTCCAACTCACATTTTGAAAAAGAAGCATGAAGCTGGAGGACTTGTGTAAAATTTTAATACAAAAGTACAGTAATCAACACAGTATGACATCAATATAATAATAGATATGTAGATCAATAAAACAGGATGAAGAACCCAGTAAAGAATCCACACATTTACAGTAAATTGATTTTTAACAAAGATGCCTAGGCAATTCAAGAGGAAAACAATCATCTTTACCACAAGTGGTGTTAGAACAAATGGATCGCTATATGCGAAACAAAAACCAAACCAAAACGAAAAACCTTAGATGCTTACTTTACACCATATACAAGTTTAAATAAACACGAATCTGAGACAAAAGTAGAAAAATTAAAACGATCCACATTTTAGAAGACGACATCTGATAAACAATGTGTGTCCTTAGGCAAGAATTTCTTAGACATGATTCTGAAAGCCTGATTCACAAAATAAAAACTGGAGAATTTGACTTCATCGAAATTGAAAACTGATGGTATTCAAAAGATCCCATTTCAAAAATGGAAAGGCAAACCACAAAGTGAGAAATACATTTGCAAACCATACATATCAGAAACGCTTGTATCCAGAATATAGTTGTTATCTGTTGCCGAATTACTGTAATACTTAGCATCTCAAAACAACAAGTCACACAGTTTTGAGGGGCAGGAATCTGGAAGTGGCTTAGCTGAGTGGTGCTGGCCCAGGGTGTCTCAAGACAAGCTGTTGGCCAAAGCCGCAGTCATCTGGAGCTAGAAAATTCCGTGCTCACTCACATGGTTGTTGGCAGACCTCGGTTCCTTGTTGGCTGTTGGAAAAATACCTCAGTTCCTTATCCCAAGGGCCCTTTATAAGCCATCTGATTGTCCTCATGACACGGCAGCTGGATTCTCTGGAATGAATGATGCAAAGGAGTTTGGCAGGGGAGAGAAAGAAGCTGAGATGGAAAACACAGTCTCTTATAACCTAACCTTGGAAGTGATATACCATCATTTCTGCCGTATGTTGTTTGGTTCTTTTCGTCAGACCAATCCTGGAGCAATGAGGAAGGCACTGCTCAAGGGTGTAAATGCCAAAAGATGAGGTCATCTGGCTATTGAACAGAATACATAAAGAACTTTTGAAGCTCAATAATAAGTGACAAATAACAAGAAAATAGGCAAAATATTTCAATAGGCATTTCACTAAAGAAGATATACGTATGGCTAAAAATAAAATAATAAAAACACCAAATGAAGACATCCTCAACATCATCAGTCATTAGGAGAATGCAAGTTAAAATTACAATGTGATATCATTATATACCCACTAGAATGACTATAATCAAAAAGACTGACCATACCAAGTGTTGGCAAATATTTTGAGAAACTGGAACCTTTATACATTTTTGGTGGGGATGTAAAATGGCACAACCCTTTTGAAGAACAGTTTGGGAGGTTTTAAAGTTAAGCATCCATACCATATGACTCAGCAATTCTAATCTTAGGTATTTATCCAAGAGAAATAAAATCATATATTTAGATATCCACATAAAGATTTGTACATAAATGTTTATAAAATCATCATTTACAATAGCCACAAACTGGAAACGACCCAAATGACCACCAATAGGTGACTGGAAAAAACAAAATATGGCATCAATACAATAGAATGATACTCAGCAATAAAATAGAATAATCCATGCAACAAAATGAATGCATCTCAAAATCATAATAAGTCATTTCTATGAGTTTTCTATTGCTACCATAATAATTCCTACAAACTGAATGACATAAAAAAATACAAATGTATTATCTTATCATTTTGGAAGCCATAAGTCTACATGGGTCTCACCAAGGTAAATTGACAGGGCTGTGTTTCTTTCTGGAGGCTCTAGAGGGTAATCTATTCTCTGACTGTTCCCTTCTAGAGGTCCCCTCCATTTCTTGACTCATGGCTCCCTTCCTCCAACTTCAAAGCCATCAATGGCAGACTGAGTCTTTCTTGCGTTGCATCTCTCTCACTCTTCTTCCATTATTGTATCTCTCTGACCCAGCTGAGAAAGGTTCTGTGCTTTTAAGGACTGAAGTGATTACATTGGGCCCATCCAGATAGTCCTGGATAACCTCCTCATTTATAAGTCTTATTTACATTGGCAAAGTCCCCTTTCCAGTGTGATGTAACATATTGACAAGTGCAGGGGGTTTTATTTTGCAAACCACACTTTTATATGAAATTTCTAGAAAAAGCAAAAATAAGTAGATGAAAATTATATCAGTATTTGCTGGGACTGGGGGTGGGAGCAGATTTCACTAAAAATGGACATTAAAGATCTTTTTAGAATGACAGAAGTTATCTAAAATGGAATCTATCATAGTTGCACAATTCTAAATTTTACTAAAAATCATCAAGTTGAATATTTTCAATGGGCGAATTTTATATGTAAAATGTAGTTCAATAAAACCATTAAATATTTTTAAGTGAATAGAAAAAAGCAAAGAAAAATAATTTATTGAAGTAGTTAATACTATTAAAATAAGCCCTGAAAACATGGACCTCTTATTTGGGATTTTGACTCTTGGTGAATTTCTGTTTTCTCCCAATCAATTAAATAGTGTTTTGGCTTTTGTCATAAGCACATTATGTTTACATTCAATATATCATCTGCTGATCTTAAACACATTCCTATTACATCATTTGATAGAAGTGCACAACTTTGAGACTTCTGAATTCAAGGCCCCCCAAAAAGCTTTTCTTTTAATACTTTCATTGGATAAATTATGAACACATCAACAGAAATGCTAGAATCAAATCTCAAATGCTTCATCCTACTATATGTGTAAAACTATGATTCATTATTATTAAGAATCATAACAAAGTCCATTCACCAATTAATTTTTTTTCACATAAATGTGTGGTGAAACATTTATTTACAGTTTCCTTTGCCTGGCAAGTGGTAAACCACAATACTGAAAATTTATGTCTTTTCTGAGTACGTAGACTTAGTGACAAAAGACCAAGCACTTCATACACATTTGCTCCAGACGTACTCAGAAGGGTCATGTTACCCTAGTGAAGAATAAAAGTACACACTCTGCACCTTTATTAGTGATGAATCATTAATTTATTCTGATTGGACTTAAAGTTATGAATGAGTCAGCTAACTGAACTGTGTGAAACGGTGGGTGGTACAAGGAGAAGTTTGATGCTGACATATTTAACTATAGATGTTAATGCCTTGCTGTGTATATTCCCATGATGAAATTGATTCTGCTTTTGCTTTGTGCCTCGAGGTCTCCTACAATTAAAGGTGTAATGTCTATGCATTGCTTTGAAATGAAGAGTTATCCAAAGAGAAGGTATTACCATATTACAGAGCTATCTGATTAAAGCTTACCAAAACATTATGGACAAGAGTGAGCGCCCTAATAGTGCATGCCAACATGATCTCATCTTGAAGTATGAGAACGTAAGAATCAGCACATACTTCTAAATACTTCCTTCAAATAAATAAAGAGAGGCTAATTGTTTAGCTCATTTATTTTATTTTATTATTTCTTCACTATAATTTTTCCTACTCTACTTTTACTATTGTGGACTTTTCAAAATCCCTTAAAATTGATGGCCATGTATTAGCATGTAATTTAAAAAGCTTCAATTTCTTTTCCCATGTATGGGTTATGTTAACAAAAGAATCAGGAGTTAAATAGATATATCCATGGGAAATGCAATTTTAGAGATGTTTATCAATGTCTATATTTCATTAATTATTTTTAAAGTAGGGCTTTGAGGCAGAAACAATTTTTCCATTATATCTGTAACCATAAAAGATGAAAGATGCATTCATTTTTTTTCTTCAACTTTTATTTTAAGTTCCAGGGGATGTATTCATTTTTAACTAAGTGGAAGTAATGCTTGAACCATGAATACAGATACAGATTCATTTGACGAGGTTTTGTTGGTCTGATTCATTAATAGTTTTTTAAACGTTAACATTCTTACCAAGCAATTTTTATTTCTTAAAAAAAAGTCCTGAGTTTAATAACAGGTTAGAATAGTTTCTGTTACCAAAATGACTTTGGAATTCCACATAATTAGAATCAGATAAAATGTATGTTCTGCAACCAATTTCAAGGGTGCTATTTAAAAAAACCATGACAACACCAGGATTTAATTTCTGACCTGTTTCTCAGATCTTTTTATTTAATCTGCAATCCAGCATTTAAAAAAAAAAAAAAATCCCACAAGGAAGCACTGGACTTAAGACAAGATAAACCCAGGTAAAGAATTATTTTTCTTGAGAAGTGACTGGGATCAAGAGAGACTGAGAGACCTTTTGTTTCTTGTCAGGAAACCTGGATTTCCATTCGATTCCCACGGAAACCTATTGTGCAATCTAGAAATATTTTATGTCCTTAGCATAAATGAATGGAATTGACTATATAAACTTTTATGAAAGTAAGTTCTAAAACCCTATTCTAGAACTCAAAACGTTAATACCTTGTCTATAAACAAACGGGTTGAAAAGTCACCTTTGAAGTTTAGAAGCTGTATCTTAAATTCTAGGCCTGTTCATGAAACCACAGGTTTACTGGAGCAGATAAAATAAGGAAAACCTTGTGAAAATTTCTCAGAAGTTAAACCCACCAGAAATGTGCCTAATTTTTGCATTTTCCACATCTAAGCTTCTGGTCAATTAGAAAGACTATGGTCAAAAGGGGTACATTGCTTAGATGCTGGCATTGATTTAATTAAAAGGAAAAATGGAAGAAAATGAATTCTAAGAATGGGGCAAATCTTAATGTCTTAATTTGTTTTGTGCTGTGAGTCTGAGCAATTTATAAAGAACAGAGATTTATTTCTTACCATTCTGGAGTAATACACAGCAATTTAGGCTTTTTCTAGCCTGCTCCTCTAAATTCTTCCATACTCTACCCATTACCCAGTTCCAGAGTGGCTTCCAGTTTTAGGTATTTGTTATAACAAGGGTGCCACTCCTTCGTACCAATTTTCTATCATAGTCCATTCTGTGCTGCTATAATAGGATACCTGAGACTGGGTAATTTATAAAGAACAGGGATTTATTTCTTACAGTTCTGGAGGCTGAGAAGTCCAACATTAAGGTGCTGGTATCTGGCGATGGCTTTTGTGGTGCATCATCCTATGGCAGAAGGTGGAAGGGTAAGAAAGCATCAGAAGGCAAGAAAGAGTTGAAATCACTTTTATCAGGAACCCGTTCCCATGATAATTAATCCATTCCTGTGATAAGAGCATTAATCCAGGTCTGAGCCCTCATGATCTAATTACCTCCTACAGGTCCCGACTCTCAACACTGTTGCATTGAGAATTAAGTTTCCAACACGTGGAGATAGGTCAGCCTGTCTCAAGAGAGGGGTCACTTGTGTGTAGGGCAAAAAGGGGTTATGGGAAGACTTTATTTTACCTGTTACTGTATCTCTCTCACCAAGCTCTCTACCAGCTCTCATGAAAATGTGCATTTTGGGGGACACATTCAAACCACAGCTGTTAAGTAACTCTCATTTTCCCCTTGTTCCCATACCCATAGTCAAGCTACATGAAATGTTTTTTTTTTTTTTTTTCCAATTAGAAGTAAATAGTTGTAGCTACTTCAGTTTAGTAAATATCACTGAATAGCATTTCATGAGACAAATTCAGTAGATAAACCTAAAGGTCCTTGCTGACATTTTTTCATGTCAGTCTTAATAGCTTCTTAATCTCATTTTAATTATCTTAGTTTAAAAGCCAGATTCTAAATGGGTTACATAGAATGACCAGTGGACAAAAACTAAAGGAGTCATTTTAGATTTTAGGTTGGAGGCTTTTTTTTTTTTGAAACAGAGTCTTGCTCGGTGGCCCAGGCTGGAGTGAATTGGTGCAATCTTGGCTCAGTGCAACCTCCGCCTCCCGGGTTCAAGCCATTCTCCTGTCTCAGCCTCCCGAGTAGCTGGGTTTACAGGCATGCACCACCATGCCCAGCTAACTTTTGTAATTTTAGTAGAGATGGGGTTTCGCCATGTTGGCTGGAGGGTTTTAAATGAGTATTTGCTCCTATTAGAGGCTGCCTTGGTAGTCATTGCCAGATCTGGTGCCTTGTACGGTGCCTGGTGCATGGGAGAGAATTATTAAATGTTGGATTAATTAACAGACATACCTCAACCAGGCTTTATTGGGTCAGCTTGTCTTAAGAGAGGGGTCACTTGTTTGTAGGGCCAAAAGGGGTTATGGGATGGGTTTATTTTACCTGTTACTGTATCTCTCTCACCACGCTCTCTACCAGCTCTCATGAAAATGCTGCTCTCTGTACCTTCCCTGACCATATATTTCCAGAAATGCCACATCACAAATATTACACAGGAAATAAAGCATCTAAAATTGTAAACCCTCTGACCAGAATGTCTTTCATCTGACCGAGAACTTGAGCTAAAAAATCAAACCCCAAACCTCATGGAATTTTAAAATTTGGGGTTTCTGGTGCTGAATATTTTGTGATTTGTCTTCTCTTGAGGCTTAAAAATTTTTTATGTACTGGTGCAAGTAAATATAGAGGTAGAAAATAAATAGGCTTTTGTTGGACAAGTGACTTTGAGTGCACACTGTAACGTGTTTGAGGAGAGATTTTATAATAAAACTTAGTTGGTCCAACAAAGCCTAAATGTTTATGTAGCTCATTCAAACTTGTCTGTGTCCTCAAATTGACACTGTTTTACTTCATACCATATCAGATAAAGTTTAATGTGTTTATCTCTAGGAGAAAGAGCTTCTTGTCAAACACGAAAATAAGAGAGAAAGAGGTGGAGTTTCCTCACTGAAATTAGTCAGTAACATGCTGTGTCTATTATGAACCCTCACATTCAACAAAGTGGAGAATGCCAGGATACTGCAGCAAATGGAGTTTTGCTGAAGATCAAAGCAACATAAGCTGCTGTAACAGACTTTATGTTCTGTCTTTGCATTTCCTGTAGGTGGTGAGCTCCTGAATTGTGGTAATTACCAGTCCCTGATTGAAGGCAATTCATTTCCTTCCTGACACTGAAAATATCAAAAACCAAGCTGCCTCTCGATGACCCTGACTTTACAGCCCATTTGTAATTATTCTGATCAGTTGCAAGGGGAGGTAAGAATTAGAATATGTCTTGTTTAAGAGATTCTTTAAGTTCCTTGCTGGAGCTTATTTTTAAATACCCTCGGTAATTTGTTTTATATTCATAAACAAACTAATTTGATCACTTCAAATTCTTACCAAGTTTTAATTAGTCTGTTAATAAAAAAATTATAGCTTATCCAAGTATACTTTTACAAAAAAATTGTATCTTAATAATTCTATTACTTAATTGAATTGCAAAATTAAAATTGTGCACAAACATTTTTTAGGTTGAAAAGTTTAAAAAGAAAAAAGCATGTACAAAAATACACTCTAGTTTTCATTTTTAGATAGAGTAATTATATCTGTCATATATAAAATTTATATATATGAAAGAATCTATATTTTTCATATATTTATATATAAAAGTAATCATATATATGATTTTTACCTTAGGTAGCTCCAAAGATAAAATTCTTAAGATTGATAGAGAGCTGAGAAGAAATTTTAAATAGTGGATATAACTTGTAATCATTTAAGATTTAATTAAGTCACATTTTCAGCAGATGTCCTAATAAATACAATAGTAGTAATTAGCATTATTATTAGGATAGTACCTGAAATAAAGGGTGTAAACATTACATAAAGCTTGGATAGAGAGCTGTAGGCTCAGAATCAAAAAACTTCAGACTGGAAACATACCTGAAACAACCTTAGTCAATTCCTGAGTTTTACAGTTAAAATTCAGTTTCAGACAAACAAACTGTCTCAAGTTAAATTGTCACTTAGTGGCTTAGTTGAGGCAATAATTCGTGTCTTCTACTTCTAATTCATTTACTCTGGTTTTTTAGCATTTTTAACATCACTATATGTATTGAACTATTCCTATAATTATTAATTTAAACTCTCAAGTTAAACTTTTACATACAGAATAATACCTAAACATATTTTATATAGTGCTATACGTCTGGTAGATAACATTCAATTTTTTATTGCTTACTCCATATTTATTTCTTTTGTACCAGCATAATTATGGCAGTAGAGGAAAGTTAAAAAGAAAGGGCAAATGCACACAATTTTCACCATCATATATAATTTTTAGTTTTTACTTCTAGAATTTATCCATGCTTACATGTTTTCTGAAGTTGTAATGATGAGGAAATACAATCTTTGTTCTGTTTTATTTAATTAACATTATATTATGACATTGTCGTGTTCACAATTACTAGTTTAGCAACTACATAATATTTCACTGACTTAATTTGATAATTATCCAGTCATTTCCCTCTTGTGAGTGATTAGGTCATTTCTAATATTACTATTAAAAATGCTGTTGTGAATTTCTTTGTGTACATTGCTTTTCTATATTGTTTGTCTTTTGATTTTTTTGTGTGGATAAATCATATTATGCTTATATGGATAAATTATGTCATATAAGTTCGTGTGATTAAACAGCACAGTCCCTCTTTTACCTGAAGTGGAACATGAAAACAGCAGAGAAGCTACAGGCAGGACTGGCCCTATGTGCAGAAGGGTACCTAGAAGTCTGCAAAGATAATTTATAGGACAACCCCCCAAATCACCCCCAGTGGTCTTTCCTAAAATTTCCAACAATGCAATTTCTCAGTACCTTTTTAAGAGGTAAATTTTTAATAAAATTAAGGCATTTCTAGACTAAACAAAGGAAAAGCATTAGCTAACACATATGCAGGATGTAGTTTATATGGTTAATTCCCATTACCAATCATAAATTCTTAGGCAGCATAGACTCAATCCTTCAAACAAGTATTAAGAACAATATTGAGAGCATGACGCTCTTATGTCTCTTGAGTGAAAGAAAATAAGATAATTGAACTTCAATCTCTCATACATTATAAACATGTTTCCTACACAAAACACATACCAGTCAATGAAAAGATCATGCTTTTCACAAGTTCTTTAGGACTCAGGCCCAGAATTCACAAGATTGTTGTGATTTAGTCACTCATTAGTGTTCAGCATTTATTTTCCTGGCATATACAGCTATACAGCTACCATGTATTGCAAAGCTACAATGTCTCAGCCACTTTTTTCATGATCTCATTTCATCCTTATAATAACTCTATATAGTATCTATTATTTCTCTCATTTTACATATGGGGACATTAAGGCCCAGAATGTTGAAGCATTTTGCATAACATCACAAGCTCTGAGTTATGAAGTGGCATAGCCAAAATTCACCTTTCTCTGAATGATTATTCTGTAAGTACTCCTTAGTGAGCAGGGATTTCTACCATAATATGTCAATAGTTTTTTGGGGCTATCCGAATTCTCTTGTGATTTTTCTATTCATAAAACTTGAAAAACCTCTTAGTTAATTCTTTTTCCCAGAATGTCAGTCATGCTGGACTTTTACTTTACTGTTAAACACATAACTAGAGAAGTGCAAGTGGGAACCACATTTATGACCCAAAATGAACTTTTCAAAATTTTTTGAAATGCTATAAATATTTTGCACTCACTCTTCATGACTAAAGTGTACTAAAGTCACAACAGATATTCCAAATCAGCAGTTGTGTTGCCAATGGAATCTCAACAATATTAATTCAGATTTAACAACCACTCTGATTCATCTCCTTAGATTCAAGTCCCATAAAAACACAGGATGAAGTCTCATGACTTTTATTAAAATGTCTGTAAATATAAGCCCTAAAAAGCAATGAACTCTGATATGGTGTTTGGATCTGAAAAATTTTGGAGAAGAAAAAGAATGTAAGAATGTACCTGCACCATAAACATAGCAACTTCAGATTTAATGACATTTTTTGTTAAATTTTGTTCAGTAACTAAGCTGATCTCTTAGAAAATCATTTAAAATTACTCACAAGAATGTAATTATGTAGTGTTGGAATGATCTTAGTACACAATCGAAAAAAAAAAAATCCTTTCTTTCATTGCCTCAAAAACTTCACCCAAAAAAAGGATTGAATGAATTCCAAGTTTTTAAAGGTTAAGAATTCTACTACAAATTTAACTTCAAGGAGAAAATACTCTAAGTTATAATTAATGAATTATTGGTAAATGTTTAGGATACAAAGTTTTATACTACAAATCCACACACACACACAAAAAGTTTTGAATCCATAATAGGTAGAAAGATAGTGGGTGATATGGTTTGGCTCTGTGTCCCCACCCAAATCTAATTTTGAATTGTACTCCCATAATTCCCAAGTGTTGTAGGAAGGACCCAGTGGAAGATAATTTGAATCATGGGAGCGGTTTCCCCCATACCGTTCTCATGTTCCTGAATAAGTCTCAGGAAATCTGATGGTTTTATCAGGGGTTTCTGCTTTTGCATCTTACTATCTTACTCATTTTCTCTTGCTACTGCCATGTAAGAAGTGCCTTTCACCTCCCGCTATGATTCTGAGTTATCCCCAGCCATGTCGAACTGTAAGTCCAATTGAACCTCTTTTTCTTTCCAATCTTGGGTATGTCTTTATCAGCAGCATGAAAATGGACTAATATAGTAAATTGGTACCAGTAGAGTGGGGTATTGCTGAAAAGATACCCAAATATATAGAAGTGACTTTGGAACTGGGTAACAGGCAGAGGCTGGAACAGTTTGGAGGGTTTGAAGAAGAAAGGAAAATGTGGGAAAGCTTGTAACTTCCCTGTGACTTGTTGAATGGCTTTGACCTAAAGCCTGATAGTGATATGGATAATAAGGTCCAGGCTGAGGTGGTCTCAGATGAAGATGAGGAATTTATTGGGAATTGGAGCAAAGGTGACTCTTACTAAGTTTTAGCTAAGAGACGGGCAGCATTTTGCCCCCGTCCTAGAGATTTGTGGAATTTTGAACTTGAGAGAGATGATGTAGGGTATCTGGCAGAAGAAATTTCTAAGCAGCAAACCATTAAAAATGTGACTTGGGGCCAGACACGGTAACTCATGCCTATAATCCCAGCACCTTGGGAGGCTGAGGTGAGTGGGTCACTTGAGTCAGGAGTTCAGGACCAGCCTAGTCAACATGGTGAAACCCATATCTACTGAAAATATAAAAATTAGCTGGGTGTGGTGGCATATGCCTATAGTCCCACCTACTCGAGAGGCTGAGGCAGGAGAATTGCTCGTACCAGGAGGTGGAGGTTATAATGAACTAAGCTCACACCACTGCACTCCAGCCTGAATGACAGAGAAGAGAATCACTTGTGGCAGGAGGCAGAGGCTACAATGAGCTGAGATCACAAAACTGCACTCCAGTCTGGACGACAGAGTAAGACTCTGTCTCAAAAAAAAAAAAAAAAAAAAAATGTGACTTGGATGCTGTTAAAAGTATTCCACTTTAAAAGGGAAACAAAGCATAAAAGCAGAAAATTTGCAGCCTGATGATGCAGTAGAAAAGAAAAACCCATTTTTTGAGGAGAAATTCAAGCTGGCTGCAGAAATTTGCATAAGTAATAAGAAGCCCAGTGTTAATCCCCAAGACAATGGGGAAAATGTTTCCAGGACATGTCATAGGCCTTCATGGTAGCCCCTCCCTTTACAGACCCAGAAACCTAGGAGGAAAAAATGGTTTTGTGGGCCAGGCCTGGGGTCCCCATGCTGTGTGCTGCCTAGGGACTTGATGCCCTACATTCCAGCTGCTTCAGCCATTGCTAAAAAGGGTCAAGGTAGAGCTTGGCTTATGGTTTCAGAGGGTGCAAGTCCCAAACCTTGGCAGCTTCCACATGGTGTTGAGCTGGCAGGTGTACACAAGTCAAGAATTGAGGTTTGGGAGCCTACACCTAGATTTCAGAAGATGTATGCAAATGCCTGGATGCCCAGGCAAAAGTTTGCTGCAGGTTGGGGTCCTCATGGAGAACCTCTGCTAGGGCAGTGTGGAAGGGAAATGTGGGGTTGGAGCCTCCACACAGAGTGCCTACTAGGGCACTGCCTAGTGGAGCTGTGAGAAGATGGCCATTGTCCTCCAGATCCCAGAATGGTAGATTTACCGACAGCTTGCACCATGCACCTGGGAAAGCTACAGGCACTCAACACCAGCCTGTGAAAGCAGCCAGGAGGGAGGCATACCCTGCAAAGACACAGGGGTGGAGTTGCCCAAGACTTTGGGAACCTACCTCTTGCATCAGTGTGACCTGGAAGTGAGACATGGAATTAAAGGAGATCACTTTGGAGCTTTAAATTTTGACTGCCCTACTGGATTTGAGACTTGCATAGGCCCTGTAATCACTTTGTTTTGGCCAATTTCTCCCATTTGGAATGGCTGTATTTACCCAATACCCATATTCTCATTGTGTCTAGGGAGTAACTAGCTTGCTTTTGACTTTATAGGTTCATAGGCGGAAGGGACTTGACTTGTCTCAGATGAGACTTTGGACTATGGAATTTTGGGCTAATGCTGAAACGAGTTAAGACTTCGGGAGACTGTTGGGAATGCATAATTGGTTTTGAAATGTGAGGACATGAGATTTGGAGGGGTCATGGGTGGAATGGGTTTTGCTCTGTGTACTCACCCAAATCTCATCTTGAATTGTACTCCCATAATTCCCATGTGTTGTGGGAGTAACTCAATGGGAGATAATTTGAATTATGGGGGTGGTTTCCCCCATACTGTTCTCATGGTAGTGAATAAGTCTCACAAATCTGATGGTTTTATTAAGGGTTTCTGCTTTTGAATCTTCCTCATTTTCTCTTGCCACCACCATGTAAGAAGTGCCTTTCACCTCCCTCCATGATTCTGAGGCCTCCCCAGCCATATGAAACTGTAAGTCCAATTTAACCTCTTTTCCTTCCCAATATCAGGTACGTCTTTATCAGCAGCATGAAAATGGACTAATACAGTGGCCATTAATCGCTTGAACTTTTAACTGTGAAGAATGAAATTTTGCTACATATTCAGCCTAACTTTACATAGTTAGCTAAGCTCTATATCATTACATAATTACAAATATAGTTATATGATGAGTTAAGTCCTATGAAAAGGAAAGAATATGATTCCATGTAGGTACACACAGTCCTCAAAATTTGCCTGTAAATTATTTGGCTTTTAAAACAAAATTTTTGATAGAAAATATTTTAAATTATAGCCTCTCCCCACCTGAAACCTATTGAATGTGTAATTAAGTTGAATTGTGCTTATTATACTTGAGACAGAACTTTGAGTTCAGGAAGGAAGGAGGCAGAGAACAAATATTTACTTCTTTCTGGCTACAGGACTGGCTGTGAATAAAATTTGGCATAGGCAATATACATGGGAATTTTTTTACTTCCTTATATTTATTCCTCTCTCACTTGAATATTGCTGCTATTTGGGTATACTATGCTCATTTCCTAATTTAAACTATGCTTATTAGCACACTTCCCAGGACCAGCCTACCCCCCAAACTACTCTGTGCCTCAAAATTATCTCCTCCATTCTTGTTCCTACTACAGTGCCTTGCATATAGAAGTCACACAATAATTATTCATTAAAAGAATGAATGAAATAAGAAACATAGAAAGTGTTAGAGAAAGCACCAACCTAACAGGAAGAAAAGATGTGGCTTTAACTGATCTTTTGTCTCTTTACTTCTTCTACATTTCTATTCTCAGCTATTCTTCAAGTTTTATACAGTTGTTCTGTACAATGATTTCTTGAAGGCAAAAGCCTGAGCTCCAACAAGGTTAGGGGGCATCAGCGCAGATGTTTTATGCACATTTTTAGAATTGGTGTTGATAGAAGTCTCATTTTTAAATGATGTAAAAAATGAGGCTGTATAGCCTGATTCCTAATACTCAAAAGACCATTATGAATCATTATTAAACAAAGCAAACACATAGTTGTCACATGATATAGCAGTTCTAGACTTGCTTCATGTCTAGAAACAGTGATGGTTCCTTAAGAAGCCACATCTCTGTGCTATCTAACACATACAGTGGCACGATAAAACAGTACAGTTACTGGGCTCTAATGTAGTTCATGGCCAACACTGCTTAGTGCTGAGTGTGGCACCCACGGTAATTTGTGGGCGAGGTGCCTCCTTAGGCCTTTCCTGTGTTGCATACCTATCTCATTGCTAAACTGCATCTGGTTAGAAAGCCCATCCACATGCTCTTGTATGGTCAAAAAGGAGAGACTTCCTCTATACAGAACTCAGTCAATGCCCGGCATGGGCACACGGCAGGCTGACAGCCAAAATATGCCCACTAAGCCCCTAACAAATGAATCATGAATCTGGGTGACTGGAGAGACAAATGTTTACCATGGAATGGTAACAAAAATGTCTGGGCTTTTTGCCATTTCGGAAAAAAAAAAAAAAAAAGAAAGAAAAGAAGCATGTGAACCTTCCTATCCTTTCCCAGATAGAGCTCTGAGAAGGTGTAGTACAACCCTCAGTCTTTGGAGGGGCATATTGACAACAAAATGATACCTTGTATAATTTCACAACTTTGTGTGTGTGTGTGTGTGTGTGTGTGTGTGTGCAGTGATTTTCTCTCTTGTGGTGACTGATTTGCTTTACCATAAAACAAAGTAGGATGATACTATTATAATTTATCCTTTCCTATCACATCGTGTTTTAATTTAAGACTATAGAGCAAATAGACTGTGTTATTACTCATTGAACATCAAGAATGAAGAAAGAATAATATAAGGTTTTTGAGTATGGTTCTTTTCTCTGCTCAGTATCAATTCTTGCTCTGCCACTATCTGGCTGTGGGATGTTTGGCAAGTTACTTAACATCTTCCCCTATAATGTGGTCATTGAGACTAGACAATATGTGTATATGTATTAAGTGCCTGGAACAGATTAATAATAAATGCCAGTTGAAAATTATTTATTTGCAGAGGATGATGGTGGATAGAAGGCAGGACTAGCTTGCAGCTCCTGCCCACATGGACAGAGCAGCACGTGGAGACTCACATAGTGAACTTTTGCTCCAAGAACTATCACAGGAACATACCAGGAAAGCCGAGATAATCCACAGACCCTTTGAAGGAATGGGATCACTGCTACAGGCTCTCTGAGATGCCAAAAAAACTGTGAGTTGAGTTGCTTTCTCAGGAGGGACTGAGAAAGGTGGTGGTCTGGGACATGTTCTCTGCCTGTCACTAGCTGCCTGAAAATAGACTCAGTGCTGCAGAGGGGATATGGTGGGACTGAGACCAGCCTTTAAGACTGCAGGCTGTGTGGGAGCAGGGTGAGGCCTGTGACTGCCGGCTTTCCCCTACTTCCCTGGTGACCTGTATGATGCAGCAGAGGCAGGTATAATCCCCCTGGGAATATAACTTCATTAGACTGGGAACCACACCGCCATCCCATACAGCAGCCGCAACAAGCCCCACACAAGGAGAGGCTGGGCTCAGACATACCTATCCTTGCCCCCACCTGGCAGTCTTTCTCTATTCACCCTGGTAGCCAAAGACAATGGTCATAATCTTTTAGGGGCTCCATGGCCCTGTTCACCTTCTGAGAAACCCAAATACTTAACCAGGTATCCCTAGGGCCAGTTTGCATACTCCCTCTAGGACCACAACTGATGTGCTCTTGAAAGTACCACCTCCTGGGTGGAGGCAAACCAACACAAAACCAGTGCACTAAACAAAAACATAACCAAAAACCCTCATAGAGTCCATTTCACTACTCTGCTACTTCCACCAGGGCAGGTGCTGGTATCCACAGCTGCAAGACCTGAAGATAGACCATATCACAGTACTCTTTGCAGACACTCCTTAGTACCAGCCTGGAGTCCAGTAGCTCTGCTGGGTGACTAGACCCAGAGGAGCAAAAACAATCACTACAGTTTGGTTTCAGGGAGCTCCATTCTTAGGGGAAGGGGGAGAACACCACATCAAGGGAACACGCTTGAGATTAAAGAATCTGAAAAGCAGCCCCTGAGTCTCAGATTTTCCCTCTGACATAGTTTGCCCAAATTGGGGGGAACCAGAAAAACAATTCTGATAATATGATAAAACTTATAAAGTCCTAAAGAACTTATAAACTTCTTCGGGACTCCCAAAAGATCATACCAGCTCACCAGCAATGGATCCAAACCCAAACAAAATCTCTAAATTGCCAGAAAAAGAATTTGGAAGGCTGATTATTAAGCTAATCAAGCAGTCACCAGAGAAAGGTGAAGTCCAACTTAGATAAATCAAAGACATGATATAGGATATGAGAGGAAAACTCTTCAGTGAAATAGAAAGGATAGATAAAGAACAATCACAGCTTCTGGAAAGCAAGGACACACTTAGAGAAATTGAAAATGCACTAGAAAGTCTCAGCAAGAGAATCAAACAAGCAAAAGAAAGAACTTCAGAGCATCAAGACAAGATTTTCAAATTAACCCATTTTGTTAAAAAAAAAAAAAAAGAAAAGAAAAAATAATTTTTAAAAATGAACAAAGCCTCCAAGAAGTTTGGGACTATGCTAAACATCCAAACCTAAGAATAATTGTTATTCCCAAGGAAGAAGAGAAATCTAAAACTTTGGAAAACATGTTTGAGAGAATATTCTAGACATCCAAATGCAAGAAGCTCAAAGAACACCCAGAAAATTCATTGCAAAAAGATCATTGCCTAGGCAAATAGTCATCAGGTTGTCTGAAGACCAGATGAAAGAAAGAATCTTTAGAGCTGTGAGGCAAAAGCATCAGGTGACCTATAAAGAGAAACCTATCAGATTAACAACAGATTTCTCAGCAGAAACCCTACAAGATAGAAGGGATTGGGGTCCTATATTTTAGCCTCCTTAAACAAAACAATTATTAGTCAAGAATTTTGTATCCAGCCAAACTAAGCTTCATAAATGAAGGAAAGATACAGTCTTTTCCAGACAAACAAATGGTGTGAGAATTTGCCACTACCAAGCCAGCACTACAAGAACTGCTAAAAGGAGCTCTAAACCTTGAAATAAATCCTCAAAATACACCAAAATAGAACCTCCTTACAGCATAAGGCTTACATGATCTATAAAACAATAACACAATGAAAAACCTACAACAAGGTATTCAGACAACAAATAGCAAAATGAAAGAAATAATACCTCATATCTCATTACTACATTGAATGTAAATGACCTAAATGCTGCACTTAAAAGATACAGAATGGCAGAAGGGATACAGATTTGCCAACCAAATTTCTGCTGTCTTCAGGAGACTCACCTAACACATAAGGACTCACATAAACTTAAGGTAAAGGGGTGGAAAAAGATATTTCATGCAAATGGACACCAAAAGTGAGCAGAAGTAGCTATTCTTACGTCAGACAAAACAAACTTCAAAGCAACAGCAGTTTAAAAAGACAAAGATGGACATTATATAATGATAAAAGAACTAGTCCAACAGGAAAATATCATAATTCTAAATATATGTGCACCTAACACTGGAGCTCCCAAATTTATAAAACAATTACTTGTAGACCTAAGAAATGAGACAGACAGCAACACAATCACAGTGGGGAATTTTAATACTCCACTGATGGCACTAGACAGGTCATCAAGACAGAAAGTCAAGAAACAATGGACTTAAGATAAACCCTAGAACAAATGAACTTAACAAATATTTATAGAAGATTCTACCCAACAACTGCAGAATATACATTCTACTCATCAGCACATGGAATATTCTCCAAGATAGACCATATGATAGGCCACAAAACAAGTCTCAGTAAATTTAAGAAAATCGAAATTATATCAAGTACTCTGTCAGAACACAAAGGAATAAAATTGGAAATCACCTCCAAAAGGAACCCTCAAAATCATGCAAATATATGGAAATTAAATAACCTGCCCCTGAATGCTCAATGGGCAAACAATGAAATCAAGATGGAAATTAAAAAATTCTTTGAACTGAGTCATTGTGATACAACCTACCAAAATGTCTGGGATACAGCAAAAGCAGCAATAAGAGGAAAGTCCATAGCATTAAATGCCTATATCAAAAAGCCTGAAAGAGCACAAATAGACAATCTAAGGTCACACCTCATAGAACTGGAGAAAAAAGAACAATCCAAACCCAAACCCAAACCCAGCACAACAAAATAAATAACCAAAATCAGAGCAGAACTAAATGGTATTCAAACAAAAAGTACAAAAGATAAATGAAACAAGAAGCTGGTTTTTTGAAAAGTTAAATAAAACCGATCATTTGCGAGATTAACCAAGTAAAGAAGTGAGAAGATCCAAGTAAGCTCAATTAAAAATGAAACAGGAGATATTACAACTGATACCACAGAAATACAAAAGATTATTCAAGGCTGCTATGAACACCTTTATCCACACAAACTAGAAAACCTAGAGAGATGGATAAATTCTTGGAAATATACAACCTTTCTAGATTAAACCAGAAAGATATAGAATCTCTGAACAGACCAATAACAAGCAGCAAGATTGAAATAAAATTTTTTAAAACTGCCAAAAATAAAAGTCCAGTACCAGACGAATTCACAGCTGAATTCTATCAGACATTCAAAGAAGAATTGATACCAATCTTACTGACACTATTACAAAAGATAGAGAAAGAGGGAATCTCCCTAAATCATTCTATGAAGCCAGTATCACCCTAATAGCAAAACTAGGGAAGGACATAACAAAAATAAAATCGCAGACCAGTATCCCTGATGAACATAGATGCAAAAGTCCTCAACAATATCCTAGAGAACTGAATCCAACAGCATATCAAAAAGATAATCTACCATGATCAAGTGGGTTTCATACCAGGGATGCAGGGATGGTTTAATATATGCAAGTCAATAAATGTGATACACAATATAAACAGAATTAAAAACAAAAATCACATGATCATCTCAATAGACACAGAAAAAGCATTTGACAAAATCCAGCATCCCTTTATGACTAAAACCCTCAGCAAAATCAGCATAGAAGAGACATATCTTACAGTAATAAAAGCTGTCTACAACAAATCCACAGCCAACATTATACTGACTGGGGAAAAGTTGAAAGCATTCCCCCTGAGAAGTGGAACAAGATAAGGATGCCCACTTTTACCACTTCTATTCAACATAATATGGGAAGTCCTAGCCAGAGCAATCAGACAAGAGAAAGAAATAAAGGACATCCAAATCAGCAAAGAGGAAGTCAAACTGTCATTGTTTGTTGATGATAGGATTATATACCTAGAAAACACTAAAGACTCATCCAAAATCTCCCAGAACTGGTAAATGAAAAAGTTTCAGCATACAAAATTAATGTACACAAATTAGTAGCTCTCTGTTATACACCAACAGCAAACAAGTTGAGGATGAAATCAAGAACTCAACCCCTTTCACAATAACTGAAAAAAAAAAAGAAAAACTTAGGAATATACCTAACCAAAAAGGTGAAAGACTTCTACAAGGAAAACTACAAAACACTGCTGAAAGAAATAATAGAAGACATAAACAAATAGAAACACATCCCAAGCTCATGGATGGGTAGAATCAATATTATGAAAATCACCATACTGCCAAAAGTAATCTAGAAATTCCATGTAATTCCCATCAAAATACCACCAACATTCTTCACAGAACTAGAAAAAAAATCTTAAAATTCATATTTTAAAATATAACACTCATATTACCACAGAACCAAAAAAGAGCCCACATAGCCAAACCAAGACTAAGCAAAAAGAACAAGTCTGGAGGCATCATATTACCTGACTTCAAACTACATTATAAGGCCACAGTCACCAAAACAGCATGGTAAAGGTATAAAAATAAGCACATAGAGCAATGAAACAGAATAAAGAAACCAGAAATAAAGCCAAGCACTTACAGCCAACTTGTCTTTGACAAAGCAAACAAACCATAAAATGGAGAAAGGACACTCTATTCAACAAATGGTGCTGGGATTATTGGGGAGCTACATGTAGAAGAATGAAACTGGTTCCTCATCTCTCACCTTACACAAAAATCAACTGAAGATGAATCAAAGGCTTAAATCTAAGATTTGAAACATAAAGATTCTATCAGAAGGCACTATCAGAAAAACCATTCTAGACATTGGCTTTGGCAGAGACTTCATGACCAAGAACCCAAACGCAAACACAACAAAAACAAAAATAAATAGATGGGACTTAATTAAATTAAAAAGCTTCTGCACAACAAGTGAAATAATCAGCAGAGTTAACAGACTACCCACAGAGTGGGAGAAAATCTTCACGATGTATACATTCAGCAAAGGACTAATATCCAGAATCTACAAAGAACTCAAATCAGGAAGCAAAAAACAAACAGTCCTATCAAAAAGTGCGCTAACGACATGAATAGACAATTCTCAAAAGAAGATATACAAATGGCCAATGAGCATGTGGAAAAATGTTCAACATCACTAACTATAAGGGAAATGCAACTCAAAACTACAATGTGGTACCTCCTCACTCCTGCAAGAATGGCCAAATTCAAAACATAATAGATGTTGGTGTGGACCTGATGAAAAGGGAACACTTTTACACTGTTGGTGGGAATGTCAACTAGTACATCTACCACAGAAAACAGTGTGGAGGATCTTCAAAGAACTAAAAGTAGATGTACTATTTGATCCAGCATTCCCATTACTAGCTATTTACCCAGAGGAAAATAAGTCATTATACACAAAAGATTCTTGCACATGCATATTTATAGCAGCACAATTTGCAATTGCAAAAATATGTAACCAGCCCAAGTGCCCATCAATCGACGAGTGGATAAAGGAAATGTGGTATACATACCATGAAATACTACTCATTCATAAAAAGGAATGAAATAATCACATTCACAGAAAACTGGATGGAATTGGAGACTATTATTCTAAGTGAAGTAACTCAGGAATAGAAAACCAACATCAAATGAGGAACATGAACGGAGAACATTGTATGTTCTCATTCAGATGTGGGAGCTAAACTATGAAGAGACATAAACTATAAAGGGATGAGAATGATACATTGGACTGTGGGGACTCGGGGAAAAAAGGTGAGGGGTGGCAATGGATAAAAGACTACACATTGTATTGCACACTGCTCAGGTGATGGGTGCACCAAAATCTCAGAAATCATCACTAAAGAACTTATTCATGTAACCAATTACCACTTGTTCCCCAAAAACATATTGAAGTAAAGAAATGAAAAAAGTTAAAGAAAAAGAAAATAATTGATTTGTTTATATTGTTTCTAAAATTAATATTAGGATAAAATTCATCAGTAGCATTATAGTTAGAGACCAAAATATCTACCAATAACATTGTGGCTTGCTAGACTAGATTTTTTTTTAATCTACAAAAAGCTATTTGGGAAAAAATATTTTCAAATTAATTACTGTCAACCTTTTCTTGACTTAAGATTTTATTTATACTCTGTGTTTTATCTGCCTCTCTCACTGTACCAGGTAAATAAAATAAAATAACTTATTTTAGACAATGTAAGTAGCAAATGAGAGCTCAAAAACAATGAAAATCTAATATAGTAATGTGTTCTATTCTAGAGGAAAAATAATAAAAAAGAAGCTTACAGAATATTTATGAATAGCTTAATATTGGCATATATGTATATGTACAAACAGTATAGAATATAAATATTAAGCTATTCATATATATTCATATGCATATACATATATAAATGTATACATATATATGTATCAACTGTCCATAGATACACCTATGTGTGTGTATGTATATGTATGTATATAGATATGTGTGTATTTTTCCATATATATGTATATAGCTGAACCCAGTTTTTGAGAACTAGAATGTATGAGGCAGTTGTACTCTTCTTTTGGCCAGAAGAATGCTTTTTCTTCAACTGTGGTTTTCTTCTCTTCGGCTTTTTGGCACTCTGACCAACAGTGTGACAATCCTGTGTTGAGTATGCAGACTTTGACGGTTCTCTAATATCTTCATTCAAATAGTCAAGGAGAAGCTGAGAATAACAAACTATTTTTAATTATGCTGGAAACATACCACAAAGTTTCCTACTGTGTAGTGGAGTGGAAGTGATTTATTACCTGAAAAAATGAATCACTGGTCAATGGAAAGTTGACAGCTAATAAAAATTTTGCAGTTGGGAATCATCACTTCATGACAAAGATATTTGAGAAAAGTAGGAAAATTGAGATGATTTGAACTACTTATTACACAAAGTTCTGACACTTTTTTTATAAAGTTACTAAAAAAGTATGATTTTCCAACTTCAAGACTGAGTGATGAAGAAAAGACATGAAATTTTAGAAACTTACTTCCCAAGAGACTGACTTTGGATGCTCTAAAAATATCAGTAAGACTTATTTTAAAATTTCCTTGTAAGGTCCCCTTTCTTTAGAAATTTGCTTTGCAATCCAAACCCCAAATTCAACTGCAGTATAAGTTGGAGAAGAGAGGTAGAAAAGGAAGAGTGGAACTTTGCTCTATCAAAAATACCCTTTTGTAACCTGTGTACTCTAATAACTATTTGATACTTTAGAGAAATTTGTTCTTATTTATACAATTAATTATGCTTTGAGGGATGACATCAGCAAGATGCCAAAATAGAAAGCTCCAGCACCTCCTTCCCCAGTGGAGACACTGATTCAATAACAATACACAGACAAATTATCTTTGTTAGAAATCCAGAAAGCATTCAAGAGGTTCATGCGTCCCAAGTGGGTATGAAATCAACTGCATTGAAACCAGTAGGGAAAGTTGTGATACTCACTTGTCAGAGAAAGAGAACCTGACAAAACCTCTCTAATGGGAAATGTATATGCACAAGTTTAGAGAAGATATAATCACAGAAATGGTTTGAGAAGTCCACAGAATCTCCAATTGGGCTAATTAGTGAATGTCTTTCTCAGTATAAAGCTAGTTTATAAAGACTAGGAGAGGTAACTGGTTTTTCAAATGCATGGATCCCAACACAAAGTAACAAGGCACAGAAAGAAATAGTTAAAGTTGGTCAAACCAAAGGAGCAAGATAAATCTCCAGAAACCAACACTAAAGAAACAGAGGTATATGAATTATCTGACAAGGAATTTAAAATAAGCATCATAAAACTGCTCATTGAAATCAAGGAAAATGTAAGAATAAAATGCAAATATTAATAAAGAGATAGAAAATGTGCAAAAGAACCAAATAGAAATTTTGTAGCTGAAGAATATAATTGAATTTTACAATTCACTAAATAGGTTCAATATCATCTATGATGAAACAGAAGAAAGAATCAGTGAACTCATATACAGGTCATTTGAAAGTATTCAGTCAGAGAGAAATTTTTAAAAAAAGGATGAAGAGAGAAGAAGCCTAATGAATTTATTAGAGAGAAGAAGCCTAAGGAATTTATTTGGTCCACCAAGTGGACCAAAATACACATTATGAGAGTCCCAGAAATAGAAGAGGAAGAAAAAGAAAGGGGAAAATGGCTTATTTAAAGAACTAATGGCCAAAATCTTTTCATTATTGTGAAGGAAATGAACATCCAGATTCAAGAAGCCAAATGAATTCCAGATAAGATAAACTTAAGGAAGAAAACACTGAGACACATCATAATCAAACTGTCAAAATCCAAAAAAAAATTTTGAAAGCTTCAAGAGTAAAGTGAATTGCCACATACAAGAGAGCCTACACGGAGAGATAAGACTATCAGCTGGTATCTTAGCAGAAACTTTGTAGAAGGAAGTGGGTTAATATATTGAAAAAACTAAAAGAAAAAAAAACTTGCCAACCAAAAACACAATATCTAGCAAAACTATCCTTCAAAAATGAAGGAGAAATAAAGATTTTTCTAGACAAAGGAAATCTAAAGAGTTTTATCACAACTAGATCTGACTTATAAGCAATGCTGAAGGGAGTCTTTCAAGTTAAAGTGAAAGGACACTGAACAGCAACTTGAAAGCATATAAAGGTAGAAGACTTGCTGGTAAAGGTAATCATATAGATAAGTACAGAATATTCTAAATAATGGCAGTATGTAAATCAATGTCAATTCTGGGATGGATCTTAAAAGACAAAAGTATTAAAATAACTATAAAATGTGTTAATGAATACACAAAATAAAAAGATATAATCTGTGGCATCAACATAAATTCTGTGTGGCACAACAAAAGAGTAGAGTTTTTTCTATGCAGCTGAAGTTAAGTCATCATTAGTTCAAAATATACTGTTATGTATATTAGATGTTTTATGTAAGCTCTATGGTAAGCACAAAGAAAACATCTACAGAAGATATACAAAAAGATATGAGAAGGAAATCAAAGCATGTCATTACCAAAAAAAAAAAAAAAAAAAAAAAATCAATGAAACACAAAAGAAGACAGAGAGGAAAAGAAAAGAAGTGCAAAAAAATTATGAGAGAGAAGACAATTCGCAAGGTATTAATGGTAATACCTCCCCTATCAATCATTATTTTAAATGTAAAGAGATTGAACTCCCAAATCAAGAAAAACAGAGTGTCTATAATGAGATACCATTTCATACCAGTTAGAATGGCTATTATCAAGAAGTCCAAAAATAATAGATGCTGGCAAGTTTGCAGATAAAATGGAACACTCATAAACTGCTGGTGGAAATATAAATTAATTCAGCCATTGTGGAAAGCAGTTTTGCAATTTCTCAAAGAACTCAAAGCAAAATTACCATTCAACCCAGCGATGCCATTATTGGGTATATACACAAAGGAATATAAATTATTCTATCATAAAGACGAATGCATGTGTATATTTATTGCAGCACTATTCATAATAGAAAAGACACAGAATCAACCTAAATGCCCATCAATGGTAGACTGGATAAAGAAAATGTGGTACATATATACCATGGAATGCTCACAGCCATAAAAAAAAAGACAAGAGCATATCCTTTGTGGCAACACAGGTAATGCTGAGGACCATTATCCTAAGCAAACTAACAGAAGAAGAGAAAACCAAATATGCATGTATTCACATATAACTGAGAACTAAACATTGAGTACATATGGATACAAGGAAGGGAACAATAGATACCAGAATCTACCTGAAGGTGGAAGGGGGCAGGTGACTGAGGATTTAAAAACTGTCTATCAGATACAATGCCCACTATCTTGCTGTTGAAATAATCTGTACTCCAAACTCCCATGACATGCAATTTACCTACATAATGAACCTGCACATGTACCCCTGAACCTACAATAAAAGTTAAACAAAAACTAGAAACAATGTCTAAATTGATACAAAACAGGATCCAACTATATGCTATCTTCAAGAGACACACTTTAGACTTAAAGCTTATAGGCTGAAAGTGAAAGGATGGAGAAACATAGTCCAGGCAAATAATAATAAAAGAAAGCCAGGGGTATTTATATTTACATCAGACAAAGTAGACTTTAAGTTAAAAACTATCACAAGAACCAAAGAAAAACATTACAAAATAATTTTAAAAGGTCAACTAATCAGGAAAATAAAACAACTATAAATATATGCACCCAACATCAGAACATCTAAGTATATAAAGCATGTAAGTATATAAACTTTTAACAGAACAGAATGAAGAAACAGACACTGACACAATAATATCAGAAGATTTTGACACTCACTTTCAATAATAAATAGAACACTTAGACAAAACATCAACTAGGAAACAGGACTTGAACAACACTATATACCAAATAGACCTGAAAAACATAACAGAACATACTCTCAGCAAGAGCAGAATACACATTCTGTTCAAGCACACACATGATTTTCTCTGGGATAGAACATGTGTTAAGTAACAAATAAGTTCTTAATGGATGTAAGAAGACTTTTCCAACCACAATGGAATCAAACAGGAAATCAATAACAGGGGAAATTTTGGAAAATTCAGAAATATACGGAAAATAAAAAACATACTTATGAAAACAAATAGGTCAAAGAAGAAATTAAAAGGGAATTTAAAAAATATCTTGAGACAAAGAAAAGTGAAAATACAAAACACTACAACTTAAAGGTAGCAGCAAAAGTAGTATTAAGAGAGAAATTTGTAGTGGTCAATGTCTAGATTTAATAGGAAGGTGAATCTTAAGTAAACAACCTAATTTTACATCTCAAGAAGATAGAAAAAATAAAACTAAGCCAAAAGTTAGCAAAAGGAAACAAATGATAAAGATTAGAGCAGAGATAAATGAAATAAAGAATAGAAATAAAAATAAATAAATAAAAAAGACCAACAAAATTGACAAGCCATTAGCTGGACTAAGAATAAAAGGGAGGAGACTCAAATAAATAAAATAAAAAACTGAAAGAGGAGACATTATAACTGATGCCACAGAAATAAAAAATATTATAAGTATTGTTAACATTATTGAGTTGTAGGAGTTCTTAACAGTTTTAGATATTAACCCCTTTCTAATACTAAAACAATTATATGTCAACAATTTGGATAACCTAGAAGAAATGGATAAACTCTCAAAAATGTACAACCTATGAAGACTGAGTCATGAAGAAACAGAAAATCTAAACAGATGTATAACTAGTAAGGGGACTCACACCATAATCAAAAACCTCTTGACAAAGAAAAACCCAGGACTAGATGGCTTCATTGAAGAATTCTACCAAACATTTAAAGAAAAATTAATGCCAATTATTCTCAATGTCTTCCAGAAAATTAAAGAGATGGAACACTTCCAAACTCATTTATGAGACCAGCATTACCCTAATAACAAAGCGAAACACTACAAGAAATTGAACTGTAGGTCAATATTCCTGATGAATATAGATGCAAAAATCTTCAACAAAATTCTTGTAGACCAAACTCAACAGCACATTAAAAAGATCATACACCATGACCAGTTGGGTATTATCCCTAGAACACTAGGATGGCTCAGAATATGAAAATTAATCAATGTGATATATCACAGTAACAGAACAAGGATAAAAATTACACAGTCATCTCAATCGATGCAGAAAAAGCATTTGACAACACTGAACACCTTTTCAGGACAAAATCACTCAACAAACAAAGACTAGAAGGATTTTACCTCAACATATAAAGGTCATATGTGAAAAATCCACAGCTAACATTATACTCAGTAGTGAAAAACTACTATCTTTTCTAAGATCAGGAACAAGGTAAGGATGCCCACTCTCACCACTTCTATGAAATAACAAAAAATTATCTGAAAAGGAAATTAACAACAAAATAATACCACTTTCAACAATCCCACTTTCAATAATCCCAAAAATAAAATACTTAGGAATAAATTTAACTAAGAGAGTGAAAGCCTCGTATGTTGAAAATAACAAAACTTTCAATAAAGAAATTAAAGAAGATACAAATAAGTGGAAAGACATCTGTGTTCATGGATTGGAAGACTTAATATTGTTAAAATTCTCAAACTACCCAAAGCAAGATACAGATTTAATGCAATCCCTATCAAAATCCTAAAAGTATTCACTGCAGAAATTTTTTTAAAAATCCTAAAATTCATGTGGAACCACTTGGGATGCAGAATAGCCAAAACAATTTTAAGAAGAAATATTGAAGCTGGAGGCCTCATACTTCCTTTCTTCAAAACACACTACAAAGCTATAGTAATTAAAATAATATGATATTGATATAAAGACAGACATATAGACCAATAGAATTGAATAGGAAGCTTAGAAATTAACCCAAACATATACAAATGATCTTTGACAAGTGTACCAAAATTATGAAATGGGGAAAGGGTAGTCTCTTCAACAAATGGTGCAAAAAAAAAAAAAAAAAAAAAAAAAAAAAAATTATATGGTCACATTCAAAAGAATGAAATTGGACTCTTGTTTTACACCATACACAAAAATCAACTTAAAATGGATGAAAGACTTAAACATAATACCTGAAAACTATAAATTTCCTAGAAAAGAACATAAGAGAAAAGTCTTGGCAATGAAATCCTATATATGACACCAAAAGTACAAACATCAGAAGCAAAAATAGACAAATGAGACTACATCAAACTAAAAAGCTTCTGCACAGCAAAGGAAACAATCAATAGATTGGAATGGCAACCAATCAAATGGGAGAAAATCTTGGCATAATCAGATATCTGTAAAGCGGTTAATATCTAAAACTATTAAGAACTCCTATGACTCAATAATGTTAACAACAACAAATAAACCAATTTTTTTTTAATGATCAAAAGACTTGAATAGACATTTCTCCAAGGAAGACATACAAATGGCTAACAAGTATATGTAAAGATGCTGAACAGAGGATACTCTCTTAATCATCAGGGAAGTACAAATCAAAATTACAATGAGACATCACCTCACATTTGTTAGCATAGCAATTATGTTAGAAACAAACAAACAAACAAAACCAAACCTGAAAAATAACAAGTAACAAGTATTGGTGAGAAAATTGGAACCCTTGTCATCAACAGTGGGAATGTAAAATGGTGCAGCTGCTGTGGGAAACAGTGTGGAGTTTCCGCAAAAAATTAAAAATAGAATGACTATGGGATCTAGCAATCCAACTTCTTGGTATTTATCTAAAAGAATTGAAAACAAGATCTCAAAAAGATATTTGCACTGCCATGTTCATTGTAGCATTATTATTATAGCTAAGAGGTGAAAACAACCTAAGTGTCCATCAATGGATGAATTAAGAAAATGTGGTATTCACCAAAAAAAAGCCCAGGACCAGACAGATTCACAGCTGAATTATATCAAACATACAAAGAGCAGCTGGTACCATTTATCAGGGGAACTCACCCCTAATATTTCAAAGTAGGTTCTTTCTATTTTCCCTAAGTGTCGACCAGTGTGAGAAATAAAGAGAAAGAATACAAAGAGAGGAATTTTACAGCTGGGCCACCAGGAGTGGCACCACATATCGGTAGGTACGTGATGCCCCCTGAGTCGCAAAACCAGCAGGTTTTTATTAAGGACTTTAAAAGGAGAGGGGGGTGTATGAACAGGGAGTAGGTCACATGCTTTAAGGGGCAAAAAGCAGAGCAAAGATCACATGCTTCTGAGGAAACAGGGCAAGGACAAAATCAGAAACTCCTGATAAGGGTCTATGTTCAGTGGTGCACATATTGTCTTGATAAACATCTTAACAGAAAACAGAGTTTGAGAGCAGACAACCGGTCTGGCCTCAGATTTACTGGGGCTGGGGTTTCCCAATCCTAGTAAGCCTGAGGGTACTGCAGGAGACCAGGGTGTGTTTCAGTCCTTATCTCAACCGCATAAGACAGACACTCCCAGAGCAGCTGTTTGTAGACCTCCCCCCAGGAATGCATTCCTTCCCCAGGGTCTTAATTATCAATATTCCTTGCTAGGAAAAGAATTCAGCAATATCTCTGCTACTTGCACATCCATTTATAGGCTCTCTGCAAGAAGAAAAATATGGCTCTATTCTGCCCGACCCTGCAGTTAGTCAGACCTTACGGTTGTCTTCCCTTGTTTCCTGAAAATTGTTGTTATTCTGTTCTTTTTCAAGGTGCACTGATTTCATATTGTTCAAACACACATGTGTAACAATCAATTTGTACAACAGTGGTCCTGAGGTGACGTACATTCTCAGCTCACAAAGATAACAGGATTAAGAGATTAAAGTAAAGACAGGCATAAGAAATTACAAGAGTATTATTTGGGAACTGATAAATGTCCATGAAATCTTCACAATTTATGTTCAGAGATTGCAGTAAAGACAAGCATAAGAAATTATAAAAGTATTAATTTGGGGAACTGATAAATGTCCATGAAGTCTTCACAATTTATGTTCCTCTGCCACAGCTCCAGCCAGTCCCTCCGTTCGGGGTCCCTGACTTCCCACAACAACCACTCCTTCTGAAACTATTCCAAACAATAGAAAAATAAGCACCACCTAACTCATTTTATGAGGCCAGCATCATCCTGATACCAAAACCTGGCAGAGATACACACAAAAAAGAAAATTTCAGGCCGATATCCCTGATGAACATCGATGCAAAAATCCTCAATAAAATACGGGTAAATTGAATCCAGCAGCACACTGAAAAGCTTATCCACCACAATCGAGTCTGCTTCATCCCTGGGATGCAAGGCTGGTTTAACATAGGCAAATCAATTAACACAACCCATCGCATAAACAGAACCAATGACAAACACCACATGATTATCTCAATAGATGCAGAAAAGGCCTTCAATAAAATTCAACATCCCTTCATGTTAAAAACTCTCAATAAACTAGCTATTGATGGAACATATCTCAAAATAATAAGAGCTGTCTATGACAAACCCACAGCCAATATCATACTGAATGGGCAAAAGCTGGAAGGATTCACTTTGAAAACTGGCACAAGACAAGGATGTCCTCTCTCTCCACTCCTATTCAACATAGTATTGGAAGAGAAAGAAATAAAGAGTATTCAAACAGGAAGAGAGGAAGTCAAATTGTCTCTGTTTGCAGATGACATAATTGTATATTTAGAAACACCCATTGTTTCAGCCCAAAATCTCCTTAAGCTGATAAGCAACTTCAGCACAGTCTCAGCATACAAAATCAAGGTGCAAAAATCACAAGCATTCCCACACACCAATAATAGACAAACAGAGAGCCAAATCATGAGTGAACTCTCATTCACAATTGCTATAAAGAGAATAAAATACCTAGAAATACAACTTACAAGGGACATGAAGAACTTCTTCAAGGAGAACTACAAACCACTTCTCAAGGAAATAAGAGAGGCCACAAATAGAAAAACATTCCATGTTTATGGATGGGCAGAATCAATATCATGAAAATGGCCATACTGCCCAAAGTAATTTATAGATTCAATGCTATCCCCATTAAGCTACCATTGACTTTCTTCACAGAATTAGGAAAAACTACTTTAAATTTCACACGGAACCAAAAAAGAGCCTGTATAGCCAAGACAATCCAAAAGCAAAAAGAACAAAGCTGGAAGCATCACGCTACCTGACTTCAAACTATACTACAAGGCTACAGTAACCAAAAGAGGATGGTACTGGTACCAAAACAGATATATAGACCAGTGGAACAGAACAGAGGCCTCAGAAATAACACCACACATCTAAACCATCTGATCTTTGGAAAAACTGAGAAAAACAAGCAATGGGGAAACGATTCCCTATTTCATAAATGGTGGTGGGAAAACTGGCTAGCCATATGCAGAAAACCAAAACCAGACCCTTTCCTTACACCTTATAGAAAAAAATAACTCAAGATGGATTAAAGACTTAAACATAAGACCTAAAACCATAAAACCCTAGAAGAAAACCTAGATAATACCATTCAGGACATGGGCATGGGCAAAGACTTCATGACTAAAACACAAAACACAATGGCAACAAAGGCCAAAGTTGACAAATGGGATATAATTAAACTAAAGAACTTCTGCACAGCAAAAGAAATTATCATTATAGTGAACAGGCAACCTACAGCATGAGAGAAAATTTTTGCAATCTATCCATCTGACAAAGGACTAGTATCCAGAATCTACAAGGAACTTAAACAAATTTACAAGAAAACAAACCACTCCATCAAAAAGTGTGCAAAGGACATGAACAGACACTTCTCAAAAGAAGACATTTATGTGGCCAACAAACATGAAAAAAAGCTCGCTCATCATCACTGGTTATTAGAGAAATGCAAATCAAAACCACAATGAGATACCATCTCATGCCAGTTAGAATGGTGATCATTCAAAAGTCAGGAAACAACAGATGCTAGAGAGGATGTTGAGAAATAAGAGTGCTTTTACACTGTTGGTGGGAGTGTGAACTAGTTCAACCATTGTGGAAGACAGTGTGTCAATTTCTCAAGGATCTAGAACTAGAAATACCATTTGACCCAGCAATCCCATTACTGGGTATATACTCAAAGGATTATAAATCATTCTACTATAAAGACACATGCACACATATGTTTATTGTGGCACTGTTCACTATAGCAAAGACTTGGAACCAACCAAATGCCCATCAATGATAGACTAGATAAAGAAAATGTGGCACATGTACACCATGGAATACTATGCAGCCATAAAAAAGGATGAGCTCATGTCCTTTGCAGGGACATGGATGAAGCTGAAAACCATCATTCTCAGTAAACTAACCCAGGAATGGAAAACCAAATAGTGCATGCTCTCCCTCAGAAGTGGGAGTTGAACAGTGAGAACAAATAGACACAGGGAGGGGAATATCACACGCCGGGGGCCTGTCGGAGGGTGGGGGTCTAGGGAAGGGATAGCATTAGGGAGAAATGCCTAATGTAGATGACGGGTTGATGGGTGCAACAAACCACAAAGACACGTGTATACCTGTGTAACAAACCTGCACATTCTCCACATGTATCCCAGAACTTAAAGTATAATAATAATAATCATAATAATTTTTCATATAGAAAAGAAAGAGTGTATAGCCTATTTGTGGCTGTGTGCATAGTTGATTAAGACAGTATATATGTTTCAGGCACCAGATGGAAAGAGCTGAGGCTGGAAATTTCACAGAAAATTCTCAGATTAAGGGTTTTGCAAGCCATGCTAATGTGGACTTAATTCTGATTGTTACGGTAAGGGACTGTAGAATTTTAAGCAAGAATGTGAAGATTTCTTTCCACTCAGACTTCAAAGTTTGCAGTTTTACGACCTTTTCCTCCTCCCAACTGGGCATTAATAGCCTATCTCCCAGCCCTTAAATTCGATATCTGTATCCATAGCCTCTGTGGTTTACACAGTCTCAGCTGCCCCCACAGCTTGATCTGGTTTTGAGCTCTCTTTTTTTCTATTTTCCAACTTAGAATTTTCCTTTCACTTGAAACCAGTTTATATATTTTTTAAATTTTATTACATATTATCCTGAACTTTTAGCTATCTGTAGTGGCAGAGCCGAGTCCTTTTTAAAATAGCTTAATTGCCATATTATCATGAAGTTCAATAAAATACAGATACTACTCCTACATCTGTTGTCTTATTCTAAAAAATTAAAAATGGAATCACGTGATATTCAATTCCTTCAACAGACCATAGTACAATGTGACTAATAATACTGTATAGTATTTAAACAACATTATCCTTTCCCCAGTAGTAAAGGGTTCAGAGAAACTACAGAAGAAAGTGAGGGAACTACAGTGATGAGATACTTAATAAATGAGCAAGGAGAAATTACAGTGATGCTCAAATACTGCAAAATCTTCAGAGGGCTTTGCGTTACAGATGCTCCTCAACTTATGATGGGGTCATGTCCTGATAAACCCACCCTAAAGTAAAAACATCATAAATTGAACTATTGTAAGTCAGGGACCCTCTGTACTAAATATCATTCAGTATGCCTATGTAGATTCTAATGGACTCCACAAAGAACTTTAAACCTTATTATTTAACTACATGTTTTGCTGATTATGAAAAAACTACAAAAATAATATCTCTCTATAAAACTTCAAGCAATGAAGAGACAAAATAAAACGCAAACGTTGCCCTTTATTCACCAGTTCCCAGAGATAACTATTTGATGTATGTTTAAGTATTTGATGTGTGTTTTCTCAGACTTGCTAATTATATATAAGCATATATGAATATGCATATATATGTATATATACACATACACATGTATATCTATATAGGAGGTTAAAATGCTAGAAGTAGAACTACTGCATTAAAGAGTAATCTTACATTTTGAAAGTATTATTGAATCCTTCTAAATATCTCTAGACAGAAACATTTTTGTTAGAAGGAGGTTTTTTTTCAAGGAGTAAATTTTACCAGTGACAGCGAGATACACTTCTTAGATTATCCTGGAATTGAATGTGATAGATGGTTATTTAATAACTGTCTAAATTTGAATAAAACATTTCCTTATATTAGCATGTGAGTGCTGTTATTCAGGGTTTCTTCTCTGATACTGTTTAATGGGCACATCCTTGAGGCCAAGCACAGTACTAGGCACTTTATACAGATTATCGCATTTCATTCAATAAAACCATGTGAAGAAGATATCATTATCCTCATTTTACAGTAGAAAATATGAAGTTCAGCTATGGTTAAAAACCTTGAAAAAAACTACATAGCTTTTAAAGAAGTGAATTACTAAGAAATAAAGTTCTGATGAATAACTGTAAAACAACTACATAATGTATATATTTCTACCTCAAATTTTTGAGGTCAGAATATATCACTTACAATCAATATCCATTTTATATTGATTTGATTTTGATCAAAAGTCATAGCTGTAGCTCAAAACAGAGTAAACAGAGCTATCTAATCATTTTGGGCATTTTTAAGAAAGGAAAAGTTTAGAAAAACAATGTCTGAAAAATAATGAAGTAATTATAATGGCTGCATCCCAGGAACTTTGCATACAATATAGCTATTCTTGCAATAGTCACACATGAAAATTATTTTATCCCCATTTAGAGAGGGATTGAAATGCAGGGAGATGAGGTTAATTGTCAAAAGTCAAGTGTCTAGTAAATTGTAAGGCTGGAATCCAAAGCCACTTCTGTCTACAGTGAGAGATTACAGATTACAAGCCAAAATATCTGCAAAACTAGAGACAAAATACATCTGCGAATCAAGTAGATGTAATGCAATAGATAGTAACAGTGTCTATGGATTAATGTCTCGTGTATGAGTAGGCCTGTGTGATCTGCTAATTTATATCACTGGTTTAGACTTTTTAAAAGAATAAGTGGAAGAATGAATGGTAACCAAGTGATTTCCAGTTGAAGATGGCATATTGAACATATAGATTTTCCTTCGCTCATTCAGAATTTCTCTAAAATAACAAAATAGAGCTTACTAAATGAAACCTAAGTCAAAGGGGACTAGAAATGATACAAGATTAATAAAATGTAGACAGCTCAAAAACTGAATAAGTGATAACTGACATTATAAGACAGAAAACAGAATCTTAAGACGATAGCTGAGAAAACTAAGAAGAAACCAGTTACACCATAGTACCCAAAACAACTTGGTAAAATGGCATTAGGTATCTGTGAAAGTGCATTGAAGGTAAGGCTGCAAAGAGACTTGTTTGAAAATTTAAGAAACAGTTATACCTTCTAGAGCCTCTCCCTCACCCTAGGTAACTGCCCTTCTCCCATTTTACCTTAATACAGGATGTTTTTCCTCTGCAGAAGACAAAGTAGACATGCTCTGTGGGATACTAAGAAATGATGAGATTTAGGAATTTTTACAGGGAAGAGGAGAATTCAAAGAAAGTTTTAATATTCAGTGTTGAAGTCCCAGTTTTCTTCTGCTGCTTGATTTCCAGAATACTAGCAACAGATTACTGCCTCCCAAGCATAAGATTGTAGAGTTATTACCCAGGGAATTTGATCAGCTCAAGAGAAAAGTCCCGTTAATGATATCCAGGCCTCCCTCAGTGAAATACCTCAGCCAGAACACATGAAGAGTGAAGCACATGGGGAGAATTAAGTTTCTAATCAATTGATTTGTGTCATAATCTTTACTATTTAAGAGCAGTTGATGATTGTCAACATTTGAATAAATCTGCTAGCACAAAACTCACAAATATTACAAAGGAGACAGAATAAAAACAAATTGGAGATTCAGAGTCTATAGAGAGACTTGAGAGTTTAAAATAAGAGAATCATTACTCCCATTAGAAATATGAGAAAATGTAGCATTTATGAAACAAGAATAGGGTCATATCAAATAGAACATGGATGAATAGACAGTTTCTACCTTAAAATAATCCAAAAAACAAATAAATTTTCTGAAACTAAAATATATTACTGTTACCATTGAAACTCCAGTATAAGGAATGAAAAATAAGGATGGGAGACTCCGGGAAGTAGAAAGGTAAAATAAATAGAAATTTTAAAAAAGATAATTGATAATTAGAATAGTGATACAGGAATTTCAACATTTGAAAACAAAATATCAGCAAAGACAGAACAGAGAAATAAGTGGAAAAAGTCACATAATAATAATCTAAGATAATATCATGAAATTGAAAGGGCCCAATAAGTGCTCAGCACAGTCCCGATGCTGTACTTCACCAAAGCACACCATTGTGAAATTCAGAACATCATGGATAAAAAGAAGATTCTGTATGCATCCAGAAAGAAAACAAAATAAATTACTTAAGAAGGATCCAGAATCAGAATGGCTGTCGACTTCTCAGCAGCAGCACCAGAAACTAGACGTCAACGGAGGAAAGTTGTCAAAATTCTGAGTGACGATAATACCCATCTAGAATTCTAAACTCAACCAAATTATTGATTTATTAAATGTGACAATATGAAGATATTTTCAAACTTGAAAGAGCTAAAATAATACATCACTCACATATACCTTCTCAAGAAATGATTGAGAAGATGTCTTTCACCAAAATAAGAGAATAAATCCATATAAAGGAGAGAGAATCTAGAAAACAGTGGATCCACTCAAGAGAGAAGCAAATGGAATTCTCAGTATAATGGTCAAGGGAGAGAACATGATGATGGCTCTGGACCAGGCCTTGAGAGAAACTAGTCCAGATTACAGCAGATCAAAAAACTCTAGAAGACTAGGTACATGTATGATATATCAATTTAAAGACAAAGAAGTTAGCATGCAAGAAAGGCTTAAGAAGAAATATTGCCACAAGAAAGAACTGTTAAAACACTTCATGTTTAAACATTTAAAAAGGAGATACAGATAACTTGTGAGAGTTTAAAAATGAATTCAGGATAAATATATAGAAAACTAAATGACAGAAAAAAAACGAGAACAAAATTCTAGGGAAAATAAAATGCTATGCAAATGGTGAAGAATAATCATTTATCCTATATAGCTCATTGGTAAATAGCTTTATACATATATATGCTATTTTTAATAATGTGAATACTTATCACCTATTTAACCAAAATTATGATATATTGAGGGGCTAGGGAAACAAAAAATGAATGAGAAAGAGGTGGAGTGACAGAAGTTAAATGTTAATTTTCCATAGTAGAAAGTCATTATGTATTGCTTAAAATTAAAAAACCAAAACTAACAGTAAGCATATTATTTAAAGGAACAGAGGTAAGTAATAAAGGAAATAGCTAAAAGAGAATAAAGTAGTTGCTTGCAGGAAAGAAAACTGGCGTTGGGAGAGGTAGGCACTTTATTGCTATTCCATAAAAATAATACAAACCTATTGAACTATTTGCCCATGTTACTTTGATGTAGAAAAAAAAGAAAAATAAATTGTAGTAAAAATAACAGGGCACTCATAATCTTGAAAAAATGAATTTGATTAATAGATATTTTCCATCCTAATTTGATAAAATATTTGTGGACAGCAGTGTCAAGCTTTGGCCCAGTTGAAAAAATAAAATAAAATAAATTAATTAAATAAGATGGAACTTCCTAAAAAAGAAAATAAAGAGGAATGTTTCTTTATCTTCTACTAGAACAGTGGTTTGTTCGGATTTTTTTTTTTTTAGGAAACACAGCTTTACTGGCCGAGGACTGCCTTTCCTGTGGAAGGAAAAGTTATGCTAAGCCGAATGCTAAAGTCAAAGAGCTGCAGAGCCACGCCTGCTGTTTTCAATTAGCATGCCAGTCCCAATGGCATGTCCGGCAGACGGTGTTTTATTAAGGGTTGGTCATCTCCTCCTCCAAGCCACGTGAACAGCCTGCGGTTCTACATGCTTCCTTTGACCTTCCAGTCCCTCTGGAGTTGTGTGACCGCTGGAAGCTGAAGCCACAGCTGTCTGCCACTTGACTCCCAAAGCTCAGTGTGATCTGCAATCTTCCCTTGGGACAGAGAAGGAAAGCATGTTGATGGAAAGAAATGGCTCTTCCTGAAATAAAATAGTTTCTTTTCCTCGAGCATGTTTGAGAACTTAAATGAAGGTAATGAACATACAGAGATGTGGAAGGTGGTCATGTAACAATGCTCAGCAGGAATCAGGTGGGAAGTTCTGGTCCTCTCAGCTAAGGGACGGGTTCTGGGTTAAAGGAGAGTGGCTTTTTACGAATTAGGATGGCAATCATACCGAAAAGCTTGGCATATATGACTCTGGAGAAGAGTGAGCAGACCTGGAATTTAGCCTAAAGAAGAGAAGGTTGAGGGTGATTTAAAGAGGAACTCTGGAGCAGGAAATGTCATTATATTAGGAATGAGGACCAGATGTTCTCAATCTCGTCAGCGCACAAAGTCGAGACAAAGAATGACTTTATAGAATAAAGCAGAACTTCATGATCGTTGTCAAACAGTGGAATGGGGTGTTCGTGGAGGCTGTGGAATTCTCTATAAAAATAATTCCTTTGTCTCATATGAGCATTTGTATGTAAGTTTGCCTTAAGCATTAAGATTAATGAAACAATCTGTAGGGGGTCCCCTCGTGAGTGTTATTTACATGACAACAGTCTTTCAGATAAATAAGGAAAAAGGGCCCTTGGAAATCCTACTGATAGTAATCCCTGGATCACACAGCTATAGGGGCCTGAATGAACAGTACAAACACATTTTCTTGTTTTTTCCTTCTATTCTCTTTCCAGTTTCCTGTACATGTTGATAAACATGTTGATTACACTGATCAGAGTAACAGAGGGACAACAATCCCTCAATTGCATCCTTTCACCACTTTGTTCACCATTATTGTGTTGGAGACAGAAAAGTTTATTACTTAAGACAAATATACCTTAATGTCTTAGACCTTCTTTGCAATGAAATGAAGTTTTGTTTTGATGCTTTTAAGATATTCAGTGAGATGACAGGAGTAATTTACAGGTTTGAATAAAAACATTCCTTTTATTTTTCTTAAATGGTATGGCAGTAATATAATGTATGGTTAATTCTTCCATTTGATCTAATACTTACTTGATATGTAATTTTACTTTAAGTCTTGCAAAATATCCATTCACCTTTAAGATGGAAATCCACAAGACCCACAAGACTTGGACATGTCATCTCAGAGAAATTTTAACAAACAAACCAATAATGTATTGGTGACTGTAAGTCACTGTAATCTGTAGTTAGAATAAGTAATTTTCAATTTATATTTCCTATGCTTCAAATCAAAGCTAACATTTTAATTAGTAAAATGACCATAAAAAAGAGGCTGATAGCTAATTACTACTGATTACTACACTGTTAGCTGATTAACGAGTTCAGTTAGTAAGATAGGTATGAATTTTGATTAGTTAAACTCATCTGTGTATCTTTCAATGAACTAAATTACAATTCTGTTTATTAACCTGCTGCAATTTTGGTGAAGTTTTTATATTATTTAACAAAGAAATGGTATTCAAAGGAAAGGAAAAACTACAAATATATAAACTAAATTGATAAATATACAAATAATATAGAGCTATCTTCTCTTTGCGTAATGACAAAAGTTAATACGATGACATTTTTCTTGCACCCATCAACACAGAATCACTGCACTTACTTACCAAATAATTTTTTAAGAAATAAATAAGCAAAATTTCTAGGAATGAAAGGGTCTTGAAATCTATATTTTATCCATCCCTCTGCTTCTAGTCAAGGTTGAATTTAAAGCTGTCTCATAAGATGGCTGGCTCTTAAATCAACTAGCAAGCAGGAAAAGGAATGAGAAGTTATAGGAAGGAGTGTGAATAGCCAATATCACCATATTTGTGTCACAGTACCACCAGGGTTAAAGAATCTTAGGTGCCAATAACTTGTTACTCAGAGTATCAGAAGCTGTGCTGCCCCCAAACTACATAAGCAGCCCAGAAGCCAGAACAAGTGATAGCACCTTGAGAGTTCTTTTAAGGAATACAAAAGTGTTTGCTGTGGAAGGGGTTCAAATATTTTAGGTATATGAATTGATAATTTTATATCCCTAAATCTAAAAGAAATAGGTAGTGTTCTATTTTTATTAGGCTGCTAATAATCCATAGTTGGGATTATTATTTTGGCACCAGGTGGTTATGTCTACCTTCAAACTTTATCAACCTAAAGAGTAATGAGACCAAAATTTCTGTGGCTCAATTACTACAGTAACCCAGAATTATCTCTATATGATTGGAATTAATATTTGTACCATAAACTGTCTTTTTGTGCACCCCACTGTAGAAGATATGGTGTAACAGAGCACTATATCATAGGGGAAAAAACTTCACTACAAAAAAACCTTGGTGGTTTGATGACAAATTAGGGTGTAATGAGAAGAACGGATGTAAGTGAGGAAAGGTGGAGGAAAAAGTATGACTGCAAAGTTCCTGGCTTGAGAGGCAGATAGACATGGTGCCCCAGCTGCTGCCCAACATTAGAATGGAAAGACAGTCTGAGGGAGAAGAAATGAGTTTTGTTTAAAACTGTTGTATTTTAGTTACTTACACGGCTTCTTCAAAAAAAAAAAAAAAATGTTCTAGGAAGTACAAAATTAAGATTGAACCACAAGTGGGAGGAGAATATGTAAGTCTAAAATGTAGTGTGTGAAAAGCATTGGATTGGAGTAGAAGCTTTCTGCGGCAATGCACACTGGGAGGCTGGACAAAGAGTCATAAGCAGATTGTTGGAAAAACAAGAGTTGAAAGAAATTGAAAAGATAAGGAAGCACAGCAATGTAGAAGCTTTATTTCTGTATCATTTTCTGTATTTTTATATTTATGTGATTCTCCATGAAACCTTTCTTTAAAATTATTTTATAAAGGAAAATTGCACAAAATTATATGCTATTTGATAATATAATACTACAAATTTATAACGACATATAAAATCTTAAGAGGTTATTATGCCCTCTTTATGAAAATATCATAGAAAAAGAGTTCAAGGAAGAGGTGGTCTAAACTATTAAGAAATATCTGTTTGTAATTAACCCATATGAAATCAGAACTAATTCATAGTAGATGAACTCAAAAAGTACCTACATGATTTTTTTATATTTTTTCCATAAGAAATATAGCTGAAAATAGAGACAGAATTAGTCACAAATTTTTATCAAATATGCGATTTTTATTAAAAGTGCCCACTGACTTGGCTTTAATTCAAGAAGAAAGCAATTCCATGGCAAACTTAATTCTCTAAATATAATATTTAGGCCTGGGTTATTTCCTTTTTTTTTTTTTTTTTTTTTGCTTTCCTCTTTTAAACTTTTCCTATTCAGTTTCCAAGTTTCCCAGACAGGTACAACTTTGTAATCCTTTCAGTATATCTACATAATCTCATTTGTTTGACAACTGTCAATCGTTTGTCAGTATTTGAAATACACTTTAAGCTGCTTTAAAATAAATGGAAGCAGAAAAAATTTGACTATGTAAAATGAAATAGGATAAAACTTTTCTTGAGTATAATTTAATAATATTGATCATGTTCTCGGTGACTTTTAAACCATTCGACAGTTCAAAGGTGAATTTCTGGCTGACCAGACTCAGTTATATTCTGAGGGGAACCATGTGCTGCTTAGTAATTTCTAAGACTTTTTACCTTAAAATCAGTTAAAGTTGGATCTTTACGGGGTTCTGTTTTTCTTGGGACTCAAATACAAATCCATATTTACATTTTTGTTTTTGTTTTCAAGACAGATGCTCACTCTGTCATCCAGGTTAGAGGGCAGTTGTGCTATCTCCTCTCACTGTAGCCTTGAATCCCGGGCTCAAGGACCCTTTCACCTCGACTCCTGAGTAGCTGGGACTACAGGCACACACCACCAAACCCAGCTATTTTATTATTATTATTATTATTATTATTATTATTACTACTACTTGTTGGACAGACAAGGTCTACACTATGTCACCCAGTCTTGGTCTTGAACTCCTGGGCTCAACCAATCCTCCTGTTTTGGCCTCCCAAGGGGCTGGGATTACAGGCGTGAGCTACCGCACTTGGCCCTATTTGACTGTTTTGAAGATTTTCCTGGGCGTGTTTTGTGGTATTAAAATACTATTATGTACAGAATTAACAAAAAAAGCTTCCTTTAGTATACCATATTTCACAAATCCCCAAATAGTTTTAATATACTCAAAATTAGCATTGAATTTTTCGCATGATTCATGTGTAATTTTATTAGTGGCCTCATTCGGTAACACCTCCATAATGGTGGACACGGAATTTGTCTCTATGCTTAAAGGATAATTTTGGAAGTTGGAGTCAATTTCATTATCTGGGGGCTGATTAATGCTAATGGTGGAGACAAACAGTGAGACAACACATTTGGGAACTTTTAAGATTTTTCCTAAATACCCAAAAGTCAACCAAAAAAAAAAAAAAAAAAAAAGAGCAAGAGAGAGATTTAATGCCTGAAAAAGTAACCAGAGGACACTATTCTGTGTAACAAAGTGCTCCCTGCTCTCAACTATTGACTCTGTAACAGTCCTCCCTGTTGGGAGGTGAGGGGATGGCTCTCCAGCATTCTTAATGTTGTCTTCTATGTGGAGGAATCCCACCAGTGTGATGTTCTTAGCCTCTCTCTACTCCTTCATTTATTTCTCTTCAAAAAGACACAGCATTCAATCTGATGGGTAAATCCAAAAGAAACTAGATACATATAAACTAATCTATTTCTATCCCCATTTATTTTGGGAAGAAGGCATCTGGCAGTCCAGTACTTTTTGTAACTGGGTAGGTTAAGTTTATCTAGTTCTGAGGATCAGTATTTGGAAGTTCACTTGCCCATACATTTAAACCATATTCTATTTTATTAGCTTCATTGGGAATTATTTTGTTTTCCATCTGACTTACTCTGTTGTCCTACTTCTCAGTTAGTTCATAAGCCAAACAGAATAGAGAGTTGTTGAGAACTGAGCCTGTTAAACATCAACACTCCTCTCCTGGCTAACAGTCTCTTATTCATGTTTTCGTACAACAAATATTGATGAAGCCTTTGCTGCATATTGGATCCTGCACTCGGTGCTGTAGGTGGTGAGAAGGTGAAGTCAGTCCCAGCTCTAATCTAATCCTGGCTTATGTCTATCTTCTGAGAGTGAATTATAGGGTCAGCTCTCAATCCAGACAAAGCCATTATGTTGGCTGTGAAACTGGAGGAATTAAGTGAGGAAAGGAAGGGAGCATGGGCTTTAATTTTGCCTTGTACAGCTCCTACTCCAATAATTGACAAAAGATAAATTTATTAAATGTAAACAGGTCAGACTAACAGAAAATCTTTTTGTTCATGATTTATGAAAGTTTATTTGAAATTTAAGGTCTTTGTGAACTAAAATTATATTATTTTTACATTTTTGAATGATGCCTACAGAATCATACTTTTGTTCCCAAATGTTTAATACTGCCTAAATAAATGTTTTGATCAAATCCATTTGACTATTTTTGCTTTAATTGTGATTTGGGTTGTCTATGAACTCCTTCCTCTTCCATCTTGTTTCCTTTATCCCAGTGATAGAAAATTGAAACAAGCTTTCAACTTTGTTTAACAAGTAGAAACAAGTTTGCTACTTCTTTCTTAGTCTACTCACTACGTAATTGACAACTGACCAGATTATGAATCCTTACCTCCTTTATGACTGTCTCCTAAATGAGTTGTTTCTGCTTCTTCACTGAGCTTTCCTAAACAGCCTTACAAAATTTAGGGGAAAAAATAAAGGGAACATGGATGAATCTTGGGACTCTCTTAACAGTAGGCCTAGAATAGTACAGAAATAACATCTTTGCAGAATGTGTTGTTAAACAGCCCGGGAAAAGGGATGGAGGCTTTCCCAAAACCCAAACAATGTTTCTTCCACCTGGAACCCATACCATTATTTTGCCTGAGAGACCAACCTGTTCCAAATTCCTCTTTCATTCCAATCTACTGCCAGGCCAAGGTCTACCCAAACCTGTCTGTCACCCATAATGAGCTGGATAATGTCAGTGGACTGGGATGAATTTCTGTTTTCTCAAAGATACTCCGTTCCAAGAAATATAAGACCTTTTTTTTTAACTATGTGAACAGTAAACGTATGTACTGTTTATAGAGCATGCCAAAATAGTTTAAAAATGATACTATGGAAAATTATTAACCAAGCACTTTGCAACTTTTCAAGATAGAATTTAAATGCAGTTTCAAGCACTCTCATTTAAAACACTTTTTATCTGTTTCTGACGGTGACTGGTTTTGACTCTGCTAGGAAAATCTCAGGATGGAAATTTCCTGAGCTGACAGTAGGTCATGCTGAATTAGAGACATCACTCATGTGGGGGGAGGGGGTAGCAGTTAAAGAATGTAACTGAATTTATTTCTCGTTAGTTATATATTCATAAAAGCATTGAAGAGTAACTTTCTAATTTCCCAGTTTTAAAAACAATGGATCAGTTTTTCTATTCCGCTTCTCCTAATACGATGGTAGCAAAGAGGTACTCAAAGGAAGCTTCAACTCACATCATGTTTCAGAACTTTTTTTCCTAAGAATGTTGTCCTTTTCTTTTCTTTTCTTCCCCAAGTCCCAATTATCTTTTCCATGACATATGATTGTGATATCAAAAGCAGATATATTGTACTCTACAAATGGACCTCTAACATTTAAACCTAATTAAGAGGCACACAGAATTTCACTGGAAATTCTGACTCAGGCAGGCTGAAATATATACCCCATCTGTGCTTACCCTTTATCTACCAGTGTGTTCTTAGTTAAGAAAATTAGACTATTCCTTTGCCACTAGATATTTTTGTTCACTACTCACATTAGTGGGCACCTTAAAAACTGAAATTTTAATACGGGGATAACAATTAATTTAATCCAGTGCTTGAGAGGAGGCCAGGAATTGAAAGCAAAAGGAACTTTGATTCTTTTTGGTAACTTTCATTCCTCTCTTAGCTTTTAACAAGGGAAGTTCTCTCTTGTGCTCCTTTCCTGACATCATCTTTAACTTTGTTTGCTCTTATCCTTTCTTTTGAAAATTTCCCCCAATTCAATGTAACTGTATTAATCAGCTATAGCTACTATGATACTACATAACAAACCACTCAAAAGTTCAGTGCACTGAAACCACAAGTGTTTATTTCCTCTTCTACAGGTCTGTGGTTTGTTTGGGATGGTTCTGCTGCAGGCTATGAGTTGACTGTGCTTCATCCCAGGCTTCAGGTTAACTACAAATGGGCTTTGTATGTCTCCACATACCCCTAGAACCATGAGCTATCCAAGTCATGTTCTCATCACAGTGGTTCACAGAAGACCAAGGAGGCAAGCAAAAAGCTAGGATGTCTCTTAAGATCTTGGCTCAGAATTCCATATTCGTTGGCCAAAAACTTCATGTGGCCAAACCCAACATCCTTGGAATAGAGAAATCTCCACTCATGGTCATGCACTACCAGACACATGGCAGGAGGGAGAATTGAGAAAAATGACTGAATCTATAGTGATCAATGGAAGGTAAAATATTCCATTGTTTCTGGACTCCACCTCAGGCTGCACATTAAATGTGATGTGACTTGCCACTGGTGTTATATTATACAATAGGTTCCATTAAAAATAAATGTTACATTTAAGACAATGTTGTATTTTAGAAAATGATTCATACACATTTTATCAACCTCATGTAATAATGCCAATTACAAATGAACACATAGGATTTCATAGCCATTCATACAGATAGGCAAGCATTCTCAGAAACATTTGTCTTTCTCTTGTATTCATCAAACATAATTATACTTCCCAAACCCCAGTACATCCTTGGATATTGCAGTGATTTTCCTTTATTCTCTCTAACTCTTATTCCATGGTTTAGGCATGGAATAAGGAAAGTTATACAAAAAGTTACCTAAAAAAATAAGAAATTAGAAAGGGAAAATGTAACAAAAAGCAAGTGCTAAGTAAATGGGATGAAACAGCTCTGACAATACTCATTGTGAGTCTATGCAGATCAAATAGACTAGAATCTGAGGTCTCTATTCAGTCCCAAGTGAGCCTTAAAAGACATTACAAGGAAATGAATGGGTTCATCACAATTAATTCCTACTATCATCTTAAACCTGGAATTTAAGATATGTCACCAAAACTGGTAATGATAAAGTCTCACTAACTAGTCAGGAGCCAACTCTAGTGACTGAAACAGTAATCTGATACGTATTCGGTGCCTGGAAAATAAGCAAGCACTCATAAATGTTTATCATTATTATTCCTTTTATTATTGTATATGAGTTACTGTGCTACATGCTACAGATAAAGTGGTGGGCAAAACACATATGGGTGCACTCTGCAAATTGTCAGTGGCTAAACTCAACATTTGGTCTTAAGACTATCAGGTAGACCTATACACAATGAATCTTGTTTAAGAGTAGTTTTTGTGAAAATTACTTAATGTTTTTAGTTCCCTGCATATTCAATTTGAATTAACAACAGACTATGGCTACAATGGAAAATTGTTTTACTGATATTTACTGATAGGTTAATTAATAGAGATATATTTCCCAAATAGGTTAATTAATAGAGATATATTTTCCTAAAAAGGGAAGGCAATCACCCCACTTTGCTCTTGACAAGTCAGTAAACATATGGAGAACGATATTAAGTTTATGTTACCAAGTATTAACATTTTCAGAAAATTAATGAACAATTGAACCATTCACAGAAGAGGGCACCCAAAAGGGTAATTTATCTGGAAATATTTGTATAAGGAAAAGATGAAGGGACAAGTGACTTTAATCTTAAAGAAGAGAAATAATTTTTAGATAACTTTCTTAATAAGTGTTTAAAAGGTTACTGTGGTCAATATATTATTTTGTTACCATAGAGGCTAAAACTTGCAGTGAAGACAGAACTGATTGTGTTTAGTATAGCTGTAACTATGATTGTCATATTTAAACAAGAAAATAGATACCTATATAACTTGATATATTTTTTTCCTGGAAATATTCAGGAAATGCTCAATAGTATGAAGAGTTATTTAAAATTTTATTGTTTCAGGCTACAATTCTATGCTACTAGTTTTCCAAAGGAACATGCATATATCCTGACCCACTCATTTATTCATTTCTTTAGTTTTTAATTCAACAAATATTCTTCGAAAATTTACTAAATTTTGTGCAATGATCTTAGCATCAGGAATATAGCAGTAAAGAAGAAAAACAAAATCATTGTCCTCATGAGCCCTACGTTCAAGTAAGTGAAAAATTTGTAAATAAATAATCTCATATTATTATAAATTCTATTAAGAACATGTATTTAAAATTGTTTCAAGAATGTCAAAAACGCATGTTTTGTGTGTGCCCACTCCCCATACCAACTCTATCACTTTCAGTCTCTTTTCATTTTCATGCTGAGATCTAAATGTTTAAGTCACGATATGGTGTGGCAGAGGAAGGACTGAAATATGCACTAGATAGATCTGGCTTCATCCTTGGCACGGCTATTTACTAGCTATGTGAGCTTAAGCAATTTACTAGCAACATATCTTTGACCCTCACTTTCCTTATTTATAAAATGCAGGGAAATGCTGATAGCATTTGTACAAGGATAAAATGAGATGACATGTGAGATAATTACCTTTTTGATAGTTTTTATTGGTAGCTCCCACCATCACCACTCTTCTCCACAAATTTACATATTCTCTTCCCCTGCCTTACTTGAGGCTGAACTTCAGGGACTGCATCTCCTGGTTTCCCTTGTTGATTGGTTCCCAGTTCAGTTCAGCGATTGGAAGCACTGGCAGGAGATTGGCGAATACAAAAAAGAGAGGTAAGAGTATTTCTTCCCTTATGTTTCTATGAGTTGGCAGGTATATTTAGCACTAGCCGCATCCCTCCAAGACCAATGCTTCAACCAGATGGCCCATATTTTTAATAATCCTAGCTCCCTCTGTGCTTGAGTAACTTCATTTCCTCCCTGACCTTTCTGTCCTTGGAGTAATGTTTTCTTACTGATGTGAGTCCATGGATGCCTCACTATCCCTTCACCCCCCACACACATCCATAAGTAGTCCTTCATTAAAGTCTCTGCATTTGAACCATCTGGGAAGAATCGTTTCCTGTAGGGATTCTGAATAATACAGTATTTACTACCAGGAATAGCCACATAAAGTAGCTCCTTAATAGGTTATTCAGAAGCTGGTTTGTTAAGTGTTGGATGCAGGCATTATCTTCCTGAAGGAAAATAGGAGATAGGTAATGGCTTGCTGTGGTATCATAATTACTCGGATTATTGCCAGCGCTGGCATAGGATGGAGGATCAGGTATCCAATTCCTGTTGCATTTCATTTATATGTCAATACTGGTAATTATAAAAAGTATGGGCTGGCTACCTACTTATGACTATGCAGGGAGCTCAAACAAACAAACAAACAAAAAACAAGAAAAGTGCACAGCAACTTAAATTTCAAACACAAAGCACTAGTGGAGAACTAGACAGCTCCTATAGTGAATCTTAAAAGAATCCCTTATATCTCGTAACTGCAGGACAGACATGCCTGAAGACTGGGCCCCAATGTATAATTGTGTAAGTAGCAGAATTGCTGCATTTTATAAATATACATCATTACCAAAGCACTTATGATAAGTTTAGGGCATTGGCTGAGAAGTTGCACTGCGAGACTGGGGATAAGGATATTTGGATAGGATAGACCCATTTGAATGTGTACACTTTGATTTTCCAAATCAACTCAAGATTGTTTTGCAAAAAGAAGGAACCTTTCTTTCCTGGTATTAGAAAAATAAACTTCCTATGTAGAAAGACCTTTCAATGACCTAATCTGCGCTTTTGACTCACAAAGGGATGCCAGTTCTTCTCAAAAGCCACCCCCCCACACACACTATCTCTCATTGCCTCTGTACCCATAACTAGAGTTATATCTCAGCAGCCCTCAGGTATAGAATTGATAACCCTATTTCATAAAGAGACAGTATGTATCATAAAACTTAAAAGATCTTTTAAAACTGAATAATCATGAACCTTATAAACTGTGTAGGGATGGTTTCTAAGAGTGTTATACTGAAGAAGACAAAATACAATGGTGAATTGAACCAATTCATCAATAGATAATATATGCACTTACCCAGTATTTTGAATTAGTGTGCCAGCCAAGGCAACTGTAAGCACCTCTAGTAGTTGTCTTTGTTGGCTACTGAAGCCTGGATTTAATGAAAAACAACATTTCATGATATTAATCTGCCAGAACTTTCTTGATCTAATTGGAAGAAAAAAAAAAAAAACACAAGACTTTAAAGAATTAAGGTCTTGAGGCTGATTTATTATATGCAATGTATACACCTTCCTTGTCTGTCCATCACGATATCCAGAGAACACTGTACCTTTTTCTGTGAAGGCATTAAAAAAATAATACTCTTTCCATCAAAGCAAATAAGAAAATTCACAAAGAAGAGAATAGCATCTTCAGAAAGTTTTGAAGTGGCTCTTTGACAAACTGAAAATAAAGGTGGGGGATGCTGCCATTGTATTAGGATCTCTCATTTCTTGTTTATGAGAGAAGAAATCTCTCATTTAAATGAGAATAATGGAATCCTGGGGTAGGAAAGGCCATGTGGTAGTGCTTAACCTTCAGAGAAAAGGTGGTTGCAATTACCATAATCAGTCACAGAGATGGGGTGGCAATCAGTGTTTTGACCTGCAGGAATCTGTGGCGGTGGCTAATGACAATGTTCCCTGTAATAAAGTGGATGGGTGGTTGATGAGGTATTACTTGATCTATATAATTGCAAAAAGTGTATGTCTTCTAAACAGCAATCTGGCTTGAGTTGCCAAAGAGACGGGGGTGGATTCATGACCTCTTATAGCCTCTCACTCAGTTTCTAGACCTAGGAAGTTTTTGAGGACCCTGCAAATCAACCCCAGGGAAAATGGTTAGATGGTCTTTGGAGAATGACTGTGAATTATCAACAATTTTATCTGATTTTAGCTGTTATTCTAAAAGTGATATCTAGACTGGTGAAAATTAACATAGCTCCTGCTTAATAGGATAGCAACTATTCAACTGGCAAACATTTTTCTTTTCTCATCCCTAGGGACACTATACGAAGTCTCCAGCACATACAGGGCATATACATAGAATTTTGGAGCAAAGCAACAATTCGTCCATTTGAGAAGCAGCTGTCAGGAGCATCACTTCTGTGTCCGGAATTGGTGGGTTCTTGGTCTCACTGACTTCAAGAATGAAACCACGGACCCTCGCAGTGAGTGTTACAGTTCTTAAAGATGGTGTGTCTGGAGTTTGTTCCTTCTGATGTTTGGACATGTCCGGAGTTTCTTCCTTCTGGTGGGTTCATGGTCTCTCTGGCTTTGGAGTGAAGCTGCAGACCTTCGTGGTGAGTGTTACAGCTCATAAAGGTGGCACAGCCCCAAAGAGTGAGCAGCAACAAGACTTACTGTGAAGGGCAAAAGAACAAAGCTTCCACAATGTGGAAAGGGATGCAGGCTGGGGCAGTCTGCTTTTATTCCCTTAACTGACCCCAGAGCTAGACCCACATCCTGCTGATTGGCCCATTTTACAGAGAGCTGATTGGTCCGTTTTGACAGGGTGCTGATTGGTGCATTTACAAACCTTGAGCTAGACACAGAGTGCTGATTGGTGCATTTACAATCCTTTAGCTAGACACAAAAGTTCTCCAAGTCTCCACTAGATTATCTAGACACAGAGCACTGATTGGTGCATTTACAAACCTTGAGCTACACACAGGGTGCTGATGGGTGCGTTTACAATCCTCCAGCTAGACATAAAAGTTCTCCAAGTCCCCACCAGATCAGTTAGATACAAAGTGCTAATTGGTGCATCCACAAACCCCGAGCTAGACACAGAGTTCTGATTGATGCATTATAATCCTCCAGCTAGACATAAAAATTCTCCAAGTCCCCACCCTACTCAGAAGCCCAGCTGGCTTCACCTAGTACATGCTAACCTGGGACTGTAGGCGGAGCTGCCCATCAGTCTCGCTGTGCACCCGCACTCCTCAGTCCTTTGGCGGTGGATGGGACTGGGCACGGGGGAGCAGGAGGTGGTGCCTGTCAGGGAGGCTTGGGCTGCGTGGGAGCCCATGGCAGGGCAGGGCTCTGGCATGGTGGGCTGCAGGTCCCGAGCCCTGCCCTGCAGGGAGGTGGCTGAGGCCCGGTTAGAATTTGAGCAGGGCAAAAGTGGGCGGCACTGCTGGTGGACCTGGCGCACCCTCCGCAGCTGCTGGCCCAGGTGCTAAGCCCCTCACTGCCCAGGGCCAGCAGCGCCAGCTGGCTGCTCTGAGTGTGGGCCCACTGAGCCCATGCCCACCGAACTGGTGCTGGTCTGCCAGCGCCTTGCACAGCATCTGTTCCCGCCCACGCCTCTTCCTCCTCACCTCCCGGCAAGCAGAGGGAGCCAACTCTGGCCTTGGCCAGCCCAGAGAGGGGCTCCCACAGTGCGGGGGGGGGGGGGCTGAAGGGCTCATCAAGTGCAGCCAGAGTGGGCGCTGAGGCGGAGGAGGCGCGGAGAGCAAGCGAGGGCTGCCAGCACGTTGTCACCTCTCACTTCCACTGTAAAAAGTGCTAAAATCTAGTGTTTGGGGTTTTGAATGCATGAACATCTAGCTAGAAACCACATCTCAACCTCCCTAGTATCCCCTTCCCACAGGTTGCATAGATACGCGGGAACCCAGCTTCTACCATACGGAAGAGGATCATATCCTAGGAGTAGCAAATGCTATAAATATAAGTTTCTGAATAATCACCTGCAACAGAGCTGCCCCAGCAGCCCACACTGGCCAGACATTTCATGAGAGATAGAGAGAGAGAGAGAGAGAGAGAGAGAGAGAGAGAGAGAGAGAGAGAGAGACAGAGAGAAACTTACCTACTATTTAGGCCACTGTATTCTGAGGTCTTTCTATTTCACCAGCTGAGCTTTTACATTACCTAATATTCTGTGAATGCTGCTGTTGCCCTCATTCCCTTCTTCCTCCTGCTATTACCAGAATGAAGTCTTCACTTTCCTTTCAACTTAACTAATAAACAATCATAAACCTAAAGAATACCAGATGTCATTTTTACCTATTAATTTGGGAAATAATATTTAATAACATTCAGTATGAGAGATGATGTATAAAATAGAACTCTCACAGTTAGTAGAATGACAAATTGATACAAACCCTATGGAGGATAATTTGGCATAATCAATCAAAATTTTGAAGGTAGGTAGTCTTTGATCCAGCAATGCCATCTAGGAAGCTGTTGTACATGTACACGAAGTTGTGTTTATAAGAACATTGATTGCAGCATTGATTGATGCAGCAAAAATGCTGGTAATAGCTTAAAGTTATCACTGGGACAAATATTAAACTGAACTAGTGTCTCTATTATGAAATCCCATACCACTATTAAGTGAATGATACAGGTCTACACATCTTGATATAGAATAAACAGGCCAGGTACGGTGGCAGACGCCTGTAATCCCAGCACTTTGGGAGGCCAAGATGGGCAGATCACGAGGTCAGGAGATTGAGACTATCCTGGCTAACATGGTGAAACCCCATCTCTACTAAAAATACCAAAAACAAAACAAAACAAAAAAAAAAAACAAAAAAAAATTAGCTGGGCGCGGTGGCAGGCACCTGTAGTCCCAGCTACTCAGGAGGCTGAGGCAGGAGAATGGCCTGAACCCAGGAGGTGGAGCTTGCAGTGAGCCAAGATTGCGCCACTGCACCCCAGTCTGGGTGACAGAGAGAGACTCCGTCTCAAAAAAAAATAAAAATTAAAAAAAAAGAAGAAACATAGAAAACTCTCCACAGTGCTGCATGAAAAAAGCAAGGTACAAATTATTTGCAAATAAAAGTATATAAATATATATACTACACAGATAAGCATACACACACACACACACACACACACACACAGAGAGAGAGAGAGAGAGAGAGAGAGAAAAAGAGAGAGAGAGAGAGAGACATTAAATGATAGACAACACACAAATCCTAGAAGGAACATCAACCCCCTTAATGCACTCTGGGGAAATTTCATTTTTAGCTGTTTATATGTAAAACTGTCTTGAATTTTATATAGTAACAATAATTAAAAACAACAAAAATAAACTATTAGGCTTAAAGAACTTAAAGGGGTTGGTGAAATTCCAGGTTCTGCTTTGGGGAAATTTATTCTAAATCTAGTAATTACTTTCCCTTTTTAAAGAGGAAACTTATGCCCCCGGAAATCTTTTACACCTCTTAGGATAAACATTATCATTGTTGGCTAACTTGCAAACGAATTTCAGAAGTAAATAATTTCTTTTTTCTCAAAGTAAGGTGTTGATTCATCTTAAAAAATCCAAGATTTAAAAATCTGAGAGGAAATTTTGTAAAACAATCATTTATAATTGATGTGGTAAATCATTCTGGATAAACGTCTGGTTTATTTTTAGTTCAATTAATATCAGGGATAGAAAGAAAAACCATCCACAAGCTTACTGATGTTCACAATAAGTATTCTAAAAGTTGCTTAGTAACAGTGGCAATTTACAAGCTCACTAACAACCCCAAGTTTATCCTATTCCCTGTATAAACTTTGTCAAGTAAACCTAATTTTATTCCTAAAGGCACTATTTCTATCCAAAGAATTACATTACATTTCTACATTTGCTTCTCTTTGATTATTTCTTTAGTCTTACTGCTTGAGGAAAGTAAGAATGTCACGGATAACTTCTTCTCTTCTTCCTGTTTTATGTAAAAAGTTACAACTAAACCTGGAGTACTTCACCTCAACAGACTTATCAAGAGAATGGTTATGAATGGGTATGTGTCAGGTATTTTCCCTCTTCCTACCGTTCACAAGATGAATCCTTATCTAGTGTTACATTTAAGAGCAATGCTTACACATCTTATGAATCAAGGTTGCTCTTGCTTCACAGGGTGATTAAGACTTTTCTTTTTGCACACTTCTACTGTTCTCAGCTTGGATGTGGGGCATTTTCCAGGGAGTGACCTTTGCTTTGAAGTTGCCTCTCCAATCCTGTTTCCCTTTTCTTCTGGGAGGATAGAGAGGGCCTGCTTTTCCAGTTTGATTTATTCCGAGAAGAAAAATATTTCCTTTGAATTTATTAGAGCTTTTTGGTTTTTGTCACTTAGTATTGGCATGAACTTTTTTGTTTGGGCTTTGGTTTTGGTTTTCTTGCACAGAAGCAATTGCATTAAGATAGTGGTTTTCCAATTGTGGTCCCTGACCAGCAGCATCTGTATAACTTGGGAACTTATGAAAGGACAGATTCTCAGCTTCATCTCAGATTTACTGAATCTAAAACTCCACCCAGCAGCCAGACTGGACTGATCAGTCTTCATTTAAACAAGCTTTCCAGCTTATTCTGCTGCATGTCTAAGTTTGAAACCAGCACCATCACTCCCCCTACCACCACATGAAATAATATGAAAGGGGCTTAACATTTTAACATATTGCAAGTATACCTGAGCGATTTACACTTGGAAAATGGGACATTATGTTGGGCTAGATTCTGGACACAGTATGGGGTTATCAGAAAAGGTGTTCTCAGTTTGAGTGCTATTGGCCACAGGCATGGAGGGGTGGACATGGGGACTGAAGTGTCCATTTCTTTACTCTTTTGTTTAAGTACTCCTTTACCAGGAAGTACTTGAACCTTGGTATTTCAAGTATGTTCTGAGGACCAGAATCATCAGCTTTTCTAAAAATAGAAATTAGTCCGAGAATGTGCATTTCAAGTAGTTCACCTGATGATTCATATTTACATAAAAATGAGAAGAGTCATTGACCCAGTGAGTACCTGGTGGCCTTTAGTTCAATGTCAAGGTGCCTCTTCTTGCACTTGGTTTTGATTCATGCTCTTCTGATACTTGAACTTCTTTACTGGATTTCTGGCATGTTGCACTTATTTTCATCTGTTATCTAAGTTAAATAAATGTGGAATTGTTGGGTCAAAGACTGTCTTTTAAACATTGATAGACACTACATAATTGTTCTCCACAGAATGGACCCCTTTATCTTTTCATCAACAATTTGTAAGGGTTCCAGTTTTTTCCAACCATCTGCCATACTGCATAATTTTTAAATATTTAATTTTTTCCAAAACTAAAGGTGAAAAGTCTTATTTTTGTTCTGATTTTTATTACATGTTGGAAATGTTGCTTCTTTTCTGCTGTTTCTGTTTAACTTTATGCCATCACTGATTATCTATTATGTGCCATCAACTTGCAAATTATTTTAAATATATAATAGGTAACACAATAATCCTGCAAGGTATGCTTTCTAGTTTACAATTTAGATCTAAGGATATTCAAGTTCAGAGCAATTAAATCATTTGTCCACTAAGATACACATAGGTTACACACAAATTAAAATTTTATGCAAAAATTAAAAATCAATTCAAACATGCATGTATTTTCTATGAAATTGTGCTGTCTCCCTGTTCAGAAAAGTCTCCCTGTTCATAAGAAAAGTGAGGAATACCATACTTGGATTCAAGAAACTATAAGCAAGAATGTAGAGCTGAAACTAACTCTTATGGGTAAAAAATGTCAAAAAAAAAAATTATGAGCTAAATGCTAGTGTGTCATATAATAAATAAAAAGAAAATGTTACATTCAGATTATGTTTTCCCATTATCATAACTGGTTGAATGTGAAATAAAAGGAATCAATGAGTTCATGGTTTCACTTGTGCAATATTAAAATATTTTTATATAACTAACTTTAAAACTTATTTTCTTCAATAAAGTAACTTGGCTGCTTTGGTGAAATAATACTATCATTAATGATTATGATATTTATTAATTTACTACTATGTGACAGCCACAATTGATGGTCCTTTAGGTATATTAACTAATTTAATCCTCTTATCAGCCCTATGAGGCAGATATTATTGTTAGAATAGGTAGATAGGCAGATATGAGGGAGGCAGGATAGGGCCCCAAAAACTATCAGGAAATTTTCAGGCAGCTGGTAACAGACAGGGATTAAATCCAGAATATAATCCCTTAGCGTAACCCTCCCAGCTTTTTGTTTTTTTAAAACGGAGCCTTCTCTGTCACCCAGGCTGGAGTGCAGTGGCACGATCTCAGCTCACTGCAACCTCCCCCTCCCAGGTTCAAGTGATTTTCCTATGAGACCGAGGCAGGAGAATTCTTTAAGCCCAGGAGTTTGAGGCAGCAGTGAACTAAGATCACTCCAGCCTGGGAAACAGAGTGAGATGCCATCTCTAAAAAACCGAATTCCTTAAAAGGATTGAAATAATAAAATAATTTAAAAAACAGATGTGCCTACATACACACTTAAAAATTTGGAAAGGCCAGGGCAATTAAGCAAGAGAAAGAAATAAAAGGCATACAGGCTGGGTGCAGTGGCTCACACTTTTAATCCCAGCGCTTTGGGAGGCCGAAACACTTGAGGTCAGGACCATCCTGGCCAACATGGCGAAACCCTGTCTCTAACAAAAAAATACAAAAATTAGGCAGGTGTGGTGGCGGGTGCCTATAGTCTCAGCTGGTAGGGAGGCAGAGGTGAGAGAATCACTTGAATCCAGGAGGTGGAGGTTGCAGTGAGCTGAGATCCCACTGCTGCAGTCCAGCCTGGATGACAGAGCAAGACCCTTTCTCACAAAAAAAAAAAAAAAAAAAAAAAGAAAGGAAGAAAGAAAAGAAAGAAAGGGCAGCCAAATTGGAAACGAAGAAAAAAATTAGCTGTATTCACAGATGACATGATCTTATGTTTAGAAAAACCTAAATACTCCACTAAAAAAATTATTAAAACTAATAAATAAATTCAGTAAAGTTGCAGGATACAAAATCAACATAAAAAAATAAGTAAATTTTTATACATCAACAGTGAACAATCTGAAAAAGAAATCAAGAAGAAAATTCCATTTATAATAACTACAAAAAATTAAAATATCTAGGAATCAATCTAACAAAAGAAGTAAAACATCTAAAAAGGAAAACTACAAAACTCTGATGAAAGAAATAGAAGATGACACACACGAAAAATGGAAAGATATTCCATGCTCATGGATTGGAAGAGTTAATATTGTTAAAATGGCAATACTACCCAAAGCAATTTACAGATTCAATACAACCTTTATCAAAATACTAATGATATTCTTCACAGAAACAGAAAATAATCCTAAAATTTATATGAAACCACAAAAACCCTAAATAGCTAAAGCAATCCTCAGCGAAAAGAACAAAGCTGGAGGCATCACACCACCTTACTTCAAAATGTATTACAAAGCTATAGTCACCAAAACAGGGTGGTACTGGCATAGAAACAGACACATGGACCAATGGAATGAAATATAGAATGCAGATTCATGCATATACAACCAAATCATCATTGATAAAGGCTCCAAAACCTTCCAATGAGAAAAGGACAGTTTTTTCAATAAAGGATGCTAGGAAAACTGGGTAACTATATGCAGAAGCATACAACTAGACTCCCACCTTTCACCATACACAAACATCAAATCAAAATGTATTAAAGACTTGAATCTAAGACCTGAAACTATAAAATTACGAGAAGAAAACATTGGGAAATACTCCAGTACATTGGTCTGGGCAAAGATTTCTTGTGTAAAATTTCAAAATCATAGGCAACTAAAGCAAAAATAGAAAAATAGGATTATGTCCAAATAAAAAGCTCCTTCATAGCAAAGGAAACAATAAAGTTAATAGACAACCCACAGAATGGGAGAAAATATTCGCAAACTATCCATCTGACAAGGGATTAGTAATTAGAATATAAGAGGAACTCAAACAACTCAATAATAAAAGAAATAATACAATTTAAAAATGGGCAAAAGATATGAACAGACATTTCTCAAAGGAAGACATATAAATGGTAAACAAATATATACAAAAAAAATTCAGCATCACTAATAATCAGAGAAATGCAAATCAAAATCACAATGTGGTATAATCTCACCCTAGTTAAAATGGCTTGTATCAAAATGACAAACAATAACTGATGCTAGTGAAGATGCAGAGAAAGGTGGACCTCCATACACTGTTAGTGGGAATGAAAGTTAGTACAGCCACTATGAAGAAGAGTATGTAGGTTCCTCAAAAAGCTAAAAATAGAACATGCATTTGGTCCAGCAATTTCACTACTGGATGTATATCCAAAAGAAAGGAAGTCAATATGTCAAAAAATATCTGCACTCTCATGTCTATTGTAGCACTATTCACAACAGCCAAAATGTAAATCAACCTGAGTATCTACCAATGAATAGATGGATAAAAAAAGTGTGGCATATATACACAATGGAATATAATTTAGCCATAAAAAAGAATGAAATCCTGTCATTTGCAGCAAAATGGATGAAACAGGAGGTCATTTTCTTACATAAATAATCCAAGGACAGACAGACAAGCATTGCATGTTCTCACCCATATATGGGAGCTAAAAAAAAAGTGGATCTCATGAAAATTGGTGGGTGGAGGTATATAGGAGAGAAAAAGAATATAAATGTATGTATTTCCACTGAACTGTACACTTAAAAATAGTAAAGATGGCAAAGTTTATATGTATATTTTACTTCAATAAAAAAATTTTTAAATACATCTTGAAATAAACCCACCATACATAATTTTTTCACATATTTACAAAGTGGAGCAATATTTTTAACATAAATACCTAATAAAATTTCTTAATATATATGTTGCTGATTTGCCTTTCTAAACCATAAATTGCTTGAGAAAAAGGACCTGCACAATCTGTCATTGAAAAAATACCTCTTGAGAGCGTAAGTTAGTTAATATATGTCAGGAAATTGATATAGGCAAATACTGAAATATTTTAAAAGGTTTCTCTGGCTGAAGAGTTTTGTTTTTATTTCAACTGCAAACTATTGGCAAATGCAGTTATTTTTACCTAAGATTGGGTATATGATTATTCAGTGATAGACATATGAAAATGTTTTTAATGATGCAAGCAACATTTAACAGTGTCTTAAAAATGACTGCGGATTTGGGCTTTGATGGCTCCTTGTTTTATTATTTTTCTAAGCTAGATTTCTTACCATTAAACATGTGCATTGAACCCAAGTGTCATGAATGAGCATGCCATCTTAGGAAACAAATACATTTCATAAGCTGAACATTTTAAATGTTTTCTTAATTTCATCATATAGTGCTTTGAGATCAAGTATAAGAAGCAAGTCATAAAAGTAGTGCCAAACGTAATTCTTTGGTGGTGAGCCATCTTCTCATTGATTTCATCAATCATTCTTCTTTGTTGTGTTTTGAGGTTAGTTTCTTATCCTTGCAAATTCAAACCCACTTATTGCCCTGATAATAAATTGTATTAATGATGACACCACCTCCAATTTGCCATGTAACTTTGGGCAAAAGACTCAATCTCTCCATGTCATTGTTTGCCACCCATATAAGTGCAATTTTAATATTTTAATTAAATCTGAAACTGTTGATCTAGTCACAGTGTTTTAGTCAATGAAACAACATAGAAAGAGGCCAGCAGATAATTTTCTTTAAATTATAGTCATTTATCTTGCAAAAAATGTACTGTCACATACCAAAAGGAAATATTTACAACTGGCTCAACTATTTTCATTATCAACCCAAAGGTATAAAAAGTACTTACCCACAGGGAATTTAAAGTGCTAAGATTTTGATCACAAACTCTGCTCTCTGGTGTTAAGAAAGTAAATAGGAAGCAGTGACATCAGCAAGATGGCCAACTGGATTTACCTGGTGCTTGTCCCGCCAAAAAAAGGCACTAAAACAATAAATAAACAACTATATTCCAAGTGGACTGACTGAAGAAGTAAGCTGTCTTTGTGTGTGTGTGGAACATTACACTTAAACTGTCAAAACCGAATTTTTAAGTTATCAAGAGAAAAACTTCAATTTAGAAATTGAAATTGAAAATAAAGAAATTCTGATAGACCAAATAGATCTAGCAATCATTTATAGAATACTCTACTTAACAGTTACAGAATCACATTCTTCTCAACTGCACTTGAGACATTCTCCAGAATAGATCATGTTAGGATTCAAGTCTTAACAAATCTAAGAAGAGAGACAGCATATAAAGTATATATTCTAACAATATTGGTATAAAATTAGAAATCAAAAACAAACAAAAAATTTACAAATACATGGAAATTAAACAACATGCTCCCAAATAACCATTGGGTCAATGAAGAAATTAAAAGGTAAATTTCTTGAGTCAAATGAGAATAAAAACATCATATCAAAACCTATGGGACACAACAAACAACAGTTGTGAAAGGGAAGTGAATAGCAGTATCCTCCCACATAACAAAAGAAGAAAGATTTCTAATAAACAATCTGACAAGGAAAGTGAAAAACAAGAAGAAAATAAACCCGAGATTGATATAGGGAATAAAATAAAATAATAAGGCCCAGAGAAGAAATAAATAAAATAGACGGTGCAAAAATAATTCAAAAGATCAATGAGTGAAAAGTTGCTTTCTTGGAAAGAAAAACAAATCTAACACACCATTATCTATAAAAAATTTAAAAAATGAAAAAAGACTCAAATAAAATCAGAAATGAAAAAAGAGACATACAACTGACACAACAGAAATACAAAAAATAGGACTATTATAGACAACTATATATCAACAGATTTGATAAGCTAGAAAGAATTAAATTATAAAAAAATAGAAAATCTGAACAAATTATGAGTGAGGAAGCTGAATTAGTAATAATAATCTTCCATCAGAGAAAAGACTAGGACCTGATGGCTTTACAGATGAATTTTAAGAACTATTGCCAGTTTTTCTCAATCTGTTCCAGAAAATTAAAGAGGTAGGAACACTTCCAAACTCACTTTATAAAGACAGCATTACTCAAACACAAAAACCAGATCAGGATACACACAAAAAACAAAATTGCATACCAGTACCCCTGATGAACGTAGATGCAAAAATTCACAACAAAATACTAGCAAACCAAATTCAACAGCACATTAATAAGATTATTCACACTTCTCAAAAGAAGACATTTATGCAGCCAACAGGCACATGAAAAAATACTCATCATCACTGGCCATCAGAGAAATGCAAATCGAAACCACGATGAGATACCATCTCACACCAGTTAGTATGGTGATCATTAAAAAGTCAGGAAACAACAGGTGCTGGAGAGGATGTGGAGAAATATGAACACCTTTACATTGTTGATGGGACTGTAAATTAGTACAATCACTGTGGAAGAGAGTGTGGCGATTCCTCAAGGATCTAGCACTAGAAATATCATTTGACCCAGCCATCCCATTACCGGGTATATACCCAAAGGAATATAAATCATGCTGCTATAAAGACGCATGCACATGTATGTTTTTTGAGGCACTATTCACAATAGCAAAGACTTGGAACCAACCCAAATGTCCATCAATGCTAGACTAGATTAAGAAAATGTGGCACATATACACCATGGAATACTATGCAGCCATAAAAAAGGATGAGTTCATGTCCTATGTAGGGACATGGATGAAGCTGGAAATCATCATTCTGAGCAAACTATTGCAAGGACAGAAAACCAAACTCCTCATGTTCTCACTCATAGGAATTGAACAATGAGAACACTTGGACACAGGATGGGGAACATTACACACCAGGGCCTGTTGTGGGGACGGGGGAGACGGGAGGGATAGCATCAGGAGATATACCTAATGTAAATGACGAGTTAATGGGTGCAGCACACCAACATGGCACATGTATACATATGTAACAGACCTGCATGTTATGCACACGTACCCTAGAACTTAAAGTATAACAATAAAAAGAAAGATTATTCATGATGATTAAGTGTGATTAATCCAAGGCATGCAAGAATGGTTCAACATAATGCAAATCAATAAATGTGACATAACTCATTAACAGAAAGAAAGCTTAAAACCATACTTTTATTTCCATAGATGGATAAAAAGCATTCAGTAAAATTCAAAAACTCTTCATGATAAAAACTCTCAACAAATTAAATATAGAAGGTATGTACCTCAACACTATAAAGGCTACATATGACAAATTCACAGGTAACATATGAGTAGGCAAAGACTAAAAAGTTATTCCTCTAAAATCAGAGAGAAAACAAGGGTGCTCCCTTGCACCACTTCTGTTCAACATAGTACTAGAAGTCCTAGCCAGAGCAATTAAGCAAGAGAAAAAATAAAAGGCATCCAAATAGAAAAGGAGAAAGTTAAGTTGTTGTTGTTTGCAGAAGACATGATCCTATATACAGAAAACCTTAAAGACTATACCAAATAACTATTAAAACTAATAAACAGATTCAATAAAGTTCCAGGATATATAACCAACATAGAAATTTACAAATATTTATATATGCTAATAATAAACTATCTGAAAAAGAAATTAAAATTCTATAATAGCTGCAAAAAAGATATCTAGGAATAAACTTAACCAGGAGATAAAAGATCTACACCCTGAAAACTACAAAACACTGATGAAAGAAATTGAAGAGGACACACACATAAATGGAAAGATACACTGTGTTTATCAATTGAAAAAATTAATATTGTTAAAATGTCTATGTTACCCAAAGTGATCTATAGATTGAATGTATCCCTATCAAAATACCTATGACATTCTTCACAGAAAGAAAAAACTTCTAAAATCCATATGGAAATCCAAAAGGCCTCCAATAGCCAAAGGAATCTTGAGCAAAAGGAACAAATCTGGAGGCATCTCACTATCTTATTTCAAAATATTTTACAAAGCTATAATAACCAAAACAGCATGGTAGTGGCATAAAAATAGACACATAGGCCAATGGAACAGAATAGAAAACCTAGAAATAAATTCATGCATCTACAGCCAACCGATTTTTTACAAAGGTACAAAAACACAAATTGGACAAATGATAGTTGTTTCAATAAATACTGCTAGGAAAATTGGATATATACATGCAGAAAAATAAGACTAGACCCTTCTTCTCACAATATACAAAAATTAACTCGAAATGGATTAAAGACTTAAATGTAAAACCCAAAATTATTAAACTATTACAAGATAACAAAGGGGAAACACTTCCCAACATTGAGCTGTGAAAGAATTTTTTAAATAAGGCCTGAAAGCAACAGGCAACAAAAGCAAAATAGACAAGTGGGACTACATCAAGCTAAAAAGAGTTTGCACAGCAACACAAACAATCAGCAGAGTAAGAAGACAACCTACAGTGTGGGAGAAAATATTTACAAGCTACGCATCTGACAAAGAATTAATATACAGAATATGCAAGGAACTCAAACATCTGAACATCAAGAAAACAATTAGATTGAAAATCGGCAAAAGACCCAAATAGACATTTCTCAAAACATGATATATAAATGGCTTAGAGGTATATGAAAAAATACTCAACATCACTAATCATCAAGGAAATGCAAACCAATCTCACAATGATTTGTGCCCAGAAGCTTTCTTAAAGGTTCTTCAAAAAATGTTCACTTCTTCTAGCTTCAATTGCTCCAGAGGATTTCTCTAACATCTATCCCATTTTGGCAGAAGCAAAATTAGACTTTTCATTTTGTACACAATGCTCGCTCTCCTCTATTTTCATAGACTTAAAAGTTTCAGAGTTTATCTTTCCTAAGACTGTTGAGTCTAGGACATGAATTTTGATTTCCTTTGTCCCATGCCTGCAGTTAAGGGCCAACCTTACAGTCTTTGGTATGTGGCTTCAATGATACTGAGACGGGCACCCACACACGTGCGCGCGCACACACACACACACTCTCACACTCGCACTTCTCATTTGAACTCAGAAAACTCTACAATAACCACAATGACAAATGGCGGTAATGTTCTCTAATTTCCTCTCACCTCACCATCCCTTATTTCACTACTGGGGAAACCATGCAGTAAGTGGGTCCAAAGTGTTGATTCTATTTAAACCAAGTACATTTCTTTCTATGATCACAAGGTGAGAGACCAGAAGGTGAAAATCAAAAAGATACTTGAAAGAGGATACTGATTCAAGCCAGAAGAGGTTGTCATTGCCTAAAACGGATCATCAAGCAAAAGGGCAGACTGCAAAAACTAAGAGCTATAAAGGCAGACTAGTTAAGGAGCCATCTTACCTTTCTCTCTCTCTATTCTTATCCCTTCCTATCCAAACTCTGAACCTCAGCCTGAGTTAGCTATTTAAAATACAAATCTAAATAACTGGTTCTTATATTTAAAACTTTTTAAAAATGCCTTACTCTTGGTTCTGGAATAAAGTCCAAAATCATTAGAAAGACGTAACAAAACTCTAGATGGTTTGACCCATTAATTGGTCTTACCACCTTCATTCTCTTGTCTTCAAGTCCTAAGGAAAACTTCAGATGACATCACAACATGCTAAAATATCTTCAGTGGTTCCCTATCACTTGTAGAATTTGAATTTCAACTTCTCAGCTCAAATTTATTCTGTTTTTTCCTTTTATATTCTTTACTTTGATGACTCACATTCCTCTGCCTCCTTGTTCTTTTTTTCTTCTATAGTCTCGCTCATCCCACCCTCTCCATGTCTAATTCCTTTCCAGTAGAACTTGAATCCCATCTCCTCCATGTCTCTTTTCTTAATTCCTCTTATCAAGAAATAATCTCTTTACCATCTGCATTATTATAATATTTTACCATGGCAAGTTACCCCTTGCTTCTTTGGGTTGTAGATAGGAATGTCCCTGTCTCATTTCATCTTCTTTCCTGAGCACTCCTTTAGATGCAAACCAGAAGCTGCATCTGGTTTATCACTTGTTTCAAAGCACCTAGCACAGTGTCAGGATTCTTAGCTGGCACTTGCTCAACAAATATTTATGCAATAAATGACTGTATACAACCATCAGAAATAAGTCACTTCAAGAATCTACAAACCCAAACTACTTCTGACTTCTTTTGTCTACTGTTGGCTAAGTGGAAAGTGCCAAACAGTCCTAGAATAAACGAATTACATTTTTAAAGATGAAGAAGCACAAAGCAAAGAAAACAAGAGGGAGATGATCACACCATGGCCTGATTGTTTTGCCCAGGAGGCTTCAAGGTCTTTAAACAGTTTAACCATGGGAGGCAAAGGATGGAATGTGTTCCTAATTAATGCTTTAAACTCATTATGCTTACAAGCCAGAAACTATAATAACCGCATAAGAATTTGAAAATTATTTCCACCAAGATCATGGCAGGTTTTTTGGGTTTTGGTTTGTTTTTGATAAATCTCAATCACTGAGCTTCAAAGAAGTCTGTGCCACTAGCTGAGCTGATATCAAAAACCAAATGGGGCAGGACTTGAAGATGGCAGTTTGATTTAGATATAGTTAGATGAACTATATCACCACACTAAAAATCTCTTCTTTTCCCTATCTTAATATTTCATAAAAATGTTACACAGTGCAGTCAGGAAATTTTCAGTGATTAGATTCTAAACACATTTATAGGGGACAGATTGCTTAAGTCAAAGTTAACTATGAAAGTTCATTAAATTTTTATGAGTTAGAATAAACAGGGTTTGAATATAATATAATTCTATTTCTCAAGGAGTTCAGCGAATTATTTTACCTTGGAGCAGGGGTAGATTATTGGTTTTTATTGGTTGGGCATCAGAGGAAGTAATTTGCTTATGACTAAAGCGCTTTGCTTTGTGAAAACCGTTTTCTTTTTTCCCCCTTAATTCATAAAGTTGAATTTATATGGTTAAATATTCATTAAATGAAATACGACTATGCTATATTTAATTCACTTGATCCTAATTCACATGTTGTTAGTAATTTCAGTACTCTTCCACATAATGATACTAAACAAATATTTGTTGAGTGGATATTGTATGAAGACACTAGTTTGAACTCTACAGGGAACATAAAGATAATCAGTGTATTATCCCTGAGCTAAGGTTTTTACAACTTTTAGGAGAGCTGTGGCAGCTGTGTTTCAAGGTGGTCCTCACTGAGTCTACCTGCTGATATTCCCAACTGTGTATAGTCCCTTTCTATACTGAATCAGGGCTGGCCAACAGAACATTGTAGAAATTATGATATGTGACATTCTAGGCTAATTCAAAAAGTCATCTCAGCTTCTGCATTGGTCTGTTAGATCACTCACTCTAGGGGAAGCCAGCTGCCTATCAAGAACCATGAATATCTGAGATTTTATCTTACTTGCAAACACACAAGTTACCTTGCCACAGTTTTGTGGATGGTAATAGAAGAAATGAGATCCCTGAGTCAAAGTCAAAGGACAGCTGATGACTCAAAACAATGAAAGTAACCAAAAGTTTAAGCATGTTCAGTTCCTTCAGCCCCAGTTTCCACAGACCAGTGCAAAGTGGAACAAGGGATGCTTATACATGCACTGGGTTGTGTTAAAGAAGATACACACCCAAATTTAGGAAACTCAATTTTTTACAATGGGCTGTAAACTTGTCTAACCTTTAGCTTAAGGACATAGTATCTTTATTAAGTGAAAAATCCATTCCCTTTGCTCTAGAGGGGGACTATCTTCATTAATCAAGGCAGTTTGCTATGCAAACATCTTCGAAAAGAGAATTCAGAACAAGGGAAATTTTAAGATCTCCTGCTCACAAGATGTGAGAGATGTATGGAGAGTCATCTCCTAACACTATAAAGCCGTGAGATGCTAAAGCACCCCTGGAGAAAGATCTATGTGGTAATGAACTGAGGACTGCTTCTAGCAACCAGCACCAGCCACCAGCCAGGTGACCACGTGACCTTGAAAGTGAATACTCCAGCCCCAGTAACCTTCAGATGACTGCTTTCTTAGCTGAAATCTAACTGCAATCTTTTGAAGGACCTCTAGCTGGAGACAGCCAAGAAGCTAATCTCAAACTCCTAATCCACAGAGAGTACAGGGATGATAATATTGTTGTTTTGTACCACTAAGTTATGAGGTGATTTGTTACACAATAATAGATAGCCCATACAAATTTTTGTTCTTAGAAGTGGGGTGCTATTGCAGCCAAAGTTTCAGAACGTATTAGTGGCTCTGGGGATGATGTAGTAGAAAGTCGCTTGGGAGGCCTATGGAGAGTGTTAGTTAATTAAAGCACTGGAAGCCTTGAAGCGATTTTTAGGAAAACTCTCAAAGTCTCATCAAGGTCTTTGAGGAGGCTGCTGGGAGGTCTTTAAAAGCGGTGAAGGAATGTTATTGGATCCTGGAAGAAAGGAATCTTTGTTACATAGTGGCAGAAACTTAGCAACACTGTTGCCTGCACTAACATGGAAAGTGGAAAATGTACCTAATGAATGGGATGATCGAGCTAGAGATTTTCAAGTTGAGTGTTGAATATCCCATCTGGCTTCTTTGTGCTACCTGCAGTAAAATGAGATAGATAGCCCTCTTGAGGACGCTTGAACACAATGTTTTATAGGCAACATACATCCAGTACATAATTTGCAATTCAAGCATATTGCATTTTTGGAAGGTAAATCACATTTTTTAATATAAAATTGAGTTATCTATTTAAACATTATGAATAAACACCATCTTTTAAGAAAAAGTAAGCTAGTAATAGAGAAAGGGAAAGTAAGAACCTTTGTTTCAGCTGGCTTTTATTAAGTGGCTTTGAAGGTAAACGTCAAAGAATAAAATGATTGGAAATAATATTTTCAGTATTAGCTTCCTGGAGGGTCAGATTACCCTCTCCTATAGAGCTAAAGGTCATCTACTATGAGCCAAAGTAAAATGAGGGAAGTCACCATGAAAATGGGTATTAAGGAGTCACTAGGATACAAGAGAAATATGAGGTATTAAAATAGAACCCTATTCTTAGAGAAACAGTGTTAAAACATATTTTCATGGGCAAGACTTTCCTACCTTAAATAATTATTCTGTCTTTGAAAAATTCTAAACAACAAGAAAACACTTGGTCCAAAGATTCAATAAGCTTTTAAGTTGCCAACTTTAATTTGGCAGTGATACTAAGCTGGTCTGTGAAAGCTGAACACATTGGACAGATTCAAATGATGAATTATTTAGAGGCCCATGCAAAATAGTTTCTGAACCCTTTCTTAATCACCTCCTACTATAGTCAACAATTATTAACTTTTCAAAATCTGTTAAACATGCTTTCCTTTAAATTTTGTAATTTCCTTTCTAACAAATAAAATCAAAACAGTCACAGGGTGACTCCAGTTCAGATATAGCAATTATATTTGGAATATTTTATTTAATGAACACTTCTAAAATTTTTTTCCAAAAAAAAAATTACAACCGACATTCTCTTCTTTCTTTTGCTTTTTTAAGAATATCTGTCTTTGGAAAAATAATGTCAGCTTCTAGCAGAAACTCATCAGAACGGTAAAACACTAGGGAAAAGGCTTTATTTCTTTCTTAGAAACTGAGTTTCTCACTCCACTCAAAAGAGAGCAGAATATTCTTTTCACTGTACATTTATCGAAAGTGAGCAGTCATGTGTTCCTGGACACATCAGAAGCACTGCCTTTATTTCCTAAGAAAATGTGGTTTGAAATTCAGTCTGGTATTCTCAACCCAAATACAGGTACTTCCCTCTTTGAATTCTAGATGCCAGAGACATTAATATGGAATGAAGACAAGCGTATCCCCAGACTCTGCCTGAAATGTGCTATAATAGAATGTGCACAGAGTTTGGAGGGTTAAGAAAACTGAATGTTGACCAAATTTTGCCCACAACTTGCTGTGCAGTCACTTGATACCTTTAAGCCTAAGCTTCCTCATCCATGAAGTAATTTCCAGGCATACCTTGGAGATACTGTGGGTTCATTCCAGAAGACTGCATAAAAGCAAATACAGCAATAAGTCAAGTTACAGAAATATTTTGTTTTCCCAGGGCATATAAAACTTATGTTGATACTATACTGTAGTCTATTAAGTATGCAATAGCATTATGTCTAAAGTAATATACCTACCTTAATTAAAAAATACTTTATTGCTAAAAATTCCTAACAATCATCTGAGCCTTCAGTGAATTGTAATCTTTTTGCTGGTGGAGGATCTTGCCTTGATGTTGATAACTGCAGACTGATCAGAGTAGTGGTTACTGAAGGCTGGTGTAGCGGTGGCAATTTCTTAAAACAAGACATGATGAATTTGCCACATTGATTGACTCTTCCTTTCTTGAAAGGTTTTTCTGTAGGATGCTGCTTGACAGAATTTTACCGATAGCAGAACTTTCAAAATTGGAGTCAATCCTTTCAAACCCTACCATTGCTTCATCAACTATTTTTAAACAATATTCCAAATCCTTGGTCATCATTTCAACAATGTTCACAGCATATTTATCAGGGTAGGTTCCATATCAGGAAATAACTTTCTTTAACTATCCATAAGAAACAACTACTTATTCATTAAAATGTTTTTATGAGATTGCAGCAATTCAGTTACATATTCAGGCTTCACTTCTAATTCCACTTCTCTTGCTATTTCCACTACATTTGCAGTTACTTCCTCCACTGAAGACTGGAGCTCTTCAAAGTCATCCATGAAGGTTGGAATCAACTTCTTCCCAACTTGTTAATGTTGATATTATAACCTCCTCCAATGAATCATGTATTTTCTTAATGGTATCTAGAATGGTGAATCCTTTCCAGAAGGTTTTAAATTTACTTTGCCCAGATCCATCAGATGAATTACTATCTATGCAGCTCTGGCCTTTAAAAATGCATTTCTTAAATAATAAGACTTGAAAGTCAAAATTACTCCTTGATCCATGGGTTGCAGAATTAATGTGTGTTAGCAGGCTTGAAAGCAACATTAATCATGTACATCTGCATCAGAGCTGTTGGGTGACCAGGTACACTGTCAACAAGCAGTAGTATTTTTAAAGAAATCTTTTTTTCTGCTATTTCTTTCCTTAAACCTCAAGAATCAACCTCTCCTAGCTTCAGAGATTTTCCTGAAGCTTTCTCACCTACATCAGCCTTTATAGAAATTGAAAAGAGTTAGGACCTTGGTCTGGATTAGGCTTTGGTTTAGGAAAATGTTGTGGCTACTTTGGTCTTCTATCCAGACCACTCAAATTTTGTCAGTATCAGCAGTAAGGCTGTTTTGCTTTATCATTGTTGTATTCACTGAAGTAGCACTTTAAATTTCCTTCAATAAATTTTTCCTTGCATTGACAACTTGATTAACTGGCACAAGAGGCCTAGCTTTTAGCCTATCTTAACTTTCAAACATACCCTACTCACTAAGCTTAATCATTTATATTATAAGCTTAATCACACATACAGGATATGTGCAACTTTTCCTTTCTCTTGAATACTTAGAGGCCATTGTAGGCTTATTAATTGGCCTAATTTCAATATTTTTGTGTCTCATGGAATAAGGAGGCCTGTGGAGGGGGAGAGAGAGAGAGAGAGAGAGATGGGGAACAGCTGGCTGGTGGAGTGGTCAGAACACATACACCATTTATCGATTATGCTTGTTATCTTCTATGGGCACAGTTCCTGATGCCCCAAAACAATTCCAATAGTAATAATAAAGATACATCACAGATATAAAAGTAATGAAAAAGTTGGAAATATTGTGAAAATTACCAAAATATAACAGAGACATGAAGTGAGTACATGCTGTTGGAAAAATGGTGCTGGTAAACTTGGTTCACACAGGGTTGTCACAATATTAATTTGTAAAAAAAAAAAAAAAAAGCAATTAACTGTGAAATGCAATAAAACAAAGTATGCCAATGGTTGCATTGTGAAGTAAGTTTCCTTCCAACTCAAGTAGTCTGTGATTCTGAAAGTCCCTACTTTTCAGATGACTATAACCTGATATAAAATAACGAAGTCCAGCTTTACTGAGCAATATCATCTGTAGGCATTTTTTTCCTCATGATATATTTTTCCCTAAGGTTAATGCTCAATTATCATGAAAGCTACACCCTTTTTCAAATCAGTCACCATAATTTAATGACAATGTCTGACACCTGTGAAAATTCTAAGATCTTGATATTGTTGGTCATGGTTATGTTATGTTACATATGTGATGAATTTTTTAACAACTTTGTCACTAAAATATAAGCTTATATAACTTTTTATAGAGGTAATCTTCATGAAAGCTGATTTCTGTCACTGGACATATGCTCTTTAACCAAATACCCTCTTTTGATTAATTGCTTCAATCACAAGTCATGATTGAGTTGCCATGATTGAGTTGTCATGACAGAGAGTATCTGTTCCATATTCAGGAAAACATTGATTGGTATAAAAATATGATTTGCATTTTGTATCATACGGTTTTCTTCTCCAAAGAAAGTGCAAAGAACAGGTGAGCCATGAGTTTGGCTTCCTGCTTTTTGCTAAACCCATACACATTCACTCAGTAGATGATGTCACAACACAGCTTGTTCACAGTAAACTTTTACAATACACTAGAATAAAATGAGGTATCAGTTTCCAACTTTGAAGTGCATACATCATATTATGAGGGGGGTAAAATTACTGTATATGAATATGAAAGGATTTTGATATTGAAGAAGATTTTCTATTCTTAAAAAAACAAATTTCTTTTCAAAATACCACACTAGCAATCTTTTCTAAAAGTAAGAACACTGTAGATACTTGTGTTGGTTTTCTGGCTATTTAAATAAGTGTGTGTGTATGTGTGCGTGTCTGTGTGTGTGTGTGTGTGTGTGTGTGTGTGTGTTTCTCCAAAAGAAAACAAAGTGAGCACATTTTCTGAAGAGGCATATTTGAACAGTTGTTCACTCATACTACTTTTAAGTCTTCTGTTTTTTATTTCTAACTTACAGAAGAATCATACTTTTAAAAACCCTCCCAAGTAAACAAAATTACTAAGAAATCTAAAATATCTGAACAGGAGCCAAACATGTAGGTAAATTCATCTTAAACCATTTGATTCACACGTGTTCCTTCCCTGACAAGATGAGACAAGCCAAACAGCATCCAGCAGCATTCCTCTGTTTTCCCTTTCGTTGTTTGCCAGTTAATTTCTATTCACTGGAAATGCCAATTTTCCACATGCTATTCAATGTGGTGTGCTTGTTTGAAAAGAAGCAAAGAAAAAGCACTAAAGATGCTAAGGACTTAACTCATTCCTCCCTTCTTTCCTCTCCTCCTCCCTAACAAGTTCCCTTTCTTCCAGGCTTAGTGAGAAACAAAAGCAGACTCATTCAACCTCAAAACTTGAACACATGCCAGGTGAAATATTTTAGTGAGGCTTATCCTCAACTTGGTCATACTGTATAGGTGGGCCTAGTTAAGTGGTTTTTGTTGGCTACTCTGCTTATTATGACTTTGCAGTCACACCCTCTGTGTCAAAGTGCAGCTCAGCAAAGCATATATATTATATGCACACACATATATCATTTTAGGAACTGAGGAAACATTATTTCAGTAAAAATTTTATCTACAATGAACTAATTTGATCTTTACTATATATACTATATATACACAGCAGCTTTTATATATCCTTATTATTTTTTCCTAATTAAGTAAGCTGGAAAAAAAAAAGTGGTGGTTCACTTGCTCTAGGACAGGTTTGAAAGTCGGATAGAAAGCAGGAGTACAAAATAAAACTTTCTGCTGGAATTATTTCACCTGTATCAACAAACAAGTTTCTCAGCCCCTGGAGGAACATGGCAAAGTCATGCAAATAGCAGGATCTAAACAATTCTTACAGAAGGTACATCTCCAGAGTCATTTATCCAGCAGAGGATTCCTTGCTCAGAATTGGCACCAATTAGGAGCAGTTATCAGTATACATTACATAAATACAACTTAGCATGTTTGCTAATAAAAAGAGCCTAAACTGTGGAATCCAAACTTTCTTGTAGATTGTGGGTGATTCTCAGCAAAGGAAATCCAACTAGTTTGGGATATAAACATGTTCCACACGTTCCTTTTGTGTTATGTTAATGGAGGTGACTAAGGATTGGTTATTACTATTATATACTTGGTAATATTTTAGGAGTAGAGATCAGCTTCAAGATCAGCTAGTTCAATCCTTTCATTTTACAGATGAAAAAATCTCAGGCCAGTAGGTGATTCATCAAATATCACATGGATAGTTAACAGCAAGAGGGGGATTTTAATGTGGTTTTCCTGACAGCCAATTCAATTCACCAAACTTGTGGTTCTACTTTTCCTATGAAGGAAATTTTCCTACTGATGCAAGAGGTGTGATGATATACCACAGTCCCTACCTACCTTTAAAGAAATAATAGAGAAATAAGACAAATTTTATGAAAGCAAATGAAGATATAAATTTCCATGGGGTTCAAAGGATGGAGAGGAGAAATTTTCCACATTTTCTCACTACTCTAAATCGTAATGATTCCTTTTTCACAACTATGGTAGAAGAGACACCTGAAAATGACCTCAGAAAAATCCATCAGCTTCATCAGGTGTTGGGAGAAAAGCTGAGTGTTGGGAGAAGCTGAGGCACGGCTTGCACGTCTGACATAATGTAAGAGTCTTGGAACATATCCGGGGTCCAGGGTCTAAAACCCCTTGTGGCCTTTGGAACACCAAGCTCTGTGCTAAAGGGTGGAAGGCTACCCTGACTCACCATAATCTAAGTCCAGGGCATAAAACCCCTCATGGCTTGGATAGAATCCAGGGCTCGTGGCCTCTGGAATGTGTCTAGACTTGCTGGCTCCTTGCTCCTTGCTCTCCCAGGATTGATTGTATCTTGAGTTAAAAGAACCTGCTCTCTATTATCTCAAGGAGCAGAGCAGATGCTAAACTATCACAGCTGTAAATCATGTGCTTAATGCAACCCTCCCTTTCACCCCTACATTCTCACCACTTGTTTCTTTGTTTGATCACCAATAAATAGTCTAGGCTTCCAGAGCTCGGGGCCTTCACAGCCTCCATACTTAGCAATGGCCCCCTGGACCCACTTTCTCTCTCAAACTGTCTTTTCTCATTCCTTTGACTCCGCCGGACTTCGTCATTCCCACCACCTGGTATTGGGTCTGATCACTCCAACATAAGGTAGCTACCCAAATTAAGGGTGACAAACTCATGCCCTAGGATGTAGGACTCTTCAGAGCATGAGGTTTACACATCGAAGAAAGAAAGGTAAAACTGATGCTACTATGAAACAGTACTCTATTTTAATGAAATGCCTGTTTCGTTAAAAACTCGAAATGATAACAATGTAAAGCAATATCTCTACTTTCAAACAACCAATAATAACGGGAAAACATGTTGTATAATGTAGCCCTTTGTTGATTCTGTACTCTATTATTATATTGGTCACTTTTGGATAAAATCTTATGACTTGTGCCCTTAAAATTTTTTTACATACTTGAATATATAAATTCCATTAGATTTTTGTTGATTAATGTTTCCAAATTATCACAGCATATTTAAATTAATAATTTAAAAAATTAAGTTCACATTTAATCAAGTTTTTGTTACCCCTGTAAATTTAGAATTATCAACAAATTTTATAAGCAAATTCTTAACTCTGTAATTCAAGTAATCAACAGAGATGGTGAATGAAAATCACGAACATCATTAGTGAATCCCATATTATTTCATATTGATAGTTCATCTTTAGATAGGACATTTGATTTAACCATTTATACAAGCAAAAGGACTATGATTAAGAGTACTTTTTCTAACTGATTTTAAGAGCGTGTCTTATCAGCTATATATTGAATATTCATGGAAGTGTAGCCCTCCAAGCACTAGAAAGTATACAGAATGATTGAGAAGAAAACATTAATGCTACCATTAAGAAATTTTTTATCTAATGAAGAGATACAATTCATGTAATATCAATGTGAGTCATCTAATGAAGAGATATAATTAACGTAATATCACTGTGAGTCATATGCGAAAGTTGACCCAAACACTGTTAGAAATGAGATAGTACCTGAGAGGAGACTAATCAGTCCTGTCCAGATGCAGAACAACATTAAAGAACAATCAAAGCCAGAAAGAAGCCAGCTTGGAAGGGAAGGGAAAGTCTATACTAATGCAAATGAAACATGAACTTTAATAAACATGAATATAAAGATTCACAAAATTAATTGGTTGCTAGAAGTACAGCCTAGACAATATTGTACATTATATAATACTCAACAGGGGGATTATCTTTTTGAGTTAAATATTCATTTTCATAAATTGTCAAGGCATTGTGATGAACTCAAACGCCTAAGAATAAACAACTTCTCACGAAGGGAGCTTAAATACGTCTATCACATTTAAGATGAGAACAAGCAGATTACCCCAGAGACAATGAGAACATTGAGATGAAAACAAGCAGATTACCCCAGAGACAATGCAGCAGTCAAAGACAAAGTGTGGAATAGGCAGAGGCAACATTGTGCAAAACACATTAGAGGAATGCATAAGTACTACAAAAACTTTTTTTTTTTTTTTTTTTTTTTGAGACGGAGTCTTGCTCTGTAGCCCGGGCTGGAGTGCAGTGGCCGGATCTCAGCTCACTGCAAGCTCCGCCTCCCAGGTTTACGCCATTCTCCTGCCTCAGCCTCCCCAGTAGCTGGGACTACAGGCGCCTGCCACCTCGCCCGGCTAATTTTTTGTATTTTTAGTAGAGACGGGGTTTAGAAAAGAAATGTCAAAGATGACATCCTCAAAGACTGCATGTGGAAGAAATACCTAGGCAAGAACTAAGAATCTCATAAGAAATGCCTGAAATAAAATGTGAACATCTCTACATGGACTAATCAATACAGAATAGTGAACCACCCTTATTGAGAGGATGCATTTGAGACTGATACTGTTTTGGCTGTTCTGATACTGGATTAAAATTCTCACCTATTCTTTAGAAAAGGAACAGGCATTGAAATTCTGATGCCTTCAATGCATAATTTTGTTTGTTGCACATAATGTTATAAAATCCTATTTATGTTTCTCATTATAGAATTTGGTTGAATATTTCTCAGCACATCTCTTTAATCATTTTATCGTTATTGTTATAATATGAATACCTGAATTTGTAGATGATAACGTGCTTTAGAGATTCGAAGTCACATCCAAAATTATTTGAATAAGCAATTAACAAAATAACAAAATATGGATAAGTACCACAAAAATGTACAATTCTCGTCAGATTCAAATAATGTAAATTAACATGTCAGTTTTCACCTTACAAAATGGCAAATATGTTTTAAAATAAGAGCAAATTTGTCAAGATTATATGAACTGCTGATGAACATGTAAATGTATACAACCATTCTGGATATTTTAAATCAAAATCATATATTTAAGGAATATAAAATATTTTATTATTTCTCATTGTAATATATTATGTAGCCTGATTTGTGTTGGGAGAATATTTAAATGATTGTATATTCACTCATTTCTCCTTTCAACAAATATTTACTAAGCCCCTATTACAGACTTCATGCTAGATGTGCAATGAACAAAATGTCCTCATGCAGTTTACATTTGAAATTAAATCTGATGAATATTGAAAGATGTTTTGATGTACTAAGCTGTAAGAAAATATTATAAGCCTCATAGTGTGAACTTATGTATATATATAGCATATTTATGTATATGAGTAAAAAACATTCTGAAAAAATATGTTTAGGATTTAATGCTGATAATGTATATCTAGTGAAACTAAGGGAATTTTTTTTTCTTTATGTTTATTAGTATTTCCTAATTTTCTGCAATAAATATGTATTTAAAAAATAAAATTTATCTTCTGGTAAGACAAGAAGCCATCCTTTATAGAGGCCTTTAAGGCTTACTCTTACCTGAGTTGGCTATAAAACATAAAGTCAGAAATTTATTTTGCTGAATCATATTCCTAGAATCTTCATTTAAAAGCAAGATAGTGGAAAATAAATGATTTTTACCTGTTGAGTAGCTACACAGAATAATAATTTGAAAACATAATACTATTTAGACTTATTTTATTTTTACTATTACATAACACTTTCTAATGAAGTTATTTGATTCTGATAATCTTGTAATGTGTTCAGGTCACAGATAATTATCTGTATTTTACAAGTGAGAAAAACTAAGACTTTGGAAAGTTTGAGTCTTTTGCTCACAGGCCCAAAGGAAGTAAGTAGGGAGGTAGGAATTAGAATTCGGATCTTCCGAAAGTACACTTTCTACCTTTGTATGGTCTGTACAAAGGTTTTTAACACATGGAAAGCCTGCTGTTAAATGTTGGTTCTATAAAAAAATACTAACATAATGAAATTCCATTTGGCTTATGATGTGTCCTTTTCCATTTGGTTTATAATGTGTCCACGGTCAAATGATACTAAATCCTTTTCCCAACTGCTTATGGTAGAAAGAAATAAAGCATCTCTTTAAGAGCATTAGTTGAGCTTCTTAATAAAATATAAAGTGTTTAAAAAGTGGGAATGGGAGTATTTCCATTACTTGTGAAATGTTTAAGTTTTGAGAATTTGGTATATGTGCCTCATAAGAAATTTTTCCACTCCCAGGGGAAGGCCCTGGTTGGTTTATGAGTGGGCATGTGACCTAAAAAGTTTCAATTAGGCTGAATCTCAGAACTCTCATTTCAAATGCTGGGATAGAAGCTTCCTTCTCCTCCTCCAGACCTTGTGGTGTGCACGTGGGAGTCCAAGGACTAGAATACTCATTTTCAAAGCCTGACATTGGACCCAGGAGACAGGGAAAAACCATCCTCAGGAAGTCACAGTGAGTTCCTTGATTTAGTTATACAACCAGTATGTTCCCTTATTTTTAAGCCATTTACCATAAGATAATCTGATCCTTACAATGAATAGTATTACAAATGACATAATCCTTACGACCTTCTGTAAACTTCTTAGCCTGATCCACGCTTTGTGATCTGATTCCTTCCTGCTTCTCTTGCTTTGTGACTGGTCGTCTTCCCATACTCACCTTTTTCTCCAGATGTGAGGTACCATGATGATGTGAACACATTGTGCTGTTTGAGATCTTCACATATGGACCTTTGTATGTGTTTGTCCCTCTTCTAGGAATGTCTTTGTTCCCTTTCTTGGTCTATCTAATTCTATTTATCCTTCAAAACCTTTCTTCTATGTGATGCCCCGAAAAAGATTTTCTGTACCATCTCCCACCTGACATAACTGTCCCTCCTGTGTGTGTCCATGGTATTATCTTATCTTTCCCATAGTATTAATCCCATTGTTTCATAATTGCTTCTTCTCAACCAGACTAGAAACTCTTCAAAAGAATTCATGTATTATTTGGCTTTGCCTTTATTTTTTTTTTTAATCGCCAGTACCTAAACTAACAATTGGTATTCAAATATTGACAGAATTAATAAACGTGTCAGGTAAAATCATCACCTACAAAAAAAGAATAATAATAACTAATTCTGGCATGAGACAATGTTGTTATTTTTGTTTGGTTTCATTTTGTTTGTTTTAGGTTCTTATGTAGAAGCCAGCAAACCTAATGGATTTTAATTACTAGGAATGTGTTTCCACAGTTTGGTAGAGTTTATTAGCTTAACCCCATTAGTAGATTGGTGACCAGATAGAAAATGTAATTACTGATGAGTTGCCTTCTCTGATAACCTGTCATTAGTCACCAGAGAGAAATAAGTGAGAAAGATTGAATGGATCAGTGAAAATCCACCCCGGCAACTTGAAAATTCTCAAAGCACATGATTTACACAATACAGTCATGCTTATTTTGACTGAGGATATAAATGAAAAGAGGGGGCATTTAAAGGATTATTGTGGAAATTTTATATTACTTGAGAAAAATTTTATTTCAACCTTTTTCACAAAGAGATTGCTTTGCTAAATGGGGATTTATTGTTAGATATACAGGAAGCAAAGCAGTTTAAGACATTGTGTCTTTCTCCAAAGTGTTGCCCTAGATCCCAGTTTTTCCATGACTGGGACATTTAGCACGCTTCATGGATAATGTCAGCAGTAGCTCAGCATCATTTCAGAAATAGTTGGATATGTCCTCTGAGATGACCCAGTGATATCTTTTTCATAAAAGATACACAATAGAGGAAAAATCTTAGTGACCTCTTTTTTTTTTTTTTTTTAAACAGTGAAGCTTGCCAAGATTGCTTCTCCTTATTCTAAAGTTGGTTTTGGCATATTTGTTATCAGACATCTAAGTGTCATTCAGAAACCTTCCTCACAGGAAACAGATGGCCCATTCACATCAGAATAATTTAAGAAGGGTTTGTTTACAAAGGGACTAATGACTGAGATGTGAATACAGTTTAAGAAACAACTCAGATCATGCAGGGACCCAGCACTAGCATCAATAGAGCTCTCACTCTCCTCTCCCATCCCATGGCCAGAGGGGTGAGAGGAGGAACTCGCTAGGAAAAAGGTGAGAGCAGAAGGCCACCTGGAGAGGTGCAGGAATTTCTCATTGAGGGCACAGCCAGTCCTAGGAATAAGTCCCTGATGTCACTCTCTTCCCTACTTCCTGCCTCCTACTAGGCTCCTCCTTGACTGAAGTCAGAAAGGAGGCTTTTTGTTGTATTACAAGACAGTCAGCGCTTTCTGCTCAATAATGTGACTGCCTGGATGGAAAGCCTACACCTGCAACTACAGAAGAAACAAAGTCTCATCAACTATCATATCACTATAGGATAATATCAATTCAATCATATTACCTCCTGAAGCCTAAAAAGTTAACTCTTCTAATTCTTCCTTTTTTTTTTTTTTTTTTTTTTAAGAGTCAAGGTCTTGCTCAACTCCTGCTTATCACCCAGGTGGGGGTACAGTGGCACGATCATGGCTCACTGCAACCCTGATCCCTGGGGCTCAAAAGATGACACTGCCTCAGTCTCCTGAGAAGCTAGGACTACAGATGCATGCCACTATGTCCAGCTAAATTTTTATTATTATTTTCTGTAGATATGTGATCTTGCTATGTTGCTCAAATTGATCTTGGACACTTGGCCTTAATCTATTGTCCCACCTTGGCCAAAGTGCTGAGACTACAGGCATGAACCAGCAGGCCTTGCCTGCTATACAAGGGAAAGGGAAGAAAAAAATAATGAAGTATCATAAAATATAACCTCTAAATTCTCCCTCTGTAGGTGGCCACTAGCATAAATCGATGATCATAACTGCCTGCTTCCACCATCCAATTCCAAGCTCTCTTAGCATCTGGAAGTACTTCTGCTGGATGAGAGGTTTTTGTCTACTGGGATGACTAGAATATTCATTCCTCCTTTTGTGAATAGTCTTTGTACTCTCAGTGCAATCTATACTGGGCTCCAACTTTTATCACAGGCCTACTGGTGGGTCTGAAACAATAGTCAATATTTGTTGTGAGACAAGGAAAGTTTATGGGAATTTGAGAGTCAGAGTTCTTAGCTTCATCTATATCTACCAAAATGTCCTCACCCATTGAGGCAGAGTTTCATTGATTCCTGACAATTACCTTTTACTTAGCATGAGACCTGGCAGGTCAAGTTTATAATTAGTGCTAAAACTTTGCAATATTTACAATCATACCCTGAGCTTGGTTGTCAGCTGCATCTGTCCTGTGACTATAGGAGAGAAGTGCTTACCCTAAGTTATTCAGGAAACCCTCTGGCTCTCTGTATACACTCTTAATTACACATTTATAGTTATAACTCTCTTTTTCCCTATGTATATTTTGTAGAACTGTAACAAGAAATTAAGTGACTCAATAATCTTAATTGTTAGAACAGCTAAGCCCCACAACCACTTGATCTCTGCTAGCACATTATCCGATGTGCAACCACCAGAGATAACTTGAATATTTATGATGCTCTCATATGCCATATACCCTATCTGATTCCTCCCACCCACAGCAAAAACAAACAAACAAACAAACAAAAAATTATCTCTATACTCCTCAAAGATATGATGTATGAATCCTACGATCTCCTTTCAAGAGAGCTGTTTCCTGGGGCCACTTCTAGTACCAATGAATGTATCAGCCAAAGTCCCAGCAGAATAGAAATAATTAGATGAGTATTTATTTAAAAAGTAACAGATTATGAATGTTTGAGTGGAGAGGAAGTGAATCACCACGTGGCCAGCAGTAGTAAACTGTTACCACTCTTAATCCAAAAGTGTTGAGGAAAGGGAGAAGTGAATAGAACCTCAAATGAAACAGTACAGAGCCAGAGGACATGGGAGGTCTGTGGATGTGACCAATGCAGGTCCATTTTTGAGGCCAAGGACAGATAGATGAGGGAGAGTGGCTCGAGGGGTCACACAGAGGCAAATGACACAATGGTATTTGTTTCCTTCCTCTCTGCGAAACCGCTTTCCTATCACCCGGGCTGGAGTGCAGTGGTGACATCTTGGCCCACTGCAGCCTTCACCACCCAGGTTCAAGGAATTCTCATGCCTCAGCCTCCCTCCCAAATAGCTGGGACTACAGGTGTGCACCACCATGCCTGGCTAATTTTTGTATTTTTAGTAGAGGCAGAGTTTTGCCATATTGACCAGGCTGGTCTCGAACTTCTGACCTCAGGAGATCTGACGGCCTCAGCCTACCAAAGTGCTGGGATTACAGGTGTAAACCAACACCCCCGGCCCTATCCTTCTTCCAAATGATACAATATTATCTTTTCTTGAACTATCTGGTTTAATTCATAGACTCTAGTTTTTAATTTATGTGTACACTCTTGTGACAGTAGTAAAATGTACCCTTATTTTTGTGTTCTTAACATGCACTCTGCTATTACATATCCATTCTCATACTTTTATGTATGTACAAATATACACAGTCACTTTTCCCCCCAAATATGAATATAACCAGTGACCATGTCTTTTTTTTTATCATTAGACTATGTCATAGGCATGTACAAATATTAATGACTTCTTGAGTTTAAAAGGTGAGACTTGATAACTGTACTTGGAATGAAGTATAATCCTAAGAATGGTATCTTTCCATTTCCTCTCCCTTCCAGCATGAGAATTCTTTCTTCGATTGAAAACATTCCGTTTTCAATTTATTTCATCATCTGGGGGAAGTGCTGGCTTTGAAAATGCAATTTAAAGTATGGCTTTCAAAAAGTGGCAAGGGATATCTTTATTCTTGTAAGGAGTCATGAGGTTTTTTTAAATATCTCATGTCAGTAATGATTCCTGATTTTCTTAACAGGGCTTAAAGTTGTTTTTATAAAAATCTCTTTTAATTACCTCAAACTTTTATTTGAAACAGAGAGTGGGTTTATCTGAATGATTCTCCAAAGAGATATCATAACAGAGCATAACCAATTTAGTTGAAAATTGAGGAACGCATGTTGACCATCTTGTTGTTCAGTTTCAGAAAATTTAAGGTCTGAGCATTTTTATTGTAAGAACAATAAACTACAAGGTAACTACCCTAAAAGATCATTTTGAAACATCTTTTTTTATCTATAAAATGTTACTGATTATGGCATGGGGAATAAATTCATAGTAACACTGTTCTAGATCCATTCTCATTTATAACAACTTAAAACTCAGATGGCAATATTATCATGGTTTCCAGACTCAAATTACCATAGGCATTTCCACCATTGTTTACTTGTTTTCCAACTATCTCACATTGATCCATAGTCAGTCCATGATTATTTGGGACATAAAATATCTATATCATTTCACAATGTGAAAAATAATACATTCTTGAAATGGAGACAATTCAACTAAAGTTACATTTAATCTCTATGAGAAAGAAAGAAATAGAAACTGAGATGGTTGATTCTCTACTGTAGTGATTTAGGCTCCTAACAATTCAATTTTATACTTTAAGGGGATACCATATTGATCATTTTGCTAGGAGACTCTACTCAGTCCTGTTTATTGGCTCAGCAGTTATAGCAGACTTGTCCTTTGTGTACTAATTAGGTTATGTGGAGCACGATTTTTAAAATGCTGGTTCCAAATCTCCACGTGTATATGGAGTGACAAGTTTCTGCCTCTCTCTAGAGGTCAAGATAAAAATCAAGCAATATGTAAAAACTTAAGTTTAGTCCTCTTTTCAGTTTTGAGAAACAGAGAGCAGATGGGCAAAATGAATCTATTTTCCCTACTTAAAAGAAAAATCTTATCGCTAGCATGTCATAACCTAAATAATCTATATGAAATCCACCAATGCCTTTAAAACCAAATATTTCTGGCCCAGAAAGGGCTAAAGACATCATTAACATGAGCTTCTGCACATAAAAAAAAAAGATTTTCAAACTCTCCATGTAAAAGCGTGGCTTAAGACAATTCTAAATAGTAAGAACGTATCTGATGTTAAAATAACATTAGACGTGGGTTGGAATTTACTAACGTTAAAGGCCATTTTCGTGATGAATTTGGACAGGAAATGGTCATTTAAAATGTAATCATATGCTTCTAATTGTGATGTAATAGCACACTCAATGCTGAAAGGCAGCATGACCAACAAAACAAGACTGAGCAATAAAGGAATAGAAAAAGAATTAATACCAGGCAGGACAGTTTCAAATCTCTTTGAAGACTTTTCAGTGAAAACATCTTTTAATCTTTTTTTGTACTCTTAACCTGGAGAACACTGGTAGAAATTCAATGAAGCAAGAATGTGGCTGGAATGTTTCCAGAAGAGTTGGGAAAGAGCAGGATATGAGGCAATGGCTTTGCCTGCCACGCTGGCCCAAAGGTAGGTCCAGAAAAGAGGCCTTACATTCCAAAGATCCTCCGTTGACTCCGAGTCTCACACTTTTTCCACTGTACCATGTGTGTCCAGTAAGTGTTGCCTAAGAAAATATTGGCTAAAAGGCCAATTTGGATTAAAAATGGGTTTGTCTGAAGCTCGAGTTCACAATTTTTACCACGTCACTCTCCTATTCAGAAACCCTTCAGTGGCCTTCGTTTCAAATGTGATGTGTTAACCAAGTGCATCATTATCTTGGGCTCCCATTAAGCCTCTCTCAGCCTTGCCAGTTTCATCTCTCATTACTTCCCCACAGGAAGGTTCTGACTCATTCAAATCAGTCCATTGCTCAGCCATTGTGCTCTTCCACCACTGTATATATTTGATCTGGCTGTTCCTCCCATCTGGAACACCTCCTCTGTCCTCCGTTTATTTCCATCCTATCCAATATTTACTGCAAGGGTCAGAAACCCACCTCTTTTGTAGGTGTTTCCTAAGAGCTCAGTTGGTCCCCGGTTCTCCTTTCCTTCCCTGGACACCTAGAGTACACACTCTCAAGATCACCTATTTGGCTCTCATCAGATTCTACTTAGAGTTGCAAACTCCCTTTCCTGGAAAGCTGCTACCATGTTGGCAAAACCCCAGATCATAGCACAGTGCCTGCATCAGGAGCCCATACAACGTCATGTGCACTTTTGCACATAGAGCTTTCGCATATCCCACAGCTTAAATAAACAAGCTTTCATGCCCTCAATCTATAGAGTACACAGAGGGTTTTTACATTTGCTATCTTGTTTCACAATATCCTTTGAGAAAGGCCTGACAGATATTATAATCTCCATTTTACAGACAAGAAAGCTGAACCAGGAAATCAGGAGTGATTTGCCCAAGGTCACATACCAACTAAGGGGCAATATGAAGGCGTACAGGCTTCTTTTCTGATTCTCTAATGCTCATTTGGCTTACTCGTTTTTTCTGTGTCTAATCACTTTTGTTTTGCAGTTTTAAACACTGTGATTTGGAGTTTTCTCTATAAAGTATTAAAAACACAGAGAAAAAAAGACTTGATACTATAAGATCAGAGAGATACAAAGCTAATCAACAGAATAAAGGTATATGATCAGTATTTTAAATGACTTGGGCAACTGATGCAAAAGAGAAAAGAGCGTGAGAGCTCTTAATGTTGAATCAAATCATGAAGACTTAAGTCTGGTATAAAGAAAAATGAGATGAAAGTCTACAAACAATGTTTTAAAATTATGTATGTCTCGAGCTTTTTTTCTAGAGTTTTAAGTCATACACTGAAAGATGAAAAGAAATACTACACTATACAAAATCCATTAAAAAGAAAGAAAAAATATGCTTAAGGTAAGGATTCCATTAACTAATCTGTTCTAGTGTTGAATTGCTAGCATTTCTTAAATGCAAACTCTGAGTCAGGCCCAGTCCTGAGTACTTTACATGGATTATGCACTCTCTCTCTCATAATAGTGCTCAAAAGTGTTATTATCCCGACTTTTCAGAGGAAGAAAGGCATAGAACAGGTGCTGATACAGGTGTGATTTTCAACATGTGTCACCTAACTCCTCAGCTCAAGCTAAACTGTATATAATCACCCTTGTCATCGGGAAAATCTGAATCCAATTATTCCAATTATTTTTAAGTCAAAGTAAGTATATTTGGGCTTTATGCTGTTTCCTAATAATCATCCATATGTTTTTTACCAAAACTACTAAAACCCCTTGAGGTCTTGCTAGAACTGCATACAATGCCAATGACGTAATACTTCCCCAGAGGACTTGAATATCACGTTTGGGACAAAACAGTCTCCAGGACAAGCTCCTTTGTGCTTTGCAGTGTATACACATCTGTTTGCTTCTGCACATGGAAGAAATGAACACATGTGACTCTGTTAGGGTTGCCAAATATCTCTGACTATGAAAGGCAACATTTGCTTTAGAAAGATATTTAGGTCTCAGTGGTCTCTAGCCTTGTTGAATATAACCATAAATGCACACATTAACATTTTTCAAGGAATGCAACTCAGTATTTTTGCTCTTAAAAAAGTGATTATTGTTGGGGATGATCCATTCTCAAACATTTTTGTGTTTGACACATTCCTTACACTATTAGCAACACAAAGTAAGAGCTAACAGATGGTTATTGAACCCAGACAGACATGGATGTGAATCTCAATCCTTCCATTACTAACTTTGTGGTAAGGGGCTTTCACTGGACTTATCTGAACTTTGGTTTCCTTATCCATAAAATATAAAACTAATTAATAGGATTTGGGTGAGGACAAAACAAAGTAATAAGTGGAAAATCTAGGGATTATGGCTAACAAATGCTCCATAAGTATTAGCTTGACAATATAACTGCAGAGAACACAGAACACATATATAGAAAATGGATTTTGCTAGACAGACAAATATAAACATATCAATATAGTTGACTGTGAATATAAGATTATGAATGTTTCCTTTTTCATTCTAATTTTCTATATCTTCCAGAATTTTCATTAATAAGTAAAATAGAATTTTGGCTAAGGAAAGACATCACTTTCCTGGCAGTAGCAAGAAATCTCAGTATACAGAGGTTGACGTTGTTATCCACCTCAGTTCATTTGCAAGAAATCAGACACAGTCTCAAGGTTTTATATTAAATTTATTACAGCAACCATTTTTTTTATTTGATTAGTTCTGTGAACACATTTCCAATGATCGAGCAGTTCGCAATCCCAGAAAACTCATTTTTAAGTGTAAAGATGTGGATTCTACAGGAAAAAAAGAAAAAAAAAGAGTAGCCAAGAGTATTTACACGGGACTCTCACTTAGCACAGAGTATGAATTTAAGAGGTTAAGCTGGCACACTGAGAACACTGAACTTGGAAAAGCTGCCTCTAGCATAGTCTAAGGAAACTCTGAGGCTGTAATTTTCAATCGGCAGTCCACATCCTTTGGTAAACAGTGGTTTAGGATGAAGAAGACTATTTCACCTGACAATACCCATTTCAGGACTTGTCAATTTAGCTAGCAGAGCTTGCTTTCCTTGAAACTGGTAACCTCCTTTTAGGAGAATATGACTCCTCGGCAGGAAATCCACCTGCAACACCTGTGAATACCGGCTATTCCTGGAATGAATTTCACTGTAATATAATGAAAATGACCTTTACATAGATGGATCTTTTTTGAATGGAGGTACCTAGTGTGAGGAAATGAACTGGAGAAAAATGAACATGAATATAGTTTCTAGCCAGGGAATGCTTCAGGAAAAATATATGAAATGGATACTCTGAACCGTGTTTAGGCATGTCCTTGTGTAATTAACCCAGAGCAATGTATTGATCTTAAAAATTTCTTCAATTATGGAATCATTGGTTCTGGTATAACCTAGGTTTATGTGGGTTAAGTCAGTCCTTCCCAGCAAACCTCAGAGAGCTGACAATTGAAGTTACAGATGTGTGAAACTGAGGCACAAAGAGATGTGGATTAACAACTTTGCCAAACTCGTAGTGAATTCACAAAAGGTGCATGCTACATTGCTCTAAATTGAGTGGTACACATGAGTCATCTGCTTTTTCTATACTTTTCCCTTTGTCCCTTCAATTCCAAATCTGTCACTTAAAAACTTTCCAACACAGCAGAGAGCAGAGAACTATGCTTTGGGGTTTATGCTTTCAAAGGCAATTTCGGTTAGCAAAAGATGCAAGTCAAGGCAGGTCTCCTTCTGCTGTCTCTCATACTTCCCTCTGTACTCAGTGACTTGTGGTTACTAGTGGATTCTTGCCAGGCATAGCTCCTGTGATGGTCATCTCCCAGTAGAGCCCTTTAAAATCTTCAGTTTGACCCTGGGTCTCTTTGAGACTGGAATGCTCAGTGTGATTATCAGTATGGGTCAGTTTATAACATTTATTATATTCTCAATTCATTGGACATCACAATGTTGTACACACTGTGGATACAATAATGAATACTACAGATGGGATTTCTGTGACAAGAACATACAATGGGGTAAGGAGAGTCACTTCCCCTGGAGCTCCTCCAGACAACCACTGTGTTCAGAGCTCCCCATAGCACTGGGAATTTGACCTATGTAATAACACAGCGCCTGATGTTCTCTTCAGTGCCTTTCATGGCTGGAAGCAGATTACAGTGTGCTGGACTCCACTTTCCCATTGGGTGAGCTCTCTTGACTGTTATTGATGCCAGGATGCTCAAGTGTTTTATTGTAGAGTCATTCATTCTGTCTTAGGCAGGTACAAATTCAGTTCACCAGAGGAGATGGTAATTCTTTATCTGCCTCATGTATACATGATACATATAGGAAATAAATGCTGATGTGTCTTTGGTTTTCGTTTAGTTCCCAATATGGTCATGCAAAAGGAACTTAAGTGATCCTAGAATGCATTAAAAAGATCTTCCAAAAATGATGAGCACTTAGCCTGTGTTTCAACTTTCTCTACAAGTTCTGCCCATTGCAACCAAAAATTTAAAAATTGGAAAAAGGGTGATTTACTAATTTTCTTCTCTGTTGTCTTAGATTTCACATTTTGAGTAGAGAGAAGCAAACAAAATACAGAGGGAATGTTATCTATCTCTCTTTAATTGTATTTCAATCCGTTTTCTATGGATTCTATGACTTAAACATGGATAACTTGGGTCAAAGTAATGTCAATTGTCTCTATATAAACTAAAATAATATATTACAATTGTGTTATGTTTCTTGTCTTCTAAACATTTTATAATTCATAGAAGTAATTTACATATCTAGAAGCAAGCCCATAAATCCAAATATATATTAAAATAATTATCACAGAGTATCAGTATAGTTTCCTTCATCTTATACTATAAATCATTGCTTATTATCACTCATTGAATTTGTTTGCAATATATAACTCTTGTTTTACATACAAAGCTTATTTAGGAGGAACTAGATCGACAGGTGGGTAGAACTATTGGTGCATACATAAGGCTGCATTCTGCAGGACGTTTTTATGCATTGCTTTCTAAAGTAATTCTAAGAAAGACATCCAGACTAAGTATGGAACCCTACATTAGGCTGACATCAAAAAGCAATAAAATAAAACTTTCCAAAGCTTCTAGCTTTGGAACGCTAAATGTGGTCAACTTAAAATGATTTCCTGTTTCCAAAAAGGTTTTTTGTTGTTTCCCCCCCGCCCCCGCCCCAACAAGAAAATCCTCTCTCTGGAAATATCAGATGTCTTCATGGTTATTTGATATTACTGCCCAGGAGAATCTGAGGGGAAAAAGAACAGAAAGAAACTGAAAAAGGACCAACAGAATACAGGAAACCTTTCTTGGAATTTCAAAGGCAGTAAAATGTAGAATAACTTAGCTATGCTCAGACATTTTATATAGAAAGCCTGAAGAACTGAGAAAAGAAACATCTGTATAAAGAAACATATAGACATTATATATGTAGCTTCATACTACATAAATTAAACTCAAAAGAAGAGAAAAACCATTGAAATCTTTTAAAAGAGACATTAACAAAATATTTAGTACAAATAAATGAATGAATAATTTGAATGACAGGGAACTAGAGAATAGTCATTCAAATGTTCCTAAAATGGTACAGCTATTACTGTTGCTGCTTTTCTGTATTTGTTTACACCTAAGGTAGTTATTTGTTAATATGTATCACCTTTTATACAAAAAATTAACATACGATTTTAGAGAATGAAATCTTTTATGACATTGCCAATTTGTGTTGTCTCTTATCAAGCCATTCTTCACTGCTGTTACAAAGGAATAGGTGAGGAAACTTCCAAGTTTCTACATAATCCTGACAACCTAATCGCCCAAAATGGAACAGAGAAAATTGTGGTACTTTGTTTTTGAACAACAATAATTGCTATAATTAGCACACCAGAAAGCAATCTTGCTGAAAATGAAAAATATATTAGACCTCTTGTTCTTTTCAAACTAAAAGTTAACTATAAAAATAGTGGCTTGTGATTTGGGAAAAATTAAATATAGATAAATTTTGAAATGATACATTAATACTTTTTGGATATCTTATATTCCATGCAAGACTAAAACATGAGTTGAGATGCTAACAAAAATTAGTTATACCAAAACCAACATATATGTTAATAAAAAGCACTTGTTAAAGCTTTAAAAAGCACTTACGTGGCACATAGTAGTTGCTCATTATGGGTTTTGGGGTTTTAGTAGACTGAGTTTCAACTCCATCTAAAGAGTATTCAATGCTTTGCTAACAGCTTACACATAATTCATATATTTACTTGCAATTTTTTGAACATATTTGCTTTCTTTAAGAGGAATGTTTTTTGGGAAAGAAATGGGAAAAAGAATAGTGAGGGTTTCCTTGCTGTACTATACATTAAAATATATTATACAATCTTATTTTTATTTTTATTTTTTCTGAGACAGAGTCTTGCTCAGTCACCCAGGTTGGAGTGCAGTGGCACTATCTAGGCTCACTGCAAGCTCCACCTCCCGGGTTCACCATTCTCCCACCTCAGCCTCCCAAGTAGCTAGGACTACAGGCGCCCGCCACCACGCCCGGCTAATTTTTTTTTTTTTTATTGTATTTTTAGTAGAGATGGGGTTTCACCATGTTAGCCAGGATGCTCTCAATCTCCTGACCTCATGATCTGCCCACCTTGGTCTCCCAAAGTGCTGGGATTACAGGTTTGAGTCACTGCACTTGGCCAATCTTAATAATTTTTAAAGTTTATTACTGGTATTAGGATAGAGGCAAATTAATGTAATACACTAGAAGATCCAGAAACATATAAGTATATAAAAGACTCTTATATATGACAGAGATGCCATTTACAATTATTGAGAAAGAAAAGATTATTTAGTAAACGAGCTGGCTAATGGCTTGAAAAAAAAAGTTAGATCCCTACCTCATGCACATGGCAGAGTAAATTCCAAATGTACTAAAAATTCATAATAGAAAATTGAAACACTGAAATACTAGAAGAAATATAATGACAATATAATCTTGAGGTGGCAGATAGTACTTTATATTATAATTTAAGTAATATATTTATGAAAATTGGTCATATTTTCTAAAACTGACACAAATCTAGTGAGAAGGGTGGCACTGTTTTACATTTTTGCAAGTCTCCTTAATGTCTGGCTTAATAGAAAACATCTGGAATCTCATATTTGCCTTGGCAGTCATCTGTGGTGATATCATATGTCTGTAGCTGGACAACTCCACTGTAAACTTGTGAAAGAATAAAAGTGAAAAAGGCAGATATATCATAGTATTATTATGTAAATAGTTTTGACCTTTTAGGACTCTGGAATGAATCTCTGGGTCACATGTGGACTGTGAATCACCCTTTGAGACTATGAAATATAATATAAACTTTTAAACTGATTGCATTTCTAAAGGATCAATTTCATTTGCATAGTTATGGAAAAGATTCATCTGAATGACCTGTAGTTTCCTATAAGTGATCAGTTTCCTACCCCTATTGAGTAGCAAAATATCTTAGTATACTTTTAAATTGGATTATTCCCCAAAAGGTCTAAAATCACCCCATACTCCACTGAAAGGATACCCTATTGTCTCTTCTGTCCATTTCTCAGTGTATCCTCCTAACCTCCACCACCTTCAATTATCAGCCTCCACCAAATTAAACATGTTGATATGCAAAGGTCATAAGGAGATGGACAAATTTCTAGGTGGTAATACAACAAGAAAGAAGGAAATTGGAACTGTTTTCAGTGTAGTTAATGTAGTTACTTCTTTATATTTCCACACTTAGACATCCTCGCAAAATATCCTCCTTCACAACTTCCCTCTTTAATTTGAAAAATCACATTTTCCTAAAGAAGTCCTTTTTCATGTTTCTTATTTCAATCCTTTACCCCCTTTTCGGAAATCTAATCACTTTCCTCAGCAGTTAGAAGTTTCCCTTTTTGGTCTATTCCATGCCTACCAACTCAAATGACACCTCTGACTTTGTTCAAATGTTTATAACAATCTCATTTGTTCAGGAAGATGGAATGCATTCTAATTACATGATTATAAGTAGGTAAGAGTTTCAGTTCAGGTTCAGTAAATCCTCCAAAAGAAAACTTGCTTTTTTTCACTCTAGATCATCTGACAGTTAATCTTCATCAAAGTGGTCACTAGGATTATAAAACAAAATCTCACAAAGCAAATGTGTGTGTGTATATATATGTCTCACAACAGATATATATATATCCCACAACAGATACATATATATATCCCACAACAGATACATACATATATCTCACAACATATATATATATATCTCACAACAGATATATATATAGTCTCACAATAGATATATATGTCTCACAACAGATATATATATCTCTCTCACAACAGATATATATATGTATATCTCACAACAGATATATATGTATATCTCACAACAGATATATATATATCTCACATCAGATATATACATATCTCACATCAGATATATACATATCTCACAAGATATATATATATATCTCACAAGATATATATATATATATCTCACAACAGATATATCTCTCTCTCTCTCAACAGATATATATATATATATATATATATATATATCTCACAACAGATACACACACACACACACACACATATGCATATGTGAAATGAAAGGCTATGGTTATTTAGCTTTATTTTGTCCTGTCCTTTTTAGGGCAATAGACTCCACCATTATTCTTCTAAGAAGCTTTTTTTTTTCTTTTATGCCCCATTGAGTGTGGTGTCATTATAAAAGACATCATACTAAATATAAATTGCTTAGTCTTAGTTTCCCTTCCTGCAAAGTAGTATTTCAATCAAATTCCATATGATTTCTCCTTCTTAAGGATGTGTTTGAGAGCAGACGTAGAGATGGAGAGAGCTACAGTTTATATATAACACATGTTCAAAAATGTATACCCACAACGTGGACATGGATAAGAATGAACAACCCAGACATTTGAAAATTTATGAACATTTCGCTGCTTCATTTTATGGTTTATATTGAGGTATGGAGAACAAGTCAGTAAATATTTGTATGACTAATAATCCTAAAACATTTATTCTAAATATGACTTTGGGACTGTAGAAGTGAGTTATTTCATATTCTCAGTATAAAACTAGAGTCACAAAGGGCTCAAGTGTGATTCTAGAGATAGAAAGTGAACTATGACCACAAGGAGCTGGCTTTAGTGAGATGTACATAAATACCTAATCTTCCCCTTACTCCTTTCTCTCCTCCTCTATCTCTCCTTCTCTCCACAACATGGACAGGAGTAAGATTAAGTAGCTCAGACATTTAAAAATCATCCTTCTTTTCCTCCTCTTTTCCCTCCTCCTCTCTTTCTCCTCCTCCTCCTTTTTAATGAATGAAAATAGAAATGGCAGCAATGTGAAACTTTTGATCTAAATAGGATTGCAAACTGTGACCCATGGATTAAACCTGGCCCTGGCCCTTTGCCTCTTTCTGTACATCCATGAGCTAAGAATGGTTTTTAACTTTTTTTTTTTTTTTTTTGAGACAGAGTCTTCTCTGTTGCCAAGGCTGGAGTGCAATGGTGTAATCTCGGCTCACTGCAACCTCCACTTCCCGGGTTCAAGCAATTCTCCTGCCTCAGCCTTCCGAGAAACTGGGAATACAGGCACCCACAACCATGCCTGGCTAAGTGGAGACAGGCTTTCACCATATTGGCCAGGCCAGTCTCAAATTCCTGATCTTGTGATCTGCCCACCTCAGCCTCCCAAAGTGCTGGGATTACAGGCATGAGCCAATGCACCCAGCTGGTTTTTTTTTTTCAACATTTTTAAGTGGTTGAAATTAACTCAAAAAGATAGTATCTGGTGACACTTGAAAATGATATGAAATTCAAATTTCATTATCTATAGATAAAATAATATTGGAACACAGCCACACTCATTTGTTCATATACTATATACCATTGCTTTTGTGCTATACTGGCAAAGTTAAGTAATGACAACAGAAACCATATGTGACACTCTCATGACTTCACACTCCTGCTCAATGTACTACAGATCACAGTGATGCAATTGTAACTCAACAATATTTCAAATGTAACTCAGCAGTATTTCAGTATGTCATGCATATTGCTCCACCATAACGTAATTTTTATAAATTATCAATAGGTATTTATTATGTCAAAAGAAGAAGAGAAAATGGGGCTCTGAAAGTTGCACCTCTGAGGCACAATGGAATGTAGGTTATTTTATTATTGAATTCAATTGTGAAGGGTTATATTTATTATGCAGTGACACTATAGCTGTGATAAAATGCAACATACATCAGCGTCACCAAAAACTATGCATGCACTACAGTATTCTCCCAACTCACAGAAAAGGTAATAATAAAAAAATGTAACATGGACTATTTTGTCACAGCAGAATTTCTTCACAAAAATAAAAAATGAAAATCAGACTGTGACCAAAGTACATGTCTACATTGCTCATTTGTTAAGCAAGGAAATTCATTTACAAATGGTGAATTAATTAAATCACATTTGATTGCAGCTATAGTTAATATCTGCCTAGAGAAAACTCTACTGAAGATTATTAGCCTTTTAATCAGAATAACAGTTCAAAGAGTTGAGGACATTGGGAGCAATGTCAATAGTCAATTAATAAACAAAGCAAATTGTGTTTAGTGGTTATTTTTGGCTCTTGGTAAGTTAACAGGGGTTACCAATAGTGCTGAGTTATTTTTCACTTGAGGAATTAATGCCAAGTTTGAGATGACTGAAGAATTAGTGTATATGAATAGTTCATGTGGAATAATTACAGGAGAGAGTATTTTCCCCCCCAAAAATGAGAAAGCAACAATTCAGTAAAATCTGAAGTGGTATCTGCTAAGATGTGTTATAATTAATGATGGGAAAAAAAAAAGTGTAGAGTAGAAAATGACTTATTTGGACAATTTTACTAAGCTTTTGACATTGTCTTGAACATGAATAATTGCCCAAAATCAGTATTATTTAATACTAAACAGCTTTGGAAATTTTCTGTTACTGCAGACTTGATTACTTAATTCAATCTAAAATTGCAAGGGAATTTAGAGTTTATATGTGAATGATACTGCAATGAAGTCATTTTTGCAACAAATATTTTTCAATGACAATTTTGAACCACGTGTTGGCAAAAGTTAAAGCAACAGTCAAGATTTTCATCCTTATATGAATATTTAGTGGATATGTTCTTTGAACTCAAACTACAGTTTCAGCAGAACTCTTTAGACCTTGATGCAAATGAAAAGGAAATTTCATATTTCAAAATATATTTCACTAAGACATTGAGAAGCTTTCACCTAACCTTCAATTAGAACTTATTCATCCAAAATGTAGTGACGTGCTAAAAGCGAAATATCAAAAGAATCTAATAGGAGTGTGTTAATGTATTTCAAGTTTTAATTATGATTATAATCATATGCTAGTGGATTGATAACAGTATTTGGCAGTGCCATCTGTGCTAAAAGATGTTTTGGAATATGAAACACATAAAAGTTCATTATGGATAGCATTAACAGATGATATTTGTAACTGATTTTGATAAGAAAAAACACTATGAATTTCAGTTAAGCAAACCTGCAACTCCCAGAAGAGAGAACTCCATTCTTCTCATTATTAGACTTGTATTAAAATTATTTCAGCTCATTTGGGTACAAAGTAAAAAAGTTAAAAAAATACATATTTTGTAGTACTCAAAATAACTTGAATGCTGTAGTACTCAATTATAATTGTTATTATATTTGAACTTCATCAGTTAAAAAGTATGTGGAAATTTGTTTTCTCTCTGATTATGTAACATTTATGTAATTTCCATAATTTTGCCTCTTTGCCCACAAAGCTTAAAAAATTCATTATCTGGACTTTTTTTTTGTTTTTTCTTTTTTTTTTTTGAGATGGAAATCTCACTGTGTCACCCAGACTGGAGTGCAGTGGCATGATCTCTGCTCACTGCAAGCACCGCCTCCCAGGTTCACACCATTCTCCTGACTCAGCCTCCCGAGTAGCTGGGACTGCAGGTGCCTGGCACCACTCCCAGCTAATTTTTTTGTATTTTTAGTAGAGACAGAGTTTCACCATGTTAACCAGGATAGTCTCCATCTCCTGACCTCGTGATCCACCTGCCTCGGCCTCCCAAAGTGTTGGGATTACAGGCGTGAGCCACCGCACCCGGCCCCATTATCTGGACTTTTACAGAAAAAGTTTGCTGACCTTTGATCTAAATGAAACAAATCTGAATTCTGGTTCCACTTGTGGAATGTCAAGGAAACTGACAGCAGAAAGAACGTGCTGGAGGCCAGACATAAGTCAAATTGGGTTGGTGGTTATCCTGAGACTTACAGTGAAAGACACTGGCTGCAAGGGTCTGTCTGAGATGTTCTTCTCTCAAAAGAGGGCATCAGGTTCTGAATGAAGTTAGCCATCCTAGACATCCGACAGTGGAGCCAGGATAACCAGGCTGTCATGCTCCAGTATACTGAGCACTATCAATCATTTTTCCTTCCAATGACTTTCTGTTTGTTTCCATAGTTATATGTTTGTAAGGAAATTGTATGTTTGCCCTAAACAGGTTGTTTGAGTTTATCTTTTTGACATAGAGGACACAGAAATTTTGGATAATTTCATTGTTAGGAGGTGGCATTGGCCAATGTAGGTATCATTAAAATGGATTGTAGATGCCTAATAAATTGCATGTGAATTTACTTTTTCTGAAACTAAGGTAAACTCTTTATGTCTTCTTATTAGCTTTCAATGTTTTCAGAAAGAAAGAAAGAAGATTTAGAGAAAATTAGAACAGGAACTATTAAAATCGTTTTTCACTTGATTTTCCAACATCTTAGAAAAGAGACCTAGGCTTTGTGTAGACCAGTGTAAAAAGATATGCCTTGTCTATACATAACTGAGCCAGGAAAATGAACACTTTCCACTTAGTATTTATTTGTAAATTCATAATCAAAAAGGTAATAGTTACCATTCCTAACTTCTTCAAAGATACAGGGGATGAAAAAAGACTTATAATAACCTCTTCAGAATAGATTTTTATGTGAAGGAAGTGCAGAATCACCAGTGTTTTCTTTTTGCCAGCATACCTCTGGGAGTTACATTGGGATTAAGTCTCTTCTAATCACCAATTGTTAGCTGACAAGGTGGACTCTGAACTAGTGAGTTCAAACATAGGGTTCTCTCATGTATGAAAAAATAAAAAGACCATGTCAAAGCTAGTCTTTATCACTTGCCTGGCAATCAATCACATATCTTCCATGGAATGCAGTTTTACATACAAAGTATTTGCTTTAAATACTTTATAGAAATAAAAGATGTGTACTGAGGATAACTTAAAAAGTAGCTCACATTTTTGAAATGTGTAATTTCTTCATTACATTTTTTTCATTATTGATAAGGTTTGGCTCTGTGTCCCCAACCAAATCTCACTTTGAATCGTAATCATCCACACATGTCATGGGAGGGACTCAGTGGGAGGAAATTGAATCATGGGGGTGAGTTTTTGCCATGCTGTTCTCGTGATAGTGAGTAAGTCTCATGAGATCTGATGGTTTTATAAAGGGTAGTTCCCCTGCACATGTCTTCTTGCCTGCTGCCATGTAAGATGTCACTTTGCTCCTCCTTGTCTTCTGCCATGATTGTGAGGCCTCCCCAGCCATGTGGAACTGTGAGTCCACTAAACCTCTTTCCTTTATAAATTACCCAGACTAGGTATGTCTTTATTAGCAGCATGAGAATGGACTAATACAGTAAATTGGTACCAATGGAGTAGAGTGCTGCTGTAAAAATACCCGAAAATGTGGAAGCGACTTTGGAACTGGGTAACAAGCAGAGGTTGGAACAGTTTGGAGGGCTCAGAAGAAGACAAGGAAATGTGGGAAACTTTGGGACATCCTAGAGACTGGTTGAATGGTTTTGACAAAAATGTTGCTTGTGATATGGACAATGAAGTCTGGGCTGAGGTGATCTGAGATGAAGATGAGGAACTTGTTGATAACTGCAGCAAAGGTGACTCTTGTTATGCTTTAGCAAAGAGACTGGTGGCATTTTGCCCATGTCCTAGAGATTTGTGAAAATTTCAGCTTGAGAAAGATCATTTAGAGTATCTGGTGGAAGAAATGGCAAAGTGTTCAAAAGGAAGCAGAGCATAAAAGTCTGAAAAATGTGCAGCCTGACCATGCAACAGAAAAGAAAAACCCATTTTCTGGGGGGAAATCCAAGCCTGCTGAAGAAATGTGCATAAGTAATGAGAAGCCCAATGTTAATCACCAAGACAATGGGGAAACTGTCTCTAGGGCATGTCAGAGACCTTCAAGTAAGCCCCTCCCATCTCAGGCCCAGAGACCTAAATGGAAAAAGTAGTTTCATGGGTCAGACCCAGAGGCCCCTGCTGTGTGCAGCCTAGGAACTTGGTGCCTGTGTCCTGGCTTCTTCAGCCACAGCTAAAAGGGGCCAAGATATAACTCAGTCTGTGGCTTCAAAGGGTGTAAGCCCCAAGCCTTGGCAGCTTCCAAGTGGTGTTGAAGCTGTGGGTGCACAAAGGCAAGAATTGAAGTTTGGGAATCTCTACTTAGATTTCAGAGGATGTATAGAAATGCCTTGATGTCCAGGCAGAGGTGTGCTGCAGGGGCAGAGCCCTCATGGACAACCTCTACTAGGGCGGTGAGGAAGGGAAATGTACAGTGCTAGACCCTACACAGAGTACCTACTGGAGCACTGCCTAGTGGAGCTGTGAGAAAAGGGCCACCATTCTCTAGACCCCAGAATGGTGGACCTACTGACAGCTTGCATCATGCACCTAGAAAAGCCACAGACACTAAATGCCAGCCCATGAAAGCAGTCAGGAGGAGGGCTGTAGCCTGCAAAGCCACAGGGTTGGAGCTGCCCAAGACCATGGAAACCCACCACTTACAACAGTGTGACCTGGATGTGAGACATGGAGTCTAAGGAGATCATTTTGGAGCTTTCAGATTTGACTGTCCTGCTGGATTTTGGACTTGCGTAGGGCCTGTACCCGCTCTGCTTTGGCCAATTTCTCCCATTTGGAATGGGTGTATTTACCCAACGCCTATACCCCCATTGTATCTAGGAAGTAACTAACTTGCTTTTGATTTTACAGGCTCATAGGCAGAAGGGACTTGCCTTGTCTCAGACGAGACTTTGGTCTTGGACATTTGGGTTAATGTTGTAATGAGTTAAAACTTTAGGGCCTGTTGGAAGGCATGATTGGTTTTGAAATGTGAGGACATGAGACTGGGGAGGGGTGAGGGGCAGAAAGATATGGTTTGACTATGTCCTCACCCGAATCTCACCTTGAATTGTAATAATCCTCACGTGTCATGGGAGGAACCAAGGGTGTGGTAATTGGATCATGGGGGTGGGTTTTTCCCATGCTGTTCTCATGATAGTGAATAAATCTCATGAGATCTGATGCGTTTATAAAGGGGAGTTCCCCTGCACATACCTGCTTGCCTGCTGCCATGTAAGACGTCCCTTTGTTCTTCCTTTGTCTTCCACCATGATTGTGAGGCCTCCCCAGCCATGCTGGACTGTGAGTCCATTAAACCTCTTTCCTTTATATATTACCTAGTCTTGGGTATGTCTTTATTTGCAGCATGAGAATGGACTAATACAATTCTCCAAATTAAGCTTTTCCTTTCTGTTATAAGGGTAACATGATAAAATCACAGAATGGACACAGAAAGAAAGTTTTTCTGAAAATAAGAAATGTACACCAAATTCCATTTGCTGATTAAATATTTTACTATGCTTTATAAATACCTAAAGATATTTAGCTTATCCAGTCACTATTCCTTTTAAGGAAAGCTTTTGGAATATGGAGTTTAATTGCCATTTATACTAAATAGCAAAAATAAGGTTGTGCAATTTACATGTTTAACTTCTAATATGAAATTATCTCTCTGAAGTTTTAAGTCAAATTGAGAATGGAAGCAACCTCCCCAAGAAGCATAAAAGGCAGGCTGTAAAAGAAGTGCATGGAGAGGAGAGAGAATAGTAGGCTATAGACAGAGGTATTCCTTTACTAGGGTGTATCATGGAGTCAGGAAGGAGAGGGGTGCAAAATTGAGGGTTGTAATCTGACTCCCTGGTAGCAGATACTTGTGGGGCAAAGTCTGGATTTTATCAAAACTAGAATCGGTAGACGTCTCCATTTATTTCCACGTATATCCAATCAGTTACTAATTATTGATGATTCTACTTAAAAAATTTCTATTGGAGATACTGAATAAATATATAAATGTATTAATTAATACATGGATGAATGAATGAACAACTGGATAAATGAATAAATAAGGGACAACAGTGAAAGGTCCTTTGACTTAATATTTCTCAGGTGATAGTGAGATGCTCCATCCTGATTTCTGGGCAATGTGTCCAATCACAACGAGCCCCAGGCAGTGGATGGGGCACAGCAACTAAGATGCAGTGCTAAGGAAACAAAGATGGATTGAGTCAGACTTGTTATTTTAAATAAGTCAGGTATCCAGGAAAATTAGAACAGAAGGGAATGTTAAAAATCCCACGCTAGTTAATAGGGCTTAATCCAGGCACACAAAACGTCATGTCTTCTTGGTAACATGACTTCATTTTAAGTGTCACTCAGTGGTGGCTGAGCTTCCTGGTCTACTTCCTACTTCCTAGCCTACTATGATCTCCTGGGTCAGACTGTATGTGGCCACTAGGGGACAGAGTGGCAGGCAGGAGCACAGAGAAGAAAAAAGGCAGGGAACACATGGCAGAAACCAACCAAAGTTATCTAACTTCAGCCACTCTTCAAACTTTTACAGTATTTTGGCTTATGTTCACCACTATGCCTTTTGGAATTCTTGTATTTTATAATTTGTTAAGCTACTATGGGACTTATGTTGATATAGAAAAGTCTTTTTTCTTCTTTTCCTTTGTTTTTTGACATACAACTACTTTGTTGCTTATTTGATCACACCAAAACTGCCAAGTGTCTGCATGTGGAGATGTGTGAAGGGTTAGGTTATATGCAACAATTGGGCAGTGTCATTCATTGTAAATTCATGGGAACATGATAGACATTTTCTTAGAATTTAACAGTCAGGTTCATCAGATGGGTGAACTGAATTCAGCTTCATATATTTACCAAGTTACGATATGTTGATTTATTGTTTTTTTTGTTTTCCATGAATGGGCTAGACCAGGTTTATTTGAGAGGCAATGCATATGAAGGAGGCAGTAGTAAAGTAAGTATGAGTTATTTCACACTGCGTTCCTCCCATGACACGTGGGGATTATTACAATTCAAGGTGAGATTCGGGTGAGGACACAGTTAAACCATATCTTTCTGCGCCTTGCCCCTCCCAAATCTCAAACCAAGCATGCCTTCCAACAGGCCCTAAAGTTTTAACTCATTGCAACATTAATTTAATATGAGTTATTTCAACTCTGTGTCTATTATATACTGTTAACTTGAAGAGAAAAGAAAGCTGTCTTACCAAGCACCCTTTTTTTAAAATAAAAATTATCTTTGAGTAGCAATTTTACTAAATTAAAATTGATTGTCCCATATTTTATCACCTTCAGTTAATATAAAATAATGGAATATTTTATAATCCTAATAATTTGCACATTAAAACTTTAAGTTTATTACTATTATAAGTATTCCAATGACTACTGTTTATTCAATTCCAGCTTTTTTGTCCCTGTAATAGATAATAGGTTAATTATTTGTGTTAACTAATCCATTGACTTGATTCCCTCATTAAAGTAATCAAAAGTTTCAGTTTAATTGAAGAAATTTAGCGCTTTATATTTAGTATCATGTGGTAATTATCTTTGCCTTTCAGGCCATCAACTATGCTGTTTTAACTCTTCTTTTTAGCCACTTTCATGAAATGCAAGGTTAACAAAATTTTTAAAAAAGCTCTTTGACCAACTACTGCTGGAAGCAAAGATGCCAAAATGCCATCTTTTAAAAACAGCCCTTGAAATACCTTCTACTTAGGTATATATACCTGAAAATAAGAAGAAATAGAGAATCTTCTGAAACCTTCACAGTACTTTCACATGAGTTTGAAACTCAGGTGTAGACCAAAATGTGCAGATGATTATCAAATTTAAGCTCTTTTTAAAGTTTTTTTTTTTTTTTTTTTTTTTTTTTTTTAGCCTTTATAGTATTAATTAAGAAATCTGTTCAACACCTGGGCAAGGCTTAAATATCTTTCATATTTCTATCAGCTGGAAATGAGAAAAAGAAACACATTTCATATGAAACATATTTTTCTACAAGATGAGAATGCAGAAATGTTGTCTCTAACAGTATCTATTTTAAGCTGGGCGTGGTGGCTCATGCCTATAATCCCAGCACTTTGGGAGGCTCAGGCGGGTGGATCACCTGAGGTTGGGAGTTCGAGACCAGGTTGGGAGTTCGAGACCAGCCTGACCAACATGGAGAAACCCCGTCTCTACTAAAAGTACAAAAAATTAGCTGGGCGTGGTGGCGGGCATCTGTAATCCCAGCTACTAGGGAGGCGGAGGCAGAGGAATCGCTTGAACTTGGGAGGCGGAGGTTGCGGTGAGCCAAGATCACACCATTGCACTCCAGCCTGGGCAATAAGAGCGAAACTGCATCTCAAAAAAAAAAAAAAAAAAAAAAAAAAAAAAAAAACCACACAATATCTGTTTTATAGAAAGAATATCAAGAGAAGTAAAGCAAGTTTTTTTGCAAGGGAGGAGATGTGGGGAGATACCTAGATGACAGGCATGATAATGTTCCTTCTGGTTTACTTCACAATTCTATCCTTTGCTAAAGCAATGTTTACCTTGATTTGGCGTTTCTCATCTTGTCTTCCTCTTCCTGACTTGGCTTTAGCTTTTAAACTAAAAATAAAGATAAATGAAGGCAGAGAAGAATTTTTACTAGCAAGTGTTGCACAAGAAATAACTATAGTCTCATAAAGTTTTATCTTTATTCACGTCTTGCAATTTGAAATGTAGTTAAATCATAAGGCAAGGCTTCATACCACGTCCCTGAAGCTAAATACAGTACTTTTCTACTTATCTTCTTTAATAGAACTTATTTATTTTTAAACTGTAGTACACTAAGATTTTAAAAATCTTAAACTACCAGTGTGGGCTAGGATTCTCTTTACAAGTTTTGCAGAGGGACAGAGACTGCACACAGGAAACTTGATACAACTAATGTCACCACATTAGATAATGTGTAACACAATGTCCAACTTTTGAACAGACACCATTTCAACAAATACCAGATTTGAAGATAACCCCACTGAAATCTGAAAAAAAATATTTCAAATCAGAGAGAAGATTGTACAGATAGTCTTGAGCTTAAAAAAATCTGTAACATTTTAGTTTCAAATGCACTTTGTAAGCGAAGATTCAAACATACACTTTGGGCACTTATGATCAAAATTTGGAATAATAGTATGGTAGGTTTCAATTCTTCCAAGTCAACTTGGGCATTGCAAATACCAACTGAACTATCTATCACAAATATGTTCTGTTTCCTTGAAATACATTAGGTTTTTAAAAAATGATACTACTCACAGTGGGAGAAACAAATTTATAATCAATTTATGTGGGTAATATTAATACAATAATATTAGAAATATTATGCTATGCCGAGCTAATGTTTAGTAACTTTCTGAAAAGTCTGTGAAGTGTCTACTTGACACAAATTTAGGTAAATAAAAAAATTTTGAAATAAAAAAAAAGTCTTCTATACTTTTTATACTCTCTCCTTTGTATGCTAGGGAGAAGTTGAACGGTCTAGGAAACTTCTTAAGTCTTTTAAAATTTGCAATTTCTTGGCTAATACACAACAGGCCATTTGAGGTCATTCTTTCCAACTGAGTCACTGACTCAGGGCTCAGAGCATGGTGCTTAAATGTCAATGGAGACAAGCCCTCTGACTGTGATCCTCATTGTCGTGATACGGTCTCCTGTTCTGGATACTCCCATTCTTATAAAAAGCAACTCTTGCTTATTTATTATGTAGGGGAGAAAACAAAATTTCTTTTCTTTCTTTTTTAGGCTCTTCGTTGAGATCATTTCCTGAAAACAAACATCGGATTAACAAAAGAGACAAGCGGAAGTTTATTAATGCATGTTGTACCCATCATGCAGGAGAGGCCTCAGTTCAAAAGTATTCCTCTCTCAAGGCAGTGGCTTAGGGGACTTGCTTAAATAGTATTTCCACAAAGAACCATCAATCTGATATAAAAGAAAGACAAAGGAGAGAGCAGTTTCAGTCTTTCAAAAGGTAGGAAAACGTAGGAAGACAGTAAAATATGTCTGCAATTTTTTCTGTTGCCTCCTGGTGACTTCTCTGGGCTGATAAGCAAGCTCTGTCTCAAGGAAGGATTGATGGCCTGCCATCAGGCAAGCAGAGCCTGAGACAGAGTGTTCCCCTGTGTTTTCAGTGTTCGTAATCTAACAATCCTCACTATTTTGGAGAGAAATATTTTGGTTTCCTTCAATAAAAATCTGAGAGTTCCTAATGTAGAAATACTGTGTCTCATTCACTCTTTGATCTTCCCAAGGATCTCCATAGAGCAGGGGACTAATTTAGTGTTTGTTGAATTGAATTTATTTATTTATTTATTTTTGAGACAGAGTCTCGCTCTGTCACCCAGGCTGGAGTGCAGTGGCCGGATCTCAGCTCACTACAAGCTCTGCCTCCCAGGTTTACGCCATTCTCCTGCCTCAGCCTCCCAAATAGCTGGGACTACAGGCGCCCGCCACCTCGCCCGGCTAGTTTTTTGTATTTTTAGTAGAGACGGGGTTTCACCGTGTTAGCCAGGCTGGTCTCGATCTCCTGACCTCGTGATCCGCCCATCTCGGCCTCCCAAAGTGCTGGGATTACAGGCTTGAGCCACCGTGCCTGGCCGAATTGAATTTATTTAAGGTTGGCTTTCTTTTCTCCTTACAATTTCACGTTGTGACTTTTACTGTTTTCTTTGTTGTGTGCCTGCATTAGACCACCACTTACTGATTTTTGCACTACTTAATGGGAGCAGGAGAGTAAAATTGCCTATTTGATTCTGAGCCTGAATCAGATAAATAGTAACATTTTGGAAGCCTCCAGGAAAGGGTAGGAAGCAGAAGGAATGTGCTGTCAGGGATTTTTCTGCCTACTAGGGGATTGGTGCAGTAGAAAAGAAGGTGTAGAAGTAAGATGGGCTTGTTTTCAAACTTCTGCTATTTCCTAGGAGGAGTTTGTCATCTTAAATGGGAAGAACAAGGCTTACCCTTAGGAATGTTGGGAAGATGAAATAAAATGTTATACGTAAAGCGTCCAGGATAATGCCAAATGTACAAATGGTAGCCATTAAAATCTGAACCAGAAAGATTATGGTATTACAAAATAAGAGATTATTTTTTAGGTTACATTGCTTGCTTAGAAATTACTCACTCTTTCAAAATAGGTTTCAATTGTCCCCTTTCACTTCCATGATATGTGAAGAAAGCTGACCCCATCCAGAGAACTCACCCACCATGGAGAAGACAGCGGAGTACTACACCATTACACAGAGCAACTCCCTGCCACTGTTAGGGTTGGTAAGCTATGCCAGAGCCTACATTGCTGATTAACATGTTAGAAGCAAGTAGTATCCCTTAGAAATCAATCAATAAAGATAAAATCTTGAGGAATTACTCTGATAAAAGACAAAGAGGAACACATTGGCTTGTAAAATAGAATTCAACTGTACAAGTAACATATGAAAAAATGATACAGATTAACAATTTTTTTTAAAGGCAGATAAAAATTCACAAGTCAAGTGCAAATGAAAGAAATCTCAAAATACAATTAAATGTGAAAGACGTCTCCCTTCCAGGAGGTGAAACTTAATTATTCCCACCCTAAATCTTTAAATATGGACTGTTCTGAATGATTTGCTTCCAAAGAATCAAATATGAAGAAAGAGAAAAAGAGGGGAGACAGGAAGGAGAAGAAACTTTACAGTGGAGAAAACTATCCAACACTATCTTGCCCAGGTATGAAGGATAACATCACCAGTAATAAGTCATGTCTCCAGTCTAACCATGAGAAAAACGTCAGATAAATCTTCCGCTCTACTAAATAACTGATCACTGTTCCTTAAAACTTTCAAGATCACACACACACACACACACACACACACACACACACACACAGAGAGAGAGAAAAGATTAAGAAACTGTCACAGACCAGAAGAGATTAAGGAGACACAACAACTACAACAAGTACATGTAATGTGGTATTACTAAATGGGATTCTGGAAAAGAGAAAAGATACCAGTTTAAAAAATAATAATAATAACTTGTGAAATCTGAATAAAGTCTGAGGTTTAGTTAGTAGTAATGTACCAATATTTTCTTACTGTGACAAATGTATCATGGTAATGTAAGATATTAGTAATAGGAAAAATTGTGGGGAAAGGTATTATCTTAATAACTTTTTTAAAAATCTAAAGCTATTCTAAAATGAAAAGATGATTTTGACCCATTGTGGAAAGCAATGTGGTGATTCCTTAAAGACTTAAAAACAGAACTACTATTGAACCCAGCAATCCCATTATTGAGTATATGCCCAAAGAAATATAAATCATTCTATTATATCAGACACATGCACATATATGTTCATTGCAGCACTATTCACAATAGTGAAGACATGGAATCAACCTAAATGTCCATCAGTGGCAGACTGGATAAAGAAAAATTTGGTACATATACACCATGGAATACTATGCAGACATAAAAAAGAATGAGATCATGTCCTTTGGAGGGACATAAATGGAGCTGGAGGTCAATATCTTTAGCTAACTAATGCAGGAACAGAAAACCAAATACTGTATGTTCTCACTTATAAGTAGGAGCTAAATGATGAGAGAGGAACAGCAGACACTGGGATCCAACAGAGGGTTGAGGTTGGGTTGAGGGAAAGGATCAGGAAAAATAACTAATGAGTACTTGGCTTAACACCTGGCTGATGAAATAATCTATATAACAACCCCCATGACACAGGTTTACCTATATAACAAACCTGCACACGTGCCCCTAAACTTAAAAGTTGAATTTTTAAAAAGATGATTTTGAAAAGGGAAAAGCATTTATTAATCAAGAATGTTTTCATATTTTAAATAATATACAATTCACAATAACATTGTAAGAGTCATGACAAACATGGGGATGCAGGATCAAATTATAAAAAGCCAAAACTTAGAAATACAGGTAAGTAAGGAAAAACACAACTGTAATGGAAGACTTTCACACTCTTTTCTCAGCTTTTGATCTCAAATAAGCAAAATTTAATATTTAATTGTATTTTATGCAAATTAAATTTAATACTTATTTGTACAAAATACAAAAATTTAATACTTATATGTATTTTAAATTTAAAGAGAGTGAGAATAAAATAATGCAGTTGAATTAGGATACGATATCTATACTAAGGTTTGTACAATAGTTAATCATACACTAGGACATAATAAAAACTATATATTCCCAAAAGTTGAGAATGAATAGACCGAAGTAGCTGGCTACAATAAAATTAACCCACACACATAAAGTTGACTGACAAACTACCAAAAACACAAAAACACTTAAGTTTTAAAATATTCTCTGGCAAAAAAGAAAGATTAAAATAAAAATCAAGATACTAATGCAGGTCAGTTTTAAAATTCAAACAATGAAATCTTACATGTCAAAAAACATGGGATGTGACCAAAGCAGAATTTAAGCAAGAATTCTGTTTTAAATATGTAACATTTTAATTTTTAAGGCTGATTAGTATTCTGTATGTATCCATTTTCTTTTTTTTTTTTTTTTTTTTTTGAGACGGAGTCTCGCTCTGTCGCCCAGGCTGGAGTGCAGTGGCCGGATCTCAGCTCACTGCAAGCTCCGCCTCCCGGGTTCACGCCATTCTCCTGCCTCAGCCTCCCGAGTAGCTGGGACTACAGGCGCCCACCACCTCGCCCGGCTATTTTTTTGTATTTTTTTAAGTAGAGACGGGGTTTCACCGTGTTAGCCAGGATGGTCTCGATCTCCTGACCTCGTGATCCACCCGTCTCGGCCTCCCAAAGTGCTGGGATTACAGGCTTGAGCCACCGCGCCCGGCCTGTATCCATTTTCTTTATCCATTCATTCACGGATGGACACTTAGGTTTATTCCACATTTTAGCTACTATGAATAGTGTAGCAACAAACATAACAGTGCAGATATTCTTCGACATACTGATTTCATTTGTTTTGAATATATACCCAGTGTGTGTTCTGGATCATATGATAGTTACATTTTTAATTTTTTGAGGAACCTCCATCCTGTCTTCCACAATGGCTGTACTAATTTACATGATCACCAATAGTGTACTACAGTTCCCTTTTCTTCACATTCTCACCAACGTGTTACCTTTTTCAAAACAGCTATTCTAACACGTGTGAAGTAATATCTCATTGTGGTTTTATTTTATATCTCTCTCTCTGATATGAGCATTTTTTTCATGTACCTGTTGGACATATTTGTCTTCTTTTGGGAAATGTCTATTCAAATCCTTTGCCCATTTTCAATTGGGTTATTTGCTCTCTTGCTATTGAACAATGTGATTTCCTCTATATTTTAGATATTAACTCTTTATCAGATGTATGGTTTGCAAATACTTTCTCCCATTCCATAGATTCCCAACAACATGGATAAACCTGGAAGACATTATATTAAATGAAATAAGCCAGGCCCGGAAATACTAATACCATATGATGTTGCTTACATGCGGAATCTAAAAAAGTCTAACTCATGCTAGGAGAGAGAAGAGTGGTGGCTATCAGGGGCTGGTGGTGGGGAAAGTAAAGAGATTGAGGAGATGATGGTCAAAAGATACACAATTTCAATTACACCACAAGAGGAGTAAGTTTAAGAGGTCTAATGTACCACATGGTGATTATAGTTGATAACAATGTATTGTATACTTGAAAGTTGCTAAGAAAGTGGATTTTAAGTGTTCTGACTACAAATAAATATGTGAGGTAATGCATGTTAATAAGTTTTTGTAACCATTTCACAATGTATACATATTTTAAAACATCATTTACACTATAAATATGTAAAATTTTGTCAATTAAAAAAATAAGAAGATTATATTATATATATAAAGTTTTCAATATTCAGAAGACATTGAAAGAATGTAAAGGCACCAACCATATATTCAACTCAAACACTCAGGGGAAAAATTCAACAAAACAAACTCTAAGAAAGACAACTGTAGGTACTAAAGCAGAAATCCAGCATTTGAAAATCTAAAGATAGTAGAATTAATAAACTCAAGATATAAATCTTTAAGGAAAAACTATAAACTTTTATAAATATAATTTAAAAACTATGGAGAAAATTCAAAATTAAGAAATACAGGGAAAACAACAGAATATGAAAGGCCAGTTATGGAGGCTGACGCCTGTTATCCCAACCCTTTGGGAGGCCAAGCAAGGAAGACCTCTTGAGACCAGGAGTTTGAGACCAGTCTGGGAAACATAACAAGACCTTGTCTCTGCAAAACAAAACAAAATATGAACTATTACCATGAAGAACTTTATGTCTATAGATGCAAATATCTCAACATGAAAGATTTTCTACACAATATGTTACTGAAATTTTTTCAACAATAATATGAAAACCTAAAGTATTAAATAGTCATGTTATAACTTGACCAGTCTATATCTCTGACCGAATAGAACATTAGTAGATTTGCTGTGTGTTACTCAAACTTTCCTTCTAGGCAGTAACTGAGTCTGAAGTTCTAAAACCATGTGTCTGATATGAAAGTCATTGGGGCTGGTTCTTGCTTGTAATCATGGACTAAAGAGAATTTGGATCCCAAATAGCGGGCACAAGTGGGCTCTGAAGTCCATGAGAACAAGAACTAAATCCAAATAAAAGGGTATGTAACTTATGAAAGGCAAAATGAAGCTAAGGGTTTTCTTGGCAGGGCCTAGAAAGGTGGTCAAGAAGAAACCAAGCCACAGGTAGGGTAAGAGGTATTAATGGCTCCAGCGATACCACTACTGGGTATCTACCCAAAGGAAAAGAAGTTATTACATGAAAAAGACACTTGCACATGCGTGTTTATAGCAGCACAATTCACAATTTCAAAAATATGGAACCAGCCTAAATGGCCATCAATCAACAGAGTGGATAAAGTGTGAGATATATATATATCATATATACATACACACACATACACACACACACACACACACACACACACACACACACCCTAGAATAGTACTCAGCAATAACAAGGAATGAAACAATGACATTCACAGCAACCTGGATGGAATTAGAGACCATTATTCTAAGTGAAGTAACTCAGAAATGGAAATCCAAACATCCAACATCATATGTTCTCACTTATAAGTGGGATCTAAGCTATGAGGATGCAAAGGCATAAGAATGACATAATGGACTCTGGGTACTTGGGGAGAAGGGTGGGAGGGCATGAGGTATAAAAGACTACCCATTGGGTGAAGTGTACACTGCTTGGGTAATGGGTACACCAAAATCTCAGAAATCACACCTAAAGAACTTATCCATGTAACCAAACACCACTGTTCCCCCAAAACTACTGAAATCACAAAAATAATAAAAACAAAATACATTAAGCCTCTGCCAGGACCCCTGATGAGTCTTTTCTCATTGTAGCATCAGGCTTTGGCTGAAAGTGTAAGTCCTCTAGATCAGGTCTATATGCAGATAAAAGGCCAGCAGGTTTCAGACTTAGGAAGAGCCAATATTTTAATTCAAGTCTAAAGGCATAAAAACAAACAAACATAAAAGATGTCCCAACTCAAGGACATTCAGGCAGAAGAAATTTCCTCTTATTCTGGGAATAGTCAACTTATTGCTCTATTTACCCTTCAACTGACTTGGTAAAGCCCACCCACATGCAGGAGGTCAGCCTTCTTTACTCAATCAATTTAAATGTTATATTTATCAAATAACACCCTCACAGAAACACTCATCATAATGCTTGATCAAATATCTGGAAAGCCCACAGCCCAGTCAAATTCACACATAAAATTAATCATCACATCCCCACCAACCACAACATATAGTCATAAGATAAATATAGGATACCTGCAATAGACATTTCTATTCAAAAGAGGTGCAAAACAGTCATGGTCCATAGCAATTCTGAAATATATGTAGAGACATGTTTCCATTCCCTTGACCAAGGCTCAATCCTATTACCTGGGAATACTTCTCCATGACTCTTGACTATATTCTGGACTTTTGGCTCATCCCTCTGAGTGATATTTTCATAAAAAGTGTTTCATGTTCACAGTTAAGTCATCTTCGCTAACTTCCTTTTGCCTATAGTAATTCAGGAGTTCCAAAGGCCTCTCTTAATTTTGTATTGCCTCTCTGTCTTATAGTTCAAGCTGATACAATTTCTTATAAAACCTTATGGGCTTTATTTTTATCAATTTACTTTCTACTCTTTTAGATAAAAGCCTTCAACATGTATCTTTAAGATAGGCCCTCTCTATTTCAGGCTCTGGGATATGTAAGTTTGTGTGAATTCAGTGTAATAGAAGCCGTGTGTGGATGAAGCTGCCTGAAGTGACAGAATAAATAGAGTGCTTATGACCAAACCTGTGTGTCAACCCCTTCAAAAAAAACAATAAAATTAAAAATTAAAGAAAATCTGGGTCATTTTCATTTACAATGAATATGATAGGTCAAGATTTATGTTTTATCCTTGAAACACAAAATGTCCTCATCAATAAAATTGAAATTGTTGACATTTGCGAGGAAAAATTACTATAAGAATTGCTATATACCTAATGTCAAAATTCATATGTTGGAATCCTAACTCCCAATGTGACAGTTTCGGAGGTGAGACTCTTGGAAGGTGAGTAGGTCATGAGGGTGGAGCCCTCATGAGTGGGGTTAGTGACATAAAATGGATCTCAGAGAGCTCTCTCACTGTCTTTCTACCATGTAAAGATACAATGAGAAGTTGACAGTCTGTGATATGGTTTGGATCTTTGTCCCCACACAAATCTTATGTTGAATTGTAATTCCTAATACTGGGGGAGGGACCTGGTGGGAGGTGATTGGATCATGGGGGCAAATTTCCCCCTTGCTGTTCCCATGATAGTGAGTGAGTTCTCATGAGATCTGATGGTTTAAAAATGTATGGCACTTCCTCTTCTCTCTCTCTGTCTCTCCTGGCCACGTGAAGACACTACCCCTTCACCTTCTGCCGTGACTGCAAGGTTCCCGAGGTCTTCCCTGCTGTGCTTCCCATGCAGCCTGCAAAACTGTGATCAATTAAACCTCTTCATAAATTACCCAGTCTCAGGTATTTCTTTATAACAGTGTGAAAATGGACTAATACAGAATATTGGTATCAGAGAAGTGGGGCATTGCTATATAGATACCTGAAAATGTGGAAACAGCTTCAGAACTGGATAACAGACGAGGTTGGAACAGTTTGGAATGCTCAGAAGAAGACAGGAAGAGGAGGAAAGGTTTGGAACTTCCTAGAGACTTGTTCAATAGTTTTGACCAAAATGCTGATACTGATATGGACAACGAAGTCCAGGCTGAGGTGGTCTCAGATGGAAATGAGGAACTTGTTGGGAACTAACAGGAGTAAAGGTCACTTTTGCTATGCTTTAGCAAAGAAACTGGTGGCATTGTGCCATTTCTCTAGAGATCTGTGGAACTATGCATCTGAGAGAGATGATTTAAGTTATTTAGTGAAAGAAATTTCTAAGCAGCAAAGCATTCAAGATGTGATCTGTAGCACTATATTTAGAACTATGGATGGGAATATTCCCCATTCTTGGTTACACTGCAGTGCAAGAAAAATCCTGGCTCTCTCTGTTGCACAACTGACTTATGCCATTCTGCTGTTGCTGTATGGAGTTAAGGAACATGACTGTATTTGATTTTTGAAAACAAACAAATTAAAAATAAAAAATATGTGCTCTGGCTGCTTCTAACAGCACTCACCCATATGCATGAACAAAAAGATTGTCTGAAACTGGAACTTATATTTAAAAGGGAAGCAGAGCATAAAAGTTTGGAAAATTTGCAGCTTGACCATGTAGTATAAAGGAAAAATCCATTTTGTGGGGAGCTGGCTGCAGAAATTTGCATAAGTAAAGAGAGTGTGATATGGTTTGCCTCCCCATCCAAATCTCATGTTGAATTGTAATTCCCAATGTTGGAGGAGGGACCTGGTGGGAGGCAACTGGATCATGGGGCAGATTTCCTCCGTGCTGTTCTCATGATGCTGAATTCTTACGAGATCTAATGGTTTAAAAGTGCATGGCACGTCCCCCTTTGCTCTCTCTATCCTGCCCCACTCATGCCTGCTTCCCCTTTGCCTTCTGCCATGATTTTACGTTTTCTGAGGCCTCCCCAGCCATGCTTCATTACAGCCCACAAAACTGTGAGTTAGTTAAAACTCTTCATAAATTACCCAGTCTTGGGTAGTTCTTTATAGCAGTATGAGAATGAAATAATACAGTCAGCAACTGTGAAGAGGGCCCTCACCAGAACCCAACCATGCTGGCACCCTTATATTAGACATTGAGCCTCTAGACCTGTGAGAAATAAATTTCTGTTGCTTGTAAGCCACTCAATCTATGCTACTTTGTTATAGCACTCAAAGGAACTGTGTTATAGCACACAGGAAAGTGTCTCTGTGTGTGTGTATATACAGAGAGAGTGTGTGTATAGAGAGAGAGTGTATACAGAGAGAGTGTATACAGAGAGAGTGTATACAGAGAGAGTGTGTGTATAGAGAGAGTGTGTACAGAGAGAGTGTATACAGAGAGAGTGTATACAGAGAGAGTGTGTACAGAGAGAGTGTGTACAGAGAGAGTGTATACAGAGAGAGTGTATACAGAGAGAGTGTGTACAGAGAGAGTGTATACAGAGAGAGTGTATACAGAGAGAGTGTATACAGAGAGAGTGTGTGTATAAAGAGAGTGTATACAGAGAGAGTGTATACAGAGAGAGTGTATACAGAGAGAGTGTATACAGAGAGAGTGTGTGTTTAGAGAGAGTGTATACAGAGAGAGTGTATACAGAGAGAGTGTATACAGAGAGAGGGTATACAGAGAGAGTGTATACAGAGAGAGTGTGTGTATAGAGAGAGAGTGTATACAGAGAGAGTGTATACAGAGAGAGTGTATACAGAGAGAGTGTATACAGAGAGAGTGTGTGTTTAGAGAGAGTGTATACAGAGAGAGTGTATACAGAGAGAGTGTGTGTATAGAGAGAGAGTGTATACAGAGAGAGTGTATACAGAGAGAGTGTGTGTTTAGAGAGAGTGTATATAGAGAGAGTGTGTACAGAGAGAGTGTATACAGAGAGAGTGTGTACAGAGAGAGTGTATACAGAGAGAGTGTATACAGAGAGAGTGTATACAGAGAGAGTGTGTGTATAGAGAGAGTGTATACAGAGAGAGTGTATACAGAGAGAGTGTATACAGAGAGAGTATGTGTTTAGAGAGAGTGTATACAGAGAGAGTGTATACAGAGAGAGTGTGTGTATAGAGAGAGAGTGTATACAGAGAGAGTGTATACAGAGAGAGTGTGTGTTTAGAGAGAGTGTATACAGAGAGAGTGTATACAGAGAGAGTGTATACAGAGAGAGTGTGTGTATAGAGAGAGAGTGTATACAGAGAGAGTATGTGTTTAGAGAGAGTGTATACAGAGAGAGTGTATACAGAGAGAGTGTGTGTATAGAGAGAGAGTGTATACAGAGAGAGTGTATACAGAGAGAGTGTGTGTATAGAGAGTGTATACAGAGAGAGTGTATACAGAGAGAGTGTGTGTATAGAGAGAGAGAGATCCCAGAAAATCAAATATAAAGAACCTTGAAAACAGGTTAGAAGAATTGCTAACTAGAATAACCAGTTTAGAGAAGAACATAAATGACCTGATGGAGATGAAAAACACAGCATGAGAACTTCATGAAGCACACACAAGTAGCAACAGCTAAATCGATTAAGCAGAAGAAAGGATATCAGAGACTGAAGATCAACTCAAAGAAATACAGTGAGAAGACAAGGTTATAGAAAAAAGAGTGAAAAGAAATAAAGACTCTGAGAAATATAGGACTATGTGAAAAGACAAAATCCATGTTTGATTGGTGTACCTGAAAGTGACGGGGAGAATGGAGCCAAGATGGAAAATACTCTTCAGGATATCATCCAGGAGAACTTCCCCAACCTAACAAGGCAAGCCAACATTCAAATTCAGAAAATACAGAGAACACCACAAAGATACTCCTCGAGAAGAGCAACCCCAAGACACATAATCATCAGATTCACCAAGGCTGAAATGAAGAAAAAAATGTTAAGGGCAGCCAGAGAGAAAGGTCAAGTTACCCACAAAGGGAAGCCCTTCAGACTAACAGCAGATCTCTCAGCAGAAACCCTACAAGCCAGAAGAGAGAGGGGACTAATATCAAACATTCTTTTTTGTTTTTTGTTTTTTCTTTTTTCTTTTTTCTTTTTTGAGACAGAGTATCGCCCTGTAGCTCAGGCTGGAATGCAGTGGCGTGATCTCGGCTCACTGCAATCTCTACCTTCCAAGTTCATACCATTCTCCTGCCTCAGCCTCCTGAGTAGCAGGGACTACAGGCGCTCACTACAATGTCCGACTAATTTTTTTTTTTTTTTGTATTTTTAGTAAAGACAGGGTTTCACCATGTTAGCCAGGATGGTCTCGATCTCCTGACCTTGTGATCCGCCTGCCTCGGCCTCCCAAAGTGCTGGGATTACAGGCGTGAGCCACCGTGTCCAGCCTCAACACTCTTAAAGAAAAAAATTTTCAGACTGGGTGCAGTGGCTCACGCTAATAATCCCAGCACTTTGGGAGGCTGAGGTGGGCGGATCATGAGGTCAGGAGTTGTAGACCAGTCTAACCAACATGGTGAAACCCTGTCTTTACAAAAATACAAAAATTAGCCGGGCATGGTGGCACACACCTCTAATCCCAGCTACTCAGGAGGCTGAGGCAGGAGAATCACTTGAACCCGGGAGGTGGAGGTTGCAGTTAGCCAAGATCATGCCACCGCACTGCAGCCTGGGCGACAGAGTGAGACTCCATCTCAAGAAAGAAACGAAAAAAAAAAAATTTTCAAACCAGAATTTCATATCCAGCCAAACTAAGCTTCATAAGTGAAGGAAAAATAAAATCCTTTAGAGAAAAGGAAACGCTGAGAGATTTTGTCACCAACAGGCCTGCCCTACATGAGGTCCCAAAGGAAGCACTAAACATGGAAAGGAACAACTGGACCAGCCACTGCAAAAACATACCAAATTGTAAAGACCATCAATGCTATGAAGAAACTGCAACAACTAATGGGCAAAATAACCAGCTAGCATCTTAATGGCAGAATTAAATTCACACACAACAATATGAACCTTAAATGTAAATGGGCTAAATGCCCCAATTAAAAGACACAGACTGGCAAATTGGATAAAGAGTCAAGACCCATTGGTGTGCTGTATTCAGGAGACCCATCTGACATGCAAAGACATAGGCTTAAAATAAAGGGATGGAGAAATATTTACCAAGCAAATGGAAAGCAAAAAAAAGCAGGGATTGCAATCCTAGTCTCTGATAAAACAGACTTTAAACCAGCAAACCTAAAAAGAGACAAAGAAGGTCATTACATAATGGTAAAGGGATCCATGCAACAAGAAGAGCTATCCTAAATACATATGCACCCAATACTGGAGCACCCAGATTTCTAAAGCAAGTTCTTAGAGATCTACAAAGAGACTTAGACTCCCACACAATAATAGTAGGAGACTTTAACACCCTACTGTCAGTATTAGACAGATCAGTGAGACAGAAAATTAACAAGGATATCCAGGACTTGACCTCAGCTCTGGACCAAGCTGACCTAAAAGACATCTACAGAACTCTCCACCCCAAATCAACAGAATGTACATTCTTCTCAGCACCACATCATACTTATTCTAAAATTGACAACATAATTGAAAATAAAACACTCCTCAGAAAATGCAAAAGTATGGAAATCATAACAAACAGTCTCTCAGACCACAGTGCAATCAAATTAGATCTCAGGATTTAAAAACTCACTCAAACCCTCACAACTACATGGAAACTAAACAACCTTCTCCTGAATGACTACTAGGTAACCTAAATAATGAAATGAAGGCAGAAATAAAGATATTATTTGAAACCAGTGAGAACAAAGACAAAATATACCAGAATCTCTGGGACACATTTAAAGCAGTGTGTAGAGGAAAATTTATAGCACTCAATGACCACAAGAGAAAGCAGGATAGATCTAAAATTGATACCCTAACATCACAATTAAAAGAACTAGAGAAGAAAGAGCAAACAAATACAAAAGCTAGCAGAAGACAAGAAATAACTAAGATCAGAGCAGAACTGAAGGAGATAGAGACATGAAAGACCCTTCAAAAAATCAATGAATCCAGGAGCTAGTTTTTTGAAAAGATCAACAAAATAGAGAGACCACTGGTCAGACCAATAAAGAAAACACAGAGAATAATCAAATAGATGCAATAAAAAATGATAAAGGGGATATCACCACCAATGCCACAGAAATACAAACTACCATCAGAGAATACTATAAACACCTCTATGCACATAAGCTAGAAAATCTAGAAAAAAATGGACAAATTATTGGACGCATACACCTTCCCAAGACTAAACCAGGAAGAAGAAGAATCCCTGAGTAGGCCAAGAACAAGTTCTGAAATAGAGGCAGCAATTAATAGCTACCAACCAAAAATAGCCCAGGACCAGACAGATTCACAGTTGAATTCCACTGGAGGTACAAAGAGGAGCTGGTACCATTCCTCCTGAAACTATGCCAAACCATAGATAAAGAAAGACTTCTCCCTAACTCATTTTATGAGGCCAGCATCATCCTGATACCAAAACCTGGCAGAGACACAACAAAAAAAGAAAATTTCAGGCCTATCCCTGATGAACATCGATGTGAAAATCCTCAATAAAATGCTGGTCAAGAGAATCCAGCAACACAGCAAAAAGCTTATCCACCACGATCAAGTCAGCTTCATCTCTGGGATGCAAGGCTGGTTCAACATACACAAATCAATAAACATAATTGATCACATAAGCAGAACCAACAACAAAAACCACATGGTTATCTCAAAAGATGCAGAAAAGGCCTTCGCTAAAATTCAACAGCCCTTCATGCTAAAAATTCTCAACAAACTGGGCAGTGAACGAATGTATCTCAAAATAATAAGAGTTATTTATAACAAACCCACAGCCAATATCATACTGAATGGGCAAAAACTGGAAATATTCCGTTTGAAAACCAGCACAAGACAAGGATGCCCTCTCTCACCACTCCTATTCTACATAGTGTTGGAAGTTCTGGCAAGGGCAATCAGGCAAGAGAAAGAAATAAAGAGTATTCACTTAGGAAAAGAGGAAGTCAAATTGTCCCTGTGTGCAGATGACATGATTGTATATTTAGAAAACCCCAATGTCTCAGCCCAAAATCTCCTCAAGCAGATAAGCAACTTCAGCAAAGTCTCAGGATACAAAAATCAATGTGCAAAAAATCACAAGCATTCCTATACACCAATAATAGACAAACAGAGAGTCAAATCATGACTGAAAATCTAGAAAATCTAAACCATTCACAACTGGTAAAAAGAGAATAAAATACCTTGGAATACAACTTACAAGGGATATGAAGGACCTATTCAAGGAGAACTACAAACCACTGCTCAAGGAAAGAAGAGAGGACACAAACAAATGGAAAAACATTCCATGTTCATGGATAGGAAGAATCGGTATCGTGAAAATGACCATACCGCCCAAAGTAATTTATAGATTCAATGCTATCCCCATCAAGCTAACATTGACATTCTTCACAGAATTGGAAAAAACTACTTTAAATTTTATATGGAACCAAAAAAAGAGCCTGCATAGTCAAGACAATCCTAAGCAAAAAACAAAGCTGCAGGCATCACGCTACCTGACTTCAAACTATACTACAATTCTACAGTAACTAAAACAGCATGATATTGGTACCAAACAGATATATAGATCAATGGAACAGGACAGAGGCCTCAGAAATAACATCACATATCTACAACCATTTGATCTTTGGAAAACCTGACAAAAATAAGCAATAGGGAAATGATTCCCTATTTAATAAACAGTGTTGGGGAAACTGGCTAGCCATATGCAGAAAGCTGAAACTGGATCCTTTCCTTACATCTTATACAAATATTAACTCAAGATGGATTAAAGACTTAAATGTAGACCAAAAACCATAAAAATCCTAGAAGAAAACTTAGGCAATACCATTCAGGACGTAGGCATGGGCAAAGACCTTATTACTGAAACACCAAAAGCAATGGCAACAGAAGCCAAAATTGACAAATGGGATCTAATTAAACTAAAGACATTCTGCACAGCAAAAGAAACTATCATCAGAGTGAACAGGTAACCTACAGAATGGGAGAAAATTTTTGCAATCTATCCATCTGACAAAGGGCTAATATCCAGAATCTACAAAGAACTTAAACAGATTTACAAGAAAAAAACAAACAACTGTTGGGAACAAGCCCCCCAAAATCTGGCCATAAACTGGCCCTAAAACTGGCCATAAACAAAATCTCTGCAGCACTGTGACATGTTCATCATGGCCATAATGCCTATGTTGGAAGGTTGTGGGTTTATGGGAATGAGGGCAAGGAACACGTAGCCCACCCAGGGTGGAAAACCACTTAAAGGCCTTCTTAAGTCACAAACAATAGCATGAGCGATCTGTGCCTTAAGGACATGCTCCTGCTGCGGTTAACTAGCCCAACCTATTCCTTTAATTCGGCCCATCCCTTCGTTTCCCAAGGGATATTTTTAGTTAATTTAATATCTACAGAAACAATGCTAATGACTGACTTGCTGTTAATAAATATGTGGGTAAAATCTCTGTTTGGGACTCTCGGCTCTGAAGGCCGCGAGACCCCTGATTTCCCACTTCACACCTCTATATTTCTGTGTGTGTGTCTTTAATTCCTCTAGTGCCACTGGGTTAGGGTCTCCGCTACTGAGCTGGTCTCGGCAAACAAACCCATCAAAAGGTGGGCAAAGAATGTGAACAGATACTTCTCAAAATAAGACGTTTATGCAGCAAACAAAAATATGAAAAAAGGCTCATCATCATTGGTCATTAGAGAAATCCAAATCAAAACCACAGGGAGATATCATCTCACACCAGTTAGAATGGTGACCATCAAAAAGTCAGGAAACAACAGATGCTGGAGAGGATGTGCAGAAATAGGAACGCTTTTACACTGTTGGTGGAGTGTAAATTAGTTCAACCATTGTAGAAGACAGTGTGGTGATTCCTCGAGGACCTAAAACTAGAAATACCATTTGACCCAGCAATCCCATTACTGGGTATGTACCCAAAGGATGATAAATCATTTTACTATAAAGACACACACACATGTATGCTTATTGTGGCACTGTTCACAATAGCAAAGACTTGGAACCAACCCAAATGCCCACCAATGTTAGACAGGATAAACAAAATGTGGCCCATATACACCATGGAATACTATGCAGCCATATAAAGGATGAGTTCATGCCCTTTGCAGGGATATGAATGAAGCTGGAAACCATCATTCTCAGCAAACTAACACTAGAACAGAAAACCAAACACTGCAGGTTCTCACTCATAAGTGAGAGTTGAACAACGAGAACACATGAACACAAGGAGGGCAACATCACACACTGGGGCCTGTCAGGGGTTGGGGGTGGGGTAGGGGAGGGATACCACTAGGAGAAATACCTAATGTAGATGATGGGCTGATGGGTGCAGCAAACCACTGTGGCACATGCATACCTATGTAACAAACCAGCACGTTCTGCACATGTACCCCAGAATTTAAAGTGTAATTTAAAAAAATTTTTTTAAAGAATTTTAAAGTTAATAACAATTATGCTTTAATGAAATAGACACAAGATCACAATAATGATAACCACATAAAAGATGGTTCAAATTTAGCTTAAAATATACATGAACTAAATTTCAGGAGGAATTTATCAAAATGTTAACATTTTTATCTCTGTGTGATGCGATTATGGATGACTTTTATGTCCTTTTTTCTATTTAGTTTCTTCCTCCACAGTAAGAATATTACTTAAATAAACAGAAAGCCAAAACACACACACACACACACACACACACACACACACGCACACAATAAAAATGAGCTTAAAATATGTGGTACCGAAAGATTTTTCTTTGAACAGTTGCACAAGCAAAGACAGTACTTAGTAGTAAAGCCTCTAAGGAAAACGTGGACATCTCAGCACAGATGGCAGGATAAAAATGTAATATGGGGAGCACAAGAAATATGCAGACTGAATCAAAACAGAGACAATTCCCTTAAGTAGGTGAGCTTTTAAAAATTGGGCACAGAAACCATTCATTCATACCAGATCTTGCCCAGAAGCATTGAAAGAAAAACAGTGGAAGACAATGACGGGGATTTGGGAAGAGGAGAATGAGAAGCCAATGCCCTGCTGCCTGCCACCCTTTATCCACACCTGCCTCTCTCCTCTGCCCCAGGGCTCCCAGCAGCAGGCTCAGCAGATGCATTAGGTCCAAGCGACACAGTTTGAAAAATCAACAACATCATCTTAGGTTAGATCTACTATCAGTCACTCCCTATTAAAGATGAGCTGGAAATTATCAGAATCCACAGTATAATCTTTGTGGTTTACTACATATGAAAATTTAAGAAAACTTATGCTATTCTCATGACACTAAAGCTTGGTTTATTAATTGTCCACAAATTTATTCATCCTGTCTGTTAAAATCTTATTTAAAAAATATTATTTGGGGCCGGGTGTGGTGGTGCACGCTTGTAATCCCAGCACTTTGGGAGGCCAAGGCAGATGGATTGTCTGAAGTCAGGAGTTCGAGACCAGCCTGGCCAACATGGTAAAACCCCGTCTCTACTAAAAATACAAAAATTAGCCAGGCGTGGTGGCATGCACTTGTAAACCCAGCTACTCAGGAGGCTGAGGCAGGAGAATCACTTAAACCCGGGAGACAGAGGTTGCAGTGAGCCAAGATCGTGCCATTGCACTCCAGCCTGGGTGACAAGAGCAAGACTTCATCTCAAAAAAAAAAAAAAAGTATTCAGCCGAGTGTGGTTGGGTGGCTCACACCTGTATTTCCAACACTTTGAGAGGCCAAGGCAGAAGGACTGCTTGAGTCCAGGAGTTCAAAAACAGTCTGGGCAACATAGAACCCATCTCTAGAAAAAATTAAAAAATTAGCCAGATATGGTGGTGTGCACCTGTGGTCCCTGCTACTCAGGACACTGAGGTAAGAGGGAGGATTGCTGGAGTACAGGAATTTGAGGCTGCAGTGGACTATAATCACACCACTGCATTCTAGCCTGGGCAATAGTGAGACCCTGTCTCATAAAAATAAATTTAAAAATTCATATATATATTATTCTAGGTATTAGCATTTATAGGTACTTGGCCTAGAAGGATGCTTCCTGATCGTTAGAGTTACCCAGAGTAAGAAAAACAGAAGGAATACATGTGAGTGAATCTGACAAAAGCTGTGGGACTGAGATGTCAAGTCAGTTTTGGCTTGAGCACACTTGGTTGTACTTGACATGAAAGGGAAAAGAGTTCTTCCTGTGTCTGGCCACAGTGAGCCTGGACAAGGTTGTATAATGATGGCAGCAATCAGAGCAGCAGCATGAACCCAGTCACATTGTATCAAAGCTGAGCTTAATCTAGCAACTGCAGCTGCAGTGAGCAGAGGTTTGGAGAGAACTGAAGCACTTGGATAGATCTTGCTTACTGAATCTATTAAAACTTTTCAGAGATTTCAGCAGCTGGCCTTTCCTCATTATGGTACCAATGGCTGCAGTAGAAATAAATGTGGACATCTCTTTCAACTGTATGGGAAACAACAGCACAGAAGCATATTCTAGAACTATGCTGCCCAATGTGAATGGAGACCTGGGTTCTGAATCTGCCCCACTATCTCCATCTCTCCCAAGCAGCCCATGTGATGCTCAGTATGCATGAGGACTAAGGGGAAACATCGCAGGCTGACCCGGGGAGGAGGAGTCATCTGCGGGTACAGCTATGCCCAGTGGCACATTAGCCACACCTTGCGATTAAGCGCTCAAATTTTGGCTAGTTTGAATTGAAGTGTAAAGTACACATCAGATTGCAAAGACTTAGCATAGAAAAAAATGTAAAATATCTCAATAATTTTCGTATTGATTACATGTCGAAATGACTTTTTTGATATTTTAAGCTAAATAAAATATATCGGAACAATATAGTCAGGATGGACAAAGTTGACCCGAAGAAAGCTAAGGGCAAGATGTCTACCTATGCCTTCTTTGTGCAGATGGGCAGAGAAGAACATAAAAAGAAAAGTCTAGAGTTCCCTATTCATTTTACAGAATTTTCCAAGAATTGCTCTGAGAGGTAGAAGACAATGTCTGGGAAAGAGAAGTCTAAATTTGACGAAATGGCAAAGGCAGATAAAGTACACTATGATTGGGAAATGAAGAATTACGAACCAGTTAAGGAAAGCAAGAAGAACCCTAACGCCCCCAAAAGGCTACCATCTGGATTCTTTCTGTTCTGTTCAGAATTCTGCCACAAGATCAAATCCACAAACCCTGACATCTCTATTGGAGACGTGTCAAAAAGCTGGGTGAGATGTGGAATAACTTAAATGACAGTAAAAGACAGTAAAAAGCAGCCTTACATCACTAAGGTGTCACAGCTGAAGAAGTGTGAGAAGGACGTTGCTGACTGTAAGTCTAAAGGAAAGTTTGATGGCCCAAAGGGTTCCACTAAAGTTGCCTGGAAAAAAGGTGGAAGAGGACAACAAAAAAAAATGAGGAGGAAGAAAAGGAAGAGGAAGAGGAGGAGTAAAAAATTTAAAAAACTCTGTCTCCTTGTGAATACCTTAGAGCAGCAGTCTCCAACCTTTTTGGAAACCAGGGACCAGTTTTGTGGAAGACAATTTTTACACGGATGGGTGGGGGGATGGTCTTTGGGATGATTCACACACATTACATTTATTGTGCACTTCATTTCTATTATTATTACATTGTAATATATAATGAAATAATTATACGACTCACCATAACGTAGAATCAGTGGGAGCCGAGAGCTTGTTTTCCTGCAACTAGACAGTCTTTCTGGGGCTGATGGGAGGCAGTGACAGATCATCAGGCATTAGTTAGATTCTCATAAAGAGCAGACAACCTAGATCCCTTGTATGCACGGTTCACAACACGGTTTATTCTCCTATGAGAATCTAATGCTGCTGCTGATCTGACAGGAGGCGGAGCTCAGATAGTAATGTGAGCCATGGGGAGTGGTTGTAAATACAGATGAAGCTTTGCTCACTTGCCGCTCACCTCCTGCTGTGTGCCTGGTTCTTAACAGGCACATAGATAACATAGACTGTTATCTATCTATGGCCCAGGGACTGGAGACCCCTGCCTTAAAGTAGGGGAGAGCTGTAACTGACACATCTCCTATTTGAGAAGTGTCTGTTGCCCTCATTAGTTTTAATTACAAAGTTTGATTACGATCATATTGTTGTCTCTCAAACTAGAAACTGTTCACATGAAGTGGCCAAGTGGGTCTAGAGCAACCTGAAACTGTATCAAAGTTGTACATATTTCCAAATATTTTTAAAATGAAAAGGCAACTTCATGCTCCCCTCACTCTGTGTGCTTTGTTGTTAGTGTGATCAGGCCTTTAAAGGTGCTTCTGGCATTTTTTTTTTTTTTTTAATTTGGAAGGTAGTGTTAACTACATGGTTATTGGCTAGAAATCCTGAGTTATCAACTGCATATATCTATAGTTTGTAAAAACAACCAAGACAAACTCTTGATGTTCTTTGTTTGACGTTCGGGCTGTGGTGGAAGATGCCTTTGGGAGTGGCCGTAGCTCAGGCTGTGCACTATGAAGCTGGGCCTGTTGACTGCACTGTGCATTCATTTCACTTCAGGTTGTCTTGTTTCTGTATCTAATGACACAGCATTCTACTACCATTCCTAGCCGTGAACAAAAGGTGGTCAGCTGGCTTCAGAAGTGTTTACTTTCTGTTTCTGCTTTTTTTTTTTTTCAGTTAAGTGTGGTAGTTTTTAAACCATTTGTTTTTAAACTGTAGAACTTTTCATTGTCAACAAAGCGAAGACTCACTGCATCAATGAAAGTTCAAGAACCTCCTGTACTTAAACATGATCGCCAACATTCTGTTTTTTCTTTTTTGTATGTTTAGAATGCTGAAATATTTTTGAAATTAAATAAACAGCATTACGTTTTAATAATACATTACTAAAATCATTTTCAACGTTTCTCTGACCGTTTTTTAGGTGTGGATACTAGAAAATTTTAAATTATACATGTGGCTTGTATTTAAGAAACTGGCATTAAGTTTCTACTGGACAGCACTACTACAGAGCAAACAGAATTGGGACTGCTGTTGTTAGGCCCTCAGGTCTTATTTGAGACTTTTGTGGAGGGAGGATTCCTTGTTTTACGAATGGAGAAAACACAGCTTCATCCTTTTGAGTTCTTGATATTTCATTTGGGGTTTGAGTTTCTTTTTGAAAGCAGGAAATACCAGTTACATTCCATAATAAATGATGGAGATGTGGACTAACCCAAGAATGAACCCAGAGTGAGCCTCTGTTGGCTTGTGCCATGGTTAGAAACTGCATTGAGTCTTTTGATCAAACCGATTCTGTTTTGTTGCCAATATGAAAAGGAGAAAATTATCTAAACAGATTTCAAAATAGGAATGTGGATATTGACTATCAAAATGAGCCTAGGAATACACCATATCATTGAGAGCTGGTCTGAACTTTTATCTAGGGATATGTTCTCTTTCATTTAGGACCAAACTTCTATGCAGAATAATTTTATCTGAAATTGAAGATTAATCTTCCGAAGTCTATGAATTCTAACACAGCATTAAATTATATATTTCTTCAAGAGTGTCTTCATTCATCATTTACATACATTTTGAGAGTCTGAGTAACATAACAGTAGATTCTAAGATGGAGTTTACATTATACAGTCCCATACTTAAAGGGCCTTAGCATTTTCATTTGTTTATTCAACAGATATTTATTGAGCACTTACTATGTGCCAGGCAGTCTGCCAGGCATTAGGGGTGCAATAGGAATCAAAAATAGAATAAGATCACTGATCTCCTAAAAATTACAGCCTACTGTGGGAGGTAGACATTTATCAAATAATCACATGTGAGAGGTCTCAGAAGCAGGGAGCAGGGAGAATTCAAAGCTCAAGTGGAAGGATGAATTGTAGACAGGAGGAAGTACAGCTCCTCCAAATGTAACAGGAGAAGTGATTCCCTGAATCCGGTTGGCTGCAAAACAAGTCAATGTGTTTGACATAAAGTGTGTGAGAAGAGAGCAAAACTAGCTGGAACGCTTAGTATATTATTTTACAACTCATCATCTAGGCATGGCTAGTTACTCAAGGTAAGGTTTAATTTAAGATAATGTCCAAGATTTAGAAATAGACTCATCTGTTAGTAAATTGCAGGTTTGGGGTGGCAAGACACATAATAACAGTAGGAGATACTTGGCAGTAGAGACAGGCTTGTCATCACCATCTAGGAAGTCTATGATGTACAAAGACTAGGATTCTGTACTGGCAGAAACCCTTCAGCAGACCCAAGTAGCAAGGCAGGATACCACTGCAAAAACTCAAAACACAGGTCAAGATAGAATTCTAGGAATTGAGCATACAGAATGTGAGGACATGGGGAGTTGGAGAAGAGAGAGATAATGACACTCAAGATAAAAACTCAGGTTTAGGAGTACTGTGATCAGAAATATTCAGAAAAAAGCCTTTATTTGTAGAACACTGTGGCAGTCCAGTGGCCACGACTGGCCATATCCTGGGGCAGATTAGCAAGTGTAATCCTGCAATACCATGAGCAGGATGAGCCTGTTAGGGAGCAAGGCTTACTCCCAAGTTCCCCAAGGATGTGGTACTTTAAATAGGTTTTAAAGAAGACTTGTGATTTAGAAAGTTGGAAGTTGGTAACCATGGTCAACACCATGTATAATAAATGCATTATCACTTTAATTCTTATAACACTTATACATTTATATATGTATAAATATATTTGTAATATAAAACATACAATATAGTGTTTATATTTTTAATATACAAACCAAGATTGTAAAATATGTACTTTATATTTTCTAAATATGTATTTTCTAAACCATACACACACACACACACACACACATATATATATACACATACATAGCTTAATAAATATTCAAATTTGGAGTAAAAATTATGCATAAAGGCATTTTAATGATTTTAAAATTATTCATCATTAAGGTAATTTTTTACAACAGAGCTATCACTAGTTTAATGTTACATCTTTCTTAGCTATGATTTTACACACAAAATTCTTCCAAAGACTTCTTCAATAAAGTGAAGTTCTTTAGGTAACTGGGAATGCTGTGAGGCACCCAAGAGTGGAGATTCATCCTGTTGCCCCATCCCATTTTCAACTCTCCCACCGCTCTCCACCCACTATGCATCAACAAAGTACACTGGACCTTTGTCATAAGCCTCTTCACAGAGGTATGAAAGCCAGAGGGAGACAGAAAGAGGATGAGAGGGAGAAGGGTATATTAACCATGTTGCCAGCTTCTGTAAGCTTGAAACTAATTCAGAGTCTATACCCTCAACCACCTCCCTTATCTCACACTCCAAGCCACTATACACCTGCTGTAATCACCTTAGGGCTAGATGCCAGACAACTAGGGACAACCTACCCGCCCCAGAACTCACTGGAATTTTCAAGCTCTCCCATTCTAAGCCTGATTGCCCTGCCTTGCCCATTTTTCCCATAGAAACCATGGTGAAGGCTCATGGGCACCAGTTTTCCCCTCTCCCTCTGCTTCGGGACCAACCCTGGCACTTCCCCGTGTGGCCTCTGTGGCATGACCTATATTCCTTCTCTTGGAATCTGAGAGTATAATAAACCACCTTTTCAATGGCAGTTATCTCCTGGTCTGTTGGTTTTACTATGCCTTAATAGTAATAAAATCTATTAAAACCAAAAGGAGATAGGAAGAGGAACAAGGGGCATGGTTAATGACTGATTCTAGTTACTTTAGTTGATAATCTGCATGTTTTTATCTGCTTTGTTGCACTTGAGCAGGGCAAGACAGTTGTCTCCCCTCAAAGTCACAAAACAACAGATCTAAGAAGTTCAGAGGACACCAACCAGGATGAACATAAAAATTCTTATACTTTGGTATATTACATTCAAGATGCAGGAAAACAAAGACATAAAGCAAAATCTTGAAATAGATGGGAGTGAAGGACTAAGGAAAATTCTCAGGCATCTCTGTGGGTGACACCTTTGAGATAGAAAAAACAGGTAAGAAAATCTTCCATGCTGAATTCAGCCCTATATTCTTTCTCATTTCTCTATAACCTTCTCCACAGAATCTGCCAGTACCTAGATCCAGGCTTTATTTGAGACCTGGATTCCTATATCTATGCTTTCCTTAAATCTGATGAATTCATTTTTTCATTTTCTTCTTCTTATATAGCTTGAGTACTGCTCCATAACACTTTTTAAAATATTACTAGCCGGGCACAGTGGTTCATGCCTATAATCCCAACACTTTGGAAGGCTGAGGTGGACCACTTGAGCCAGGAGTTCAAGACCATCCTGGACAACAAAGGGAGACTCCATCTCTACAAAAAAAAAAAAAAATTAAAATTAAAAATTAGCTATTCATGTTGGTATGTTCCTGTAGTCCCAGCTACTCAGGAGGCTGAGGTGGGAGGATCATTTGAGGGCAGGAGTTCAAGGCTGCAGTGCTATGATTAGGCCACTGTACTCCAGCTTGGGTGACGGTGAGAACCTATCTCAAAAAGAAATAATAATAAAAATAAAAATAATATCACTTCTAGGTTTTGTTTTTTCCTCTGTCACTGATTTTTTACTCCTTTGGTTACTTAAACATTTTTAAATAATAAGGTAATGTGGTTTTCTTGCAGAAGACTAAGAAAGTTGAAACAAAGTCATCTATGATCCTATAGTCCAAAGTTATTCACTGTTAGAAAGTGATGTTTTCCAGTGTATTTCTGTCTAGACATAACCATACCTCTTCTGTCTCGAAGTGTAACACATGCTATTTTATACCTCTGAAATATTCTTTCCTCACATTTTAAGTGCTTTCAGCAACAGTAGCTGAGCATGGTGATATAAACCAAAAAGAGCTATCACCTTGGCACATAATACAGGACACCCCTATGGCCTGGCATGTATATATAACAGCAAGAATACGTCAGCGATGGTACATAACCACTGTCCATCAGTTTATAGGCTCAGGCCTTAACATCAATATTGTGTGTCAGGGAACAGCAGTGGCAGAAGGAGTCTAATTGGGCAGATAGTTTCCTTTCTGCTTAGTGTTGGAATCAGGGTAAGTGTCACCCTTCCTAGGGTTCTTGGATATTTTTTTTTTCTTCTTCTTTTTTTTTTTTTTTTTTTTGCCTAGCAGGGAAAGCCAAGTTGGGTCTTAAAGAAAGATATCATTTTGTTTTGTTTTGTTTTCTAAAAAGAGGTACAGGGGAGTAAACGATTGATTGGTGGTGGAGGTAGGGTGGAGATGACTATATTATAACCATATTTGTGTCCTTAACTTTGAAACAAGTCATGCCGGTTCCTAGTCGGTGCATGCTCTTAGTATCAGTAGAATGCATTTTTAAAAGCCAAATGACTATCCCATCAAAACCTAAGCCAAGTGCAATGTTGTCTGGTTTTGCCTTTAAAAACAAAACAGATTTTTCACTACTTTCCAATGCGAGCACTAGCTTAACAAACTAACAAAAATTGGGAAACTTCCTTTCTTTCTTCAAATGCTTCTTAACTTCATTTATTCATCTGGGCTAAATTTTTTGTGACTTTTAGAATTACAAGAGAAAACACATAAGCCTCCATTAAACAGACTCACCAAATAACACTTCAATTAAGAACAAAGCCAGTATTATGGTAAACAAGCCATGATATATAATATGCCTAATTAACTTCAGTAGATACAATTATAAAAGATCTCTTTCATGACCCTGGTTGATAAATGTTTAAAGCTATTTACCTGCTTTGCAAATGGACAGTTTTCTATTCAGAGGCTACAAAAAAATTAATTAAATTTAAAAAATTTTAGTAACTGTCATTGTGGAAGGAAAAACCACAAGACATTAAAACTCTTCAATAGAGCCTCTTGTTTTCTAGCGAATTTTCACAAGTATATTGCCTTTTTTGTAAGCTGTCATAGTATAACTTATTTCACCCCTGAGGCTGTCACTTTTTCTCGTGAAAAAGTACAACACAGCTAAGATTTTCGTGGTGTACCCAGTTGTAGATTAAAAAAAAAAAAATCATGTTCTTAATTATCTACAATTCTAGGAAGAAAAGCAACTACTGTGATTACTCAGGGAACAGAAAATCCTCTCTGTGTTCTTTCTAAGCAACATTGCATAAGATATAAAGAAGAAAACATCTATTTTATTTTGAAATAAGCATCAAAAGAGCTTGCCTGGTGGGATTATAAAAGAGTTCAGTTGGGCTGAGAGTTGCTTAAGCTGGAAGTGCCACACTGTAAGGGAGGGAACAGAAAGAACAGCAGTCCTTTCAGGGGATTACAGGGCAGTGCTGTGAGCCTGAGAGGCTGCATTCAGCTACTGGCTGAAACAAAGGCAGAGCCAGAGCTACTCTTAAGTGGAGGGAGAGTGAATAAAGAAAATGCCTGGAATTCAAAAGCTGCCTCTCAACTGGGATTCAGGATTGTTCTTTTTGTTTCCTAGGCATCAAGAAATCTACAAATGTTTGGAAAATATGTATACTTTTGAGGTGAGCTGAATATGGCTGGGACTTCTGCTTATCTAGTCTTCAATCTCCAATCTCCTCAATTAGAAGAGGAAAAATAAAACAGACAGAATGAAAAAGATTGCCATGAGGGAAGTTTCCACTTAAAAAAAAATATATGGATTGTAATAGAGGTCAAAACCGAGCTTGAACCTCCGAAGTATTGGGATAAGGCTGTGCACTGTGGCTCATGCATGTAATCCCAGCACTTAGGGAGACCAAGGCAGGAGGATTGCTTGAGACCAGGAGATCGAGACCAGCCTAGGCAATAAGTGAGACCTTGTCTCTACAAAAAATTTAAAAATTATCGAGGTGTGGCTGCACTGGCCTGTAGTCCCAGATACTGAGGAGGCTAAGGCAGGATAATCTTTTGAGCCCAGGAGGTTAAGGCTGCAGTGAGCTATGATTGCACCACTACACTCCAGCCTGGGTGACAGAGTGAGACTTTGTCTCCAAAAAAAAAAAAAAAAGAAACAATGGTAGGTGTGCTCCTGATTTTGTTCAGTGTTGCCCAATAAACAATCCTTTGTTTGAAGTCTTGCCCATGTCTACCTCTGCCATAAGACTTTCCCAGGCATCTCAGCTCAAAGTGATCTAGATTCATAGCACTTATCGCTAGTATTGCACATATGGCACCAAATACTTATGGCCTTGAATTTTCATTGAGATATGTTGGATTTGAATTGACTTTGAAACATTCTAAGGGAGAATTCCAGCAGAAAATTGTGAACTTAAGTCTGTCACTCAGGAAGGGTGCAGTCTAGAGATACAGAGATATAAAGGTGAAAATCTTCAGAAAATAGGTGGTAACTGAAACCAGAAGATAGAACAGGAGTACCTAAATAAAGGTCTGTAAAATGAGGAAAGAAAGTTCAGAAAGAATTCTTAAGAACATCATTACTTAAGAAGTACATAGTAGAAAAATTAGTGAAAGATAATTGTAAGACGTCAGAAAGAACGGTTAAGATGACAGAAAGAATGGCTGCTTTATGCAGGTTTTTAGTTTCCCCAAAGAGCGAGGTATTGTATTGTTGATTTCTGTGTTTTCCAGGACACCTATCATAATTTTATGCGTGTAGTATGCCCTCAATATTTATTGAACAAGACATGAGGAATAAACACATATAAATATTGTTCTTAGTTCTCTTTTGATTGTTCTTTTCTCAGCATCAACACCAGTACCACTCCTATTCCAGCGTATTTATCTCACCTTTCAGAAGATATTGGGTAACAGCAGGGGGCCTGTTAATGGAGGACTCTGACCTCTAGGGGGAGCTCAAGGAGAAGAGTACTGAATGAGGGTCCAGACAGTCCTCACTGGGTCACTGTAGTAGCAGATTGAGCTTTTGGTGAATTACGAAGGGCTAAGAAGGTCCTGCTTCCACATGGCTCAATCTTTAGTTCTTTTGAAATCATACCTGTCTTTAAATGTCACATGACAGTAAGCGAATCTAGGCTTAAGTCCCTCGTGGAAAAACTTTCCTAACATGGAAAACCTAAACAAAATGCCAGATAGGATCTATGGGTTAAAATAATGGCCAAAAAACTACATATAGCCACTGAAATGTTTGGCCCAAGGTGTGTGTGTATGTTCAATAATTTGAATAACTTTGGAACATAGGCATAAATTTACCACTCTGCCACAGCCCTAACACTTCTTTCACCTAATACCTGCCCCACTTCACAAATTTATTTCTTACCTTTTTGGTCTCTGTAGGCATTTGAATTTGCAAATATTGTTGAAATTTTTAAAAGTATATTTTTCCAGGTTACATTCTCTAGACTTTCATGGTTAAGATGTAAGTTCAATGTCTCCTAAATTCCTGCATTCTTCACCAGAAAAACAACAAATTGAATTCCTTTCTCTGACGACTTGTTTGATTCCACATAGAGGTTGGCAGAACAGGCAGATGATTCTGTGCACAGGCCACAGAAATTGCTGCAGTCCGTCCTAACTCTTTTGCTTTGGGGTTCCATAACTTCCCTTATTTTATCTACCTCACCAGAGTTGAAATTATGGGAGTATCCCTTTTGAAGAGAATAAATCTGAATCCTTTTTTTGGTTGTGAATCACTACTGTCACCAAAAATTCAATAGAAAGGACAAAGAAGAGCTGAAAACAAAGTATCCAGGACTACGTGTAGGTTCAAGCTTGTTTTTCTTACACTTGAAAAGAAAATAAAGCGTACTGAAGTGAAAGCCCTTCTCCATAGTTCTATGATCAGATCCAAGACAGGAGACTTCACATCTCGCACAAACGAGCGTTCCAAAGCAGGAGGGATTAGACAACCACCACGAAGCCGGCACACTGCCACTGGGCTGGATTTCCCAGGGTAGGAAAACAAGCTCTTCTGCTATCCTAAAAGCACAAATATTTCAAGTCTCACCATGGGTAGCCAAGAAAATACAGGAGAAAAGAGTCTTCCAAACCGTAAACCACCTATTTGTTTGAGGCATATTTTACAAGCTCAAGAAATCCACTGTTTGTCTTATCAATATAATCAGAAAAACAATTCATGAAATGTCTACCATATGTTGGGCTCTGCACCTGCACAGAGGTATAAGACAAGGACCCTGCCTTCAAAAGGAGATAGTCTAACATTGTTGGCAGATGCGGGTTGATTTCCTGTCTCCAGCCTGATCTACAGCAGTATTTTGTTTTGAAATCCATTTACTTGAGAGCATTATGAACCAATTCATTGGTCATAAGCTCTATAGTAAGAATAATATCTAATATTAGCTCCCAGGTATGAGACATTCCAGGCATATTTTACAAGGGTGATTTTCAGGGTCCCATGGCAAAGATTTTCAATGGATTTGATCAGAAGTCAAAAGCAGCCCTTTCACATGCTCTTGCTGAGGAACTTGGCATTGTGACTGTACCTAATTGAAAGGCTTTGTTGGCTGAAGTGTGCTGGCCTTACGCCCAATCACAGGACCCCTTGGAACAATTAGTAAGGCCATTAGTTTGCATGCCTAATCCCAAGTGACCTTGTATGAGTCCCCCTCTGTCTTGGGATTTGCAGGTCCCATGGTTCAGTCCCACAGGAGAGTGAGATGTTAATCCTGCTTTTTTCTCTCTCTCATCCTTACAGATTGCCACAGGCCACTGACTGTCCTATAAATGGAGACTGAGTCTTTTTTTTTTTTTAACTACTTGACAATAAAGTCTACATCAGAACATGTTAAAATTACAGGTGTTATTAACTTTGAACATCAATCTCACTATAATTTTTACTTTGGGCCTTGATAATAGCTCCTTCTCCCTTTTTATTTACTTTTTATTTTATTTTAATTTTTTGAGGCAGGATCTCATTATATTGCCCAGGCAATATAGCTCAGTAGCTATATATAGTTCAGTAACTCAAACACAGCTCACTGCAGTCTTGACCTCCCAGGTTCAACTGATGCTTGTGCCTCAGCCTCCCATGTAGCTGGAACTGCAGGTGCGTGCCACCATGCACAGCTAATCTTTTTATTGTTTTGTAGAGACAGAGTCTCACTCTATTGCCAAGGCTAGTCTCAGACTCTTGGGCTCAAGTAATCCTCCTGCTTCGGCCTCCCACAGTGCTGGAATTACCACAGTGTTGGGATTACAGGCACGAGCCATTATGCCTGGTCTCCATCCCTTTTTAAAAGAAGCTTTATTAAGACATGCTTCAACTATAGTTGGTTTAAATGCTTAAAATTAATTTTAATTTTTCATTAATTATTTCTTCTTATTAAAGTCTTATTACATATTAGATTTGTACTTTTAGTGGCTACAGAGTGAGTAACCAAGTGAAGTAACTAGTTGTACCAAATACACCTACTGTATTACTTAATCCCTCAGAAAGTAACTTTATATTCTTGTCTTTAAAAAAGTAAAAGCAGACTGGGCACAGTGGCTCACACATGTAATCCCAGCACTTTTGGAATCCTAGGTGGGTGGATCGCTTGAGCCTCAGGAGTCTGAGACCTGCCTGGAGAACATGGCAAAATTCCATCTCTACTAAAAACACATACATTAGCTGAGCATGGTGGCACACATCTGTAATCCCAGCTACAAGGGAGACTGAGGCACTGGCATCACTTGAACCCTGGAGGTTGCAGTGAGCTGAGATCATGCCACTTAACTCTAGCTTGGGTGACAGAGGGAGACTCCGTCTCAAAAAATACATAGATAAATAAAAAATTAAAAAGCAAAAGCAAAACAGAGAAACAAACAAATAGGCCCAATACAGCAAGACTTTAAAAGCAATTTTTTAAAGTTTTCTATACGTAAAAGTAAATCCTGGGCCAATACAAATTATCTAAACCTCATTCCTCTATTGTATGGACTGGCTTTGACAATTCCCTCTGGTCAAATTATTTCCAGTTCTACAGAAAATACTTATAGAAAATTAGCTTAGAAGAAGCAGAGGAAAACAGTTCTCTATATCAAATAAATGTGTATGATTGTATAAGATAATTAGCAGATGTACTGTAGCAAAATTGTAGGTTCAAAGTGACAGGAGCTGACTTTAAACCAGGGTTCTCAAGGATCTCCTTGATGAGAATGTTCTCTCTCCCTGAAGCCTGATGGGGGTTAGAGAAGTTTGACTCACTTTTGTCATTCTGGGAACTGAATGGCTCCATGTGATAGTGACCACTGGCATAGAGAGTCACTGCCATAAATTTCAGATATGGATATGAACTGTCATGAATTAGACCTGTTTAAAACTTGTGAGGAAGGGGTCCCAATTTAAGATCAACTGGGAAGCATGGGTTTGTTTGAGAAGAAAAAAGTGAAAATTATGTCATGATTTTTCAAGTAGAATTAAAATTACTAGTTTCCATGAACACATGTCTTTCTTAAAAATACATTTAAACATTTGTTTAACCTGAAACAAATGCAGAAATGGCAGGTACTTTATTTTCTTGCAACAAATAACCACAGTTTTCCCTGCAATATTCAAAACTCATTATTTGTGGAATAGCTGGTAGACTTACTTCACTCCTACATCCAGCTAATAGAACCCCTTTCACTCCCCAGCCTGCTAATAGAACCCAACTTGTTCCCCACTCTTTGCCCCACGTTCCCCCACCTATACATCATTAGACCTATACATCATTAGAGAGACTTCATATTACTAGCTCCAAAAGTCTAGCTTTGTAGCCAAGCTTCTGTAGTCTACATGCATCAATCTTTGCTATTTGTAATACAAATTAAGTATTGTTCTTACTGTTCTTATTTTAGTGCCAACTTTTAAAAGATGTCTAAGTTTGGCAGAAAAAAAATCAAATCAAAATCAGTAAAGAAAATCTAGCTTCTTTATTGAAATGGACATAGAAGAAACTCATTAAATGCTTATTGAATGTTAAAAAACAAAAAAGCTAAATAATACCATAAATGTTTCCTCCTTTTGGGTAATATAATCAGGAGTAGTAACATAAGAAAAGACCCTATAGCAGAATAACATTTGCTGATATTTGTTGTATATTATATCAAGAGATGCTTGCAGATATGGTGAAAACTAGGACACTGTTCAAATAGCCAATTAATTTAATATGTAAAAGGATTTTCTGCTTTTAGTGTAATATTTTGCACTTCTTTTTTAAAAATTTCATAAACTACCTTTCCAAGAGTTGAAACATTACATCAGAAAAAAAAATACATAAATCAAACTCTGATGTATTACTTATTAGCAAATAGATAGCCTAATAATGAAAAATTTCCTTATAAAGATTGCCTGTTGAGTTTTTCACAGAAAGACTAACATGTCTTTAGTCACAGATGTGTATTCCCTATGGATAAAAAGCAGGAAACATGTTTCTGAGCACCTTTTATCGGTTCTGACACATCATTACTCCTGCTTCTTCAGAAGTACCAGAGGATGTGACTGAACGCACCCTACCTCACTATAATTAGTGTCCTTATCTAATAAAGGTGCTAGGTTTCTCTATCTGGACTCACAGCATATTTATTGAAGGGCAGGATGGGGTACTGTCATCAAGTTGGTTTAGAGATCATGGCCACCCTGTACTATTTTAGAGATTTTGATTCACTGATATTCAAGGTGACAAAAATGAAAACCATTGGTTTGGATTTTTAATAACAACACATGAAAAGTGCTGTGAAATAAATAATAAACTATAAGAACCTCTGAAATATTTGGTCAGTTGTTTTTATGAGGCCATGAAAAGTAAACCAGAAAAAAAAAATAGCAAATACACTCAGCTTTTGCAAAGCCTAAATACATAAACTTTTAAAAAATATCTTCTTTTCTTTTGAGACAGGGTCTTGCCCTGTCACCCAGGTTGGAGTGCAGTGACACAATTACGGCTCACCACAGCCTTGAACCTCCAGGGTCAAACTAATACTCCTACATCAGCCTCTCAAGTAGCTGAGACTACAGGCATGCACCATATGCCTGGAAAATCTTTTTAAAAATTTATTGCAGAGATGGGGATCTTGCTATGCTGCCCCCACTGGTCTTGAACTGCTGGCTTCAAGCAATCCTCCTGCTTCATCCTCTCAACATGCTTGGATTACATGCATGAACCACCATGACATGACCAGTCACATAAACTTTTTGATAGCCTACCTGAAGTAGGTCTATTATCTTGTACCACAGTCATAGAACTTTTAATTTGGGACTTCCCGTTTCTGCATCATGGTTATTATTGTCACCCTTCATCATGAAATTTCTTCCTAACACTTTTACTCTTGTCACTACTTTCAACTTTTCTGACTCATCTCAAATCTCATCCACAGACAGTGAACTGGTGTTCCTAAAGTCCTCAAACTTGAACTTCTGGATGCTTGCTCTTACCCCAATGACAGCAACATGGTATTCAACAGATCTCCCTGCACCCACCCCAGTTTCTTCTCTGTAGAAGAAGATTAGGAGATTTTATAGGAATACAGTAGTCACTAGCCACATGAGATTATGGAGCCCTAATCTGCATTATGATGTGTATACTATCTATTGTACATATGTGCAATATATGTGACTACTCTATATTGAGAATGTGGCTTAATTATATTGTATATATTGAGTATATTACTATGTGCTGTAAGTTGTAGGATGACAGGCCGAGCGCGGTGGCTCAAGCCTGTAATCCCAGCACTTTGGGAGGCCAAAACGGGCGGATCGCGAGGTCAGGAGATCGAGACCATCTTGGCTAACACGGTGAAACCCCGTCTCTACTAAAAAAATACAAAAAACTAGCTGGGCGAGGTGGCGGGCGCCTGTAGTCCCAGCTACTCAGGAGGCTGAGGCAGGAGAATGGTGTGAACCCGGGAGGCAGAGCTTGCAGTGAGCTGAGATCCGGCCACTGCACTCCAGCCTGGGCAACAGAGCAAGACTCCGTCTCAAAAAAAAAAAAAAAAGAAGTTGTAGGATGACTATAGTTAACAATAATATATTATGTAATTTCAAATAGCTAGAAGGAGGATATTGAATGCTCCCAACACAAAGAAATGAGAAAGGCTTGAGATGGATATACTAATTATCCTGACCTAATTACTATATAGTGCATGTATTAAAACATCACTATGTATCTCAGAAATATGTACAATTATTACATGTCAATTTTCTAAAAAGAATTTTTTGGAGTGATACAGCTGTTCTGTATCCTTCATTTATGGATGATTACATGATTCTATACATATGTTAAGTTTATAGAACTATATATCAGGATGGGCATGCTGGCTCATGCCTGTAATCCTAGCACTTTGGGAGGCTGAGGTGGGAGGATTGTTTGAGCCCAGTTCAAGGCTAGCCTCAGCAACATGGTGAAATCCTATCTCTACAAAAATATAAAAATTAGCTAGGTACGGCGGCACAGGCCTGTAGTCCCAGCCACTTGTGAGGCTGAGGTGGAAGGATTACTGAGCCTAGGGAGGTCAAGGCTTCAGTGAGCCTTGATCACACCACTGCACTCCAGCCTGGGTGACACAGTGAGACCCTGCCTCAAAAAAAAAAAAAAAAAAAAAATCAAAAGAAGAACAACAAAAAAATCTTACTGTTTCAACTTAATGAAAAATTATCTCATTAATCAAGTTGATTAAAAAAATAAAACTTTAGGTTGGGCACGGTGGCTTACACCTGTAATCCCAGCACTTTGAGAGGCTGAGGCAGGCGGATCACAAGGTCAGCACTTTGAGACCAGCCTGACCAATATGGTGAAACCTTGTCTCTACTAAAAATGCAAAAGTTAGCCGGGCGTGGTGGCGCACGCCTCTAATCCCAGCTGCCTCAAGAAGCTGAGGCAGGAGAATCACTTGAATCCAGGAGGCAGAGGTTGCAGTGAACCGAGATCACGCCACTGCACTCCAGTCTGGGTGACAGAGCGAGACTCTGTCTCCAAATAAATAAATAAATAAATAAAACTTTAAAAAGTAACGATTGCCATATATACACCTGTACTAGATTTTGAGTACTATTCAAAAAGTAACATATCTCAGTCATTTTAATATTAATTTTTAAATGCTAATTACATGTTGAAAAATATTTGCAATATATTGGCTATATTACTTACATTAATAAAGTTGTTTTTACCTGTTTATTTTCACTTTTTAAAATGTGGCTACTAGGAAGTTTAAAATTAGCTATGTGACTCACATCATATTTCTATTGGACAGCACTGGATTAGAATATGAATCCCTGGATACTACATCCCTAGAGTTTCAAATATTCCTTCCTGATTCTGAATCCTTTTGATATTTGTGGCTCATGTTTTCACTTGGACTTTTCGTCTCTACACAGTCGGCTACTTCTCATGTCCACATTGTAAGTTTTAGAGGCCTTCTTAAACTTATATTTAGGTATTCAATAAGCATGTAAGGAATGACTATTTGGTTCCAGGGAGTCCGTCAGAAACTGTAGGTAAATTGGAGGCTGGAGTATATTCTGGAAACTGCAAGTGCCTCCCTGTGGCTAGAGATAAAGATGCAAGAAGGAAGGTGATAAGATACAATGCAGCCAAGGCAGAGGAACCCCATCAGCAAATGGCTTATGTGAAACTATGGAGTTCAGCTTTTATCCCGAAGGCAGTAGGTAGCTTTAAATGAGGGAGTGACATACTCAGGTTTACTTTTTTAGAAAAATCAGATTATAACACAGCAACAAAACAATTAAATAAAAAAATTAAAAGCTTGAATGTAAGCAGTGGCAATAAGGATATCTAAATTTGGATTTAAAGGATGTACAGAGTATAAAAGATATAGAACATGTTAACTCTTTAGATATGGAAAGTAAGAGAATGGAATAGGTCAAGGATAAGAGCCTGCCTGAAAATTCTGGTTTGGAAAATTCAGAATGCGCAGATCGGGGAAACATACATTTCAAGTGTGATATATTAAATCTGGGCTTCTGAGAGGGCACACAGGTGGAACTACAGGTAGTCAAAGGATACAAAAGTAGGATAAGCAGAATTAAACTCTGGATCAGAGGTATAAATGGTATCAGAACTTAGGCATTGAGAAAAATCAACTTGGGATAGAATGAAAACTGACGACACAAACTCTGGGGAACTTTTTTTTGAGAAATACTAACAATAAAATACTTAAGGTTCTATATCTAAATATGTTTGTACAAGAAAAATCCAGAGGACTGTATGTTAAAATGTTAGCTGTAGTTGCTTCTGAGTGTGGGGTTATGAATAAAGTTTCTTTTATTTTTGGGGTTGGTATTATCTTCTAAATTGTCTATAATATATATGTATTAGTTATGATACTTTCCATGTTTGAAGCCATGTGTCTTCAAACAATACAGAATGCATAAAGCAAAAAGATAACATTTTCCTTCAACTTCCTCCAATCCCACAACCATGTCAGAGTCAGTGTTCCAAGTTTAGCTTGTATTCTCTGTACACTTTTCCACTGTATTGGCAGATTCAAAAAAGACAGATAAAGAAACATTTTTGTGGCCGGGTGCGGTGGCTCACGCCTGTAACCCCAGCACTTTGGGAGGCTGAGGCGGGTGGATCACCTGAGGTCAGGAGTTCAAGACCAGCCTGACCAACATAGAGAAACCCCGTCTCTACTGAAAAAAAAAAAAAAAAAAAAAAATTAGCCAGGCATGGTGGCGCATGCCTGTAAACCCAGCTACTCGGGAGGCTGAGGCAGGAGAATCGCTTGAACCCGGGAGGCGGAGGTTGTGGTGAGCCAAGGTTGCACCATTGCACTCCAGCCTGGGCAAAAATAGCGAAACTCCATCTCAAAAAAAAAAAAAAAAAGAAACATTTTTGTTCTTTATGTGTTGTGTTTTGGTTTTGTTTCATCCTAAATAGATCTGAGCACTCTTCTCTTCTTTATCTACATTCTCCAAATAGATGATTGCTTATGGTCCCATGATGCCAAATCTTTCTATATGGATGGTGACACCTAGATTTAGATGTTAAAGACATGAATTTTACTGAGAGCTCTAGACTCACTCATACTGGTTACTTATTTGGCATTTATACTTGGCTAGGTACTAAGCACCTTAAATTAAATACATTCAAAACAGACTATTTGATACCTGTTCTGTCTTGTGGCCACAAACCCCAAAAACCATTCTTTCTCACCTCAGTAAGGGGTATTTAATTTCTCAACTTCACAACTAATGCATCGGCACAAACTGTTGTCTCTACTACTCAAATATATTCTGTATCCATCCACTTTCTCCCATATCCACTGCCATCACCCTAGTTCAAATCATGTTCACTTGTCTGGATTACCTACAGTGGACAGTCTACATCTCTTCCACTAATGTCCCTTTAGAATCCATATTCCATGCATATAAGTGACTTGTAAAAATGTACATCTGTCATCTTACTCTTTGATTAAAAATGTTCTATGGTTTCTCATTACTTTTAGAATAAAACCTAGACTCTCTACCACAGCCTGCAAATACTTCAATGTCATGTGCCTCCACCTCCATCATTCTGGGCACACTGGCTCTCCCTCTGTTCCGAAAACACAGCAATTCATTGTGGCCAACAGACCTTTGTGTTGCTACTCCATCTATCTGAAAAGCTCTTCCTCCAAATATAAGTCAGTGTGGCTCCTTCTCAAATTCAAATCTAAACTCCAATGTTACCTTCTCAGTGAGTTCTTCCCTGGCTCTAAAGTTCCTGCTTTGACCCGTTATTATACATGATTTTATTCACTTGAAGTTTTGTCACAAATCATTACTATCAGAAAATGGTCATTCATTTACTTGGGACCAGGACCAGGCTTTTACCTACACTACAATTTATTAAAGGCAAAGAAAATGAAGTCCTTTTTTCTTGGTCTGTTAACTAATGTGGTCTTACTCATGAGCCTGTCCCCAACCACACCAGCTAGTAGCAAGGAAAAGTGAAAAAGAAATTCTATGTAGTATATTTCACTTTAAAACTTAATTCAATCCAAGGATTTAAATCACCTTTAGATTTGTTTGATACAATTATTTCATTTTTTACATGACTTCTGAACTCCTTGCTTTCCTCAAGTTGGAAAAGGGGGAAGTATTTATGTGTCATCATAGCAATACGGAAAGGGAATTTCCTGGCCTCATGCTGGTTCTTGGGTAACTCAAGCATGTTTAATGAATGATTATTATAATCCCAGAATTGTTCTAAGTTGATTACATGCATTGCTTAATTTAATCATCACAACTCTGTGAGGTAAACACAGACAGTTCCTGTCCTACAATGATTTATCTTAAAACTTCTTGACTTTATGATGGTGTGAATGCAATACACACTCGGTGGAAATCCTACTTTGAGTAACCATAAAACCATTCTGTTTTCACTTTCACTACAGTATTCAATAAATTACATGTGATATTCAACACATTATAAAATAGGCTTTGTGTTAGATGAGTTTGTCCAACCATAGGCTAATGTCAGTGTTCTGAGCACATTTAATTAAGGTAGTCTGGGCTAAGCTATAATGTTCAGTGGGTTAGATATATTAAATGCGCCTTTTTTTTTTTTTTTTTTTTTTTTTGAGATAGAGTCTCTGTTGCTCAGGCTGGAGTGCAGTGGTGCCATTTTGGCTCACTGCAACCTCTGCCTTCAGGGTTCAAGTGATTCTCCCGCCTCAGCCTCCTGAGTAGCTGGGATTACAGGCATATACCACCATGCCCAGCTAATTTTTGTATTTTCAGTAGAGATGGGGTTTCACCATGTTGGCCAAGCTAGTCTTGAACTCCTGACCTCAGGTGATCGCCAACCTCGGCCTCCCAAAGTGCTGGGATTACAGGCATGAGCCACCGTGCGCAGCCTATTAAATGCACTTTTAGCTTATGATATTTTCAATTTACAATGGGTTTATTGGGCCACAATCCCATCATAAGTCTAAAAGCATCTGTCCCGTTATTAATCTGATTTACAGTTGGAGAAACTGAGGCAGAGAGAGGCACTATGATTTATGCAAAGTTACTACAGAGACAAGAATTGTACCCAGGCAGACTGCTCCATAACCCATGTCTTTAACCACCATCCTGTGCTGCCTTGTTTGTGTACTTGGCTGGGATCCAGTGAGCTGTGGTTGGCACAGTCCCACCCTTGGGCTTTCTGCTAGTGTCTGCTGCTGACATCTATATCTGATGAGCTTGTGGTTGAGTATGCTTGGCTTGGCCAGGGACTGGGCTGTCAACTCAGCATTCACATTACACAGTACCTAAGGGGGTTTCAGGAGGAAAAACAGAACTCTGACTCAGTGTGTGTATGCCAGTCCACCTGCTTACCTGATGTGGGCCATTTCATTTTGTGGGGCCACTCTGTTCATGGGCTCCTCCCAGAGACCTAATGGGCGGCTGGGCCAAAACCCTCGTTGCCTTGATTTTCCTTAAAGGGCACATCCTTCATCAAAACCCCATGTCTGACTGTTTTCCTCCCCTGATATCTTATGATTTCTTCCTCTTTTTCTGCCCATAAGCCAATGAAAGAAGGGAGTGTTCTGGCTGCCTGCTTTGTGACATAGACTTTTACTATGTCTCTGTCTTCCTTCTTCCTGAAGAAGCATTTGTCAACGCCTCCTTTCCATGCGCAACCCCAATAAAATCACTGTGATGAAACATGGTTTATGGGGGAGAGGGATACAAACACAGTAATTTAACACTTGTCAAATATTGTCCATACCTCTCTTGTACGTCTTCCCCAGTAGAGCATAGGCTTAATACAGCAAAGACTGACTGACCTTGTCTATAGACCAATTTGCTGACTTCTAAATCTTAGCTGTTTACTTTTTGAAAACATATAGTCTATTCATCATGGATACGACCCTAAGAAAAGCCTATGCAATGCTTAGAAGAGTAAAATATCTTATAAAGCATTTCATCCATCAGATGTCTATCCTACTGCCAGGCCAGGCAAAGCAGTAACTGTATTTGCATGTATCAGCAAAGAGCAGGGGTAATAGATGAAACTACTTGAAGTAATGAACTTACTCATAACTTTGTTTTTTTTTTTTTTTTTTGACAAAAACAGGCTAGAAAAATTAAAGTCACAAAGAGCAAGAAAGAACGAGGCATGTAGAAAAGATTGCCGTAGAATCACTCTGCTTAAATACTGAAAGGGCAAAGTCAGCATGACTACACTTACACACCTGTGCACCCACAGTCAATTACAGGAAAGAGGTCTACTTACAGAGAAAAGGGAATGAATTAGTGAGTAACCTTGGTGTGTACACTTATTTAAAAAGAAGACAATTCAAAGTATGTTATCCCCAGTTATGACTTGCCCACTGTATGAATATCCTTTAGCTGCTTTAAAAAAAAAAAAAAAATTCACTACAGCCTTGGTGGCTAAAAACAACAGAAAAGTATTCTGTCACAGTCCTGGAAGCCAGACGACCAAAATCAAGTGTGGGCAATGCGACCTTCTGTATAGAGGTTCCGAGGAAGAACCTGTTCCTTGCATCTTCTAGCTTCTGGTGGCTGCTAGCATTCATTGGCATTCCATGGCTTGTGCCTGCATCCCTGCAATCTCTGCTTCTGTCTTTACATACTCTTCCCTATGTGTCAAATCTCCCTCTGCCTCTCTTTCTCTCTCTCTCTCTTTTTTTTTTTTTTTTTTAGATACAGTCTCACTCTGTCACCCAGGCTGGAGTGCAGTGGCATGATCTCGGCTCACCACAACCTCTGCCTCCTGGGTTCAAACGATTCTCCTGCCTCCGCCTCCAGAGTAGCTGGGATTACAAGCAAGCACCACCAGGCCCAGCTAATTTTTGTATTTTTTAGCAGAGATGAGGTTTCACCATGTTGGCCAAGCTGGTCTTGAACTCCTAACCTCAAGTGATCTACCTGCCTCAGCCTCTCAAAGTGCCAGGATTACAGGCATGAGCCACCATGTCTGGCCATGCCTCTGTCTTATAAGGAAAATCTGATGGCATTTACAGCCCACACAGATAATCCAGGATAATCTCTCAGGCCAAGGAAGCAGAGGACACAGATAGGGAGAAGAGAAATATCTAGTGCCCTGGCAATGTAGGGACCAGGCTCAAACGGATTGGCCTTTAGAATTTTCTCTGTTTCCAGAGTCAAGGAAATCCCTGGCCTTCAATGTTTCAGCCCTCTCATAAATGTGCTTACTCCTATCCCTTCCCTAAACGTCTCAAATTAAGTTCACTTTTCATCATTTTTGTGTTCATTTGCAATTCAACTCTTGGTGACTTGGGCCACTGTAAGTTAATATTTAACAAAAACATGCAATATAAGTATCTGCCATTTGAATTCAAAGGAGCCAAAAATACATATCCAAAGAGGGTGGAATCTGATTATCTAATTTTCATCTGCCCACCAATGGTGCCCTACTTCCAGTCTATATCTCACTATACCCCTCAAGTAAATTGAGTGTGGGTGAAAGGAAAAATAACTGTGTATACATGTATGACTTTGCTATTGCAGATTTTGGAGAAAGTTTGGAATTGCTTTTGAAAAAGTAAAAATCATGAAACTCTTCAAATGAACACATGGTTTAATAATGAAGTTGAATTAATTATGTTGGCCTATTTGGATACTTTTTATCTTTATTTAATTTACATTAGTTATGATACTGGTTTGATGATGGGATAAAGAAGGTCCCTAAATCCCCAAACAAGTCATTTGGCTTGCATGATAGTTCCACAAGCCTCAAGAATAAATCTTCCACCTATATCAGTGTTCCAACCTTCACAATATGTGGCTTCCATCTTGCAATTGATGCCCAGCCCTTACCTTCCCACAACTGGGAAAGGAAAAGGGAGCAAAGGAAGGATATCCTTTTAAGAGAAAAACCTAGAAGCACGTATTATTTTTGTTCTAGAAGCCAGAACCAAGTCATATCAACACAACCAACCAGATGCAAAAAAGCTACAAATGTACTCTTTATTTTGGATGGCCTTGTAAAAGGTAAGATTTCATTACCATGGATAAGAAGAAAATTATCTTTCTCACAATCCATTTCTTTTGCTTACCTAAGTGTCATATAAGGAATATATTAAAGCCTCTCTAAGTTCTATTCAGCACCTGGCAACCTATGAAATGAAAGACAAGTATGTTCCCCACCACCTCACCCCCTCTACCAATAGACACACACTAAGTTTACAATGGTGGATTAAGACTAGGAGAACTGTCATAATATCTCAGTTTTAAATAGGAAAAAACAAGAAATGTCAGTCATCTGTCCATAGGGATTATCAAGGGCTGATGGGTATGAACTGCAAAGATTCCTTCCCTCAGAGTAACTTTCTTTTTTGTCTTTTTTTTTTTTTTTTCCTTTTTGTGGAGAATGGGGTCTCGCTATATTACCCAGGCAGGTCTCGAACTCCTGGGCTCAAGCTATCCTCCCGCCTCTGCCTCCCTGAGAGCTGGGATTACAGGCGTGAGCCACCGCGCCCAGCCCAGAGTAAGTTTCTTATAAAGCCTGTCTGACTGTCACTGATTCTTACCTCAGTGAGAAGCTCTCCAGCACCCTGTTCCCTGTGAGGAGCTCTCCAGCATCCTGTTTTCCATGACCTCCTGGCTTTGGCCTCTAGGAAGTACCTTTCAAGTCTATCTTTCATTCTCTCTGGACATGTTGAAAGTAGTATGTATGTTTGATGGCTGCCCAGCTTCGCAATCTGGATTACAGAATTATCTGATTCAGGATTTGAAGAGTTAGAAGTCTTTGTAAGCACAACATGTGGATTCTTTGACTATAATGTCTTCAAAAGTTTAATAGGTTGCCACGTTTTTGTTCTTACTCAATTCTATTTGGGAGTAACCATAGCCAAAGTTTTGGACATAATTTTAAAACCTGAAATCATGCCTTCTTTTTATGTACTGTTTTCTCCCTTCTACACGCCTCACCGTCCACCTCTGTCCCCACCCTCCCACTCACCACCCTCGACTTTTTCCACATAATGGATGCTACCTAGAGGCTGTTTAAAATATTTGCCTTGAATGAAGATGTACTTCCCTTAATTTAACCTTTGCCACTTGGCTGTTTTACAGTTTTTTAGAAAAATACAGAGGCTTGGGGGCTACAGCCTTATTGCCTGCTTATTACCACCGATTCAGTGCTACTCTTATCATCGATTCAGTTTAAGGCACAGAAGCAGTTGTTGTTTTGATCATGAGGCCCCAAACCACGGAAGGAAATCTTACCCCTCTAGGAGGGTAATGGTCCTGAAGGTAGTCAGGAAGGCATTGTGAAGGAGTTGATACATTGATGAGTGAGCAAAAGTTAGATGAAGATATGAGGGAATGAAGTCAGAGGAAAGAGCAGGAACAAGGGTATGAAGGTAAGATAAATAAAGTGCCAAAAGCAGCATTGGCAACAAACTGGGATGGGAAGGGGGACTGAAATGTAGAGGTGTCTAGTACAAGTAGGGCAATTTTATGGTGTGAATCAGATGGTAGCAAAATGGATATTTGATGGCCCACTCTGATAGTGGTGTGGGGCATGGGCTTAAAGAACAAACATTTCGAGACAGGGAGACGAGCTAGAAAGTTACTGTAGTAATCCAGGCAAGAAGCGATGAGAGAAGTATGTTGGGTCCAGCTTTCCCATTGGCTCTCGGAAGGTTCTCTGGAAAAAAAAATCAGTTTGCAAATGGCAGATTAATAGGAGAAAAGGCATACAACTTATTTAACATATACACAGGGGAGCCTTTAGAATGAAGACCCAACTTTCCAAGTGTGGTACATGAGCATATACACCATCTTGGGGTTACAGAAAGAATGGAGCTTGGATCCTGCCTGGTGAAACAGGTTATGGGAGGGGGGAAGAAGAGAAATTGTATTAAGGAACAATAAAAAATTACTAGGGAAAAAGATTGGAGGGAGAACAGAAATTAACTTGTGAAAATAGTTCTCTTGTAATTTAAATGATCCTTGAAGACAGTCATTATCTTGAAAAAGGGTCTGGTCAGGTGTAGTTACATTTTTTTTGGTCTTCTTTCCTCTAATGGATAATAAGATAATGTGGGGAGGGGAACAAGAAGAAATGTTCTCCTTGATGGGTCCTATCTTTATGTAGGTGGGGGAAAGAGTCTCTTCCAATGCCTGTCGATCTCTAAGGGTTTTTAATTTAAAACACTCATTACCCTCAGGAAACCATATTCTAGGAGGAGACATTTTGATTTTCTTTGGGTGATATCAGGATCAAGAAATACTTTAAAAATAACATCTGCACGATTTGGTAGTAGTTCAGCAGTGAATGATGTAAGAGAAAGGGTTGTAGGGAAGGTCACAGGAGAAGGAGCAGGGAAGGGAGACTGATTGAGGAGATTCAGATGAAAGAGACTGAATTTCAGGCCTAGATATTCAAAGGAGATAAATATGTTCCCCCCCCCCCACCCCCCAGGAGAAGTCTATACTGGAGAAATCCATTGTGGAAGTCTTTAATAGGCTTTAGATAACACCTTGAAATAAAAATGACATCTTTCAGATAAAGTATGTGCAAAAGACAAAACAAAACAAAAACAAAAAACCAAGATCATCAAAAGTTTATAAGACAGAAAAAAAAAGCCCCTCAGGAAACCAAGAAGGGAAGTCAGAGATGTAGGATGAGAATGGAGTGGTGTAGGAGAATTACCCTGAGGGGAAGGGAAAGAGCCCAGATGGCAATAGGTTAAACAGTGAATTTTACAATAGGTTTGAACACCTACACAAAGTTTAGGTTAATCCCAACATTATAAATTTCAAATAAAAGGGGAGTGAATGCCCTATGAGAAGGTAGGAATATGAGAGTAAGAGAGACAAAAACTTAGAATTTACTCCCAGAAGGCCTTGCTGTTGATTTGGTGGGCATTTATATCTCTGGGGGTTCTCCCTGGAGAATGGAGAACCCGAGGCTGCTACTTTCCCTCCCTTCCTGGGCACCTGCCTTTACCTGCTGCTGTTACAGAGTGGTGTTCCCTGAGTTTCCATTCAATATATGAGTCCAAAATACTCAGTAGTGACAACCTGGAAATAGTTATTTTTGAGAATCAAAACATGAATCAATAGAATGCTACAAAATTTGTGTTAAAATCTTAAAAAGCCCTTCATTGAGAGTTGATCAGATAAGCAGCATGTTTGAACCAGCATTCCTAATAACCATTCCATAACTGTAATGTGTAAACCATTTTCTCACACTGGGTTGTTCTAAGCTTGGTCAAGTATAGCTAGTAGTAATACAAATTTAAAGGCAGATATAATAGGGGAGAGAGAGAGAGAGAGAGACTGAAAGAGGAGAGAATGAGAATGTTATGAAAATAAAAATTAATATTTGAGCTAAATTTGTAGCATCGGAAATACTCACCTGGGAAAGAAAGACTCTGAGTAGCTCTCTACAATTGCTTGTGTGGGTGGGAGTTTTAGAGATCGTGCCAAGGCTCTCTGAAATCCATACCTAAATTTGCTCTTCTTCCTTACTCTTCTCTTAAAATTGCTTCATAAACAGCCTTTTAAAATTTATGGCCCAGTGTGGTGACTCACACCTATAATCCCAGCACTTTGGGGGTTGAGGTGGGAGAATTGATTGCTTGAGGCCAGAAGTTTGAGACCAGCCTGGGAAACATATGGAGACCCCATCTTTACAAAAAAAAAAATATATATATATATATATATGTGTGTGTGTGTGTGTGTGTGTATATATATAAAATTATCTAGGTGCAGTGGTGAACTACTGTAGCTACTCAAGAGACTGAGGCAGGAGGATCTCTTGAGCCCAGGAGTCAGAGACTGCAGTGAACCAAGTTCATGCCACTGCACTCCAGCCTGGACAAAAGTGTGAGACCCTGTCTCAAAAAAAAAAAAAAAAAAAAAAGAAATATATATATATATACACACACATATATATATATATATATATTTATATATATGAAAAGAGGAAGAGCAAATCAAAACCTTTTAGTAGATTATTACACACAAGCAGTTTGTAAAAATGAATATGAAGGCACCACAGAATTTCATTTCTCATTAGAAACACATGTAGCTATATCTCACTTGGAGATTCTAACTAATTAAGGCTACAGTGGTGAGCTATTATCATAGTTACCTAAAGAAACCATAGCATCTATATTTTAGAGCAAAAGCTACACTTTTTTTTTTTTTTTTTTTTTTTTTTTTGAGACAGAGTCTCGCTCTGTCACCCAGGCTGGAGTGCAGTGGCCGCATCTCAGCTCACTGCAAGCTCCGCCTCCCGGGTTTACGCCATTCTCCTGCCTCAGCCTCCCGAGTAGCTGGGACTACAGGCGCCGCCACCTCGCCCAGCTAGTTTTTTTTTTGTATTTTTTAGTAGAGACGGGGTTTCACCGTGTTAACCAGGATGGTCTCGATCTCCTGACCTCGTGATCCGCCCGTCTCGGCCTCCCAAAGTGCTGGGATTACAGGGTTGAGCCACCGCGCCCGGCCATACACTCTTAAATTTAGTACTTTTTCTGATTATCTGTAGTCCATTTAAATTTCTCCCCTTGGGAAAATTTCTCAAGATACTATAAATAAATGCAGTACTTACATAATTTTGCATACAGTGAAATACGTCACTGTTCCCTTTTATCAGTCTCTTTGCTTTAATGTTTTATCTTGATCATTAGTATAACATCAGTTCAAACTTCAGATCAATATAGAGAAATCTAGTTTCATTATTCTCTCATTTTGTCTCTGCTCTCTTTGCCAAGAGATAACTTCTGTTCTATGTAAAGGCAGGAAAAGCACATAGCCACATTGATACGGTTTGGCTGTGTCCCCACCCAAAACTCATCTTGAATTGCAGTTTCCATAATTCCCACATGTCTTGGGAGGGACGCGGTGGGAGGTAATTGAATCACGGGAACAGTTACCTTCATGCTGTTCTCATGAGATCTGACGGTTTTATAAGGGGCTTTTCTCCTTTTGCTCAGCACTTCTTGCTGCGGCCATGTGAAGAAGGATGTGTTTGCTTCCCTTTCCACCATGATTGTAAGTTTCCTGAGATCTCCCCAGCCACGCAGAAGTGTGAGTCAATTAAATGTGTCTCCTTTATAAATTACCCAGCGTCAGGTATGTTGTTATTAGCAGCATGGGAATGGATGAATACACACATATAAAAGTAGCCTTACGCACACACGTGCAGATGCACACACAAAATCCTCCTCCCCATTCCTCTTTCCACACACAAACACAAACACCAGACACCTACAGAAGGAAGCAAAAGCTTGAGACAAGTAAACTTTTGTGACAGATTTTCCAAACTGGACCCAAAATAGACCCTCTGCACAAAAAAGACCAATTTGATGCAAAAAAAAACTTAGCATCTGGTTATTGTCAGGTCGGCAAGTGCACAAAAGAAGACTGTTTTTATACTTTGATTTGTTTTTCTTTCACCAAATATGCTAGATTTTTCCCCCATTGTGTGTATTGTGTCTAGAAAACATATATTTGGTCCTCTTTGTCTAGACAGCTTTAGCAGAACTGTATCAAAGCACTTTCATCAGTTTATACTTCTCACTGACCATCCCCCAACACAAATATAATAAGCAACATTCACTTTTTAAAGTGACAGAGTCTCAAATTCTGAAAAAGTGCAGTTCTGAAATAGTCTTTCATATTGCCATATGCAAATTGAGGCCATAATTACTTTATCTAGCTTTAGCATATATTCTCACATAGAGCTTTGATATCAGAAAAACTGAACCAACACCTCCAGAAAGGAATGAAATCCTCAACAATGCCCAGAATTTGTCCCCCGTGGTCTACGCTGCCAGGTTTTCCAGCTTCTTGAGTGTGAAGGCCTCACTGAGAGCTTCCTTCGCACACCAGTCCAGCACAGCTGCTTTTATTTCCCTAATAATAAAAATAGCAGAAACACATCTGTTTTCATGCTTCACTGCTGACAGCTCACCAAAAAATGTGCATCCAATAGTTTCTATCCAAATAGACAGACACGATGGGTCCAAAACACAGAGAGGTTATATGATGTTTTGGTTTTAAGTTTCTGCAAGAAATTCAATTTTTACATTTTATGTCATGCCTGAAACAAATCTCTCTCAACTTCTGAAAATCTTCTTAGAGAGGTTCCAAAGTGTTTCCTGGAGTGTCACCACAGTGTGTTGAAGCTCACACTTTATATAAAGTATATTTTGAGATAGTTATTTGCCAAAAATGATTTATGCAAACTATTTTAATCTTCAAAGCAGAGAAGGGTAAAGTAGTACAAGTGCATGTACAATGCTCACATGGCGTAATAGAGAGCTGTAAGCAAAGACGTGTTTGCTTCTTTCTTGTTACTCAGGATCTCTATATTCAATTTTTCAGCTTTAAAAAAATGTTATTTCTCTTTGATAAAAACTTGTATCTGAAAAATGTTCAGCTTAGTAGATGAATATTTTTCATGGTCTTGAAATAACCAACACATTAATTTTGATTTTTAACACTTATTAAACAGAGAGAGAGAGAGAGAGAGAGAGAGAGAGTGTACAGAGCTATACAGCATGTGAAACTTTGGACTGCTCAAAGAAGACATTTTCAAACATATCTTCTCAGGACTCTCAATAGGAACCATAGGTGAGTTTCAGGCAAGTAGCTGGGATCAAATGGGAAGGTTTGGGGAGGAGAACAAAGAAATTAGCTTTCATCTTGAGTCTGTTTCCACTACATCAAAGAGATAGTTAAAATAAGTAGCCCCGTACTACTAATAATATTATTATCATTAATATTTTAAACTATAGTTAAAATAAACAGCCCCATACTACTTAATGATAATGCTATTATTGTTAATATTTTAAACTGTTAAAGTAAAAATATTATTGTAAAGACACATCTAACTTTTCTACCTATGATAATAAATCTTCTGAGTAATCTCTTTTTTTCCATTATTGATTTTAGGTCCTCTCATCTAATTGTAGCAGTTAACTGATTGACAAGGTGAAGAAGGATTGTGGTTTTCTGTTTCAGATAGAAAAACTAAAAACATAAGAGAATCTCACAATCATCTACACATGTCCCAAAAGTTCATACTACAGAAGAATCTATATAAACAGACTACTGAGAAAAGTCAAGTTGTTTTTCTATATGAACCCAATAATGCATTTTCAAAACACTGGATTAATTTAAAGTAAGGGTCTTACACCTTTACTACTGAAGGGCCAGTTAATACAAAAAGATCTAATGCCCTTATTGCAGAATTATTCAACCAAATTTCCAGCTAATGCTTTTTAAAGAATAATTTCACAAGAAGTTTTATTTTGAGCACATGCCTTTGGTCTATACTCCTTTTTGTCAAGTCAGCCATAGTCTATGATCAATGTAAGTTCTCCAGCCTGCTTGAACATGCACCCATTTGAACACATTGAGACCCACCTTCAGATAGGATGCCTATATTCTTTGGACAGGCACTTATTAGGTAATGAACCAATGGTAACTAATAACTGTCCTTTTATAATTGCTTACTTAAAAGAAAAAAGAGTAGGCCGGGCGCGGTGGCTCAAGCCTGTAATCCCAGCACTTTGGGAGGCCGAGACGGGCGGATCATGAGGTCAGGAGATCGAGACCATCCTGGCTAACACGGTGAAACCCCGTCTCTATTAAGAAATACAAAAAACTAGCCGGGCGAGGTGGCGGGCGCCTGTAGTCCCAGCTACTCGGGAGGCTGAGGCCGGAGAATGGCGTAAACCCGGGAGGCGGAGCTTGCAGTGAGCTGAGATCCGGCCACTGCACTCCAGCCTGGGTGACAGAGCGAGACTCCGCCTCAAAAAAAAAAAAAAAGAAAAAAGCTCAGTCTCCTAGCCAGGCAAAACGATTGTCAAGTATTCACACAATGTACTGTAACATGAACCAAAAGCCTAAATGATACTGTTTTTGCCCTCCAGATGCTTAAAATCTAGGTGATACACACACACACATACACACACACATACACACACACACATCTAATGTCACTCTATATGGTTAAATTGGAAAGAAGTACTATAAAAAGAAATAGTGTAAGAACCAACTTCCTAATTGTAAAGTAGGTGTGTGAGAGACCAGTATTTTAATTTTTTTTTCAATATTAGAAAAATGGGCATTTTCCAGGAAAGGGAAAGACTAGAAATACAAGTAGAAAAAAAAAGGCTTAAACAATATTCTCCTTTACGTTTCTGGTGAGTTTTCCTGTTTGCTTCTTCCTCCCCATTTTGTCTTCAAGCATTCCCTGCTGTGCAGAAAGCTGTTTTCGGCAACTTCTCTCTGTAGTCTTGCTCACACTAAGTAAGAGTCCAAAATTGTGTTCTGCTAAACATTATTCTCTGTGATGATTCATCATTTACAGAGAAAAAAGGGTGCGCCGGCAGGGAATCTGGACTAAGAAACAAAGGAGTCTAATCCTAATTCCTCCATTAATTAGGAATTCATTTTGGCCAAGTCCACTAAACTACATCATGACTCATCTTAGCTCATTGATAAAATGAGGATAATGACGTTTGCATTGCCTTACAAAAAATGTTGAACATAGAAATCATTTTGAACATTACATGTGTTCTATATTATTATTGTTAGTAAACCTGCCAAAAATTAATTCTAAATTTACAACTAAAAGTCACAAATGAATTTTTTATTTATTCGGTCATATGGAATCTTTAAGCACAACTAAAAGATCTCTAAGTAGCCCTAGGAAATAAGAAGTGTTAAAACAAATCAGCTCTGCCAAATACTGGGAGTTCTGAGAACTTCACTGTGTCCCCAGCCATGCTGGTCATCTTCCAGTTTCCACTCAGAGCTTTTTGTCTTATCAATGAATCTACGGATTTAAATACAGGTTTAGGAACAAAGTCCTAAGTAGTTATTTTATGGTTCTTGCTTTGCTTTGCAACCGTATCCCAGCATATTTCCCCTCTCTCACTGTGCTCCAGTCATAATGGGCTACTGTTGATTTCAATTCCTTGTCCTGGTGTCAGGACTTTTCCCTTTCAACTGTTCACTCCAGCCTCAGATTTTTCAATGACCAGCTCCTTCTCATGCCACAGATCTCTGCTCAAATGCAACCTTCACAAAAATCCTTTTGTGACCAAACTATCTCCAGGTGGAGTAATATCTCTCCCATTACCCCCTACCACATCACCCTCAGAGTACTTACCACTTCTATTATTATCTCATTTTTTATTTGTCTGTTGTAGGCTCAAGTAAAAATAGAATCATCCTTGATTCCTGCCTTTCCCCCCTGTGCTCAGCCTATCAACCAGTCACCTCTGTCTCCAAAATTATTCCATAAACGTTCATTGATTTCCATCTCTAATGTTATTAGGCCATCCCATCACCAACATCGCTAACTAGGCTACTGCAGTTTCCTTCTGACAGGAGCACCTGTGTCCACATGCATCCTCACATATCTGATTTTTTCATTGTATCCATAATAACCTTTTCCCAAAACTTGTCAGGTTTAGTATGTAGCTACTTCAAATCCTCCAGTAGTTTCCCAATGCTTAGGAAAAGAGTCAAACTTTTCCCATGGCCTACAAGGGCTGCCTACTAACCTCACCATCTACACCCTCTCCTCACTCTGCCCAACCATACCTCTGTCAGCTGTTTCCCTCAGGACATTCACTTGTCACTTATGCTTAAGCACATTTCCCTCTGGCCTTTACATGGCAGGCTTGGTCTCATCATTCAAGTCTCATCTCAAATGTCACCTGCTCAGCCATTCCTTTCTTGACCATCCTCTATCCCTTTGATTTCCTATCACATTACTGAGTGTTATTTTTCTCCATAGCATTTTTACATTACATTGGCATTATATAGCATTTTTATATTACAACTGATTGTTGTTTCCTCCACAGCAGTTATCATTATTTGGAAGTGTTGTATTCTTTTACTTGGTCACTTATATTTTCCATCTCTCCCACTAAAACTTTGGATCTTTGAGAGTACAGACACACTGTCTTATTCATTGTGATGTATCTAGAATTTAGAGAAGGATCTATTAAAATAGTAGAGGCTTAATAAAAATATTAACTAAGTGAATTAATAGTGGTTCATTGCCTGCTTTCCTCATAAAAATATAATTTCCACAAAGGAAGGACCTTGTCTTGTCTTTGTGTCTTGGTGTAACATATACTGCTATTTCCCCATCACGCAGCCCAATGCTTAATGAGAATCTTTGCTGAATGCAAGATAAATAAATGACTGAATCTGAAGAAGATAATAGGTTTAAGTATTTCTAGACTATAAATCAATATTTATTTGTAATGGATAATGTGGTTGCAGAAGTTAGAAACTCTTTCTAATATTTTTGGGTAGTCTACTGAAAGGTGCAGATAGCCAAGAATTTACCTTGAAAGATATCATTGGGTCAGTAAGCATGGGTTCTTATTCCAGATGAAAATGATCTGACCTTAGCTGCTAAGATCACTGCCTACTGATGACTCACAGCTGAGTCTCTTTCTAGGCATTGTGAACTACCCAAGGGAGCTGACTCACCTGAAGTGATATTGCTCACTTCCAGTGATTGTTAGATACTGAACAATAAAGGCACAAATTCCCTTACCTCATTTCGGATTGTCTGGGAACTTCTGTAGAAACTGCATTACATATTGGGTATCCCTCTTGCTTCCCTCTTTCCTTTGAAAGTATTGCTCTTGTCTATCAGAGCCTATGCCCTGGGATCCATGTCCCCTTTAAGGGTCAAGGCAGTCGTTTCCACATCTGTTGGTACTGTAGCCTGTTGATGGCTCTCAGCTGAGTCCTCCTCAAGACTGTGCTTTCTTCCAAGGAAAACCTGCATCCAATAACTACCTAAGGCAGGAGTGCAAAGGCCCAGTCCTCCTGCCGCAAATTGGAGCCTCTCTGAAAGGCAATCTCACTCTCAGAGCTCTCTGTGGGATTGGCTGAAGCCTCATGACAACTGCATTTAATTTAGCTACTCTCTGTGCTTAAACTACTTCTCTCACACTTCAAAGTGCTATTAGAAAGAGCACTCACCAGTAAACCATCCACAGGTAAATTTTCATCTCAGAATCTGTTTTCAAAAAACCATGATGTATGTCATTATTAACTAAGGTTGAATTTTAGAATATAGTATGGCTTTGAGTTATCATGATTATTATTGCTTTTTGTATGGGAATACCACAAGTTAAAAGTTGATGTCATGCAGGAATAAGGAAAGAAATGGAAGGACCTTACTAAGGAGTTGATCGTCTTTCACTTTATGGGAGAAATAATATAGTGCAATATAGCTGTAGACTGTGGTTAGATAAACAGAAGATACATAAAACAATAGACAGCAAAACAGATAGCATAGACACTAAATTTACATCATACGCGGTACCACATCACTTAGTGCTTCACATCAAGGGTTTTCTCAAATGGAAGAGAATCTGAAAATAAGCAAGAAGGTCTGTAAGACACACAAAATGTCATGAAATCAAGTATTCAAATCATAAACCATATTTGCAGAGAAACCTACCAGGATTCAAAGCCTTTTCCTTCTTTGAACCTTAATTCTAATAGTCTTGATTTTCTGGTGTGGGGCTAGCACAAATCACAAGCTATAAATCACTTGTATGTGCATAGACATGGTATTGTTAAAATAGTAGGAAATGAATAAGACAAATACTGAAGGAAGAGACAGAGCCATAAAAAATGTGGGAAAAATCAGTAGTCAGTAAGATGGGCTCTAAGAATGGAAAGTCTGTGTTTAGGTCTGACTCTTCTACCTTCTTGTTTATGTAAATTATTTCACCTGGTCTCCTTATTAAAAACACAAAACTGGGTAACTGTGACAGGCAGAATCGTGAACCTCAAAGATGTCCATATCCTAATATGCTTATTGTAAAGGTCTCATTAGATAATGCTTGCAAAATAGTACAGTTTCTAGTACATAGAATGTTCATTATAGCAGCATAGTATAGTTGTGTAAGGGCATTCAGCAGAGGAACAAACCACACTGCTCACCTCAGTGAAGCCCAGAGTCATAGTATTTGGCGTTTATAGTCATGATCTTAGTTATCAAAAAAAAAAAAAAAAAAAAAGGTTGAAGTTTGCACATTGTTCTTTTAAGATGACAAAGAAGTGTGAAACATTTTTTCTCTAAAACTTAATTTCAAAAAAGTGTTAAAACTACATTTTATTTGCTTGTAACATGGTTTTAGAAAGACCATGTTATTTCTCCAGAAATCAGATAGATTTTTGAAATATAGCTCTATATGGGAAACAAATTATGGCATTCTCCAATGTCTGACACAATATTTACAAAAGAGAATCTCATCTGTCCTTCTTGAAGTCTGTTTCTTAAATTTTGTACACTCTATAATGACATGATAAAGGTCTCACTCAGTGGATAACTATTATCATGTAGCACTTATATGATTACATAAAGAATTGACTTATTATAAACCTGTAGATTTACCTGTAGAAATATAAATATGCCCTTAACATAGAAATTTAGGTAAGAGTGTCTGTGGTGGAAAATCTATTGAAAATAAAAGAAAACAAAAAACAGACAAAGAAGTAACCAGTGAGATTCTAAGATTATAATAACCAATTTAGCATTTTAGGCTATGAGTGAGAAAGAAAGTAAATCTTGGAGATCATTTTCACCTGTGATTTCAAAACACTGCTGGAGGATAAGTACTCAGCTTTTATTTATTTTTTTACAAGTCTGTACAGAAATAAGATAAATGAGGACAATGTCGTCGTTTTTTAAATCTAGATTTATTTCATTTAAAAGACTGGTATTCTGAGATTACACTGTTCTACTTTTGAGTATTCAAAATCCTTCTTTAATAAAATGATGAGGATAATAGTGGTAGAAGTTTACATTTTTAAATGCTCTTATTTGGCAAAATTTACAAAAGTTATCAGTTCTATGTCAACTGCTTTTAATTTTACTAATCCATTAATACCATGAGTCTAGGAGCTGCTGATTTAGCCTCACCTCCATTTTTCAGAGAAAGAAATTGAGGTCTAGAGAAGTAAGTATCTTCTTTAAGACCTCATCAGTGGCAGCACCCAGCCTAGGACCTTGCCATGGGTCATTTATCAACGGTCATTAATATAACATTTTGGAAGAATATAAGTAGCTTTATTTCCCATCCAGAACGTTGAACTAATTTTTTTCTAAAATAGATTATTAAAGAAGTTTCAATGTTTATTGGCTTACCAAACCTGTATAATCCATATCTGAACTTATTTAAATGTAAGCACGGAATCTATTGCAAAAATACTGCCTTTTCACTTGTGTTACATAAGTGTTGAGTCACCTTTTCAGAAATAACCAATCCATCAGGCCATAATAAATGACAGAAGTGACAACACATCCGCTGGGCAGGACAAACATTCACATCTCAGGAGGACAAACATTCACATCCCAGGAGGGCAAGTGCTTGGAATTCTCAGCTGGATTTTAAGTGGTTCAGAAATGTTAGCAGAAGGCAGAAGGCAGAAATTCCTTCTAGTATCTTTTGGCAGCCTATTGGCAGGGCGAGTAGCCAAGAATTTACTTTGGAAGATGTAATTGAGTCAGCCCCTGTGGGTGATTCTTGTTAAGATAGCTAATGGTAAAGATAAGCAGCATTTGTTTGGAGGTTGTGTAAATATCCCTGTTCTGAGATAAACAATTTGCATATCTGGAGAGAAGACAAAGTCAGCCTCTCCGGGTCCCTGACACTGGCTTTTCCAGGCCTTCAGAAATAACAGAGTTGTTTTCTTAGCTGCTGAGGAGAATTGTTTTAGGTAGATAGATTCTTAAATAAAACAAAAGGATGCAATTTGAAACCCTAGGCATCCTATACCTATATGATTTCCCTCTTTTCTAAAAATGAACATTTTTATAATTGTGTACACAATGTCTTTGAACCCTGAGCATCTGACTAAAATAGCTGTTTGTGATTAAAATTAAAATAAAGCTTTCTACCAGTGAAGAATTCACAGCAGATAAAAAGAAAAAAATCATGGGTGCTATAAGGACTATGCAACTTTTAACTTTCTTCTCACTCAGATTATGTGCAAGAGACACTTCCTCATTTTATTTCCAGAAAGGGAAGGAGTTTAGTGTCAAAAACTGGAAATTTTCTGAGACACAAGACTTCTTTTCAAATATGGTGCTAAGACTTACACGAGTTCACTAATTTAAAAAAATTTTTTTCAGTTATTTAACAACAAAAATATTAATGTGTGGTTGACTTCTTTGAAGAAGCTTTTATTTATGCTAATCTCATTTTGGGAATTTATAGAAGCATTTATTATGCTAATCTCATTTTGAGAATTTATAATTCCTACAATTAACAGAAAGAAATCTCTATGGCTAATTTTAAATTTATACTTTGATGGCTGGTTTTACGTGTCATCTTGGCTAGGCTAGACTACCCAGTTATTTAAACGTGACTATAGGTGTTGCTGTGAAGGTATTTTGTAGATATGGTTAGCATCTGCAGTCAGCTTGAAACCACGATTGCAAAATTGTAACTGAGACAGTGAAAAAGATCTGAACTAACCCACTCCATCTTGCTTCTAACCTCCAAACTGTCCTTGTTCATTCCTGGGTGTAGGATGAATTAACTTTGTTAGGAACTCAGTTTATAGTTTAAAACAAAACAATAACAGCCCTTTCCCACAACAAATTTCTTTCTTGCCTAGGGACTAGACTGCTTTTGTAGGACTAATACATTAGCCAAAAGATTAGAAATTATGGTATAGGAGTCATGCAGCTGGAGGCTACAAGATTCTGACCCTCTTTAAACTGCTCCTAGAATCAGTGCTTGAGATAGGAGGCAGACCCTGCTCTGGATGGATCAGCTGACACCACCCGAATCAATACATTGGTTCATCTGATCTTGTGGCTCCCACCCAGAAACTCACTCAGCACAAGAAAACAGCTTTGACTCCCTATGATTTCATCTCTGATCTGAGCAATCAGCACTCCCAGACTCACTCCCATTCACCAAATTATCCCATCCCAGACTCACTGCCATCCACCAAATTATCTTGACAAACTCACCGAATGCTCAGGGAGACTGATTTGAGTAATAATAAAACTCTAGTCTCCTACACAGCCGGCTCTGCGTGAATTACTCTTTCTCTATTGCAATTCCCCTGTCTAGATAAATTTGGCTCTGTCTAGGCAGCAGGCAAGGTGAACGCACTCGGCAGTTACAAGCTAAGTAAAGAAGACTATTCTCTATAGGTGGGCCTGTCTCATCTGTTGAAAAAGTCTGAAAAATAAACACTAAGCTTTCCCTGAAGAAGAAGAAATTCTACCTAAAGAATGAAGCATCAACTTCTGACCAACAGTTTCCAGCCTGCAGGCCTGCCCTACAGATTTCAAACATGCTATTCTCCCAAAAACCATGAGCCAATTTCCTTAAATAAATCTATCTATCATCTATCTATCTGAGTTTTTTATCCATTCAGTTTCTTTGGAGAATCTTGACTTATATCTTCTAAACAATAAAAATTTTTTTCTATGAATAATTTCAAAATATTTGCAAAATGGTTATCAGTTTTCAAAATAAATCAGCAATTGCTATAAATTAAAACCCTCTTAGTTGTTTGTCCCATCAACATTTTTTTATTTCTATTCAATTTCTCATTGATTACCTCATATTCAGATACATGTATGTGTGTGTGTGTGTGTGTGTATATATTATATATATATATATATAAAATACTTTTAAGTTCTAGGGTACCTATGTACAACATTCAGATATATTTTTAAATGATTAGTTATACTAAGAAGCCAAAGATCAAAAACTGAAGCAATCCTTTTACATTTGCTTTCAAAAGAAGAGATTATTCCTGCTTGGGGACTATTCCTACTTAGTGGAGGGGAAAAGGCAAGCATGTATTAAGTTCTTAAAACTATTACTGATCAATAATAAAAATATTCAAAGAATTTTTCCTTCACCTAATCCTCAGCTAGCCATTTAAAAAATGAAGAAAGGGAAGAGGGAAAATATGTGGAGAGAGAGAGGGAGAAAACCAGAGAGAGAGAGAGAGAGAAATAGACAGATTCAGAGTATGTGTATGTGTGAAAATAACTATAAATAGTTTCCTAAAACAGCAACAGAATACTATCTAACATGGGGATGTGGGGAAAAAAATGTGGACATTTGAACCAGCTATTGGAGTTATATCATCATTGAGAATTTGACCTAGGAAAAAAGGTTAATCATGGCACATGCTCATCTAGTTTGGATTGCTAAATATAAAAACGAGTAAGCTGTGGTCCCTGCCCCTCAGTGAGTTCATAGAAACACTATGACACCAAATCACAGTAGAAAGATCGCTATTTATTTACATTTGTCTTTAACTTCATATATGTCTTCTGCTACTTCTATGCCTGAAGGATTGTGCAAAAAAATAAATTTTATGACAGCAGGTAGCTTAAATATTAGAATAACATTTGATCCTTACATTATTTATTGTGCATAACACAATATTGCAAAGTAACTGTTAGAAATAAATGCTTGTACCTTGGTGCTGAAGAGAAGAGCTAGCACTGAGATAAATAATTTTCTCAGCAAGGCAATTTTACTTCTATAGAAGGGTGCAACTTGCAAATGGAACAATAGTGAGAGCACACCTGAACAAGGGAGGGGAAGGGGTTCTTATTTCTGATGCAGGTAGCCCCTACTGCTGCATGGTTCCCCTATTGGTTAGGGGTGGACCACACAGTCGAAGCTAATTCCAACTGGCTGTTTTAAAGAAAGCAGGGGTATGAGCCAGAGTGGCAGGGTGAGCAGTTTGGTGGGAAAAATGGTTACCAAACAGGTAACTAAAGGTGACTTAGGTCAGAGCAGGTGACCAGGGATGACTCAGGTCAAAGCAGGTGACCAGGATGAGTCAGGAGAGAGCAGGTGACCAGGGGAATTATGTGAACTGATTAAAATTGGTGGAAAAGGTTGTTTACTGAAACTATGAGGAAGTTAAATTTTAAAATGGAGGACAAAGAACTGAACATACTGACATACTGATTATTTAAAATCTCACTGTATCCAACGTAACTTAAAACAGTATACATTATAACATAACTTAAAACAGTATACATTATTATCTTACAGTTTTTGAGGAAAATTAGAGCAGCTAAATTGGGTATTTCTAGCTCAAGACCTTCCTTGCATGAATTGCAATCAAGGTGTCAGCCTGGGCTACAGTTATCTGAAAGCTTGATTGGGGCTAGAAGATCCTCTTCCAAGATGACTTTCTCATGTAAATGTTGACAAGAAGCCTTAGTTTCTCATTACAGGAACCTCTCCCTAGGGCTTCTCTAATGTCCTCCCAACATGGGAGGTGGTCTCCTCCTGAACATGTGATTCAAGAGGCAAGGAAGAAGTTAGTGTCTTTCATGATTTAGCCTCAGAAGTCTCTGTCATTTCCTTCCTCCCCTCCCTCCCTCCCTCCCTCCCTCCCTTCCTTCCTTCCTTCCTGCCTTCCTTCCTTCCTTTTTATGGGGGGGAGGGAAGGGATAGAGTCTGGCTCTGTCGCCCAGGCTGCAGTGCAGTGGCGCGATCTCAGCTCACTGCAAGCTCCGCTTCCTGGGTTCACGCCATTCTCCTGCCTCAGCAGCCGGAGTAGCTACAGGCACCCACCACCACGCCCAGCTAATTTTTTGTTGTTGTTGTATTTTTAGTAGAGACAGGGTTTCACTGTGTTAGCCACGATGGTCTGGATCTCCTGACCTCACGATCCGCCCATCTCGGCCTCCCAAAGTGCTGGGATTACAGGCGTGAGCCACCATGCCCAGCCAAGTCTCTGTCATTTTCACAGTGTCCAATTCGTTATTCAGTTTAGCCCTATCTACTATGGAAAGATAATACAAAGGCCATGAATATCAGAAGGGAAGCATGCTTGTAATCTATGTCAGAGGCTGGCTACCACAATCATTAAATAAGAGGGACAAAAAGCACATTAAAAATCGACAAATGTGTATTAATAGAGCTCAAAGTGAGTATGTAAGTTTTGAAATAATAAACAGCATAATCAGAATAAGACAATTTATCATGGGATTTTTTTGAAGGAGGTGAAAAGTTTTCAGTTGAGTTTAGAAAAAAATGAGGAACTGAAATTTTGATACAGAATAATTAAGAGGAGTGGACATTTCAGGTAAATATACATGTCTATCTTAGCAGGCTACTGAAGGGTAAGGATTCTGTCTGAGAGAGTCTGATCACTTAGCATTTAAGTCAGAGTTACAGACTTTTACTTGTAGGTGATTTTAAAGCAACATTACAACAGTGAGTAAAACATATCCAAAGGACTCTTCTACTATAAAAGTAGGGATCTGAAACATTACCATGAATAATGTACAAATGTTTTTTAGAACAGGTGCTGTATTAGTCTGTTTTCATGCTGCTGGAGACATACCTGAGACTGGGAAGAAAAAGAGGTTTAATTGGACTTCTAGTTCCACATGGCTGGGGAGGCCTCAGAATCATGAGAGGTGAAAGGCAGAGCAAGAGCAAATGAGGAAGATGCAAAAGTGGAAACCCCTGATAAAATCATCAGATCATGTGAGGCTTATTCACTACCACGAGAATAGTATGGGGGAAACTGCCCCCATGATTCAAATTATCTTCCACCAGGTCCCTCCCACAACACATGGAAATTGTAGGAATACAATTCAAAATAAGATTTGGGTGGGGACAGAGAGCCAAACCATATCAGGTGCTTTCTTACATATGTAAATAATCATAAGCAACTGTAATAAGTAACATAAATGTAAGAAAATGTACTTAGTTAAATGCATAGTTTTTTTTACAGATATAAAGATATTGTTAATATCATAAACTCATACACAGATACAAAATATATTCTTTAAAAGTTTCTCTGTACCTTAGCTTCTCAATATGTCAAATTAACTACAAATTTGTGAATCAGCTTATTGAGTTAAAAATCAGGTTACTAATAGACTGCCAACACAAACAATTTAAATTGTCAAACTTGCCTGATGCTGATTAAATCATGCTGAGCAACCTCTCAATTATAACTTGGCACTCTTTCTATTTGCTGTTCAGTAAACATAAATATTCTGTCCTGTTGATAGTTTTATTTTTTCTTTATAAATTAGACACTGAACATACTTTATAAACCCACTTCTAGTAAGTTTATTATATGTCATTTCATAAGAATTGATTCATCATCTTAAAGTATAATGACAAAAAAGATGTAACGATCTCGAAAACTGGAGGACCAATTTCTGGAATATAACGACCACTTTAAAGATTCCTCCTTTGCCAAAATTCCGTCTGAGTGACCACTGACCTCCCAAGACCTAATGGTAACAAGTCCTAATTATTTTCTCTTTATACTTTGACTAAAATGAAGACTATGTCTAGTAAGGATCAAAGTTGGCAGAAGGAAGAAAACAGAAACTTCTATTTGAGAGGTAAGATAAAAAGCCTTTCCTCTTCCACTGAAAAAAACTTGATATTACATTTTCTTTAAGGATCAATGAGGTATTACCCAAATTTTTATATTTTGCATGACATATCAGGAAGAATAAAATGAAGAATTATGAGACATGGATTCGGGTTCTTGCTCTGAGACTATTTTTGTGGCATTAGAATATTGCCTAAATTTTTTACATCTCAGATTCTTCTACTTTAAGAACTGGTGCTTTGGTTAGAGTCTCTCTAAAATTTCTTTCGCTGAGAAACTCCTTGATGTTTCTTCAGATGACTAACCAAATTCTTCAAGAAAATAAGATAGTCTTAAATTAGTCCGGTAAAAACAAAGGAAGACAAAACACACAATATTATTTCCATGAGAAAAAAATAAAAATTTTAGCTATTATTGCAAATTTAATTAGTATGCATTAAAGCATTCCATAATTATTATGAAGCCTCCTAATTTATGCCATCCATACAGAGATTACAGAAAAGAACAGAACCAAATTGAGGCCAGAATCCCAGTAGTTAAAATGCAGGCCAGCAGTCTAAAATGTTGCCAGATTGTCCAAGCACACTACAGGGATATATGCCAGTTATCTTTAGTTTTTAAAGTATACCTTGCCCATCTCTGTTAATGGATTCAAAACTCTAGGGTAGCTCCTGGACAAGTGTCCAGACCAAAAGGCTCCTGCAATGTCTGGGTCACCTTAATCCTTTAAAAAGTCACTATGTGCTTGTTTCTTATCTGAAAAATCTTAGCTATGCTTTCAAGATAGTTTTCTGGTAGATTTTATAAGATAATACCTCCTCTCACCCTCCCCTGCCTATTTCATGGACCTATGTATGTGATAAACATCAAGCATTTTGAAATCATCTGAGATTTTTATAAACAAACTGGCTGGCCTCAGACCCCAGATAACAGTGTGTGTTTTTCATTTGTGAACAATCACTAAACGACTTTTGAAAATTGGGAAATATACAAAAAAAACTTTCTCAGTTTTAAAATATACCTCATTTGGGAAAAATAATTGTGTGATTCCTTTGATTTTAGTAATTAAAATTACATTTTCCTTTCACAAATATTTTTATCCTCTTGAAATAGTGCTCAAACTGTTTTATGGAAAACACATGATGCTTAATTTTTCCTTGAATCAGAAACATTTCCCAAATATATTTTGTTTCCTTAAAAGGCAGCTTGGGGGACAGATGAGGAGGATAAAGCCCTTTATAATCATTAGAAGTATTGGCTTCCTGTCAAGTTCCTGTCAAACTTCCTGTCAAGTTCCTATCAGCATTTCTATCAAAGAACTGAACTTCTAAACTTTTAATTAATTAATTAATTAATTTAGTGCAATCATTTCCAAATTTATGTTTGGCATATTATGGTAACAGAAGTTGTACCTACAAAAATGTGTAGAGTAAAAACTAAAATGAGAAAAATTTTTCACCAGAAGATAATATAATGACATTGTGCAAAGTTACTATTTCAACAGCAGCCTGTAAAACAACAACAAAAAACCCCTCCAGAAAACAAATATACCGTAACCTTTAGAAGAAAAAGCATCGAGCTCAGGTTTGGGCTCCCAGGTTTTCACACTCACTTGCCTGAAAAAGTCTGGATCTTTTGTTCCATCAGCTCTAAAATGAACCATTAGAATCTAATTTCCCTTCAGGCTTAAAAAACTAGGAAGACATATTTTTTCATCACGTATGTTATGAACAGAATTATGTGCCCCCCGAAATTTATATGGTGAAGCTTTAACCCCCAGTACCCCAGAATGTGACTGTATTTGGACACAGGGCCTTTAAAGATATGACTAAGTAAAATGAGGCCATTAGTGTGGGCTCTAATCCAATCTAACTGGTGTCCTTGGACAAACAAAGAGATGTCAGGGATGTGAACACTGAGGAAAAAAACGTGTGAAGACCCAGCAAGAAGGCATCTGCAAGCAAAGAGAGGCTTCCAAAGATGCCAAAGCTGCTGACATCGTGATCTTGGACTTAGTCTCAGTTTGGGTGCTGTAACAGAATACCAAAGACTGGGTGGCTTACACAACAAATATTTCTTTCTTTTTTTTCTTTTTCTCCTCACTCTCTTGCCAGGCTGGAGTGCAACGGCGCCATCTCAGCTCACTGCAACCTCCGCCTCCTGGGTTCCAGCAATTCTCCTGCCTCAGCATTCTGAGTAGCTGGGACTATAGGCACGCGGCACTACGCCCAGCTAATTTTTGTATTTTTAGTAGAGACAGGGTTTCACCATGTTGGCCACGATGGTCTCAATCTCTTGACCTCGTGATCCACCTGCCTCAGCCTCCCAAAGTGCTGGGATTAGCACAGTCAGGTTCTTGGTGAGGGTCCCCTCTTCCCAGTTATGCCCTCACATGACCATCGTTGCTGTTTGCACAGGGAGAGACACCTTGTGTCTCCTCTCACCTTATAAATGCACTAATCCCATCATGAGGGCCCCACTCTCCTGACCTAAGATTACCCTAAACACCTCCCAAAGGGGCACGTCCAAATACATTAGGGATTACATTTCAACATATGAATTTTTGGGAAACACATTCAGTCCCTAGCAGACTCTAGCCTCCAGAATGGCGAGAAAATAAGTTTCTGCTATTTAGGCCACTCAGTCTTGTTATGGCAGCCCTAGTACAGTAATACGACGTATAGCAGTATTAATCATTAGTTTCCTTTCATTGTTTTCAAACAAAAGAGAAGGCTAACTTTCAAATTTAGATATACAACTCAAAATTAGAAAAAATCTTCATGTATGAGCTAAAATTTATACTTACGAAACAAAAATATGATACCTCACTATTCACATCTGGTTTTAACCTTTAAACACATGTGGAAACTCCAAGTTGTCACATAGAACTAGGGTTGGTAAATGTTTTTCATAAAGGACCAGACAAGGGGATCCCTTATCTGAAACGTTTTGAACCAGAAGTGTTTCGGATTTTGAATTTTTTTTTGATTTTTGGAATATCTGCAATCTATACTGGTTCAGCATTCCTAATCTAAAAATCCGAAATTCAAAATGGTCCAATGAGCATTTCCTTTGAGCATCATGTCAGCACTTAGTTTTGAATTTTGGAGTACTTCAGATTTTGGATTTTCAAATTAGGGATACTCAACCTGTAATAAATATTCTGGCTTTGTGGGCTGTATGATTTCTTGTAAATACTCAATTTTACTGTTGCAGCAATGCATGAACAAATGAGTATGACTATGTTCTAATAAAACTGTATTTTAGGCACAAACATTTGAATTTCATATAATTTCACGTTATGAAATAATTTTTGTTTTTTTTTCAAATATCAAAAAATGTAAACATCACTCTTAGCATGCCAGTTATAGCCCATGGACCATAGTTTGCTAACCCACAATGGTATAATAAAATGAAACAATCCACTTTCTGTTTCTTCCTTGTTACATCACTGTTATTAATGTTTATTTTATTTATTTTTAAAATTTTTTTGAGACAGGGTTTTTTTCTGTTGCCCAGGCTGGAGTGCAGTGGCATAATCACAGCTTATTGCAGGCTCAACCTCCAGGGCTCAGGCAATCCTCCCACTTCAGCCTCCCGAGTAGCTGGGACCACAGGAGTGCCCACCACGCCCAGCTAATTTTTTTATTTTTTGAAGAGACGGTGTTCTCCCTTTTTTGCCCAGGCTGGTCTCAAGGGATCCTCCTGCCTCATCGTCCCAAAGTACTGGAATTACAGGTGTAGGCTACTGCGTAAATCTAAAAATACATAGTACCACACGGGTTTGAGACAGGAACTAGGCAGAAGCAAGCACAAACCAGCTCTTACTGTAAAGAATTTACTCTAGAAATTACACCATGTAGCAAAGTCTGCATGTTTCAGGGCCACTGAATAGTTTGGAGTTCTCTGAATTAATGTGCATGTAGAATGTAGTATTTATTAAAAGTAAGTAATAAAATATGCTAATTGTAAGTTTATATACATTATTAAAACTCATCACTAACCACAACAAATATTTAGAATTTAAACCAGAGTTCTACAAACTACAGCCCATAATAGCTTGCCTGCTGCCCATGGCTGCTATCTATCCCTTTACAGAAAAAATTGCTGACTATTTTTTTTTGAGATGAGTCTTGCTCTGTCGCCCAGGCTGGAGTGCAGTGGTGCGATCTCGGCTCACTGCAAGGTCTGCCTCCTTGGTTCACGCCATTCTCCTGCTCAGCCTCCCAAGTAGCTGGCACTACAGGCGCCCGCCACCACACTCGGCTAATTTTTTGTATTTTAGTAGAGAAGGGGTTTCACCATGTTAGCCAGGATGGTCTCGATCTCCTGACCTCATGATCCACCCACCTCGGCCTCCCAAAGTTCTGGGATTACAGGCATGAACCACGGTGCCCAGCCAAATTGCTGGCTTTTAACTTAAATTAACAAAATATTTTTTCAGGAGAGGGCATTTTAACACTGATATTGTACAGAATCACTGGTGTTGGGGAATAATAAAGAACACAACTATAGATAATATGCACACTTATTGCCTGTACCTAGGGTAAACTGTTTCCACTTCCCTGTCCTTTGTATGTCAATGGGGTGTAATAATATTTTGACAGTAGACACCTAGGGCTCAGACTCTGTAAATATTTGGAGTTGTATATTGATTGGGCCTTAGATTCTACTTGACTGTTCCTACATAACCATTTGAATATATAAATATCAATAGTAGTAGAAGAGCCTTCTACGATAAAAGGATTTAGAAGGCATCATGCCTTCTCTTTGAGGTTCAAAATGACTAAAACAAATGTACTCTATTTCTGCTTTATCTACTATTGATCAGGCAGTGCGCTAAAGGCAAAAACATTTGCATCTATACATATTTATCGTGATACTAGGGAAGCTCCAACCAAGGAGAGATACAAGTAAAAGGTAATGTCGGTTCTGGCCAATTTAGGAGTGGGTATTAATTCCGCACCCAACTCAGCCATCTTGGAATCATGGACGGCCTTGAGGGGAAATCGCTGTGTGAGTGAATCTAAAGGCCCACACCACTAGATTGGTAAATCTTGGGGCCCGTGTGTGTGTGTGTGTGTGTGGGTGGGTGTTTGCTCACACGCATGCATGCATGCCATAGCCTGGCACATTTTGCATCTAGAAGTTCATGTAAATCTTTACTGGCAACCAGCAGCAAAGATGAATAACGTAAGCTCAACACCATCAGTAAAGGGAATCTTTCTTACTAATATGTTACCTTAATGGCTATGTGTGTTTTGTTAATGATACTGTCAATAGAACACATATATCATTCATCTTGTATTTTTTACTTTCAATTATATTCTTGTCTAATAATTGGCTTGCTTTCAAAATTTGCTGCAATAGGCAATAGGCCTAAAGACTCAACTATTTAGTTTTTTTGCTTTGTTTACCTTGTAGGTTTCTTTCTGACCTTGCTTTAGCCTGACTGAAATGTTATAATCATTGAGCTGTGTGAACATCTTTTGGTAAAAATAGTTGTTTTTTACATTTTAGATTCAAGATATTAGTTTCATAGATCTTCTTGGATGGGATTTTTCAGTGATCACTGAACACTGCCAGGTGATAAGAGAATGACTGGTTAAAATAAAACAAGTTGTGGGACTTCTGCCTTTTCAAAAATACAGGGATGGTTTCCAATAAAAGCAGAGTTCAAGTAGAAAAATCTCAATTTTTATAAAACTGAGAATTTTTTAATCTACTATAGTAATAATAGCTAACATCCATGCAATGTGTTAATAGGGTTTGTTTGTAAATGTCACAACCACCCAGCGAGGCATGTGAATATTAGTATCCCCATTTTACAACTGAGGACATTAATGTTTACAAAGGTTAAGTGACTTGCCTAAAGTGACGATAACATGTGGCCACACATCTCTAATAGAGGATTCCTTTAAATGTCAGTTTCCTCTAGGATAAGTAAACTACTTTTCTAGCACCATGAGTCAGGAGTACACCTTGGAAAAACTATACTTCAAAAATGTACACAAAGCAAAGAGAGAACTGCAGAAAGGAAAAAAAAAAAGGTATTGGAGAGACTCCAGGAATCTTCTGGAACTGAAAGGAAGTAGAGGCCACTTCGAGAGGGACTGGAATAGAGGAAATAGGGGAGCTGGCTAGAACCAGGGTGACATGTCACTCTACCACTCTCTCTGGGGATTTTCATTTGTGTTTGACTATGTGAGTCTAGCTCATCTTCTCCTTGGTCTGCAGCCTGGCTGCGTTTTCAGCTTCTCCTTGTTCACTGCCCACCCACACTTGCCCCTGCAGGGACTTGTATTTAAAGTGCCAATGGAGACTTTGGAGACTGGCCCTGACTTTAAATGCCCACAGAAAAAAATTGAGGTAGAAGAGGGAGGAAAGCCAGGAAAAGAAATTGTGAAAGGAAAGGTTAGGCAATTGGAAAAAAAATAAGACCAGGTAATAAAATGGAAAGCAAGGAAAAGGTCTTCAACAGTGACAAACACTTTCAGAGAGAGCATTTCTCACTCAAAATCAAGAGAAAATGATTGAATTTTTTTAATAGGGCATAATTGAACCTAGAACTATATGTTGTTTATTAGCTTTTCATCTCAGCAACAAAACTTTAAATTCTGCTTGAATTTATTGTTACCGGAAGATTCTTTCACAATCTTTTCTCCTTTCTTTTCTCTCTTTTTTTTAATAGTTCTTGCCCAATACAGTTGGAAAATTAGAGCGAGGTGTCTCCTTTATCAAGAATAAATGTTTCCAAGTAAACCTATAAATTAGAATGTAAACTCTATTTAGCACAGTTTTATTTTATGCTCTATCATCTTTACTGGTTTTACCTTTCCAATTTTGAGACTAAAAAGTACAACCCGAACAGCTCCTTATTTTTGTAATAAAAATATGCTGCATTCCTGTCCATACAACAAAGTACTAAACGCCACATTAATCTAAGGGAGATCTTCTACCATATAGTATCTTGAAATGTGCTGCTATATATTTTAGTTCTTCTCTGTCTCAGGTAGGGAATCTTCGGTTTGCTCCTGCTGTTGTTTTTGTGTGGCTTTTTTGTTTTGTTTTTTACACTAAGGTTTTATTTAAAAAACAAATACAAAACTTTGTTCATGATACATATCTTTTTTAACCTTTTAAAAATGCTCTTATACCTTTTTTAATCTTTAAAAAAAAATGCTTAAGATTATCAGCATTCCATAAGCACAAATAAAGACATGAGTGGTGCAATGAAAATAGGCCTTAGGTTATGTTATAAGAAACTGGATTTAAAAAACAAAAAAAAAAAAAGCTGAACTCAAGCCTTCAATAGCTCTGATTTAATTTCCTGTGGAGTAAATCCATTCTCAGGCACCCGTGGATAAGTTTGTTATTTAGCACTTCACTGAGTCTCTTTTTGAACTTTACAAAGAAACAAACTTCGGGTCACAGAGTCCCAGGGCTTTGTGGACCATCCCCTGACACACTGCTCTGACCCTTTAATACATGGTCATTGCATTTCACCCTTGATCACTGGCTAGGAATTAACCATGCGCAGAGAGCTTTTGTTAATTTTGGTCATACCGTACATTCCTGGTAAAAACTAAAGAAGGATTACTGGAGAGGGACGATGAAAAAGAAAATGAATTAGCAATTTTGTTTTGAATTCTATGTTTCTATGTGAGGTATGTGTTTTGTCTCTCAAATATCACAATCAATCTTTTTTTTTTCAGAATTTCTGCCTTTCTAGACATTATTAAAGGTTAATGTTTTGTTTTGTTTTGTTTTAAAAATAGTGATATATATTCATGCTAGTAAAAAAAAAAAAAAAAATTCTCAAAGTAACTACAGCTGTAGTAAGGTCACCAGAAGAAATGTCCTGGGTCCATTGGCCCAATCTCTTACTCCTAGATGATGCATGTGAAGAAACCAGAGAGAGAAGACTCTTCCAGAGCCATGTAGTTAGTTAATACCCACACTGAGACTTGAACTGAAATCCTTGGACTCACAGTGAACTTTTTCATGACAACTTGCAACCTCTGGATAGAGTGAATGGTGCACCCTTTTCTGTCTGGGAATTACCAATGCTTTTTATAATGCACCTCAAACTTTTGCAGTTAGGGATACCATTTATGAAAACGTGGAGATGATTTTACAGTCAGTGCTCCCTTTCAGGAATATTCTGAACTGCTGATGGCTGGTTAACAGCCAAATTCTGGAATGCGCCTTGGGTTGTCACGACGGGTCTGCTGAGTGACCTCCAAGAGCTGCACAACAGAAGATTATGATGTTGACTAAAAGTGCTTTCCTAAGTCCAGAAGCTTTTGATTTTCTCTCTTGCAAAGCAGATTCTCACTTCAAAATAGTCCTTTATTTAGAAAACGTTACCATAGAATAGTAATAGAGAATGAGTCACTATGAGATTTTACTTTGTAGAGCATTTTCCAGAATACATTTTTACATATTATGACAGTGCCTAAAATATTTATTCTAAATGTTTTCATTCTGACTACTAAAAAAAGCACATAATAGGTATACTTTCTAATGGTAGGCTAGGTTAACATTCCAGTAAATATTCTGGTAAATTTAGTAAACCTTAAAATTTGCAAAATGTCAATCATTTTTCTAAATTGTGCAAAGTATGCAGGAAACTTCCTAATCTCAAATTTTACTTTTTCTGCTCAATTATGCTCAGAAAAGAAATCGTCTATAAATTTAGATGTAATACAATTTCATTTCGCTTTAGTTCTTAATATTAAGCTTGGTGATATCTAAGGGGAAATATCAAATAATTTTAAACATCTGAATGCATTTAAATGTCTCGAGCATGCTATGAGAATAACTACCACGCAAAAGATAAAATTATTTCAATTCTTTAACAAAATGGTGGCATATAATTCCAAAGGTATTATTACTAACATATATTTATAAAGTTTTATCAATATTACAACCTATTACATTTCACTGAAGGAAAACTGGTGAAAATTTAATTTCATATCAATACATTTATAGCCCAATTTACAATGAGTTATTTGATTATATTACATAAACCAGTCAAAAATATTTCAGGGTGAGTAAGCTGAAGTACTATGACTTTTAAAATATTCAGTAATGCTATTTTCCTTCTCAACTCTGAGTTCTCTGTAATCCAGGATATAGTAAGTAAAATTTTTCTTAGTAGTCTTTAGACCATGTTAAATTGCCAAAGTGTAGAAAAATACCTGTTTCTGAAAATCTGTGCTTTTGATGTTTTTTATTTGAGAGAAAAATATTTCTTCACAGGAAGCTAGGGTTACATCAGGAGCGGGAGACTTGTCAGAGACCTTTTACCTACTGAACTTTCCCTTTGTTCTGACTCTTATTACTATTAAAAATGCAGTGTGCTGGTGACAGGATTTACAGATTCAAGCAAAAGGGAAGAGCATGTTTTTCCTTAGTTAAGTTGTGGTACTACGAGTGGCTGATTCTTGGCCAGGGCACCTACGCAAGCCCATATCTTGAAAGGGGCTGTGTCCAGTAATAGGGCAGGGGTTAATGGGGCCAGAAAACACACTTGACTCCCAGCCTTAGTAGGCACCTCCTGATATCCTGAGTCAGTGGATGGAGTTTAAAAGACCAACATGAGCAAAGTAAAAAGGATAGGCCCTAGACAAATGACCAAAGAGTAACAATTGCACTCTTAGTGTTGCAGTCAGCTCCCATGTACTTACTTTTCTCTTCTACAGCTTTCTCTTTGTGGTAACTCTCTTATTGAGACAGCCAGGTCATACCGGGTCCCCAAAAAAACTCCCAGCATCGGTGGGCATGCGCACCACCGTGGAGCAGGGAGGATCCTGGCCCCTCCTCTTCCTGTGTGGAACCTGGGATTCAAGCTGTGGGTGGGAAGTGCTCTAGCAGGGACTCTGGCAAGGCAAGAATCCTGTTTCCCCCTTTTTTCCCTTTTCACCCAATAAAACTCTGTCTTATTCACCATTCAAATTGTCTGTGAGCCTGAATTTTCATGGCCATGGGACAAAGAACCCTGTCTTTAGCTGAACTAAGGAAAAGTACTACAACATTATTATCTTCCTTTCTTAGTAGGTAACTAATTAAGGTATTCACTGATACCAATGTATAGTGTTCAATTAATATCCCATGTTATCTATTCCGTGATGCAAAATTCACTTAAATTTCACTTTCTGGATTCCCTCCATCAAACACACATGCACACACACACATACCCAAGTAAAAAGGAGAGTATTTAGGACTGGAAGACTGCTCTCTGCTCTGCAAATTACACTATGTATGGAGTGACACTTGTTCTTGGTGTGTGGCCTATATAGGAAGCCTTTCCTCTCTATTGCCATACAACCCATGCCTGATTCATCTGGTTCTTTCCTTCTCTTTAATGAAATAATAGTAAAAGTTGTGTGTTCATATAGTAATACAAAATCATTTTCTTGAGGTTAAAGTTTTCACCGATAGATTTTACATTATAAATGTGTTTTATGTTTTTAAAAATAAAGGTCAACCTAGAGTTTATTTTTTGTAGGCATTAACAGGTTTTGAAAGCTAGAAAATAACAAAAATATGATGTTTTTTGTTGTGTTTTTAAACAAGGTCTCACTCTGTCCACTCTGTTGCCCAATCTGGAGTGCAGTGGTATGATCACAGCTCACTGCAGCCTCAACCTCCATGTCTCAAGTGATCCTCCCACCTCAGCCTCCCAAGTAGCTGTGACTACAGGTGCCTGCCATCATGTCTGGCTATCTTTTATTTTAATTTTCCTTTAATATAAATGGGACACAAATTTCCATAACAGTTTTTCAATAAACTACAATGCATCCCTAGAATAGCAACAAAAATGTTTTAAAAGCAATTATCTTTTAAAAATATAAATACATCTATAAGCTAAGTCTAGTGTAACACTTATCAAATGTTTTGGTTTCAGAACTCTTTTACATTCAAAAATTATTGAGAATGCCCAAGAGCTTTTGTTTATATGGTTTATTTTTACTGTTATTTACTATATTAGAAATTAAAACAGATTTTTAAAATACTCATTAATACATTAAAAACAAAATCACATGAGTGATTTTACAGATATGATTTTCAGTTAATATAAAAAGCAATTTTGTCACAAATAACTGTGTTTTTCAAAAAACAGTGAAAAAAGTTTCATTTACATTTTTTATTGTGAAACATTTTGTAAAGTCTGGCTTCATGTAAGATAATGGACCCTCATATTGGTTTCTGCATTGTTATCTATTGCAATATTGCAATGTTTTAGATGAAGTAAATGAAGAAAATCTAGCTTCACACAGATATGTAGTTGGAATGGGGAAGAGTAGTCTTTTTGGATGATTGTAAATATTCTTCTTTGATACTACACTAAAATTCAACAACCTATAGGTTCTTAAAGATTAGTTGCAATGTGGGATCTGAAAACTTGTCAGTGAACTTTTGACATTCTGTTATAATCTATTGGTCTATATTTCACTTTGAATGAATCCTTTGCCTATGCATGGTTTTGTAACATTGTTCACTAGTTTTATGGAAAATATTGAGTCACTGAGTAATGCAGATCTAAACACTGAGCCATTTCATGATACGATGTCAAAAAAATTCATTAATATCACCACTGAACTCATAAAAAAAAAAAATCTTTTAGTATCAGGAAGCTCCTAGTGTTGGTTAGAAGCTTTCCAAAATTCTAATTTTTGTTTAAAAGCTTGAATTTTATCATTGGTAGCAAGTCCTGTCAGATGTTTTCCTTGGTGTAAAGGCTCACTTTGTTCACTTTTGAAAAAATTTCTCAAACACCCAAGTCTCAAACACCCAAGTCCCAATCACCATAGTTTCTCTGCTGCCCCTTTTCAAGGAAAACTGATGTTTCATTAGAAAAAGAAAAAAGGAGCTAGTTCAGCTAGTAAATCAAACAACTGCATAAGTGCTTTTCCTCAAGACAACCATTATTGCAGCAGAGGTGCTTTATGCATACTCCGAATTCTTCACATAGGATATTAAAAGAGGTGTACTCAAGGGTTGAGATTTAATAAAATCCATAATTTTTATTGCTTCATCAAGAATATATTTCAGTGAAACTGGCCATTTTCTTCACTCTGTGTACATATGGCAATAAAAAATGCAATGACTACTAGGAGTTTAGAGCCACTGCCTTGTTTTGTACTAAAAAGCCAGTTGTTTTTTGGTGTAAATATTGACCAAGTAAAAAAGCAAATAATGTTTTAATATTATTAGGAGAATAGTTTTGACCTTGAAAGGCTGTTGATAACTCCCAGGAATTATCCAGTTTACACATTGAGTACGACTAATCTAGTGTGATGACTTTGTAATCAGGAGACAAAAAAAATGGCATTCCTTGGACCAAACATAGCCTGTGGATCTGTTCTGCTTGGCCTCTTCAACATATTGTTATGTCTTTAGACAGGGAGTGCATTCCCCAGTTTACAACAAGTTCTCACCTCTTTCTTCCTTTTGACTCAGCTCCTAATTCGCTCATTGATGTTAATTGGCCTTGATAGAGATTTGAGTCTGTGACCGTTGCCAATTCAATGAGACAAGTAAAATCTGAAGCATACGTTTTAGAAAGCATTTTGTAGACACAATGATTTTTCATTTTAAACTCTAAGAAATTCACTGGAAAACCAGTAAAAGTAGTAAGAGTTATTAAACACTCCTAGTTATGATATCACCTTTTAAAATCAATGCATAGAGCCACAATATCAATTAGAAAATATAAAATACCTGAATTTAAATCCAATAGGTAATACATAAGACCTATCCATATATATATATTAAGAAAATTATAAAATAGTAATGGAAAACAGAGTAGTCTAATTGATTAATAATAATTACAGTAATAATAAAAACAATATTATTTACTAGCACTTACTAAATATCAGGTAATGTACTGCAGCCTTTCCTTATATTATCTAATTTCATCCACATTTCATAGCAATCCTTTGAGTCAACACTGTTACTATTCCCATTTCATAGATGAGGAAACTAGTGTGCAGATAAATTAAATGATTTGCCCCAAATCAAACAGTTAGAGACATGTTTCTACATGAGAAAACTCAGTTTCATAAATAAATTGATACTCCTCAACTCACTCCATAATTCATGGAATTTTAAATAAAATCTTACTTTGATTTTTAAAAATAAAACTTGACAAACTAGTTCTAAAGTTCACATGGAAAGATAAATCTTTAATACTAAAAGCATTTTTAAAAAGAATAAAAGAAGACTTCAAGATTCTATAAAGTTAAAGTAATTAAAACATTGTTGTATTTGGTGCAGACATAAAGAAATAGATGAAGGTAATAGAATAGGGTATGCAAAATCACCTATATATGTTCTTAATATATGAAAACTGGTGGTATCTCAAATCAGTAAGGGAAAGATAAGGGCAATATAATGGATGGTTTGTGACAATGGTTTGTTCATTTAGAGAACTGTTAAATTAGACCCCCTCCATATCAAATAATATACAAATAAACACTAAAAAACAAGTTAAATGTAACAAAGTTAAGCTATAAGACATAAATAAAATATGGGAGAATATTTTTATAACTTGAGATATTGTAAGCCTTTCTAAGCTATATTTTAAAATCCCAGAAAGTAGAAGAAATAAACTAATACATGTGACCTTGTGTTAAAAAATACATTTTTAAAAACTTTTATAAGACATTATTCAAATATAAAAACTCAAGTGACGCTTGGGAGAAAACATCTATAACTCATCTAACAAAAAAAATTAATATCAGATTATGTAAGGAGCCTCTAAAAATATACTAAAAAATTGTTAAGTTATTAGATTTTAAATGGACAAAAATGGCCTGGCACGGTGGCTCATGCCTGTAATCCTAGCACTTTGGGAGGCTGAGGCAGGCAGATCACCTGAGGCGGGGAATTCGAGACCAGCCTGACCAACATGGAGAAACCCCATCTCTACTAAAAATACAAAATTAGCCAGGCGTGGTGGTGCATGCCTGTAATCCCAACTACTAGGGAGGCTGAGGCAGGAGAATTTCTTGAACCCGGAAGGCAGAGGTCGTGGTGAGCCGAGATTGCACCATTGCACTCCAGCCTGGACAACGAGATCAAAACTCTGTCTCAAAAGAGAAAAAAAAAAAAAGGACAAAAATATTAACAATACAATTCCAAAAGAAATATAAATGCTAAATAGACATTTGAAATTATATTCACTCTCACTATTAGGAAAATAAAAGACTTTAATGACATAGTATTTCCTACCAAAATAGCACAAATTCAAAGATTGCTAATGTTAAGCATTGCTTAGAATTCATTGAAAAGAGCATTCTCATACTCTCAAGTACAGTCTAAATTAGCGAAACTTCTTTGGAAAGAAAATTGTAAGTATCTACTTGTATTTTAAATGTACATCTCTTTGTTGGAACAATTTCATTTCTGGTGATCTATTTTTAATAGATGCTAGCACATGTGCTCAAAGATATAGGTACAAAGATGATCACTGGTTCATTAGCTGTGCTAGCAAAACCAAGCATGCAAACAAATAAAAAGAGCTAAGAACTTAAATGGCCATTAATGGGTAAGTGGTTATTTAAACATGACTGTTACTGATAAAAGTGAGTTACTGAAGTGAAAATAGCTACATGAATATTGTTAAGTGAAAAAAGAGTGTTGTAGTTTCAGTAGGTTTAGTAAAATACTAGTTATCTAAGAAAGAAGAAAGATGTATGCACATCTATTTGCAGGTAAGTAGTTAGAAAGACCATGAAAAAGATGGTCAAACAGTTGGCAATGCTACTTCTGGGGGAGAGGAGGCCTCAATGATAGCTCCCATTTTGCTTGCTATCATTCTTCCAAATCTGAATTTTTTCAGTTCTCAGTAAGAATATACTAAGGCTATATGTGTGTATATATTATTACATATTATATATACAGAAATATATACATATATGTTATATTTGAAATATATACTTCCATGTATATTTGAAAATGACTGTTTTCGAACTTACATTGAATGTCTATATTCATTCTACAGGCACAGAGTGAGGCAGTGAGGAAATAATAGAGTCCGCACCTTCAAGTGTTTCCTGATCTGCTAGGGAAAATGGGCATATTATCACATGAAGTCATGGCACAGTGTGTGCTAAGGATCATGGTAAAGGTGTAGACAGTGTTTTGCTAACAAGAGGGATAGAAGGTGTGGCTCAGGGAATGACAGAGCTGTCTGAAAGAGTCAGGAAATGTACCACAGGGAACGGGACAGAGATCTGGATCTCGAAGAAATGAGAAGTTGCCTAGGGAGCAATGACAAGGAGTGCATTCCTGGAAAAGGAAATGGCATGTGCAAAGAGACACCAAGAGGACGAAGCATTAGGAATATAACTAAATATGGTTATAGCCTGGGTGCCTATTAATAGATCTGCTCAATATTAGGCAAAAACAATAATTATTGAGAATTTGTATAATATCTTTGGTGTGTTCTATGATAACTTATTTTGTGTGTGTGTGTTTTTCTTTCCTGCTACTCCTCTGGAGACTTGTTCCACTGGTGACCTTTATGCATTCTAAACAATCCTAATTTCACAGACCAAGTTGTTCTGTTCTCCCTATGTGTTTTGTCACTAGCCATTGTTTTAAAGTAGCTTGCTTGGTTTTTTGTATTGCATCTTGTGAAAGCTTAGATGCCTAGGGGCTTTCACACAAATGTAGAAGTCAAAATACATGTCTTCTGTGAAAGTAATAAACTATGAATGTTTTCAACAAATAAAGCATTAATATAAGACCTGTATTAGTTCCTTCTCATGCTGCTACAAGGACATACCCAAGACTGGGTAATTTATAAAAGAGAGAGGTTTAATTCACTCACAGTTCTGCAGGGCTGGGGAGGCCTCAGGAAACTTGTAATCATGGAGGAAGCGGAAACAAACATGTCCTTCTTCACAAGGTGGCGGGAGAGAGAAGAATGAGAGCCAAGCAAATGGGGAAGCACCTTATAAAACCATCAGATCTCATGAAAACTTACCATCATAAGAATAGCATTGGAAAAACCACCCTCATGATTCAATTACCTCCCATCGAGTCCCTCCCATGACATGTGGAGATTATGGGAACTACAATTTCAGATGAGATTTGGTTGGAGACACAACCAAACCATATCCTTCTACCTTAGCCCCTCCCAAATCTCATGTCCTCACATTTCAAAACACAAGCCTTTTCATTTGTCCCCCAATATCTTAACTCATTCTAGCATTAACTAAAACGTCCAAATCCAAAGTCTCATGTGAGACAAGGCAAGTCCCTTCCAATTATGAGCCAGTAAAATCAAAAGCTAGTTACTTCCTAGATACAATGGGGGGACAAATTGGGTAAATAAATACACCCATTCCAAATGGAATAAATTGGCCAAAACAAAGGGGCTAGAGGACCTGTGCAAGTCCAAAGTCCAATAGGGCAGGCATTAAATGTTAAAAATCATTTTTTACACAAAGGAGATGTTCCAAAATCATCTCCTTTGACTCCATTTCTCACACCCAGTTCATACTGATGCAAGAGGTTGTCTCCCACCGCTTTGGGCAGCTCCACACCTGTAAATTTGCAGGATACAGCCCCTCTCCCAGCTATTTTCATGGGCTGGCATTGAGTTTCTGTGGCTTTTCCAGGCGTATGGTGCAAGCTGTGAGTGGATCTACCATTCTGTGGTCTGGAGAATGGTGGCCCTCTTCTCACAGCTCCACCACGCAGTACCCCAGTGGGGACTCTGTGTGGGGGCTAGCACCCCAAATTTTCCTTCAGCACTGCCCTAGAAGAGGTCCTCCATGAGTCCCTGCATCAATCTTCTGCCTGGATATCAGACATTTTTCATATATTCTCTGAAATCTAGGCAGAGGTTCCCAAACTTCAATTCTTGACTTGCATGTACCCACAGGCCCAACACCACGTGTAAGCCACAAAGGCTTGGGGCTTGCACCCTCTGAAGTAATTGCCTGAGCTGTACATCTGGCCCCTTTTAGACATGGCTGGAGCTGAAGCAGTTGAGATACAGGGCACCATGTCCTGAGGCTGCTAAGAGCAGGGGAGCCCTGGGCCCAGCCAAAGAACCATTTTTCCCTCCTTGACCTTCAGACTTGTGATGGGAGGGTCTGCCATGAAGGTCTCTGACATGCCCTGAAGACATTTTCCCCATTGTTTTGGTGATTAACCATTGGTTTCTCTTACTTAGGCAAATTTGTGCAGTAGGTTTGAATTTCTCCCTAGAAAATGGGTTTTTCTTCTCTATCACATCATCAGGCTACAAATTTTCCAAACTTTTTGTTCTGCTGCCTCTCAAATGCTTTGGCACTTAGAGATTTCCTCTACCAGATACCCTAAGTCATCTCTCTCAAGTTCAAAGTTCCATAGATCTCTTGTGCAGGGGCAAAATGCTACCAGTCTCTTTGAATAGCAAGAGTGACTTTTACTTCAGTTTCTGACAGGTTCCTCATCTCCATATAATACCACTTCTGTCGATATCACTATCAGCATTTTGGTTCAAGCCATTCAACAAGTGTCTAGGAAGCTCCAAAATTTCCCATATCTTCCTGTCTTCTGAGCCCTCCAAGTCTCTAGGAAGTTCCAAGCTTGGCAACATTTTCCTGTCTTCTTCTGAGCCCTCCAAACTTTTCCAACCTCTGCTTGTTACCCAGTTCCAAAGTCACTTCTACATTTTCAGGTAGAAGCTTTATAGCAGCACCCCACTCTCGGTACCAATTTATTGTATTCATCCATTCTCACGCTGCTGTAAGGACATACTTAAGACCTGGTAATTTATAAAGGAAAGAGGTTTAATTGACTCACATTTCTGCAGGACATGGGAAGCCTCAGGAAACTTACAATCATAGCAAAAGGGGAAGCAAACATGTTCTTCACAAGACAGCAGGAGAGAGAAGAATGAGAGCTAAGTGATGGGAGAAGCCCCTTATAAAACCATTAGATCTTATGAGAACTTACTATCACGAGAATAGCATGGGAGAAACCACCCCCATGACTAAATTACCTCCCACCAGGTCCCTCCCATGATACATGGGGATTATGGGAACTACAATTTGAGACTGGGGTGGGGACAGAGCCAAACCATATCAAAACCTTATAAAGAATCATAGATAGGAGATACCTTGTGCTGAATGAAAGTATGGGTACCTCCTTCCATTTCTATCCATTTGTTCAACAATATGTATCCACTTTTCCTTGGTAACACATTCTATGCTTGGCTTCACTCATTGTACGTTTCTAAATCACTGGCATATGCAAAAAATGGATCACACAGATATTCACTTCACAAAAATACAGTCTTCTGGGCAAAAGAAAAGCAGGCCTCTGGGATTGTATGTGAAATTTGTATGGTAAACTTCTAGAACCCTGTACCCCCAACACAGTATTGGTAAAACAGATGAGTCAATCACAGGCTGTGGTTGGACAATCTGGCCCCTTGAAGTTAGGGAAACTCCTTGTATTCATTTGTTAGTACTGCTATAATAAAATACCACAGACTGGATGACTTAAAGAAGGAAAATGTATTTTTCACAGTTCTGGAGGCCTGAAGTCCAAGACTAAGGTATTGGCAGAGTTGGTTTCTTCTGAGGCCTCTCTTTTTGGCTTGCAAATGGCAGTCTTCTCATGATATATTCATATGGTCTTTGCTGTGTGGTTGTGCATGCCTCTGGTGCCTCTCAATGTGTGTCTCAGTTTCCTTTTATTTTTATTTATTTATTTATTTATTTATTTATTTATTTATTTAATTTGAGACAAGGTCTCACTTTGTCTCCCAGGCTGGAATGCATTGGCATGATCATAGTTCACTGCTGCCTTGAGTTCCCAGGCTCAAGAGTTCCTCCCACCTCAGCTTCTCAAGTAGCTGTGACTATAATAAGCACATGCCACCATGCCTGGCTAAGTTTTGAAAAAAATTTTGTAACAACAGCGTCTCATTGTCTTGCCCAGACTGTCAATTTCCTCTTCTCATAAAGATATCAGTAATATTGAATTATAGCCCATCTTAAGTGCTTCATTTGACTATAATTGCCTCTTGAAAGGTCCTATTTACAAATATAGTCACATTTTAACATTTTAAAGTATTGTTGATCAGTGCTTCCACATATGAATTTGGAAGGAATGCAATTAAGCCCATAACATCTCTGGGTTTTGTGTGATCTTTTTTTCTTTATTTTGGAGGGGTGAGTGATTCTCCCCACACGTAAAGAAATCCGGGTCAGTGTTAGGTCTAATAACTTTTCTTCATTGAATCAGATGTGGCTACAAGTATTCAAGTGTTGTATCAAGAAGGAAGAAAGGGATCCAATGTATACCAAGCTTTTTGGTGGGCTGGTTACATACATCTTTTTTTAACTTGGTCTTTACCAAAAAATTTAAGAATATGATATACTGATTAGAACCCCCCTCCCCCCCCCCCTTTTTTTTTTTTTGAGACAGGATCTCACTCTGTCACCCAGGCTGGAATGCATGGCATGAATGCAGCTCACTGTAGCCTCAACCTCCTGGTCTCAAGGGATACTCCTACCTTGGGTGCTCAACCTCTCGAGTAACTTGGACCACAGGCACCCACCACCATGCCCAGTTTAATGCTTATTTTTTAGTTTTTTTGTAGAGACAGTATTTTGCCATGTTGCCCAGCCTCATCTCAAATTTCTGGACCCAAGTAATTCTCCTGCTTTAACCTCTCAAAGTGTTGGGATTACAGATGTGAGCCACCATACCCATTTTATAAAGAAACTGAGATTTAGAGGCACGCCTATATTCATTGTATAAAGAATCTGAGGTTTAGATGCAGGCCACTACTGAGACCGTGCTCTCTGACTTCCATCAAAGCTCCTGTTCTTAGTGTAATTGCCTGATGGGTTCGTTCTGCCTGCTGCACAGACAAAACCAATTTACTGAGACCTTAGTACTACAGCAAAGAAAGAGTTTGATTAATGCTAGGCAAGCCATGCTAATAGATGAATTATTACTCAAATCAACTTCCCCAAAGACTCAGAGGTTAGGGTTTTTCAAGTATAGTTTGATGGGCAGGGGTCTAGAAAATGGGTGCAGCTGATTGGTTGGGGATGCAGTCGTAGGGGTGTGGCAAATGGTCCTTTTGTGCTGAGTCCACTGCTGTGTTGGGGGATGGGGGCCACAGGACCAAATGGGTTGAGTAGTAAATCATGAGTCTGGATGGGGTGAGTCAGTTGTCAGAACACAAAAATCTGAAAAACATCTCTAAAACACAATCCTAAGTTCTGCAATTGTGATGTTATCTACAGTAGCAATGGTGAACTCATAAATTTTGTGACCTCTGGCCACATGACTCCTGAGCAGTAAGGTATTATAGAAACTACACCTATATGTTAGCAGCATTTGCCTCCGCCCCCCCCACCGCCCCACCACCACCACCTTATTCCTAATCTTGTGGCCTTTTATTAGTCTTACAAAGGTGGTTTCAGCTCAGGAAAAAGGAAAGGATTCATTTTAGGGAGGGACTATTATCATCCTTGCTTCCAAGTTAAACTGTAAACTAAATTCCTCTCATGGTTAGCTTGGCCTATGCCCAGGAATGAGCAAAGACAGCTGGCCTGTAAGGTTACCCATGGAAACAGGATAATATCACCCATGTTAGATTTCTCTCACTGTCATAATCTTTGCAAAGGTGGTCTCATTACCACTACACTAGATTGCACAGGGCATGGACAGCACCTAACACTGAGTGTGCTACATGACAACCACAATTAAATGTTAGACATCGCCACTGTCCTAGTCAGGGTTCTCTACAGAAACAAAAGCAGTAGGATACATAAAGATATCTAGAAGAGACTTATTATGAGGTTTTGGTTCATGTAATTATGAGGGTTGAGAAGTACCATTATCTGCCCTCTGCATTCTAGAGACCCAGGGAAGCCAGTGGTATAGTTCCAGTCCAAATTTGAGCACCTGCATGCCCGGGGAGCTAATGGTGTAGATTTCAGACATGTCTGAAGGCCTGAGAACTGGTGAGGTGAGCCAATGATGTTAAGTCCCAGTCCTGAAGCACCATGAACCGAGAGTGCTGATGTCCAAGACAGGAAATAATGTATGTCTCAGCTCAAGCAGAGAACAAATTCACCCTTCCTCTGCCTTTTTGTTCTATTCAGGCCCTCAAAGGATTAACTAACACCCACACACATTGGTGAAGGTGATCTTCTTTACTCAGCCTACTGATTCCAATGGTAATCTCTTCTGGAAACACCCTCACAGACACACCCAGAAATAACATTTACCAACTATCTGGGCATCGCTTAGCCCAGCTCAGTTGACACATAAAATTAATCATCACAACCACAACCACCACCACCATCATCAATCACTACTATCATTGTCATCACCATCATCATCTTCCTCAATCATCATTGTCATAATTGACCTCCTCTAAGGGATAAACATTATTTCTACCTTATTCATAGGATAACTGAAATCCAAAGGGGAAAAATATATATCCTTGGGATTTTGACAGTTTTTCTAACTACCAATCTCTCTTCACCATAGAGTGTTGCCTCTCACAGAATTGTTTCTGCAATTTGACGACTTCATTACTAAGTTTTTATTCATGTGTTCATTCCTCAAAAACGAGAATAAGAGGAATGCAAAATAAGGTGGTGGTTAAAAGCTGAGAACTGTGAACTAGGACTTGTGGCCTCAATTCTGTCCATGTATATGGGTTTTCACATAGCATATTGTTATCCCGTATCCGTTAGTCACAGAAATTTTATTTGCATGAAAAACCAAGTGGAGGCATTCTCCTTTTCAGTATAAAGTCTTCCATTTTTAGATATTTGTCTTTTTCTAATCTTACAAACTTATTTTTTCAGAAAAGTATCATGCCCTTTATAAATGAGTTTCAAATCCTGAATTGTAATTTATCATTAAAAAACTACATATATTCCTGTCCACAGAAAGACTACAACTCTCTAATTACCAGGTTTCTACTTGGTTGTTATGTGTACTTTTTCATTACACTCTCAGTCACTTGTACTCGATCGTGAATACATTGGATTCTGAATATCTACTGTGAGGTTTAACAGTATACTATATGGCCATAGTGTATATAGTTGAATATTTCAGCCCTGTTTAGCTTTGTCATAGCCATACACATAGTCTGATTTTCAAAAGTCTACAATATTCACATTCTTATGAAAGAATGGATCCTGACTTTTTATTTCTGACCAACAATAAACCACGTATTTCATTACACACAACAGCAGCTTTTCAGTGTGTATAGCAAGCAATTCACAACTTTCAAATAACTTGCTTTTAAAAAAAAGTTAGCACTAATAAATATCTACAGGTAAAGTACGCTTTTAAACTATAATAATTTTAGAAAAATATATGTAAGAAAAAGTTTTAACAGTAGTATCATTTTTCAGTAAAAAGTATAAGAAAGAAATAGGTCTACTCTTTTATGCTCGTCTCATGGACAAGCAGAGTTTAATCTATTCATGGTCACATAAAATAATAAATGTAAGCTCCATGAGAGTAAGGATTCTGTCTGCCACCCAGCACAGTGCTTAACACACACTAAATAAATGTATGTTGAATGAATAACTGACTGACTGAATCAATACAATTGGTCTTGGCATATGAAAGTACCATTCATTTCAGCAAGTAAACATCTCACTTCATTTATAACAAAAAACATTTATAACACAGTTGGAAAATGCTGTTGTCCCTTGAGTTGTTAGTAGTGAGGAACACAGAATTTTGTTTTTGGTAAAATGTGGCGTATGTGTGGGTATTTCAAGGGCTTTTGGTTTTTTATACAATGTATGCAATGTAAATAAAATTTTTAAAAATCCTTTCTCTTACCTACTGTTTTAGTATACTTTGATTGTTTTATTATAGTCTCCTTCTGAGAAAAACAGAAATACCACAGGACACATGTCAATATCTATAGAATTGCATCTGTTTTGATTAAAGACAGTTATGATTTCTTTAAATCAGTTGCTGACCTCAGACTGACTGGGCACAGCAGCTGAGGACTGTGGCTGAGCGCTCACCACCTAGAATGCAGTGAGTCAGCCTTCTGGGTTTTCATTCCGAGCAAAGTTACTGACTCATGGAGTGACCTTAACCAATCCTCTTGTGACTCAGTTTCTCCAAGGAAAATAGCTCTCACATAATGGAGGGGGTTAGTATTATGAGAATCAGCTGATGAGAATAGGGATTTTAAAACCTTAGAAGGAAAGTCATAATTTATGTTTAAATTTTCATTTCTCTTTATTCACAAATGAATAATTGTCATGTCATATATGTATTCCTTTATATTTTCTTTCCTACTGGAGTTTACCAACTGTTAGAGGGCAAATGGTATGTGAAGAGGCAAATAAAAGAACTATAGGTTGTTTTGTGAACAAAGAATCAAAGAAGGAGCTATGATAAAGACCAAGGGAAAAGGGCCCGGATTACATCACGTCTATAATCCCAGCACTTTGGGAGGCTGAGGTGGGTGGATAACCTGAGGTCAGGGGTTCAAGATCAGCCTGGGCAACATGGTGAAACCTCATCTGTACTGAAAATACAAAAATTAGCCAGGTGTCGTGGCGTGCCCCTGTAATCCTAGATACTCGGGAGGCTGAGGCATGATAATTACTTGAACCCAGGAGGCAGAGGTTGCAGTGAGCTGAAGTTGCGCCACTGCACTCCAGCCTGTGCAAAAGAGTGAGACTCTGTCTCAAAATAAATAAAATAAGGGAAGAGGATCACTTTGAAAGGATGAACAGGGATCATTCCCCTAAGAAATGACAATTCTGAAAGCCCAAAGAAGGAGAAAGTAGCCTTCTGAATGAACTGAATAAACAAAGTTTCTGAGGTATAAAAAATAATGATGTGTCTCAGGCACTGAGGTAGGGCCAAAAGGGCCAAAGAATAATGACAGATAGACAATCCCTTGGTCATGCTGGGGCCCCGTAGGCCTAGGCAAGTTACTGGAATTTCATTTTAAATACAGTAAGATGCTTTCATAAATGTTGACAATACGATTTCTCATTTACTAACATTTTTATTTCTTTTTTTTGAAGGCCTTCAGTTGTCATTCTCAATTCTAGGCAAGGCCCCTCTCCATTTAATTTATTCCTTTTCTTCTCAACCGTTATTCCCACTTACCACTCATTCTTAACCTATCAGTCATCTTGTCTCATGTACTCTATTTAAACACGTGAGTATGTAGCATTGCTTTTTATACTCATGTGGTTTTGCACAAATTGTACTAAAATCTTATTTTATCTTTTCACTCAACACGGCACATTCAGCCTATCTATGGGGTCGTTTAAACACCTGGTTCAGTGCCTCTAGTCTTGTATGTAAATCCATAAAATGCATCCATTTCATGTATTGACTCCCTTAGCTAGTGAAGGACTCCAAGGAGGACCTCCGTTTCTTAATAACACAAAAAAATGCCGTGATAACTCCCTCCTGCACATCTACTTATGGACCTGAGTGAGGAATTATTTAAAAAGTATATATTCAGGTGTTGCATTGCTGAATCTTAAAACATATAGACACTTAACTTATCTATCTGCTTAACTTACCTATGTTGCTTTTTAGATTGTTTCTATTAATTGACACTCTCATCAACAAAACTCAAAAAAGTACTCATCTCCCTATATGTGCACCAATATTTTGTTTATGAACCTTTATAATTTTGGTATTTTCATGTCTAAATGGTGGTATCTGATACTTTCTCATTACCAGTGAGTTTGAGTTTCTCCATATATTTGTTGGTCATTTAGGCTTTTCCCTTACACCAGTCATTCCAAACCCGGAACCATAAACCAGTAGTGGTCCATGGCCTGTTAGGAACCAGGCTGCACAGCAGGAGGTGAACCTGCGCATGTGAGGATCTAGATTGTGTGCTCCTTATGAAAATCTGACTAATACCTGATGATCTGAGGTGGAATAGTTTTATACCAAAACCATCCCCTCATCCCCATCCATGGAAAAATATCATCTTCCACAAAACCGGTTCCTGGTACCAAAAAGTTTAGAGATCACTGCCTTACACGGATATTTCCTATTGGCTTTCTTCTCTTCCATTCCTGTTTTGTAGAATAGATAATGATCCCTTATTGCTATTTAATAATTCCAGTTACCTTGTCTGTCTATCGATATGTTTGTTGTTTTCGGATAGACAGCCTTAATTTTAGTATAGCAAGTCTACCAATTTTTCACTTTTGGATTTTAGCTACTAGATACTTAAGGAACTTTTTTCTACTCCTAGAATACAAGGAGCATAAAAAGAATATTTAAGTCCATCAAACTTATTCAGAGCATAAAAAGAATATTTAAATCCATCACACTTACTCATCTCACAGAAGGAAAAAAAGAAATAAGAAATAAAGAAAACTCAGAAAAACTGATGTGTAAATTGTCAAATAAAAAAGAATTTAACTTGCTTAACCATTAGCAAATGTGCTAATTCAAGTGGGGCTTATATCTATAAAATGTGGTTATATGCATATGCATATACATATATTGCATTTATATATATATATATATATATATTCATGCCTATAAGATGTGAAGGGATTTGAATTAAAAACCCAAAGGTGGGTTACCACCATTTTATTCATGATGACTGAAATCCAACTATTCAAGGTTTATTCTTCTGGGCAAAATTCTTTAGACAAATGCCTCATGGGAGGAGATGTATCAATAGTAAAAGTGATAGTCAAATGAATCTGTCATTTTCATTTGGTTAATGATAGGCATCCCAACTTGACTGCTAAGAATATTTTTAAAGCATAGAGAAGAAGGAAGACTAAAAGTAGAGGATAAAGAAGGCCCCTTCCTCTGTTCCTCTGACCCATCACTCTCCCAGGCTTTGTCTCTAGGTGGCCAGCATCCTCATGCAGATGTTAACTGTCACTGTCTCGGCCACAAGATTTGTATCCCCAAGAATAGTGTTGCATTCCTGTGGAAGGAAGCTCCAGCTTTTGCTATTTCAGATGCTTAAATTATTTCTTTTTTATTTATCATCAGAATTAAAATATCCAAGATGAATTGCTATTTTTTTTTTTTTTTACATTACTTGCCCAATATCTTTGTTTAAAAAAAAAAAAAATCTAACTCTTGGTTTCCTTGCTGTGGTGATTGCTCAAGAGTCCTTCAACTGGAGATTCAGTCTTAGATATTCTCTGATCCCTGTGGAAAAGTCTGATTTAGTCTGATTTAATTAAATACTTAGATGTCAACACTGTGGTATATATGCAACTACTGCCATTCCTTCTGGGCCACTGCTGTCCTCATTTTGCAGTGTCATGGGATTCCATGAAGCAATAATTATTTTCTTTATGTGAAAATTACAAGTGGGAAAAGAGAAAAAAATGGTACATAGACAGGGAGAACAAAAGAAGAAGAATATGCAAAGACTATAGAAAAGAACTAGGGCATGTTGCTACTGTTACTCTTTACTAGAAGATGTTCTATAAAGTAGCATGTCCTGCTTCTATTTGATGTCCTTGGTGAAGGAAGGTTGGTTAAAGGTAACTTGACCTTCGTTACTTTTGTTAGGGTTCCCTATTTGTTAGGGTTCATTATTATTAACTATTTCAGTATTTTTTTAATAGAACACAGATAAATCAAGTGTTAATTTTTTTTGTGGACTTTATCAACCAGTTGCTATTTTTCTCCTCAACTCTAGATTACTGTATCCTGGATATATCAATTATTGAAGTTAAATATGATACTTTTGAAATGATTAAACTGTAAGCAATCTTAAATATTGGTGTGCTAAATTTTATTCTGCTGATTTTTCTTATTTTTCTTAATCATCGTGTTTTGTAATCATGGGGAAAATAGAATATGGACCACCTTTCTGTTTTCAGAGAAAATGTTACCTATAGTGGAGTTCATGTCAACATCCAGCTCATCCCATTTTCTCTAGGGTCTTGATTCATGCAAAGTCAATGCATCAGCAGTGGCTTGAGCTTTAAAGTTGCTGGATCAGTCTCAACATAATCTAAATGACAGTGAGGGGAATATTCTTTCCACCTTTTCAAATATCTAAAATGTTACCACACTTGTAGAGATATCTATGGGTATTTTCCTTAGGCTTCAAGTCTTTCAATACCTCATCTCATCACCTAGGTATCATTTGTTTGTTTTTACTTTGTACACTGTGAAAGAAAATCAGTGCGAAAAATGGAAGATACTGCTGGAGCTTTGTGAAGATTATAGATTCTTCACAGCTACTCTTCTCTTCTTCATATTCCTCCAACATTATTCCTAAGAAGACATATAAGTACCCGTATCCCTGAGTGAGTTTAGTCCTGTTAAAGCACCACTGACCCTAAGTTGTAACCCTATATCTACTGATTGATGGTGGAGAGTAACTTGATAATCACAAAAACAATGTCCACTAGATAGGTTAGCAATCCCAAGTAATACAATCCTATAATCTTTCACTTATATTTAGCTTCCTCCCAGTGTAGAGGATGAAAACTTGAATCAAGAACCACAGAATTTTATATTCAGATCAGACTTTTGGCCTTCTTGGCATCCCACACATCACAGATACTCCCAAGATAGTTGTTGATTGAATGACCTACTGATAATATCCAAAAATAATTATATCAGTAAGAACAGTAATACTTATCTCTGTGACAAGACTTCAGTAAATTTAACTTTCTTCAATGTCCTCTTCAAACTATGTCATGGAAGCAAATATGTATTCGGCTTAATTCTGGAGTCAGATCTTAACTCTGTTTTTAATCTCTTTAACAGCAGAAAGCAATCCTATATACAACAAAATTCTACTGTAATTATCCATAAATGCATAAACATATTGGTAAAAGATTATTTTTTGTTGAGATATATTCATGTGAACTTATTTTGAATTCATGAGCATTCTTTTCATTTTTAATGTTTCTAATTTATGGTTTATGTATACAACTCTCCCTCCTTTTCTTTTGGGAACTTGTTTTATAGTATCTGTTCATTTATCATATCTATTTCATCATAAATTTTCACAAACTGAATCGTTACCAAGAATGTTGATAAAATTCAATCTATGATTTATTTTATTATCTTGAAATGAAATTCAGCTAGGTCTGGTGACCTAAGTCATATAAGGCAGTCACAACTTTTCTTTGTCTAAAGCACAGTAACGTAGAGGTTTTTTCGTTAGGATCTAGAGTCAGACTGCCTGGGATTACATTGCTAGCTATGTGATCTTGAGACATTTAACTTTTTTATGCCTCAGTGCCCTCTCCGGAAAATTTGAGGATAAAATAAATATAAAACCAATAACATTTTTACCTTGAAATGTCATAGAATTAAAGGTAATAATATATGTAAAACATTCAAAGTAGCCCACATTTGGTGATTAAGCAAGGCAGGACCTGGCCTGAGACACTCAGACAGAAAATTCCTACCCCAGAGATCCTCACCAGGTTACTAAGACCTTGGTGGGCCTGCAACACTGTTCATCTTCCTTGCCCAGTTCTGCTTCTTCCTCCCTCCTTTTTCAAGTGTTGATCTTTAACAAACAGGTTGAAACCCAAACACCATCGCAGCATCTTAAGATATCAAACATTCCCATAGAATAACAGTGTGAAACATCAGCTCATCAGAAAGTTCCCAGAGGTTTCCTATAGATGTTTCCCTTTATATTCTTCAGTGATGCAGTCCATGCTTAAAGTGAGAGTTTGATGTTTATAATCTCCCAACATAATTTTAAGTCAAATTAACATTTTTAGTGTAAGTTTATCGAATTATATTATTTTCTATTTCAAACTTTTACTCACATGCATCTTCAGTTATTTAAGAAACAATATCAGATTTCCCATTTATAAACTAATATATGTAGGTAAATAACTCAGAAATTTTTTTAAGTGTACAGAAAAAAATTAAAATAACCAATATCATCATCACAACATCAGAATCAAGCTATAGGTCTTATTTATAAGTCATTGTTCTCATTTTACATAATGGGAACACAGTCCTGTGGTATGCATTGATGTAAAATAATCTATCTATATGTATTTATGATTAATAATAATTGCAAACATATACCATCTTTATGTGCCAGGTACTATTCTAAGCTCTTTTTTTAAACACTATTTTTTAAAATTTTTTGAGATGGGGTCTTGCACTGTTACCAGGCTGGTCTCAAACTCTTGAGTTCAAGCAATCCTCCTATCTCGGCCTTCCAAAGTGCTGAGATTATAGGTGTGAGCCATCATGCCTGGCCTTAAGTTATTTTTGTGTCTGTCCCATTTTGTATACTTAATCAGCTTATGAGATAATAACTATTATTACCCCATTTTAGAGATTGGCAAAATGATGTCCTGAAGACTTAAGCAATTTGCCCACAGTCACATAGTATGCGAGTGGCAAAGCTGGGATTCAAACCCAGACATGTGGCTTAAAGCTCATCTTAAGCCTAAAAACTACTGCCTTTTTATGTCTTAAAACATCTAATACTTAACATTCTCAGTGGGAATCTTCTAAAATCTAGGACCTCATAAGCATCTTTTCCCTTACATTATCTGTCATATCTAAAACTCTGTTTGGGGGCACCATGGGTTACAAAGAGGCGTAAGACACAGCATCTGTTTAAAAGTAACCTAATGGGCAAGAAAGATGAGGACAGCTGACTTGAATATATGAGAGTAAAATGAGTGCTATCAGGGCATAGAACAAACTGTAGTTTGAGCAAAAAGAACAAACAAACAAACAAACAAACAAAACCCTAAATAGAATTTCATAGAGGGGGATGAAACCTGGGGACTTGTTGGGAGAGAAAATGAGTTTTCAAGAATGGATGATGAAGAAACCTATTAACATACTATAGATTTGCTCCACTTTATTGAACTAAATTGTTCCTGAAGAGCTGCACGAGATTTGAATTTGATAAACTAAGTCACACTTAAAGTACTGGGATACTAACTAAATGAAATCATTTAACCTTAAACAAAGCTAAGAATTCCTTGGTCTAGTATAAAATCACACTTTTTCTTTTAAATCTACTTAGTAATTCTATCTTTCCTTATGTTGGAATTTTAAACCAATGGAACCTGTCTTTTCATGCTTTATATGTAGTATTCTTTGGAATTCATGGTTCTGCTTCTACTTTTTGTTTTGTTTTTCTTGTTTTTTCTCACAGTTGGTTGTATTTCTCATGTTTCCTTTTCTAAGTCTGTAAATATTGCATAACAACAAAATATACAAAAAAGGAAATAATCCCAAAATGATTTCAAAATCAAATTTACTCTTCTGTAATTTGATTTATAGGTAATGCTGAAGAAAGAACCAGGAAACACTTTTAATTAACTCTTAATTACTAACAGACAAAATTAGCTAAGTTTGGGCATAGAATTCAGGCAGCTGATTATGTCAGAAATGCAACTGCATGCTTCTATAGGTGAATACGCCCTCTCTTTCCAGACTGGCCCACCCAGTGCTTTCTGGATCCACATTCGTACTGTTCATATTTCCATGTACTCATGCGGTATTGCCTGAAAGTATTACAGGAAGAATTATCTGACTAAAAATGCCTAGCAGTTTTACATCTTTAAATTCTCATACTTTAAGAAATATTATTGACATCATATCTTTACAGGTATTATTTTACTTTGTAAAACCCTGTCTTTGCCTTTTGCATCAGTTTCAAAGGTAAACGGTGACTCTGGTCCTGAAGACTAGTATCATGAGAGTATAGTCCTCACTATCTAGAAAACACCGACCAACTTTGAATCTGCATCACTCTAAATTGCCTGTGGATAGGCCTAGGACCATCCACATAGGAAAACTGTAGAGACAATCTGATGCCCATGGATGATCTAGATTTGCTGAAAGAGGCTGGGCTCGATATTGGCTGCAGGTTGTTCATACGCCACCTGATTAGCCAAGGTTATAGGGAGATGGAAAAAATACCATAGAGCAGCAGTGTCTACAGAAGCACTGGCAGTGGTACGGGAGGGGACAGCAGTCAGGTTCAATTCATTAAGAGACTTAGGAAGTAAAAACCAGGGTAACTGTGGTAGTCACTTGCAGGATATATGCTGTGTTCATCTTTCTGTATGATGTGGTAACCAATTACATGTTCTCTACGGAGCAGACTCAGACTTTGTAGAGCCTTAAAGTTTCGAATATTTGGGAAACCCACATGTTATTTAAGGAAAGGATTTTTTTTTAAATTACTAATATAAAATTGTTAGGGTTCTTCCTGAGTGTTAGAAGGAATTCATGCAAGTAAGGGGTCCTGATACTGAAGTTTCAGTAGCTTCATGGAAAACTTACTTCTGCTATCAAAGGAGTATGAATATGCTTGAGGAAATCCTATTATTCTCTTTGGTTTATTCAACAGGATGAATGGCTTCCAGGGAATATAACAACATTTTTAAAAGGAAGTTGGGGAAAAAAGGGAGTATGTGATGGGAATCAGAAGGAAGTTTTCATGTGAATTCTTCACAGTGGTATGTGGAAATAAGCTCATCCAAATCCATGAGAACCAGTTATATTTTCAGGAATTTTTTTGCCTCTGCTGATGTCATGTGGGTAGCTTGAAATCTGCCATGATGGGGAATATTTACAAAGTGAAAGTTGGCAAATGCTATGACTCAAGAGTCAATACACCACTGGGTTTATGAGAACTCAAAATCCGTGAAGTTAGCAAGTGGAAATCATGACAGAATTTAGGGAAATCAAAGTGTACCACGAGTCTGTTGTAACAATAGGAATCTCATTCCAGGGAAGGCTTTTCCAGAAACTTGAAGAAAGAAAGACAAAAGCAAAAGCACACAGATTGGACACTTTCCCCAACCCAGGGCCCATCATCAGTTGGGGCGATAGTCTGTGTGGATGACCATCCAGCCTTTTTATACAGAGGTACCTTAACCTTCAGTTCTTCACATTTATGACCACATTTTGGACCTCTCATCACCTACTTGTTTTCCATCTCTGAGATCCATATTTCAAACATCTAAACACAACTCTAAACACAACTTCGATTATTCAATCTTTCAACAAATACTTATTTCACATACACTATATGCCAAGCAGTGTTAAAGATACTAGGAATCTGATGATACATGATAGTATCATGATAGGAATAATGTGATGAAAAATAAATATGCTATAATGGAAAATAGACAATGAACAGATGAACTTACAAAATAATTCCTGGTAATAAGTTCTAGAAGAGACATATAGAAAGGTTATGTGACAGGTAATAATTTTATTTGGGAAAGAAGGCTACTTTACCTAGGTTGGTTTGGGCAAAGCCTCTCTGAGAGTTCATATTAACTAAGATATAAGGAGAACCATACAAACAGAAGAGGAAGGCTATCTAGGCAGAGTGGACAACATGTGCAGCGGCCTTTAATTGGAAGAATCTTGACTTGTTTCCACAACAAAAATGGAAAAAGATTAGCGTTAAGTAGAGAAGTAGAGAAAGAATAAAAAGCAATTGTACAAAATGAGGATAGAGAACCAAGAAGAGTCTTGTAAGGTATGGCTTTTCTTTCTTGGAGTTTATTGTAAATACAGTGAAAAGGTTTTGTAGGATGTTAAACAGGAGAACAACATAATCTGTTTATTTATTTATTTTTGAGACAGAGTCTCACTCTGTCACCCAGGCCAGAGTGCAATAGTGCCATCACGGCTCACTACAGCCTGGACCTCCCAGGCTCAAGTAATCTTTCCACCTCAGCCACCCAAGTAGCTGGGACTACAGGCATGTGCCACCATGCTTGGCTAATATTTTTGTATTTTTTGTACAAATGGAGTTTGTACAAAATTCCTTGGGCTCAAGCAAGCCTCCCAAAGTGTTGGAATTACAGGCACGAGTCTCTGTTCTTGGCCTGTTTTTTATTTTTAAATTATTAATCCATCTGCTATTTAATAGTAGCATTAAAGAGAGATACAAGTAGAATCTGGAAACCAATGAGAAGGGCTTTATAAGTGTCCAGGCAGATAGGAAGATGTCTGGAACCATGATGCAGGTGATGAAGATGGGCAGAGATAAGTGGATAGATGAGAAATATTTTAGAAGTACAGCTAAGAAGAGTATTTTGTTTGTTTTTGTTTTTGTTTTTGAGACAAGGTCTCACTCTGTCACCCAGGCTGGAGTGCAGTGGCACGATCTCAACTCACCACAGCCTCTGCCTCCCAGGTTTCCTGCCTCAGCCTCCCAGTAGCTGGGATTACAGGTGCGTGCCACCATGCCCAGGTAATTTTGTATTTTTAGTAGAGAGAGGGTTTTGGCTGGTTTTGAACTCCTGACCTCAAGTGATCCACTTGCCTAGGCCTCCCAAAGTGTTGGGATTACAGGTGTGAACCACTGCGCTAGTCCAACAGTTGTTTTTGAATTGCGGATTGAATATAAAACACAGGATTCAAAAATGGTTCTTCAGGCTGGATGCCGTGGCTCAAGCTTGTAATCCCAGTGCACTGGGAGGCTAAGGCAGGAGGATCACTTGAGTCCAGGAGTTTGACACCAGCCTGGCAACACAGGGAGGACCTTTTCTCTACAAAAAAATAAAAATAAAAGTATTAGCTGGGCATGGTGGTATGCACCCGTAGTCCCCAGCTACTTCAGAGGCTGCAGTAGGAGGATTGCTTGAGCCTGGGAGGTTGAGGCTACAGTGTGCTGTGATCACGTCACTGCACTCCAAAATGGGCAACAGGGCAAAACCCTGCCTCAAACAAACAAAACCAAATAAACAAAAGAATGTATATATAGAAAGCGGGTAGAAATCAAAGTGTCCATAAGCTTTTATGCCATTCACATGCCATTCAGTCTCTGATTCAGAGACTGAATTGGTCCTAGAGCCAAAGGTAGCTCCCAATACTTCCCGCAAAATCTCACCTCAAGACAACCCATCCAAGAGAGAGTCTAATTTGGCCAGTTGACTGCTACCCATACATCTCCATGGGGAAATTTTACCCTTTGTGCTTACTGGGCTCCAGGAGTGGGGACAGCACGTGATGGGTCTCCTGATCTTCCTCTAGAATGCATGCTAATAAGCATACATAAACTTCCATATGACAGTGTGGAAGCAGGAAGACAGCAGAATGCATCTTGCCTAATAAAATAAACTCTGTCTAAAGCTCTGTCTGCTCATGATCAGATAAAACAATTCCCATTTCATAGGAAAGAGTGGGCAAGTGAGAAGGGAGACTACAAGTATCATTCTCATGGCCATCTCCTAATGGAAACATAGAAGTGATTGTCTCTACACATTGAGATTTTGGTTTTCTTTAGTTCGTTAATTGTACATTATTTGACTGTATTATAATAAACATGTACTTTTACGTCTTTTAAAACTTTTTTCACGTATTCCTTCTGCTTAGAATGTCTGTCATGCCCCATCATACCTAGTTGCTATAAAACATGAATATTTATCATTCAAAGCCTAATTGAACTATCAGCTACTCTTAAATTATCCCCATCTCTCCCTTGAACAATACTTACTGTACTGATTACCCGTTTTCTTGTTTTTCTTCCACCTAAAAGTGACTGTCAGCTTCCTGGGGGACTGGGTTCCCCAAGATCACAAGCAATGCCAGTATATAGTAGCTGCTAAATACACACATACACACACACATACATATATATACACATATATGTGTGTGTGTGTGTGTATATATATATATATATATATATATATATATTTGACATGGAGTCTCATTCTGTTGTTGAGGCTGGAATGCAGTGGAGCGATCTCAAGTCACTGAAACCTCCACCTCCTGAGTTGAATCGATTCTCCTACTTCAGCCTCCTGAGTAGCTGGGATTACAGGCGCACACCACCACACCCGGGTAATTTTTGTATTTTTAGTAGAGATGGGGTTTCACCATGTTGGCCGGGCTGGTCTCAAACTCCTGACCTCAGGTGATCCACCCCCCTCGGCCTCCCAAAGTGCTGGGATTACAGGCATGAGCCACTGCTCCTGGCAATATATTTTTATTGAATTGAATTTAGTATTATTTCTAGCTGGTTGTCACTGGGTTGATAAGCAAAGAGACTGGACACAGGATTCTCATCCTAATCCCACAAAGTTTTGGCCTGGGTTGCAATGATTAATATTGCATATTAATGGCTTTCCTTTAATTTTAACTTGAAGAACGGTGGCATCCTAAACATTTCTGAGAACTAATAGATGGCTATTGGCTCAGAACTCGACACCTGATGAAACTTTGCCACTGCTTTTTCTTCATAGTCTTTGTCTGTTAAACAAAACTTCTTTCAAGACAGAACTCTCTGCTCTGAAAGTTCAGGGGCAATTGGCATTGCCCTCTTTCAATTAGAGCAGTGGAATACATTTTTTTCTACACTTAAAAAAAAAAAAATCACCCACAAGGCTGAGAGTTTAAAAACACCTTGTAAATACATCAGTAAAATTTTATTTGGCCACTAAAATTAAAAAAAAAAAAAAAAAGAAAAAACAGAAAGAAACACTTGCTGTAAAGCCCCTGCAGGTTGGTTTCCATTTCTGGTAAGAGAGCATGTTTTGGAGGAGCAGTATGCCCTGTGATTAGGAGCCCAGGCACTGAGCCAAATTGTTCAGTAGGAAGTCTGGCTCCACCAGCTTCTCACTGCTGACGCTAAGCAAGACATTTGATCCCTCTGAGCCTCAGTTTCCTAGTTTATAAGAAAAACCTATCTCATAGTATTATGGTGGAATTAAATATTAAGTATTTTAAAGAGTAACTGGAAATTGTAAAGTTAGGTAAGGGACCAGTAGAAAGTAATCACTATCTAAGCACTGGCTATTATTAATATCCTTACCTAGAAAATGTGATTGATATAAAAATGTGGTTTAAAAAAATAGGTTTAAAAATCACCCTTAAATATGTCCATAAGACCCATTTTGAACTGCTTGTTTTTTCTCTGATTAAAATGTAAAAGAGATTCAACACAATTTAACAACTGAAAAGGTGCTTGTATGCAAATGGTTCTTGTCTCTGCTCTTCTTGGGGAATTTGCTGTGTAGTTAATAATATCTCACTTTGTTTTCAATCATTTGCTGAAAGGTTCCTGCTGTTAGATTCAGGAAATAAGAACTACCTTAAAAGTCTTAAGAATCAATGAATATCATACCTACGTGTTCAAATGAGATAGTTCAGCCGTTTAAAATTTAGTGACGGAAAGAGTGAAGCTAATATGTCCCTAGGGATTATTTTCAACTACAGTCATAAATAATCACTCTATCTAAATGACTTACCGTACACTTATACTGTTCCTAAGTTCTCTCCCTTTCCCTTCTATATCATGACGCCATGGGGCCTTGCACAGTACAGAACATATGGAAGAAGATTGAAAAGTGGTCTTTGCTTTCTCACTTCCCAGTTATCTCTTGAAATCCCTCCAACCAGGTTTGTGTTGTCATTATACAACCAAACTCCTCTTGTCTTGTCAAAGTCCCAGCAACCTCCACCTCACAACCCCCAGTCATCAGTTCCCTGTCTGCACCTTGCTTGATCTGTCTGAGTCATCCGCGGTATCAGACACTGCTGTCTCTCCTCCGTGAAGCACCTTTCATCTCTTGACTTTCAGGACACCACATTGTTCTGGTTTTCCCCCTTTTTCAATGGCTTCTCCTTCTGAGTCTTCTTTTTTGGTTCCTCTAACTCTGAGAAACTACATGTCGGTGATCTTCCAGGGTATAGTCCTTGGCCTTCTGTCTCTTCTGGCTTTATTCTCTCCCTAAGCAATTTCATCTCTTCTAATGGGTATAAATGTCAGCAATATGCCGGTGATTTCCAAAACTATTTTTTTTAAGCTGTAATAGTTTTAAAACAAGTCCATAAATGTTTTGACACACCTCTTACCAGAGGTGGAGTCTGATTCCCCTCCCTTTGAATAGGGGCCAGCCTTAGTAAATGACTCACTTCTAATAAGTAGAAAGAAGCAAAAGTGACGCTGTGGGACTCCTGAGGCTAGATTGGGAAAGGTAATACAGCTTCAACCTGGTTCTGTCTCTCTTGGGATGTGCACCCTTGGACCACAACCATCTATGAGGAAACCAGGGAGCCACATGGACAGGCCATGTGTGGGAGTGCTGACCCAGCCCCAGCAGATGGCCGATGGCCATCCCCAACCACCAGACAAGTGAGTAAGACAGGCTGCAGATCATTCCAGCTTCCAGCCTTCAAGTTGCCCCAGATGATGCCAAATGAAGCAGAAACACATCCCCATTAAGCCCTACTCAAATTACACGTTTGCAAGAAAAATAAATGTTGCTGTTGTTTTAAACCACTAAGCTTTATTAGAGGGGGGAGTGTTATGTGGCAGTAGGTAACCAGAGCACTATCTGGAAACTTCCTCTGTACTCCAGAACTTGCTCACTCACATCCCCATTTCAATCTATTATAGGAAATGTAACTTTATATGGCAAAAAAAGAACTCATAATTTCCCCCGCTAAACTAACTCCTCCCTATCTTCCGTAGCTTGGTCCAAGTCACCACTTAATTGCTCAGGCAAAAACCTGGAAAATCATCCCTGAATAAAGCCTTTTCCTCATGCTGCACATCCAATCTATCAGCAAATACTGCAGTAACTACCACCAAAATATACTCCTAAGATGGCCATTTCTAAGTACCTCCCCATCACCTCTTGTAATCATCATCACCATCATCTCTTGTAACATCTGAACTGGTACGATAACCTTCTAAAGTGCTTACCATGTTCACCCTGCTACAGTCTATTCACTGGTCAAGCATCCCCTGTGCACATGTGAATGGTTTCCCACACTTAGGGTAATGTGCAGGCCTTACTGTGGCCGACAAAGTCCCAGATGAACAGGCCCTTGCCTTCTCCTCCAATTTTATCTCCTACCACTTGCTCACTTGGTTCATTTGATTTTCTCACATTAGGTTTTTGCATTTTCAAGAGCAGATTTTTCTCATTCCTGTCCCTGACTGGCTGGGTTTTGTCCGTCTGGAAGACTCTTTCCCACAAATATTACTCAACCGGGACACTCAGATCTCTGCTCACACATCACCTTCTCAAAGAGGCCTTCCTCTATAGGTTAAGTCCTCCATCAGCCCCTATTACTCTCTAGCCCCTTGTGATATTTTTTATCCTTAACGTACTCTTTAGTATCTGAAATCATATTTATTTGCTTACTGCTTGCTCTCTCCCAGATGAGATGTTAGGTTCCCTGCCACAGGGACTTTCTCTGTCCTTTATGTTTCTGTAGTCCACAGTTGCCAGAGGAGCACACCACAGCTGTCAGCAGTCTAGATGTATCTGATAAATGGACTTTATTCAATAAAGGAATTGTTCAATCAATTAATACCTATGCTTCATTGAATTAGTTTGGGTTAAAAATCTGTGAAGCATTTTCTTGATACTCAAGCTATTTCCGTGGATGAAAAGTTGTCCTCCTTACAATGAGGCCTTCTTGAATAAATTGGTATGACTCTGAACTATTTTGAGATATTATGACTGTAATGTTACATGAAAGCCTTGGATGTAATAACAATAGGAACATTAAAATATGTAATGTAGTACCAATACCATACTTCACTTTAGCCTAGGTGTTGTTTATAAATTCATATGTAAAGTTTTTTTGCCTGATCACACATAGTTTTCTGGTTTATTTTGTATTTTTTGTTTGTTTTGTGGTTTAGATACTGTTAAGAACTGTGAAGGGTCTGAGATTTTACCCTACTTGCAAGCTACAAATTAGGTTGTCATAGATTTAGATGTGTTGGCAAAAGACATGAGACCTGAGTGAGAGAAAAGACAGTTTATTGCTCATAGCATTAGCAGTAGCCAAGATATCAGCATTTTATTTTACTAATTTCTTTACTCTTAATTCCCAGAGAGTGACAAAGCAAAGGCCGTAACACATGCACGTGAAGTGGATTGTATTACAGAAGAAAAATCCCAAGTTTAGGAAACTCAGTCCTTTATAATGGACTGCAAGCAAATCTGTTCAATCTTGTCTCAGAGAGAGACATTATCCTTAATTAAACTGCACAAAAAACAAAACCACCTTTTTCTCCAAATGTAGACATTATCTGTCTCCTAAAGCTGTTTGCTTTAGCAACTCCTTTGAAAGTATCGTCTAGAAAAAAAGCTGTCAGTTGCCACTGTTTATAAAAACATGCAAAAATGTAAAAGACTCAAGAAAAATTGTCCCTTATTATGGAATGAAAAATATCCTCTCAAAATTCATGTTGAAGCCTTAACCCCTCGTGTGGAGGTATTTGAAGAATGCAGCCCTTTGGAGGTAAGTAGATTTTAATGGGGTTTTGAGGATGGGCCCCTCATAATGGGATTAGTGCCCTTATAAAGAGAGAGTGAACTTCTCTCACTCTCTTCCCATCTATGTACAAAGAAGAGGTTATGTGAGCACCCTACAAGATGTCAGTTGCCTAAAAGCTAAGAGAAAAAGCCTCAGAATGAAACCTACCTTACTGTATTAACCTTGGACTTTCCAGACCCCAGAACTGGGAAATAAATCTCTGTTGTTTAAACTACCCAGTCTGTGGTATTTTGTTATGGCAGCCCAAGCTGACTAAAACATCTCTCAACTGACATTCCCCTTGCGTTGTCTTTTGTTTCTACAGAAGGATTTTTTGGCCAGGCGCAGCAGCTCACACCTGTAATCCCAGAATTTTGGGAAGCCGAGGCAGTAGGAGCACTTGAGCCCAAGAGTTTGAGACCAGTTTGTGCAACATAGTGAGACCCTGTCTCTACCAAAAAACAAACAAACAACAACAACAACAACAAACGTAGCCAAGCATGTTGACATCCTCCTGTGGTCTCAGCTACTTGGAGGCTGAGGTTGAAAGATAACTGGAGCCCAGGAGGTCAAGACTGCAGTGAGCAATGATTCTACCACCACACTCCAGCCTGGACAACAAAGTGAGACCCTGTCTCAAAAATAAAAATAAGAATAAAGAAGGATGTTTAAAAATATATAGCTAACTAATAAAAATATTTTGGCAGAGAACTGTCGAATAAAAAGTGCTATTACTGCAGAAAATTAAAGCAAGACATCAAATGAAGTGATCTCTCACTTTTAATTGACTGGCTACTTCGTATTTAAACAAATTTATTCTTGTTAAATATCAAGAAATCTGCAAATCATATAAATCTGGTACAGTGACTTATTGATGCATTAGAGACACACTCCTGTTGTTTTTCTGCTCTGCCTACCTTAGTGTTTTGGTAACATATGGTTAAAAGCAATGATCCAGTCATAGAGTTTGGTGTTGGACAACAGAACTGAATCAGGAGTTAAAACGTTGATGTCACTATTTGGTGTTAATGCCAATTTCACCAAGTCATCTTGTCTCTTTGAGCCTCTAGATGCTGAGCTGTAAAATGGCAATAATGGTAATATTCATGAGTTATCATGAATATATATGACAGCTATACAATCAGATGATGATTGTTATGTGACCAAGGAGAAACCACACATCCACTGATTGTATAGCTGTCATATATTCTCACTTTTCAGATCTGTGCACTGAAGTCACATTAAAGTATTTGCTGCTCCAGAGAGTGCCTTTGAATGTGAACTTCTAGGACTCCACACGCACTGCCTCTCCTATTCACAATGACTTATCCCTTCAATCTATACCTGGTAATCATTCTTCAAAGCCAAGTTAAGTATTGTCTCTGGAATCTCTTTCCCAGGCTTCTTGGGCCAACTGGGCTTTTCCACTGTAGTTATTATTATAATGTCTCATCTTAACTTGCAGTTGAATCTATCTATCCTACTGAGTAGTGAACACTTTGATGATTAGGGATCCTATTTGATTTACCTTATGATTCTCAATATGTAGAATTATCTGGCACTTGCTGGTGTTTCAATTACACTTGCTGAAAGACAGGGTAGAGTCAGGGGATAGGAAGATGGGGAAGAAAGAAGGAAGGGGGATTCTTCAAAATGTAAAGCCCTATTTGAGATGTATTTATTATGCCATTATGAAGACTCTGAAGCTAGAGGACTGAGTTGATTTCCAGCTCCATTCCCTATTAGTTGTAAATTCTGAACATATTCCTTGTCTTTACTATGCCTCATATTTTTCATCTGTAAAATAAATAATATATTCCCAGCCATTTCATAGTTTTTGTGAGGATTAAATGAATCAATATATACAAACATCCTAGAATTCTGTGTATACTGCAGTGACCACTCAGCAAGCATTAGCCATTGTTATCAATATTGATGCGCTTCCCTCTAATACCACTACCAAATAATATGGGATGACTAATCATAACTTCAGAGATTAGTTGATATCTTTGAGGTATTTCTTGTTAATGGTCATTTTGATCAGGTGGTCAGCCAGTTCTCAGTAAGGGAAACTTGTAAAGAATATGGCCATACATTTTGGGAAAGCCGTCCTTTGTTTGTAATTTAATTGTGCCCATGATTGCAGAGGATTCTCCACATTTATTTTATTTTTACTATGTGTTATAATACTTTTCTTGGAAAATATAACCTGCTGAGGTTGAGAAAATGAAAATTCCTTATCCTTCACTGAGCTTTCTTGGAAATCGCAGTAATTTTGGAAGTAAAGGAAAATTATTGGTCAGATATTTGGTTTGACCCAATCCTTCTGATAGGAAACAAGTAAGATTTAGTGAAATTTCCAGACTTTACCAAATCCAAAAGAATGGAGTTGTCCAGTATATCCTCCTTTATTTTTAGATGTAGAAGGCCTGTGCAGAGGCACAAAGTCTAAGGACCACTTTGCGTTTTACGAAGCCCACTTCTGATATAGGTTTTTCATTTTCCAGGTGCTCTCAAGCTCACAGTATGAAATGAAAATGGTCAGTTATTGATGCTACATTTTACATTGCCACTTTATTATTAAACATTTTCTCTTTCTGCTTGGGGTAAAATATTTTTTACACTAAATAAAAAGTTAAATTTTCAATGTTATATAAGATGAAAACATGGTAGGAAATTTAAAAAATAGACATCACACTGAATGATTGATTTTATTATTTTGATTCTTGTCTAGTTTTTTCTAGGCATAGATAATTGAAAAATACAAATATTTATTAACTAGATTGTTTTAGATCATAGCCTAATGCTTTGTAATGCTTAAGTACTGTTTTAAGCAATCATGCTACTTACTCACACCTGCAGCCTTGATTTCATATCAGGAAACTGTAACATTTCATTTTAAATATACCCCAATGTTCATCTTCTAATTGGTCTGGTATTGACCTGTGATGGTAACATAAGTCTGTCATCCCCTGATGGATATCCCAGGCTGTTCCCATTCCACATGGGGACCCTACGGGGAAGGTAAAACGTGCTCTGTGACACTGTGACATTGTCTGGAGAAGGATGTTAATTCTTTATGATCATTCCCACGGAGAAATCTGACCTCTGTTCATCACAAACAGGAACTATTTTTTTTTTTTTTTAACCGGAAGGTAGAGTGAGAGAGGAAACACTGTTGATTTCTGGGAGAAGTGGTATTGGAAATCCAGTTTGTTGGCTCTTGGAACAATTATGGGAAGCCCCACAGAGCATGTCCTTTTTACTAGAATAATAGAAAGCACTTCCACTCTTGTGTGGAAACAGCAGTTCAAAGACAGGACACAGAGTCCCTAAGCTCTGGCAGCTTTTAAATAGTGTGGTGTTTTTTTTTACCCCTCACTGGTAAACTGAAAGAGGACTCTCCATGTAGGCAAATTGTGCAATATGGATTTCATTTATAAACCACCGTGCTAGTTGCCTTCGGAAATTTAAAAAACTGGACTATCTGGTCCCATTTGTGTATTCAATAAATATGCATTAACCACTTTCTCCACAATGTGTACATAATATTATAACAAGTAAGACAATTTTGCCTGACTTCAAGAAATGTATAGTCTAGACAAACACATGAATTGAAAAGCACGTCATTCCGGAGAGTAAATAGGAAATACGTAATCAAATTACAATGAATGAGCAGTTTTTCTTCTGGTATTTATGTAAGAGGAATTCTCACTAAGCTCTTCGGTGCCCATACACCAAGATCTTCAGCTCAGCCCTTCTGAAGTCAGCAATAAGTTGGAGGCAACATAGGTCCCAGTGCAGAAGCACACTGTGGGATGCTTTGCCACAGAAGCAAAGAACTAGATGTAACAAAATAACACAGATATACCTTAAAAACACATAGAACTGAGTAAGCTTAAACGGAAGAAACAAAATAATCTGTAACAATACCGTACATGTAAATTAAAATACATTCACACAAAGCAATGATGCCTATTCATCAAACAAATTAAAGGATACATGGAAACACATTAAAATGACAGCCTATGATGTGGAGGGACGTGGGAGTACAGACTGTTGATAAAATGAATTAGATAAATAAATAAATAAAAATAAATAAATAAAATGAGAGGGGTATCTCTGTAGACCACTGATGATTAGGTGACACGAACTAAGTGTGAATAACTCAATCGTCAACCAAAGTCCTAAAATGGATAAGAAGAGCAAAAACTAATTATGGTGCAAAGCAGTAAGTGTGCCTAGAATGCAAAGTTATTGCAGTCAGAGTTCATAAAATCAGCCATGGGAGATTCAGCAAAATGTTCTAGAGGAGGTAACATCAGAAACAGTCTTAGACACTCAATCTAATAGCTGTAGTTATTTCTCCCACTATGTCCTACATCATCCTTGCCTTTGAATAAATTCAACTTTATTCCTAGTAAGTTAATCCCTACTAATTTAAGAAGCCCTTTCTTTCAATAATATTGATGATGACTCATTTTATTCTTTACAAATTAAATGGAAAGGGTACTATTGCAAATTGGGAACCAAAAGTTCAAAGAGTAGCTATCTTTATCCTTTTATCTGTATTTATTGTATTGAGATAGGGCACACACACCGTTCTTAGAGACCAATCTCCTTGATTGTGGCAGCCTCTGTCTCACTCACGGGTTCTGAGGAATAAACCCGTGCTGCGTGCTGATCATCCTATTATGATTTTGTGCCCTAGGGCCAGTACATAAGCTCTTGCACTGTTTTGGTTTTGTTTGTTTGCTTGTAAGTTACGACCTTACATTTCCCTTCCAACAATCAGGTCCCTGGCTTACTCCACCATGGTCTAGTCAAGTGAGACCCACCACTCGATTGCTTTGTATCTCTGGGATTGTGTACTACCTGGTTCTGCCCAGAGTTTTTAGGAAGCAGAATCATGCCCTGTGCCTAGTCAAGCAGCAAAGCTTACTCCCTGATGCCAACAGTTTATCATGAAAAGATTCACCTATTCTGCCTTGCTAGACCCCTCGCTTCCCCTCTTGCCTTTCAACATTGGTCAATGGACAACTTCTTTCTCCTTAGTCTCCTCATGTCTACTCCGTCTGCCAGTCTGGCCTTTTCCCTGTACTGCAAGGCCAGGATGCCCCCATAATGTATCTGATGCAGGCTTGTGGGAGAGGCTAAGTATAAGTGATTATGCTAGGGGCCCTGAAGCCAGGCTCCCTAGGTTCAAATTCAGATGTTCAACTAATTCATTGTGGAGGAATAAGTGAGTTATTTAACTTGAGTGCCTATGGAATGCAAAGAGGAATATAATATATTGGGGTTCAAGGTTTGTATAAGCATTAAAATAATTAAAATGTGCAAAGTCCTTATACCAGTATCTGGCATGAAATAAATGCTCTGGAAATGTTATCCATTCTGTTATTACCTACAAGTTTTATCCTCCCTGAGATGCCTATCTCATTGTTAACAGCTTCAGTTCTAGGCCTGGGAACCAACAGGAAAAAAAAAATTGATGACATCTCTTTTGTTTTAACTAAAAAGAATTGTTTTGGGCAGAATGAAACGTAGTATAGTGGGAAGAGCCCAGTATATGATTCCAAATGACCTAGGTCAAAGTCACAGCTGTCCCTTCCTCGCTGTGTGATGCTGAGGAAGTTTATCTGTCTTGGACCATTTCCCTGTTTATGGAATGGAAATAATAATGACCTCTACCTCCCAGGATAGTTGTGTGAATTCAGCAAGGTAAAGGTTGTGAAAGCCCTTTCATAAATGGTATTATTCTAGCATCTGTTACTGTTGTCATTGTTATTTTTCACTTGTTTTATGCCTCTAGAAACTATGTCATAATGCTTCCTGCAGAGTCAATGAAAGATAACCCCAGTTCAATATTCTAGGAACAAACTTGATCTATTATGATGGATAAGTTTCACAATTTGAATTAGCTGGCCCAATTCATTATGAGAAAAAAAATTGGTGTGAAAAGCTAAATACATCACTAATACATTATCTTTTAAATGTAAAAAACAGGCATCACATACCCCACAAACACAAATTTAATTTTTTTTCCCATTTCTCACTTTCAATTTTTTTCTTCATCAGTTAGCAGAATCAAGAGGACAGAGCAATTCAGAAAAACCAAGACATTCTTGGAATATCTGTTGACTATATCCTTTAATGATTATAATCATCTTGGGAAGCAGGAGACGTAGTATTATATCTTTTTGTAGATAAGAACCAGGAGAGTAGGGAATTTTCATCAAGATTATCTGGCTAATGGCTGGGCGCGCTGGCTCACGCCTGAAATCCCAGCACTTTGGGAGGCCGAGGCGGGCGGATCATGAGGCCAGGAGTTCGAGACCAACCTGATCAACATGTTGAAACCCTGTGTCTACTAAAAATACAAAAATTAGCTGGGCGTGGTGGCACACACCTGTAATCCCAGCTACTCGGGAGGCTGGGACAGGAGAATCGCTTGAACCCGGGAGCCAGAGGGAGGTTGCAGTGAGCTGAGATCGTGCCATTGCACTCCAGCCTGGATGACAGAACAAGACTTTGTCTCAAAAAAAAAAAAAAAAAAGATATCTGGCTAATTAGTGTTGAATTGAAGGCTAGAATATAGGTGGTTAGACTCTTACCCCATACTAAGAAGCAGCTCAAGATTTCTTTCTTCATAAAAGTTGAGAAGAATGTATACGCATTATCCCAGATCTTTGCAATGCAATAAAAAAAACACAGTCAGTGAATGTGTTTGTGTTATTTGCAGGGGAGGGGATAAAATTTTAGAAGAGGGAAATTTTTATGTAAATACCTGACCAACTTGACCAGATACAGTCTTCATCCCACTGTAATGGAATATATTGCAATGCATTCAAGCATTTTTCCAAGTTCACAAAAATACATTCCCCAGCTAGATCTATGCCTGGAATGAATTCCTTTGTCCTCTCATGCCCTGAGTCATTTTTCTCAGATGAACCTCTGAAACTTTATCAATATGGGGTAGCAGAAACGAGAATCATGACAGTTCTTTAATGAGTCATCCATGAATGAACTATAGTATAATGCGAACGGCCTAGAATCTGATTCCAAATGACCTAGGTTAAAGTCATCACCACTATGTTCATTCATCTATTTAATGCCCTTTTAGTATGAGTTTCATGTATTTCCTGAGATGCTCCCATTAGAGTCTAATGAGAGAGAGGCTTTCAACCAGCAGGACTGTTTAGAACAGTCAGGAAAAGCATCCTGAATAAAATAAGACTATGTAAGAATCCCAAGTGTAGATGGCAACTTTCAAGAGGCCATAACAGCTGAAAGGAAAGAGTATAGTTATTATTATGGCCCTTTTTATTTCCCAACACAAGCCACTAAAGATGTACTCCCTTTACCTTCCTCCTACCATTAACTCCTTAAAGTCTAAGTAGATTATTTCCTGGGGGGAAAAACATACTTTAACAGTTGCAGATTTTATTTCTAAACAAATTGTTTTTAATATCAAAATGTTACTAACTCATCTTTATCAAACCTAAGTGTTTTTATGTATGTGGTAAACTTTAATTTCTAAATGCTAAGTAATACCTGTAAGTTCTGTGCCTGCTCTCATTCTTTTTTATAGAAATGAAATTTAAAAATTGTACATGTAGATAAATATTCTTTTGTCAGAGTCTATGAAGTATTGAGTCATCAAAGACCCATAACCGCATTACAAATTCAATTATCACACTATATTTCTCTTACTAATTTACTGAATAATGTATTCATCCAACACATTCTTGTTCAAAGTTTAGTCTAACTTTTATATTAGTTTCCCTTTTATACATAGAATTTTTAAACAACCAAACTATTAAAGGTCGATTAGCTCTGTACCTGAATATTCATATATAAGAGCAATGGCAAATGATAGTTTCTTACATAAAAAGCAAACAAACAAACAAAAAAAAACAACTTATCAAGGACTCTAGAGCCAGGCCATTTGGATTCAAAGTCAGACTCTGACATTTACTAGCTATGTCAGTTTGGTTAAGCTTCTGAAACTGTACCTCAGTTTCCATAATTATAAACTGAGGGTAATAATACTACTATCTTATATTACTATTATTACACAGAACAAATAAGCCAATATTTGTAAATCATTTTGAATAATTCTTGACACATCCCAACTCTTGTAAGTCCTAAGTAACATACATATAAATTATATACACATGTATGAATTTATATAACTCATTTTTATGTATGTGTGCAAATATATGAATAAAGAAGACATCAAATTTCTCAGAATGTCTCTCTGAAGTTCAAACATTCATAAACCTATAGATCTATAATTCTTAGTCTCTTTTGAAATTTGATCTTCCAAAAGCTAATTACATGATACATTGAAAATTCCTTGTTTGTATTTATTGTTAAACACTGAAATTTCAATATAATTTTACAACTATAATGTAAAAGGAGTGTAAATATTATCCTTAAGAAAACTTGTATTAGACAAAACCTATGTCAAAGAAGACAACCTTTAGCTAAGTTTTTAAAAAATTAGTGAAGTAACCATTGTCAATGTGGCTGAAGGTACAAAATATTGAAATGAGTTCCTGCATGTTTCATATCTTTTTTATGGCACCTGTTGATCCAATGTGAAGCTAATTTCAAGTTTTCTTTCACCTTCTAAATCTATTCAGTCACTGACACTTATTGACCTTGCATCTGAAAGGTTTGAACCAGTCATCTGTCCTTTAGTTCTTCTGACACTGTCTTAGTTGAGATTCTGCTCATTTCTCACATGAACTATTTCTATAACATATTCCCTATAATACATGCTCCATATGGTCACAATTCATCTTTTTGATACATTGATCGTTGTCATTTAAAACATTTCAATGTCTCTAAAGTATAAAGTTTGAAAGCTGCTGCATAGTGAACAAGGTCACCCAAAAGCTAGCTCTAACTTACCTTTTTCTCATTGTTTTATGGCACTTTCCTCTCCTTCATGTCCCTCTCCAACTTATTAGTAGATGAAACTTTTGACCATTCCTTGAAGGAGTTATGCAGCTTTTAATACCTCCATAGCTTTCATTCATGTTATTTCTTCTGTTTTTGATGCCCTCAATTTCTGATGTCTTCTTACTGTCAGTTTAGAAGATTCTCTGTTGAACTAAGCCTTTAGAGATAACTGTTTCTCTAAAGACTTCTCTTAAATCCCTTCTCAATTCCCATACCACTTTGCACATGGATTTAGTATAAAAATTTATACTGTATAATTGTTTATATGTGTGTGTGTATATATATAATCTTATATATATATAATCTTATATATGTATAATCATATATATAATCTTATATATATAATCTTATATATATATATAATCTCCCCCCATTCCTTGTAAGTTTGCAGAGCCAGGCACATGATAAAAATATTACAACCCTAGGACCCATACTGGCCTGGGTTGTGGTAGAAGTTTAGTCAGGGTGGTGTGTGTGTGTGCGCTTGTGTGTCTCTGTGTGTTTTAATAAAGAAAATGCCGGCCGGGCACGGTGGCTCAAGCCTGTAATCCCAGCACTTTGGGAGGCCGAGATGGGTGGATCACGAGGTCAGGAGATCGAGACCATCCTGGCTAACACGGTGAAACCCCGTCTCTACTAAAAAATACCAAAAAAATAGCCGGGCGCGGTGTCGGGCACCTGTAGTCCCAGCTACTCGGGAGGCTGAGGCAGGAGAATGGCGTAAGCCCGGGAGGCAGAGCTTGAAGTGAGCTGAGATCCGGCCACTGCACTCCAGCCTGGGTGACAGAGCGAGACTCCGTCTCAAAAATAAAATAAAATAAAATAAAATAAAATAGCCACTTTTAGCTCTGAAGCTAACTGGCTGAATCTCTCTAGATGAGTCTACTAGTTTCTCTTTATTCTTTAAAATGATGAGATTATGTAGAGGCCCCTTTCTAACTCTAGAATTTTATAGTTTTATAAAAGTAAAACAAAAAATAATTGTAAATATATTGAAAATAAAAATACTCTCTCAGGTTTAAAAGTGCAATGTCCTTAGATACAGATAAACAAGTATTAACATGTTTCTAGCCACTTACCTAACCAAGCTAACACTAAGTGGCTATCTCTCCTTCATTATACTTAAAAAATTGTTTTGAAGCCCTTTCATGAACTTATTAATACATGCGATAAAAGGAAGGAAAAGAAGGACTACTCTGGAAAGAGGAGGGACGGAGAGCATGGAAACCAACTCTAGTATCACTTTAAATTTTCATTCGTAGGATGATTAGAGTTTTATTAGGGTACAAATTGCACTTTGTAGGGGACTTCTAGGGATATTAGGCTTTAAAATTTTACAGAAGGCAAACATTAATTAAATGGGATATCAGGAAAACTGATTACTAAAACACCTAGGCTTTGCAACTTTTTTTCTAAAGAGGCTACAGATTTTAAAAAAATGCATAACTTTGTTGTTTGTCTTAAACTAAAGATAGAAAATAATTTGTAAGGAGTTATAAATGTCTCTGATAAGACTCGGTGAAGTTTCCATTAGATTTTCCAAGATAGGATTGTTAAGATAGTATTCATAATAACAACAAAAAGATTTTTGCCAAACCACGATGACATTTTAGATGCAGAAATTTTTTAAAACCTTATTTTGTAATCAGATCCAAAAAATTATAAATGATAGTTCAATTTGATACAGTATTATTAGCTATTATTGTTATCCTCAACCAAATATAATATAACCTAGTGCAGTGAAATAAAGCTAAGTTTAAGTGAAATAAAGCTAAGTTTAAATAAAGCTTTTATATTCTTATCTTCAAAGCATTACGCTAATTACACTGAAGAATACAAAAAAACTGGAGACAAGGTCTTTAACTGTCCAAGGAAGACAAGAGTAACACACAGACAACAAATAGACAACATAAGCAAGGCCAAAATAACATACCTCCATAACATACTCCATAAATGCCAAGGAATACAAAGCTGAGAGCTGATCTCATAGAAGAGAAGTTGGTTTGGAAGGCATCTAGGAGCCACTAGCAAGGTCTTAGAGGAAGGAAACCTCGGGTCATGCAGCTGAGGAATGTGGGCCTTCCAGGCAGAGCAATAACCTTAGCAAAACATATCCAAAAGTAGCATTGGACCAGATGTGTGCAGAAGCTGGGAGTAGCTTGATTCAAGTGAAGAGACTCTGAGATGTGACTTGGAAAGAGAGAACTGGCAGAGATTCACTTGGAAACATCCTTGGATAATATTAACATTTAGCCCTAGCAGGGAAGGAGAGCCAGAATTGATACTAAACTTCTCATTTTTGCACTCCTGTAATCAGAAATGTATTATGAGTTCCCTAGGGGATATTACTGCAAATTTCCATTAAGTTTAGTCTTCAAAGTTCTCTAGGAGTCTGGATACTTATTCTTGTATTTCAAACTCTTCATGATATGGTTCCAACTTACTGTTCCAGTCCAATGCCCTAATTCTCTCCCATATAAAATTCCTACACAGTCATACTGAAATTGAATAGGTGAGGACATCTATTTGGTTTTATTTTGGGTGGTGGGAGGTTCAGGGGTTTTGGACGGGGAGGTTTGCCCAAAGGAGAATGATTTTAAGTATTTCTGCCATTGCTACCTATTTTCACTTCTGCCTCAAATAAATATCTTCCTCACTCCTATCATTTTGTATCCTCTCCATCCTTCATAGTCCAGTTGGAATCGTGCAGTTTTCATGAAGCCTTCCCAACATCCCTACTACCCATGGTAGTTTCTCCTCTGCACACTTTTATGCTGTGCATGTTGTTTGTAACACCTATTTAGTGCCGAAATGCTGACTTTTATATAATTATCTTTATGTACACAGTTTATGTGTATAGTTGCATGTGTATGCATAAATAGGTAATAAACAACTAGAGGAGAGAGATTTCTTTTATATTTTTCATTTCCTACGATGCCTTGTAGATTTTATGTGTTCAATGAAAATTAATATACTGACTTTTTAGAACATATGAAAATGTTCTAGTGTCTAGTGTTTTATCTCAGCATCTTGTTAAGCTCCTAATATATTTTTATTCCACATAAATAAGTTGAATGAATAAATAACAATTATTGGGAGAACCCGCTGCCGATGGTTACGTGAGTTCTTTTCTATTTCCTAAGTGTCTCGGCTGGTTTGAGAAATAAAGGGAAAGAGCACAAGAGAGAGAAAGTTAAAGCTGGGTGTCCGGGGGAGACATCACATGTCGGCAGGATCTGTGATGTTCCCCGAGTCGTAAAACCAGCAAGTTTTTATTAGCGATTTTCAAAAGGAGAGGGAGTGCATGAATAGGATGTGGGTCACAGAGATCACATACTTCACAAAGTAATAAAATATCAAAAAGCAAGTGGAGACAGGGCAAGAGCACAGGACCACATGATGGTACCAAATTAAAATTGCTAATGAAGTTTCGAGCAGTCATTGTCATTGATAACATCTTATCAGGAAACAGGGTTTGAGAGCAGACAACCTGTCTGACCAAAATTTATTAGGCAGGAATTTTCCTTGTCCTGATAAACCTGGGAGCGCTACAGGAGACCGGGGCTTATTTCATCCCTTTGTCTTCGACCATAAAAGATGGCATGCTTCTAAGGGGGCCGTTCATAGGCCTACCCTCAGGGCGCATTCTCTTTCTCAGCGATGTTCCTTGCTGAGAAAAAGAATTCAGCGATATTTCTCCCATTTGCTTTTGAAAGAAGAGAAATATGGCTCTGTTCCATCGGGCTCACCAGCGGCCAGCTCAAAGTTACCTCCCTTGTTCCCCGAACATCGCTGTCATCCTGTTCTTTTTTCAAAATGCCCAGATTTCATATTGTTCAAACACACATGCTCTACAAACAATTTGTGCAGTTGACACAATCATCACAGGGCCCTGCAGTGACATTCATCCTCCTCAGTTTACGAAGAAGATGACGGGATTAAGAGATTAAAGTAAAGACAGGCATAGGATATCACAAGGGTATTGATTGGGGAAGTGATAAGTGTCCATGAAATCTTCACAATTTATGTTCAGAGATTGCTGTAAAGACAGCCATAAGAAATTATAAAAGTATTATTTTGGGGAGCTAATAAATGTCCATGAAATCTTCACAATTTATGTTCTTCTGCCATGGTTTCAGTCGGTCCCTCCGTTCGCGGTCCCTGACTTCCTGCAACAAACAATGAAGTGAAAGAAGCACAGTCTCTGTAATCACACAGACCTAGGTTCAAATCTAGCCCTTCCCACGACAAGTTTTGTGATGACCTTGGGGATATTCTCAACCTCTGTAGGCTGTATTTTCCTCCACTGCCAATAAGGTAATAAATATGTAAATTGTTGCAAGATAGCACACAGAAATCCTAAGTATTCAGTGAACGTTCTCTATTATTAAAGTTTTCCATTCAAATTTACCCCATTAACATTGCATGTTTATCCTTCAATAGAGAAATTTGCCCTCTGACTCCAGTAAATACCTTGTTCATTTTGGCCATTTAAAATAGTTCTACATTACTGAGAATAAATACCTTACTGTTTCTCTAGCAAATGTTGTCTCCTCATTCTTCCTTCGAGATGTCCCTGTTCTCTTAAGACTTATATTATAAGACTAACTACTCACTATCCACTTACTTAGATACTGTTTCCTATTGCTAAGATAAATTAAAATGGAGATCAGGCCTGAAGAATTCCTGCACAAAGCCAGTAAGGCCTCATAGGTAATTCAAACCTCGTGCTGTGATTTTCAGCTCCATCAGGTCATTTATATTCTTCTCTAAACTGGTTATTCTAGTTAGCAATTCCTCTAACCCTTTTTCAAGGTTCTTAGTTTCCTTGCTTTGGGCTGAAATATGCTCCTTTAGCTCGGAGGAGTTTGTTATTACCCACCTTCTGAAGCCTACTTCTGTCAGTTCATCAAACTCATTCTCTGTCCAGTTTTATTCCCTTGCTGGTGAGGAGTTGTGATCCTTTGGAGGAGAAGAGGCTTCCTAGTTTTTGAAATTTTCAGCCTTTTTGTGCTGGTTTTTCCTCATCTTTGTGGATTTATCTACCTTTGGTCTTTGATGTTATTAACCTTCAGATGGGGTTTCTGTGTGGATATCCTTTTTGTTGATGTTGATGCTACTCTGTTTGTTAGTTTTCTGTTTGTTAGTTTTCCTTCTAACAGTCAGGCCCCTCTGCTGCAGGTCTGCTAGAGTTTTCTGGAGGTCCACTCCAGACCCTGTTTGCCTGGGTATCACCAGCGGAGGCTGCAGAACAACAAAGGTTGCTGCCTGTTCCTTCTTCTGGAAGCTTCATCTTAGAGGATCACCCGCCATATGCTAGCTGGAGCTCTTTTGTATGAGGTGTCTATCAGCCCCTGCTGCGAGGTATCTCCCAGTCAGGAGGCATGGGGGTCAGACACCCACTTGAGGAGGTAGTCTATCCCTTAACAGAGCTCGAGCACTGTGCTGGGAGATCTGCTGCTCCCTTCAGAATCTGTAGACAGGAATGTTTAAGTCTGCTGAAGCTGCATCCACAGGCGCCTCTCTCCCCAGGTGCTCTGTCCTGCAGGGGATGGGAGTTTTATCTATAAGCCCCTGACTGGGGCTGCTGCTTTTCTTTCAGGGATGCCCTTTCCAGAAAGGAGGAATCTAGAGAGGCAGTCTGGCTACAGCGGCTTTTATGAGCTGTCGTAGGCCCTGACCAGTTCGAACTTCCCACCAGCATTGTTTACGATGTGAGGGGAAAACCGCCTACTCAAGCCTCAGTAATGGCTGATGCCCCTCCCTCCACCAAGCTGCAGTGTCCCAGGTCGACTTCAGACCGCTATGCTGGCAACGAGAAATTCAAGCCAGTGGATCTTAACTTGCTGGGCTCCATGGGGGTGGGATCTGCTGGGCGTCGGCTCCCTGGTTACACCCCTTTTCCAGGAGAGTGAACCATTCTGGCTTGCTGGCATTCCAGGTGCCACTGGGATATGAAAACAAACAAACAAAAACAAACAAACAAACCTCCTGAAGCTAATTCAGTGTCTGCCCAAATGGCCACCCAGTTTTGTGCTTGAAACCCAGGGCCCTGGTGGGCAGACTAGGGAATCTCCTAGTCTGCAAGTTGCAAAGACTGTGGGAAAAGCATAGTATCTGGGCTGGGATGCACCATTCCTCATGGCACAGTCCCTCAAGGCTTCCTTTGGCTAGGGGAGGGAGTTCCCTGACCCCTTGAACTTCCCAGGTGAGGTGACGCCCCAATCTGCTTCAGCTTGCCGTCGGTAGGCTACACCCACTGTCTAACCAGTCCCAATGAGATGAGCTGGGTACCTCAGTTGGAAATGCTGACATCACCTACCTTCTATGTTCATCTCGCCGGGAGCTGCAGACTGGAGCTGTTCATTTTTGGCCATCTTGCCGGCATCTGAGATAATATTTTTAATGTTAGCATTTCTTAATGGTGATCTAGAGACTTGACACAAAGGTTCAACTTCTTCCCCAGGAAACAGATCAATGGATAAGTCTCTAAGGATTAAAAGCAATTAACACCAAAAAACAAATGGCTGGAAAATGATCATCCTGATCCATCAGGTTTTTAAATGACTTCAGAAGCTTTTGTCAAGATTCCCAAGGCAAAGACCAGTCCTTCAGGGTTTACCATCAGAAAACCATATATCCATTTTTTTAACCATTAAAAGAATTTAACTTTTTTTTGTTTTAATAGTAATAAATTATTAAATAAAACTCACATGACTAGATGCTTTACAATAGTTGCTCCCAGTTTAGACTTTTAGGTTGCTTTTATGGAATTAATACCAATAAGCTACATGGGTGTGTTCCTTTCACAGAGCTGCTGTTTGGAAAACTGAAAAAATTCACATTGTTTTTCCTTCTGACTCTAGAGTAATACTAAAGTATCTGCTTTTGTTAATGTGTCCCTCAGTCAATCATAAGGGAGAATATTTCAACCTCCTACGCTGAGGTTATATAGCCTCTAAGTGAGAGGCATGGTTAGACTGACCTCAAACTAAACAAAACTATAACAGGTTTTAAGAGAAAAAGGAAGTGGGATATGCTGTGTACCATTTCAGTCTAGAAACAAAAATAAGGAAGTGGGATGGCCCAGAAAAGAAATTCCCAAACATTTTTTGGCAATGCAACACCTTTTTGTTATTTGACTATGTGATAAGTTTTCTCCTGTCTCTACCAGCTCCTTTCTCATGTCCTAGTGGGAAAAAAAAGTGTATGGTAAAATATATAATACATTTGACATTTAGATTCAACCAAAACTATTTTGGTCTGAAAAACTGTATGAATTTTGAATAGTAATTGAAAATGCCTTTGGATGTTGTGAAGCCAAGACCAGAAATTAATATTCAATAATCAGAGATTTATGTTGGAAATATTTTTGAGCTGGTGTTTACTTCACTGAAAAAAAAGTGAAATTGTATCTCCCTGTCTTTCTACCTGTTCTTCCCTTCCTTCCTTGCCAATTCTTAATGTAAATACCAATTCCTTCTTCAAATAAAAAACCAGGCCACAGTCATGTGAGAGTCTCTTAGTGACCCAGCCTTTGAGTAAGGGCTGGTTAAGGTTAAGGCTGTGGTACTTTAAGGGCAATACTAGTCCATTCTCACACTGCTATAAAGAAATTCTTAAAACTGGGTGATTTATAAAGAAAGGAGGTTTATTTGGTTCATAGTTCCATAGGCTGTACAAGAAACAAGACTGGGGAGGCCTCAGGAAGCTTTCAATCAGGGCAGAAGGTGAAGGGGAAGCAAAAATGTCTTACATGGGGAACAGGAGAAAGAGAGAGAAGAGGGAGGTGCCACATACTTTTAAACAGCCAGTTCTCATGAGAACTCACTCGCTATCATGAGAACAGCAAGGGAGAAATCTGCCCCCATGATCCCATCACCTCCCACCGACCCCTTCTCCAACATTGGGGATTATAATTCGACATGAAATTTGGGTGGGGACACAAATCCAAACCATATCAGGCTGATGGGGTCAGTAAAGCACTTGTTAAATATACACAGTGGCTCAACATCTATACTGCCCTTTAAATAATAGAAATACATATATGGCATATCCATATTCCTATATAAAGATTAAGCCATATCATCTGACAATTGCAAAAACAGGGTAGATCTATTCTGAAGTGTACTGATGTCTTTTTGTGTCTACAACTATCTATTATTAACAAAAATTTTATATTTGTATATGAGGTCATTTATGCCCTAGAAGATTTCATAGCCACTGTGCTTAGAAAGAAAGAAAATATATATAAGGAGAGAAATAGCAACACAAAGTGAGGTAGGATACTGACTCCTAACAGTGTGTGATGCAGGAATTAGAGCTAGCACTAATATCCAGGTTGTAATATTTACACATGATAGGTTCATGTACGTGTGTGTGTGTATAAAATATACATATTTATTATATGTATGAATAAAATGTATGTATAATATATTTTTATATATATATATAGTGTGTGTGTGTATATATATATAACATATTTTATGTCCATTCCAATTAACAAGCTTTTATTAAGTGGCTAAGTTGAATGCTGCGTGTATCTCAGAGGCACCAAAGGAAGGAGGCCTGGTGGAGCTCTGGCCCCTGGTTAATCTCTCCCAGCACCTTCTGGATTCATACTAAAGGAACACACAATCAAAGTATAAAAACAGTGTGTTTTGCTGTGCTATCACTGCTGAATAGAAGTTCATTTTCAGGCAGGTCTCGGACCTAAACCACTTGCTTAGAAATTCTGTAGTTTGTATCCCTGGGCCCGAGATGCATGAAGATGAAGAAGACACGATCTTCAAGGAATTTGTTTTGAATTTTCCTGTTAACACACACATGGGGATTTAGTTCGTTGCTCATAGGGAAAACTCATGCCAGGGGATAGTCTCTAAGAATTGTATACAATTTCTGTAATGAGAACACATCATTGAGACTAAAAAAATAGTAATAACTCAGCACAATGGACACATGCATGTGGTCTCAGGAGCTCAGATGTACATAAACTGCATGAAGACGTTAAGCCTCACCTTTATCATGCCTTGCTTCTCAGAACCAAAGTTATCAAGATTTCAAGGTTTATAATTAGACGACAATGTCTCAATTTCTTGCTCTCAATAGGTACTGAAGTTGTTTGAATCATCCATTATTTGCCATTTAAGCTTCCTCACATAAATCCACACAGCAAAATGCAGTTTTTCTTATTTCATGTAATCAACTGTCTGTGTCATCTCCAGAAATGAACAATTAATATTATTGAGGTCTCAGGTTCAGGTTTGTATATTCTTAACTATGTGCATATATCATATTCTCTAGTAAATATGATTTCAAAAATATCATGAATTGTCTGTCAAGAGTCTACTCAAAAAATGGCTGAGCATCACTCTGATGCTCCTTAAGACTCACTTTATCCTAGAGCAGCCGAGGCAGAGCTGCCACTCTTTACCCCTGTTCACTCCATCCCTAGAAAACTCATTTAACTTGCTAATTCAAAATCAATACTTGCAACCTAGACAGATACTATTATTGGCTTCAAAAAAGATTATTACATTTTTATCAATTCAAAATCTTTTGTACACCTGCTTAGTCTTCTGCCTTAAAATCTCTTTAAAAAACAAATGGGCCTAATTCTTCCCTCAGATCTAACTAAAGGCAGCACAGCACAAATTCCAGTTGCCATTGAAAAGGATTTAAATGGAGATGGCCCTTTACTCAGTCTTTCTTTGTGGATTATACCACAGAAATCTTCCAAGGTCAAATTTAAAACACATTTGTTTTAGACTCTGCCAAGTTGGGTATTATTTTGCAATTTTAGTGTTTTTTTTTTTTTAATTTCTCTGTAGAAGTGTTTTTCTGTCTTCACCCTTTTACTTCTCTCTGTCTCTAATATCTATTTTCAGCAAAGACAGTGAAAAGGGATGGGAAATTCAAAGTGGCTCTGATCTTGTTTAAAAATATTATAGTTATTTCTATAAAAACTATTCAAAAGCTTTCAACATTATTACCCATCTTACCCCATTGTTACGGGCAAAATAATATTGTTTATGGAATTATTCAAACTATCCTAAGAAGTGAATCACATAATAGTGGTTGGAAGTATGTATCCCTATCTGTAGCAATTTTAATAGCTTTGTACTTGCTAACCTGGCGCTGCCCAAAATCTGTCATAAAGACAATGTAGCCCTCTGTTGAAATTACATCATTTCTTCTCAAAGGATTAATAGTACTTTCATATTTTTTGTTTTATTAGATTCTTTATCTTAGCAGATCAGCAAATGTAAATTACTCTTAAATGTAAAGGTTACTTCTTATAGCCTGGCCTGGTGAATATCGAAGCAGAGTCAAGTGATTTGTGCTCCCAAACACATTCACAAGAAGTGGAGGATGCCCAGGTGCCAGCAGCCTGAAAGTCCAAACTCTCTATCAGCATGGTAAAATTTGTTTCACATCGAACCTCAATTCTCAGTCCTGGTCTAATTGAAGTCTATCAGATAGCACATTAGACGACTAATGGCCCATTCCTAAAATGAAGGCCTACCCAACAGTTTCATTTGTAAAACTTCTTTAAGAATTCACTCAAAGGACACCTGATAGCTCTCATTAAGCAATGCTTAAAATTCTCTGAGGAACACCATTTCCTACCTGTACTTTAAATTAAAACCTTTAGGAACTCTATGATAGTGACCTCACATTGGGTGCTAACAGTGGTCCAGCACCATGCTGAGAACTTCACAGGCACTGTTTCAATGGATCACTTCAACTGCTGTGAGGCTGATATTATTTTCCCTATATTATGGGTTTAGAAGCCTTATAGAAAGGTTCAGTAACTTGCTTATTTTCATATATTTCATCATGTTCACAAAGGGTTCATAAACTCTTCCTGGCAGTTTCCTCACTTGCATCATGGGAATAATAATACCTCATAAAACTTAAAATCTTGTTCTCATCAATCAGGAAGCAATCCAAAGATTGACACACAGTAAACTGAAGTAAATGTGAAGAAATATTTTTTTCCAATGAGTTTATGGAAATTTATTCCAGTATATCAGTCTCCAAATTCAGCCGCAGGTTTTAAAAAGGATATGTGGTCCAGACTGCTCCTTCAGAATTAGCCTAAAAATCACCTTCCAGATCACCTTATAACAGCATTTAGGGTACATCAGAGTCCCACTTAAAATGTATTATCTCTGTTTGCACAGCTGTTTGCACAGCTCATAGCAAAAGTGCTACATTATAAAGGCTTATGCTGGAGCAACAAAAAGCACAAGAAGGAGAACAGAATTCTGCAAGAAATCACTGCCTGGAAAGAATGAACATCATGGGCAATGGGCTCTATACCCATCCTCATCATGGCCTTGTTTGTAACCAAAGGCAAGTCACTCCAACCTACGTGGGTCTCAGTTTTATGAGAAAGTGATTGACTAGAGGATGCTACTCAAAGTTTTTTCAATTTCTCTGAGTAATTTTTGTTAGGGGATTGAAAGGAGACAGTAGCCAGGCCATCATAGAGGGGCATCAGTCAGCATGAGGGTTGAATCTTTTCAGTGTAGAAGTAAAACACATGTCCCAGAAGACAAGTCCACATGAGTCTACAGATTTGGCAAAGCACCTCTAAGTGATGGGGAGGAATGCACTTTGGTTTTTTCATTTCTATTTATACACATAAGTAGTAACATCTTTAAGAGTAACACTTCAGAATTCTTATGAAGAATACATAAAAGACTATTTGTGATTTTGAAGACAATATTTGAGGAAAATGTACATTGTTGTCAGATTGTTTTAAATCAATGTTTAACTATCTTTGGCAAAGGGAAAATTGTGAATAACATGGTATGCAGCTGTGTATGGAAAAACTAAAAATGGAACTGTAATTGGATCTTAAATTGGAAACACAACTGAGTTTTGTTAACAATTTGAGAGTGATATTAACTTGTTTTATTCACTCCTTAATTGTGTATATATGTGTCAGAGAATTCGGCAGGGAGATGGAGAAAGAAAAAAGAGAAGGACAGAGAGAAACAGAAAAGTAGGAAGGGGAATTAAAAACAGGGGAAGGAGAGAGAAAATATATGACAACTAAACACAGATATCATAGTTCTTATGTGGACCTCTTTCTGTTTACAGTTAGACTGTTTCCTAGAAAGGGAAAAAGCACTGGAGTCCTTTCAAATTCAACTAAGAAGACAACATCTTATCTATGACTTCTTAGCTATATGAATAATCTAATAGTGCACCAGTCCTACCACTGCTTTCAATAATGGGCACACAAATACAAAATCAATGAAAAGCATTACGAAGTCCTATGAGATAAACGACTATGAAAACTACACCCGACTATACAATCTAAGCACATAGAACAGATTTATTCTTATTACCTGAGTTCAGTAATGATTACTGAGTGGCCATAAATGTTTCCATTTAGACTACATCCAAATGCAAACAGGCCAGCTTCCCATGCTGATCCACAGGGATCTTCATAACTAGAGCTTGACCACAAGAACATGGTAGTGATCTAAGTAGTAGAACACATTCTCTAGGACAAGTTTATTTCATGACAAAAAAAATTCAAGTATTGGTACTCATGTGTTCCCTTTAAGCCACATACATTCAGAAAGGAAGAAATTAAGGAATGCATTGACCTTTGTCACAATTTTGGATATTATCACATTGGTCCCTAAATGGCTTCCAAGTCCTAAGGATTCAAGTTGACTCTTTTTTATTTCATTTATAAACTACTGAATTAGTTTGCATCATAATGCAGGAGCTTGTAAACAAGGTCAGTTCTTTAAATCTACCCAAATGATTCTGATTCAGTAGATGTGGGTTTGCACTCAGGAATATACAGTTTTAATGAGTGGGTACTCTAAAACCTAGATTTCATAGACTGTACCCTTAGAAACACCAAATGCTTCATTTCTCAGTTTCCTTCCAACTGTAAAATGTTTGGGCTTTGCAGAACAAAAAGTAGTAAAGGGAGGATAGAGTATAAGTGAGTAAAGATACAGAGGCAAACATGTTATAAAAATAAGTGAAAGACTCATTCATTCATCAATACATGCTGTCAAAATGCCAAGTGCAGTACACATATTGGGTGAAAATGAGATAAATGAGGGCTCCCACTTTGCTGGAGATGGTAACTTATAAGCAAATAATTTTGAGAGTAATTTAAGTATGATAATGGAAACATGTTTTCATAGAAGAGGAGAGTTGAAAAGTCATCAACTCTGTCAGAGAGAAAAAAAGTGTTAAATCTAGATTAAAAGGGATCTAGATTAAGAGGAGGAAATAGAGACAGGAATCAAAGCAACTCATACCATAGAAAGAGAGAGAAGAAAAGGAAAGTAGGAATAAAGGCTATAAACTAGATAGACCCCCATGAGAAAGTGACAAACACTAAATTTTGTGCTAGGTCTGTCAATTCAATATACCTACAAGGCTTAAATCTTTTTGTAGCCTTCATTCAATTTCTACCTATCAAAATTTATATGATACTTAGTTCTTTGGAAAATTGAATCTATATTTCATTTAGTTAAAGAAGCTAGATTACTATTGTATCTAGGTAACTAAATAATAATACTATTATCTTTTTTTTCTGTAGTTACCAGCTTCCAAATACTGAGGTTTACTACTCAATTGGAATTATTTGGAATCTGATAACTATTTTCATTTGTTGTTTTCTTCTTGGATGCTCCAAAACAAAACCTTTTAGACAGTTTTCAAACACTTGACAATCACTTCACCAAATTCCATTCTCTTATCCTGCAAACTAAACTTATAGCAAAACTGGACTCTGATATGTAGTCGAGGGGTCAGGGGGCATGGTGTGATGTGTGTGGTGTATGTGCACCTTTTAAAAGACAATTTGATTGTTACATCTGTGCATGGAAACAGTTTAACATTCTAAAGTTGTAAATGACATAAATCAAAATGCTGTTCCATTGGCCAACGGAATGGAATAGAGAACTCGGAAATAAGACCGCATATCTACAACCATCTGGTCTTTGACAAATTTGATAAAAATGAGCAATGGGGAAAGGATTCCCTATTTAATAAATGGTGCTGGGGGAACAGGCTAGCTATATGCAGAAAATTAAGATTAGATTCCTTCCTTACACCTTATATAAAAATTAACTCAACATTTTGGGAGGCCAAGGCGGGTGTATCACCAGAGCTCAGGAGTTCAAGACCAGCCTGACCAACATGGTGAAACCCTGTCTCTACTAAAACTACAAAAATTAGCCAGGTGTGGTGGTGAGTGCCTGTAATTCCTCCTACTCAAGAGGCTGAGGCAGGAGAATCACTTCAACCAAGGAGGCGGAGGTTGCAGTGAACCAAGATGCACCACTGCACTCCAGTCTGGGCAACAGAGCAAGACTCTGTCTCAAAAAATTTTTCTTAATTAAATCAAGATGGATATAAGACTTAAACATAAAACCCAAAACTATAAAAACCCTAGAAGAAAATCTAACCAATACCATTCAACACATAGGTACAGACAAAGATTTCATGATGAAAACGGCAAAAGCAATTGCAACAAAAGCAAAAATTGACAAATGGGATCTAAACTAAAGAGCTTCTGCACAGCAAAAGAAACTATCATCAGAGTGAATAAGCAACCTACAGAATGGGAGAAGAATTTTGCAATCTATCCATCTGACAAAGGACTCATATCCAGAATCTACAAGAAACTTAAATTTACAAGAAAAAAACAAGCAACCCCACTAAAAGTGGGCAAAGGACAGGAACAGGCACTTTCAAAAAAGACATTCATGTGGCCAACAAACATATGAAAAAAAGCTCAACATCACGGATCATTAGAGAAATGCAAATCAAAACCACAATGAGATACCATCTCATACCAGTCAGAATGGCTATTATTAAAAAGTCAAGAAACAACAAATGTTGGCAAGGTTGTGGAGAAAAAGGAACACTTTTATACTGTTGATGGGAATGTAAATTGATTCAATCATTGAGTAAGAGAATGTGGCAATTCCTCAAAGATCTAGAAGTGGAAATACCATTTTACCCAGCATATACCCAAAGGAAAATAAATCATTCCGTTATAAAGATACATGTGCACGTATGTTCATTGCAGCACTATTCATACTAGGTAAGACATGGAATCAACTCAAATGCCCATCAATGACAGACTAGATGAAGAAAATGTGGCACATATACACTATGGAATACTATGCATCCATAAAGGAACGGGATTATGTCTTTTGCAGGGACATAGATGGAGCTAAAAGCTGTTATCCACAGCGTTAGTAATGGAGGAACAGAAAACCAAAGACCACATGTATTCACTTACAAGTGGGAGCTGAACAATGAGAACATATGGCTGCACTGAGGGGAACAACAAACGCTGGGGCCTGTTGGGGGAGCAAGAGGAAGAAGAGCATCAGGGAGAATAGCTAATGGATGCTGGGCTTAATACCTAGATGATGGGTTGATATGTGCAGTAAACCACCATGGCACACATTTACCTATGCAACAAACCTGCACATCCTGCACATGTACCCTGGAACTTAAAAGTTGAAAATAAATAAAAAATAAAAATGCTATTAATTTGCTAAAGTTTTGCTTTTGGCATTATTGTTTTTACATTGTTTAAAAAAAACAAAACAAAACAAAAAAAAAAAACTTCAGTTCTATTAACCAAGTGTAGAAAAAGCATCTTATAAGAAAAGCAAGAAAGTAAATCTTTCTTTTTTAATTTTTTATTTGTAAAATAGTTTTTATTTACTTTCCTTACATAGAATTCATGTGCCTGTATATATAGTTCATATAGATGTATTTTATATAAATGAATAACTGTGATAATGTGCATGCTTAATTTTAAATGAGCAATTTTTTTTTTGTCTTTTGGATTCCCTGTCCCATTTTCCTCTTCCTTACTATAGCAACACATTCCATTATCTCCCTTCATGATAACCTGTATCAAAGCCTAGTGTCTTTCTCCATAGCCATAGAATATTTTATAGACACATACCTACACTCATAGACAAGCACACACATTTATCTGATTTTTAAAATTGTTTATCATATTGTGGCAGACAGAATTTAATGTGTTTCCCATAATTCTCACCTTCTGATATTCTCACCCTCGTATAATTCCCTCACCTTGAGTAGGAGGGAGATCAACTTGTTTCTAATAAATCAAGTATAGGAAAGGTGATTGAGTATACATGATTACATGTATGTGATTATGTCACATAAGATTACAGCGCCTGTCTTGAGGAATGGCTTTCTCCCTCTTACTGCTTTGAGGATGCCAGTGGTCACGTTAGGAAAGCCCACTTGGCCCGGAACTAGGGGCAGCCTGCAGCTGACAGCCTGCAAGAAACTCACACTCTCAGTCCAACAACCTACAAGAACTGAGTGCTGCCAGCAGTCATGTGAATTGGGAAGGGGATCCTTCCCCAGAGAAGCCACAGCTAACACCTTGATTACACAGTCTTGTGAGAGGTTCCAGTTAAGCCCTAACGTCTGACTCACAGAAACTGTGAAATAATAAAATTATGATGTTTTAAGCTGCTAAATTTGTGATAAAATTGTTATTATGCAGCAACAGACAACTAATGTACATATAAAGTGAGATTATATGAATAACAGTAAAAGGTAACTTTGCTTCAGTGCTACCTGAGGCGTGATAACTTGGTCATATAGAGAGAATAAACAAAGTAGAGTATTGAAAAGCAAATTTCAGGCCATCTTCCAAGCAGGGTACAAAAGGGTGGAGATTGAAGAGCCCAGAGTTGAAGACTGAAGATTTCACTGGAGAGAGCTACCAATTAGCTAAGAATGCCAACTGCTACTCCCATGGGAGACTGGATGGAAGGGCTTGATCTCTTGTCTCAAGCCTAGTGAGTGGGATTTCAGAGAAACCAGTGGCAGAGCTTGATATGTGAGCCCAGTGCTGATAGGGACAAAAGGTGAGAGAGCTGCTGAAGGAGATTGGGTCAGCAGAATAGAGAGCTATGATTGGAAATACACCATGGTCTGTCATCAGAGGGCCAGGGGTGTATCTTTCCCATGAACAAGATATGAACTACAGAAGAGAGGGCTGCTGTGGCGCTGTTGTGGATCCTGCCCAAGAGGGCTTTTGGGAGTGGTGACGAGGCTTCAGCAGAGGGACACTGAAGTGTACACCCAGATGCCCAGGGGACTAGAGATAAATTGGAAAATAGCAGACCAAGAGTTGCATGAGCTCAAATCAAGTGAACTGCAAGGAGACATACTCAGTGATAGGAAGTTCTCTAAAGAACCCACAAACCATTCATCAGAAATAGTCAGCTTTAAACATTTGCCAAGCCTGGAAAGTACCAAGTCAGGACAACTTAGTTACACAGATCTTTCCTAATCCTTTACATACCTCTCCTCCTCTCTTCCTGTACTACCAGTCTTTGATGCTGGAGGAGTTAGAAACCAAACCTAACCAGTCATGGCCAAAAGGGCAGAAACATAGCCAGGGAGAGAGCCTTTTCTTCAGCACCAGACCAGAGCTAGGGAGACTAAAAGCTTTAACTTTGAACAAAGTCTTTAATTATCATATCAACTGGACACATTAATTACTAAACTGGATCTTTTGTAAGCTCAAATGACTGAAAGACATTTTATTTTCTAACAATGAGCAGAAATTGTGAGTTTGCCCTAGATTTTGCCCAGTGGCTGGAGAACTTCTAGAGCTCTACTAAATCTGTAAGAGCAGTTATGGGTAGAAAATGCTGTTTATAATTGCAACCTATAAATTCATTTTCAATGTTATTCTGCTCCCTTTTCACTCAACTAAAACTTCACGGAAGTTCTCACAAGTCATTTCACAGAACTCCAATCCATTTATTCATAATGGTTCAAGTGCATGATAAATCAATTTGACCTGTTGATAGGCACACTCTTTTCCTCCATCCAGTTTTATTTGCTACTTTACTCCTATGAAGAACAATTTTTATATTAAACATGCAACAATTAATACTCATGTATATATATATTTTTAAATACTGATGCTGTTTATTTCTATTAAGTATTTCCAGTGATAAAATTTGTTGGTTGAATGATATCTGTACACACATATATCCATAAAGGCAGAAACACTTCACATTTCTTCCAGTAGTGAACAAGTGATTTTTTACCATGTCTCAATCAGCAGTGTAGGTTAAAGATATTTTCCATTTTTGCCAGTCTAATGGGTACAAAATGATAATCACTAATACAATGATTTCTATTTCTTTGAAGAGAGACAAATTTGAAAATTTCATTTTATATAACACCAACTCTTAGATTAAGAGTGTTTTTAAAAAGGTATACTAAAACGTTTACCTAGACTTAATAAATCTTAGAACAAAAGAAGTTTGATTGACTTACCAGGGTCACACAGTTCCTTATTGGCAAACTAAAATAGCATTGCAACTGTGGTCTTTTGTCTTTCAAGGCAATTTTCCTTGAATTATAAAGCCATTCTTTAGCAGGAAAATATCTGATTAATGAATAAAAAAGAGGTATAATGAATAATTGCAAGTGTTTCAAGAAGGTAGATAAAGAGCACTATGAGCTGAAACAAGCGGAGAATAGAAAGAGTAAATATTTGGAAGGAGTTAAAAAAAGTTATTTGAGGGATAATAAGTCAACAAGTGTGATGTGAAGTTTCTCTGATGGAAATGGCAAAGGTAACATCGTGAAGATAAGTTTAAAACAGATCTTACTTTCAATGCCAGGTTAAGATAGTTGTACTTTATGTTATAAACGAAGATGAAGCATTTTGAATAAACAGGAGCATAGAAAAATCAGCAGTGTTGTAGAATAAATGATATGGAATATGTATATAGTACAGTTTTTAAATTACATATTTAAACAATGTATTCTTTCTTCACAAAAAGTTATTTTTTTAGTTTCTGATATTTAAGTGTCATCATGCAAACATACATACACAAATATGTATTGTCTACATCTTTCAAAATAATTATTTGACTACATTATTTTTTCATAAAGATGCTGGATATGTTACCTCTTAAAAGGCTAATCAAGCTGTTTTTGTAATTATATTTTTCTTCTAACATTATTTCCAAGATATGATACAGAACAGAACATAGATAATTCTATATTACCTAGATTCAAAACCTTCTTAAAATAGTGAGAGAAAAGTAAAATAAACAAGAAGTCAGACATGAAAACTAAAGACTGAGGAGTTTATAAGATTGTGTTAGGAAGCATGGAATGAGTCTTCTGTAGAATGAGACATCCGAGTATATTCGACTGATGAAATACAAATAAAAATGAGCTCTGCTTCAATGGAGTGTACTCAACATAAGGAATTTTTATCCCTTAGAGATACTTGTGAAACTAATCTCAGGAAATGATTAGAATTCATGCATGAGAAATTTATAATTTAATTGGAAATTCATACTTAATATGTGCCAAAGATTTTGGTATGTGCTAGATAATCAAGCATATGAAACATGATCTCTTATTCAATTTTCTGTTGCTATAACAGAACACCACATATTGAGTAATTTATTTAAAAAATGATATATATTGGCTCATGGTTCTGGAGGCCGAGAAGTCCAAGATCAAGGGGCCACCCCTGGTGAGGTCAAAACATTGTGGAAGGTCTCACACAGAGAATACACACACAATAAAGAAAATTGGGCTGAATTCATTTTTTACCAGGAGCCTACTCCCAAGGTAATGGCATTAGCGCATTCATGAGGGCTCTACCCTCATGACCTAATCACATTTTAAGGGTCCTATCTCTTAACACTATAATGATAGCAATTAAATTTCGACAAGAGTTTTGGAGGAGACATTTAAACCACAGTGCATGGTCTTCACTTATAGATGTCTTAAAATTTATAAGATAAATAGATGTTTAAGTACACTACTTATTATTAGCAACACTTACTGTTAAAATATCACCTTTGTCACTGTCAAAGATAAAATATTGAATAGATGAGAGTCTCTCAAAATGATTGTTTTTTCCCCTATTTTATTAGACTGAGCAATGTCAATGTCAATGTTTTTCCCATTATGACATTTTAAAAATGTAATTTATGTTTTCAAAAAAGGAATGCTTTTTTTCTTCCTTCTGTAAGCTTGAATGATAGTTATTATCTGCACTGCTTACTTAATGATGATTACCTGATGCCTTTCGTTCAGTCATTTAACAAATATTCGGAGCATTTATTATGACCCAGGCACTATGCTGAGCACCTTTTTATATTTCTGGTTACATTTTTATGACTATAAATTGATAGCAATATTCAACCCTTAACTAAAATTTAAACTCTGCCAGATGAAAGAAAAAATATATATGTATTACCCACTTGTACTATGATTTATTGTATCTAACACCCGCATATATGTGCTCTTTAAGTGTAGTATAACATCTGGCATCAAGCTGCTGTGATTCAAATTTTGGGTCCACAACTCACTAGCTATGTGATTTTGAGCAAGTTATTTGACCTGAGCCTAATTTTGTAGTCTGCCAAATTAGAATAATAAAGTATATATCTCTTATAGGTTTATAACGACTGATGATACATGGCATAGTGTTCAGTGCATAATTGGTGTTTAATAAATGTCAGTTATAGGTAGTAAAGTAGGAAGATATTTTTAAAGTTTTTAACCTAACATGGACCCTTACATTCAGAATATACTAGAAATGAAGGTATCCTTGATAAACCCAGTGATCAACAGAAATGCTAGGAAAAAAACGGGCAGGCCCTGGGGCCTTTTGGGAACTTATTTTCTTATCTGTAAAGATTTATAAAGTACATGAAATTTTTTCTTAAGTCTATTCAAATATTACTTTTATAAAATTTTTCACTGAAGCAGAGTACCCACAGAGTACTGCGGCCTCTAGTCATGAAACATAGTATCAGTCTGACATACAGAGTGCAAAAGTTATATGATGATTTAGGTGCCCGTTTCCTTTGAGCACCCATTGCCCATCTCATTAAGGTGACGAGGCATGGTTAAATAAAACTTATGAAAGAATGAGATACACCAAAAATAAGCTATCATTTATTACTGAAGGTAAAATATTGAATTACCGTAAAAGAGATAGGTTACCCTCTCATAAACAATGAGATGTTATTCATTCAAGACACACTTGTTAATACAATGCTTTTATCATAGCGATTCAGGAAAAAGTAACTGCCAAATATTTTCTCAAATGCTTTAAGAAAATATAAACAAACTCTTTGGAGGGCAGATGTTGGCTGGTTGGTGCCTGTTCTTCTCTCTTTTCCCTTTGTCTCTGGCCATAAATCACATAGAGCCCAATCTTTAACTTTACAAGGGTTTGTCTTTTAACATTTTGCTATGAAGAAAAAATGAAATTTCTTAAACCCCTATAGTCCGTAGGAGTCTTTTTCCTAATGAAATGTATTTGAGTCATTTGTGCAAAATACATCTCAGTGTCCTCACAAATAGTAAAGGACAGTAACAGTGTTATCTGGATCTCATTTCCACTGCTCTTCCTAGCTTAATTGCAAATTCCATCATCCTTTCCAATTTGATTGTCTCTATCAAATATTTTTGAATCTGAATCTGTGCCTTGGAGGGAAACCTTGCTTCATGGCCTCAATATAATTATCAGCAGCCATCTATGAAGCACAGCATGTATTGTATAAATATTTGGACTGATCATCTATTGTTCCAGAAACTTTAAAAATGGTATTGCTTCACACATGATTTGCCCTCTAAAAATATCGACGGACACTATTAACTTGACAAGAGATGAAAAGAAAAAGAAATAATTAGATATGGATGAGTAAAAGGGAGTGGTACTCAGTGCTTAAAAGGCAATTTTGGACCATCACTATTTACAGGAAAATAGAAAGGGTCAGAAGCAATGGAAATCTCATAATTCAATATTCAAGGAAATAAAGCAACAGGACAGAAAAGCGCTGTGATGATTCATCTTCTCTGGACATTTTTGGTTCCCTTTCTTCAAAGCTTACTGAGAGTAAAAGAAGTAATTTCAGTAAGAATAAATGAAATGAAGCATGTTAGTTTAACTTTTCCATTGGCAATCCATTAAAAAGACACAAATTAGGAGTGAGACATTGAATGAGCTGCTTTACCTTCTTCGCTTCAGTTTTCTTAACTGCAGGATGAGTGTATTGACTAGACGGTGGTCATTATCTATGCCAGCTCTAATTTCTATGATTTGTAAATGCATGGCTGATTTGGCTGTCATGAGAATTTAGTCATCCAAACAACAGATTAAATTAGCTATAGCAATTTCCTAAATCTGTGAAGCTATTATGTTGACTTTTTTCTTTCTTTTTTTAATTTTTTTCAATTTGAGAGTAGGTACTGTTTATTAACTGACCAGCTTAGAAAAATAATCAAGGTAGACACCTTAGCTCATTCTTCTAATAAGCCTGTTGATCTGGTCTTCCCTGTTGCCAGCATCTCCACCTTCTACAAAATGGGTGGTCTTTTTCTTCATTCCACCTCATGGAGAAGATAATTTGAAGGGCCACAGGAAGTTATTTGCCTCTTTGAAGCATTTCCAACAGTATAGATCTCATGAATCAGATCCTCCATGCAGATGATGCCATATTTACCAAGAGATCGAGCAATCAAAGCATTATCTGTCAAAGCAATTCGCTTCTTATTGATTTTGCCATAACCAGGCTTGTAGATTAGCTCATTTACAGACTTCAGATTGGGGTACCCCCATGCAATATACGGCTCTACAATCTTCAGCATGTTAATCGAAGCCTTGTTGAGCTTCACAGAGGTTCCATTGAAGATCTGACGAAGGCGAAGAAGCTGCAATACCTTTCGGACCTTTGGGCTCATGCCATTGATACCTCTGATTCTGATGACAAACACCAATTTGGGTTCAGCAGGTACATAGAAGTTGCCAGCTTTTCTTGCCATCCTCGCCATTCGAATTTCAGTTCTGTACATCTGCCTATATTCCTTGTGATAGTGCTTTGCTTTTTCATAGATAAGCTTCCTCCTTGCCTTTCGAAGCATCTTTTGGGCAAACTTCTTTCTCAGGCGCTTGATCTTCAGCTCTGCGAAATTCCTCCACTTTTTCTTAAGGGTTTCTGGCACAGGAGGAAACTTCTTCTTCTTCTCTTCTACACCATCCATGGTTCCAGTCGTAAAAAGAGCAACTTTTTTCTTAAACTGATTTGACTTTTCTATTAATTGAAGATAATGTACATGTAAAAAAGGGGAAACTAGTTTATTTTCAGAGACCTGGGTTAAAAAAATTCCCAAAAGAACCAATCAATAATAAATGATATGAATACATGATGGAGTGAGATTCAGTGTTTGAAATATAACTTTGAAGACATCAGTGTTTACATGAAAGAGAATTTGTCATAAGCAAAAGGGGATACATGATTATAAAAATCAACTTTTTCTTTTTATCAAAACAAATTTCAAATAGCATCAACCAAAACTGTATATCTGAGAGTGAAAGGGAAGAAACCAGGGGAATTAATCAGAAAATCAGAACACAGTATAAGTTCAAAAATATGAATGAATATTAGGTTTATCTACTATTATGATGAAATAGGTTTGGGAGGATGAGGGTGGAGGATCCCTTGAGGCCAGGAGCTCAAGACCAGTCTGAGTAAGTTGGCGAGATATTGTCTCTACAAAAAATAAAAATATTAGCTAGATGTGGTAACATATGCCTGTGGTCTCAGCTACTCGAGATGCTGAGGCAGGAGGATTCCTTGAGCCCAGGAATTGGAGGAAGCAGTGAGCTAGGATAACCCTGCTGCATTCTAGTCTGGGCAACAAGGCAAGACCCTGTCTCAATTAAAAAGGAAGAAGAAAAGAAAGAAAAGAAGGAAAGAAGAGAAAGAAAAGAAAGAGAAAAAGAGAAGAAACAGAAAGAAAGAAAGAAAGAAAGAAAGAAAGAAAGAAAGAAAGAAAGAAAGAAAGATGAAAGAGAGAGAAAGAGAAAGAAAAAAGAAAGAAAAGAAGAGAAAAGAAAAGAAAAAAGAAAGGTTTTTGTTCTTGGCCTGAGCATGTCCTTATGCAAAAATAGAATTCTTGAGGTTACCATAGATGCTTCTTCATTCTTAATGCTTCCCCACTCTCATGACTCATCAGCAATCAATAAATCAATAAGAAATACATTTTTCGGCTGGGCACGGGTGGCTCACGCCTGTAATCCCAGCACTCTGGGAGGCTGAGGGGGGTGGATCACAAGGTCAGGAGATCAAGACCATCCTGGCTAACACAGTGAAACCCCGTCTCTACTAAAAATACAAAAAAAATATCCGGAAGTGGTGGCGGGCGCCTGTAGTCCCAGCTACTCAGGAGGCTGAGGCAGGAGGATGGTGTGAACCCGGGAGGCAGAGCTTGCAGTGAGCCGAGATTGCGCCACTGCACTCCAGCCTGGGCGACAGAGTGAGACTCCGACTCAAAAAAAAAAAAAAAAAAGAAAAGGAATACATTTTTCATTTTTAATACCCACTGCTACCTCTCCTCCAATGAAGGCCTCTTTGAGAAGCTCCATTGCCTCAGCCTCAGATGGCTTATCTTCTACTCTATAAAGAAATATTTATATAACTTCAATCCCAAAACCCCACCTAGGAAAACTGAACAAGTGGGAATGGTTGACTTAAATTCATGCTTATTGACTTTTTTTTTTTACAATTCAAACATAGAATGGGGTTGTAGATGAGACAAGTATCAAAATTTGATTTGGTTAGGTTGAACTGTGGTTTACCCACCAACAAACAAGACACTGACCCTGACCAAGGAGCTCACAGTCTATGACATTTATGGAGACAAACTATAAATATATAAAACGTTTTAAAAGTAGTCATTCAAGTGTAATAAATGGATACTTAATAACTACACACACCCAGACACACACATACACACATACACACACACAGAGTTATTTATCTCATTGCTTTTTGTGTTATTTATTAAGAACTGTTGTCATCAGCTAACAAGCTGGAAAAAAAAACAAATTTGACACAAAATTTGTATATTACATAAAAAGTTCGAACAAATCAGTAAGAGAAACCATTCCTCTCTGTCAGCTTATAATTACACTACAAATTTATTATGCTCTATCCTTTTTGGTATTATATTTCTAAAGCTAACATCCCTCGATTTTTCCATATATTCCTGCACATTAAGCTCTCTTCTTTTTGTATGGCCTATTATCATGGCAAAATTTCATATTAGGTTGGATTTCCAATCTACACCAACATAAAGATATCATTTCCTAATGTCAATATTCAATTAAGTGGACAATGTATCAACTTTTGCTTATAATGCCTACAAAGGCTTGATTTTTGCTTACTGGGAACATGCTTTTCAATAATAAAATATATATTTATATAAATGATATATATTTACTAAAATATTCTTTCAGTTTTTATGAGAAAAGAAGGAAGAAAGACTTTAGAGAGAAGAAAGACTACAGAGAGAAGAAAAACTAATTAGAAAAGGATCTAAAGTCAAAGTGAAGAAGAAAATAGTAGCCTGTGTATATTCCACATAGCTATTTTTGGCTCCTTGAAAAAAAAATTCCTTAAATTATAGTTTCTAACACTGTATTTTATAACTGTAATCTTTTCCAGGATAAAAGCTCATCTTCTTTAGGTCTAATAAGCTTATTCCAGGGCTATCGTCCTGGAATTGAGAATTAAATGTAGCTTGAGTAGGTAAGCAATATGGTTTTCTTATCTCATAACAGAAGAAACGATATGATTTTAATTCATAGTATCAGTCTCATAATGAACAGTAACTTAGAGAGTCATAGTGACAGCTGAAATAATGTTTCTGGATCCTTCATCATCTCTTCTATGGAATGGTAAATAAATGTGCCTAAAAGAAAAGAGTTGTCGGGCATTGTTAACAGTTTTAATGTTATATCTATCTCTCTATATCTTTTTATCTATCCTACAAAGTATTTTATCCAATATGTTGTTCCTTTCCCAAATGAACGTATGCTCTCATATTTATCAGTTTATCATTTTTCTAAACTTCTTGATTTTGAAGTGGTTCTCCCATCAAAGAATCTTAGAAGTCATCCAATTTGATATTTTATCCAGTATAATAATCCTATTATTCAGTTTTTACCCTGATTTCTGTCTTTTTCTTTCTCTTTTCTTTCTTTTCTTTTTTTTTTTTTTAGGCAGAGTTTCCCTCTGTTGCCCAGGCTGGAGTGCAGTGGCGCGATCTTGGCTCACTGCAGCCTCTGCCTTCTGGGTTCAAGCAGTTCTCCTGTAGCAGCTTCCCAAGCAGCTGGGATAACAGGCAACCGCCAACACACCCAGCTAATTTTTGTATCTTTAGTAGAGACGGGGTTTTACCATGTTGGCTGGGCTGGTCTTGAACTCCTGACCTCAAGTGATCCGCCCACCTCAGCCTCCCAAAATGCTGGGATTACAGGCCTGAACCACCATGCCTGGCAATACCCTGATTTATTTCTAAAGCTTATGCTAACCCAGTAATGAAAGAAGAAAACAGAAGTAAAGACATTAGAAGATAAATAATACAGAATTATTAGAGCTAACTATAGTAGAAAAAAAGTGAGTATAAAAAGTGATATGTTTGAGAATTCCAGATCACATTTGTTCTTTGTGAAATGTTCTAACAGCAATACTTAACTTAGACTTAAACTCCAAAAATATCTGTGACACATCCCAAAACCACGATGGGTAGCAACACGCAACTTCCTGACTCTATATTCTTAATTACACTGCACAAAGTTGCAACTTTATTAGTAAATGTAATATTGGTTATCCTCAGGCCGTAAAATTCACTTAAATAGAATACTAACTAGGTGAAAATGCACTATTTCTCAATAATGAGTGCTGTTTTCGGATTAAATTGTTCCCTGGGATTTTATTTTATTTTATTTTGAGTTCAAGAGCGGAGTTTAATAGGCCAAAGAAAAAGAGAATAGCTCTCTTGCAGAGAGATCCGTATCTGATTTACACAGGGTTCAGACAGAGGATTGGCTTGACCAGGCACGCCATTTACACAGCTCACATAGAAGCTGGACACCCAGCTCTAATTTTTTTTTTTTTTTTTTTGAGACGGAGTCTCGCTCTGTCCCCGGGCTGGAGTGCAGTGGCCGGATCTCAGCTCACTGCAAGCTCCGCCTCCCGGGTTTACGCCATTCTCCTGCCTCAGCCTCCCGAGTAGCTGGGACTACAGGCGCCCGCCACGTCGCCCCGCTAGCTTTTTGTATTTTTTAGTAGAGACGGGGTTTCACCCTGTTAGCCAGGATGGTCTCGATCTCCTGACCTCGTGATCCGCCCGTCTCGGCCTCCCAAAGTGCTGGGATTACAGGCTTGAGCCACCGCGCCCGGCCTAATGTTTTTTTTTTTTTTTTTTTTTTTTGACATGGAGTCCAGCTCTGTCACCCAGGATGGAGTGCAGTGGCGTGATCTCGGCTCACTGCAACCTCCACCTCCCAGGTTCAAGCAATTCTCCTCCCTCAGCCTCCCAAGTAGCTGGGATTACAGGCGCGCACCACTACACCTGGCTAATTTTTTGTATTTTTAGTACAGACGGGGTTTTGCCATGTTGGTCAGGCTGGTGGTCTTGAACTCCTGACCTCAAGTGATCTGCCTACCTCGGCCTCCCAAAGTGCTGGCATTACAGGTGTGAACCACTGTGCCTGGCCCCATCCTAATCTTTTATTATGCAGATGGGGCCTCTACCTAGCCAGTGCCACATTGTCTGCTTCTTTTTTTGAGATAGATAGTCTCACTATGTTGCTTAGACTAGAGTGCAGTGGCACGATCTTGACTCACTGCAACCTCTGCCTCCTGGGTTCAAACAATTCTCCTGCCTCCGCCTCCCAAGTAGCTGGGATTACAGGCACCTGCCACCACGCCCAGCTAATTTTTTTGTATTTTTAGTAGAGATGGGTTATCAGCATGTTAGCCAGGATAGTCTTCATCTCCTGACCTCGTGATCAGCCCGCCTCGGCCTCCTGAAGTGCTTGGATTATAGGCGTGAGCCACTGCGCCCGGCCGCCTGTTTCTTTACTATATATGTGCCTGACAAACAATAAGAAAGATGGAGCGTCCACGTAGAACATACCTGGCCCCTAGGTAACTTTCTTCTATTGGCACAGCTGACAGCATTCACCTTCTGGCTTGCCTTTCTATGTCTCCAGCTTGATTTTATAGGCTACTCTTTGTTAGAAAAGAATTGGGGGCTTCTTTTTGTTAGGACAGGATACCTTGCCAAGGAGTCTCTTACCCTCGCTAACTGCCTAAATAATTTCTTTTTAGCTCTTGGATCCTTCCTCCCCTCAGGAATATACATTTATTATACTTTAATTACTACTTTTTAAACTTTTGTATATATATAGTTTGTCTCCGTAAATATCACAGACTGTGAACTCCTTAGTCAGGGCCCAGGTCTTGTTTGTTGATGCAACAAACAAGAACCAGCCACAGTCTCAGGTTCAGTGGACTTAATCTTTCTTGGCTGCTGGCTCTGAAGAGTCTGGCTGGTCCAGATGAGAGGGATTTCCCAAGCACAGTGCACCAGCTCCACTGAGGGACAGTCAGATTGCTTCCTTAAAAGAGTTCCTGATTCTGTGCCTCCAGACTGGGTGAGACTTCCCAAGAGGGGTCACCAGACACCTCACACAGGAGAGTTCCAGCTGGCATCGGGTCAGTGCCCCTCTAAGATGAAGCTTCCAGAGGAAGGAGCAGGCAACAATCTTGCCTGTTCTGTGGCCACCACTGGCAATTCCCAGGCAATCAGGGTCTGGAGTGGACTCCCAGCAAACTTCAGGAGACTTCCAGAAAAGGAGCCTCACTGTTAGAAGAAAAATAAACAAACAGAAGGCAACAAGAACACCATCACCAACAAAAAAGACCCCATAAAAATCCCATCCAAAGGAACACAGCATCAAAGATCAAAGGTAGATAAACCCATGAAGATGAGGAAAAATCAATGCAAAAACACTGAAAATTCCAACATCAAGAATGCCTCTTCTCCAAATGATCACAACACTTCTCCAGTAAGGGTACAGATTGGGACTGAAACTGAGATGGATTAACTCACAGAAGTAGGCTTCAGAAAGTGGGTAATAACAAACTTCATTGAGCTAAAGGATTATATTCTAACCCAATGCCAAGAAGCTAAGAAGTATGATTTTAAAAAATTACAGGAGCTGCTAATTACAACAACCAGTTTAGAGAGGAACATAAATGATATGATGGAGCTGAAAAACACAGCACAAGAACTTCATGATGTAAACCGAATCAACCAAGTGGCAGAGAGAATATCAGAGCTTGAAGGCTATCTTGCTGAAATAAGGCAGGTAGACAAGATTAGAGAAAAAACAATGAAAAGGAATGAACAAAACCTCCAAGAACTATGGGACTATGTAAAAAGACCAAACCTACAGTGGATTGCAGTACCTGAAAGAGACAGGGAGAATGGAACCAAGTTAGAAAACACACTTCAGGATATCATCTAGGAGAACTTTCCCAGCCTAGCAAGACAGATCAACATTCACATTGAAGAAATACAGAGAACCCTAAGGTACTCTATGAGAAGATCAACCCCATAATTATCAGATTCTCCAAGGTCTAAATGAAGGAAAAAATGTTAAGGGCAGCCAGAGAGAAACAAAGGGAAGCTCATCAGAGTAACAGCAGACCTCTCAGTGGAAACCCTACAAGCCAGAAGAAATTGGGGGCCAATATACAACATTCTTAAAGAAAAGAACTTCCAGTGCAGAATTTCATATCTGGCTAAACTAAACTACATAAGCAAAGGAGAAATAAAATCCTTTTCAGGCAAGCAAATGCTGAGGGATTTTTGTCACCATGAGGCCTGCCTTGCAAGAGCTCCTGAAGGAAGCACTAAACATGAAAAGGAAAAACCATTACCAGCCATTACAAAAACACACTGAAGTACACAGACCAATGACACTATGAAGCAACTACACTAAAAATTCTGCAAAATTAACCAGCCAGCATCATAATAACAGTATCAAATTCGCACATAACGATATTAACCTTAAATGTAAATGGGCTAAATGCCCCAATTAAAAGACACAGAATGGCACGCTGGATAAAAAGACAAGACTCATCAGTGTACTGTATTCAAGACACACATCTCACATGCAAAGACACACATACGCTCAAAATAAAGGGATGGAGGGAAATTTACCAAGCAGATGGAAAACAGAAAGAAGCAGGGGTTGCAATCCTAGTTTCTGACAAAATAGACTTTAAACCAACAAAGATCAAAAAAGACAAGGACATTACATAATGGTAAAGAATTCAATTCAACAATAAGAGATAATTATTCTAAATATATATGCACCCAATACAGGAGCACCCAGATTCATAAAACAAGTTCTTAAAGAGACTTAGACCCCCCCCACAGTAATAGTGGGAGACTTTAATACCACTAGGCAATACCATTCCAGACATAGACATGGGCAAAGATTTTATGATGAATTTGCCTAAAGCAATTGCAACAAAAGCAAAAATTAATAAATGGGATCTAATTAAACCTCAGAGCTTCTGCACAGCAAACGAAACTATCATCAGAATGAACAGACAACCTACAGAATGGGAGAAAAATTTTGCAGTGTATCCATCTGACAGAGCTCTAATATCCAGAATCTACAAGGAACTTAAGCAAATTTACAAGAAAAATACAATCCCATTACTAAGTGGGCAAAGGACAGGAACAGACACTTCTCAAGAAAAGACATACATGCAGTCAACAAACATATGAAAAAAAGGGCATCACTGATTATTAGAGAAATGCAAATCAAAACCACAATGAGATACCATCTCATGCCAGTCAGAATGGCGATTATTAAAAAGTAAAAAAAAAAAAAAAAAAAAAAAAAAATGGATACTGATGAGGTAGTGGAGAAATAGGAGTGCTTTTGCACTATTGGTGAAAATGTAAATTAGTTCAATCATTGTGGTAAACAGTGTGGTGATTCCTCAAAGATTCAGAACCAGAAATACCGTTTGACCCAGCAATCCCATTTCTGGGTATATACCCAAAGGAAAATAAATCATTCTATTATAAAGACACATGCACACATATGTTCATTGCAGCACTATTCACAATAGCAAAGACATGGAATCAACACAAATGCCCATCATTGATAGACTGGATAAAGAAAATGTGCTACATATACAGCATGAACTTCTATGCAGTCATAAAAAGGAACAAGATTATGTCCTTTGCAGGGACATGGATAAAGCTGGAAGCCATTATCCTCAGCAAACTAATGCAGGAACAGAAAAACAACACTGCGGGTTCACACTTATACGTGGTAGCTGAACAATGAGAACACATGGACACAGGGAGGGAAACAACACACACTGGGGCCTGTCGGGGGAGGACAGAAGGGGGTGAGAGCACTAGGGAAGAGAGCTAATGCATGCTGAGCTTAATACCTGGGTGATGGTGCAGCAAGCCACCATGGCACATGTTTACCTATGTAACAAACCTGCACATCCTGCACAAGTACCGTGGAACTTAAAAAGTAAAATAATAATAATTTTAAAAAACAAAAAAAAGTTGTATTGAAGGTAGCAAACAATGTCATAAGGAAACACAAAGGCATAAAAAGAAACAAAAAGGAATGAAAGAGTTAAACTAAATTTTATTTACGGACATTATTTTTTTAATTACAAAATGGAAAGGAATCTATAAAAGTCTCAAAACCAGTAAGTTAACTTAGCAAAGTGGCAAAATACAAATTAATATAAAAATTGACTGTATTTTTATATACTAGCAACAAACAATTGAAAAAATTAAATTGAAAAATTATTTGCAATAAATATATATATAATTATTTATAACATATCCTTAAGTTAAAAAATTAATAAAAGATAGGCAAGAATTTTACAATAAAGATACAATACATGCTGAAATAAATTTAAGTGAACCTAAATGGAGATATACCGTGTTAATGGATTAGGAGGCTCAAAATTGCTAAGATGTCAATTGTCCGCAAATTGATCTATGGGTTCAATACAATCCACATAAAATCACAATTAACCTTTTTTTGTAGAAAATGACACGTTAATATGGAAATTCAAAAGAGCTACAATAGCAAAATAATTGAAAAAGAAGAGTAAACGTAAAAGATTTACATTATCTGACTTCAAGCCAAATTATAAAGCTATAGTAATCAAGATATTCTAGAATTGGCATAAGGATAGAAGAATAGATCAGTAGAATAGAATAGGGTTCAGACATACATAGACCCACACATATACGGTCAACTGATCATTGATATAAATATGCCATAGTAATTCAAAAGTGAAGGGAAAGTCATTTCAATCAATGATGTAGAACAACTGCATAAATATGTGAAGAAAAGAAAATCACCTTGTGTCTGAACATTACAACTGCCATATTGGGATATGAACAATGATCCGAGATGCTCTTGGCTATAAAAAGCTGTAGGGAAGTTGAGTTGCTGAACTCACTACTACCTTCCTGCTACCCCACTTTGGTGTTATTTCCTTGCATTCACAGGACACTATAAACTACCACCACCAACAACCAAAAAAAATCAATGAATACCAGCTATATGTTATAGAATAAATAATGTGGTATATATTTGTAGAAAAAAGTGATTTTTTAAATGTCTCATAGAAAAGGGACTGATCATATTAAGTATTTGGAGAAAGAGAATACAAACAGCATATTAGAGCAAATTAGAGTGTAAATGATGGACTTCTAATATTTGGGGGTTTAATAAATTTTAAACTAGCTCATAGGTAATAATCAAGGGTCTGACTTTAAAACCTTTCAAGCCAAATTCATCCCTCATTAAAGGAAAAAGTTTGAAACGTTTGCTATCAAATATTGACTTAATTGCTGTCAATATCAGAAATATTGATATTTAAATTCTCATAAACATGGGCTGAAAGCATTATCAAAATCATGTCTGAACAAGTTGTAATCATAATGTAGACTAGTTTGTAAGGCTGAAAAAATAAAGTAGGGATATTCTCTTCACAATTAATACCAGAAGTTGTTGTTACTAATAATCTTTCTAATACTTATAAAGAACAGTGACAATCAAACTTGATAGGCAGTAGAGTTCCTGCAATAGAGTTTGGCCTAAGTTAGGCACTCAATAATTATGTGTTGATAAATAAATGTTCAAGTAAATGAACTTAATAAAAGAACACTAAGCAAAGATTCATAAGTCTCAGTTCTACTGAAAATCCACATCATCTCTTGGAGATTTTATTTCTTCACGTGTAAAATAAGAATTATTATACTTGTGTATCTCTCAAGGCTACTATAAAAATCAGAAAAAAAAATTAGATGAGAAAGCAAGTTAGAACTAAGAGGAGATATAAATGAATCCTTTTGAGGATAATAGAAAAAAGCCATATTTCTTATTTCTGACCACTCACAAAGAGTCAAGAGTAACTTTACTTAGTTGAAACATCAAGAAGTCCAGATGAAACTGATGCTTGTAGAATTGAATGAATACACCTCTGGAATGTAAGCTTCGCACTGAACTGGACAAGGAGGTGACAACAGCTCCTTTATTTCTTAGATTTATTGCACTAACATAAACAGGATTTTTTCCTACATCTGGGAAAGAAGAGATTCTGCAAGAAATACATTTTGACCAAATGGTGGAATGATCCTTGGTGTTTTTATCCAAACAAACAAAAAACCCAAAGCAATTGTGAAAGGAAACCAAAGAAAATAGCTCCTCTATTATCTTTATTTTAGGTCAAGCTATTTAGAAGCAAGTTCCTGCATTTTGGCTCAGGCCTAATGCTTTCACTCACTGAGCTTACCAGAATGGGAAATGCTAGGGTTTGCATTCTAAATATCCACATTTGCTTTTCTTTTATACGACAAATGAATGATCCTGACCTAGACCATAATTGCATAGTAAAAGGGATGGACTTGAGCTTGGCTAATAAAATAGGTTGATATCAGTATAGAGACTAATACAAGTACATTTATTTTAACTTTTCCAAATGTTGGAGATTCTTAAGGGAAAACTTTCAATACCTGTTATTTTATATTAATTTTTTTTTCTGGAACAAATAGAATGGGAGTATTAATAAGCTGTCTACAGAGAAGGATCCCCAAGTACAAGGAACTCAGATTTTTTCTGTAGAGTTACATGTATCCTTTCATTTGGCAGAAGAAATTAAACCCAAGGCCTGGTTCACCAATTCCTGTATTAACCAGGATTACTATAAAATTCTGTTTCCTTTGAGATCCCCACAAATTCAGCACTGATCACATTTGTAGTCATGGTATACCTCAGCTCTCCTCACTATACTATGTATAATCAGAACAGCACCTGACAGGCATATACACAATCATAGTAATTATTATTGAATGAGTAAATGAGTTTAAAAATTAATCTTAAATATTCTAAAATCTTTTTTTCCCCCAATTTGCATTTAGACTGGGGTAAACCTAACTTTTCTTTGTTACTTTTGTGGATTCTCTTTCTTGTACTACTTATCTTTATGTATCTTGCATCTTGGATTTGGAGGTATATTTAACACAGGAGGTTCTTTGTCATTCTTGTTTCTGTCTTTGCATTTCTCTTCATTATGTCTATCAGTAGTTTTAAAATTATTCTTCCAAAGCTCAGAAAGCTTTCATTGTATTTATAAATATATTTTAGATTACTTTCTTCTTTTCTAACTTACTACTGCTAACACATAAGAAACCAAATGATTTTCATATATGGGTATTGTATCTGATCACAGCATTGAAATTTATTTAAGTTTTAAAAGTTTCGTGATTAAAATCTTAGGTTTATTCACGTAAACTATCATATTTCAATAGTTTATTCTTTCTTTTCTAATTTTTATTCTTCTTCCCATTTTTATAATTATTATATTGCTGAATCTCTCCAGTACAGTATAATGTTGAACAGTCAAAATGATTTGTCTTCCTAACTTTAATGGGAATGTTGTAATATCATATGTACTGTTTGTTGTTCCATTATTGATAAAGACTCTTAATCAGGTTTAGGATTTACTTTATGTTCTTAGGTTTCTGGCTTATTTTTTTAATGACTGATTTCTGAATTTCATTAAATGTGTCTATATCAGTCCGGATAAAATTCTTTTTTAACTTAATCAGTGTTCCAATACATTGCATTGCTAGTTTTTTTTTTTTAATTTTTGTAACCCTATTTCCTCATGAAGTATTATTGCTGTTATTATTGTCATTTAATACATAACTGAAATAATTCAAAAATTATTTCTTTAGGATTTTACATCTATATTCATAACTGAATGGGTCTACAATTTTAATTTCCTGGATTCTCTTTTACAAGTTTTGGTATCAAATTTAAAATAGTGTTAGTGAAAATATTAGAAAGCTTTCCCTTTTCTCCTCTACTCTCTGAAACTTGCCCTGGCTAGAGTGCAGTGGCACTATCAAGGCTCACTATACCCTGGACCTCCCAGGCTCAAGTGATCCTCCCACCTCAGTCTCCCAGGTCGCTGGAACCACAGACGTGCACCACCAAGCCTGGCTAATTTTTCTATTTTTTTGTAGAGACAAGGTTTTACCATGTCGCCCAGGCTGGGAGTCTCTCTATTCTTTACATGTCCTTGAGTTATTGATGCATAGTTAATTTGTTACCAAGTTTTCTTTTTATATACTTTTTTCATTTCTGATATTTTGATCACACAAAGTTGAGATGAGAAATTTGTTTTATCACAGCTTTGGACATATTTATCTCCCTTCATCATTCCCTAATCAATTAGTATGGATGTCTCTTTCTCTGTAAAATAGCTACTTACAGATTATCAATAAAGTTTTCCAATAGTCTCAGGAATATTGCATGCCTATGAATTCCGTGTTTAACGAATACCACTTTTAATCCTGCCATAAGAATTCTTGTAGGTAGTCTTACTATGTTACCTCAAACTCCTGGGCCTAAGTGGTCTGCCTCTACTGGCCTCAGCCTCCTACAGTGCTGGGATTACAGGTGTGAACCACTGAGCCCAGCATATTCTTTGTTAAATCTTTTGTTAAATATCGTGAACCCCAAGTTTCTCTTCAAATAATCAGTATATCAGTATGTTCAGCTCTCTTATTCTTCAATTATCCATTTTAATGTTTAACTTCCTGGTTCTCTTCAGCTCCTCACTTCTAGTTTCAGTAAACAATTTTCCCGTCAGTCCTAATCAGTAGTTCACATCTGTTCCCCTAGTCACCTGCTCCTTCCTGACTCATCCCAGTCACCTGCTTTGACCTGAGTCACCCTTGGTTACCTGCTGTGACCTAAGTCACCTTTAGTTACCTGTTCCTAACTGTCCTTCCCACCAAACTACTCACCCCACCACTCTAGCTCAGACCCCTGCCCTCTTTAAAATAGCCAATCAGAATTAACTTAGACTGTGCAGTCCAACCCCAGCCAATAGGGGAATGACACAGCAGTAGGGGCTACCTGCGTCAGGAATAAGAACTCCTGTCCCTCCCCTGTCCAGGTGTGCTCTTGCCATTGTTTCATCTGCGAGGGGCACCCTTTCTGCAGAAATTAAAAATTGCCTTGCTGAGAAAATTAAATTTATGTTTGAGTGTTATTTCTTTAAGGCACTGAGGAACAAGCATTTTGCATTTCTAACATTTTGAAACCACCTGCCAGCATCACACTGTAACAATGTCACACCATAACAACACAGCACTAAATATTAAAATGTCTCAACATTAAAGACAAAGCAAGATAACCATTATTACTATTATGGTAACCATGATATTCCTTCATAACTTCAATCAGAAAAATCAAAATATCTGAAATATATTAGAAGAAAACTGAGTACCTCTTCTGTGAGATACAAAAGACATACATAAATGAAAAAATATTTTCCATCTGTTGAAAGAAAAGCTTAATGTAGTTTAATATATTTGCATAATAATATAGTAATATATAAACTAATACATAATATATTATATACTTTATGTTTAATATATTTATATGTAACATTAATTTATATATTAATATATGCATTTCACCACCAAATTGATCTAAATATAAAAATAATTCCAATAAAAATACTAATTTTTTTTTTTTTTGAGATGGAGTCTTGCTCTGTCACCCAGGCTGGAGTACAATGGCACGATCTCAGCTCACTGCAACCTCCGCCTCTGGGATTCAAGTGATTCTCCTGATTCAACCTCTTGAGTAGCTGGGATTACAGGTGCATGCCACCATGCCCAGCTAATTTTTGTATTTTTAGTAGAAACATGGTTTCACCATGTTAGACAGGCTGGTCTCGAACTCTTGACCTCATGATCTGCCTGCCTTGGCTTCCCAAGTTACTGGGATTACAGGTGTGAGCCATCACGCGAGGCCAAAAATGCTAATTTTTTTGTACAAACACGATCAAATATTTCTAAATGGACCTTCCCCTATTTGTTATTATAAATCATTTATTTATTCATTTACTCATTTACTCATTAAATATTGAAGCTCTACTGTATGTCAAGCACTGTGCTAGGCAGAGGAATCACCAGTGAAGACTATGCTGTGTAGGTTTATTTATTGATTTATTATTTTTATTTTGAGATGGGTCTCACTCTGTCACTCAGGCTGTATTGCAGTGGAGTGCAGACTGGAGCTTGGCTCACTCAAACAATCCTCCCACCTCAGCCTCCCGAGTAACTTGGACTACTGTGCGCCCCCATGCCCAGCTAATTTTTTTTTTTTTTTTTTGTATTTTGGTAGAGAGGTTTCACCAATGTTGCCCAGGCTGCTGTTGAACTCCTGGACTGAAGCAATTCACTAACTTTGGCCTCCCAAAGTGCTGGGATTACAGGCGTGAGCCACCATGCCCAGCTCAATATGTATATTTAGATCTCATTTTTATGAAACATATATTCATACACAAATAGGAGATACACCAAATTGTTAGAAGTAGTTACCTCAGGGTCCTAGGAATTTTGGTAACACTTTTCTCAGTTTTGCTTATCTTTATTTTTGTTATCCGGAGAAAAATTACCTGTGTAATTTTTGTTAAAGAAAATGGTCACTTTTTTGTATATGAATGAGATACATTATTTTAGAAATGCTAGAGATAAGACATAAAAAATCAATTTGCATCTACATATTTGCATTGTCCATGAGGTTTAAGGCAAAATATTCCTATCTTAATTTCTGCTACAAATATATTCTTGAAGAAGAGAACAGAAATGCTCATGCTTAATAAGCATAATACGAAATGTAGCTCCACCATCTGTTCATTTGCACTATATTATTTTAATAATTTCTTCTAACTTGTCAATCAATATATTAAGAAACTGAATGTGTATGTGTGTGCGTGTATGTGTGTGTGTGTGTGTATAAAATGGACCAAATATAGGTTTTATTTCTTAGACTTGTAATACATATATACTAAATTGTAAAAAACCCTACTAGTCTGTTTTAATATGTAATTAATAGCTCTCTGCCAAAATAATGTATTTTTCTATCTTAGCTTTACTTTCTGATGCTTAATTCCATAAAGGCTTTAATTCTATCACCAATAAATTTAATTTAGGCCAAGTATTTGTATTGTTCTCTTTTGCCAGATAAGAAAATAAAAGCTGAAAATTTTATTCAACTTTCCCAAGACTACAAAACCTGTAAGTGTTAGAGATGAGATTTGGACTAAAGCATTCTGATTTCAGAATTAATTTTCTTAACCACCTCCTATTTTTATGTTCCTGCATCATAATAGATATGCAATATGTTAACTGCTAACTGGTTATGCTTGTTACATTACACAAAGGGGAAAGCTATTTCCCACATGGTCTACAGTCATATTCAGGATGACCCAGAGACCAAAAATAAATATTTTAAGTAATTCAAGTTAGAAAAAAAGGGAAGGAAGAAAGACATAAAGTGAGAAGGTCAATCAGATTAATACTGGAAAGGTTTTTGGTTAAAGGGGAAAGAATGTCATTTGGAGAAAAAATGAGTCATGATGTGGATGGGAAATTGACTTGGAAACAAATCACAGTTCTGAAATGATAATTCTTTGAGATTACTGTGAAGTTTTCTCTACTTAAATTCTATATATTTTCTGTGTAAAATGCTTGTATTTATAAATCAAAACTTATTTTGTGAGTTAAAACCACTCTATTGAAAATAAAAAATTATTGGCTTTCCAATAGTAAAAGAGAACTTAATAGTGAACTCTAAGCTCTTCAACTATAATTTCTATTTCTCTTTCCTATTTTGATTCAATTGTAATGCTACTCTTCTTATTAAGCTTTTGTTGTTCTTGTTATTTTGCTTAATTTAATGAAGTCCTTATTATAGGTGTATATTTTGTGCAAATTTTTAAAAATTAATTTTTAAATCACATAGCAGGTCAAGTATTAGAAGCAATTTCCATTTGATTTTAGTTGAATATAATCTAGGATATTTTTGCTAGTTGGTTTATTATTTAGATAGTTTTGATGAATAAAATACAAACTACTTTATTCTGAAATAAAATCAATGATGAAAATGTTTTAGTGGCTCATTAAATAATTATGACTTAAAAAAAGAAATAATGTATCAAACAGCATTTGGAGGCAATAGAAATTAAAATAAATTTACAAAGAGAAAATGATTCAACGTTTGCTATTTGTATTTCCCTTCATCTAATTTGCATAATATTCCATTCTCTGTAGTCATTCAGTAGTCAAGACTCACTGTTAGGTAATAATTGAAGAAGCAACCATGATTTAGTGTTTATGCAGATCTCATTAGCACTAAATCTTGAGCAAACAGACTTGATGAGCAATGGAAAAATTCCCAACTAAGATTTTCGTAATGCATTTTGTTTTCAAATTCCTGTCCTGCTTTCAAACAGGTTACATAGAGGCATATGATTTTTCTGCGTAGTGTTTTTTACTTCTTAACTTTTGAAATATGTAAAAGTTCCAGTTTTAGTTGATTATCAAGGCTTTCTTCTTTTTCAGAAGTCAGATTTGTTCTTTCTTTGTGTGTGTGTGTGTGTGTGTGTATGGGAGTCTGCCTTAATAATCTACAAGAATTTTTAATTATGGAAGATTGAATTTTAGTTATTGGTAGGAAGGTAGAAGGTATAAAATATAGAACTCCATGTCCTTAATTTTAATTTATTAATAATTTGGGTTATTTTACATATAACATGGATAAATGCTTTTCTCCTCAGAAATCAAGATTTTTATTTAATCGATATTTATTTAGTTTTATGATCCATGTCTACAAATCCCACAGATATCAGCTATTAATTCTAACATTTGGAAGGGCTTTTGTTTTTTGGGGGATTTGTTTGGAAGCAGACAAGCAATGATAAAGATGGAAACCCTAGTCACAAAAAACTTGAAAACATACATTTTTTTTTTCTTACCATCCATCTGGCTCAGAACTTGAGTTTTTAAAAGATGTTTTCCAGCCCACGAGTTGATGTCAGAGTTTGATAATAATACTCTAGTTTCCTTATGAAGGCTTAATTTCTTTTCCTGTGAACCCTTTTAGAAGAAACTGTGTTCTTTTGGGTCACATTTGTGAAAGAGGGAAACATGCATACGGTCACCAAGTCCTCAAAATATCTTTCCATTGGATAGGAAGGCAAAAGATAGTTTCTTAGTTCCTTGAAGGATGACACAGAAATGTTTGGTTTTCAGTGAGAGGTAAAAGAGGTAAACTGTGTCTAGCTCTTATCAGTGAAGGACATTGAATAAGAAATATTGTATACCTGTGCTAGTCACTAACAGACATAAGGTTTCTATGAGGAAGCCAGCCACTTGCCCTACAGAATACCTAGTAATTGTATTTCACCATGTGTTTCCAGATGCCAAGCAACTGTTGCTTATTTTATTATAGATTTACTCCCTGCCAGTTTATTGTGTTTCAAACAATAGATGATGCAGACCATGGGAACTTCAGTTAAAATGTATTCCCTAAACATGTCCGGATGTCACACATAGATTTTTAGTGGGAAAACAAGGTAGATAAAGCAGTATCATTGACCATGGCAAATAATATTTGAAGGTACTGAATTAGTATGAGGAAGTTTATGCTAAATTAAGATGTTTGGTTAGGGTAGGAAATGCTATCTATTTGAACATGGAAAGAAAAAATAATTTCTTCCGTCTGGAGATTTAATAGACAAAATGCTCAGGTTTGCCAGGTGTTTGTCAGAGTTAAATTGTTTTTTCATTAAGTTTTCATCCTTCTATTCTAATCATGTTCATTAATTTTGTTTCATTCTAAGGAGTAAGACTTCTTTTTACTGTCCACATCCTTTTTGTATTACAAGAGGTGGTAGTTAAATGTATTTTCCCACCAGACTATTTCTCAAAGGAGCACCAAAGTAAATTTTATTCCAGTCTTATCAAATCATAAAAAAAATGAAGATCTTTTTAAAGGAGGGCTATCATTTTATAATTTATTAAGAGTAGAAGCATATCATATAGTTCTTTAATTTCTTTACTGTGACAGAAAAAACACTGGTCAGGTGTATGTGGCTAATGTTAATACAAGAAATTAAAATTCTTACTTACATCTGAGAAAAAGTAAATGATTGTATGTCAGATTAAATTAAGGTTTCTGCATTAAAGGTGATTAAAATAAATATTTCAGAATTTATCTATATAAGTAAAACTTCCAGGAGATAACATTTAGCTTTAAGAGTAGATAGTGCTGTTTAAAATGACCTCTGCTTAGTTTTTATATTCTTGTTGCCTGAAATTTTTATGTAATATAAAACCATACTCACCTTTCATTAGTTACTTTATATCAGTATACTCTGCTTACTCAAAATAAATGCAGGCCAGCTGAGCTAATTCACAGGGTTCATTTCACTGAATGTCAGGAAAACAGCTACCTAATCTGCTGGGATTTGGTTCATATCCAAAGGAAGGCAACAACTTCTCTAGTCTGACTGAATCTGCTACACCACAACCAATTTCTTTAGCATTGAGAAACACTGCATGTCTCTACAGCTTGCCAAGGCCTAGATATTGTAGGTCGTACTTGAGCCAAATAACATTTCTTATGTGACCCAATGTATTCATTTAAGTATGTCTAATTAGAGTGCATTTCAATTACATAGTCAATTTAAACATGTGGCCTATCTTTAAAAGATGCTGTAACTTTAATTGAAAAAGGCTTTTAGTGGCTATTTGGTTCAAAATTTTCTTATAATTTTTTAAAAAGAAAAAGGCTTAAAAGACTAAAATCTACATTTTAAATGTTAGACTATTAGGATATGGGGATGCATGGATGAGTGGATGGATAAATAAATGGATGGAGTCAATTGTGTATTTATAAAACAAATCTTACCTTTTGCAGTGATTCATTTGTTTTTCTCAATAGTTTGACGAATTTAAACTTCTTAATTATATGGGAATAGGCAAAGCAGAAGATTTTAAGCTGAAGAATTAAAATTCACTGTTCTATTAAAGAACTTCAAAAAAAGATAAAACATCTCTGATAATTATAATATAATCAACGCAACTGTGGCTTACTTGTCTAAAAAGTAAAGTTTTATTTGAATTTTCAGGAACCTAGATATAAATAAGCCCGTGAGAAATACAAGATGCCTATCTGAGGAGGAAGCACCTGCTTTTATTTAATATCCAACTTGTATTTATAAAGTGAAAAAGAGGAGGTGATATGAACTATTGGAAAGTTCTTATGATGGGCTAGGGTGTTTATTAATACAATTTTATTTGATGTACCCTAAAAATATATGAGATAGAGTTATCACCTCTACTTTACGGTTTTGGAAATCTTAAATAGCTATGACTATAGCTATTACGAAGCTATTACAAATAAATATCTATTACAAAGAAATAAGGAGCTTTCTCATGCCATGCAGAATTCTTTTTGTTACTGTCATTGTCAAGTTAATATAAGCTTTCTCAATATGATTGGTTGAATCAATGGCTTCTGAAAATTTAGATTTTATAGATCTGTGGAAATAATTCAAGCAAGTAATCAAAAAATATTTTGGAAACTGACTTAATATTGCCAATTTTTATTGGCAAAGTTAAGCCATTTAAAAAATTGTATCTATTATCACAAGTCTCTTTTAAAATGTAAAAAATATAAAAGACTAAAACCTCAGAATGATAGACAGACTGTAAACTAATAAATGTAGCTTTAAGAAAATCAGCTGGATTGTCCGATGCAGTCTGATTTCACACTCAACCGGTAAAAACCTGTCCTGATCCTCAAATTGGCATCAGGAAAAACACTGATTTAGATTATCTCTTAGGAAAAAAAATTGTAACGTCTGACATTCTAATCACTTCATTTTATAAGGAGAAAAAGACCAAGTTATTCTACATCTCCAAAACTGATTTTAATAATCTTGACCTTGAGCTGCTTAAAAGTAGTTTTTCAACATTCAAGAAGAAAATAAAAGCTCTTCCTGGACTGAGTATGGGCTAGAGAGAGTCAAAGAAAATGTAGTGTGCATGTCAACCAGTGTTGCAAAGAGTAAAGGCCTGGAAGCAGCACAGGCTCTACACAGATGACGCTGAGTGAGGAGATCGTGGCAGAGACACAGACACTGGTGCCCAACAGCCAAGTTCAGGTACAACAGCCACTCTTTGGACAGAGGTTAACCTAGACCAATAGATGGCACAAAGACCAGAGTCCTCTCTCAATGCCAGCATTATATATACATGACCATAGATATTAGATAACCCCAGGAGAAGACCAGGAACACATAAGGAGAACCCCCAGAGGATGACATTTTGCCCTAGAAGTATCTTAAGATACTTAGAGTAACCTTAGAGGTAAACTGTTCAATTACAGAAATATAAAGTTATAGTTTAGTATATCTAAGGTGGGGTTAACATTTTTAAACCACCCACAAATATTTGAGTTAAATCTATTATTAGAAAGAACAATTGGAACTTGATATCTTGCTTTTCCTATTCTGAAGAAATATTTATGGTGAGATCAGTAAATAGCATAACTGTTTGGCTGAAAGTTAAAAGAGACTCAAAAAGAATTAGCTAATTATTCAGGCCACTTATTTTAGTCCCTTAGAAACATTAAGCAATAGTACCACCTAATTTTTAGTATATTTTCTCTGTCTTAAGAACATTTAGGAAGAACACAGTAGTTTCAATGTTTTATAGGTTCTATTCAGAGAGGCATTAAAACCCTTAACCTATTTCTCACCAGAAGGAGAAAGGAAAGAAGAAAATTAGGTGCTGTTTGTTCATCCTTTGTAGTTCAGAATAAAGTATTAGTTATTTTTTAAATTCTACTTATCGTTTCTCTTGCTTGATTTTTCTTCTGCCTTGGACAAAGGAGGCTCCTTAAAAAATGTTGTCATCTGAGCAAAATCTGGGTTAAGATAAATTGAATGTTGATCCTTAGTTTAGTTTTTGAATTGGCAAGTTTTAAAAACAGAGCAATTCCAAGCAAAAAGAAGTGTTTCCAAATGGTAAATTTTTTTTCTTCATAATAAAAGGGCCCTGAATGTTGTATTAGTTTGTTTTCAAGCCGCTAATAAGTTGTACCCAAGACTGAGTAATTTACAAAAGAAAGAGGTTTAATGGGCTCGCAGTTCCACATGGATGGGGAGGCCTCACGATCATGACAGAAGGTGAAAGGCACATTTCACATGGCAGCAGACAAAAGAAGAGAACTTGTGCAGGGAAACTCCCCTTTATAAAACCATCAGATCTCATGAGACTTATTCACTATCACAAGACCAGCACAGGAAAGACCTGCCCCCATGATTCAGTTACCTTCCACTGGGTCCCTCCCACAACATGTGGGAATCATGGGAGCTACAATTCAAGATGAGATCTGGGTGGGGACACAGCCAAATAATATAAAATGTTTAGTCTCTAATTTCTCTTTTTCCCTCCCCTGAAATTCTATGCCTACTTCAAGGCAAACACTGATACATTGCACTACATGGTTGTGTAAGAAAAAGAGTATGGGCTCTCAAGTCACAGAATTCTAAGGTAAAATCATCTGTCTATTGGCTGAGCATAGCAATAAAATACTTAGTCTTCTGGACCTGATTTTAAACATTTATTCTCAACATTATCATAGACAACCCTTCATTCTGCCCCAGAGTTCCATCTACAAGATGGAAAAGCAAAAACAAACCCAATCCATAGTGTTTACAATTCTTGGCCAACAAATTCTGTGTATTAGTTAGATATTGCTGCATAACAAATCATTTCAAAACTTAGAAGCTTAGAACAGCAACCCTTTACTATAGTTCACAAATCATGGGAAAGCTGAGTGGTTCTTTAGGTCTTGGCTGGGCTCCCTCATGTGTCTGTCATCAGCTGAGTATTGACTATGAGCCAGCTTTGCTGATCTTGGATGCTTTATCCAATGTGCTTCTGTATCTGATGTGTTTATGACTTTGCTTAGGACAGCTGAGGTGACTTGGCTCTGATCCATCTGCTCTCTCATTCTCCATTAGGTTAGCCTGGGCTTGTTTATAGGAAAGAGGCAGAGATTCCAGGAGACAAGAGGAGAGTGACATATCTGCTACATTCTATTAGTCAAACCAAGTTACAGAGCCAGCTGGGGAGAAGCTGTAAAGTTACATTTCAAAAGACATGGATATAAGAAAGGGTAGAGAATTGTGACCATTTTTATCATCAACTATAGCATGTGTTTAATGTTTGGGAGAGAGGGGCAAGACATTACTGGTGCTAATACTATTAGCCAGTGTGCACTGAATATTTATTATATACTAGTTATATGTGATTATGTTTCAAAAATTATATGAAGTAAGTTTTTATTACTCCTATTTTATTAATAGGGAAACTAAGGCAATATGAGAAGATATTTGTGTGGACAAAAAATAACCTTAGCTTGTCATGAGTCCTAAGAACCAATTGTTAGAAAAAAAAGAAAGAGGTGTCTCCCCTAGACTTTGATTCTAATACCCAAAATAGAAATGCTATCACCTATTTTTGTCTCTCAAAAAACTGTTTTTGTTTTAATAGACTATTATAATATTGATCAGTGATATTCATACCTAAATGTCTTCTTATCTACATAACTGCTGCAGCGAATTACTACCAGTGTACTTACTATCTTTCATCTATTTTACCAGAACTTTTTGAGTGAGGTTGAACAATGGTACCATTTACCAGCACCTATTTTTGTTTTTATGCAAAGCACGATTACATCAAATATATATTTTTAACAGTTCTTATACTGGTTAACTCACTTAGCTGCAACCAGTTCATATGCCAGAGGAATAAAAGAAGAAAGGAGAAGGCACAAAGTTACTGCAAGTTGAGTGGGTGATATATTAAGACAAGAATGCTATAAACTCGCTTAATCATAAAATATAGACGGTACCATGAAAATCATTTATCACTGTGTTATTTAGTAAGAACAAGATTAATTTTTTTAGCAGTTTACCTAGTTTGTCTTAAAATTTCATTGTTTGGCAAGCACGATTAATTTCACCCTAGGGTTCATGGAAACTAAGGATTAGAGAGATTGAGTGAAAATACCTTTAATTATAAGTCAGAAGACGGTTCTGAACCTGATTCTCCATTACAAGCCAAGTGATTTTTTTACAAGCTAATTAATCTTTGGGAGTCTCATTTTCCTCATTTATAGTATGGAAATAATGCTACCTTCCCTCCCATCCTAACTGTATTTTTGCAAAGTTTAGAGTTGATAATATGAGGACAGAGTTTTATAAACTGTAAAGCACTAAACAGCTATGAGGCATGGCTGATGCAACAATTCGGCATACATAAAGTTACCCCTGCTGTGCTTGCCTCCATTATGAAAGTTTATGAGGATTCCTTCTTCAAATGTGCACTCAAGCTTGTTACTAATTTAGACAGTGTTCTATCATGTACATGGTAATAATATAGAGGAACAGATCAAAACATCTATATTATTAGAAGTTAATAAAAATAGAGCCTCCATTTTTATGGGTCTGTGCTATAGAAATGGAACAGTCATGAATCACAAATATGTGTGTGTGTATACACACACATAATTTTTCTCTTCTTTTGTAATAATTTGCCAAAGGGGAATCATGGCAGAATTTATTACCTTCTAAGGAAGGTAGAATATCAGCAATTTAATAAAAGCAGAAAATGTAGCATGTGATAAATCTGAAAGGAAAAAATCATGCCCAGAGAGTCATCTAAAGTTTCAGGGGTCTTGCTTGGTAGAAGGGAATGTAAGTTTTAGCTAAGAAAAAGTAATCCGTCATTGATGATAATATCAATAGTAGCTGTAGTGTATGGAGCATGTCCTCTCTATTACCTCTTTACATGTACTGTCCTGTTTTTTCTTAACAATATCAGTATGGAGTATTGTTCTCCCTCTACAAATAAAAACACAGACTTATAGAGGTTATATAATCTGACCAATGCCACACAGCTATTCAGTGACAGGTGAAATACTGTCCCTAGATTCAAAGCATATTGAGAAAATATCTATCTTACATCTCCTTTACTAATTTTATTTCCTTTACTAATTCAGTCGGATGTTATAATACATAGAGTTATTACATACCTTATATCTGCATAGTGCTTTTCAACTACATTGTTCAGTGAGAACAAAATTCTTCCTCCCATTTGGAGAAGTTTGCCTATGAAGAAAATTAAATGTTTTCAAGTGTTGAAGGCTGTTCCTTACGCCCACTAAGTTTGCATATAATCAGTAATAACATCAAAGATTTACTAGAGTATCTATTCAGTGCCTTCACTAGGCACTATAGAGAAAAGAAAATGAATAATATTAATTACTCATTCTGGAGGAACTATGGCTTTCTTGGCAAGGACATGTACACACAAATAATATCAGTGCAAGGCAACGTTTACTAAAAGTTAAAAAGAGAAAGGAAATTTCCAATGAGAGGTCAGAAAAAAAGAAGCAAGTAGGGAAAGAAAGGATTCTTTATAAAGGCTTGGCTATTTCAATAGCATTACAGCTGACAGTTCATGGATGAAGATGGAGGGAAATTATTCCTGGAAAAAAATATATAACATGGATTACAGAGACAATAAATGGTGGAGCATCTTCATTTTTCAGGTGGAGGAATAGCAGGCAGTAAAGTTGAAGAGGTAGTAGAGGTTTTAAAGGCTGTGATAAGAAATTTTGATTGTATTAGTGTACAATGATAGAGTCTGAATGAGAATCTAAAAAGAATAGAACTATGCTTTAAAAGAACTCCTCTGTTGGTATGCATGGAGGAGAAAAGACTGGATAGGAGAGGCCTAAGAAATACATTTTTTTGAGGGATCAAGCAGACATTGAACATTTAGGATTTGCCTCTCAGCATAATTGGAGCTGATTAACATGGATTTGGAAGTTACACACGGAATTGACTTTTTGAAGTCTTGGAAGAAAATAATGAAGAAACTAAAAGGAAATAAACAAAGATGAAACAAGAAACTATTTGAAATGCTTGCATTTGGGATGTGAGAAGAAAAAGTAGAGGCCATGAAGGAAAAGAGAACAGTTTTTTAAAAAAATTCAAAGCACAGGATTCTACATTCTAATGGCTAAAGTGAAAGATTGTATTAATTGTTGTAAAGTCCAATAGAAGTGCCATAAAAATAAGACTAGAAACTGGATTCTACCTTTAGGATTGGTAATCTCTGAGGGGATATTTTCAGTGCAGCATCAGAGCCAATTTTACTTATAAAAGGATGTACAGAGAGAAGAAAAAAAGGACTTTATGTAAAGAGAGTCAATCCAGGTAATTTGATTCACTAATTCGACATTTTTGGAAGGCTGAAAGACTGGGCACAAGTTGCACTTTGCTGAAATCAAATAAATAATTTCCAAGACTTCTTTCCTTTAAGCCATATACACATAGCCGAAGAGTTCAAGCCTGACTTAGAGGGTCAGATTTGAAATAATAAAAATGCTTATCCTGTGAAACATTAGACACAAACTTGTGGTCTTTCAATGTAGGAACAAAAGAAAAAAGAAACCAAAAGAGTTCTGAAAATTGCCCTTTTTAATGCTGTTCCACAGAAAGGAAACAAAGAGCAAGCCAGTTTTCCAAAGTAGAAATAAAGGTGGAAGGAAACTTGCCTGGTAGGCGTGGCTGTCGCAGGAAGTCCAACATAAGTATGGTAGGAGTTACTGGGGTAAAAGAGAAAGACTACAACTTAGTGTTTATTATAGACTATAAGTATAGCATTTATTTTTAAAAAAACAAAAAGCATTTGTAAAGAATTAATCTTTGCTCATTTGAAGTGCAAAGACCAGGGGAAATTATAGAAAATTGGGGAAATTGCAGGCAGCTGCCATTTGTGGTCTTTAGCTGACATTGCTGACCCTCTATAAAGGAGTACCCAAATGTAAACTAGGAGAAGCAGCTTGCCAATGTTTCTTGTCCTTTTAAAGACATCAGAGAAAGGCTGTGTGCACTATGGCTTAAGTCTCTAAAATAGACTTGTGAAGTATCCGAGAAATTCACAGTGTAAAACAAACAGTTAAGTGAAGCATCAAAAAAAAAAAAAAAAAAGCACCAAAGTGGTATTCCCTCCATGGCCTGAAGGTTGGAACCAAGTATCTGCTTGTTACAAGTGTCACAACCTACCTGCATGTGACTCTTCACCTGTTTATGATTCTCAGTCACACAAAATCACACCACTGATTGAAAACACACACACACTTTTCTAAGTAAAAAGTTTCCTTGGTGGTCAAATAGATTATGTGAATAAAGAAATAAAATTATTATTTTTGGTGAAAGCATTCATTTTCCTGCCAGCTGAGTCATATTTCTTTGTGTCATAAGTACATTATAGAAAACCTAAATCACACTGACTTAAATATAAATCAAATCTATTCATTAGTAATTTAAAAGTCCAGGTACATATATTTAATTCCAGGTGAGCTTTTATGCAGTGGCTTGAATAGTAGGCCCCATTCTTTTCCATCTCTCTCCTCTGCCTTTTGTGGTAATGATTTTTATCCTTAGGCTTCAAAATTGGTCTCACTAGCAGTTTTAGGTTCTCTTCGTAGGGTGGGTAGCATTGCTTCTGACGGTCCTGACTTCACCTCCTCAGACATGCCTCTCAGGGGAAGAAATGGGGCCATTTTCTACTGACTGGCCTCACAAAATGTCCTCACATCTCATCAACTCTGAGTTGGGATATGCCAATGGCTTAACCGGGATCACTGGAATAGAGAATGGAGTAGATAGTGAAATCAATTTCACCACCATCACTTTTCACGAAAATAGAAAAGAGTGATTCCCCAGAGAACCACTGTAGTGTTATTTTACTTCCCTTTCTTTCAAACAAAAATAAATGAAAGAGAGGGCATGAAATAATACTACATGACAAAAACAACAGGTGTTTGCTACAATCTCTCTTAGATTATTTAGTTGACAGATGGTCAACATAAGAGTTTATCCCTGACCAGAGACAACTAGTTGCTTAATCATATTATACAAAGTAGAGATCAGAGCAAATTTCAGGCTCACTTAATCTGTCACTCAAATATTAATAGTGAATCCGAAGAAAAGAAGAGAGTTTGGAAGACAGAGTACTGTTTTCTTGGCATTCACCTAAAGAGAAAGTTCCTAACAGCCAAAATAACGCTCTAGTAGGTTTATCTCCCAAGCCAGATACATTTTTTTTCTGATTCTGTATGCTTGTCAGTACATCCCTATCAGGATACAGTATTTAGTATGTCAGTATACCTTTCAGATTGAGTTTAATCTTTATATCTGAGCTAGATGTCCCTAGCAAGAATATATATATATATATATATATATATATATATATATATATATAGCATTGGTTATTAAATTAATTGTCATGAAAAGGTCAATATCTGGAAAGGGGTGACTGGCCTAGGTTTTCACCTGGCCTAGTCAATCTTTTATAATCAATACATAAACAGAAAGTATTACTGAATATGTGCTATGACTTGGCTGCCCATCTGATTTAAGATCTATATTGCTGAGAAGCTGGCGTATGTGGAACTCCGATGAAAGAAAAAACATGAAGCCTTTTCTGACTTTTAATCTGCCTGCAGAACTACTGCAAGAAATTTTCTACCTGGACAGTAAGAAGTATGCTGAAAATTTTAGGAAGTAGAAGAGCTTATATTTCTAACCAAAACTTTCTCAGTGACTTATGAATTCAGCAAAGATTCATGAAGAAGAAAAGATATTTGATAAGTGATGGTAACACCATTCCAAAGTAAAATTAATCTTTAAATATTGATTTTAATTTTAAATAATGCTGTAGGGAAATTGGGGAGGACAACTAATCTCTCTGCCATTATATTAACCTGAGCAGAATACTCATTTTGAAAACTCAGTCTCATAAATACTAATTCTTATAAATCATGGGTTCTAGATTTCCTGGAGGCGTACAGAGTTGTTTTATGTGTTCAGTGGTTGAAAAAATTAGTCCTAATTCTAATACCTGTTACCATCCTTTGATAATGATACAGTAACAGAAATAGCTTCTGATCTCTGTAGAAAATTTAACTATATATGTAATTCAAATGAGTAATATTTAATGATAAAAATAGAACAGAACTAATATTCCAAAGTGATTTTTTAAAACCTTAAATAAAGTTAATAATTTTAGCACTTATTGTTTCCAACTTAGATAATATTTAATTTGATACTAGTGGGAGGCAAGAGAGGCTTGGCTATATTTTGATGAGGCCTTTGCAGAAAAGACCTTGAAAAAAATCTTTTTCCTATTACAATAAAAAAGAAAGGCTTGTATATAATTGGCAAGATCTCCATGTTTTAAAAACAGTGTTGTCTTTTTTTTGCTTTATAACAGTGACTTATCAACCACAGTGGCCTTTGTTTTTAACTCTGCCTATGCCATACCCTTCAAGGGCATGCTTCACTTTCAAATTAGTTTTAGAATCATATTCTACTTGCATACACATGTTTATAACAGCACAACTTTCAACTGCAGAAACATGAAACCAAACCAAATGTCCATCAATCAACAAGTGGATAAAGAAAATGTGATATATTTATACCATGGAATACTACTCAGCCATAAAAAGGAACAAAATAATGGCATTTGCAGTAACCTGAATGGAACTGGAGACCATAATTCTGAGTGAAGTAACTCAGGAATGGAAAACCAAACATCAACTATGTTCTCACTCATATGTGGGAGCTAAGCTATGAGGACGCAAAATGATACATTGGACTTTGAGGACTCGGGGTAAAGGATGGGGGGTGGTGAGGGGTAAAAGACTACACATTGGGTACAGCATACACTGCTCAGGTGATGAGTGCACCCAAATCTCAGAAATCATCACTACACTTATTCATGTAACCAAACACCACCTGTTCCAAAAACCTATTGAAGTAAAATTAATTAATTAATAAAAATTTAGAGTCATATTCAAGTATATCCTTATTTTTCCCACACTTTATAAATAATGAAATCATATGGAATCTCATCTATATTCTGTATTTTCCTAGTTCCCATCATCAAATTTTTGGTTCTTTCAAAATAAAATTTTATTCCAGTTATGCCTGGCAAATCTTCTTTAGTCTGAAGATTCAATAAAAATTAGGGAATAAAATTTCGATTATAGTAGAAATTTTAAATACTTATATCTTATATTTACATTGATATATATGTAGGTATACATATATATGTGTATATATAGAAAGAGAGAGAAAGAGAGATTTTATCTTCATAATCAAAAGGTATAATAGTTTTTCCAATATAACTAAATGCTAACATGAAATGAACAATAAGTTTAAAGTAAGGACACACTTACTTAAAAACTCACCATTCTCAAAAGAATATTCCTGAAAGAATATTCTGAGCTACACTCCCCAATCCCCTCTCCAGAGACAGAGTCTTGCTTTTGCTCTCTCGCTCAGGCTGGAGCGCAATGGCGCGATCCAGACTCACTGCAACCTCCGCCTCCCAGGCTCAAGCAATACTCATGCCTCAGCCTCCCGAATCGCTGAATTACAGGTATGTGCCACTGCGTCTGGCCAAATATTTTATTTTTAGTAAAGATGGGGTTTCACCATGTTGGCCAGGCTGGTCTTGAACTCCTGACCTCAAGTAACCTACCCGCCTAGGCTTCCCAACTAAAAGAATATTCATAAAAAACAATATTCTATCACAAGATCTCTCAAGATTTTTCTAACTTGTATTCCCTGATGAAAAGATCTGCGTTTTCCTAATGAGTAATGATGTTGAACATCTTTTTATCTGTATACATTTTGGGGAGGAAATGTCAATTCAAATTCTTTGTCAATTGTTAATTGGGTTGTCTTTTTATTATTGTATGAGTTCTTTGTATATTCTGGATACCAGTCTCTTATCAGATATATGGTTTACCATAATTGTTTTCCATTCTGTGTATTGTCTTTTCATCTTCTTTTTATATTTTTTAAGAGCACGCTGTAGATAGAATTTTTTTGGTTTCCTCATACATTCAAAAATCTGAATAGTACAATTAACTATAAATAAATTCAATCTTCTCATTCAAGGAGTTGCAAATAAAGTTTAAATAGAAACTTCAAATTCCTCTGGGTTTACATTTTTAAAGACACTCAGATTTACTGAGAGAGCATATCAAAAACATGATCTAAAATGTTAAAGCATAAATTTTAATTATTGGATCTACTATTCTGACCCTTGAAACCCAGTTCTGCAGGGCAGAATAGCTATTTCACTGCAACCTACAGCTAAAGCATGAAGTAAAACAGATAGATACACACTAAATCTTGCATTAAGTACTGAAAGAACCATTACAATAATTTAGGGTAGAAAAATTACCTGTGTCACTATCTTACATAATTCTATTGCTTCCTCCAAAAGAAGCAATTCAATGGCTTAGCTCTTCCCACAAGGTTTAAAATGCATTGCAGTCCACTTCTGCCCACAATTCCTTCTTCCACAAAAATGTGAAACTAACGATTTCCATGATGGTTGCTGGCCAGGCACAGGGGCTCTGTGGGCTGTCCCTGGACCCCAGGAGCCGGGGAAAACAAAGAGGATTTCCAGCCATTGTCCTCTGTAGCGCTGAGCATCACCACCACCACTGTTAATTTCTTGATGGTATCATTTGCAGCATGAAAGTTCTTAATCTTGATGTAACCCAATTTATCTATTAGTTCTTTTGTCACTTGTACCTTCATTTCATATCTAGGAAACCATTGCCTAACTCAAGTAAATTCAAATGTACTCCTAAATTTTCTTCTAAGAATTATGTAGTTTTATGTTTATATTTTGGTCTGTGATTGATTTTGAGTTAATTTTTTTGTGTGTTGTTTAAGGAAAGAGTCTAACTTCATTCTTTGACATGCGGATATTCAGTTGTTTCCAGCATTATTTGTTAGTAAGACTGTTCTTTCCCTGATGAATTGTCTGACATCTTTGTCAAAAATGAATTAATTATAAATGTAAGAGTTTGTCTCTGGACTCTAATTATACTCCATTGACCTATAAGTCTATCTTTATGCTAGTATATGTTGCCTTGATTACTGCAGCTGTGTACGGGAAAAAGTTTTAAAATCAGGAAGTGTGAGTTCTCCAATCTTGTTCTTTTTCAAGAATTTTTTTTTTTTTTTTTGGCTATTTTGAGTCCTTTGCATTTCCATATTAACTTTATCTTGTCAATTTCTGCAAAAAAGTCAGGGAGGCTTTTGATAGAAATTCTGTTGCATTATTTCTTCAACAATATTATGCAGTTTTCAGTGTACGCATCCTAACTTAATTTGTTAAATTTATTCTGAGGAATTGTATACTTTTTGATGCTAATGTGAATGCAATTGTATTCTTAATTTCATTTGCAGATTGTCATTGCTGATGGATAGAAATACAATTGATTTCTGTATATTGATCTTGTATTCTGCAACCTTGATGAACTCACTTATTAGCTCTGATCATTTTTAAGTGAATTCCTTAAGATTTTCTGTAGACAAGGTCATGTCATCTATGAATACGAACAGTTTTACTTTTTCCTTTCCAATTTGGAAACATTTTATTTCTTATATTTGCCTAATTGTCTTAAATGGCACAATGCTGACTGAAAATGATGAGAGAAAATATTTTTGCTTTGTTTTTAACTTAAAGGGAAAGCATTTGATCTTTTTTTCCTTAAGTATGATGTTAGCTGTGGTTTTTTTTTATTTTTTATTTTTATTTTTTGTAGATGTTCTTTAACAGGTTGAGAAAGTTTGCTTCTAATTTTAACTTGTCGAGTGTGTTTTATCATGAAAGGGGGTTTAATGTGTCAAAATTATTTTCTGCACCTATTGAGATTATCATGTGGTTTTGCCCTTTATTCTACTAATATAACAAATCAGATCGATTGATTTCCATATGTTAATTCAACCTTGTATTCCCGGGATAAATCCTATTTGACCATGTTGTACAATCCCTTTTTACTGCTGCTAGATTAAATTTCCTAGAATTTTATTAATGCCTTTTGCATCTGTATTCATAAAGCATATGTAATTTTATTTTGATGTCTTTGCTTGCTTCTAGTGTCAGAATAATCCTGGCTTCCTGAAATGAGTTTGGAAGTATTCCCTTTTCTTTTTTTGTTTCAAAGAGTTTGTAAAGGATTGGCATTAATTCTTTATATATTTGGCAGTTTTTGCTAGTGAAGCCATCTGGGCTAGGGTTTTTCTTTTTGGGAAACTTTTACAGTATTAACTTAACATTTTGCTATGTGTCTTCAGATTTTCTATTTCTTCTTGAGTCAGTTTTCATAGTTTGTGATTTTCTAGGAATTTGTTTCATCTAAGCGTCTAACTTACTGGCACACCGTTGTTCATTTATTTTCTTATAATCCTCATTATTTATTAAAAGTCCTTAAAAATATCCCCCCTTCTATTCTTTGTTTTATTTGAGCCTTTTGTCTTTAGCATAAAGTATTGACCATTTTGTTAATCTTTTCAAAGAGCAAACTTTTAGTTTTGTTAATTTCATTCCATTGTTTTTCAACTCTATTTTCATGCATTTTTGTTCTTTTTTTCCTTTTTTTTTTTTTTTTTTTTTTAAATAAAGGGTCTTTCTCTGTTGCCCAGGATGGGCACATTGTGTTATATTTTTATTCATCAGAAGAAACTTTCTAATTTCTCTTATGATTTATTGACCAACTGTTTAGTAATATGTTGTTTAATTTTTATGTTTTTGTGACTTTTTAAATTTAATTTTGTTGTTGCCTTCTAATTTAATCCATTGTGTTTGGAAAACAGTTTGCATAATTTTATTCTTTCCATATTTACTGAGGCTTGTTTTATAGCTTAGCATGTGGTCTATCGTGTAGTTTGTTCAATATGCATTTGAAAAAAATGTGTATTTTGCTATTGTTGGGTAGAATATTGTATAGATATCTGCTATATCTAGTTGGTTCATAGTTTTGTTCAAATATTTTATGTTCTTATTGATCTCCTGTCTACCTGTTATTGAAACTGAATTATGGAAGTCTCCAACTATTATTTTAAAATTATTTATTTCTTCCTTCAGTTTTATCAGTTTTGCTTCATGCATTTGGGGGACTCTGTTTTTAGAGGCATATGTGTTTATAATTTTTACATCTTTCTTATGGATTTAATCTTTAATTGTGAAATAACCCTTTTGTTTCTAGTAATATTTTTGTTGTAAAGTTTATTTTTGTCTAATATTAGTATAGCCACTCCAGTTCTCTTATGGTTGCTGTTTTCATGGGGTATCTTTTTCCACTCTTTTACTTTCAGCTTATTTGTATCTTGAATCTAGAGTATGTGACCTGTAGATAGCACAAATTTGGATCTATTTTTTCACCCAACCTCTAATCTCTGTCTTTTGAATGGGTTGTATAATGCATTTACAGTTATTATTATTATTGACATGTTTTGACCTACGCCTGCCATTTGGCTTTTTGTTTTCTATATGTCTCGTGTCTTTCTTGTTCTTCTGTTCATTTTTACTGCCTTTTTTTATATTAAATGGATATTTTCTCTGTGATACTGTATTTCTCTGATAATTTTAATAACATATTAATAAATTATTTTCTTTCTCTTGTATGTAGGACTTTCAACATACATAATAACCTATAACCTACTTCAGATGTATATAAGTTAATTATAGTGAAATAAAGAAAGTTTACTCTTACACAGCTCCATTTATGACCCCTTGTATTGTGTTATTATTGTTATACCTATTATATCTATATATGTTATAAACACAATAATACATTGTTAAAATATTTCTTTAAGTAATCTTACGTCTTAAAGAAGCTGAGAGAATAAAGGGGAACAAGTAAATAATTATTAACATAAAATGTTTGTTAAATTAACTTTCTTATTTACTGTTTATTATTCTCTTCATTTCTTTCTGTGAATTTGAATTACCATTTATTCCCATTTCCCTACTCCAAAAGAACTTTGCTTCCACTTGCATCCTGTGTGCTCTTATTGTCAAAGGTTATTTCACAATAGAAAATTACATTTCTGTGAGTCCAAATGTATAATTATATATTGTTTCATCAAATTTTGTAAAGTTTATTTTTAAGATAAGAGAATAAATATGCAATTATATGCTATTTTATAATTACCTACATAATTGCTTTCATTGGCACTCTTTTTTGCATGTGTGGATTAAAATTAATGTCTGTTGTAACTTGCTTTTAGGCAGAAGAACTCCCTTTAGTAAGGCAGGTCTGTTAGCAACAAATTCTCACAGCTTTTTGTTTTCCGGGAATGTCTTTGTTTCACTTTTATTTTTGAAAACTAGTTTTCATATATATATATATATACACACACACATATATATACATATATATACATACATATATACACATACATATATACATATATACATACATATATACATATATACACACATATATATATACACACACACACACACGTGTATATATATATGATTCTTTATTGGCAGTATTTCACTTACAGCATTTCCAAACATTATCAACTGCATTTTTGTTCTGCATTGTTTCTGAAGAGAAATCAACTGTTACCTATTGTGGTTTTCTTGCACTTGATGAGTTTTTTTGTTTGTTTATATTGTTTCCCTTTGTATTTTTCTCTTTGTCTTTGGTTTTCAACATATTATGTATGACTTTGTATGGATATGAGTATCCTTGCATTTATTCTGTGTGAAGTTCTTGAATGTGTAGATTAATGTTTTTCATCAAATTTAAGTCTGCAGCCGCTATTTCTTTAAAATTTTTCTGTCCCTTTCTCCCTGTTTTCTTCACCTGGTACTCCTATTATGCCTTCGTCAGTGTGCTTAATGGTATCAAATGCTTCTTTGATGATCTGTTCCTTTTTCTTCATTCCTTTTACTCTTTGTTCTTCAAATTGCATCATCTCTAATACTAGAATTAGACATTAATTCTTTCTTGTAATTCTTTCTTCTGCCAGCTCAAATCAATTGTTGAGAACCGCTTGTACATTTTTCTTTTTTTTTTTTTTTTTTTTTTGAGATGGAGTCTCTCTCTGTCACCAAGGCTGGAGTGGAGTGGTGCAATCTCGGGTCACTGCAACCTCCACCTTTCTGGTTCAAGGAATTCCCCTGCCTCAGCCTCTCGAGTAGCTGGGGTTACAGGTGCACACCCCCATGCCTGGCTTTTTTTTTGTATTTTTAGTAGAGGCGGGGTTTCACCATGTTGGCCAGACTAATATCGAACTACTGATGTCAGGCAATCTGCCCGCCTTGGCCTCCCAAGTACTGAGATTACAGGTGTGAGCCACCATGCATGTTTTATTTGGTTGTTCCACTTTTTCACTTCAGAATTTCCATTTGGCTTTTTAAAATATACAATTTTTATCTTTTTACTTATATTCTATATTGTAACATTGTCATCACATCTTTCTTTAATAACTTATGCATGGTCTCCTCTTGTTCTTTGCATATATTTATAATGGCTATTTTCAGGTCTTTGCCTGTTACGTCCCACATCTGGATCCCTTCAAAAGCAGTACTAGTGGCCGGGCGCGGTGGCTCAAGCCTGTAATCCCAGCACTTTGGGAGGCCGAGACGGGCGGATCACGAGGTCAGGAGATCGAGACCATCCTGGTTAACATGGTGAAACCCCGTCTCTACTAAAAAAAAAAATACAAAAAACTAGCCGGGCGAGGTGGCGGACGCCTGTAGTCCCAGCTACTCGGGAGGCTGAGGCAGGAGAATGGCGTGAACCCGGGAGGCGGAGCTTGCAGTGAGCTGAGATCCGGCCACTGCACTCCAGCCTGGGTGACAGCGCCAGACTCCATCTCAAAAAAAAAAAAAAAAAAAAAAAAGCAGTACTAGCTGCCTGCTTTTTTTCTGGTGTATGGGTTACCCATATATATATATATATGGGTTATATATATACATATTTGTGTGTGTGTGTGTGTTTGTGTGTCTGTGTATTTTGCACGTCTCATGATTTTTGCCTGAAAATTTTAAGTGATAATACGGTAACAGCTTCTCAGTCCTGATTCTCACCACACACACACTACCGCCACCATGGGTTGATTTTGCTGCTGTTTGCTTACTGCTTTATTTATTTGTTCAATGAGTTGACTGAACTGGTCCTGTGAACATCTATATTCCCTCCATATACAGCCTCTGATGTCTCTATCAGACATTCTTTCTAATTCTGTCTTCTAGCCTGGCTGCCTAGAGGTTGCCTCTGGGACAGTATAACTCACTTATTACTAAAAGTTGTGCTTAGGTTCCTTTTGCCAGTTAGATTTTTCACTTTACCATTGCATGTGTGTGTGGCTTGGAAGCCACTATCATAGTTTAAGTTTATGCTTCTGCCCTGTGTTCAACCAGGGATTAATAGCTTTGATTTTACACCTCTGATAATTCCTGAGAAGGCATAGTTTGGGGCATGAAAATAGTCTACACTGCAAAGAATGAGTGTTATTTTATTGTTAAAACTGTCTTCTTAGGAGTTGCCCCCAGGTAAGTGTAGCTTATAATTAAATCAGTGGTTGATTAGGTTGTGCTTAAGCCCCTACTGCCAATGAAGCTCTGCTCTTTGCTGATTGATCTGTATGCTGTTTGGGAAACATTTCCAAGTCTGTTTCACTCCCTGCTCTATTGCTTATAAATGTGTGATATCTAGAGTTTTCACACAGCACTTCTTGACCACAGGATTCACTGTAATCCCAGGAGAGCTTTTCTTCGGTGTCTCTTTTTCTGGTTTTCTCTGTTAAACCTCTGGTTTCTCTATTGTTTTGCATTTTCTACTTGCATTACAGAGCTATGAGAGCCCTTTTAATTACTCTACAGCAAAATCTCCATTAATTTAGACAACACCTTTTAAAACATGAAATTTTCCATACTTTGTTCTACTTAAAGTCATTCTCCTCAGGTAGAGCTACAGAGTTCTTTGTCCTTAAGACCTATCTTTCCTTCTGAATAGAATCTCTGTGCCACTGCATAAAAGCTGGAGGCAAAGACAGTGACCTGCCTCTACAGAGTGACATTTCTGGTGCATGAGTAAGTACACTCATTGGGGACATGATATAATGGTTCCTAGTCTTCTTGACTTGCCTCTCCCAGAGTGAATTCTTTACCTTATAAGTGAGCTGGGGCAGGAGCTATTGGAGCATTGTTGTGTGATTGGCATGGCATGCTTGAGTACAGCTTCTATCCTATGAATGAGGCTTGAGTAGGGGAATAGAGACCTGGTCCTGTCAGCCACACTTGCCTAGAATAAAGCTTCTGCATTATAGGGCTGAGGAAGATGAAAAAAATGAACAGCCTACTCCTCACAAGGCCAAAAGATGATGGGGCTCCCTCTCTCCACAGGTCCCAGAATTAGGGTTCCTGGGGGGCAGTTTTCATAAGATGGAGAGAGTGAAAAGAAGAGGAATGGAGTATGTTGTGGTTCAAATGTCACAGACTCTACCATCCTTTCCAAGATTTAGTAGATTTTTTGAATAAATATTTCTCCATCTTCTATATGCCCATAGGACAATATCCAATACTTTATGCGATCATTTTCATAATTTTACCCAGTTAAATTATTGTTTGTTGGGGAGAGAGTATGCCTTGCCACTCAGTCCTCCATTTCAGACTGGGCTTACAAAATACTTTCGCTGTTGAAAGTTGAGAACATAAATATTCTAGTAAAAATGTTTTAAAAGAACATTGGTAAGCCTGTTTGAAAAAAAAAATGATTTATTACAAGTCATAAAACAGAGTTTTCTCTGGCTGATTGAGTAGAATTATGCTTTGTTTTAGAACAACACATATAATGCCTCTAAAGTGTGCTTTTGGTCACTGAAAGTCAGAGGGAAGGGGGATTGGGCAGATTTCACTCTTTCTAACATTACTCTTATGTTCATCACAATGATATTAAAAGCAATTGAGCAAGATAACACCCATTTTATCCTTAAGGAAGGGTCTCATCTAGACTTGATAAGACTAAACACAGACTGTCAAATGACAGGGACCACCATGTGTGAAACTGCTTAAGCATCCTGAATGAGTTCTACTCTGAAATTTCATTCCAATAACTGATAACTTTATGGCATATGATTATCTTGAAAATTTCCTGCTATTTCAGTAATACCAGGAATCAAGGTTTTTTTGTTGTTTTTTGGTTTTTTGGTTTTTTTTTAGGGGGGGGGAGGGCCTCATTTTATCACCCAAGTTGAGTGCAGTGGCATGATCACAGCTCACTACAGCCACAATCTCCTAGGCTCAAGCTATCTCCACTTCAGTGTCCTGAGTAACTGAGACTATAGGAACATACCAAAACATCTAGCTAATTTTTTATTTTTTGTAGAGACAGGATCTTGATATGTTGGCTAGGCTAGTCTTGAACTGCTGGATGCAACCAATCCTCCTGCCTTGGCCTCCTAAAGTGCTGGGATCACAGGCGTGAGCCATCACACCTGGCCAGGAATCAAACTATTGAGGTGACGATCTCTAGCTAAGGCCTGGTTGCAAAGAATAGTCAGTATCAGATACATTCAGAGGTTCAGAGGTGGGTAGAATTTTTTTTATTATTATGATACTTTAAGTTCTGGGGTACATGTGCACAAAGCGCAGGTTTGTTACATATGTATACATATGCCATGTTGGTGTGCTGCACCCATTAACTCGTCATTTACATTAGGTATAACTTCTAATGCTATCCCTCCCCCCTCCCCCTCCCCCCTCCCACAATAGGACCTGGAGAGTGATGTTCCCCTTCCTGTGTCCAAGTGATCTCATTGTTCAATTCCCACCTATGAGTGAGAACATGCACCGTTTGGTTTTCTGTTCTTGTGATAGTTTGCTGAGAGTGATGGTTTCCAGCTGCATCCATGTCCCTACAAAGGACACAGACTCATCCTTTTTTATGGCTGCAGGGTATTCCATGATATATATGTGCCACATTGTCTTAATCCAGTCTGTCGCTGATGGACATTTGGGTTGATTCCAAGTCTTTGCTATTGTGAATAGTACTGCAATAAACATACATGTGCATGTGTCTTTATAGCAGCATGATTTATAATCCTTTGGGTATATACCCAGTAATGGGATGGCTGGGTCAAATGGTATCTCTAGTTCTAGATCCTTGAGGAATTGCCACACTATTCTCCACAATGGTTGAACTAGTTTACAGTCCCACCAACAGTGTAAAAGTGTTCCTATTTCTCCACATCCTCCCCAGCACCTGTTGTTTCCTGATTTTTTAATGATTGCCATTCTCACTGGTGTGAGATGGTATCTCATTGTGGTTTTGATTTGCATTTCTCTGATGGTGAGTGATGATGAGCATTTTTTCAAGTGTCTGTTGGCTGTATGAATGTCTTTTTTGAGAAGCATCTGTTCATATCCTTTGCCCACTTTTTGATGGGGTTGTTTGTTTTTTTCTTATAAATTTGTTTGAGTTCTTTGTAGGTTCTGGAAATTAGCTCTTTGTCACACGAGTAGATTGCAAAAATTTTCTCCCATTCTGTAGGTTGCCTGTTCACTCTGATAGTACTTTCTTTTGCTGTGCAGAAACTCTTTAGTTTAATTAGAACCCATTTGTCAATTTTGGCTTTTGTTGCCATTGCTTTTGGTGTTTTACACATGAAGCCCTTACCCATGCCTACGTCCTGAATGGTATTACCTAGGTTTTCTTCTAGGGTTTTTATGGTTTTAGGTCTAACATTTAAGTCTCTAATCCATCTTGAATTAATTTTCATATAAAGAGTAAGGGAAGGATCCAGTTTCAGCTTTCTCTACTTATGGCTAGCAAATTTTCCCAGCACCATTTATTAAACAGGGAATCCTTTCCCCATTTCTTGTTTTTGTCAAGTTTGTCAAAGATCAGATGGCTGTAGATGTGTGGTATTATTTCTGAGGACTCTGTTCTGTTCCATTGGTCTATATCTCTGTTTTGGTACCAGTACCATGCTGTTTTGGTTACTGTAGCCTTGTAGTATAGTTTGAAGTCAGGTAGCGTGATGTCTCCAGCTTTGTTCTTTTGGCTTAGATTGTCTTGGCAATGTGGGCTCTTTCTTGGTTCCATATGAACTTTAAAGCAGTTTTTTTCCAATTCTGTGAAGAAACTCATTGGTAGCTTGATGGAAATGGCATTGAATCTATAAATTACCTTGGGCAGTATGGCCATTTTCACAATATTGATTCTTCCTATCCATGAGCATGGTATGTTCTTCCATTTGTTTGTGTCCTCTTTGATTTCACTGAGAAGTGGTTTATAGTTCTCCTTGAAGAGGTCCTTTACATCCCTTGTAAGTTGGATTCCTAGATATTTTATTCTCTTTGAAGCTATTGTGAATGGGAGTTTATTCATGATTTGGCTGTCTGTTTGTCTGTTACTGGTGTGTAAGAATGCTTGTGATTTTTGCACATTGATTTTGTATCCTGAGACTTTGCTGAAGTTGCTTATCAGCTTAAGGAGATTTGGGGCTGAGACAATGGGGTTTTCTAAATATACAATCATGTCATCTGCAAACAGGAACAATCTGATTTTTCTTTTCCTAACTGAATACCCTTGATTTCTTTCTCTTGCCTCATTGCCGTAGCCAGAACTTCCAACACTATGTTGAATAGGAGTGGTGAGAGAGGGCATCCCTGTCTTGTGTCAGTTTTCAAAGAGAATGCTTCCAGTTTTTGCCCATTCAGTATGATATTGGCTGTGGGTTTGTCATAAATAGCTCTTATTATTTTGAGATATGTTCCATCAATACCGAATTTATTGAGAGTTTTTAGTATGAATGGCTGTTGAATTTTGTCAAAGGCCTTTTCTGCATCTATTGAGATAATCATGTGTTTTTTGTCTTTGGTTCTGTTTATATGCTGGATTACGTTTATTGATTTGTGTATGTTGAACCAGCCTTGCATCCCAGGGATGAAGACCACTTGATTATGGTGGATAAGCTTTTTGATATGCTGCTGGATTCAGTTTGGAGTATTTTATTGAGGATTTTTGCATCGATGTTCATCAGGGATATTGGTATAAAACTCTCTTTTTTTTTGTTGTGTCTCTGCCAGGCTTTGGTATCAGGATGATGTTGGCCTCATAAAATGACTTAGGGAGGATTCCCTCTTTTTCTACTGATTGGAATAGTTTCAGAAGGAATGGTACCAACTCCTCCTTGTACCTCTGGTAGAATTTGGCTGTGAATCTGTCTGATCCTGGACTTTATTTGGTTGGTAGGCTATTAATTATTGCCTCAATTTCAGAGCCTGCTATTGGTCTATTCAGGGATTCAACTTCTTCCTGGTTTAGTCTTGGGAGAGTGTAAGTGTCCAGGAAATTATCCATTTCTTCTAGGTTTTCTAGTTTATTTGTGTAGAGGTCTTTATAGTATTCTCTGATGGTAGTTTGTATTTCTGTGGGGTCAGTGGTGATATCCCCTTTATCATTTTTTATTGCATCTATTTGATTCTTCTCTCTTTTCTTCTTTATTAGTCTTGCTAGCGGTCTGTCAATTTTGTTGATCTTTTCAAAAAACCAGCTCCTGGATTCATTGATATTTTGAAGGGTTTTTTGTGTCTCTATCTCCTTCAGTTCTGCTCTGATAATTACATATATCACATACATGTCGGTAAAATATATAGGCCCCAGTTCACTTTAATTTACTAAATTAGTACAGAAGAGGGGGATCTATTGATCTACTAGACAAAGGTACTACTTTGGATTAAAAGTTGAAACCTACAGTTTCTACATTTGAGTACTTACAGGCTGCACTGGCACACTATAACACTTAAAAATTAAGAGATTTGATATCATGCAGCTCATTTTGAGAATGTGGAAGATCCTTCATCACCAGGACTCAGATTCTGTGTGGTAATACTCAGATATTGCTGAGTAACTGCCCAACCTTCTGATGGACAGGCTCTCTCCCATTTTTCTCAGTCCCTGACAGTGCTGAGGATGCTCCAGGCAGTGAGGCTGTGTCAGTTGCCTCCCACATGCAATGAATCTGCGGCACTACCACAAATCGAGAATAGTAATATTGACTGACTCTTCTTAAAGCTGACCTCCTTTCACTCACTTCTGTTACTGGTCTAGAGGGTAAACAGACAAGCCAAGAGAAGACTGGAATATTAGGACGGTGTGTGCAGTAATATAGATCAGCAGCATACTATGGAAAGAGGTTTACCAATCTCAAAGCCACCACATCTTTTACTTTAGTTCAGTGTAACTGTGTTTAAGAGTCCAAGAGATGCTGTGAATTCTATTAAGTAAGTTGCCGGGTAAACTGGTTTCTGGCCATGGGTGCGATGCCAGCTAAACTATGGTCTTTTCCTGGCACAATCTCAATGAAACAAGGGTGTGCTTTGTCCCACCCAGAGACTGAATATTTTAACAGTCATGGATTTGCTTCTCACAGGTGCTAGTTTCAGCTTTGCTGGTGTAGGTCATATTCTGGCGGGAGGCTCTGGATGAAAGTTTTCAAGGCTGAAAATACAGCCTAGAAAAACATGAAAACAATGTGCTCTTGTAGATTTGGATTTCTTCTTCTGGAAAGAATTCTAACATTTCTACCACATTCCCAGCAGGGAAGACTTCTTTTCTTCCTCTTTTTTTTCTGCTTACTAACATGGAATGCCAAGCATTCTGGGGAACTGCCAATTTCAGAATCATGATAATTTGTAGTTTCCTTGGTTGGTAAGGTGGGATTGACTAGGATGGCAAAAACAGAATAATTCCCTTGGGAATTTGTATTTTTCTCACATGCTTTAAGGAAACACAGGTGCAAAGCCTTTGCAGTCATGAAAAAAAAAAAAAAATTATATATGCCTGAAGCCAAGACCACCTTCTTTGAAGTAAGGTTATATTATCTGAGGTATGAACTAACTTACATGTGGGTAGAACAAAACTGAGAGCCTTGTATTTTTTGTGAGTCATAGGTAACAGTCAAAAGTTCTCTCTCAGTCACAACCCTTCCCTAAGGTCTCTGCATATGACTGAAGTGTTAACTACTTAGAGTATGTCTATTAAACACATGCCGATCAACTAAGCAGAGGAGGGGGTCTCTCTCCTTTCTGCAGCTCCTTGTTTGCTAAGTTTAGATCTTTTATCCAACTGCAACTAACAATTGAATAAAACAAAACAGGCATGCGCAAAGATTGTGTGAACAGTCCTAGACTTTCTCCCTAAATTTCAGTTTCAGCACAGCGTCCTCTCTGTTTCCCTTCAGGTTCTAGCCCTTAAAATAGTCACACACCAATTCTGATTAACTCATCTAGATGTAAGAATGATCAAGAGTATCCTAGCCTAGAGTCAGACGTTGTTACACTCTTTCATGGGCAACCTCACTTGACATATATTATAGATTTTCAGGAAATTATCTTGTTTTCATCACAATGTTTGTTGTGCTTACTGTTTTCTTTCTTTCTTTCTTTCTTTCTTTCTTTCTTTCTTTCTTTCTTTCTTTCTTTCTTTCTTTTTTGAGATGGAGTTTCGCTCTTGTCGCCAGGCTGGAGTGCAATGGCGGCTCACTGCAACTGCAACTGCAACTTCCCCCTCCTGGATTCAAGCGATTCTCCTGCCTCAGCCTCCCCAGTAGCTGGGATTACAGGCATGCTACACCACGCCCGGCTAATTCTGTATTTTCAGTAGAGGCGGGTTTCTCCATGTTGACCAGGCTGGTCTCGAACTCCCAACCTCAGGTGATCCGCCCACCTCGGCCTCCCAAAGTGCTGGGATTACAGGTGTGAGCCACTGCACCTGGCACAATGTTTGTTGCACGTACTGTTTTCTTGGGACACCTAGACCTTCCTACCAGCATGATCTCCAACCTCTGTGCCTCACACCTAGCCTCCAATCATTTTCCTCAAGTCAGAAAAAACTTATACATCATGGTCTTGAATTTATGGTGTTTGCTTTCTTGGTTTTCTCTGGTGAAAAACTCAAAATAGACTGTAAATTTGTAAAGTCTTCTTCCAAGTTTTAATATTTAGCAATTCTTCATCCCTTTCCCAATAACCAATACACGTTAATTAGTAACTTTAGTAACATTATGTACTCATTTGCAGAAATTTTTTCAGCCTCACACTGGATAGAATCTTGCATAAGGAGAATTACATAAAATGACACAAAATAATTAATCTCTTCTTACTAATGTTCTTTTCATTTCTTTCCTGAGACAGGGTCTCACCCTATAACCATACAGTGGTATGATCTCAGCTCACTGCAATCTCCACTTCCGGGACTTAAGCGATCCTCCCAGTGATCCTCCCACCTCAGCCTCCCCAGTAGTTAGGACTACAGGCATACGACTATGCACAGCTAATTTTTGTATTTTTTTTAGAGATGCAATTTTGTCATGTTGCGCAGGCTGGACGTGAACTTCTAGGCTCAAGTAATCTGCCTGCCTCAACCTCCCAAAGTTCTAGGACTACAGATGTGAGCCACAGCCCCTGGCCTCTTCTTACTAATTTTCTGAATGATGGTATTATGATACTTTGTCATGTACCTTCAAATCCAGTTGACTGTTAATAATTTCAGAGTATACAAGATTTTTAGATGTGACTGCTGAACCAAGTACCTAGAGAGACAAAAGAAATAATTGTGGCAATGGAGCTGAATTTTTAACTAAAACATTGGTTATCATAAGTTTATGAGACAACAAAATGATATATATTATTTTTACAGAAACTACATTTATAGTTTTGGAATATTCCACCTGAGAGAAGATACTTGCAGGCATAGCAAACAAGTGTAATTATCATTCTTGCATAATGGGTATTATAAAAATTTATAGATATGCATTGGTAGGATATAAAGATAAGGAAGAAAAATTCCTGCCATGAAACAGCAATTGGAAGGGGATGCAGGATGTCAAGATGTATAGAAATAAAATAAGTCTTGTACTTTCTTTATGCAAAGGATTGTCCCAGTTACATGACCCCTACCATAAAGCTCAATAGAAAGTCTATGTCAAACAAAATTAGAAAGAACAGAATTTAGTATTCTTTGTGATTTTGAAAAACTGGTGCAAACAGTTATAGACATGAAACATAACAATTGTTCTTTAATTGAGGAAACGTGTAACTAAAGGAAGCAATTTGTTCTAACCCTTTTACCTACCCATCTCCACCACCACCAACACACACACACACACACGCACCCACACACACACACATCATTTCCAACTGGGATCATTTCCAACTATGTGTGGAATGGATATTTGGAGTTCTTTGCCTCAAAACATTATGCAATCTCAGAGTTTAGGTCTTAAAAATACCAAAAGTTGTTTTCTCTCTCTTTTTTTTCCTCCTATGCTTGCATTTGACTCTTTGCAGCTTATCTTGAGAATTCTAAGACCTTGGTAAAATGTTGAATAAAGAAAGATGGTTGCCTAGGAAATGTCCATGAGCTACGTAGGTATCTCATTTCAGCTAATTTGATAACAGAATAAACAGCAAGGAATGCAGATGTGTGATTTGTTGTATTTTCATTCTCTTGCCTTTGTGATAATGGCAATCAGTTTATGTATGTACATGGAGCAGCTTTTTCCTTTTTCCCTTCTTTTCTTTTAACAAAGGCAGTGAAATACTAAAGTAATTCTGAAAATGTACAGTCCAAGTGATTTTTGAAGTTCTCCAGATACATAATAAAGTTTTGAACATTATCTGGCATAAAGAATAACACTATATTATATGTGTGGGCATTGTAAGGCAAGTGTAGTGACAGAACTATTTACTTTGCCTTTCATAGATCATTGCAACAACCAGAATGAAATGCTTGGAAAATGTATTCACTTTTCTCTATGGGGTCATCCACGCTCCAGTTATTAACCTTCAATGGCAGAGTGGCAAATGTAACTCTCTCTTATGCTACATAAGATAATATCTGCTTGTTTGCTTCTTGCATATTCTAATCTAAATTTGAAATCATCCTTCCTGGACTATACCACAGCTCCTAGAATACAGAAAGGCATAAACTCCAAGTCCAAAGGCTCTTTGTGATGATGACAATGTCTCTGAAACTGTGTGTATTATAACCTTTCTTTACTTCCTAGTCACAGCTCAGATGCCCACAATCATTTACTCTAGCTATTTGCACTTAAATGAGGATAGCCTATGGAATGTGAAACATTATTCTTCCCAAAACTGGACGTTTCCACCTCAATTTCTAAGAGATGAGTCATTACTTTGACCCTGAGACAGGGATTATTTTTCATCTTCAGAGGATATGCCTGAATCACAAATGTCATTTAGCTGATTCACTCTTGTTTATCTTGTCAATTTAAGGTTTCTTCACAGCCTTGGATGAACACACCACCCTGGTATCATAACTCTACTCAGATAACCACGAATCTCTTCTAAAACACCTGATGTAAAAGTCTTCATTCTTTCTGGTACCTGTTTTCCTGTCGGTCAGTCACTAAGAAGTTCAGCGCCGTTTTCTATCTATAGTTTGTGGTTTCCATCAATCATTAGAAAATAATTTTAAAATTTGAGTCAAGATTGTTTATGTTTCTATTCGAGACATTTAAGCAACTCTAAGTTACCATATAGGTAAACAAGTAGAATATCTTTTCTTAATTTGTTCCTGTCCACAGAGGGTTTATAGTTATCGACCATAATATACTGACCCCTTTCACTGTTAGGGAACAGAGAACACCAACAAATATAAAACATGGTCGCCACCCTGATGAAACTCAAGATCTAGTTTGAGCATATACAGATTTTTGTAAGGTAAATGAAGCATATGTGGATTTTAATATCTATATAATACAAGTTAGTCACATATTGACAATAAGATTGTATGCCAATTCAAATTTAGGTTAGAATATGCAAGCAATAAACAAGCAGATATTATGTTATGTAGCGTAAAAGAGTTACATTTGCCACTCTGCCATTGAAGGTTAATAACTTGAGCCAAAAGATTGATATTAAAGCATAGGTCTCAATAATCCAGAAATAAAAGGGAGGAGAGAAGGAACAAGCAACAAGAGCTGGAATGGACCCGTGACATTTCACGTAAGATGCAGAACTCACGACTGACAGTAAAAAGTGAGTTGGGCTTAGAAGTGTCAAGTGGGAGATGGGGTGTTATAGGCATATACCTTAAATATAACAGTGTAAGTTAAACGAGCCTGTGGAAAAGTAGACTAGTATTTTCAGTATATTTTTCAGTCAAGCATAGGTAACAATGATAATGGCTGGCAAATGTATATGTGTATGTTAAATGGTACATTAATGACAGACTGTAGCAAAATATTATACTAAGTGCTAAGAGAAAAAAGTTCACAATGTATTTATGAAGGACATTTAAAATTTGTATGAGCTTATAGCCAACAGTATAAAAAAATTGGGCAAACCAATAGCATTATCCTGGACAAAAAACAAAAGAAACAAAATTTTAAAACTATTTTGGATTATATGAGGCATCTCTAGCCATTTTGTGGTCAGAAAATAGAAAATACAGGGAGAAAACAAACAGAAATGCACCATCCTCTCCCTGCACTCCACTTCAGCCAGTGTGTGTGTTTAGAAGTGGAAAAACGGAGACGGGGAAGGGAAAGTAATGGGAGAGGTAAGGAGAGAACAGAACTAAAGGACTCTGGGGCCACAGTAACAGGATTGGCAGCAGCACCAGAAAATTTCACACCAAGATCAAGATAGCTTGTTTCTCTTGCTGCCTGAAGATTTTCTTTTTTTACATTTTGCACTCAATATTGGTTGATTTCCGATGAGCTCCTTTATAATTTTATTCCAGTTTTTAAAATTAAATCTTCTTAGGTATATGTAATCAAAGGAAAATACAGCTGTAAATATCCAAGTTTAAAAGTTATTAAGCAATTTGTTCAAAAAAGTAATAAATCAAGGGCATAACAAGAAATATATTTCTTAGGGATAAATGAAATTTCCTAAAACTTACAATAAGCATTTATTTTCACCACACTTTAGGTGAAAGCAAGAAGTGTTTTCAGAAGAAAAATGAGTCCAGCAGAAGTGCATTAAATATTTTAATCAATAATCTAAATCTATGGAGAAGTAATACAGTCTTCCTAGAAAAATTAAAATTTGAACTTGCACATAGATTTTTTAAAAACAAATAATTTCATTTTTCGCTATACATTGCAAATCTTGTAAATGTTCATTGGTCAAATTAAAACCAAACAAAACCAAGAAAAAAGTGTAAATGTGCTTTGAAATAGTAGCATCAAAGAGTGAAGGAAAAAAAACCCTTTCTCTTCCTGTTCGTGCTCCTCCCCCACACATTTTCGTCTGTCATATTGAAATAAATAAGAGAGCAATAGTTTCTTTCTCCCACAGTGCTGTTTGTGGTTAAGGAAACAATAAAGGATATTGTTACAAATAGGTGGGCAATATAATGAGAAAAAGAAGTGGCCTGTGGTCATAGTTGCAGCTGTGCAGGCAAGACATAAAGTTTTTAAGGGTGTAAGAAAGCAGCTAGAAATACCCATTAAAGAATAAAGAGGTTTTTGACTGCTATGTACAATAAGATTATTTGGAACATATTAGCTACCTCGAAGCTTAAAGTGCTGGTTCGAGTCTTTAAAGTTTAGGAGGAATTTTTTTATTTACCTTTTTCTGGAGAGTTTTTGCTTTAGTGTGTTTTTCTTCTCTGCATCTTTCTTCAATTTTTCTTCAGAAACTATGTATTTTTTATAAACAGCTTGACAGGGAAAGCATGAAAGCATGACATTTGCACAGATATGACCCACACAGAGGGTAGTGTGGGCACCAGAACAGGGAGACAGGACAGCGGCTTTCACGATAACCCCCAAATGACTACAGAATTCAACATTTCAGTCTTGGGTTAAGGAATTTAAGATATGATCATGAGAATCAATTACAATGCACTCAACTTAGAATTTGTGGTCATGGTAGTGGTCGATTGTGTGGTATTCTGAAATCAAAAATCAACAGCATCTAGCCTAAGTTTCATAGGGAATAGCGTTCCAACAAAAATGGTCAATCATTGGCCATATGACAAGAGTCTCAGAAGATAGAATTATTGACTGAGCTGTGATTACATCTGCTTCATGACTGACTTCTTGATTACTTGAGTCAGGAGATAAAGGAATGCATATTGTTTAAAAACTGTACAACCTAGCAGGGGTCCCCAACTCCCAGGCCACAGATCAACACCTGTCTGTGGCCTGCTAGGAACTGGCCCACACAGCAGTAGGTGAGTGCCAGCTGAGTGAGCATTACCACCTAAGCTCTCTGCCTCCTGTCTGATCAGTGGCGGCATTAGATTCTCTTAGGAGCGCCAACCCTATTGTGAACTGCACATGGGAGGCATCTAGTTACACATTCCTTATCAGAATCTAACTAATATCTGACGATCTGAGGTGGAACAGTTTCATCCTAAAACCATCCCTGCATCCTCCTTTCCCCCATCCATGGAAAAATTATCTTCCATGAAACCAGTCCTTGGTGACAAAAATGTTGGGGACCACTGCAACTTAGAATAAAATGCCAGTATCTTGGCACTGATAGCAGCTGCTGACCCGAGGAATAACTTAACCTGTCTATACTTTGAATTTTTACTTGTAAAAGGAGCCAACAATGATACTTGTATCATAGGCTTGTTTTAAGGATTAAACAAATGAATACATATTTTTAAATAAGCTTTTTATTTTGTAATAAATTTAGGTATACAGAAAAGTTGCAAAGATAATACAGAAAGTTTTCATATACCTCTCACCTGTTTCTCCAAACATTACTCTTTTACATTACATTGGCACATTTGACAAAACTAAGAAACCAACAGTGATACACTGCAATTAACCAAACTCCAGATTTTATACAGATTGTGCCTGTTTTTCCATTAATACTTTTTCCATTTCAGGATTCAGCCCAGGATTCCATACCACACTTATAAAATGCACATTTTATTTTTTGAAACATTTAGAACTGTGTCTGGCACACAGTAAGCACCTGCAAAATGTCATTTAATCCTGTTAGATGATTTTCATGCAAGTAAGACAGAATGTTTCTAACAATGTCATATATTAACGAGAATTTATTCCCAATTACTTACACTGATTCTATTGCAAAGAAATCAATTACTATAAAATAAGGGGTCATTTATCTTCATAATAAAATCAACTATATGCTAATTGTTCTCAAAAAAGGGAGTTCATCTCTAGGATATCTTCTAAAGGTAAGAAAAACAAGTTATGTCTTAGTCGTTTAACTCCATTAACTGACTTCTTCATTCAACAAAAAAATTTTGAGTGCCTGCAATACACCAGGCAGTGTGCCATGGGCTGAGGTACATGGATGGACAAATCAGATTTAGTCCTTTTCTCAAGTGAAATTTATCTATTTTTTCATAATCTTAATTGAGCAATTGATATAGAATTTGATTCACTCCACCATGAAGCATAAAGGCCTTGAATCCCTCACCAAACACAACCTGCAATGTTTACTCAGAAGCAGTGATTGAATTTAGCTGAAAGAGGGAAATAACCACAGTTCACTTTAGCTACTATTGCTCACATATGCAGGATACAAGGACTTAGATGAAGATAAGGATTCAAGAAAAACCTGTGCGTGACTGCAGACACGTTCAATCCAATTGTTCTCGGGTTTCTTCCTTGCTGATGACTGTTAATGATCTTATGCTAAGCATTGTGCTCATGGCTTCACATATATTAATTCAAGGAAATCTCACAACCACCATATGAAGTAGATAATATTATTCCCCAGTTTACAGATGAGAAGGTGAGGCAAAGTGATCTGATGCAAGAAAAATAGGAAGGAAGACACAAAAAATCCATTTGTATTTTCACAACTTTCTGAATACCAAGACAGATATTGCCCTGAGCATAAATATTAAAATCAGCTTTTTTTCTGACTTTAAAATGATTATTCTTTAAAAATTTGGTTGCTTTTTATGTGGCTATACAAAGTTCTTAATGTTTCTTTGGCAATGAAATATAATGGAATTAACTAGCCAGGCGCGGTGGCGGGCGCCTGTAGTCCCAGCTACTCGGGAGGCTGAGGCAGGAGAATGGCGTAAACCTGGGAGGCGGAGCTTGCAGTGAGCTGAGATCCGGCCACTGCACTCCAGGCTGGGTGACAGAGCAAGACTCCGTCTCAAAAAAAAAAAAAAAAAAAAGAAAAAAAAAAAAGAAATATAATGGAATTTTACAACTATATAAAATGTTACCTTTGCCTAAGAAACGGTATTTACTGTGTGTACCTAGTTGACTGAAAATTCTCTGCCATCCAGCATACTAAATAATTGATGAAATAAGCTACCTCATATTACAGGATTCCCCAAAAGAAAGGAGAAAGATACACACATGCACACACACAACCTTCTGTGGCCCAAAACACAGTATCACAGCCCTATTTGCAGGCAACTTGCAATTGCCAAATATGATTTAGTAATTTAAAAAATACACTTTTAGTGTGGAAAAAATACTTACAAGTCCCACTGAAGTACTGCTTAACTGTACATAAGAAATTACTTCACCGTGTGCTATTCCAAATATATTTTATGTTCATTTTTTAAGATTAGCCTTTCTCCTCCCCACCCCAAAAAGTAACCTCATTTTATCTTTGAAATTAAGCAGAAAAACAAACACAAAACAAAAACCCAGTGCTAATGACAAACGTACAGCGAATTCACTTCATTCTTCACAAAGACTGAAATCAATTTTCAGGACCATGAAGAGCTAAAAATTCACCTATTTTCAGAGACTTGTTTATAGACTATCCAGCAACTTTGTTTTCTTTCCTATATTCGAAATCCGAACACTCCCTGCCCCCATGACCTCCTCCGAATCCACTGTGAAATCTTCCAGGGATGGTGAAAGTGTCACATCTGCCACCACCATGCCCTCTGCCACCACAGAAACCGAGGATTCCTCTGCCTCTGCATCTCCCACGGCCACGGTTTGGATAAAGTGGGATTCCAAATGTTTTAGCATTTAATCTTTTTTCTTCAGCCCACGTTGATCTCCGTTCCCTATTGTCATCACAAGAAATATTATCAAAGAAGGATTTAGTTTTTTCCTACTAGCAATTAGGTCCAAGTGGAGCTTCTTCATCAGCATTTCCTTCACTGTTTTGGGTATCAGCTCCTGGGTCACGGTTATCCTCACCATTTACAGGTTCCTCCTGTTTCTCACGTTTATCTTCTTTTAAGTTTATTATGAAAATCTCTGTCAATCTCTCCCTTGTTGAATTGTGCATTCGCACTTTCAAAGTCAAAACCTTTCTCAAATTTCATTGGTCCATCTCGTAGAATACCAAATTTTCCCCTGGTACTTCGCTGAACCGCACGCCCTCTCCTTGGAGCTGAAGGAGCACCTGGAGCTACTTGTCTCTTGCTATCATTTCTGAGTTGCTCGTTTTCTGGTCTTGGAACATTGTGTACTTCAGCTCACCAGTGCTCTTGATTCTTTATTGCTTTTTGGTTGGTAGATGGCAAAGGCCTAGTTGATACAGGGCTCCTTCTCCCAACAGGTGCTGGAGTAGGTAAATGGTCGGAAACAGTCTTCAAGTGCTTGTTCCACGGTTGAGCTTTCCTCAAAATGTCTAACTGAGGGCTTGAGGGAACTTGAGACAACTGTGCTTTTAGAGATCTTGTATCCTGTGTTAAGGCAGAGCCAACACACTACTTTGGGGTAAGATACCACTGTTTGATGTTTCTGTTCCAAACGATGCCAAACAGCTTCCAGCAACACCAACAGCAGGAAAGAAACTCCTACCCAACTAAGGAGCTTGGACTGAACTGACTGTATATGGGCATCCTGGCGAAAGGCCCGTGAGAACCCACTCACTGGAATGAAGAAGTTGATGAGCCTAGTGAGGACTGAAGGATAGCTGGGTCTTCAGGCACAGAACCCTGTGGTTTTGGTGGCTCACAAACAGTGAGGTCTTTAATGTCACTCCCATAGAACACAATATATTCCAATACTTCATCTCGAGGTGGTATTGGACGATGTATCTTCTGTACCAGAAAATGGAATTTTGGCGAGGGCTACGGTGGGGTTCTAGGTGTGGGTGGTGCAGAGGTGCCCTCGTAGCAGATCTCTGCCTTGGAGATGCGGCTGATCTTGCTGTGGAGGGAACGGGTGCCCCGGGTCATGGTGTCACCGCAGCTCCCGGCGCCAGCAGAGCGGCGGACCCCACGCGGGCTGTCGCGGGATCCGCAGTATCCGTCGCGCCCATGGCAGCCGCCTCAGACCTAACATAGCGGAGACGCCAGCTCCGCTAAATCAGCTTTATTTTCATTTCATTAAAAGAAAAAATGAAAACTCCAAAGAACCATCCTGACTTCTAAAATCTGAAAAACGATATTCCTTAGGACTTAAATCTTAGATTGTTTTCTAAGATGCCTCAAATACCTGCAGAGCAAACTTATGTCTAAACGTGCATGTACTAAATATTATTGCTGTCTTCACAATTCAGTAAAACCAAGAGTAATTAAAGCATCTATTACTGCCTAGGCCCCTGCGGTGTGCTACATCAAAGACAAATATGAATAAGCCAGTCCTTCCCCCAGAGACTTTACACTGTAATAGGTGCCTTTCATTTTATTTTATATATGAGTAATTAAAAATGTGTTGAATTGCAATAAACACATCCTCAAATAGCTAAAGTGGGACAAGGTTGGTACCACTAGAAACATACAAGCACAATGCTGTGGGAAGATGAAGATAAAAGAAACAAAAGGAATTGTGCCTGGCTAGAAGTCGAAGGAAGGCTTCCTGTGTACCGTAGCATTTGAAAATTAAGCGCTATGTTAACAACTTGAGGCAGATGATAGGGTAGGAAAGTCCTCATTAAAGGAAAAGCACTGATGAAGGCAAAAAGTTAGGAAATCACAAAGTTAGTCCTAGGAATACCAACAACACCAGTTTGGCTGAGATACACATTACTGTGAGAGGATGAGAACATGGTAGGCCCGTATTTGGATGGACTTGTGTGCCAGGATGAGAATATTGTACTTTATATAACAGAAAATGGCAAACTCGTAAGGATTTTTGGTAGAGAATTGACATAGCTAATACTATACTTCAGGAAGACTGATTTGTAAGTATTACCATGGAATTCATCGTGACAGAGACAAGAGGTAGGGACATCAATTACATTTCATTATATTATGCAAGGGAAAAATGACTGCCTGGAACAAGGGTAAGGAAGAAGAAATAGAAGAGAGAAAGATGGCTGCAGTGATGGGGTGACTGACCTAGGAACTAGAAGAAAAGTAAGAGGCATCTCAGATGCTTAAAGAGACAGTATGACTGAGGAAATGGTTCTGTTACAAACAGAGCCTGGAAACTCGTGGAAAAAGGTGTGATGACTTTGATTTTCAACACATTAGGAAGAAATACAAAGGACCACGTTTTAGAAGAGAGACTGAGCCTGGGCACATGGCAGCAAAGTGGGAAAGATTGGAAACAAAGACCCAACCCTGAAAGGAAGATTTACATTTAAAAATTAGGAAGAGGATGAGGACAAAAGAGATCAAACAAACCAAAAAAGATGACCACAGAGGAAGCAGGAGAACGAAGAAAAATGTTGTGTTGTGAAAACCAAGATAGCTAGAATTTCAAGAAAGCAAAATTAATCCATAGTATAAGAAGTTTCAGGAGTATGAAAGCTTGTTGCCTTATTTAAAATGTCAACTTCTTTTGTTTCACTATGGTTTGTGGAATACTGGCTCATTTAAACAATTTCCCTGGCAAAATTAAAGAAAAAAAAATATTTGAAAATCAAAAAATAAATTGATTTAAAAACTTTCAGCTGATCTGTAAAACTCTATTAAGCAATCATTTGATAAAGGTACATGTCACATATGTATTTGAAAGCTTCTGCTTATTGATAAAATATTTTGTTGGAAAAATCATTTATTCTCCTAGGTATTTGGAGAAAATATGTTTGCAATTATTCCATTACAAGGCCTAATTGCAATTTGTCTTCATCCTGGGGGCTAGAACAAATAATTTTTGAATTAGAACTTATTTCTATTTCAGAATGGTTCTTTGGTGGCCTTCTGTTTCTCTCATTTTAAACTTTTAAAATGCAAGGGTTTGCCAAATTAAGCCTTCCTGCTACCAGAAACTTAATAGTCAAAAGAAAATTGAAATTACTCTGAGAGATGAAGTTTCTTCAGACGTTAAGCAATTAGCATTTCTTTGAAAGACTCACAATGTAAGCACAGACAATATAGGTTTTTAAAAATGAATTAACTAGACAGAAGGATGAATAAGACTGAGAGCTACAAATTTAAAACTTTCTATACTGTGATACAGTTTACTTCCAAATGCCAGTCCATTCCAAATTAGAATACCTAAGTACTCACTTATCTAGCAATTTACTTTTTGTTATACAAGTAGAGATGACAAACAGACACAGGTGGGAATTTCTTCATCTTCAATGTTGGTCCCACTCCCACCCCACCCAACCCCTTGAACTGTTGATATGACCAGGAGTAAGAGAACAAAAAAGACATGTTCCTATATCTTGAGTTGAAACTAGGAATGCATTTTTTAAAAACAGTTTTAGATTTTTTTTTTTTTAAAGCATTGGACCCTTTTCACAAGATGGCGCCGAAAGCGAAGATGGAAGTTCCTGCCCTCCTAAAGCTGAAGCCAAAGCGAAGGCTTTAAAGGTCAAGAAGGCAGTGTTGAAAGGTGTCCACAACCACACACACACACACAAAAGAAGATCCACACGTCACCCACCTTGCAGCAACCCAAGACACTATGACTCTTGAGGCAGCCCAGATATCCTCGGAAGAGCGCCCCCAGGAGAAACAAGCTTGACCACTATGCTATCATCAAGTTTCTGCTGACCACTAAGTCTGCCATGAGGAAGATAGAAGACGACAACGCACTTCTATTCACTGTGGATGTTAAAACCAACAAGCACCAGATCAAACAGATAGTGAAGAAGCTGTATGATGTTGATGTGGCCAAGGTCAACACCCTGATTTGGCCTGATGGAGAGAAGAAGGCATATGTTTGACTGGCTCCTGATATCAATGCTTTGGATGTTGCCAGCAAAATTGGGATAATGTAAACTGAGTCTAGCTTGCTAATTTTAAATATATATATATGTCTTTTCACCATAAAAAAAAAAGTATTATAAATATTCCTTTTCATGGGCACTTTGGATTTAAAAAGATTTTACGTACTAAGTAATATTGAGAGTCAAATGGGCTATAAAATTTTACCTATTAAAAATATATCTTGAATTCAAAATGAGAGAACTACAAAAAACTTTCTAAAATATAGTATAGTCGTCTTTCATATCTTTGGGGAATTGGTTCCAGGAGACCCCTGCCAATACCAAAATCCATGAATGATCAAGTCCCTGATATAAAATGTTGTACTATATACATATAACCTACACAAACCTTCTATATACTTTAAATCATCTCTAGATTACTTAAAGTGCCTAATACAATATAAGCGCTATGTAAATAGTTGTCATACTGTATTATTTAGAAAATAATGACATGAAAGTCTATGTGACCATCCATTTTTTTTCCCAAACATTTTCAGCCTACAATTGTTTGAATGCATGGGTGCAGAACCCACAGATATGGACAGCAGACTGTATGCTCTTGAACTAAAGACTATGAACTGAATATTCATATGCATCTATAGGTTTATAGATGCATATATAGAAAATTGATCCTTGTTTTTATATTGAAAAATAGCTTTTTTTTTTTTTTTGGAGACGACATCTCACTCTGTCGCCCAGGCTACAGTGCAATGGCACAATCTCGGCTCACTAGCAACCTCCACCTCCTGAGTTCAAGCAATTCTCCTGCCTCAGCCTCCTGAGTAGCTGGGACTACCGGTGTATGCCACCACACCTGGCTAATTTTTGTATTTTTAGTGGAAATGGGGTTTCACCATATTGGCCAGGCTAGTCTTGAACTCCTGACCTCAGGTGATCCACTCGCCTCGACCTCCCAAAGTGCTGGGATTACAGGCATGAGCCACAGCGCCTGCCCAGAAAATAGCGTATTTTCTTATAGTATTTTCTTATATCTTTCCGTATATCACTGTGGAAATTAGTGATTATGAAAGAAGTGTATTTTATGAAATTGATACAATATGATAAATTTCCTGGAGACCAATGCATAATATGAAAATCTTTGGAAAAATTAGGAATATTGTATTTCAGAAGATTCTAAATCTTCTGAAACAATAAATTGGTTGTAGCAACCAAGGCAAATCTGGTATATGCCCTTTTGCTTTATGGTCATTGAAACCAAGGATGAGAGGACTAGTTTAGTTTTAATTTGTATATACAGTAGCTTTAAAAAGATAAATAGAAACTTTTTCTACTACTTGAAGCCTTCTGTATTCTGAAACTTATTCATCAGTGGCCTCCAACTCTATTTGACTCATGCTTTTGTCTCATTATTTCACTGATTTCTTGGGAGCGCTGTCAACCCGTTTTACTAAGACATTCCTCTGAATACTCATAGCACTGATAAGTATCATAAGAGAAAATTTAAGAAATGAGAACCAGGTTCTTCTAGCACTCCTTCTTGACACTCTAGACTATACTTTGAGGTAAGATATTTCCTCACAGAACATAAGATATGACATTTGGTTAAGTGGGTCTTATTAATGCTATTGAAAGTGTGTTAGAGAAACAATTATTTCCATTCAATGCAACCAAAAACCCTCTTGTGTGACCGATCGAGACTTAACTATAAATACTTATTTTGACGGCTTCTTGTTATTATTTACCGCGCCGGCATATAAAACAAGCAGCAGAGTGATACTGATCATAGACTAGTAATAGAATACAGCTTAATCAGGTAGCTGCTACAATCATAGTATTTTCTTGAGAGGGTGGGATGGAATTCATTTGTAAGGATTTTCTCAGATCACATAAATCATACTTCTTCAAACCACATTCCCCTAGAAACACACACACACACACACACAGACACACACACACATTTTCCTAATAGTGGTCTGTTTAAAATGAACTACAATTTAAAGCTGTATTATGTAATCTTTACATTTATTTCGCATGTTCAAACCATGCCTCCCTAGTCTGTGATCCAAAGCAGGAGGGTGGTTGATGACTATGGAATCCATTAGCTTTTCTGATTCCATGTGCTTACATTGCAGATTAGCTATGGTTCTGAAACTTCCAGTTTTAATGGAAACCATTGGATTGTGTGTCTGGGTGCAGGGGGATGGAGTAGGGTATTTCAGAGAAAATTTCGTTAGTTCTTGCTGGAACTGGCTAAAAACAGTGGGACTTTTCCACTTCTTCTTTGTCTTTTATGTTTTCCCATATCACAGTTCCTCTCTGCACTACCATAGGCCTTCTCTCTTCCCCATGATCCTTTGCCATAATACCTCCAAATGTATCTACCCTTGGAAATTCAAGAAAGTTCCTGCTTTTTTACTGAGTTCCTTCTATAACTTGATGAAAAAATAAAAGGAGATCAATTTAAGGCAATTAATTTATACTATCAAGTAGCTTCTCTTTCTATTACAAGCTAATTTTAATAAAAAGGAAGTTTGTAACTAAAAACCATTAAACAGAGTTTCTAAGATTCACCTTTATTTCTCTAAATTATGTGTGTTTCCTAATTAAAAGGAAAATACGTTGGCCCATGGTACCTCTTGTCACAGGCACTAATTCAAAAACAGTTCTAAAGTTCATTCAAGGAACTTTGAAGGATAAGAGTGTAGTAAATTTAGAAGCAATATACTACAATGTGTCTTATATTCCTTCAAGTTCTCATCTTCACAGTGATTTATGAGAGGGTTTAATAGCACACATTCCACAGCATACTTTTCCTGAGATGATGTTCTGATCACCAAAGATTTAAGCCCCATTTTACAGTTGGTAGTTTGTCACCTTTTGTAGTGAATCTATAGTAAAAGTAACAAATCTCTTGTTTTGAAACCTATCCATGTTCTCTTCCACAAGTTAAACATATCTATCTTCATTTGAAAGAAAAAAAGAATCAAGGAATATCTCCTTTTTTTACACCCATTGGTCCTCCCAGAAATGGAAGTTCCACTCTGTCATTTGCGCATTTCACTCTGGGTCTCATCCTTTACATGGAGAAGACTAGTCCTTTCCCCTCCATCACAGCCATGTGGCTTAGTCAGACACAAAGTGGGATTTAGTCAGAAGAGCAGGAAGACAGATGAGACATGAAAGTAACTGGTAAAATATTGATGTTCACTCTAACCTTAAGGGGAAGAATTAACTACAGAGAAAAGCTAACCAAAAACTCAGAAAAGAGTTCAAAAAAATGAAAGCCAACACTACATTCTGTAATTTCATGCATTTGCCACACAATCTGTAAAAAAGAGGCAGGGCTTTGTTGTTTACTTGTTGAAGAGGAAACTATCATAGGTAAGCCCTGTGGAGGGAGAGAGCTGAAAGGGCAATTAAACTTTCAAAAATGAGCTAAAACAAATATAAATATGTGAAATCAATGATGTAAATTGTGAAAACTGTGTTATGGTTTTTGTTTGCTCCACAGGAGTGTAAACATCACAAATTTTTCAAGTGGATTTTCAAACATTTTAAACCCTATACCTTTTTTTCTCACAAAAACATTCTATTCAGAATTATAAAAATTAGAACCAATCACAGACAGGACTACTTTAGCACAACCAAACCCACCCGTCTTGTCACCCTCACTTCTTAAGAGTTCGTAAGGTCCGTAACGTTTTCTAGGAACATCATGTCAATGCTTTCAAGATTCACAATAAAATCAAAGCAATCCCTAGAATATTGCTTCAACAAAGCACGACAAATCAATTGCACCATCTGGGGAGAAACCTACGTGGCCATATACATGAAATCTATGCTCTCTGTTTCAACTGAACTCCCACAACTAACTTCACCCCAATATTTTAGCCACATTAAGACTATGGGAACAAGCACTCAGAAATGCAGGGTGGTCAGCCAATTTGCATAATATTGATTCAATAGGTTTAAAATTTTTTATTTAACATTTATTTAGAGAAGAAGCTGTTAGTCTCATGGGGGCAGGGTAGGGTAGGTTAAAGCCAGTGATGGGGCCTCAGCTCTGCTCTGCAAAACCTACTTTACAAATTAAAGCTCCTCTTTTAAGTTGGACCCACCCTCTGAGGGAGGCAGTTTAATGACCATCTGTTTTTATTCAAAATACTCCTTGGGGGAAGGAGGCGTCTCACCTCACACTCCAAGCGGCTTATCAAAGTATTTCCTTCCAACCAAAGACAAACATGTTCCCTGAGAAGAGAGCTGGTAGATATTTTCTTTCTTCATTTTTTTACATGTCCTGGAATGGTTCAGCAACCTAATAATATTTTATCAATTCTCATGAGCACTTCTCTCAGATCCTGGCCTTGATTAAGATTTAGGAGAAGACGTGCTGTCTACAGTGCGCTGTACTTAATGTTCCTGAAAAATCTACATTTATTAATCTCAATTTGCTAGTCTCCCAAATAGGAGTCATTAACCCTTTTTATAGATGAAAAAACTGAGTTTCAGAAACCAAGATACTAAAGTTTAGGTAATATAATTCACAAATTACACAGCCTAGATTCAAAATCATGGTTTCAAATAGCATGAATTTGCCCATGACCTTTCCTCTATATACTGCAGGAAAAACTATACTAGACAATGCTATCCCCAAATCTAATACGTAAGAAACAAAGTCAGCTTAAGGATATAGAGCAAAGAGATTTGGATTTTATGGACGGAGGGATTATGAATATGTTTTGCTTTATTTTGTTTCTTGTTTGTTTGTTTTTTGTTTCTCCTAGCTGGAATATGGCATGTAGTGTGGAGAGATTAAAGAAAGAGGGAAATGAGAAGGTTCAGGTTCATTTTTGGAAAATTGAAATACTTAACACTTATTTTGCTATTGTTATCTAACTTGTATTGAGCATTATCTTACACAACCTTGATCTAGTACTATTTTAATCATGATTTCTAAGGCTTCTGAAACCACATGGCAACTGGAACTACACATCAAGTATTCTTCATCTGGGTCCTTAGACATGAGAGGATGAGCTTCACTCAGAGGTCCATAAACACAGAGACTGGAGGCAGAGTTTTATCTGTGAGTACCTTTCTCTGGGAGGAGGTTCAATAGTTCCTTCAGATAATGAAGAGGATCCATGAGCTAAAAGTAGTTAAGGAAAACAAAATTTCTATAGCTTCATATTGCAGTCCTAAGGAATCCTGCCCTTTCTCATGACTTGTATAACCTACAACCTGCACTCTCTTTAGGACTTAAGACATAAAATTTAGTCTCCTAATGAACATCAACCTTAAGAGGTCCTATAGCATTTGCAAACTCAGTATGTCTAAATGAGTGCATGTGCATGCACTGCACACATATTCTCCTCTTGATTTCATATCTCATTTGGTGACAATACCTTCCTCTTCCCCTCCATCTAGGAAAACTGGTTCTCATCCTGTTATTCCCTTTCTGCTTCTTTCCATCAAAAACCAAACACTGCTAATTATATACCTCATAAGAAACTGTTGAATCCATTCTCTCTTCTGTAGTTCTACGTTGGCTTTTACAGCCTCCTTCCTCTGTGGTCTCTTTCAACCATCTACTCCACTTACTTTAAGTGGCTCTTCAAAGATGCCAATACTTCTCATGGCACACAAAGTCTGCAACAATTTTTCTTTCATCTTTCCCACTATTTTGCCTACACACTTAATATTCCATTTTCATAACTACATCTTTTGTAGGACAAATTCTCTATTTTTTCTTAAATACTTGCTCTTTGTATTACAGTCATTCTGATCTTCCTCTCATCCCTCACAAATTTCTATCAAAATTAATGACTTTTTTGAAGCCTCCCTGACTGCCCAAGGATGAATGCTCCTTCTCTGTGCTTCTGTCCCGGGCAGTGGTTCTCAAACTTTAGTTGCAACAGAATCACCTAGAGGGCTTGTTACAACATCAATTGCTGATTCAGGTTCTGATTCAGCAGGTCTTGGGGTGGAGCCTGAACAGCTGACCAGGTCAAACAGTTATCATCTAGGACTCCACACGCACTGAACTGGGTCAACTCCTGGGTCACTCCGGTTCCATAGAAATCCTCAGCCAAGATAATGGCTCAGCATGTTACTAAGTAGCAATCTCTGCATGAGGTTTGTTCTGTATCATCAGCCACTCTTCTCATAAGGGGTTCTAGAACTTGGACATCATGTGGAGTTATATATCACTGCCTGCAAGCACACCTGCACCACAGGTATTGATTCATATTACTTTTCTTTACAGAAGTACTGGCGTTTCATATCCTGAAGCAAAATTCACTACTCATGGAAATACTTTTACTGACTTGAGCTCCATAATTTTCAATTGACTGACTTTTAGGAGAGAATAATCAAAGCTATCAGAGTTGTAACATCTCTGAACTAAAATGATCTGGATAGTTTTATTTTATAGTTTTAAGAAGCAATAACAAACTGAACAATTATTTGATTCTGCAAGTAATTATGAGTGACAGCAAAGAAAAAATAATTTTATGGTTATTTGGAAAACTAAGGCCATATTTGCAAGGATAAAACAGTCCTTTCAAACTGCTGAGAAATATGCCTGTATAAAAAGAAATGATTCAAGATTTTCTACTTCCATTATTGAATAAATGTATCTAAGAACAGTCAGACAATTTACCTATTTGAAAAACAGATGTGCTAGCAGATTTCTTAAGAAGGACCTCTTCCATGGTGCTGATGCACTTTGCATTACATACTTGGAAACAAACAGCAATAGAAACTCATTGTATCTTAATACCTCATTCTCTGCTTTGAAATTCTTTGAAGGTCATTTTCCTGTTTCAGTTTAAGAAGTCACAGAAAAAAATTTATGTTGCATATCTTTAAAACATAACTCCTCTGTGATCCTAGAGAAACATAAGAACACAAAGGAAGATATGTCTTCTTCCTCCACCCCTCCCCCATTTGAAGATACTCCTTTTTGTTAGCATTTATTAAATCAAACATTCTTTCAAAAACTGTCTTCAACATGTTTCAAATTATGTAGCATGTTTAAGACATTACCTACTTCGTTCACATGAATAAATATGCATCTCTTACATGATCTGTTCAGTATCTAGTGCCTAATGAATGTTAAACATCCTGGACTCTGCCTCTCCCCTTTGAGCCAAAGGGGGTGCTTGTCATTTGCCCTCTCAAACATGAATTCGAAAAAGAGCCTCAACAGTCCCTTTTCTAGCAGTCAGTTTCTGCCAGATCTTTTTTGATCTGAACCAGAATCCTCAACTGGCAGTCTCACTGGATGTCTTAAGGTCCTTCTAACTTTATAGGGTATAGTAGCTTATTTCCTGAATCCTCTCATACTTTAGGAAAACTGGAACCAGCAGGCTTTTGTGGACTTCCTGGATGTATCGATGCCTTTATAAAAATCGCCTATAATTGTACCCTTGAAGCAGGACATTTCTGTTTAGTTTTCTTTTTATAGTGCCACACACAGATGTTTACTCAATGCTTCCTAGTGAACCGAATCAGCCTGGTAATCTACATTTTTTCAAACTATATTGATGCCAGCTAAGATGAGTTTAATGCATTTTTTACCTATTGGGGTAATGACCCAAGATTTTCAATAGAGCATCTTTTTAAATAAATTCTTTGCCCCAACCTCCTAACCTCCTCTATATGGCTAGCTAGTACGCAACACCTCATTGCAACATTCAGGGACAGGAGAGATATCGGAAGATAAAGTCTACTATTCCTGGGGTAGAGTATGTCCTTGGTTTCCACCCAGCTTTATGCTGTGATTCTCATCATCAGAAAACTTTTGGAAGACTTTTGGCATTTATGTGACAGAAAAGAAACTCGTCTTACTGCTTTATACACTGTCAAATTATTTCTTCCCTACAAATACTTGTTATACTTCTGTAGGTCAGGGTTTAAAATGATCTGCATTTACTCTTAAATTTACTTCATAAATAAAATATCTTATTTTCTTTTTCATGTTATTATCTCCTTAATCATGATTTCTCTTCAAAATCCTTTGTTTATTTTAGTTTTTTCAAGACTTCAAAATTAAAAGCAGGATTATATCTCCCAAAGCAATAAATAAACATATCTTATAGAAGTTTATTAAAGAAATATAATTGTTTGACTTTACCATCATGGAGACAAAATATTAAATGTTCCATTGAATTGTATTCTTGACAATCTGCTGAATTAGAATCCAGGAAAGTTAACAGAACTTTAGGCCATCCTCTCATTTTCAAATACTTATGGACATGCAAAACAATGCTCAATATTTTTACAATTTTTATTTAATTTAGTATCCCCAATAACACTGTTAGATAAGTATTATTATTTCTAAGTTTCAGACGAGAAACTAATGGTCAGAGGTAGTAAGTGATTATCCAAGGTTTTACAGTGATGTTGCAAATAGGAGTATAGATTACATAGGAATCAATGTCCTAATAGTAGTGATACTATTTTTAACAGTATCACTTTAACAGTAGCGATACAGCTTTTAACAATTAAGTTCAATAAGCAATGCATTCTAGAAAATAAGTTAATATATTATACCAAGGCATGTAATACCAGAAAGTAGGTCATTTTTGTAGTTAATAAATTTCTTAATTTCTTCCTATCTCTGCCTTCATTAAATTTAAGGTCATCCTCCAATGACTCATATACTAGAGTCAAAAGTTTGTCTCTTCGTATCACAAAGGAGCCAGTTTTTCTAAGTATGAAATTCCCATTGATATGTGTGCATAAGAAGAGAAGAACACTGTTAGCATTTAAGAGATGTTTTTGAAAAGAAGAAAAAAAATTATTCTTCACAGAGCAGAGCATAGTAGACATAGTGTTTGTGACCATTATAATTTACTTCCTAGCAAGGAAGTACTTGTTCTTCTTGTGTTCTTTTTTCTTTTTTTTTTTTTTTTTCTGTAGTAAAGAAGTAAAGTCAAGGTGTGTTGAGTCATTTCATAGTGTTCTCTTATATCCTGTTATTGGTTACCTTACAAGTAATAACTTCTCCCAGCTGCCCTTTGGTGACTATTTACTATGTGCCTGCTGTTATGTAAGGTGCTCCTGTCTTGACAAAAATCCTATAAGGGCAGTATTATTGCTCACCAATTCTCACTGCAGCAACAACTAATGAAGCAAATTAAATATAAAGGGATCCCCAGGAAGGAAGAATCCTAACATGTGAGCCCAGGCTTCTAAGGTTCATGATTTCTAGTCTGCAATGGAAAATTCAAGCAACCTTTTGTACCTGACAAAATAGAAGACTTTAATACCATTTTTACATGCTGAGAATTCAAAAAGAAAGAAAAAACCTTGTAAATTCTATCAAGGATAGATTGATTCAAAGTAATAACTGTTAGTCAGAAATTGTCCCCCAAGAAGAAGGTAGCTGGATATAAATAATTCTGTACTGCTTATACTGACCCATATTTCATGCACCCATCCTTCTCACCCACCATGCTTGCACTCTCTTCCTATTCCTGATTCCCTCATTAGCCTATATTTTCATGTATCACCTATGCATTTTCATCTAGATGTTGATTATCCTTTTTCTTATTTCTCCTGTCAAAAAATAAACTTCTATATCATATAGGTTTTTTGAAGCCCTAATAACTGAGAGAGGTCCGTTAATCTTGGAGGTTTATTTTGCTAAGGTTGAGGACATGCACGCATGACACAGCCTCAGAAGGTCCTGATGACATGTGTCCAAAGTGGTTGGGGCACAGCTTGGTTTCATACTTTATAGGAAGACGTGAGACATAAATCAATATATATAAGATGTTAATTTGTTTCATACAGAAAGGTCAGACAACTAGAAGCAGGGGGGCTTCCATGTCACAAGTAGATGAGAGGCAAATGGTTGCATTCTTTTGAGTTTCTGATTAGCTTTTCCAAAGGAGGCAATCAGATATGCATTTATCTCAGTGAATGGAGGGACAACTTTGAATAGAATAAGTCAACAGTCAAAAGCTATTGGCCCTGTTTCAGGCAAGGAAACTTTTCTTTTGAGCTACTGACTGATTTTGATGATTAAGTAAAATATACTCCTGTAAACAAAATTTGGAGCATATTTGTTTCTCTCTACCTGATTTCTTCAGAATTTGGAAACTATTTGTGAGTATTCTTAACTTCTGGCAATATAGTTATTTGCATACGAGTCTCTTTATTTGAACAAAATTTGGTTCACAGGAGCGTACTTTACTTCATTGTTAAAGCTGTTAATAGCTCAAAAGAAAAGTTTCCTTGACCCTAAGCAGTTCCCAGTTTGACTTTTCCCTTTGGCTTAGTGATTTGGGGGCCCCAATATTTATTTTCCTTTCATAATTTCCCCCTTTTGTTTTTAAAATTTTTTGGAGAAAGCATTTTAGAAGAAAATGAATTTCTGATCTCAGCTTCTGTCTGATCTCTCATTGCTAGAATGGTCTATTCCTAAACAGGTAGGTCCTGAGTTATTAGGAAAGGTCATTTTAGCAGCTTGTGAAGTCTCATATCCTATGAAGACAAAATAGGGGAAGGAAGGGAGAAAAACAACAACAAACAAAAGAACAATCCTGGAAAATTTAAAACTGATATAGGCCACATTACTCTAAAGTCCATACATCAGCAGGCAGGTATGAAAGTGGCTTATGTATGTCATTAGGTTGCTGTTATTTTCTTCTGAAGTTTAAGTTGTCTAGCTTCAGTTTTCAGGACTTTAATAAAGCACAGTTTAATTTTCAGTGATTTCAAATTAGGAAAAATGGAGGAAAAAGGAAAAGAAAGAAGAAAAAAATTGAAAATATTATTCTGGAGTTATGTAGCCAGGAAAAATTAGAATTCAGTCCAAACTGTAGAAAATAATAAAATTTGAAAAACATTAGGCAAGACTAGATTCTAACAACAGGTGTACTACAGGTTTTGAAACAAAATTTTTCTCCCTCCAGTTTCCCATTTTTACTAAAGACAAATCGTGTTAGGCCCAATTTGCTTTATTATACTTGGCCAGATGATTTGTATAAAGTGCAACAAGAATAATTACTTTTCACATAGGCTTTTAAAATTGGTTTTTATGGAACTTTGTTCCACAGAAGGAATCTCAGGTAAGATTTTCTTAAAACCAAGCCCAGCCACGGATTTGTATGATCAAATACCTATGGGTTGGGTGAATTCCCCTCCTCTTGAGGTCCCAAGATAACTTGGGGCTCCTGAACTTGTCAGAAAGTGGCATTCTTTACTTATCACAGGTCAGGAACCCTGTACAGGAACTGTGTAGACAAGGTATGTGGCCAGTTTTCCCATGGGGCTTTTATTGGCTGTATAAGTCAAGTTTGATTTCTTAAAGGAAAACACATTATTTCAGTCAAAGCCTTGGAAAAATAAGCACTTTCTCCAATTATGTCTTGTTACAAATGAAAACAGACTCATTACATTTATGAACATAACTATATTACCATAAATTAAAAATAATCACAAATAGTTTCTAAATTCTAGAGAAATCAGGTAGAGAGAAATAAATATGCTCCAAATTTTGTTCACAGAAGTATACTTTATTTAATTGTTAAAAGCTTTAAATAGCTCAAAAGAAAGGTTTCCTTGACTCTGAAAAACAAAAAAAAAAGCAATGTTTTAAACAAAAGTCAAAAATATTACTTTAGTCTATTACTTCAGTCCACACACTTAATTCCTATTCTGCTTGATATTCATGAACATTTCATCTATCCATGAATTTGGAAAATTTTTCCTCTGTTCTGATGTCACAATCTCCAATCTTATCAGAAACCTACATTCAAGAGCACCTGTTAAAGTTTTATAGCTGATTATAAAACCACCTTCTAAAGAGGACCGAAACAAGACAGCAATTATCTGTGGATGACAAAAAGTTTTAGGGCAGCCACAGTCAAAGACACTATTGACAAGGAAATGTGTTACCTCTGTGGCACACAATAATTTAATATAAAAATTATAATTCTTACTGATAACATACACCAAGTCGTATCAGAATTATAGGAGTGTCCCATAATTTTGGAACACATATCAGTAACATATTTATACAAATACAGCCCAAAGAAAGCCAAACAGCATTTCGTATTTGACAATGCTTCCTGTATAATTTGTATAACAAATAAACTAAATATGTTATTTTTGGACTTTAGGGAACCTAATATCTTAAAGGATTAATTAGGTCAAAAAAGGACATAATTTATAATTTGATTTTGGAAAGTTTGTCAAATATCAAAGGCTTAAAACACTTGCTATCACGACATAGGATCACAGGTCACTGTCAAATAAGTCATCCATTTAACCAACTTGATCACTCAAGGATTTCAAAAAAAGCAAAAGCCTTCATTTTCTGAGATAGGAGACTTAATTTTCTAAACAATAAGCCCTAATAAAACAGCATGAAGCCAATTAAATTTGTGTTTCAAAATTTTATATAAACAATCTATAAAGTTTTAATCTTGACCATAAGATATAACTTCCATAAGCCTTTTATAACCTTTGTAGGCTTTATTGAGGTGTTGGTTAATACTTCAAAAGAACCTTGTTAATCTGACACAGGGCCCATAAGCTGGTCTTGCACCTGTGTGCCTTTTATATTAGTGGTTATGTTTATAGAAAAACTGAACTTATTTTATCTCTCAAAATCAGCCTTTACAATCTCACATGCCTACCTCTTCTGTCATACTCCCTGGGTTGATGAGTTGAATAGCTTTAATTTCTGGCCCTGTGTCTCAGGAATGCAGTTTATTTTCATTGGCATCTTCTACTGGGCCTGAAGATGAGGCTTTAATTGCTGTCAGTGTTTAAGATTTAGCAAGACTTAATGTCTTTTTTAGACCCGGGAGTCAAAGCCCTGTAACTCACTGTCACAAGGACTTTAAAAGCACATAAAGAAAAATACACGGATGTTATAACTTTAACTTAAGAAAAAAAAGAAACTTACCTCAGTTTTTTCCTAAGCCAACCAAATTTGACCTGTATTGTGGACATCACTCAGGCTCTTTCCTCAGCTACCCCTGTCATCACCCAATGGACCCATGAACAAAGTGGCCATCGTGGCAGGGATGGAGGTTACACATGGAGCAACATGGACTTCCACTCACCAGGGCTGACCTGGCTATGACCATGACTGAGTGTCCAATTAGCCAGCAGCAGAGACCAAAAGTGAGCCCTCGATATGGCACTATTCCCTGGGGTGATCAGCCAGCTACCTGGTGGCAGGTTCATTATATTTGACCTCTTCCATCATGGAGAGGGCAGAGGTTTGTCCTCACTGGAATAGACACTTACTCCGGATATGGGTTTACCTATCCTGCATGCAATGCTTCTTCCAAGACTACCATCTGTGGACTCATGGAATGCCTTATCCATGTGGAATATCCATCATGGTATTCTACACAGCATTGCCTCTGACCAAGGCACTCACTTTACAGCTAAAGAAGTGCAGCAGCGGGCTCATGCTCATGGAATTCACTGGTCTTACCATGTTCCCCATCATCCCGAAGAGGCTGGATTGATAGAATAGTGGAATGGATTTTTGAAATCACAATTACAATATCAACTAGGTGACAATAATTTGCAAGTCTGGGGCAAAGTTTTCCAGAAGGCCTTGTATGCTCCGAAACAGTGTCCAATATATGGTACTGTTTCTCCAAAAGCCAGGATTCACAGGTCCAGGAATCAAGGGGTGCAAGTGGAAGTGGAACCATATACCATCACCCCTAGTAATCCACTAGCAAAATTTTTGCTTCTTGTTCCCATGACATTAAATTCTGCTGGCCTAAAGGTCTTAATTCCAGAGGAAGGAATGTGGCCACCAGGAGACACAACAACAATTCCATTAAACTAAACAATTAAGTTAAGATTGCCCTCTGGACACTTTGGGCTCCTCCTACCTTTAAGTCAACAGGTTAAGAAGGGAGTTACAGTGTTGGCTGGGGTGATTGACCCAGACTATCAAGATGAAATCAGTCTACTACTCCATAATGGAGGTTTGGAAGAGTATGAATGGAATACAAGAGATCTCTTAGGGTGTCTCTTAGCATTACCATGCCCTGTGATTAAGGTCAATGGGAAACTACAACAGCCCCATGCAGGCAGGACTACAAATGGACAGACCGCTCAGTAATGAAAGTCTGGGTCACTCCAACAGGAAAAAGATAAGGCCTGTTGTGGTGCTTGCTGAAGGCAAAAGGAATACAGAATGGGTAATAGAAGAAGGTAATAATCAACATCAGTTACGACCACGTGACCAGCTGCTGAAATGAGGACTGTAATTGTCATGAGTATTTCCTCCTTCTTTTGTCAAAAACATGTTTGTGAATGTATACATTTGTACTAAGAAAATATCTTCATTTTATTTTCTTCTCCTTTATCATGTGACATGTGATTAATTGACTTTGTATCAGCATATAAATATTGTTAACTTTATGCAATATTATTTGGGTTGGGGATTGGTGCATTTCCAGTTGTATGAAGGATAGTTGTATTATGTTAGGTGTAATTATGACCTTATTATTGTCTTTATTTGAAGATTATGCATGATCTCAGGAGATGTGTATGGGTTCTGGTTGACAAGGGGTGGACTTGTGATGGTTAATACTGAGTGTCAACTTGATTGGATTGAAGGATGCAATATTGATCCTGGGTGTGTCTGTGAGGGTGTTGCCAAAGGAGATTAACATTTTAGTCAGTGGGCTGGGGAAAGCAGACCCACCCTTAATCAGGTAGGCACCATCTAATCAGCCATCAGTCAATACAAAGCAGGCAGAAAAATGTGAAGTGACGAGATGGGCCTAGCTTCTCAGCCTAAATTTTTCTCCCCAGCTGGATGCTTCCTGCCCTTAAACACCAGACTCCAAGTTCTTCAGTTTTGGGACTCAGACTGGCTCTCTTGTAGTAAGCTGGAGACTCAGGAGAGTTGAGTTGGAACTCTCAATTTCACTTCTAGGAACACTGATTAATTACCCAATGCCAGAGGTCTCCACGAGTCAGACTATTCTGATTGCTGCTTTGTCACTGCTGTCCATTACAGGAGCTATGCCCAACTTGCCTTTGATCACTGAGTGCCATCACTTGGCCCCTGTCACCTTGGAATCCAGTTATTCCCTTTATATTTAAATTTTGTAGTTGAGTGACTGCAGTTTCCACCATTAGATCTGACATACAGAGAAGAGCAATTACAGGGTTCTTCAAAGATGCAGGTGTTGCCCTAACAAATCTATTTCAGAAGGCATTGGTCAAGGGTATATCTTCTGGACCTTTCCAGCTGGGATGAGTAGGTCTAAAGTGACCAATCTACTACACCATCCCCATCTCCCTACGTCTTTGGATCCTTTCCTCTACATTAAACCAATGGAGATCAGGCATTTCCAGCTCACTCACAGTGAGCCATCTTTTAATCCATATTTTAGCTAACCAAGCAAATAAACTATTAGAACCTTTTTTAACTCCCTGAGCTGCAACATTAAATGCAGAGTCCCTGCTTAGTGGGCCCAAATCAATAAATTCAGCCTGATCCACCTCTATGTTCTTTCCACCATTATCCCATATCCTTAATATCCATTCCCATGCCTGTTCTCCAGATTACTGTTTATATAAATTAGGGAACTCAAACAGTTCTTTTCGAGTGTAGCACACCCCCTCATGGGTCACATTCTCAACCTCACCTCTGCCAGGCCCCTAGAGGTATAGTTACAGATATAGTTATAGGTTTAGAAGCAAACAGAAGGGAAAAAAAAAAAGAAGAAGAAGAAGCAAACAGAGGTGTTGAGGGTAGCTTCTGATGAGAATCAACATTATTTTGCCTGGCAACTCCCTCAGGGGAGGCCATCACTGTTGCCTCAGGCAGTGCAGGGTTTATCTCCTCAGACAAAGGTGGAAAGGCTGATGGCAACATGGGTCTGGGAGGAGATGTTACCTCTATTGGGAATGGGGAAGCCGTTAATTCTGGCAAAAAAAGGTTTATCAGAGTTTAGAAACTCAGAGTCTTCAGCTTCATCAGGGTCCTCCCACATATCCCCATTCAAAGTTGCAGGGTCCCATTCTTTTCCAATCAATGCCCTCAGTTTAACAGTAGACTGATGAGGCTGTGCATGAATCTTTTGTTGCAGGTCAGCCACTCACATGATAAGAGCTTGTGTCTGTTTTTCCACAATGTCAGCTCTTTCTCTACAGGAGATAAGACTCTCACTCAGGGCAATCTTAGCAGATTTGAGGCTCAGTATCTGCTTCTGAAGCCAGGAGACAGAATCTCTGAGTTCATTATTTTCTTTAATCAGTTGTCCACTGAACTTAGGAGCAACCAACCAGCTTCATTATGTTCCTTGGTTCTCCACATATGGTCAAAGGTATTATGTATAGAGTCACTAAACTCCTTGCCTCTCATGAGCAATGAATCAGGAGTGTCAAGCGCATTTATTTTGCATAACTCTCTAAACAGTTCATGCCGAGGACTATCAGTGTTACCCATACTATTAGAAATAGAGTCCTTAGCACTTTTGAGTCTAAATATATTAAGCAGCAAACTCCTGAAACTCCAAAACCAATGAAAGAACTCCATCCTTAATTTTCTGTTCCTCTAGAACCACTCCTGGTACCAAAATCTGTATGAACCAGGGTTCTCTTAGAGGGACAGAACTAATACTTAATAAACTCCCTTATATATATATATATACACACACACACACAAAAAAAAAAAAAATATATAGGTATACAGTCTATTGTGGGACCTTATGATTGTATAAGTTAATACTTAATAAACTCCTCTTCATTAACTTACACAATCATAAGGTTCCACAATAAGATGTCTGCAAGCTGAGGAGCAAGGAGAGCCAGTCCAAATCCCAAAACTGAAGCACTTGGAGTCCAATGTTGGAAGGCAGGAAGCATCCAGCGTGGGAGAAAGATGTAGGCTGAGAGGCTAGGCCCATTTTGTAACTTTATGTTTTTATGCCTGCTTCATATTGGCTGGTAGCAGATGGTGCCCACCTGATTAAGGGTAGCTCTGCCTTCCCCAGCCCACTGACTCAAATGTTCGTCTCCTTTGGCAACACCCTCACAAACACACCAGGATCAATATTGCATCCTTCAATCCAGTCAAGCTGACACTCAGTATTAACTGTTGCAACAGGATAAATATATATAGTAATTCTTATGTGAAGTGCTTGGAAGCAGAAATATTGGATATTTTGGCTTTTTTCAGGTTTTGGAATATTTGCATATTTATAGTGAGATATCTTGGAGATGGGACCCAAGTCTAAATAGAACATTTATGTTTCATATGTACCTTATACACAAAGCTTGGAGGTAATTTTCACAATATTTTAGTAATTTCACACATAAAACAAAGTTTGTACACCCTGAACCTGTCTAGCACCAGTGTCACTATCTCGGCCACTCATAGACAATCTGTGGTTCTTTGGCATCACCGTCATTCCTGATGCTGAATTTATATGCTACTGATAAGCAATTATTTTCTTACAGTTACTCACACATAATTAGTTAACAGTGAAAAATATGACATACTATTAACACAGTGAAAAACCAGTGTGTTCTGGGAAACTAAGCAGCACATAGGCATCAGCAGAATACCTGTATCAGCTGTTAAGCAGCAACAGTCAACAATGGCAGGCTTTCAGTCTCCATCCATGATGCTGTGTTTTGATTAAAAGGATACTGCACACTAGATTTTATTTTTTAGGTGAGAATAAACATCAGAAGCTGTTAAGGGGCCATTAATTTAATTATCTATGGATAATGAGGCATTTTGCTGGATGGCTTTTTAAAATGTTTCCTCCAGTCATCTACCTCATTAACAACATTCTTGTTTTAGAAGTCTCTCTTCGACTTTATAAACTGACATGATTTCTTGTTCTGTTAAGAATGCATAGTGGTTGGGAATGACTGTTTGTGGGAAAAATTTTTTAAAAGACAAGACAGAAAGGAAGAAAAAGAAGAATGAATGCTGGCCTGGTATGGTGGTTCATGCCTGTAATACCAGCACTTTGGGAAGCCAAGACAGGAGGATCATTTGAGGCCCCAAATTTGAGACCAGCCTGGGAAAGAATAAAGTGAGATCCCATCTCCACAAATATAAATAAAAAATAAAATAATGAAAAAGAAGTCACACTGCTCTAGTCTTTCAATAAGCACATCACACATTTTTACCACATCACCTACAGGCACTTTTTCTACAGTGTTAATACCATCTTCATCATCACCATTATCACAATCACTTTGATTCAGAACTGTTTGGCTATTTCACCACCACTCAGTGAATGAACAACTGAAGCCTCATTACTGATGTTAAAAACTTCAGTATTCACTTCTTCCAGCTTACTGATGGACTCTGAAAATATTTTTTTTCTGTACGTAAAGAGGTAAGACATTATTTCCTTCTCACTTGACATACGGAATCCTTTAAAGTCATCATCTTGTTCATCATCATCCCTAAACATGAGTTTCAGGCCAGAGGTTGTGCCAGGCATGCACAACTGTGTCTTTGGTCACTGTGAGGCAAGCACTGGCAATAGAATATAAGGCGTTCTTCATGCTAAATTTTTTTTTTAAATTTTTCACATTCATGCCACTGTTCACTGCCACTCACATGCTGTTCATGAAAGTGATTTTATATTTACTCTTTATAAATCTAAGGGTACACAAATCACAGGGCTAAATTAATGAAGTCATAGTTGGGCAGAAGTATATAACATAAACATTATTTTTATGAGAATTTCAGATGTAGGATGAGCAGAGTCAAAAATAAAATCTTGTGGTCATCATACAGTTCAGCTTCCTTGCAGTAAGCACAATTTGCTGGAACAAAATGTTAGTAAAACTAATCATAAAAGATGTCCCTGTTGATTCGTGCCTTTTTGTTAGCATAATAATGGACTGATAGGAAATTCCCTCTTTGAAAACAGTGAGGCCATAAGCTTTTGCCTGTTGTAGAAAATTTATACTTATGTGTGCCTACTGCATTAGCACATCCCAGCACAGTTATTCTGTCCTTGGCATCCTTAGTTTCTGTAGGGACCCTAATCAGCTGTAGTCAGTGCTTTTCTGGGACAACAACCCCAGAACAATGATTTTGTTCTTAATTTGTTCATTGTTATTTATCAAGAGAAACTATTTCTTAACCCACATATTTATGTTTTATAGTTCACGAACACAGGTCAGTGACAAACTTCTAGGTAATTCAACCCTAAGAATTACCTTTCTAGGAAATTCAGCACCCCCACTTTTTTTTGAGACAGGGTCTCATTCTGTTGCCCAGGCTGGAATGCAGTAGTGCAATGATGGCTCACTGTAGACTTGACTTCTCAGGCTCACGCGATCCTCCCAGCTTACCCTCAACAAGTAGTTGGGACCACAGGTGCACACCACTATGCCTGCTAATTTTTAAAATTTTTGGTAGAGACAGGGTCTCCCTATGTTACCCAGGCTGGTTTTTAACTTCTGGGCTGAAATGAACCTCCTGCGTTGGCCTCCCAAAGTGTTGGGATTATAGGCGTAAGCCACTATGCCTAGTCTATCTATATGTATTTTAGTTTTTTGTAGAGATGTGGTGTCACTATGTTGCCCAGGCTTATCTCAAACTCCTGAGCTCAAGCAATCCTCCCACTTCGGCCTCACAAAGTGTTGGGATTACAAGTGTGAGCTACTAAAGCCGGCAAAAAATTCTTTATATTCCAATATCATTTTGTACTCTGAAAGATACCAGCCTTCCTCATCTCCTGAAAATCTTCCGTGGAATCATTATTTCTGTGGAAATCTGCACTTGTCTTCTTTCTTGGTTCAGCCACAGCTGCAAGCCTAAGGGATGAAACAAATGCTCCAACATGAAATCACAGATACTTGGCCAGAATATCACACATCTGAAATTTTGTCAAAGTGCTGAAAACTATAGTAATTACTGTCCTTCATAGATATGTCAACCTCAACACCAACATCCTTCCTGGCTGATGGAGAAATGGACCACAACAGTATTTTTCATAAGCATTATAAACTTACCCTGGCATCAGATTTTCACAAGTGATGATGCTGGCAAATTTGTCATTGAATTTATCCACTGCTTCATGATCAATAGATGCTTTATCACCACAAATCTTTAAAAATTCAATGTCATGTCTTTTATTAAATTTCTACAACCAGCCTATTGAATATTCATAGTTCCCTTCAATTTTCAGTTCGTCATAATAAATCCTTACTTGTTTCATCATCTGTATACCACTAAGTGGCATGTGTTCATTGCAATGCTGATGTATGCATACTTTCAATCCACAACTGAGATCATCATTTTCAGCTTTATGCTGTGTTTTTCTATGTTTTCACTAACTTCTGTTCATCACTTTCCCCATAAAGCTTCAATAGTCTCTCCTTCTGTTTCTTCAGGTCACATACGGTGGTTATTTCCTCTCCATACTCTTCTGGAAGACATTTCACACTTATGCCACTGTCCAGTTTCTATAGATAAATGTAAATGCTTGTGTCCTTGTTTCTTACCACTATTACCCATGGGGTATCTGCAGGCCTTTTTGACATGTATAAAAATAATTTTATACTGCAGAGCAGAGAATAAGCAAAAAAAAGAAACAAACAAAAACCCACAGTTAGTAATGCATGTAAGTCTAGGCCCCAAGCAAAGCACTGTGGAGAACCAGCTGTTGGTACATCCAGCCTGCATATGTATCATATTATTACCCTTTGCATGTGTGCTTACATGGGGGAATTTGGGCATGTGCAGAAAAAACATGGCAGCTGAAGGGGACCAGGAAGGTCTTTTTTTCCTTGAGGATGCTGAATCAACTGTGTGTGGTACACCATGCATTTTCACAACCCATCACATGATGTCAGCTGTAAAATTTTCCACTTGTAGCATCATTAGAGATCAAAAAGTTGCAGATTTTGGAAACTTTCAAATTTCAGCTTTTCAGATTAAGGATGTTCAACGTATATATGCATAAATATATATATGTTGAACATCATATACATAAAGGATGCTTCAACATTTATATATATATATATATAAAGGATATTGCATATATATATGAATATATATAGAAGGTACATATATAGATACAGATATATAGAGAGGATATATAGAGAGATATATCTTCTGAAGAAGCCTGACTAATACAATGTTATATGTTTAATTAGTATTTGGTGAACTGAGTTGATCTTTCAAAATGGAGAAGCTTTTGATAACACTTATCAACTTTGTCTTTGCCCTGTTGCCTTTTGAAACAAAAGATTTTTGTCATTTAATATGTCCCCGAGTAAGTCACACCAAATCCTATTGTCGAGCAGACTTAAATGAGCAAAATGTCTCCCCAATTCTCTAAGAGTTCTTTAAGAGGGACAATTCTTGATGGATTTTAAACATTCACCTCAGAAGAATAGGTTTAGAGTTTCAAATTGAACTTCTGTCTTTGATCCTCAAATCAGTTTCTGATGGAGAAATGCAACTCTGGTTTTGAATAGAATCAGCTAAAACATCAAAATAACTTTTTGGACATTAAACAGCTGTTTTTTAAAATTCCATGATTTTATTTTATTATAAGTCAGTAAGACACATATGCATTAAATTTTCTTATGATACACAAGGTTTGAAAAATTAAGGGAACCTGGTTTGGGTTTGATTAACTGAAAACATTTGCAACCCAATGCCTATCTCCTTCCTCCACCTCTTTTCCTGAAAGTGTTCTTGCAAACTGCTTTACCCTCATGAGCCCAGCACATAGAAGAGTCATGCTGTGAATGTGAAAGATATTGAAATTAGCCCTAGGAGAAGTTGGTTCTGAAATTTAATGAAGCTTGAACTAATCACTAGGCACAATTTCTAAAAGTCTCCTTTCTGAGAACTTCATACCACCAAAAATTATTAGGCTAATTTTGAATTACTTTAAAAGGCTACAGTAACCAAAACAGCATGGTACTGTTACCAAAACAGATATATGAACCAATGGAACAGAACAGAGGCTTCAGAAATAATGCCACACATCTACAACCATCTGATCTTTGACACACCTGACAAAAACAAGCAATGGGGAAACAATTCCCTATTTAATAAATCGTGTTGGGAAAACTGGCTAGCCATATGCAGAAAACTGAAACTGAACCCCTTCCTTACACCTTATACAAAAATTAACTCAAGATGGATCAAAGACTTAAATGTAAGACCTAAAACCATAAAAACCCTAGAAGAAAATCTAGGCAATACCATTCAGGACATAGGCAGGGGCAAAGACTTCATGACTAAAACACCAAAAGTAATGGCAACAAAAGCCAAAATTGACAAATGGGATCTAATTAAACTAAAGAGCTTCCACACAGCAAAAGAAACCATCATCAGAGTGGACAGGCAACCTACAGAATGGGAGAAAACTTTTGCAATCTATCCATCTGACAAAGGGCTATTATCCAAAATCTACAAAGAAAAACAAATTTACAAGAAAAAAAAATCAAAAAGTGGGCAAAAAATATGAACAGACACTTCTCAAAAGAAGATATTTATGTGGCCAACAAACATGTGAAAACAAGTTCATCATCACTGGTCATTAGAGAAATGCAAATCAAAACCACAGTGAGATACCATCTCATGCCAGTTAGAATGGCAATCATTAAAAAGTCAGGAAACAACAGATGCTGGAGATGATGAGGAGAAATAGGAACGTTTTTACACTGTTGGTGGGAGTGTAAATTAGTTCAGCCATTGTGAAAAACAATGTGGCTATTCCTCAAGGATCTAGAACCAGAAATACCATTTGACCCAGCATCCCCATTACTGGGTATATACCCAAAGGATTATAAATCATTGTACTATAAAGAGACATGTGCAGGCCGGGCGCGGTGGCTCACGCCTGTAATCCCTGCACTTTGGGAGGCCGAGGCGGGCGGATCACGAGGTCAGTAGATCGAGACCATCCTGGCTAACACGGTGAAACCCCGTCTCTACTAAAATACAAAAAATTAGCCGGGCGCGGTGGCGGGCACCTGTAGTCCCAGCTACTCCGGAGGCTGAGGCAGGAGAATGGCGCGAACCCGGGAGGCGGAGCTTGCAGTGAGCCGAGATGGTGCCACTGCACTCCAGCCTGGGCGACAGAGTGAAGACTCCGCCTCAAAAAAAAAAAAAAGAGAGAGACATGTGCAGGTATGCTTATTGCAGCAGTATTCACAATAGCAAAGAGTTAGAACCAACCCAAATGCCCATCAATGATAGACTAGAAAAGGAAAATGTGGCACATATATACTATGGAATACTATGCAGCTATACAAAATGATGAGTTCATGTTCTTTGCAGGGACATGGATGAAGCTGGAAACTATCATTCTCAGCAAACTAACACAGGAACAGAAAACCAAACACCGCATGTTCTCACTCATAAGTGGGAGTTGAACAATGAGAACACATGGACACAGGAAGGGGAACATCACACACTGGGGCCTGTCGAGGGGTGGGGCGCTAGGGGAGGGATAGCATTAAGAGAAATACCTAATGTAGATGACAGGTTAATGGGTGCAACCAACCACCATGGCACGTGTATACCTATGTAACATACCTGCACGTTCTGCACGTGTATCCCAGAACTTAAAGTGTAATTAAAAATAAAATAAAAAATAAAAAATTTAAAACAAAAAAAAATGCTTTTTGAAACATGATACTATTGAAGTTTGGACCTTTATTTCTAAATGTAATATTATTCCTAAATTTATAAACTGTTTGATCATTTATTTTGAGGGTAGTTATTTCACTCCATGAGAAAGAACCTCTACAGTTTCTTTCAAGCATAGGTTGCTTTCTAGGAGAGAAAAAAAGTACTGTTGTAAAATCTCAGTAAAGGCAGCAAATGTACATTCGAATGTCCTTCTCTGAGATAGCTAAATTACTATGAGAATTGTGAACTCTGATTTTGGAAAAGAGACAGTTCATCAGGTCTTGACTTTAGAGACAAGATTCACACTGCAAACATTTAATGTGCTCTTTCTCTCATTTTTATTTACGTATTTAAATTGTGTATCTCTATTTATGAAACTATAATTGCTAAATATGAAGGGTTTTGGTGGGGAGGAGGGTAAGTTGTCTATTACATTTCTTTTAAGGGCCTAGAAATTAATAAAAGTGAAGACATATTTCATCCATTATCAAGTCAGCAATGAATTGATGAAAGGTCACATAGGGTAACTGGGAGATCTGGAGGGTCCCAGGGTACACATGACTGTGCAAGCTCAGCACCAGACCACTGTGGTCTGCTCTCTGCAGAGACATCCTGTGGTTAGCTGAGTCAATAACTGAAGTTCCCAAAACTTTTTCCCCAACAAAAATAATGAGCTTTAATAAAATTGTACTTACTGTTATGCAAAGAATGAGACAGAAAAAGAGAATCAATTGAAGGGAATGCATTGTTAGGCTCACCACTGCGCTGCCATCAACAAGGAAGTATTGAGTACCTACTATGTGAAGGGTCCTTTGAGTACTGAGTATATGGTGTAATTCATACCTGTACAGAACTTTCACTTTTGTCTAGGAGATGATGATATGTTTTCTCTGTTCTTCTCTCTTTCTTTGTCATTCTCTCTCTCTTTTCTACATATATAGAGAGAGACATATAGCACAAATATACATGTGCACATTAAAAAAATACACACATATAAAAACTTGACAAATTAAAGCAGCTTATAAGAAATATCCTAAAGTATTACAAACAATAACCATTCCATAATTTTAGAGAAGAGTCTGTGTCTGTTTTTGTTGTTGTTTTCAGGATAGATGTAGAAGAGAAACAAAAGACATGAGGAGAAAGAGGAAAAAATGAAGAAATTCCCAGGGATCATGTGTTTTTTGGATGTCCGTGTTATAGATGATTAGAGTCTAAACTAAGGCATAACTGTGAGAATAAGCACAGCAAGGCATGAATTTTTGAGGCATTTTGGAAATACAAAACTACTGTTTTCATCCTTTTATTGTTCCTTCCCTAGAGCACTTTCCCCAACCACTCATCTACAGAATTGCTTCTCAATTGGCAAAGACTAGATTTATTTTTTTTCCTGTTCATCATAAACTAATAGTTTTATAAAATACAATAAAAGTAAATTAGTAGAAAAATGACATAAAAATACTTTCAAAATAAAGTCCCAATTTTTTATTATTAAATTCATCAAGCATAAGGTTACAGTTTTAGTAAATATAATAAGAACAAGCCTAACGTGGGTAGAAAAATAAAATACAATAAAAAATTGTAATACTATTCATTAAAAGTGTGCATATAGGCAATAAATATGGAAAATTGCTACTCTACTCATAACTTTTTTGATTTGTTATCATGACTAAACAAAAATTATTAGTGAAATGGTGACTCCCAACAATAAAAGCCTTTAAACACACTTTAAACAAACATAGTGTTTATTAATACTTAAAGTTTTTAGCGTGACAAATGAGCTTGCTTTTTGCCTGTTAATTGATCTAATCTAGGTTGAATTAATGACAACTCTGTTGCAGAAGATAATATATATTTTAACTGCTTCTATGTTTTATTGGTATTACATTAATAGTAGAGACAGCATCTTAGAGGATGCTGATATGAATGAAAAAAGGTCATTCAGTACATACAGAAATTTTCATTTTCAACTGATCAAAATGAAACAAGGGACACTGTATTTTTAAAATTCATAATTACTTTTTCATTAGTAACCAGTTTCAGTAATTTTTCCTGTAGAGTTACAGTTAAACTTAAATTAGCTTTTAATGAAAGAAATAAATTTTGGATTATGTACATATTTGGCTTACAGCTGACAAACTAAAATATCCCGAGTTGGAACATGGTTCTGTTGTGCATAGGACTTCTACATAGCTCGCACCACCAGCAACAGGAGTATGATGGCCTCTACTCTTTTGACCTAGTTATCTAACACACACGACAATTGTTACAGCCATGCCAAACTGCTATAAAAGTTTCTAACACCTAATCTCAATATCTGCATTTTTCCTTTTGTAGACAGGGAATAAACAACATTTAGACTGCACCATTCCACAGATCACAACCCCACCCCACTTCCCAGCTTCTGTTGGTCTCTGATTCAGTTGCCTACGTATTTCCTTCATAATCCTTTCTTGTTTTGTCTTGTAATAATCATTTATCTGTTAATCTTTACATATTAGTTTTCCGCATTAACATGTACTCTCATTAGGCTGGGCACAGTGGCTCACACTTGTAACCTCAGCACTTTGGGAGGCCGAGGTGGGAGGATTGCTTGGGCCCCAGAGATTGAGGCTGCTGTGAGCCATAATTGCACCACTGCACTCTAGGCTGGTCAATGGAGTGAGACTGTCTCAAATAATTTTTTTTAAAGTACCTTCATTAAAACAAGGGCAATGTCTATTTTTCACAATTGTGTTTCTAACACCTTGCATAGGTGCCTTTGAAGCACATGACGGACTAATTGAATGCTGAATTAATTAATTAGGAATCAGTTTAAAGCCACAGACTCAGTCAATGAAGGATGACAATGGTGTGGAAGAAGCGGTAAAGGGTGGAAATGAACATATATAAGCCTTTATCACATGCCAAGCCTTATGTTAGGCACTTTCCTTTGTCTTGTTTCATCCTTACCCTAAACCTGTGAAACAGATGTTATTATCACTGTTTTACAGATAAGGGAATTGAGGTTCAGAGAGGTTAAGGAACTTTCACAAGGTCACATAGTAAATGACAGAGTTGGAATTTGAAGCATTTTGGCTCCAACACTGACAGCATTTGCTGAGTGATCACATGTGTATAAGAGTCTGGGAAGAGGGGTAATGAATTATACACACACACACACACACACACACAAGTAGAAAACATGAAGGAGGAACATTCTCAGATTAGGAAAGGAAACAATATGAGTTCAGTTCTGGCAGATTGAGTTTTTGATGGAACCATTTGCATGGAAACCTGGAATTGGAGTGAATGTTCTGAGATGAAGATAAAGACCCAGGGATGGAGTTGCTATGATGTTTATAATTGACTTTCAAACACTTCCACATGTACAGTGTGATATTTTATGTAGAATTAGATTAAGCTATAAGCTAGATGCTGCCCATCTCTACTTAAGCATGCACAGTTCAAGAGGAATGGTTGACTCTCACTCAAATACCCTGTACTCCAGAGGCGCTCCTATTAGTACAAGCAATTTTGTTTTCTGGATCTCCATCAAAACCAATTCTTTGATTATTCTTACAGTAATTGTTAGAAACAGGTATTTATTGGTGTAATGAGTGACTTTTAATTATTACTATGAAATGTGCTTCCAGTGAAAGTTAAGCTATGAACAGTGTGTTAGAAACACTCCCTTTCTATCCCTATGAATGCTTGAACAGAGGATAAGAAACAAGCAAGGCCAATGGCCTATACTCTTAGGGATGATGCCACAGGTGAGTGTCAGCTGTGAAACTCGGAGGACTCTGATTGTCAGACGCTGATGATAGAGGTAACAGAACCACTACCTCTGGAATCTTAGTGTTTCCTCAGGCTTGCAGAACAGGTTGTACAAATTGTTTCTTTTGTGATTACATTCTAATAAATATTTAGATAATAAATGTTTTATGCATGTAGCAGAATTTGGTCTGGGATTTGCTTTCATAATCACAAGGTAATTATAGTGGAGTGTAGCTAACTCCCACTTTCCTCAAAACTTCTGCACCTACAGTAATCTACTAAAAAGAACCTAGGAGTTGTATTTAGGTCCACTTGCAACAAGAGTTGACCACATACAGTTGATAAATGAAATAACTCAGGAACAGTATGAAGAATGAGAAGACCACAGGAGAGATACCGGAAGACAGTCAGTATTTAGAAATCTGGGAGAAAGGAGATTCTATAAAAAGACTAAAAAGTAATCAAAAGAAAGGAGGAGGGGGAGAGCCAAAAGTAAGTTGCTGCCAAACTAAAGGGCTTAAAAACTTAAAGGTATGGGTAATGAGCAGCTTCAAATGCTTCAGAAAAGTCTGGTAGCACCCAGACTGAAGTTTTCTTTAATCCAGATTTTTAACTATTAGTACTTGGCTGATGACCTTAGTGAGAGCTGAACCAAGGTAAAGGGCAGATGTAAGCACTGAAGCCAGGTTTCAGGACATTGCATAGTGCATAGGCAGTAAGGAGATGAAAACAGTGAGTGGGACTTGAGTACGTAATGGAAGAGAAAGAAGTAAGGCAAAATATAGCATAAATACAGAAGTGGCTGCTACTTGCATTTTCTTTTAAGATCGGAGAATCTTGAATATAAGTTGAAGATGCATTTGAAAGAAAATTCAATACATGGAGCAAGAATTGAAAGTAGAAAATACATGGGCCAAGAAGACAGGTAGGGGAATCAACCAAGCATATGGATGGAGATTTGGGTAAGATTGAGCTGGAGTGGAGTTATGAGTTCATCCTGACAGCTTTCAGTTTCACTGCAAGGAGGCAGAGCAGAGGGAGGCTTACGGTGCTAAAATGTAGAGACAGGAAAGAAGCACAAAATAGTAATAAGGATTTGGGGTAATGGAGATGAGAAAGCATTTCTTTGAAAAGTTGGATTCCTTAATGCCCTCATTGATTTATCACTGATTCTGCCCTTTAAAAGAATGCAGAGACCACAATTTATTTATTTATTATTATTAATTTTGAAAGACAGAGTTTCACTCTGTTTCCCAGGCTAGAGTGCAGCACTGCAATCTTAGTTCACTGCAGCCTCAAACTCCCAGACTTAAGCAATCTTCCCCGCTTAGCCTCCAAAGTAGCTGGGACTACAGGCACGTGCCGCCATGCCTGGCTAATTTTTGATTATTTATTATTAATAAGAATTTCATAGAGACAACTGATAAACAACATGTTTACTGCCTAAACTGTCTTGCTTTGGATTTCCTGAGCATCCAGCTCCCAACCAAAGGGAATTATTAATGTGCTGTTCAGTTTGTATCTTTCCAAAATGATAAAAATCTAAATCTTGATAAGATCAATGGTTATAGCAATATAAACCATATTAAATCATAAACATTTTTACCTTGTAATAATAATATATCATTTATTTAATAAATAATAAATTTATTCCTATAAATTTCTTTTTTTTTTTTAGAGATGGAGTTTTGCTAAGTTGCCCGGATTGGTCTCAAATTCCTGGCCTCAAGTATCCTCTCGCCTCAGCCTCCTGAGTAGCTGGGACTACAAGCACACAACACCACACAACACCGTGCCTGGCTAATTTTTTTTTTTTTTTTTGGTAGAGTTGGGGTTTCCCTATGTTGCCCAGGCTGGTCTTGAACTCCTGGCCTCAAGAAATCCTCCCATCTTACCCTCCCAAAACGCTGGGATTGTGGAGGTGAGTCATTGCACCCAGCCTATTCCTGTAAAATTAGCATACAGAAAAAAACATTGTATTTAAATTAGTGAAAAAGTTATTTCTATCTATAGCAGAGAATTATAAATTCTCACTATCTTTGATCAGAAGGCAACTCAGAAATAAGCTGGCCAAATGTAATTTTGTTTGTTTTTGTGTCATCATAAAATAAAGCACTTCTTGGAAAATACTAATACGTGTACTGTGCTTGAAATATTTGAAGGATATTATAGAGTTGTATTAAAGTTTGTTGCCTACAACAGAATATGTTTCTTATGTTTACTTCAGCAGAATACTGCCATAATGCCTTCAGATCTTTCCTCCCTCTAGGAGACGCACTGTGTCCTTAGCTGCTACTTAGCATCCTGTTTATAGCTGACATCCTTATAAACCTGGAGGTATTGTGCTTCCCACATCACAGCAGCAGACACGTGTGCATGCCCTAACATCCTGTATGAAAAGCATTTGAGTTTCTAACATCACAACACTGTGTTCTGCAAATCTGTGGGAGAATTCTCTCACAGGAGTTCAAACAAATAGCCATCACACCTTTTTGAAGTTCATAAAAACCTTTTTGATTTTCAAAGACTTTCCCAATAAAGAAACAATAGAGGCTAGAATTTTCACACAATCGTTTGACTAGAGTCTGTTAGATGTAGATGAACACAATAGCTGTTTTGCCAGAAATTAACATTTACACCAGTTAATAGTCTTTACTGGAGAGTTGAAAAGAATGCAGAAACAACAACAACGACAAAACAGAGGGGCAATGATGTAGTTTTATGGTTTTTCATTTCCTTCAAGCCAAATGTAGAAACCCCTATGTTCATTTAGGTGGAGAAAAAAAAAAGATGAACGTAAATATCCTGGAAATGTTTGTCTAACACAAATTACAGAAATATCATCAAAAACTACTACACTATATCCACAAACTTTCACAGATTTCCTGCACTGACTCCAATACAGAGATAAATTGTTTCTAAACCATACTTTTGACATACAAAAGAAACAGTTAACTCCTTCAGTAAATTATAACTTATTTTGGGCTCCTTAAACCAAGAAACTAAATGATACTGCGACTCTGATAATATTCCTTTACTAAAGCATTGTTCTTCAGTCTGTACAAAGTCCAGTTGCAACTTCTTTCCTCTCACTATCGGGTCCTAGAAACATGAAGCCACAGACCTGCAATGAGAGGAAATAAGTCATCGTTACTCTAAAATTAAAGTACCTATTCCTGCTTTATAGCTTATCAGATGTTTAGTCCGGATGCTGATTGTTTTAAAACTTTGTCTAAACATAGTGTATTTCCAAAAGGAATATTAGCAAACCAATTGCTCGCTTCTAGTGACAACATCCTAAATTTTATTAACATAGGAAAGATAAATGAGTAAACAGACACAGTGCTAGTCAGTATGCGTATTTCCCAAGGAAGTAAAGTCACGAAAGAATATAACTCATGTTTTTTACTGTAACTTATTAATTATCTTTCATAACCAAGATCCACCTAGTGCTGAGTTCTTGGAAGTTAGAAACACTACCCTTACAATAGGAAGCATAAATTTACCTTTTTTTCCTAGTTCCTGATAAGATTATTTATGTATCAGTGACCAAAATCTTATGAATTTGACCAAATGAATTTCAGAATGTTCACTAATGTTCACTCATTCTCTCAGTACGCTGTCCCCTGTCACTTCTTACACATAGTTGTGGTTTGATTTTTCTTAGCATAGAACAACTTTTAGCTATGGAAACTTGTCTAAGCCATGATGTTTATTTTCTCAAGGTTTTTTTTGTTGTAAATTGAAAAGGAATCCACTTCTCTGGATTGAAGTTTTTGCCTTTGGGGATTACAACAGCTTTGCTCTGTTTTTTTCCTTTTAATTTTTAAGTTCCCCATACTTTCAGCCTCTTCCTGAATAAAGAATAATTATTGGACTGAAATGTATTTTCAGCACACGACCAAAACAGAAATCTTTTGAAGAAGCTCAAAATAACACAGGAAATACTGAAGGGCTAATAGCTTAGATTCCTACAGTTATTTAGATTTACAGAGGAAAACTAAATGGATCAGTGTGTGTAGGAAGGGCTTTTAAGATATTTTTAATGAAATAGAAATTAGTCAATCCATCAGGTAAACACGGCAATCTGGAATGTATTTAGGTAAATTGGAGAGGGAGATTAGGTCATAGGTCAGCAAAACACCATTAGTGTTTTGGAGTTGTCTTGAGGAAATGGGTCTTTCAAAGCACTGATTGTGCAATGGCAGCTGAGTCACTTAGGAAATTATGAGCCTGAATCCTGTGAGATGCCATCAGGTCCAATAAATATTATGCTTTTCTTCTCCCATCTCTTTCAACACATCTACATAATCTTGGTTTGAAGGTCATCCAGCTGTACTATGAGTAACCTTTGCTAATCTTTCCTTTGAATAATTTTAGTTTTCCTCTTTTCAATTAATAATCCATGCAGAATTTTGGTCTTTTGTTCACTCTGGTTTACTGTATGGTCTGATGAGGCAATGGTCACACAACTTACAATTTAAGAGTTTCAAATTGACTCACAGTCCCCGAGTCAAAGCTGGTTCCCAGCTCAGTCCCGTCTGGCAGCAGCCTGCCTCCTCTTTCCTTTCAAGCACCTCCTGGCAGGTAGAGTGGCCACAGCCATCTCCAGGACGGCGGTAGCTCCCATCAAGCGGCTCAAGCTGCTGCTGCAGGTGCAGCATGCCAGCAAGCAGATCACTGCAGATAAGCAATACAAGGGCATTATAGACCATATAGGTCCATATTCTCAAGGAGCAGGGAGTCCTGTCCTTCTGGCGCAGTAACCTGGCCAATGTCATCAGATACTTCCCCACCCAGGCTCTTAACTTTGCTTTCAAAGATAAATACAAGAAGATCTTCTTGGGTGGTGTGGACAAGAGGACCCAGTTTTGGCACTACTTTGAAGGGAATCTGGTATCAGGCAGTGCTGCTGGGGCCACATCCTTGTGGTATGTGTAACCTCTTGATTTTGCCCGTCTAGCAGCCGATGTGGGTAAAACTGGAGCTGAAAGGGAATTCCGAGGCCTCGGTGACTGCCTGGTTAAGATCTACAAATCTGATGGGATTAAGGGCCTGTACCAAGGCTTTAACGTGTCTGTGCAGCGTATTATCATCTACTGAGCTGCCTTCTTTGGTATCTATGACACTGCAAAGGGAATGCTTCCGGATCCCAAGAACACTCACATCGTCATCAGCTGGATGATGGCACAAACTGTCACTGCCATTGCTGGGTTGACTTCCTATCCAATTGACATGGTTGGCTGCCACATGATGATGCAATCAGCACGCACAGGAACTGACATCATGTACGCAGGCACGCTTGGTTACTGATGGGAGACTGCTAGAGAAGGATTGCTTGTGATGAAGGAGGCAAAGCGTTTTCCAAGGGTGCATGGTCCAGTGTTCTCAGAGGCATGGGTGATGCTTTTGTGCTTGTCTTACATGATGAAATCAAGATGTACACGTAAGTTATTTCCTAGGATTTTACCCCCTGTGAACAGGCAAGTTGTATTATATAACATATCTTGAGCATTCTTGACAGATTCCTGGCTGTCAATTTATCAGTGGCAACTATTTACTGGTTGAAAATGGGAAGCAATAATATTAATCTGACCAGTTTTCTCTTAAAGCCATTTCCATGATGACGAAGATGGGACTCAATTATATTTTTTATTTCAGTCACTCCTGATAAGTAACTAATTTGGAGAAATAAAAATATCTAAAAATTTTTTAAAAAGTTAAAAAAAAAAAAGAGAGAGAGAGAGAGAGTGTGTGTGTGTGTTGTCATTCATTCAATTAGCCTGGCTGCTAAAATAAGCTAGGAGTAGCTATAAGTGACTGTAGTCAGGAAAATATCTTTTTCTTACAAAGGTATGAAATGGTTTATAGTATGATTTTTGAAGCATTAATAGTTGATAAGATTTACACAAAAGGTATCATACACAGAAGGCAAATGGTTTTAAATATTTTTTAAGTGATCAGGACAAATGTTGTAGTGTGAGAAAAAGAGCCTGAAGTGTTAGGCAAAAACAAAGTAAAATGTCTGCAGAATTGTTAACATGCAGTTCTCAGGCTACTTGGAAAATGCCTCTCACTTTAAAAAGTAGTTTATGACTAAATAGTCTTTTTTCTTTTTTTAACTTTTTAACTTAACTAGATTTTAGGTTGAGTTCTAGTACGGAATAAAACAACTCAGAAAGATTGGTTTTTAATATTTCTTGTTTTCTTTGATACATTAACCATAATATTGGCCTTTGATACTAGGCTTTAAGCCCTTTATCCAGACTCTGGTCATATTGCTAACAGGCAAAAGGTCAATTCTTACACATGCCATCTGGTCAACAACCTGCCAAGCAATTACTAAATACCTGTTGTGTATACTGCATTAACACCTTGAAAATTGTGTGTAAAGGAAGTAAAAGACACAGTCCTATCTTTGAGGAATTGCTAAACTCTTTGGCATAAAATAATGAGTGACTTTTATCACCATTTCTTCCTCCAACCAGCTCTTAAATACTGCTTATGTTTACTTTTTTGCCAGCATCTTCTGTGAGCATTTGTAGCATTTCCCACCAAGACCAGTGCCCTGGGCTCCAATTACCACAGGTAAGCTAGTGTGTCCAAAATTTCTGTTTCTGGTCCCAAGCCCTTGCTCAAACATCTGAGTTGCGCTTTCTTTTGTTTTCTGGATAAATTCGTGCACGTCTACCAAAAGTTCTTCAGAAACTGCAAGTTAATTTATATTCTCTATCTCCTCCACTTGGTATCTTTTGCTTTCTTTCTTTCTTTTTTTTTTTTTTTCAGAGGGAGTCTTGCTCTGTCATCCAGGCTGGAGTGTAGTGGCATGGTCTTGGCTCACTGCAACCTCCACCTCCCAGGTTCAAGCAATTCTCCCATCTCAGCCTCCCAAGTAGCTGCAACTACAGGTGAGTGCCACCACGCCCAGCTAATTTTTGTATTTTTAGTAGAGACAGGGTTTCACCATTGGTCAGGCTGGTCTCAAATTCCTGACCTCAAGTTATTTGTCCGTCTTGGCCTCCCAAAGTGCTGGGATTACAGGCGTGAGTCATTGTGCCCAGCCGTCTTCTATTTTTTAAAAGTCTGTTAGTGGCTTACAAAATCAAGGAATTTGGAATTCTCCTTCTCACTCGCATCATCATTAAGATCTGCCCACTCTCCCTCCAAATATCTCTATTAAAAAGTTCCAGAGCGGTTAAGTTTATGTTAACTGCTAGGGTAGCCCTACTTAACTGGTCTCTCTACTTTTAGTAGCTTCTCTCTTCCATTCACCAATCTGTATTATTTTTCTAAAATTCATATGTGATTACTCATGTAACTCTCATGGTAAAAAGAAAAAAAAAAAAACCTTTAGTGGTTCCCACATGCCTACAGAAAATATCCCAAAATCTTTATCATGTTATAAAGTCTCCTTTCTGCCTAGCAACCGTCTATATTTCCAACCACTTTTCCTAGTCTTTCTTTTCCCACAGGCTTTCCCTGCTTCCACATTACAGAGTCTCAATTTTTGTAGCACCTTAGAATTGTGGGGAATGTTATAAAAATGCAGATTCCAAGACTCTAGAACCAGAATCTCTTTAGCAGAGCATGGGAACCACTCATTTTTACTATTAACCTGCCCTAGAATTCCCTCGCAGAGCTCATCCCCCACCCTACTTGTTGTTCCAGCAAATTTCCACTCATGCTTTAAGGTCTTGCTCAAATATTCTCATCTCAGGGTTTTTTTTTTTTTCTCTCTCTCTACATAACTCACACAGCAGAAATCACTCTCGGTCATTGTGCTTATGGAATTCTAAATATTATTCAAATATATAGATTTACAAATTATTTTTGTTAAAACCACATTTCTCATTTCCCTTCCTCTTTTATATTTCCCCATAATATTTAGTGTCATCTGACATGTTATATATTTTACTTATTTATTTTCTTATGTTTGTCTCCTCATGGTACATCCTACCACGAGAATGTACACATACAGAATACAACCACTTATTCACAAAGGAGAACTCAAAAAAGATTTAAGAGTTAATTTGAGTTTTAGTTTCTTTGCTTTTTAAATAGAGACAGTCCAGGCTGGTCTCGAACTCTTGACCTCAAGCAATTCCCCTGCCTTGGCCTCCCAAAGTGCTGGTATTACAGAGGAGCCAGCAGACTGGGACAAAAGGGTTAATTTGAATGTGTTTCTTCTCATAGAAGACTATGAACTCTAGGAAACAAAAATTTATTTCCTGAATCATTTGATAGTAAATTGTATACTTCTTGAGAGTTCTTTCCTAAATACTTCATCAGGTATTTCTTAGGAATAACATTTTCTATATAACCACAATAATTTTGACACCTAGAAAATCAAAATAACCCCTTCCTCCATTATCAAATTTTCCTAATTTTCAGCTGTTAAGTTTTCTGTATGTTTTTTCGCTGCTATATTCCCAACAGCCTGAACAGTTGTTGGCTCATAGTAAGTCTTAAATAAATAATTTTTAAATTGGTAGGTCTGTATCTCTGATTAAACTGAGTTTCTTGAAAGCAGAAACTATGACCTTTTGTCCCAAGTCCCTAGAATAGTGCTTGGAATGTGGTAGGAGCTTCATTAAATGTTTGTATAATTTTACTGAACGGAAGGACACATTGTATTAATTATGGTTATAAGAGTTGAGGTGACATAGAATTAAGGCATAATCAGAGAGGAAATAATTCAGGAAAAGAAAGGAAAGCTGATGTGTCTGAGAAGAATTTAGATCCAAGTCTAACTTCCAGCATGGCATGGAGGAAATCTCTGTTCCACAGATACAGATAATCTTTTCTGACTTCTTACAAATAAAAGATCTTTGTCTCAAATGAGAATCTGTGAGACAGAAAGAAGGCTCAGTTTCTATGACTAATGTTGAAGACAGCTACTCAAGACCACGAAATAAGTAACATTGTTATGGACAAAAGATGGCAACATTTTCAGAGTGTATTGTATCAAACCATATATCATAACCTAAAATTAAAATATGCTATTGATTTTGGTCGTCTTTCTTTAATTGATTTCTTTATAATATCCAATTACATGAGTTTTTGTTTGTTTTTTGTTTTTTTTATGTTTTGTGGATCCTAGCCTGAACTAGGAGGCAGAAAAAAATCTAGGATGCAACTCTGGTACTGCCTACGGAAAGATGGGCAGCTTTCTGTCACCACTGCTCTGGGTCTTGGTTTCTTCGTTTGTGAAATAAAGAAGCTGAATTGGAATCAATAGTTTATAAACTGTATTACTAATAAAACCCTTTTTATGCTGCAATTTTTTATGGGTGATGCTGTCAAAATTCAAAATGAAAAAAAAGACAAGTGAGAAGTATTGCTCCTAATCCTGAACCTCAACAATCTAGTCCCCACATGTAGAATACACTAAAGCTCCCAATTTTTTTGTGTAGTTTCTGAGGGACATTGTAAGTATAAATAGAAAATGTGTTTATAAAATATATATGCATATTTTGTTTTTTAATGAAAATGAGAGGTAAGTTATTCATACCATTCTATGCTCTGCTTTTTACATTTCACGATTTATCTTGGAAATTCTGTCACTATGTAGATTACCCATCTTCTTTTAAAGGTGCATAATATTCCATCCACAACTATTTATTTTACCAGTTCCCTATGAATAGACACATTGTTTCAATCTTTTGTAATTATAAATGATACTTCAATGAATAATGTATATATACATTGTTTACAGAACTATATTTATAGAATAGAGCCCCAGAACTGGAACTGCTGGATTAAATAATATGTGCATTTATAATTTTTATTCTTGACAAATAGAGGTTTTTTCAACTTATATTCTCAGTAGAAATGTAAAGAAAGTACAAAAGCTCATGTATCCCCACACTTGTGCCTATATAGTATGCAATGAAACATTTTTATATGTACATTTTGTTAAGTAAAACATAAAATATCAGTTCTATTTTAATTTTCATTTCACTGAGTCCCTATATACATATGCATATATAAATACACATTTCTATGTAATTCTTCTTTTTTATTTGAATCATACTAAATTTATAGACAGACTATGCCTCGGTGACAAGTAACATATTTGATGTTGAGTTTTATTATCTAAGTGTGCAATATATTTTTCTATTAATGTATTTTTGTATGTTTTGATAAAACATTTTATATTTTTTAAGTAAAACAAAATATCAGTTCTATTTTAATTTTCATTTCACTCATACTGAGTTGAGTCTCTGTATACATATGTATATATACATTTCTATTTAATTCTTCTTTTTCATTTGAATCATACTAAATTTATATACTATGCCTCAGTGACAAGTAACATATTCAATGTTGAGTTTTATTATCTAAGTGTGCAATATATTTTTCTATTAGTTAATGTATTTTTTGAGTCTCCCAATAGTGATTTCAAGTTTTCTTCATATTAATCTTACACATATCATGTACAGTATATTCCTAGGTATTTACTCTGCTTTGAGGGCATTGAAATAGTGTCTCCTCTAATATATATTTATAATTGTTGTCTAAACAACACATACACACACAGAGTACTGTTTTTCAGTTTTCTGTAAACCATGTGTTCCTATCCTTTAAAGATTTTTCTGTCAGAATGTTGTTGGTTTTAAACTTTTAAAATACTCTTTATATGTTGAACAAATTAACCTTTTTTTTTTTTTTTTTTTTTTTTTTTTGAGACAGAGTCTCACTCTGTCGCCCAGGCTGAAGTGCAATGGCCGGATCTCAGGTCACTGCAAGCTCCGCCTCCCGGGTTTACGCCATTCTCCTGCCTCAGGCTCCCGAGTAGCTGGGACCACAGGCGCCCGCCACCTCGCCCGGCTAGTTTTTTGTATTTTTTTTTAGTAGAGACGGGGTTTCACCGTGTTAGCCAGGATGGTCTTGATCTCCTGACCTCGTGATCCGCCCGTCTCGGCCTCCCAAAGTGCTGGGATTACAGGCTTGAGCCACCGCGCCCGGCCAAATTAACCATTTTTTTAGTGCCCAATATTTTTCTTCAGTTGGTTATTTTCTTTAGACTTTGTATATAATGAGGTCTGCCTTACTTAATTAAGTTACTCTAATTTATTATTTTACTCTTTAGTATCTTTTCGGTATTATGTTAGAAAGATGTTCCCCATTTCAAGAATATTTTTTAAACTCCTTCATTATTTTTTCTATAATAAAGTTCCACTATACTTCATGAGAAACTATTATCTTCAACATAATGTCATTGACAATGGGTTACCACCTTCACACAGCCTCATTTTCAAATAGAGATTGACTCAATTTCTTATTCCAAGTTACTGTCGGTTGAAGCACAAAGAAGATAATAAAGCTAGGGAGGAGAATAGCAGGCAGCTCTGTCTGTGGAAATATTCTCTGCTTCCATTCTCCCCAGAGGGAGCTCACAAAATGGCTCAACTATGCTCCAGCATCCTGGAATTGCTGCTGCCAAACATAAACCAGGAATCTTCCTCATCGATATTTAGGTGGACATGAGCAACTACCATGAGGGAGCGACAAACCAGTTTGGGTATATGGATAGTAAAGCTGAAGTCCCAGAACTAAAATGTAGCCAACTAGTTATGCAAACCTGCTGCTGTGTCAGTCATTTCATTAACCACACAGTAATGCACATTTTAAACAACTTAAACAATTGAATTTAAACAATCGAATTTTGATATCCCATTTATTTTATGGTGGGGATATCGTGGTATGTTGTGGGCTTTTTTTCAACTTTTCAAACTGTAAAACATCAGGAATTTATTTTTATATAAAGTATGAAGTCTGCAGGAACTTGACCTTTTTCAGATGGATACCAAATGTTCCTAATATTATTTATACCTCGGAATAATGTTCCCCATTGATACAAAATGCTTCTACTATCATTTGCTATACAAAGTATGTAATAAACATACACTTTTTTTTTCTGGACTTCCTACTTTATCCATTGATACATCTAGTCACATGACTGTCACATTGTTTTAGTCCTTTTAACTTTATAAGCATTCTAATATCTTGTGAACTATTAACAACCCCCACTACCAATTCTATTTTCCCGCTACTTTTCATTTTTATGTATTTTTCAGAAAACTTGAGAACTATCTTGTCCAGTTTCAATTCTATGTCTTATGTGAATCATACTGAATTTATGAATTATACTTTGGTGAAAAGTGATATGATTGATGTTTCATTTTATTATCTAAGTACATAATATGTTTTGTTAATATTTTTGGAAGTCCTTCAATAGAGATTTAAAGTTTTCTTCATATCCATCTTATACATAGCATATAAACTTTATTCTTAGATATTTAATCTTTTCTAATAGTGTTAAATAATCTTTTCTAAAATGTTTCTAATTGTTCTCTGAATGACAACCGGATTTTCTTCCAGAAAACTTACTGATTTCTTTATTGCTTTTGAAGGTGTTTGTTTTTGTGTTTTAGCAATTCTCCTGAACGTTCCAGAAAGACAATCAAATTATCTACAAATATCGGTAACTTTATTTTCTCCTTTCTAATATTTATAAGTCTAATTTCTTCCTTTTGTCTAATAGGCTAGGATGTCCAGTTTGATATTAAATAATGATAGTTACAGTGGATAATCCTGACTTTAATGCAACTTGGTCTAGTGCTTCATCATTAAGCATAATCCTGGTATTTGTGCTGAAGCAGATATATTTTATTATGTCATAAAAGTATCCATCTATTTCTATTTTAAATTTTTATCAAAAATGAAATTTGAGTGTTATACAATATTTTTTATTATCTTTGAGGATACTAAAAATGCTTTCTAACTCTTTTAGAATTCGTTTTGGTTAATTATATCTTCCTCCAAAATTATCACTTTATTTTATTTACATGGAATTGAGAACCGAACAAAGTAATCTCATAAGATTGCTTGCGTGTCCTTTTTGTCTGTGATTATTTTCTAGAACTTTCTTATTTAGAATATGTGTGCTTTTTTTCTCTTCTTGATTGAATTATATGCAAGTGTATCTACTTAATTTTTTTCCCCAAAGAACTAACAAATCAATTCATCAGTTATACCATCTTCTGATTCCTAATTACAAATCCACCCTTCACCCTCCACTTATTTACATTAATGTCTTTCCTATACTTTCTATGAGTTTATTTGCTGCTTTCCTAGGCCCATAATGTCCTCCTTTCTTGTCCCTGATAATATTCTACTCACATTTCTGTAGCTCAGTTCAGAAAATAGCTTCTCTGACCCCTTCATCAGAGGCAGTCATGCCTCATCTTTGTTTACATAGCATCTGTGCACATTTAATTTGCAACATCTTTCATATTTTATCTCAATTTTCTCTATAGCTACTTGAGGCCAAGAGCTGTATCTTACTTCTCTAACATATTGCTTGTAATATAATAGGTCTCAAGAAATGTTCAATAATGAATCAAAAATATAATAATCTCAATGGGTATGTATAATGCTTACCTTTCTTATTCATTATTTTGATCTACAGCTAGAATCTTTACTTATATAACTGAAAATTCAATGAAATGAATTAGAGCCAATGGACTGTGAAGATCACTGTTCTCAGAGAAGCTCTTCATGTTATGGATCAGTGACTCCTTAATATCTCTTCCTACTTTTGAAGAAATTGAACTGAATTTATTCCAGTTTATATAACAGGAAAGATGTCAAACTGTGGATCTGCTTATTCAAAGTAGACTGAATTTTGTCAGGCTATTTATCAACAAATAAAGTATTTATAATTATGAACTCTCTTTGGACCAATTTTCTTTAAATATATTTTTATATTTAAGGCCATTCTTTGCTGCAAGTGAATCAGACTCCGCCACTGATCTGATTTAATATAGTTCATAAAAACTTCTCTGTCTTTTTAAATTCATTGAAGGCCCCAAATGTAGTTTGAGATAAATTACTTTTATCTCTCAAATGGAAAGCTTTTGGAAAATAACACACACTATCAAATAATTAAAAAAAAAATCTGTTTTATACAAATTATTTGATTATTAAATTTATTCTACTCTTTCCATAGAGTCTCTGGTTAGCTGGGTCTTAAGAAAGGAAAATTAAGCAGCTTATTGAGCAAAAGAGATTGGAAAAGGAAAAGCTGAGGGCATGAAAGTTTTCTTACTCTACAGATTTGCTCACCACTATCATTTTTAGTCCTATAGAGCAAGCATAACATTAATGTAAAGTCTAGGACATCCAGGACATGTTGTTTAATACTCAAAAACCAATACATCATCTAGTTACTCAAATGGACAAATATTTATTAAATGGCTACTGTGTGTCAGGCACTGTTCTGACTGCTTGAGATACATCTGTGAACCAAACATATTTTTATTCATGTCCTGTTGGAGCTCATATTCTACTGGGAAAAGTCAAATAATAAATAGCAATGATAATAAATAAACAAATTATAGGCTGAGTGTGGTGGCCTACAACCCCAAGAGTTTGAGGCTGCAGCCTAGGTGACAGAGCAAGATCCCGTATCATAAATAAATAAATACATAAGAGAGAGAAAGGGAGAAACAGACAGAGAAAGAGAGAGACTGAGTTCGGTGGTTCATGCCTGTAATCCCAACACTTTGGGAGACCGAGGCCAGGAGTCCCAGGCTGCAGTGAGCTACGATTGCACACTGCACTCTATCTTGGGCAACAGAGTGATATCCTGTCTCTCTAAGAAAAAAAAAAAAAGATATATATATATAGAGAGAGAGAGAGAGAGAAAGAGAGTATATATATATTAAAATATATATATATTTAAAATATGTATTTTTATATATATTATATATTTAAAATATATATTTTATATATTATATATTTAAAATATATTTTTATATATATTTAAAATACATATTAATAAATAAATATATATAGTTTTTTTGGAGGGTGGTGAGTGCTATGGAAAAATAGAGCCATTTAAGGGGAGGATCACGCAATTTAAGGGGAGGATCAAGGGTGCCAGAGATGGGGGCAGGTTGCAGTTTTAAATGAGATTGTCATAGTAAGCCTCACTGAGTAGGTAAGCCTCAATGGTCAGAAATGAGTAAGGGAGGTAGAAGGTAGAAAAAGGAGATGAGATCAGAGAAACACTTGGGGTGAGGAGTAGAGAAGATGGACTTGTAGGCATTGGCGTTTACCCTGAATGGAATATGAGGTCACTGGAACGCTTTAAGCAGAAGACTGATGTAATTTGACTTACGCTTACTCTGACTCTCTATAAAGAATAAACTCTGGTAAGGCAAGGGTAGATCAGTTAAGAAATCATTGCGATAATCTAGGTGAAAAGGATGACTTATGAACTGGAATGGGACCACAGGAAGTAGTAAGTGACCAGGTATATTTTGAAGGTGGAGGCAACAGGATTAGGTGTAGCGCAGACGTGTTAGGTGTGGGATATAAGAGAAAGAGCAGATAAAAGATTGACTCCAGAAATTTGGCCTGGAATCATCATTAAATGACAGGATGAAGACTGAAAGTAGAAAACTTTACGGGGAGAAAACTAGAAGTCCCATTTGGGATGTGTTAAGTTTGAGGTATCCATTAGTCATCCAAATGGAGGTTTTTCAGCTAGCAATTTAGCATATAAGTCTGAAGTTTAAGAAAAAGGTCAGGGTTAGAGATAAAAATTTGAGAGTCTGACATCGATATAGAATGTCATTTCATATGACTGGTTGAGATGGCAAGGAAGGGAATGTAGATGAGAAGAAAAAGAACTGAACTCTGAGGAACTTCAACACTGAGCATTTGGAGAGAAGAGGAGAAGCAAGCAAAAGGAGACCCAAAAAGCAGCAACAAGTGGCGTGGCAGGAAAACCAGGAAAGTATAGTGTCCTTGAAGCCAAGAGAAAAAGTAAAAGTAAATCTAGAACAAGCTTGTCCAACTCACCAGGATAGCTTTGAATGAGGCCAACACAAATTCATAAACTTTATTAAAACATCATGAGATTTTTTTTTTGCCATTTAGCTCATCAGCAATCGTTAGTGTTAGTGTATTTTATGTGTAGCCCAAGACAATTCTTCTTTTTCCAATGTGGCCTAAGGAAGCCAAAAAATTGGACACTGCTGGATCTAGAAGGAAGAAGGCCTTAACTGTGTCAATGCAGCTGATATGTCAAGTAAGATGAATCCTGAGAATGGAGTATGGCATTCAGTGGCATGATGTTATTGGTGACCACAGTAACAGTGGAGCCATGAAGGGGCCAAAATCCTGATGGCAGGGGGTTTAGGAGGTAGAGGACGACACTGAACATAGACAACTATTTCAAAGAAGTAACTACAACTACTACGTCTGCTTTACAAGTCCCAGAGAGATTTTGTACCGACCCAAGTTCATAAAATAGTAGCCAGGGGAGCTGAGTTTGTTTGAATACAGAATCTGCTCTTTATGCCACTATCTCATACCACCTGCAATCTGCCCTCCTCACAGACATAAGAATTCAATGAAAGAAGAATCATGGACTAGAAGTCGCCATTTATTTCCTGTTTTCTGTGTTTTCCCACCAAAAATTCAGACCAGTGTTCCTACAACCTTCCACCAAATAAGTTCTTCTCTCACTTTGTGCTTTCATCATTTCTGGGTCTTCTTGTCACTTCGATTATGTAACCACTTATCCTACCTCATCTGACACTCTCCTCTTTAGAAAAAAAAAAAAAAAAAAAATCCTGGCTGGATGTGGTGGCTCACTCTTGTATTCTCAGCATTTTGAGAAGCCAAGACGAGAGGATTGCTTGAGCCCAGGAGCTCAAGACCAGACTATGCAACATAGTGAGACACTATCTCTACAAAAAAATTTTAAAAATTAAAAAACAAAATCCCTTGATTATTTCTATTCCTAGTTACCATATTCACAGTTTCCACTTCATCGAATCCTTATTTTATTTCCCACTGACCTAGGAATCAATGGCCTTCAGTGTATTTCCTCCACCCAATAGACTTTGTCTAGTAAAACCTGTAACAAGTCCACCACTGATTCTGGCTGGGAGGTAACACACCTGAAGTAGTTGGAAAATAAAGTGAAGAATTTTTGTGTGCATGTACGTGGGTTGAGGGTAAAGGCTGTGGCAGGCAAGCTGAAAACCAAGGGGGAAATCAAAATCCCAGAGAAAGTTAGGTTTACTGTGACCTCCCTAGCACGGCTGGCAGAACATGGGTCTGAGGGTGGGAACAAACAATATGGTCCATAGTGTGACAAAGAGACATATTGGAAAATAGAGTTTCACACCAAAAGGATTGCAGGTTTACAATGCAGGGATGGAGAGTGAGTCAGATAATCATAGACTCAGGCTAATTACATGGCAAGGAAAATATTGAGAATGAGCCCACAAGCACAGATGACTTGTCACAAAGTACCCTGCTTTTATTTCTCTCCTCATGGCATGGCTTCAAGTAGCTGTGGCCCAGTTGTTTCATGAAGCACTCCCAAAATCTTCCTTTTAAACTGGAAATTCATAGTCACAGTGACAAGCTCAAAATAAATTGAACTTCTATTTTACAATGTACTCTGTTTGACATCACTTGAAAAAAACGTCGATTTCTCCACAGGAATTATTATCTTTTATGGACATGATGGTCCCAGTTGTAATACGCATCTTTGCAACTCAGAAATCTATTACTGATTTGTGCATTGTTCAGCTTGTTTCTATATACACTGACCTGTTCCCTGTATATTGCCTGCCCTTGCTCCATGAAAGCTCATGACTCATGAACTTCTGAGTCATGCTCTGAAGTTGTGTGAATTAGTCTTAACTTAGTACTTTCCCGTTATCAGTATAAGCCCTGCCTGCTGAGAGCTTTGTTTCATCTTCCTTCCTAGCACTTGGAGTTCTCTTAATTGGTAGCTGATAACTTCCACAGTGTGCATTTTACATGAGGCAGTAAAAGTTGGCACGATAGCAAACAAAAAGAACAAAACAAATTGGCACTGAAAATAAATTATATTGTGTAAGACATTAGCACCCAGAAAAACCAAGATTTTATAGATAAAAAATTTCTTGTTTATATTGTTATAAAGTAATTAACATCACCTTCTAATAGCAGATCACAAATTAAGATGACAACTCTAGAGAACTTAATAGATATGAGAAGGGGAAATGGGGGAATTTACTCTCTTACGTCAAAGTAACAAGAGAAGCTTTGTTCATTCCCAGCTATATGTGTCAATGAGATTAAATTATTGCACCAGAGAGGAAGAATTAGGTGAAATAAGTGGATGCCACGCACACACCAAGTGTTCCTACCATATCTTGGGGCCCCAGAGAGAATATAATCTGAGATTATAACATCATTTTATGTATTGACACCGTATGGTATTTAAAAGCCTTTAGGAATTAATAGCATCTGAGAACCAGAGAAACATGCCAATGAGTGTATTATCTGGTTTAGAAAACAAGTAGACAATGATCCAAGGAATTCATTTCTATGTTAGAATAGATAGCAACTCATTTAATTGTTAAAGAGTTTAGAAGAAGGATCTCGAAAGTGTGCCTATTATTTCCTTTTTTCTTTCTTTGTAGAGACAAGGTCTCACTTGTTGCCCAGATGGGTCTCGAACACCTGGCTTCAAGTGATCCTCCCGTCTTGGCCTCCTAAAGTGCTAGGAAAACAGGAAGAACCACAGTGTCCAGCATTTTCTCTTTTTGCTTCACTGCTCTAGGAGTATTTAGCTTTCACTGGTTTTCTGTGGGCATGTTTTTTTTGTTTTGTTTTGTTTTTGTTTTTGTTTTGTTTTGTTTTGTTTTTTTCTGAGACAGAGTCTCACTCTGACATCCAGGCCTGAGTACAGTGGCACGATCACTGCTCACTGCAGTCGTGACCTCACAGGCTAAAGCAATCCTCCCACCTCAGCCTCCGGAGTAGCTAGGACCACAGGCATGTACCACTACCTCCAGCTAAGTTTTTAAAATTTTTTGTAGAGATAGGGTCTCGCTATGTGTCTGGGGTTGTCTCAAACTCTTAGCCTCAAGCAATCTTCCCACCTTAGCTTCCCAAATAGCTGGGATTACAGGTGTGAGCCACCACACCTTGCCAGTGGTCATTTTTTCAGAAAAGAAAGTTTGATTTTTGCTAAATGTTTCACACATTTTTAAGGTTTGTAAGTAAAAAAGTCTTTAAATTCTGGGAATTCTACAATCTCTTATTCATTCACGATAGTTTTTTTTTTTTTTTTTCTTTAGAGACAGGATCTGGCTGTGTCTCCCAGGCTGGAGTGACAGTGATGCAATCATAGCTTGCTGCAGCCTCAAACTCCTGGGCTCAAGGAATCCTTCTGTTCCAGCTTCCTGAGAAAGCATGCATCACTACACCCACTGAATTTGTTTTGTTTTGTTTTAGTAGAGGCAAGATCTGGCTATGTTACCTCTTCTAGTCTTGAACTCCTGGCCTCAAGTGATCCTTCCACCTCAGCCTTCCAAAGTGCTGACATTACAGTATGAGCCACCAAACACAGCCCATTCCTAACAGTTTTACACACAGTTGATACTTTATTATTCATTCATTCTATGTTGTCATTCATAACAGGTGAGACCCTGTTATCCCAGTGGATAATCCAGAATTAATTTTTATTTGATCTTATAATGTATTATGCTTCTCCTCCAGAAAATTCATTTACTTTTGGTTTATATAAAGATGTTAATAAAAGAAGAAGGCCATATGTTTCTTAGCACCGAGGATTAAGTGTGTATGTGGTTCTGTCTTTATATATTACAGATGCGACTATAAATCAGAAGTAGATTGCTGTCCAATAAATATGCATTACATTACAGTTTAACAAAATGTATCTATTTCTCTTTCCTTTGTTCTTCCTTCCCTTTACTTGTTTATTTAAAAATGTTCATGAAGTCTCCATGATTGTCTATGCACTGTGTGAGATGCCACAAATAAAGCACTAAACAAGAAAGACAAACATATCCCTTGACCTCGGGAACCTTAGCATCTAGAGAGATAATTGATTATTGTTTGTTTGTTTTTTCCTGAGGCAGGTCTTGCTTTGTTGCCTAGGCTGGAGTTCAGTGGCACAATCATGGCTCACTGCAGCCTTGAACTCTTGGGAGATATAGCTGAGTATTGAAGAAATCTCTATATAATCCCAATTGTCACTATCATGATAGAAAAAGTATAAGGAGACATGTGTATTAATTTATGAGCCAGGCTTCCCTGAGAGAACAGCATAGCTGGACCTGAAGTATATGGAAGATATAAAGGAGGAGATTTAGGGGTGGATACATTCCAAGCTGAAGTTAATACAGTGGGCAGAATTGTGAATAAGCATGGGAAGTTCTGTGCTTCCCTTGAGCCGAAACCTGGAGATGCCACAAAGTTAAAACAGTCTTTGATGGATCCTGGAACTCAAATCAAAGACTGTGAAAAGCCCATGGAGAACCAGAAGGTAAGTCAAACCCTACAGAACCCGGAGGAAAGCTTTGTAGTTCTGGGCTTCTCTTGCTTCACATTTACTAGCCAACTCATTGCTTACTTTGCCATACTTGATTTGAGGGGTAGGCAGGAAACATAAGCTCCAGCCTGGCACCAGCCAGGGAAGTCAGTTCATCTAGGCACCATGGGACTCTAAGTGAATAGGAAGTACAGAATAATCACCCAATGCAGGACTAAATGGCTTCCTAGCACCATCACTGAGTCCCTGCTGAGTAGCTATGAGAGGAAGAAGCACCTCGCAGAAAAGAGCAGTGCTCCGCACAGATTGGGGAGAAAGAAAGGCAGGTTACAGAATGCAAAACCAGAGGCTCTTTTCCCTATGGTAGCCACCCTCTAACACACATGTATACTTTCATCAAGAGGAGGGTCAGCTAGGATCCAAGCCATCATCCCTCTCTTCAGGTACATATCACCAGCCAAGGAAAATGGCGATTCCACAAATAGGAACACACAGGAAAACACAGACATCTAAGGAGTACAAATGCAAGCTCTATGAAAAAAAGATTCAACTATCCATGAGAAAGCAAAACTAATAAATCAAATTGAATAAGACTAAATAAGACTTAATGCTTCTTAAGATGCTTAAGATTAAAATACTCATAATACCTTTATCAAAGATGGAGAGAATATTGAAAACATGAAGCAATTAAGAAGATCTAAGTAGAGATATTAAATACGAAAAATATAATGTTGAAATAAGGGATTTAGCTGGACGTGGTAGCTCATGCCTATAATCCCAGCATTTTGGGAGGCCAAGGTGGATGGATTACTTAGCCCAGCCTGGACAACATAGTGAGACTCCATCCCTACTTTAAAAAAAAAAAAAAAAAAAAACTGGAAGTGGCACGTTCCTATAGTCCCAGGTCCTTGGGAGGCTGAGGTGGGAGGAGCACTTGAGCCCAAAATGTCAGAGCTGCACTGAGCTGTGATTGCAGCACTGCACTCCAACCTGGGTGACGGTGAGACTCTGTTTCAAAAAGGAAAAAATAAAAATAAAAAAAGGAAATAAATAAAGGACTTAATATCTTAGGGAAGTTGAGAAAAGAAAGTATCAGAAATGATTTCAGCCAAAGTTTGCAAGTGACTCATCTGGTTAATATTGAGATTCCTATACAAACAGATTTTTCCTATTCAGTCATTTAATAGATTTTAGATACTATAGTTAAGAAATATTCCTCAACCCTTTCTCTATGACTCATTTTTTAGTTAAAAAGAAAAAAAATCAGGTAATTCTACACAAAAAACATTTTTTGTAAATAACACAAATAGTACATAAATACATGCTTACTGTATAAACTTTAACACAGAAGTATGTAGAAGAAAAATAAAACTTTCTCCTCAACATCATTCTCAACACACAGTTTGCTTTTCCTTTTCTTTAACATAAATAAGACAACATCATAGTATTCTGCTTTTTTCATATAAAATATATATTTTGAATATATCTCTTATATATACATACTTCTGTGTATTTATAGCTCCTCTTTTCTTTTTGTAATTAGTTTTTTCTTGTGTCTTTTTACTTTATAATTTTGAAAGTATTCAAAATTATATGCTTATTATTAAAAAATCAAACACCACCAAAGGGTGTGTAGAGCACAGTCAAAAATCCCCTTTCATCTGTCTCTTTATCCTTTTATCCATTTACACACACACACACGTGAATACATGAATATGTGCATGCACGTATGTATATATTTTCACTGCTGTGAATTCGGGGACTGGGAAGATAGAAAAGTAAACTTCCACAGCAGATAGGTGCAGTGGAAACACATTGGTTTCCATTTCATGTTATTATATAAATTTAATCTCTTGTAGTTTGAATATAAACAGAATCAGACAATATTACCCCGTAATTTACTTTTTGACTGAGTCATATTTCTTGGCAATCATCTCAGGTAGGCATATGGAACTAACTTATATTACTGATGAATGAAAATTCTCAGGTTTACTATTCCAACAAAGATAGCATCTAGGTATTTTACCAGAGCTACATGGGACTATATTAGCCTGCCTGATCTTTATTCTAAAGATAACCACTCGTCTGCTGGAAACTTTTTTTCTGAATATGCAGTAATAATACTGTGTCTGGAACAAACAGTAGCAAACTGTATACAGTACTGGAGTATTCCTTTCCTTGGATTTTATGGAATTTATTAATATTACATTCCATCCTCAGACAACTCTTGACCTTTCTAACTGTTGTAGTTTAAAAAGTAGAATGAAATATGCTGAAATTTCAAGTAATTATTAGTTTAGAGAATTTTCTATCAAAGAAAATTAAAGAACATACTTATGGGGGATCTTAAAAACACACACAAAAACACATAATTATCTAAATATTGTAGTTTAAAAAGTAGAATGAAATATGCTGAAATTTCAAGTAATTATTAGTTTAGAGAATTTTCTATCAAAGAAAATTAAAGAATATACTTATGGGGGATCTTAAAAACACACACAAAAACACATAATTATGATAACCATTTGATTTTAATAATCACTACAATTCAGAAGCAGTCTTCCCCTTTATTCCCATTATTTTTATTGAAATCATCTGGCTTTTCTGTTGTGTATGTCTCTGGTTTAGTTTAATCATTTAGTTAATTAATAATGACCTACTGGTTTGTTTTTCCAGAATTTTTACTATTATAGTCAGGAAGTTTTATAGAATCACTGGAAAAATCTGAAGATATAATGATATTTCAGTTTGGTTCTTCAAATACAGGTATTTATTGTTCTTTTTTAACACTGGGCATTGAATAAGCCAAAGTTTTTTATTCTTAGTAAATCTCATCCTATTCAAAAAAATTCCAAAATTTTACAGAAAACTTTTTTCAATTCCTATTTTTCAATTATTTTATATTCGAAGATATAACAAAAAAGGGAAAAAAGAAAAATAAAACTATAAAATAGAGCCAGACACAGTGGCTCATGCCTGTAATCCCAGCATCTTGAGAGGCAGAGGCAGGAGAATCCCTTGAGCTCAGGAGTTTGAGACCAGCCTGAGCAACATGGTGAGACCTCATCTCTACTAAAATTTAAAAAAAAAAAAAAAAAAGAAAAAAAAGTAGATGGGCATGGTGGCACACACCTGTAGTCCTAGCTATTTGGGGGGCTGAGCTGAGAGTATGGTTTGAGCCCAGGAAGTCAAGGCTGCAGTGAACCCTGATCATGTCACTGTACTCCAGCCTATGTGACAGAGAAAGGCCCTGTCTCAAAAACAAAAACAAAAACAAACAAACAAAAACCTGTAACATGTAAAGATAGGGAAATGGAGGGTTTCATGTGCAGTTAAGTGTGAATAATATCTAGCAAAGGACAGAAAATACTGCTACTAACTTACAAATGATTAAGGAAAAGTTAAATTAATCCTATGTTCATGTTGCCTTTATTCAAAACAAAATAATTATTCCTCCTCTCTTTGCTCCAGTTGAATATTCCACTATAGTTACTTTTGTGTTGTTATTGCTGCTAAATCTGGGTTCTTATGGAGAGACTAAATCTCTTATTCCTCCTTATCTCATCCCAATGGGACACACAGAGCACCTAGTACTCAACACATTATTAGTTGAGGTAATGAAGTAGAAAATTCATTTTTTTTCTTAGCATCATCTTCAGGCTGGGACAAGAAAATGAATATGATTTTATTTTGTAACATATTTCTCCTGGGTAGTAAAAGGATTTGTGGTTCTTCTAATCTTTTGTGCATATAATGCCCCAGTTAACACAAATTCATTTCCATCCTGCCGCTGAGGACACCGAATGTCTCTATTTTGGGATCTTAGGAAAAATAATACTGTTTACCTTTGACTTGTTTACATCAAGCATGTCCTTGTAATATTGTGTAGTTACAGGAATAAACTACAAAGACATTATCTTACATTTATATGAGGCCGTATGGTTTATAAAGCATTGTTATACATATTATTTTATTTCATCTTCACAACAGCCTCTTCATGTAGATAAAGCGGGGATTACTATTATCCTCTCTTTGATTTGGTTTCTTATCTCTGCATGTCCTTACCTACATTTTCACTTTGTGTTATGTAAAGAACTGATGCCTTTAAACTTCAAGTTAAATGGTCCAGATTGGGCAAATGGTTTGTTTAAAATCTCACAGATGGACTTTACTCAGCAGATTCCGAACTCCAAAGTACACACCTTTTGACTCATAGGTCCATTATTTAGTTCCCTACATCCTCAAGCAATTTCCCCCCAGTTTTCCACCTTCTTTCCCCCTGCTCCCTTCACATAACTTAAATATGTGCATATTCTAGAGAAATTGCTTGAAAAATTTCTTGTAATTTGCTTATATAGTTTTCTTCCAGCCTGTTAAATGATCTATAATTTTCCCTAGAAATCAAATTGTTTATTTAAGTGATAGAAGCAATTCCATGTTAACATAGCAATAAACACTAATATAGTGTCTGTAATGCACTGAGCACTGTTCTGTGTACTTTAACAAATTTACTAATTCAATTCTCACCACAACCTAATATGGCAGACACTGTTACTAGCTCCATTTTACAGGTGGGAACACTGCACAATCAGAAAGATGGGGTAATTTGCCCAAATTTATCCAATTATTAAGTGCCAGAGCCGAGATTTAAACCCTGACAATGGGGTTCTTAAGTGTGTGCTATTAGCCATTACGCTATAATGCCTTTCTATGGTTATAGAAACTTGATTACATAAATTCCACATATTTACCCTATGCTAATGCAATGCTTAGGAGAAAAGCAATAGTGCACTTCCGCATACCTTTATCAGGGCCTCTACAAGCCATGCTATCAACAGCGACTAGGTTCCCCAACACAATGAACAGCATTGTTGCTGTTCAGGAAAAAAAATATGAAAAACTTGGAAATAAGGTAGAAAAATGATTACATGACCTTTCAATGTCACACTGGAGCATTGTTTAATAGGGTCACCCAACAATTATTAAAATGTAGTGCAATGACCCTTTCCTTGATATACCTTTTATTACTAATTAAAACCCAAATGCTATGATATTACATGTTACCTTGTAAATATTATCTGGTAGAGAGGCAGATAATTCCTATCTGGTTGAAATCATAACCCCAAAGGATATAGTTTTATTGCCCTTTAGGATATTAACCATATTTGTATCTAACCTAGAAATCCAGCAGTCTTTTTGTTCAATGCATATCATTACTTATTTTCTCAAATGTTCTTTGAGCAACTTACCATCCTGTTCCCTTAATTAATGAATTAAATAGATCTTTGATATATGCTTATTCTCTATTTGCATGATATTCATGTTTTTAATGTTTTTAAAAATTATTCTTGGAAATCACCATGCTTTTTTTTTTTCACTCAGGGCCTTTTATATACTAAATAAAATAGAAGCATATAATGTTATTAAATCAGTGTGTCCTAGTTATTAATTCTTGAAGGACAACTACTCACAGGTCAGAGTTCTGCAAAACCTAAAAGTAAAACTATTCAACATTTTCCTGAGTATGAACAAAAGCATAAATAGTATCAGACTCTAATAAGAGGAAAGTGGGGGTGCCGGGGGACACAAACAGTACCAACCACAGAGAGCCATCATTTCCCCTTTCCTCCACAAGTTTAAAATGAAACATATGTGGCCGGGCGCGGTGGCTCAAGCCTGTAATCCCAGCACTTTGGGAGACCGAGACGGGCGGATCACGAGGTCGGGAGATCGAGACCATCCTGGCTAACATGGTGAAACCCCGTCTCTACTAAAAAAATACAAAAAACTAGCCGGGCGAGGTGGCGGGCGCCTGTAGTCCCAGCTACTGGGGAGGCTGAGGCAGGAGAATGGCGTGAACCCGGGAGGCGGAGCTTGCAGTGAGCTGAGATCCGGCCACTGCACTCCAGCCTGGGCGGCAGAGCGAGACTCCGTCTCAAAAAAAAAAAAAAAAAAAAAAAAATGAAACATATGTAACACATGGACACTTCGAGACAAAGACAAAGAAGTGACTGCCCATTTATGAAATAGAGACACAATCAATGTCTTTAAATAGTCACCAAATCAAGAGCAAAACCCAACTCTGGTGAGAACAAGATCATTTCTTGTAGTACTTTTATTCTGTTTTTGCCTGTTGTCTTTCGTACTAACTAGACAACATTTTTTGTAGGCAAGTTTCAGGGCCCTTTACCCTGGTTTTAGAATGATTCAGACCCATATAGGAAAAAAAAAAAAAAAAAAAAAAAGATGCCAGGCACGGTGACTCATGCCTGTACTTGCAACACTTTGAGAGGCCAAGGCGGGAGGATCACTTGAGCCCAGAGTTCAAAACCAGCCTGGGCAGCACAGTGAGAACTCATACAAAATCTAAAATTTTAACAGAGCATGCTGGTGCATGCCTGTAGTCCCAGCAACTCAGGAGACTGAAGTAGGTGGACTGCTTGAGCCTGGGAGGTTGAGGCCGTAGTAAGCCATGATCATGCCACTGTACTCCCACCTGGGCAATAGAGCAAGACCCTGTCTCAAATTTAAAAAAAAAAAAAAAAAAAAAAAAGGAAAAGAAAACTGCTTTAGTGATTAGCATCCAACTTCCATTTCCCCTGAGATAGGAGGATTCCATGTTTTTATTAACTAGTAAAGCCAGACTAGTAAAGCCAGGAATGAGCCAAGCTTTAGATAACAGAAGAATGTTTCCTATTAACTTAAAGGCTGATACTAAAGAAAGCCAAAGAATAAATGAATTAAAATTTAAGTCTCTTATATTCCCCAGAATGTAGGAAAAGATTAGATTACTTTTGACTTCTGTAAATCAAGAAAACCATGAAAAGAGTCGTGAAGTGGTTAATGTTGTATCAGAGGGCGAGACTAGAATTGCCGAGAATGCAAACATAAGATTAATACGTGTCCATACTTTGTTGCTATCCCTTTACCTGTTCATTAATTTTTAGCTATTATTTACATATAGAATATTATAAAGAAAATGTTCTGATATTTGGTAGCCCTATTTAGCAACAGTCACCTATCACTATCAAAACTATTGGTGACTAAAAAATTAGTATCTAATGCTGATAAAGTGAAACTCTAAAGTTAATGATTATTTTAAGTCCTTCTTGATAACAGGGTTCTTTGACAAAACATTTGACTTTACAATAAGTCACCACATCTGGCTAATTTTTTTTATTTTTGTGGAGACAGAGTCTTGCCATGCTGCCCAGGCAGGTCTCAAACGCTTGGGCTCAAGCCATCCTCCTGCCTCGGTCTCCCAAATTGCTGGGATTACAGGTGTGAGCCACTGCACCTGGTCTCACTCTTTTTTACTTAAGCTGGTTTATACTGGAATTTCTGTCTCATGTAATAAAAAAAATCCTAACTGGTATAGATCACATAGAGAGGATAGAGAATTATTCTCTTTTCTCCCACCTAAAGCTGCATATACATGTCCTACCTGTCAAGTTACCCAGAGAAAGGGCATGGCTCAGTGAAGAAAGAGGCAGAATACAGCCACATGTAACGAATCAATGATATTCTTCTGCACGGAGCACTGTTCTTTTCTAGGTAACTGTGCCAAAATCAAAATTACCTGGAAGCTCTGTTAAAGTACAAGTTACCAGACCTCACACCCTGGCTTTTTATTAAACAAGTGTGATGCTTGATTTTAAGTGTGATGCTGAAACTTGGGTGGGCTGTGGGAGTACTCAAATTAAACATTGTTTCTGGGTGTGTCAGGGAGGATGTTTCTGAATGAAATTAGCATTTGAGTCGGTGGACTCAGTAAAGTAGATTGCCCTCCCCAGTGTGGTTGGGCATTATCCAATCCAGAGAGGGCCTGAGTAGAACAAAAGGCTAAGAAAGGAGGAATTTCCCCTCTGTTCCTGCCTATCTTCAGCTTGGCTATATCATTTCTTCTCATGCCCTCAGGTTTGGCTCCCCAGTGGCCTTCAGACTCAGACTGAATTACACCTCTGGCTTTTCTGGATCTCCAATATACAAGTGGCAGGCAGACTGTGGGACTTCTTGGCCTATTCCTATTTGTTATAGGAATAACAAATCTTCAGATATGTAGATACAGATATAGATAGATATAGATGAGTATGTTCTGTTTTTCTGGAGAACGCTGACTAATACAGCAAGTCTGAGATGGGGCTCACGAATTTGCCTTTTTAACAAGTTCCTAGGTGATGCTGATGCTGCTGGTCACTAGGCCACATGTAAAGATAGTTGCCTGCCTCCCCTCACATTCTGAGTAAACCAGAGTAGTCTGCTGAAGCGGAAAGGAAGGGCTGAATTAGTACCTGATCATCATGTATCAAATTTGCTATCTTAGTATTTGGTTAAATCATTTTTTCTAGTCCTTCCTATTCAATTTATCTCTCTCTAAAGCAAATATACAATTTAAAAAATCAGAACAGCAGTGCATCTGCTCTTATAGTCTATTGAGTCAATAGAGGTCATGAAAGCTACTAAGGTAGAGTACAAAAATGATTGGTTAAAACAAAATATACACTTGTATGCAAATGCCCAGTAACAAAGCCAAAATCTGTCTATAGGTATATCTGTATCTCTCTATATAGATCTAAAAAGTGGAAGAAAGCAGAAGTGGAAGAAAAAGTAGAAGAATGCTATTAACTATCTTGAATTAAGTTTTATTTAGACTTTTGTGAGTGATATTTATTTCCTTACTGATTACTGCATAAGTGTTATTTGCAAAAGTTAACCAAGTTATTGGGACATTTTAAGGGACTGCTAATGAGAGAAGATTTCTTAAAAAAAAAAAAAAAAAACCTCAAAAAAATGAGCAGTAACTCATAAGTCATAGAAAAATATACATCAAGTGTTTCAAATATATGAATTTGAGATATCTTCTTACTTGAATATCCACATTTTTAAAAACATTCTTTAAAATGTGCAATTGGAAATCTAATGACTCATTGAAAACTTTTCAAAATAGCCAAAAGTATCAATTTATATAGTTCACACTAAATTAATAAATATCGCCTAATGATCTTGCCCAAGAATATTTAAGTAGGAATTATTTTCTGTTTTACTTATTTATTTTGGAATGCAAAGAACTACTAAAACTAAACCAATGTCTTTTATCATCTTTTGTTTGTTCGTTTTGGGGAATCTTAAGACTTAAGGATATACTGCCACATTTTTTTTACCTTAGTTTTTTTAAAAAAATGACAGAAAGAAAAAAGATGAAAAAAATTCTTGCCATGGTAAAACTTCACAGACTATTTTTTTAATCCCCGCAGAAAATGTTATGGATTAGTAAAACTACTCCAAATTTACAGGTTTATTTAAATATGAAATCAGACTAAATGTAGTGGTGCAAAAAAGCACCATTATGACAAATAACAGAAATTTATTTTGATATTCTGCCCAGTACATACTCATTCAGGTTGACAGAGGCATAAAAACAAAATAGGGTGAGAGGGAGAGATTTGAATAAATAGACAAGTACAAAACAAAGTGTCAGCATTTTCTCATAATTCTCATTACCGTGCATTGGTTTACCCTATCCCTACTTAGGTAGTGAGCATATAACACTATAAGAGCTTTTCCTTTTTTTTTTTTTTTTTTCTTTACTGAAACTTAAATACGAGTTCAAACTATATGAAAAAGAAATTCAGGGTTTGGGAGAGAATTGGTTTTTTTCAGTGTATTCATTTGACATGTGTATCACAAAAAAATTACCTAAGTAGTGTTCAGAAATAATTACCTAGTTACAAATAATCTGAAATAAATCCCATCAGCTTTCTCATATTCCTGTAAAAACCTATTAGAAACCTTAAGTGAAATAAAAACAGATCTATTTACCAGAGTTCCAAAACAATGTACAACACAACAGAAGATGAAGTTGCAGGGAATGGCAGGGTCCAGATCATGTGGGACTTACCTCCAGGTACTGGGACGCCATGCAAGACCTTGTGCTTAAAACAGGGATGGTGACATGGTTTGTATTCTTGTAAACTCTACTTTGGCTGCTGTACTGAGAATGGTTTGTGGAGGGGGAAGAACAGATTGGAAGTTAAGAGTTGTCCAGGTGAGTGGAGACAGGGAATTTGGTGTTTGCAAAGCACTTAGTACAGGTTCTTGTGCAGAGTAAACACTATCTGAAATTATCAATCAAAATAACTTCCAATTTACATATTTTACAATTTTCCTCTCCTCTCATGTCAAATCCAGAATTAAGAAGATATTTAAGTCGTCCTCCTCCTCCTCCTCCTTCTTCTTTTTTTTTTTTTTTTTTTTGAGACTGAGTCTGGCTCTGTTGCCCAGGCTGGAGTGCAGTGGCCGGATCTCAGCTCACTGCAAGCTCCGCCTCCCGGGTTCACGCCATTCTCCTGCCTCAGCCTCCCGAGTAGCTGGGACTACAGGCGCCGCCACCTCGCCCGGCTAGTTTTTTGTATTTTTTAGTAGAGACGGGGTTTCACCAAGTTCACCAGGATGGTCTCGATCTCCTGACCTCGTGATCCACCCGTCTCGGCCTCCCAAAGTGCTGGGATTACAGGCTTGAGCCACCACGCCCGGCCTCCTCCTCCTCCTCCTCCTCCTCCTCCTCCTCCTTCTTCTTCTTCTTCTTCTTCTTCTTTTTGAGACGGAGTCTCGCTCTGTCACTCAGGCTGGAGTGCAGTGGCATGATTTCAGCTCACTGCAACCTCCACCTTCCAGGTTCAAGCAATTCTCCTGTCTCAGCCTCCCGAGTAGCTGGGACTACAGGCACATGCCACCAAACCCAACTAATTTTTGTATTTTTCATAGAGACAAGGGTTCACCATGTTGGTCAGGCTGGTCTCGAACTCAGGTGATCCACCCGCCAAGGCCTTCTGTTATTCAAGTTCATGTTATTTCTCCCAATTACCTCCCTCACCCAAAATTATTTGATCTGGGACTTTACTATTAAACAGAGGAAGTAGAAGCCATCAAGTCATGAACTCTACAGCTTCCATACCAAATCTTCAAATCTCCCCTAAATCTGCACTAATTCTTTTCTCCTAGTACATGACTAGGAGGCGTTTCTCTTACCCAAGGCTAAGCGTTACCTCAACTCTGGATTTCAGCCCCTTCTAGTCCTTTTGAACTCACTATCTATCCTTTAAATCCTTTAAATTATTACTTCTCTTACTGGTATCATCAACCACTTTTTAACCTACCAACTTCTTCCTATAGCACTTCCTTTCCTATTTGAAAAGAATCCGCAACTCTCCCCTTTTCACTTCAAAATGTTCTGAAGTTTGAAAGTTCATGGTCTTCATTTCCTTACTTATTCTTCTTTCTTCAGCCTCATGCTATTTAATTTCCACCTACACTTCTCATGGTATCTGTTCTTTCCAAGGTTGCCAAAGAAATGAGTTCTCAGTCCTTCTCTTACTTGCCTTCTTATAAGCCTTTAACACTATTGAGTAATCTTCCATCCTTGAAATGCTCCTTTCTTTGCTTCATTGAAATCTCCCTCTTCATTTCCTTAGGAAAATTTTTGCTGGTCTCACAGACTAAGTTAGGTCCTATATTTTATATATATTCTTTTGGAAGAAGATTTAAAACAGAAGTTTTAGGTGAATTCCTAAAATGGCATTAAGGTGAGGTACCAAAACAAGACAGAAACTTTTAGAGAAAAATATCAAACCCAGTTCATGACTCCTAACCCTCTCATTTATATGGAGAGCAAAGGTTTTTCAAGATGATTTATTGGGACTAGCTGGGCTACGAGACCAACACCCACCACTGGGAGGACCTCTCCATTGTCTACTAACACCTGAAACCTAGTGAAAGTGGCTTGACGGAGAGTTTTTAAAGAGTTTGCTATTCATCTTCTACAGTTAAGAGAATATATGGGACTGGTATCTGACATGCTGTCCAGAAAATCCAAAAGGAATGTGAGATGTTTGACATACTAAGAGATGAGCTGAAGAAGATGTTTCTTTGGAACCTGCCTGCACTCCCATCAATAGGGCAAATGCTGTGTGAAGGTCCCCAAGAGCAGATATGGGCCATGCACAATAGAAAGAAGTTATGGAGTCGACTTAGGTTCTATCAGAACCATCTAGGTATAGGAGCAGGGAGGAAGACCTCAGTGGAGAGAAGCAAAAAGTATCCCATGATTCTTAGGGCATGCGAGGAAGGTGTATGCAACCTGCAAGAGAAGACAGCACGTTGGGCAAGGAAAGTACAGGTGAGAGACTCTACCAAGAACATCCAAAAGCATCCTCAAAAGAGTCAGTTTTATACAAGGGTCGGGCCCAGGACCATGAAATCAATTTAGAATAGTCCTAATCCAATAAGAAATGTTCTCTTCCTCTTTCCTATTTTTCTTTCCCCACCTTCAGCCCTTCCCCGGAAGAGTCAGAAATAGCAACTAGTAAACAAGAAATGAGAAAGAAAGAAGGAGGCAACCACACATCTACCCCTACTGAAAACCTGAGAGAACACAGCATTTACATTGAATGGAGCTAGAAACTTGACTATGAGAAGGGGCAAGCACTCTAATCTCTCGCTTAGAATGTGTTTGTAATCTAAAGTGACCATAAATGTAAAATGACATTGTCCAAGTATTCATGGAAGCAGAAAATCACCTCCCTCTAAATTTTAACGGGATAATGAGAGACAACATACGGGTGCCCATGTGTCCGATGGGTTCAATGTGCCAGCTATACTCCCATACACTTGCTGTACAACTTTGTAAATGTCATCACAGTTATAACTACTTACTTGAGCTCTGCTTATCCCATGAAAGCTGTCATGTAGCTTTATCTCTAGAACTAAGCATTCGGTATATTATTCTTCAATTAGTCCTCTTTTCATGCTATTTTTTCTGGATATATCGTGTCCAATAGCTTCTCTCAGATTTTTTTCCTGCTATTGTTTCCATCTGTGATATCTCTACCTCTAAGCTAAACAACATAAATTCTACTCAGCTTTATGGTCCATCTCAAATCTTTTTTTCTCCGGGAATTGTTTCTCATAGCTCCATGCCCTGCTGGCCACTGCCTTCTCTGAACTTATCCTTACCCTCATTTCAACACGTCACATTTTTATGTGTTGACATCGTTCCAACAATATTATAAGATCTTTTGAGCAAAGACCAAGTATTTTCACAATCTATTGCAGTTAAAAACATTATTCATCTCCTCAAGAAATATGACTTATTTTAGTCCGGGCACAGTGACTCATGTCTGTAATCCCAGACCTTTGGGAGGTCAAGGCAGGAGGATTACTTGAGGCCAGGAATTCAAGATCGGCTTGGTCAACATAGTGAGACCCTGTCTTTACAATAAATAAATAAATAAAGAAATGTTATTTTAGAGCCTATTTTGGGTCAGGTACTATGTGTGGACTAATAAATATTCATGGTTTTGAAATAGTATAATCTGCATAACATCTTGTATGTAGGTGGAATCAGTCAATGGAGTTTCAAATGTACATTTTAGGCCAGGCACGGTGGCTCATGCCTGTAATCCCAGCACTCTGGGAGGCCGAGGCAGGCAGATCACTTGAGCTCAGGAGTTCGAGACTAGCCTGGGCAACATGGTGGGACCCCATCTCCCAGACTCAAGCAATACTCCCACCTCAGCCTCCCAAGCAGTTAGAACTACAGGAGCATGCCACCACACCCCACTGATTCTTACCTTTTTTGTAGAGATGGGGGTCTCACTATGTTGCCCAGGCTGGTATCAAACTCATGGGATCAAGTGATCCTCCCACCTCAGCCTCCTAAAGGGCTGAGGTTATGGGCATGAGCCACTGCACCTGGCCTATCATAGTTAAAAGATTGTTATATCTACACATATATCTAAAATAATATCAACAATAAATGTGTAGAAAATAATGTTTTAAACAAAATATGGTAAACATTAACAATGGTTGTATAACATGCAACTAGGAGCATTTTGTATTTTTCTTTTTAGTTTATTTTTGATAAATGTTCGTTAGTGAGCATATATTGTATGTACAATAAAGATAACCTCTAGGCGTTTTTTTGGGTGTGTGTGAAGTGTATACTGTCTCTTCCTTTTACAGACTTTAAACCTAAATAAACCCCGCCCTTCTTTTCATCTTACTGTTACTGAATGTGCACATAAGTATGCAAAAGGGAATCTGGGAAACATTCATTTAGGGAAGATACATAGTTCACTATATTCACGACATTTTAAAAAATTATCTATAAAAATGTCCAGTAATGCTTTATCCTTTGATGAGCAAAACACTAAGCTAAGCCAAACTGTTTTTCAGTCAAGCATGTTCAGGAGACAACCTGCCCAGGGTGCTGATAACATCAAAACTAAATATTACAGTTGCTTAAATGAATGCAGTTTAAATCCCTTAAGACGTCTCAATAGGTATTCCCATCAGTGAAAATGCAAAACCGTTTTATCTGGGCTGTGTTCAAAGTTGTTTATTTTGACTGTAGTGCATTGTATTATGTTTTCATCTTAATTTAAAAATTTGGGTAAGCGTCAAATTCCTCAAACTGTAAAGCAACATAAAGCAGTATTCCTTGAGAAAAGCACAAAGCATTAGCATGAGTGATTGATCACCTGCTGCTCCTTTCCAATTATTATAAAGTTAAATTCCATTTAACCCATTTGTTGTTTAGAAAAGAAAAATTGCAGCTCACTGCCGGTGGAGTATTCGAGGGGCAAACTACAAATGAGTAACTAACTTTCAAAGTTTTCGTAATAAAGCTTCTAAAGACTAATGCCACATTTTTGGTCAAGTCTCTTACCTCTGAGCCGTCTCGATCTGTTTTGGTTTTGTTTGGTTTTGTTTTGTTGTCTGGGCTAAATTTCTATCTCTTTGAAGCCACTACCTACTTTGAAGTTTAGCCTGGGAAAGCATTTCGTTTTGGAAGCCAAGAAGTAATCTGGGAGAGATAATCATAATTATATGTGATAATGTGAGAGAGTCTTCATTCTAGCATAAATATTTCACGTATATAAATCTTACCACTCAGTTATTTTTATCCCAGTCTGAAGACGTATACTGTAATGCCTGTGTCTTTTCTCTTATGAAGTTTTGCCCAGTGAGAAGAAAGCAGGCAGTATATAGAAACTATAAAAATGCCCTACAGTTAAGAGCTGAAAAGCAAAGTCATTAAAGTTTAAAACAACATAAGCTAAAATAATGCAAAAGAAAGTTTAAAAAGTATTAATGAAATTATTCAAAGGTATTCTTTGAAACATTTGAGAAGTCTCATTTTCACTTATTATAGTAAAAGAATAAAAAGATTATTAGTGCTGGGATATATTTAAAAATTTTAGTTTTTATCATTTCTTACAATAATCTAAATAGTAACAGTAGTAAGTCTAATAAGCTAAAACTTTTACTGTCTTACAACAACAGAATTTGTGCATTTTAACATTCATTAAAGCAACAAATATTTCTCAAGTGCCTACTTCATTTGAGATAATTGAGCTAAGTGCTGGCAATACAGTAATGAACAAGAAGCAGTCCCTACTCCTACTGAAATTTTAAAAAGGCAAATAAGCCACTAACTTTTAATATAATATAGCAAATGCTACAATGGTATTATGGCTACATATGGGAATGGAATCTGTCCTGGTTTTAAAGGTTTGGAAAAAGCCTTCAAAAGAAGGTAGCAGTCAAGATGAGACCACATCTCTGTTAAGAAAGCGCTTACTTAGCCATGGAAAAAAATTCTAGGTTAAGATAAAATTTATTTAGCCAGCAAGTAGGTGAGATAATTTAAAATTAATGTAGCATTTAAGGTAGGAAAGAAGAAAAAGACTAAGAAATAGATAAACATAAAAAGGGAAGAGAAAAAGATGAAGAAAAAAGGAAAATATTATTGGATGGTTAAGTAAACTCTTCTTTTTTCTTCTCTTAAAAATCACCATCCAAAATCAAAGTGAACAAGTAGGGGGAAGCAGAAGAGAGGACCAGGTGGGTGGTATGGAGGCTGCTCTGGGACCTCAGTCTCCCATCCCTTCCCCTGAACTAAAAAATATACCAAACAAACAAAACAAAATCCAAGAGAACAAGAAACTGAAGCACAAATTCCTTCTTTAATGAAACCAGAAGACATTTATAACCACATCCACAATAGATTATAAACCTAGCAGATGAAAAGATGGAATCTTGCTTAGGAGAAGCAAAAGAGTCCAAATCCATGTGCTTGGGACAAAAAAAAAAAAAAAAAAAAAAAAAATCCTGATGCACAATAATCAGGTTTGTTGTTCAGGTCCCCTGAAAGTTTCAGCAATTAGAAGTATCAGGTATCTCTGAAGGTGAGCATGTAAGGGGTTTCAAAACAGCAGTAATCTTTGCAAATGTTTGAAAGGAGCAGTGAGACCCTCAGTTTGTCTCATCTCTGTGCTATTAGGTTACTAGGTACACTGCAAGAATTTTTTTTTTTTTTAAGAAGTTTAAACTGAAGTCTTTCAGAGTTGAAAAACAAGATCCAAAGCAATTCTTGAGTAAGATATTAGACTTAGTTTCTGGGTGTTAATGGGAGAAGTGAGATGGATGTAGTGAAAACCTACATGCTGAATTGTGAAGTAAACAACTCCCAGAACTACTCAGCCTTCAAATGCCAGCTGCCAAAGATCATCCTAAAGCAGGAATCTGGAAGATTGTCCTCTAGGAACACTAATCGACTCTTAAAAAATCATATAGGTCCACCAGTCCAATGGGCAACCTGCCCCAATACAAAGATCTGCAAACCCTTTATCGATTGGTGTTCCACTTCTGATTATATACTGAGAACATTAAACATAAAAGACAATGATGAAAATCAAAATATTCATGGCCAGGCACGGTGGCTCATGCCTGTAATCCCAGCACTTTGGGAGGCTGAGGATGGCAGAATGCTTGTGCTCAGGAGTTCAAGAACAGCCTGGGCAACATAGAGAGACCCCATTTCTAACAACAACCAAAAAAAAAACCTAGAAAATTAGCCAGGCATGGTGGCATGCGCCTGTAGTCCAAGCTACTCAGGATCAGGGGTAGGGGTGGGGGTGCTGAGATAGGAGGATTGCTTGAACCAGGGAGGCAGAGGTTTCCTGAGAGCCATGATGATGCCACTGTATCCCAGCCTGGGCAACAGAGAAAGACCCTGTCAAAAAAAAAAAAAAAAAAAAAGAAAGAAAGAAAGAAAGAAAGAAAGAAAGAAAGAAAGAAAGAAAGAAAGAAAGAAAGAAAGAAAGAAAGAAAGGAAAATGAAAAGAAAGAGAAAGATAAAATAGAAATAATCATAAAACAAATATTCATAAAAAGATGTTCTTGAAAACCAAAAATTATACCCCCAAATAAAATATTCAATAAATGGGTTACAACATGAAGTCTATTTTCCCAGAAAATAGAATTAAAAGACCCAAAACAATAAGTAGTAGGAAAGCAAAAGAAAAAAATGGAGAATTGATCCAAAATGTCCTACATTCAACAAATATCTATCCCAAAATGAGTTAATAATAATAATAAAGAAAAAAGAGAATGGGAAGAAAACTATCATTAAAAAAAAAGGCAGAAAAGAATATTTTTCAAAATGGAGGAAAATAATATGTAGTAAAATTAATGGGGTACAGAAGGACTTATGACTGTGCATTTTATTATGAAATCTCAAAAATTTAAGTTTGAAAAGAAGATCTTAACAGCTTTCAAACTTTTAAAAAAATAAAATTACATGAAAAGGACTAAGAATGGGCTTCTCAATTATAACATTAAATGCTAGAAGACAAAGACGATGCCTTTAAAGTTCTTAGTGAAAATGACTTTCAATCCTAAATTCCATAGCCAACCAAATACTAATCAAAGGTAATATAAAATACTTTTTATAAAGATTCAAAAAAATTATTTTTTCTTTATATTTTTTCAAGAAACTCTCAGACAAAGCTCTCTACTGAAATGTGTGATTAAACCAAAAGGGAAGAAAGCCTGAGTCTTAAGAAACTGAGATCAAACATGAGAAAAGAGATGAAGGAAATTCCAAAGTTGAGGGCATGGCTAGAGAGCCACTGGTCCAAACTGGAGTAGGAGGGTACATGGTTTCAAGAGAAATGTCTTCCAAAAAAAAAAATTAAAGATTATTTTGGCAAGATTAAATTGTAGAATTCTGTGAGAAGCATTTTTCAGAACTACTGGAAGGGGTAGAAAACTTAGCTCCTGGTTCAAAGAAATGAAATAAATGAAAAAATATGAAACGAGAATTAACTTCAGAAATATTTAAAAGTGTAAAAATCAAGTTCATGCATATACTATTTGGCTCCACAATTAAAAATATATATATAACCATAACAACTCCTCTAACTAAGGATTTTAAAAGTTATGTTCTAACTATTGGGCAAATGTGGGGATAGATAAGGGGAATGTAAAAGAGCTAAAATCTCTACCTTCTTTTAAAGAGGTGAATATAAAATAACTAAATTGGATGAACCAAGAACTATCAATACTTGTACAATATTTAGAAATATGTAAATAGGCCAGGCACTGTGGATCACACCAATAATGCCAATGCTTTGGGAGGCCAAGGCAGGAGGATTGCTTGAGGCCAGGAGTTCAGGCATCACCCTGATCAACATAAATAGACCCTGTCTCTACAATTAGAAAGAGTAGTAGATTATTATTTTTAAAAAGGCAAAATAAATATGTAAATAAACATTATAAAATTGTTTTGAAAGTTGAAAATAGTTGCCTTTATGCAGCAGCAATAAGGGCAAGGGAGCTCTAAAGGGAAAGGACCTCTGGTTTTATGTGTTAAGCTTTTTAAAAAGTATGTGCATGTGTTGCCTTGATCAAATAAAAAGTTTTAAATATAATAAAACTTTTAAAGGATATTTAATAGTTTGAACATATATCTATACACGAAAAGTAGAAAACAACACAGCTGAGACTTTATTTTCTATCTATTCCTTGACTAAGACTTTATTTTCTATCTATTCCTTGACTGTGCTGGCCTTTAAACCAGCACATCATCTGTTAGTGAATCACCAACAATTGAGTAAACATGTTTTCTCTTAGAGTCTACACTCTCAGCACAAGCACAAGTGCAAATTGTTTGGGAAGTTCAATCCTGTAAATGTTGGCAGAAGTCAATGATTTCTTTAAGAGATTTATAAGTAAAATGAAGAGGAGACAAATAGACCTTTCTTTTGAGAGTATTACATGACGTGTCTTACTGAGTGCGTTTGTAAACAATGAACATTCTGTAAGAATAATCATTTTTCTTTTTAAAGATATTTCTACATAGCCAAGGATCCTCTGATCCACCTACCAGACAATACTACAAATATTTTACATTGATTTCCAGTTAAGTTTACATTTAAAAGTTGGTATTTGCCAGAAACCCCAGTAGGTCAGTTACACACATTGTTTCCTATAACCTCTATATGCTTGTGAGACAAGCATTATATTGAAAGCAGGAGTTCGAAGAGGTTGTATGATCATCCCATAATCACACAGTTGGCATGGAACTCAGACGGGATCTCCTGCCTCTTGCTATGAAGAACACAGGGTTTTTCATGGTTTTTTTTTTTTTTTTTCTTCCAATTTGTATTTAATGTTATAGGATTTCCAAATCTTTGCTGAGTAATCTAGATCTTTGCTTTAATGTCAACAGAGATTAAATGTTCCTTTTACTCAGAAGATTTATTAAACCCAATTTAATACATTTAGTCTGTTTATGCCTCTCTACACCAACACAATCAACTCTAAAGAAGAAACATGGCTAAAGGGATTTTCAATTTTTAATAGAGTCCAAAGCTAAAGTGTCTACATGCTGAAGTATCTAGAGGAATGTATAATGATGTCTGCAACTTACCTGAAATGTATTAAAAAAAAAAAAAGATGTATTGTTTGATGAACAGAAAAATGGCTACATGGTTAGATAAGTGATAAAACAAGTATAAAAAATGTTGGTTGCAGAATATATAGATGTTCACCATAAAATTGTTTCAACTTATTTGAAAACTTTCATAAGAAAATATTGGAGCAAAAAACCAAAGCATCTAGCTATTTGAATGTATGAGAGAGTGAATGAGTGACTGTGGGCAAAAAAGAAAGAAAACAAAAGAGAAAATACTAAAGCATCTAGACAGCAGTGTCTAATAGAAATACAAGAGCCATGAACTCAAGTCACATATATAATTTTAAATTTTCTAATAGACACGTAAAGAAAGAAAAGAAACAGATCAAATTAATGTTAATAATGTATTTAACCCAATATATCATTTTCAAGATGTAATCAATAAATTTTTTTTTTTTTTTTTTTTTTTTGAGACGGAGTCTCGCTCTGTCACCCAGGCTGGAGTGCAGTGGCCGGATCTCAGCTCACTGCAAGCTCCGCCTCCCGGGTTCGGGCCATTCTCCTGTCTCAGCCTCCTGAGTAGCTGGGACTACAGGCGCCCGCCACCTCGCCCGGCTAGTTTTTTGTATTTTTTAGTAGAGACGGGGTTTCACCGTGTTAGCCAGGATGGTCTCGATCTCCTGACCTAGTGATCCGCCCGTCTCGGCCTCCCAAAGTGCTGGGATTACAGGCTTGAGCCACCGCGCCCGGCCGTAATCAATAAATTAATGAGATATTTTGTATTCCTTTTTTCATAGTAAGTCTTCAAAATCTACAGTGTATTTTCCACGTATATCTCAGTTCAGACTAAACATATTTCATGTGTGCTAAACAGCTACACATGAGCCAGACATAGTGGTGTGTGCCTATAGTCCCAGCTACTCAGCAGGCTGAGGCAGGAGAATCACTTAAGTCCAGGAATTTCAGTCCAACCTGGGCAACATAGTGATAACCTGTCTCAAAGAAAAAAGAACTAATCACTGGAGAAATGTAAACCAAAACCACGATGAGACACCATATCACACCATTCAGAATGGCTATTACTAAAAAGTCAAAAAACAGATGCTGGTGAGGCTGTAAAGAAAAGGGAACACTGACACACTGTTGGTGAGAATGTAAATTAGCTCAGCCACTGTGGAAACCGTTTTGAAGATTTCTCAGAGAATTTAAACAGAAGTAACTGCCATTCGACCCAGCAATCTCATTACTGGGCATATATGCAAAAACAATGAAATCATTTTCCCAAACAAAGACACCTTCACTCATACATTCATTGCAGCACTATTCACAGTAACAAAGACATGGAATCAACCTAGGTTCCTATCAACAGTGGACTGCATAAAGAAAATGTGAAACGCACACACACACATGGATGTGCAGTATATATATACATATATATACACACCATGGAATACTGCACAGCCACAAAAATGAATGAAATCATGTCCTTTGCAGCAACATGGATGCAGCTGGAGGCCATTATCCTAAGTGAATTAATGCGGGAGCAGAAATACAAATACCACATGTTCTCACTTATAAGTGGGTGCTAAACATTAGGTACTCGTGACATAAAGATGGCAAAAACAGACACTGGATACCACTACAGGTGGGAGGGAAGGAAGGGGGCAAGGGTTTGAAAAACGACCTTTAAGGTACTATGTTCATTACCTGGATGACAGGACCATTTGTATCCCAAACCTTGGAATCATGCAATATAACACACATGCGTATGTAACCGAATCTAAAATAAAAGTTGAAATTATAAAAAGAAAAATATAGCTACATGTGACCATTGGCTACCTTACTGGCAGTGCAGATCTTGATATAAATTGACTGGCTACCATGTTCATAAACTCATTCAAGCATTTGCATAAAGCAAATACAGTAAAAGAAAAATAATTTCCTAAGAGAACTACAATGTAATAAATAGTGGCCATTTCACAGTAAATCTCTCAGCCAAACCACAACATTACCTAAAAGTTTTATATATTTCAAAATACTGGACCAGGCGCGGTGGCTCACGCCTGTAATCCCAACACTCTGGGAGGCCGAGGTAGGTAGATCACTTGAGGTCAGGAGTTTGAGACTAGCCTGGCCAACGTGGTGAAACCCTGTCTCTACTAAAAATACAAAAATTATCTGGGCATGGCAGCGGGTACCTATAACCCAGGCTACTCAGAAGGCTGAGATGAGAATCGTTTGAACCTGGGTGATGGAGGTTGCAGTCAGCTGAGATCATACTACTGTACTCCAGCCTGGGTGACACAGTGAGACTCTGTCTCAGAAAAAAAAAAAAAAAAAAAAAAGAGCTATTTAAATAATGTTTTTCTTCTGCTTCTTCTTGGGAGTAGAAAATAATTTATTTGACATGAATATGGAATAAGAATCTATGAATCACACTTTTAAAAAACTATCTTGCCTTCTACTCTTTACATTTCCATAGTTATATACAAAATAATAAATAAAAAAAAGAAAAAAAATGTCCAAAGCTTGAGAAATATTTTACTAAACCTGTGGCATTCTTCTCTCTTAAACATCTGCTGTGGTAATATACTCTTCATTAATAATATCACAGCATGCCTTAGAAGTAAAAGCAGAAAGACAATGACATCACATATGGATGACAACTTCTCGGCTGTCTTGAGTTGGAATTTCTAGGATTAGAAATACACTGATTTATCAGTCTTTCCTTAGAGGATGAAACTATTTATTTGAAAACTTAATGCTCATAAAATAAAAATTATCTTTTGCAACATATGTAATGGTAAAATTTTAATGAGGAATTTTTATCTTATAATTCCTCAGTGACTTAAAGCAAATATAACTATAGCTCCCAATTCTCTCACCAAATGGGAAGAAAAAAAATAAAACTTGAAGTAAATTAGATTGATCTGGTGTATTAAGATTAATATTATTTAACCTATTAAATGTGCTTTATAGATAGTAACTATCAGAGAACAAATTATAATCTCATTAAACTTAAAGCTAGGGACCGGGCGAGGTGGCTCACGCCTGTAATCCCAGCACTTTGGGAGGCCGAGGCAGACGGATCACGAGGTCAGGAGTTTGAGACCAGCCTGGCCAATATGGTGAAACCCTGTCTCTACTAAAAATACAAAAATTAGCCAGGCATGGTGGCACTCGCCTATAGTCCCAGCTACTTGGGAGGCTGAGGCAGAAGAATCGCTCGAACCCAGGAGGCAGAGGTTGCAGTGAGTCGAGAACAGGCCCCTGCACTCCAGCCCAGGTGACAGAGCAAGACTTGGTCTCAAAAAAAAAAAAAAAATCTTGAAGCTAGGGGCAGCCTGTATGCAACGACTAGATGCTACAATACATAGGCTTTGCCATCTTGTCTTAATTCAGAACAACTTTGAAGAGCAATCTCAGATCCCCGACTCCCTAAAACATCACCTTGGCCTCTGTTGAAAGTGCAGCACAATTCAATCTCTCCCTTTTTCCAAACCTGCTTCTTTCATTCCCTTACAGGTGCTTCTGAGAGCACCTTCTAACACACTTACTGCATCCAGATCTTCATCTCAGTATGTTTCCTGGGAGTCTGACTCAAGAAAAGCATAACCAATCTCTTTGCCTTCCTGGGCACATGGAGAATTATACTTCCTAGCTCCCTTATACTTAGATGAAGCTATTTGTCCAATGTTGTTCAGTGGGCTGTAAACTTATGTGATCTGTGTCATTTCTAGTCCTAGACATTTAATTGTGGATGTAAGTTCTGTCTTCCCCTTCTGCAGATACCTCCAAATGTCACTTATTCCAGATGTAGCTATGCCATAGTTTGAATGTATTTAAATTTATATAGTGTAACCTCAGACCCAATGTGATAGTAGTAGGAGGTGGGACCTTTGGGAGGCGATTAAGACATGAGGGTATGGCCCTCATAAAAGGGATTACTATACTATAAAAGGGCTCCAGCAAACTAGACCCTTTTCTGGCCCTTCCACTCTTCTACTAGGTGAAGACTCAGCAAGAAGGCTTTTACTAGACACCGAATGCAGGCTCCTTGATCTTGGACTTCCTGACTTCCAGAACCATAAGAAACAAATTTCCTGTAGTCCCAGCTACTCGGGAGGCTGAGGCAGGAGAATGGCGTGAACCCGGAGGCGGAGCTTGCAGTGAACTGAGATCCGGCCACTGCACTCCAGCCTGGGCGATAGAGCGAGACTCCATCTCAAAAAAAAAAAAAAAAAAAAAAAAAAAGAAACAAATTTCCATTCTTTATAAATTATCCAGTCTCTGACATTTTGTTATAGCAACACCAACAGACTATGACAAGCTACAAGTGGAGAGGCCTTATCAGCTGAGATGACTAGTCCCTGAGCAACTTCATGGAATAGACCTCTTTCATTCTCTCCTCCTATTGACCTACAATCAACCTGTAGAAGTGAGACAAACAAACCTTTAGGTTAAGCCACCAATTTCAGGATTAACTGGTTATTGCTGCAATGCCTAGCCTCTCCTGGCTACTATGGTATCCATAAACACACCTTTCCCTTAATATAATATATTTTATTAAGAATGAAAGAAAATAAATCAGTTTCCTGGGTTGGACTTCCTTACACAAAATGGACCCAGAAATTCTGTGATACTCATTTTGATGACTAAGAAAACATTTTTCCCCTCCATATATTTTCCGTCTTACTTTTGGTTTTTTAAAATGTTAGAGTAGAAAAAATCTGGAGATGTTTTTATGTAACTTTTGGAATTACAAATTTTATTTCTTTCAGTCAAAAAATGAAGATAATACAACCTAAGAGAGTTATTGTAATAATCAAATGAGATAACACATTTGAAACACCTTAGCATGTTTTAGCCCATAAATGTGAGTTTTCTTTTCATTTTCCTATCCTGAAATTTAAAAATTCAGGTAAATACATTGTCCCTTTAGTTTTAAATCATTTGATTGGGTGTTTCCACATGGATAATATCAAAAGAGGTATCCTTTGAAATTCAAAGTAAATAAAGCAATTACTCCTGGACATCATGCGCATGGTTTATTTCACAAGTGAATCCACAATGTCTACAAGATTCTGCTGTTTATAAACAGAAGTTCAGACTGAGATTTGTAAATAAAACCATTCGTAATTATAAATTATTTCCTCGCTTTCTTTCCCTTATTCTAAGGTAACTCAGGTCATTTATTTTGTACCCTGTTGTGGAATACTTCTGCATTAGAACAATATATTGATGATTTAGAATTAGTTTAGACCAAGGTTTGCAAACTAAAATACTGATGAGGGTACACTACCACCTGTAAAATATTATTTCTAAAAACTTTAAGCCCATTCACAAGAAAGGCAGATGACAGAGAACCATGCTAAATTATGCCATGGGGAGGCAATCAGCAAATCTTGGACTGTAAAAAATTCCACAAAACAACCAAACTGGTTTATTTATAGCTGCTGGGGGTTGGGGAGAGAAACAGTGAGAAGCTATATATTAGAAGAGATTTAAAAGCTGTATCAACCAATTACCTGGTATAGACTTTCTTTTAATCCTGACTTTAAATATATATATAAATATAGATAAAATACATATTTATATATTATATATAAGACATATTTATATATAAAATATATAAAAATAGATACAAATGCTGATTTAAACAAACTGTAATACATATACATATATAAAACAACTGCAAATTTTAGCACCCTGAGTATTTGGTGATATTAAATATTTATTGTTAATGTTTACATTTGATAATGAATGGCTGTGCAGTTATGTTTTATAAAAGAATCCCTATCTTTCTTGTTACATGCTCAACTATTTACAGACAAAATGATAGGATGTCCAAAATTTGCTTTAAAAATCTGTTGAAAAGAAGTAGGGAGGAGGTATAGAGAAACAAGACTGGACTTGAGTAATGATAGTTAAAGCTGTGAGATAGGAAAGTGAGGATTCATTGAACTATTTTATCTACTTTTCTATATGTTTGAAACGTTTTCTAATAAAAGGCTTTTAAAATGTTTATGAAGATTGGGCATGTTAGCTTACACCTGTAATCCCAGCACTTTGGAGGCCAAGGTGGGAAGACTGCTTGAGGCCAGGGTTCAAGACCTGCCTGGGAAACACAAGATGCCATATCTGCAAATAAAATTAAACATTTTTTAAATCTGATATTAAAAAAATAGAATATGTTGTCATGAGTGGGAGTTAAAAAGAAAAAAAATTAATAACAGAACAGATTTAAGAAGTATCTCAGATTTGTCTTAATTCTGCTGCAAGCAAAACAACAAAACGAGTATGATGGTAAAAGGCAACTGTCTCCCATCTATTGGAGTGGGGATGGGTGGGAACTGATGGACAGAAAGGTGCATGTCCACTGCAAGAGGCAGGAGCAATTCACCACGAGATTATGGATACTCTGCATGCCAGCACGGTTGGTAATGCTAAATCTTCTAATATTTTCAGAAAATGTGTAAATCAAGATACACAGACAAAATATCTTCATGATAAATGTTGGCAATTAATGCAAATTTCTTTGAAATCAGTTTTTGGAGAAGTACTATATGGATCAAACAAATAGATCAAATATGCAAAACATAACATGTTGCAACTTCTGGTTGACAACAAACCGCGTTGGCACCTTAACAGCTAGCTGCTTCATCACCTACAGTGTAGTCAGAGGTTACAAAACGCCAGCATCTAAATCTCACAGAATATTGCCAGAAACTCCTTTGTTGAGTCTACATGCCTTTGATTAAATCATTGCCTCATGTCTAATTTCTCTTTTTGTGCCTAGTCTCCCCAGATTGATCCTTTGGCTGGAATGACGATTTGGACTTTCAACTCCAGATTCTCTTCTGAATACTATTAGTCAGAATTTAAGAACCTCGGGTTCCAGTCCAGCCCCAGTGTTGGCAGAGATTTCCAGAAATCCCCATCTCTATCCAGTAATGCAAACTCCCTGCTCATCCAGGAGGCGTGGTTGATAAGAAGTTAATTTGTAGTTACTTTAAATATTAATTAATGTGACTTTGCTAAATACAAAACACATGTTTTCCTCATTCTCATTCAAGGTTAGCTTTCTGCTGACCTTCACAAAATACTGCACCCCATTAGAGAGTTATTTGCTGTTTGTTTATAATCCATACCAAGTTGGAAAATCACTATCTGGCTGAGTATAAACACTTCGAACATTTGACCATCAAAATGTCCCAGCCATTTCCTCTGCGTCCACATGTATGCGTAGTGATGTAATAAGCTCTCACATATTGTCTCATTAGGACTTCCAACTTGTTTGCTGCTCTTGAAACTGAACATGGTAATATAAATGTTGATTTTAGTTAGGTTTAATTTGTCTAAATGTTGCTCTTTGTAATACAATTCAGTGTACAGATGTTAGATGCTTAAAATGTCACTTAAAAAATAGAGACACAAGTTTGGAGTGGTAAAGATATTTACTATCAAGATTTTCTGAAATACAGCCTGGTTTGCTAATGCAAAACTTAATAGAATTATCTCCCTACAGCTGTTTCTGCTGTTTCTCCACCATCCCCATCTCTCACCCTTGCCACATGTAGATCAAACACAGATTCACATGTTTATGTATTGGAGTATTTGGGACAAAAAATGGGATAATGAGTTTCATTCACATCTCTAGCATTTTAAATGTACTTAAAAAATGAATTGAGGCCGGGCGCGGTGGCTCACGCCCGTAATCCCTGCACTTTGGGAGGCCGAGGCGGGCGGATCATGAGGTCAGGAAATCGAGACCATCCTGGCTAACATGGTGAAACCCTGTCTCTACTAAAAATACAAAAAATTAGCCAGGTGTGGTGGCAGGCACCTGTAGTCCCAGCTACTCGGGAGGCTGAGGCAGGAGAATGACGTGAACCCGGGAGGCGGAGCTTGCAGTGAGCCGAGATCGCGCCACTGCACTCCAGCCTGGGCGACAGAGCGCGACTCCGTCTCAAAAAAAAAAAAAAAAAAAAAGAATTGAAACCTTGTATATAAAATGTCCTCTGCTTATAAGGGTATTTAAGTTACTAATATCTATTATTGCTTAAACAACTATTCAGAGAAAACACTTAAAATTTGCATACGTTATAAAGGATTTATTCATGCTTCGTTTCTTCGTCTTTCCCACTATCTTCCATAGATTTGTATATAATTAGTTGTCTTCTAACCTGATCTGGTGGTTATTTCTCTACTCCTAAGAGTCCAGTTATGAGGCCTCAGTGCTCCTGCGTTACCTGTATTGGAACAGGCATGGCAGCTTCCAGTGTGCCCTAATCTAGAGAAAGTCTTCATTTATGTTTCATTTTGAATTGGTTTTCATACGCTATTTTTCTCTCCTTTATTTGAAACACTGTAAAAACAAACAAGCAAAAAACAGATGTCCTTATACAAGAGATAGTCTCCAAACATATCTGTAGGACAAGATCAGTGAAAGTTCCATTAACAAAAGATAGTTTTAGATGTGTGGTGGTGGAGGTGGTGGCAGCATGTGTATGTATGTGTCTGTGTGTTCTGGTACAATTATCCTTGTAAATTATGTTTGTTTTCCTATTGTTGAAAGAATTTAATTTTTCTTATTTTGTTACATAAACCTAGAAAATGAAAAGTGTCTACTTAACAAAATCCCTAGAACTATAGCAATGTAACTATACTTACATTTAAATTAAACCATTTATCAGATTTGGTACTTAAAATTAGGCAAACGCAAAAGAAACTATAGTACAAAATAAGGCTGGGTGCGGTGACTCAAGCCTGTAATTCCAGCAAGGAGGGTGGGTCACCTGAGGTCAGAAGTTCAAGACCAGCCTGGCCAACATGGTAAAACCCCATCTCTACAAAAAATACATGAGCTGGGCATGGTGGCATATGCCTGTAATTCCAGCTACTCAGAAGGCTGAGGCAGGATAATTGCTTGAACTCAGGAGACGGAGAGTGCAGTGAGCTGAGATTGAGTCACTGCACTCCAGCCTGGGTGACAGAGCAAGACTCTGTCTTAAAAAAAAAAAAAAAAAAAAGGAAAAATAAAGAAAGAAACGGTAGTACTATGTATAAAATAGAATGTTAGTGCTAGAAAAGAGACATTTTAGACGCCATTAGGAAGTCAAAATGATAAGGATTAATGGAGCTATTTTCTGTATATTAAAAAGACTCAGAAATTACATATGCATTAGCAATGGGGTCGTTTAGGCTAGTGAAGATTCTTCCTTTGGCAAGAATCATATATTTATCATGAGAACATTGTTTATCCCATGCTGACTTAAAGTTACTAATCTCTTTGTTTAAAAAAGATGAAATATGTTATTTCATCTAAAATATTCAATTTAATTTGTTGACAAAGCTTTTAGAGAATTTGGGTTTGGAAGTCAAAATGTTAAGCATCCTGGGTATAGTCTGAGACCTTTCCTTCTTTTTTCATTTTATAGGCGAAAACAGTGCCTCAACTAAGATAAAAGAATCTTTTTTCTTATAGCCAAACCGATATTAAAACCAACTTTTGTAAATTATACTATAGAACACACAATCGGTCTTCTCTCCCCCAAACCTCAGTGAATTACAACAAAGGTTTATTTCTTACCCATCTTTCATGTTGGCAACCCTGGGTTGCCTGCTGTTCTGTTCCATGTACCTGCTTATTCTGAGACTTAGGTCGAAGATGCCCGTCTTTGGAACACGTCATTTTTATGGCAAAGTGAAGAGAGGTTTTACGCAGCTATACGATGCCTCATAAAGCATCTACTTAGACACTCTATATGTTGCTTCCACTTATATTCTCCACACCAAGCTGAGAACCAAAGGTGTAAGATTACCCAAAGAAACTTATATCACAAACCCTAACTCAATGGGGTAGAAGTGTAGAATCTTCTTACATGGAGCTTAACAAAGATATGAATCCATGATCTACCACAACAGAGCCCTGACTCCTAGGGACTGCATACTCTCTCAGCAAGTTTAGGCCTCTCCATTTCTTGGGGTCATGAAAACAGTAGATCCTTAAGACTCAGTGGCTACCATGCCAGTTCTAACTTCTAACTTGGGGGGCAGACTGAAGATTTTATTGAGAACATTACAGTTTGAATACCATTGCTTCTGCAGACTAGAAAACTGAGTTACCAAATAGGATTAAATTGAACCCAAGCCAATTCCTTTCTTAGGTAAACTCAAAGGTGAAAAGTTGCTTTTTTCAATGAAGATTCTTCCTAGCTAAAAATTCACTTTTTTAGATTTCTATAATCTGATTCAGAAAAGATATTTTTAGTGAATATTGTATTGACTCCCCCCCAATATCCATTTCAATTTGCTCCCAATGAGTAGCAGTTATAAAATTTGGGGACTTATTCTTAATTCAAGGGATAGGCCTGATCCATCTAAGGATAATCTCATTTCTCTTGTTGGTGACTGATTCAGAATGGTCTGATGCTGGCCATTCAGTTATGAGAAGAAGGTTGCTGAATACTTCTGAAAAAGATTCCTCTTACTCCTAAGAAGCAGTAATGGAAACTCTTTTCTCTGCCTCCCACAGAATGTAAACTGAAAGCACATTTCCCCAGAAGCTATTGTCAGTCATCTTGAGAGCATGAGGCATGACGGCCTGAGGATAATGTAACACTGATGATTCAAAGCTGAGAGAAAAGAGAAATATTGCTAGAACCCTGATTAAACTATGACTAAATCTTACAGCATTGATGTTTATATGAGTGAATAAAATCCATTATTTTTTAGTCACATTAAATTTATATTCGGATGCTTCTAACCAAAAGCATCCTGATAAAGCATTAGTCCTTCTCTCCCTCTTTTAACTCTCCACACCAAACTGAGAACCAAAGATGTAAGATGTTTGTAAGTTCTCTAAGAGGTATAAGCAAGTATCTATCTCACCTCTTGAGTTCTACAATGAAAACTGTTATTTTTTTATTACATTAAAATATCTTACATATCAATATATACCTAGGTACAAGGCGTGAGACAGCTTTTGTAATATCATTTACTTAAATGAGAATTTTATTCAAATGATAATATATACACCACTAGAAAGGAAAGGACAAGAAAAGATGATCAAGTCACTCCTTTAAAAATACATTAAAAATAATATAATTCTCAGTATATTATTCATTGCATATTGTCTTAGTGGTGAACATTTCCACCAAATAAACAAAATAAATATTCAGATGAGTCAAAAAGTTGTTCAATAAACAGAAGCATGAGGAGTTTTGTTTTGTTTTGTTTTGTTTTTTCATCTAACCCCTTGGAAGCCATAAACATTATATATATATGGGTTTTGTAGAGACAAGGTCTCACTCTGTTACCCAGGATGGAGTGCAATGGCGTGATCATAGCTCAATGCAACCTCTAACTCCTGAGCTCAATTGATTTTCCCATCTCAGCATTCCGAGTACCTGGGACTACAGCTGTGCCTCACCATGCCTGGCTAGTTTTTTTTTTTTTTTTTAATTTTTCTGTAGAGACAGTGTCTTCCTATGTTGCCCAGGCTGTTCTCAAGCTCCTGGCCTCAAGTGATCCTCCCATCTCAGCCTCCCAAAGTGCTGGGATTATAGGCATGAACCACCACATCTGGCCTATGAGGTTATTGCTAGTAGTTTTCAATGTGACATTAAAATAACTTGCGTGGAAGGCTGGGCGCGGTGGCTCATGCCTGTAATCCCAGCATTTTGGGAGGCCAAGGCAGGCTCATCACTTAAGCCCAGGAACTCAAGACCAGCCTGGGCAAGATGACAAAACTCCATCTTTACAAAATGTACAAAAATTAGCCTGGCATGGTGGCAGGTGCCTGTGGTCCCAGCTACTTAGGAGGCTGAGAGGTGGGAGGATTGCTTGAGCTCCAGGAGGTGGAGACAGAAAATGAGTTAAGATTGTGTTGCAGGAGTTTTCTCTAGTTCAGCTAGAGACAGAGTCCTTGTCACATGGCCACAAAAGATTAGGCTCGCAGACAATTTGAAGGATGAGAATAATGGGAGAATAAAGGAAAAACAGGGGACTCAGCAGAGCAAGAATCCTTCTGGTGTATGCTTCCCGCCCCGGTGATTGAATCCCAGGTTCCACCCAGGAAGAGGAGGGGCCAGGCCCCTCCCTGCAGCAAATGGTGCGAACTTCTGTGGCTCCACCCCCGTGTCCACCCCTCCCAGTGCGCAGCCTGGTTGGAGTTTCTCTGGGGACCCTTGCCCCACTCAATTGTACCACTGCACTCCAGTCTGGGTGACAGAGCGAGGCCCTGTCTCAAAAAGAAAAAACAAACTTAGGTGGTATTAAAATCATTTGTATGTCTCTATTTCCCTTATTTTAACTGCTGTATTCTCTTCTCTCTGTGCAAATATGCGAAAATAGCAAGATAATTCTGTTCCTATAAAATATTAGCTATAATAAATGTCATTCCTTACTGTTCTTTATTTCTTTCTCCTACAATGTGTCCATGGACAGGTAAATTTTGACGAGTTCTTGATATGAATTTAATCTGACACTCACTACTCCTCCCCAACCAACATCATTTTCTTGGTCCCAGCTTGTAGCCTTTAAACTGCTTGTCTGCAAGTGTCTTGGGGTGGGGAGGGGTGGCAGAGCTGAGAGAATGCAGCAATAAATTCAAGTCTTGACAAGTTGCAAATTTCATCTATGTTCTGAGCCAGCAAAATAAGATTTCAATATCAAAGCTTGTCAAAATGTATCATCCATGCTAAAGACAGGGAAAAAAGCATCAGAAAACTCATAAGCAAAGGCTTCCATTGTTTTTTGGATAACAGAAACACTCCAAAAAGTAATGTAATAATACTCATACATTAAGAATAAATATAAGATGGAGTTTCTGCAAGAATATCAAATGTTCAAATTTCAGAGGAAAAACTCGGAAAAAAAAAAATGTAGGCATGCGTTTGGCACCTCAGAGACACAAACACAACATGTGATGGCATGGGCTGCAAAGGTAACTGTTCTGAAAAAGTGTATAGCATGGGACCAAGGATTCCCAAAGGAAAATGCAATGGCAGCAGGTAACGTGGAGAAATACAGGAACTAGAGAGGGGCCTGTGAAACAGGAAATGCTTGGGTATGAAATTTGCTATAAATGAGGAGTGGCAACTCGCTCAATAGAGAGTGTGGCAATTGTGCCACTAAACAGTCTTATTTTCAATTCAGGGATGCCAGGAATACAAGCTTCAAAAAAAAAAAAAAAAAAAAAAAAAAAAACTGGAAGTGAAGAATATTTTTTAAACATGCAACATGGGGGGGAAAAAAAAAAAAGGACCTCAGATAAGCACCTGGTGAATCAGGATGCCACCTGGTTTCCTATGCATGTCTCCCTTTCCTGACTTGCCCTTCCAAAAAGAAGGCAGTCGAATTAGGGGATCGTTTCCCCAAAATATAATAAATCTAATGCCATAATTAAGATATTTATGGAAGTCTCCCTGTCAAATTTTAAGTCACAGGTTGAGTATTTTGGACAACTGACATAGACCAACCAGCATGCTTCTGAGAGTGAAGCCAAGATTTTCCAAGTCCGAAAGACCTGTTTCCATTTAGAAAGTAGTCAGTGTCCACTGCGGTCCTTGGGTGATGATAATGATGTGAATCTTTGTTTTACCATGTATTGGATACTAGAGAATTGTTCATGTTTATGAGTGCGGGGCAGGGGCTGTGATAGCCTTAAGGGTTTTGTTAACTTTTCAGACTCTCTACAAGAAGGGCACATAGGAGGCATGAGGTTGGATTAATGCAATTGATTTCAGCTAATGCACTGAAAGAGGCTTCAGTTGCAGAAGGACTCCCACATACACAGGCATCTGACTGAGACCCCTCTGGCTGACACAGAACAGATAATAACCATAATCTTCAATTTCTACAAGTTTAACCATAAATGATTAAAACACTTAATTTGGGTCTTTAGTTTGTCCCTGAAAATAAAATGATTAGGAGGAGGAGTTTTGTTGCTCAAATTTGAAGCCGATTTTTATTTCTAGCATTGGCTTACTTATACCAATTTTATTCTATCATTTAGTCTCATTGCTTAGTCTCAGATAAGTTAATTCGAACAAATTAAAGCCCATTCTATATTCTAAACCAGAGGTTCTCCCCCGGGGATTTTGTACATTGGGGGATATTTGGCAATATCTACAGACACTTTCGGTTGTCACAAATGGAAAGGGGGCAGCGCCATTGGTATCTAGTGAATAAAGGCCAGGGTTGCTGCAAAGCATTATGCAATGCACAGGACATCCCCCTACAAAGGATTGATTGAGTTTGAGCATGAGTGTGTGGGGTTCCACACAGTATGCTCCCTACTTTCATGTAAGTTTGGAATTTTCTTTCTTTCTTTTTTTTTTTTTTTTTTTTTTTGAGACAGTGTCTTGCTTTGTCGCCCAGGCTGGAGTGCAGTGGTGTGATCTTGGCTCACTGCAACCTCCCTCTCCCAGGTTCAAGCATTTCTCCTGACTCAGCCTCCCAAGTAGCTGCGATTACAGGCGTACCCCACCACACCCAGCTAATTTTTGTATTTTTAGCAGAGACAGGGTTTCACCCTGTTGGCCAGGCTGGTCTCAAACTCCTGATCTCAAATGATCCACCTGCCTCGGCCTCCCAAATTGCTGGGATTACAGGAGTGAGCCACCGCGCCCAGCAAGTTTGTAATTTTCTATAATAAAAGGTTTACAAGACTCTCAGGGGTAAGATCCAAGGAATGTGCATTTTTAGCAGACTCCTCCTCGTGTGATACTCATGGACTAAGTTGTTTGAGAACCTTTTTTCTGGAGCCTATTAACCTTCCTGTTGTTCTGTAGAGTGTGAGGTTTTCAAGTAGCTTCACTTGTGCAGTTTCTCCTCCATCCTCCTTATAATCTCCTGCTCACCAACTTCTCATCACAAGATCTGGCCACATTCCTAGAATCCCTTCCTTTCTGATTTCCACATTGCGTTTTTGTTGCATGCTAAATGGAAGCTTTTTAATAAACTTGATAGTTTTTCTCAAACTCTTTTACCAGTGCCATCTGCCAGGAGATCAGCTGACTTTCTGCTCTCACATAATTACAGAGAGCCTTGGGCAACAAGATAAACATAGAACATATCCTTCGGATCCCTAGGAACATGCCCTCCATGCTTACAGTTCTGAGTTTACAGATGATCTACAGATCCATAGTTTTTGAGCCTCCTCCTGAAAATTACTCTGTTAAATTGTCACAGTAAAAGACCCATTTGCCTTGGCATTTTTCTCTTGAATTTGCTGACACCTAGGAACTTAAGAAACCCCTAGGAACCAAGAGGGCTATTATTGGCTGTTGCTCATAGCGGACAGCTGTTGGTCTACTAAAGTGTTGGTAATTAACAACAATTTGTATCAGCTAAGTGTCAGGCAGACCTCCTCAGCAGGCACTATAAACACGCAGAGGCTCTGGAGCCAATTATTCCAAACACTGGCAAACACTGCCCTGGCACTTCTCCTTGCCAGATGGGCTTTTCTTTTGCTGTTTTTTGTTGTTGTTGTTGTTTTTTTTTTTTTTTTTTTTTTTAGTAGTGGGGCAGTGTGCAGTGAGAAAAGTACTGCACTGGGAGTTCAAGACAGCTCTACAAATACCCGTCTGAATAATGTTTGATAAATTCTTTTAAGCCTCAGTCTGTAATATGAAGATGTTTGGATGCATGAGTCTCAAGCTTTGTTACCCAACATGTGGTTCACAATCCAGCAGCAGTGGTTCACGGTGGAGCTTGTTAGAAACGCCGATTCCTAGGACCCACCGCAGACCTACCGAATCAGGATCGGCGTTTTCAATAGACCTCCAAGTGATTCCTACTCACATCCTATTAATTTCCTGAGCTGCTGTGATGAATTACCAAAAATTTAGTGATTTAAAGCAAAACAAATGTATTATGTTACAGGTCTATAAGTCAGAAGTGCAACACAGGTTTCACTGAGTTAAAATCAAGGTGCCCAGGGCTATGTTCCTTTCTAGACCCTGTAGAGGAAAGTCTGTTTCCTTGCCTTTTCCAGCTTCTAGAAACTGCCCACATTCTTTCTCTCACTGCTCCCTTCCTCCATCTTCAAAGCCAGGTGTGTCACATCTCTCTGACCATTCCTCCATAATCACATCTCCCTCTGACCCTGAACTTCCAGAAAGCTTCTCCACTTTAAAGACCAATATGAATAGATTGAGCTCATTCAGATTATCCAGGATAATCCCATCATTTCAAAATCTTTACTTTTCACATCTAAAAGTTCTTTTCACCATGTAGGGCAACATAGTCACAGGTTCCAGGGATTAGGATGTGGATATCTTTCAGGGCCATTGTTCTGCCAACCACACACACTAAAGTTTTAAGAAGTTCTATTCCCACAACATATTCATCTATATAAGAAAATAAAGAAATGGAATTCTGGGTTGGGTACAGTGGCTCACATTTGTAATCCCAGCACTTTGGAAGACTGAGGTGGGTGGATCACATGAGGCCAAGAGTTTGAGACCAGCCTGGACAACATGGCGAAACCTCATCTCTACTAAAAATACAAAAATTACCCAGGCATGGTGGCACATGCCTGTAATCCCAGCTACCCAGGAGGCTGAGGCACAAGAATTGCTTAAACCCAGGAGGCGGAGTTTGCAGTGAGCTGAGATTGTACCACTGCATTCCAGCCTGGGTGACAGAGACCCTGTTTCAAAAAAAAAAAAAAAAACAGAAAAGAAAAAAAAAAATTAGCTGGGGGTTTCATACGCAGTCCCAGCTACTCATGAGGCTGAGGTGGGAGAATCACTCGAGCCTGGGAATTTGAGCCTGCAGTGACCCACAGTCACACCATTGCACTCCAGCCTGGGCGACAAAGCAAGACCCTGTTTCCAAAAAAAGAAACAAAGAAAAGCAAAGAAATTGAATTCTTTTGTCTGTTGTTAACTGCATTCTTCCTTTTATGGCTGAATTGTGTCCCCCGGGAAAATTAATGTGTTAAAGTCCTAACCCCTAATACCTCAGAATGTGACTCTATTTGAGCCTAGGGCCTTTAAAGGGGTAAATAAAGTGAGATTATCTGAGCGGGCCCTAATTCAATAGGACTGGTGTCTTTGTAAGAAGAGGAGATGAGGACACACACAGAACAAAAAGATCATGTGAAGACAAGGAGAGGATGACCCATCTACAAGCCAAGAGAGGCCTCAGAAGATCAACCTAGCCAACACCTTGATCTTGAACTTCTAGATTCCAGAATTGTGAGAAGACAAACTTCTGTTGTTTAAGCCATCCAGGCTGCTATACTGTTGTTTATAGCAATCCTAGAACACTAATATACTCCCTAATGCTAGTTCAACATATTTTGAAACAACCATGACTACAATCCCATCATTACTGCTTCATTATCAAACTACTGTAGTTCTCCTGACCCAATTTTAATCACTTTGTTTCCGTCTCCCTGGTAACAACCTAATCTTGACCTGAATGTGACACAGAATTTTAACCTATCCACCTGCATTTCCCTGATTACTCTGTGGAAAATACATTCATCCTCACAACCTCCTCTCGGTTCTTTATCCAGTCCCGGCTGCTTTTCCCAAGATTGTATATCTTTAATTATTCCTTCTTTCTCTAACATCATCAGTCTCCCTACTAGTGAATCTTTCTACTCAAACTACAAAAACATTTGATTCTACTTATTCAGTCTCACTGCTCTGCACAGCAAATAGCCAATAGTTTTCTTAAAGCACTCAACTCCTGAACAAAGTAATCTGCACTCAACCTCTACATCCTCATCATCAATTCACTCCTTCACACCTCCCATTCTGACTTTTTTCCCTAACATTTGGCTAAAGCTGTTACTTCTGATGTCACTAGTGACCTTTTTTATGATTGCCAAATCACTTCTCATTCTCCTTGATCTGTCTGCAATTGTTGACAGTGTAGACGTCACTCTTTCTCAATGCTGTATTGTTTTGAGGGTTTTTTTCCCTTCCTCTCAAAGCTTTCCTCCTTCCCTTCTTGCACAGATTCTATTTCTAAAAATATTTATTGAACCCCTACCATGTTTCAGAAAAAAGCCGATTCCAATGCTTATTTTTTTTCTTTCTCTTCTCTACTTGAAGTGAGCTTTCCCATGTTTAGATGTAATTGTTTTTCAAGGATCAATTCTTGATGTTCTCCTTTTTTAATGGATTTTGTCATAACACGAATTTACTAGTAACAATTTCAACTAGGGTTTCAAAGCAAATAAAGTCCAAAACTTTATTTTTCTCCCATCAGTCTCTTCACATTTTTCCATCAGCATGTTACTCCAGTACTTAAATTTAACATGTCTAAACTAAACTTTCTATAAGTTAACAGAGCATGCTTACCAAACTTGCGCATTGAAAAAGGCAGAACATACAATATTAAATATCACGGCAGACTTAATCATTAGGTTGAAACTAATCATATAAATTTTAATGTGGATAAATGCAAAGTTCTGCAAATATCTTTCATACAGATATAAACATGAGTGACCAGTTCTTAAAAAGGAATCTGCAAAAAAGAGACAGAAGACTACGTTAGAAAGCTAGTAAATCATAGACTACATTAAGATAGCATAGTATCTAAAACAAGAGGGAAAAGTATTTCATTGTTCTCTGGGCAGAAGATACTAGAGTCAAACTTTTTTTTTTTTTTAAAAAAAGGTCTTACTCTGTCATCGAGGCTGGAGTGCAGTGGCAAAATCACAGCTCCTACAGCTTCTGCCTCCTGGGCTTAAGCAATTCTCCCACATCAGCATTTCGAGTAACTGGGACCACAGGTGTGCACTACCATGCCTGGCTATTTTTTTATTTGTTGTAGAGGCATGGTCTCCCTATGTTGTCCAGGCTGGTCTTGAACTCCTGTGCTCAAGTGATCCTCTGACCTTAGCCTCCTAAAGTGCTAGGATTGCAGGTGTGAGTCACCATGCCCAGCCTAGAGTCAAACTTTTAAAATCGTTGCTGGAACTTACCTCCAAACAGCTAGCCAGAGATTAGTAAAAGCAATCTGGAGGGAAGGAATCTGAAAATTGTTTCCTATTAAAAAAGTTTTTTTTAAAGAACTGTTTCATGTAAAATAGCTATGAAGAGCCAACATAATGAAATGTAGCTACAGGGGGCAAAACACATGATAAAGTTCAGCTCAAAAAAAGGAAGACCTTTCTAAGAAAGATGTTAAATATATAGATATATCTATAGACACTTTTCATATAGTGGCCTCTGCATCACCAAAAATATTTAAGCATTTAAAAGCTGCATTAAAAAAGAGCCATCTAATTTAATAAACAATGAACTTGATTAAAATAGTATTGAATTCCAATACAGACTCAACAACAAGCATCTTGGAAAAGTTACTTACTTCTCTGAACCTCATATTCTCATATATAAAATTATATAATGTTATCCTGGGTTGTTATGAAGATTATATATAATACATGTGAATCATTTGGCTCTTATTATTATAATTTTTAACAATGTATAGTTAAAAATGTTGACCAAATTACCTAATACTAGTATTGTAAAAATACTAACATCTTTTGATTCGAGATTTGCTGAGAGCCTGGTCAAAATATATATCATTGTTTAGATTGCATTGTTTTTCTACATCACAAAAGAGTTCATTATGTATTAGTCAGGGTTCTCCAGAGAAATAAGACCAATAGGATGTGTGTATATATATGAGACGGAGAGAAAGTGAGAGAGTAAGATGGATTTATTTTAAGGAATTGGCTCATGCAATTGCGAAGGAGAGCAAATCTGAAATCTGCAGGGCAGGCCAGCAGGCTGGAAACCCAGGGAAGAGTTGATGTTATAGTCTCAAACCTGAAGCCTGTCTGGAGGCAGAATCCTTTCTCAGGGGACCTCAAACTTGTGCTTCAACTGATTGAATGAGGCCCACCCACATTATAGGGGATAATCCACTTCACTCAAAGCCTACTGATTTAAATGTTAACCATATCCAAAAAATACCTTTGCAGCAACATGTAGACTCATGTTTGATCGAACATCTAGGTATCATAAGCTAGCCCAGTTGACATATTAAGTTAACCATTAGGCTGAGTGCAGTGGTAAGCGCCAGCTACTCCCAGCTACCCAGGAGGCCGAAATGGGAAGATTGTTTGAGCCCAGGAGTTTGAGTTCAGCCTGGGCAACATAGTAAGACCTTATCTCTTAAAAAAGAAAATAAAAAACAACAAACAAAACAAACAAAAAACACAGTTCTAAACCAAACTAATTCTACATTCTCACACAAAGGAAGGTATGGCGAAAAATACATTTTTACTTGACAGAGCAGGCAAAGGAAAAAAATTAAGGCCAGGTAAAGTGACTCAACACGTGTAATATTAGCACTTTGGGAGGCCGAGGCAGGAAGATTGCTTGAACCCAGGAATTTGAGATAAGACTGGGGAACATAAGGAGACTATATCTCTGCAAAAATTTTTAAAAAGTAGCTGAGTGTGGTGGCGCATGCCTGTGGTCCCAACTACTTGCGAGACTGAGGTGGGAGGACAGCTTGTATCTGGGAGGTTGAGGCTGCAGTGAGCCGTGAATACACCACTGGACTCTAGTCTGGGCAACAGAAAGACACCTCGCCTCAAAAAAAAAAAAAAAAAAAAAATTTAACCATGCCAGAAAATGGTTATCTTTGTGGGGAAAAGAAAGACATCAGCCTGTTACTGCGTCTATATAGAAAGAAGTAGACATAAGAGACTCCATTTTGTTCTGTATTTGAGATGCTGTTAATCTGTGACCCTACCCCCAACCTTGTCCTTGCAAGAGACATGTGCTGCGGTGACTCAAGGTTTAATGGATTTTGGGCTGTGCAGGATGTGTCTTTGTTAAACAAGTGCCTGAAGGCAGCTTGCTGGTTAAAAGTCATCACCATTCTCTTAATTTCAACTACCCAGGGACACGTACAGGGCCAAAGGTCACAGGGACCTCTGCCTAGGAAAGCTAGGTATTGTCCAAGGTTTCTCCCCATGTGATAGGCTGAAGTAATGCTAAGAGGTTTATGGAGATGTTTGCATATGCATCTCAAGGCACAGCATTTTCCTTTAAACTTATTCATGTCACAGAGGTTTTTGTTCATATGTCTTACTGCCGATTTCCTCCCTACAATGATCCTATTGTCCTGCCACTCCCTTATCTTTAAGATGGTAAAGATAATTATCAATAAATACCAAGGGAACTCAGAGACCGGTGCCGGCGTGGGTCCTCTGTAAGCTGAGCGCCAGTCCCCTGGGCCCCCACTTTTCTTTCTCTATACTTTACTCATTGCTTTTCTCAAGTGTCTCATTTCTTTTCTCATTTCTTTTCTCAAGTGTCTCATTTCTTTTCTCAAGTCTCTCGTTCCACCTAACGAGAAACACCCACAGGTGTGGAGGGGCAGGCCACCCCTTCAATCTTTCCAATGGTATTATGTAACATCTCTGCCAGCATTCTGCAACTTCAAAAACTTTAGAAAGTTTCTTTCTAGCCTGATGTGGTGGCTCATGCCTAGTTCAAGCAAAGTGCCCATACCTATAATCCTAGCACTTTGGGAAATCAGGGTGAAAGAATCACTTGAGTCCATGAGTTTGAGACTAGCCTGGGCAAAATAGTGAGACCCTGACTGTACAAAAAATTTAAAAATAAATAAATAAATAAATAAATAGCTGAGCATCATGGTGCACACCAGTAGTCCCAGCTACTGAGTTGGCTCACATGGAAGGATTGCTTGAGCCCCCCTGGTGGAGGCTGCAGTGAGCCTGTGTTCAAGCCACTGCACTCCAGTCTGGGCAACAAAAAAAGACCTTGTCTCAAAAATCATCATCATTATCGTCATCATTAAAATTCTTTTTTTTTGAGACGGAGTCTCACTCTGTCGCCCAGGCTGGAGTGCAGTGACGGGATCTCAGCTCACTGCAAGCTCCGCCTCTCGGGTTTACGCCATTCTCCTGCCTCAGCCTTCCGAGTAGCTGGAACTACAGGCGCCCACCACCTCGCCCGGCTAGTTTTCTTGTACTTTTTAGTAGAGACGGGGTTTCACCGTGTTAGCCAGGATGGTCTCGATCTCCTGACCTCATGATCCACCCGTCTCGGCCTCCCAAAGTGCTGGGATTACAGGCTTGAGCCACCAAGCCCAGCCTAAAATTCTTATTACACCCCAAAGTGAGTGACACTGGTGTCAGATAACAGTATCGTTCACTGGTGTTATGTAACATCCCCGCCTGCACTCTGCAACTTTAAAGATATTCTTTCTAGGTTGGTGTGGTGGTTTATGCCTATAACCCCAGAACTTTGGGAGGTTGAGGCAGGAGGATCACTTGAGTCCAGGAGTTTGAGACCAGCCTCAGCAACATAGTGAGACCCTGTCTCTACAAAAAAATTAAAAAGATAATAATAACCGGGCGTGGTGACACCCGCCTGTGGTCCCAGCTACACAGGAATTAAAAAGATAATAATAACTGGGCATGGCGACACCTGCCTGTGGTCCCAGCTACACAGAAGGCCGATGTGGGAGGATTGCTTAAGCCCAGGAGGTAGAGGTTGCGGTGAGCTGTGTTCAGGCCACTACACTCCGGCCTGGGCGAGAGAGTGAGACCCTGCCTTAAAAAAAAAAAAAAACTTTGTTAGAGTTTGCTGGCAAGAGTGACTTCTTTGACCATTCACCACAATCTCCTCAGTTTTATTTCCCAGTGTTGTATGCTCCATTAATGTTTCCAAACGAGTGTCAATGGTCAATATGCTGATCTCAGGAAAGCCAAGTTACACACAAACTCTATCTTTTAAGTCTGCAGCATCTGCATTCATATATCCATAACCCTAAAGAAGACCAAAAAGCTGAGAAGAAACCAACTGTTTTACTGGAGTGACCTGGTTTATTCTTCTGTGGAATTGGACTAAGCCTCTAGAAAGAACTGAGAGGACTGGGTTATTTCAGGTTCATGTTTTTTCTCCAGATCATACCACACTTTCTCCCCATCAAATGAAATATCTAAAGTGAAAACACTTTAAATATTTTCATTTGGATTATTTTCAAAATTTTCAATGTGAAAGTGGTTATTTTTAATCAGTCTTTATATTTGAGATGCATATTGAAACATTTACTGAGAAAATGTAAACCTGGGAGATGAACACATGAGATTGCTTATGTTATCCTCTACTTTGTATAGGTTTGACAATTTTATAATTTCTCTGTGGTAGCGGATATTTTACTAGTATTTTAAAAATGAAACAAGTAAATATGTTTAGCTGTCTACCTGTTCCTTAGAGCCATAATAAGTGTATGTCAGTCCTTTTTTCAAGAACTATAAAATTGGGTGGGGTGCAGTGGCTCACACCTGTAATCCCAGCACTTTGGGAGGCCAAGGAGGGTGGATCACTTGACATCAGGAGTTAAGACCAGCCTGGCCAATATGTTGAAACCTGGTCTCCACTAAAAATACAAAAATTATCTGGGTGTGGTGGCGCATGCCTGTAATTTCAGCTACTTAGGAGGCTGAGGCACGAGAATCGCTTGAACCTGGGAGGTGGAGGTTTCAGTGAGCCGGGAGCGTGCCACTGCACTCCAGCCTGGGCGATAGGGTGAGACTCAGTCTCAAAACAAACAAACGAAACTATAAAATTATGATCATTAATCTTGCACATGTCTCTAGACTGGTGTCTATCTCTATTAGTCCCCAAGCTGTTCCCTTTGGGGAGGAGGATAGACATCTTCAGTAGGAGCACAAATTCTTGGCCTTTGGGACTCAACAAGTAAATGAAGAGAAAAATTTAATGAACCATTTCATATAAATAATTTTCAACACTACTAAAAAGTTTACTATGGGATCAATGAAATGTAGTAATTTATGGGACATACTCTGAGATTTGGGAAAGATTGTTGCTTACTATGACTACCATGACTATTATTATTATTACTGTTTTGTTTTGTTTTTTGAGATGGAGTTTTTTGTGTTTTTTTGTTTTGTTTGTTTTGTTTTGTTTTTGAGACGGAATTTCTTGTTGCCCAGGCTGGAGTGCAATGGCGCCATCTTGACTCACCACAACCTCCGCCTCCTGGGTTCAAGCGATTCTCCTGCCTCAGCTTCCCAAGTAGCTGGGATTACAGGCATGCACCACCACGCCCAGCTAAATTTGTATTTTCAGTAGAGATGGGGTTTCTCCATGTTGGTCAAGCTGGACTTGAACTCCCCACCTACAGGTGATCCGCCTGCCTCAGCCTCCCAAAGTTCTGGGATTATAGGCGTTAGCCACCGCACCTGGCCGACTACCATTATTTTAATAGTTGCTTTTGCCTTCATCATCACTGACCTCAGCCCAGTTCTCCACTGTGGTCTCAGGGAATCTTACAAACATACAAAAGGAAAAAAAAAAAAATGTCCTTATCTTTTCTCTCCATAGCTAAAGCAAAAGGTTAAGGAAGGATGAACTTCCTTTAGTGACTCCCTCTAAGAACAATGACCTACAGGAAAGGGTGGGGAGGGAGTTACAAGAAACCTTGCCTAGATAAGTCTGCAAAGAGACTGACTTCTAAGAAAGATTTGTTAACATAAAAGTTAATTTAACAGGCTGATTTTTCAGAGCAGTTCATTATCATCACAGGTCATTCTTATTGCATTGTTCTAAGCGACAGATAATATACCTACTGTATCACTATAGGAAAAAGTCCACATGTAAACCATTAAAATGTTTCAAATACCATTTTTTAGTATTCAGTTTTCTTCTTAAATAAACTAGATTTTCAATGTCATCTGTAATTTGTATACAACTTCGAATTTGCTCTCTTCTCTCCCACATACACAGCTCCTGCTGAGCTAATGATTTTCTATTTTCATCTAGCTGTTTATAATTTACTGATGTTTCTTACCAAGAATCTTTGGTTTGATCCAAAAAACTCATCTGAACCTATTGCCAGTGTTGAAGTATTACTGTTTTAATGTCATTATTTAATCATAGAAATATTTTCTGTGCATACATTTATTTTTAAATTATGTATAAATAAACTCTACCAAGGCTTTCAGATTGTAGCCCATAATCATTTGTGTGTGTGTGTGTGTTATTTATTTATTTATGTATCTATTTAATGTATTTTTGAGACAGGGTCTTGTTCTGTCACACAGGCTAGAGTACAGTGGCGCTATCATAGCTCACTGTAACTTCAACTCCTAGAGGTTCAAATAGTCCTCTCACCTCAGCCTCTCAAGTAACTGGGACTACACATGTACACCACCATGTCTGACTAATTTTTTAAACTTTTTGTAGAGACTGGGTCTTGCTATGTTATCCAGTCTCAAACCCCTGGCCTCAAGTGATCCTTCTACCCACCTCAGCCTTCCAAAGTGCTGGGATTATAGGCACGAGCCGTCACACTCCACCTTGTGTGTGTTTTTAAATAGTCTTGACATATTTCCAAAGAAGTGCATGTACATTTAATAAAAATTATCCTTAGCCTCTTTTTCAGTGAGCTTAAGAAGGATAATTTGGAAATTTACTACATTTGTTTTCCTGTTTTACTATTTCATCAACACTGGCTGTAGGTACATTCTTTGAATTACAGTAAAGAATTTGGCTGTCTAGATACAACAAAATAAGAACACAAGACTTATTTCAAGTAAATCACTAACTTGTGTTAGCCAACAATGAGCAACAAGATTTTTCCTAACATTTTCGCTGTGTTTCGGTGAAGATATTTAAGATCTAAGAACAGTATTTGTTTCACATTTTATCTCCTACCTTTTCCACTCTTTAAATAATGTCTTTGAAAGAGAACCTATCAAAAACTACAGAACTTGGCCTGAACCTTCTTATGTCAATATATTTTCACTGGATAAATTTACATAAATATACAATGGCCAGGCATGGTAGCTCACGTCTGTAATCCCAGCACTTTCGGAGCCATGGCAGTAGGATTTCTCGAGCCCAGGAGTTTGAGACCAGCCTGGGCAATATAATGAGATTCCCCCCAATCTACAAATAATGATAATAATTTCAAAATTGCCTGGGTGTGATTGTACATTGTCTATAGTCTCAGTTATTCGGGAGGCTGAGGTGGGAGGATCACTTGAGCCCAGGAGGTGGAGGCTGCAGTGAGGTAGAATCTGGGCCACAGAGCAAGATCCTCTCTCTAAATAAATAAATAGGCCAGGAGTGGTGGCTTACACCTATAATCTCCACACTTTAGGAGGCTGAGGTGGGAGCATCACTTGGACTCAGATGTTTAAGACCAGCCGGGACAATAGAGCGAGACCTTGTCTTTATTTAAAACATAATAATAAAAATGAAAATAAATAAATATATGTTATACACACAACTCACACATACCTTCTCTCACACACACATACGATGTAAACTTTACTGAACGAATCTAAACACAAGAGATATCACCTGTTCATCTGACCTGCATTTGGAAAACCTCCATCTAGAGCCTTGTTTATTACAATACTATCACAGCTTATTTAAGATAGAAAGACTTGAGATAGTGCATGGCCTCCTTATTTAATGGATACCGAAAACCAAGAACCAAGTCGAAGGAGGAAGTTTTCAGTATTCAACTAGTCAGTGTTCTCTGGATTCTACTGAATCCTCACAGACTTCTTCCTTTAGAAAAAACAAACAAAAAAAAAACCCTGAATGAACCTAAAATACTTCTGTGCAAAAATTGAAAAGGCAGCTAAATTCATGCTTAGTTAGTCTTATATGGAAGAAAAATGATTATTTTTAAATATATGTGAATCTAACTCATTTGAGTAGTAGGGACTCATTAAAAAACAAAACCCTCAAAATTCAGGTCTCCATCTGTTTCTTTTGGTAAAAATTATGGAACACATGCAATCTCTGTTGTGGTTACGCATGACAGAAAAACACAGAAGCATGCCTTATGATTTCTCTAAAGGGATTTTTAAATCCTCAGAGACATTCCTTAAAGAAAATTACTAATGCTAATTTCGTGATGCTCTGTTGGTTTTACTTATATATTAATACGATAACATTCAAATCCTATTGTCTTAAATCTAGACATACCAAGAGGGATTTCTAGCTTCATGCGGGACAGATTACTCCCATATTCCCGCTACAAGCAACTAATAAGTAGGGCAGTAAGGCATTTGGCAATGGCTGCTGGGAAGGATGATTTAAGATATTTCATCTTCTTTTATTAAAACGGTTATATCTTGATACTAGAAAGCCATTTAGTGCTATCCCTGGTGTGCTAAACTCTGAAGAGGTTTTATGGTTTCCTTAATGTTACTTTTTTAGGCCAAAACTCAAAAATCCTTTCTATAGAATCTTCATGGAAAACCTTCCTTCTACACACACACACACACGCACACACACACACGCGCACACACACACATGCACACACACGCACACACACACGCACACACACGCACACACACACACACACCCACACACATATGCACACACATGCACACACGCGCACACACACGCACACGCACACGCACACACATGCACACACACACATGCACACACACACACACACATGCACACACACACACACACACACACACGCGTCACCTACCTACAGTACTTTCAGACTTAACATCTGAAGTTCAGTATCCCAAAACAGAAGAGGGGAAAGTATATCCTCAGGGATATGAGGATTTAGCAGAAACTGTCCCATCCCACCGTAAAATATTTCTGAAGTTTCATGAGTTGAAATCTTACATTTTGCTTTTAAAATTACCCCAAATTTTGCTTTAGCTGCATATTTTCGTATTTTAATATAAATATTTTGTCTCAAAGAACTAAAAAGTGGCCCAACTGACATTACAAGAAGATATGTGTCCTGTGTTATCACACACATAGTTCCACAGGTCATGGGCACTCAGTTTGAGAGTCTGGAAGTCCAAAATGTACATGTTAGCAAAACTGAGCTGAGAGATAGTAGAATCTGTGTAATAGGCAATCCTACTTTTAGCAAGCATCCAGATAATTTAGACTCAATATACTTGGGACCTAGAGATGAGATACACAGGCAGTCTTCCAAAAGGCAGGGAGGAGGTGGAGTTCATGGTGGTTGAATATTAGGGGGGATCATTCAATTGTTCAGTTATTTACTCCCTTGTGAGCTCCGGGTACTGAAACAAGTTACTAACTAGAAATACAAAGATGGATAATCACAGTTCCTAACCAAAGAAGATCACAAACTAGCAGAAGAAAACAGACACCTAAACTGGAACTTACAGACTGAAGTGAAAAGTGAAAAGGTAGAGAGACATCAAAGGCATCTGGAATTGAGGAAGTAACAGGAACTAAGGCAGTGGCACTGCCTCTTCCACGGGCTTAAGAGATTTAAGAATTGTTTTAAATTTCTGCAACAGTGCTCAGAGGCTTAGGAAGAAATGTGAAGCATGCAGGTCTATTACTTTCTCCGAACTCCAACTTAGATGTGAAGAGGTAATATCTGGCTTATTTCAACAAGATCAATTCCAAACTCATTCCCTTGAATAACTGAGTTGTTCTAAAAGGGTAAGAAAAGTTTTGTTGTTTTTAAAGACTCATCTCCATTTAATCAAGTTGCTCCGCTCTGAAGGCAGTATCAGGTCACAGAGAACTTGTTTGAAGACATTTGGTTTCAGCTACCAAATTGAGTGAAGGGACACAACCTGAGTGATCAGGTTAGATAATCACCTTGACAAGCACTTGCACACATACCCTCAAGTCAACATGATGGAGGCTGGAGATAAGTAGAAGCAGTAAAGAAAGATATTCCATTTTGCTGACTTAAGCAAGTCAGATACTAAATAGAAAAAACATGCGGTAAGGAGCAGATAATCTCATGGGGATTGGGAAGATAATAAATGCAGGTTTGGATAAATTGAAGTTGAGATTCCTTGTGAGCCAGCAAACTGGATGTATAAATCACTCTATTAGGTTTATATAACTGGAGATCAGGACAAAGATTTGCACTAGAAATTTTTAGTTGAGAGGTTTCACAATGTAAATAATCTCTTGGCCTTTTAGCCAAGATCAAATGTGGTATCTGTTCCTAACAGGTTAAAATCTGATACGTCCTCTATTCAAGGTCAATATATTCAATGTATTTTTGAGCAGGGAGATGGAATAGAAGCTTGCACAATCCATTCCATACATCTACCTGGTATTGCAGTACCTCCAAGAATGGTACACCACACACACACACACAAATAGATAATATAGAAGCTGTAAGAGGAGATAAAGATTACTTAGTTTACATAGTTTCTTATAAAAAGTGTTACATGTTATCCAAGTAATTCATATATATGCTTCACTTTTTTTTTTTTTTTTTTGGAGATAGGGTCTTGCTGTGTTGCCCAGGCTGGAGTGCAGTGGCATGATCACAGCTCACTGCAACCTTGACATCCCAGGCTCAAGCAATTCTTTCACTTCAGGCTGGCTAAGTAGCTGGGATCACAGGTACACACCAGTATGCCTGGCTAATTTTTGTATTTTTTTGTAGAGACAAGCTTTTACTATATTGCCCAGACTGGTCTCTAACTCCCGGGCTCAGCAATCTACCTGCCTCAGCCCCCCAAAATGCTATGGTTACAGGTGTGAACCACCTAGCCCATCCAGCTTCACTCTTATTGTTGTATGCAATTTTTACTATCATGCAAATAACCTCAGGTAAATAAAACTAATAGATCACCTTAGAAAATTACACAATTAGTGTGGGGAAAAAAAAAAGTTTACTTGGGCCGGGCGCGGTGGCTCAAGCCTGTAATCCCAGCACTTTGGGAGGCCGAGACGGGCGGATCATGAGGTCAGGAGATCGAGACCATCCTGGCTAACACGGTGAAACCCCGTCTCTACTAAAAATACAAGAAAAAATTAGCCGGGCGAGGTGGCGGGCGCCTGTAGTCCCAGCTACTCGGGAGGCTGAGGCAGGAGAATGGCGTGAACCCAGGGGAGCGGAGCTTGCAGTGAGCCGAGATCGCGCCACTGCACTCCAGCCTGGGGCACAGAGCGAGACTCCGCGTCAAAAAAAAAAAAAAAAAAAAAAAAGTTTACTTGGAGACAATGGGATAGAATACGGAGTTGAAGGAGGCCGAAACCACAGCCCTGATGGAAAGTCAACTTTCTGTGAATGGATAGAAAAGCAGAAGTCAACAAAAAATACTGAAGTAGCCTGAGAATTAAGAGGAAGATCACAAGAGTGCATTTGCTTAGAAATCAATGACACAGGATGTTTTTTAGAAGAAAGTAGTGATCAAAGGTGAAAAAATCTTTCCAGGGATCATGTAAGTCAGTCAGGGGCTTATCTAAGAGCATGAATGCCATTTGCAATCTTCATGAAAACAGTTTTAGGGCAGTGGTTAAGAAAGAAGCAGATAGTGGGACTTTTTAATTTTTATTTATTTGTTTATTTATTTTTTTGAGACAGAGTCTCGCTCTATCGGCCAGGTTGGAGTGCAGTGGTATGATCTTGGCTCACTGCAACCTGTGCCTCCCAGGTTCAAGCGATTCTCCTGCCTCACCCTCCTGAGTAGCTGGGATTACAGGCGCGCCACCATGTCTGGCTAATTTTTGTATTTTTGGTAGAGATGGGGTTTCACCATCTTGGCGAGGCTGGTCTTGAACTCCTGACCTCAGATGATCCACCCGCCTCAGCCTCCCAAAGTGCTGGGATTACAGTTGTGAGCCACCATGCTCAGTCGAGATGGTGGAACTTTAAGAAAGGTTAAGAAGCAGAGACAAAAATAATCAGTAACTTGTTCAATCACTTGGGCTTTAAAAGCAAAAGAGAGGTCAGTAGCTAAAAAAGAGACATGAAACCCAGGGAGAACCATTTGTTTGGTATCTTATTTTATATATATATATAAATATATATATTTTGAGACGGAATCTTGCTCTGTCTCTCAGGCTGGAGTGCAGTGGCGTGATCTCCGCTCACTGCAAGCTCCGTCGCCTCCCGGGTTCACGCCATTCTCCTGCCTCAGCCTCCCGAGAAGCTGGGACTACAGGCGCCCAGCACCACGCCTGGCTAATTTTTTTGTATTTTTAGTAGAGACGGGGTTTCACCGTGTTCGCCAGGATGGTCTCGATCTCCTGACCTTGCGATCCGCCCGCCTCGGCCTCCCAAAGTGCTGGGATTACAGGCATGAACCACTGCGCCCGGCCCTTATTTTTTTAAATTTTAGTATTATGCACTTGAATTCAATGAGTGAGAAAGAGCAAGTAAAATGGGAGAGACTGGAAACTGAAAAAAAAAGGGAGGATAATTCTCAAACCCAGTACAGAGACAGGGAGAGTAGCCTCAGAGAAGAGAGGGCAAACCTTTTCCATTAAAACGGGAGGAAAGGCAGAAAGGTAGTATTGCAGAGTAGTGTGCAAATTTCGTGCTGGAATATTGAGGAAGTTTCTATCTGAGAGTTTCTCTTTTCTCTATGAGGATCCACTGAAGAAAAGGGTATGAGAGGTAGAGGAAATACAGCTGAAGTCAGATATTTGAGGGAAATTAATTAGTCTTGAAATCACCACAATGAAGAGCAGAAGGATAAACTTACTTGGGAAAAAGAAAACATTGTCCAGCAGTGTTCATGGTCCAAGTGAAGTGGTTAACTACAAATTTAACAAGTAGCAATTATCCTGGACTTTTCTTGGTTTTGTTTTAATTTTCTATAGCAGTACTCAAAAGTCACAAAGAAATGTGAAGAATAGAGGTTCATTATTTTCTCCAACCTAAGACCTAGATGTGAAGAGTTAAGGTCTGGTTTACTTCCATTAGACCAATTCTAAAATCATCCTCATGAGTAATTGATTACTCCAACAGGGCAAATACATTTTTGTTTTCTTTTAATGATTTATCTCAATTTAATCAAGTTGCTTCTTCTTGAGGCAGGGTCAGGTCATGGAGGTCTTATCACAAGATGTGTGGTCTCAGATACCAAATGGGTTGAAGGGACAAGACATGAATAACCAAGTCAAACTCCTCACTCCCAATTTTAGGGGAACTGAGACACAACAGCATACGTACAGAGTTCATCACCAGTTATTGAAGAATAAAAGGAACCATTTCTTCAAAGTAATGCAGTAATAAGAATAATTATATATTTTACCTGTAAAACAAAGACTGAGAACAAGGATCTAAGCTCACTTAATATGACATTATTGCCAAGTTTTTAAAAATTCAAACTACTTAAGGGTTATTGGTCTGAGAGGTTGAATTTACAGATAGGAATTAAATGGCCTCAACTGTGTGGACTGAAGGGTTGCAGAGTCAGGCAGATTACAAAATGAGGCTTTGAAATCTTAGAAGAGCTCTCTATTCCCTAATCACATACTCAGAGCATTTGTGCGGTATCACCAAAATGACGGGTGCTGTAAATACTATATGGGAATTAAAAGGAAATACTATGATCATGAGAGGGTAAATTAAGATGGAATGGAGAAAGAGGAACACAGAAGAATGACAACAGAACCAGAGTGAAAGAAAGGTCAAAAGTTCCACAAATTTTCAAAAGAAAATTTCATATGTGAATAAAAACAGACTAAAAGGACAGAAAAATGTAGAAATGCTAGTGGCATTTCTTCTCTTTTCTTAAATATTAATATATTATTGATACTGTCAAAGACTCTCTCCTTTCACCAAAACTTTAGAGGGTCTCTCCAGTCCTTTCTGACTAGGACCAACCTTCAAGGTCCCTCTCCATCCTTGTAGCACTGTGAGATCAAAAATCCTGCTAGCCAGTTTACCAAAAATTCCCCACCCCTGATATTGGGGTCTCTGACTACCCTTGATATCTGATCTCACCATCTTGCCCTCAGCAATAAATCTACTAAGTCAGTAGAGCCAGAGATCCCCTAATCCTTGATGTCTCCTCCTAGTAACTTCCCATCCACTGACCTCCAGCCTGCTCCTTGGTTATAAATCTCCACTTGCATACTTTTCTTGGGGAGCATGTAAAAAGAAAAAACATTCTAACTTTCCCTTGTTGGAATCAAACTGGAGTCCACTCTCCGTCCCGCACTGTAAGGCCCGATTGCAGTTCCTATACCTATCATCATGGCCTACCTTGAATAAAGTCTGCCTTACCATCTTTTTTTTGTTTTGTTTTGAAACGTAGTCTGGCTGTGTCGCCCAGGCTGGAGTGCAGTGGCGCGATCTCGGCTCACTGCAAGCTCCGCCTCCGGGGCTCACGCCATTCTCTTGCCTCAGCCTCCCAAGTAGCTGGGGCTGCAGGTGCCCGCCACCACACCTGGCTAATTTTTTGTATTTTTAGTAGAGACGGGGTTTCACCGTGTTAGCCACGATGGTGTTGATCTCCTGACCTCGTGATCTGCCCGCCTCAGCCTTGCAAAGTGCTGGGATTACAGGCAGGAGCCACCACGCCCAGCCGCCTTATCATCTTTAACAAGTGAAATGATAAATGTTTTTCTGAAGCAGTATGTATAGTATAATGTAGAAATGTAGGGGAAAGGAACACTTCTGGAATAGATGATGAAAAGCACATAAGTGTAAATGATAGGAATCAAGCATAACATTCAACTGAAAGCAATCACAGAACCTAGGGGGAATGCACTGAAGCAGAGCAACATTAGCCTCTGAGAAACCAGTGGGAGTCTACTAGAGGTGTAGGTGAGCAATGATACCAAGCTGGAATCTAGAATTTTGGTTCTTAAATACTGTATGCTCTTCTATTGCTCTCATAACATGTTTTCTGGCTGGACCCAGTGGCTCACACCTGTAATCCCAGTACTTTGGGAGGCCAAGGCAGGCAGATCACCTGAGGTCGAGAGTTTGAGACCAATCTGGCCAACACAGTGAAACCCCATCTCTACCAAAAATTAGCCAGGTGTGGTGGTGGGCACCTGTAGTCCCAGCTACTCGGGAGTCTGAAGCAGGGAGAATTGCTTGAACCCAGGAGGCGGAGTTTGCAGTGAGCCGAGACCGTGCCTCTGCACTCCAGCCTGGGCAACAGAGCAAGACTCCATCTTGGAAAAAACAAACAAAAAAAATGTGTTCTTACACCTTATCAAAAATTGCTCAAACTAAGATTTATCATAACTACCCAGTAAAAGAAAAAAACATATGTAACTTAAGAACAGAAAAATTATGTACTTTTTAATAAGTTGTTCCTGCTCATTGCAGAAACAAAATCAGTCCACTGAGACCATAGCATTGCAGTAGGAAAAGAGTTTTATTGGCACAAAGCTGACCCATGCAAGAGAATGGGAGTTACCATACAAATCAGTCCCTGCACAGGCTCAGAGACTAGGGGTTCTTATGGACAATTTGGTGGGCAGGAGGCTGGGGAATGGTTGCTGCTGATTGGTTAGGGATGAAATTATAGGGTGATGGAAAGTGGTCCTCCATCCTTGTGCACTGAGTGTGCCTCTGGGTGGAAGCACAGCACCAGTTGAGCCATAAGTCACCAGTCCAGATGGGGTCAGTCTAAAAAACATCTCAAAAAAGTAATCTTAGGTTCTTTTTTTTTTTTTTTTTTTTTTTGAGACGGAGTCTCGCTCTGTCGCCCAGGCTGGAGTGCAGTGGCACGATCTCAGCTCACTGCAAGCTCCGCCTCCCGGGTTCATGCCATTCTCCTGCCTCAGCCTCCCGAGTAGCTGGGACTACAGGCGCTGCCACCACGCCCGGCTAGTTTTTTGTGTTTTTAGTAGAGACGGGGTTTCACCGTGTTAGCCAGGATGGTCTCGATCTCCTGACCTCGTGATCCGCCCACCTCGGCCTCCCAAAGTGCTGGGATTACAGGCGTGAGCCACCGCGCCCGGCCATCTTAGGTTCTACAATAGTGATGTTGCTGTTAAGAGTAATTGAGAAAGTCACAAATCTTGTGACCTCTGGTCATATGACTCCTGAACAATAAGGGATTACAGAAACTATGCCTACATTTTATCAGAGTTCACGCTCCTCCCGTAAACCTATTCTTGTGGCATTTCATTAGCTTTACAAAAGTGACTATCAGTCTCTGAGCAAAGAGAGGGTTAGTTTTGGTTCTTTTATTGTTGTTTGTTTGTTTGTTTTCGGTTTTTTTTTGAGATGGGGTCTCACTCCAGGTTGGAGTGAAGTCATGCCATCTCGGCTCAGTGCAACCTCCGCCTCCCTGGGCTCAAGCATCCTCCCACCTCAGCCTTCTAAGTAGTTGGGACCACAGGGACATACCACCACCGCAGCGAATTTTTTGTATTTTTGGTAGAGACAGGTTTTCACCACATTGCCCAGGCTAGTCTCAAATTCCTGAGTTCAAGCCATCCACCCGCCTCGACCTCCCAAAGTGCTGGCATGAGCCACCACACCCAGCTGAGGGAGTTAGTTTTAAGGAGGGACTGTTATCATCCTTCCTTTCAAGTTAAACTATAAACTAATTCCTCCTAAAGTTAGCTTGACCTATGCCCAGTAATGACCAAGGACAGTTTGCAGATTGGAAGCAGGTGGAGTCAACTACGTCAGATTTCTCTTACTCTCAAAATTTTGCAATGGCAATTTCATTACTGGCGCAATAACTATTCTACTGTATTTTTTATTTAATAATATTTAGGAAACTCAAAGCTTTGAATACACATGTCACCATATGCCTGTATATGCCTTTTGAGCTTTTTATAAAAACACCATCTGACACAAAAATAGGACTTCATCTCCTACACTGTCTTAAACAGTTTTGCTTGTGCGATTTTTAAAAATCTTTGAACTTCATTATCTCAAATTGCATTTGAATTAATCCAGGGGTCAGCAAACATGTTTTGAAAAAGTTCAGATAGTAAATATCTGGCTTTGTGGGCCAGAGGTATCTATTGAAACTTTTCAACTCCACTGTTGTAGTTCATAAACAGCTACAGACGGTATGTAAATAAATAGGTATGTGTCTGTGTTCCAATAAAACTTTAAAAAACAGGTGGCAGTTCAGATTTGACCCACTGGCTGAAACATGGGCTACTATTTGCTGATCCCTAAATTGAAGTGTGAATTCATAAATTAATTAAATCATTTTAATCTAAATACTGTCTACAATCCAGGTTAATTAATGTTTAAAAACTTGGTTCAATTTGTAAGTATTTTATTTAGCCATTTATTAACTAATTTATTGAAACACAAAATTTTGAGGACAGAAACTTTGCTTTGTTCACCATTGTACCTCTAGCACCTGAAAAGGTCTCTGGCATGTTATAGTACTACACACATATATATGGTACTATATATAGTACATATAGTGTATATATACTACATATGTTACATATATGATATATATTATATAATATGTATATAATAAATGAATTTACTTTATAATTCAACTTTTCCTTCACAAAATGAAAGTTAATGAAACTTCTTTTCCAGGGAGTATGCATCTGAAATATAGTTTTCTTTATAAAGTCTCTCAAAGTTGCTGTGTTTGTTCTACCTACATATCTAAATAAATATCCTTTCCAAATATATCTGCTATGCATCCTAGGCAAAGGATGAGTTATCTACATTTCATATTTATCATAAGCTATCTATATTTCATAATTAAGTACTAATTTTCTTGCCCAACAAAAGTAACATTTATTTATGTATGACTTTTGTTTATTTTATTATTCTTTTTAAACTTCTTCTTTATGAGTAGTCTGGAACGTCACCCTCCTACACCCCCCACAAGAACGCTGCCTCCTTCTCTTTGCATTCCTAGTGCAAAAGTACTAATTCTTATTGAGGCAACGGGAATGATTCTGCCTATCAGAGAACAGGTCAAAACGAAAAGGAAAATGTTTATATTTTCATATCCATAAGCATTTTTAAAATAAATACTTGGCCTCCAGTAAGCCAACTCTCTACCTAATGGTATAACCAGGCTGTTTGCTCTACTGTCCTGCTTCTTCTGAGCATGAAGCCAGGACCCTTTCTCTCCAAAGATTAGTTGCCCCGACTTGACCCCATCTTTTTGTTTGCAGGATTATGACAAGCGTCCAGGCTGTGAACAGGAGCTATTTTACAGGTCCTTATAGGGATCCATGCACGGTGGTGGTACAGAGAGTTCAGCAAAGTCTCAGGGCACACATGAATGTCCTTCTGCTGGATAATCCCCCAGGGAGTAGGCAGAGTAGGGTCCATCCCCAACAATTCCACAGACACTGGCTTGCATATGTTCCCTGTCAATGTTCACCAAAGGTATTCAGCCTTGCTGCCTCTACTGCAGACTTCCACTTCTCCATAAGCACATGCCCCCTCTACACCTCCACCTAGACTTCCCCTCCACACAACACTTCAGTCACACCCAGCCACCCTCTGTTCCTTCCTAAATCCTTCAGCCCCTCCTGACATGGGGCAATGGTCTTCAGTCTCTACCTCTATTTTCTTTCTAGAGCTGTTAACAGCATAAACAGTGCTTTACTCCCATCAGAATCTTTCCTTTTGATACTCATGAGCCTGCTTGAAAGTGAAAGAAACAAAACCAAGCGTAATATTAACTTTCTTTCTTTGAGCATTCCTGTTTTATTACTAGCTCAGAACATCCTCCTTCCTCTTCCCCTTGCCCTGCCAAAAGGTACTTATTTTCTTCTCCTTTCTCATTCCTACTGTAACAATACACATTCTTGTTGAGGCCACATGAATGATTTTGCTATCTGAGTACAGGTCAAAAAGAAAAGGAAAAATGAAATGTGCATAATAAAACCCAAGTCGTTGCCATGACCTGAAGGCCCCTCCATGATCTGGCTTTTCTTATCTCTCTGACCTCATATCCTATGACTCTGCCCTTCTGCTCACTATGCTAGTCACACTGCCTTCTTCCTTTATCTCAAACTTGCCAAACACATTCTGATCTCAGGGCTTCTGCACTTGCTGTGACCTCTATTTAGGATTTTTCTTCCACAGACATATGCTAGCTCTTTCACTCTTTTACATACTTACTCTAAGTCATTTTCTCAACAAAAGGTTTTCTTGCCACTTTGTGAAAATACAAATTCTCCTAACATTACATATCCTTCTTCCCCTATTTGTTTTTCTAGCTTTCTAATATATTTGTATTGGTTCGTTCTCACATTGCTGTAAAGAAATACCTGAGGCTGGGTAATTTATGAAGAAAAGAAGTTTAATTGCTTATGGTTCTGCAGGCTGTACAGGAAGTATAATGCTGACATCTGCTCAACTGCTGGGAGGGGGCCTCAGAAAACTTTCAATCATGGCAGAAGGCAAAAGGAGAGTGAGATGTCTCACATGGCCAAAGCAGGAGAAACAGAGTGAGATGTGGGAGGTGCTATGCACTTCTAAACAACCAGATCACTTGAGAACTCATTCAATTATGAGAACAGCACCAACAGGGAAATCTGCCCCCATGATCCAATCACCTCCCACCAGATTCTACCTCCAACATTGGGGATTAAAATTTGACATGAGATTTAGACAGGGAAACAGATCCAAACCATATCATTCTGCACGTGACCCCTCCCAAATCTCATGTCCTTCTTACACTGCAAAATACAGTCATGCTTTCCGAATAGTTCCCCAAAGTCTTAACTCATTCCAGCCTTAATTCAAGAGTCCAAAGTCTCATCTGAGATAACGCTAGTCCCTGCTGCCTATCAGCCTGCAAAATCAAAAACCAGTTTGTTACCTCCGGGATACAATAGGGGTACAAGCATTGGGTAAATATTCCTGTTCCAAAAGGGAGAAATCAGCCAAAAGAAAGGGATTACAAACCCATGCAAGTCTGAAACTCAACAGGGTAGTGATTACATCTTAAAATTCCAAAATAATCCCTTTGGACTCCATGTCCCACATCCAGGGGACGCTGGTGCAAGGGGTGGGCTCCCAAGGCCTTGGGCAGCTCTGCAGCTGTGGCTTTGCTGGATGCAGACCCCATGGCTTTCACGGACTGACAGTGAGTGCCTGTGGCTTTTCCAGGGGCTTGGTGCAAGCTGACAGTGGATCTACCATATTGGGATCTGGGGGATGGTGGCTCTCTTCTCAGAGCTGCACTAGTCAGTGCTCAGTGCGGACTCTGTGTGGGGCCTCCAACCATGCATTTCCCCTCTGCACTGCCGTAGCAGAGGTTCTCTATGTAGGCCCACCCCTGCAGCAGGCTTTGGCCTGGACATGTGGGCTTTTTCATACATCCTCTGAAGTCTAGGTGGAGGCTCCTAAGCCTCAACTCTTGCACTCTGTGCACTGGCAGGCTTAACACCACATGGAAGTCACCAAGGTTTATGGCTTGCACCCACGGAAGCAGCAACCTGATCTGTATCTGGGCCCCTTTGAGCCACAGCTGGTGCTGGAGTGGCCAGTATGCAGGGAGCCATGTCCTGAGGCTGTGCAGGGTGATAGGGTCCTGGGCCTGGCCCACAGAATTATTCTTCCCTGCTGGGCCTCTAAGCCTGTGATGGGAGGGGCTGCCACAAAGCTGTCTGAAATGTTTCTCCATTGTCTTGGTTATTAATATTCTGCTCCTCTTTACTTAAGCAGATTTCTGCAGCCAGCTTGAGTTCCTCCCCAGAAAATGGGTTTTTCTTTTCTACCACAAGGCCAGACTCACACATTTTCCAAACTTTTATGTTTTGCTTCCCTTTTAATTATAAGTTCCAGTTTCGGGTTATTTCTTTGCTCAGGCATACGAAAAAAGGCTGGTAGAATCACCCAGGCCATATTTTGAACACTTTCCTACTTATAATTTCTTCCGCTGGATACTCTGAATCATCACTCTCAAGTTCAAAGTTCCAGAGAGTTCTCAAGCAGGAGCACAATGCTGCCAACCTCTTTGCTAATGCGTAACAAAAGGGATCTTTGCTCCAATTCCCAATAAATTACTTATTTCCATCTGAGACCTCTGTAGCTTGGTCTTCACTGTCCATATCACTGTCGGCATTTTGGTCACAACAAATCAACAGGCCTTTAGGACGTTCCAATTTTTTTCCTTATCTTCTTGTCTTCTTCTGAGCCCTTCAAACTGTTCCAACCTCTGCCTGTTACCTGGTTCCAAAGCTGCATTCACATTTTCAGTTATCTTTATATCAATGCCCCACTCCCAGTACCAGTTTTCTGTGTTAGTCCTTCACATTGCTATAAAGAAATACCTGAGGCTGGGTTATTTATAAAGAAAAGAAACTTAATTGGCTCATAGTTTCTGCAGACTGTATAGGAAGCATGATGCAGACATTTGGCCAGCTTCTGGGGAGGCCTCAGGAAGCTTTTAGATCATGGCAGAAGGCAAAAGAGGAGTGAGATGTCTCACATGGCCGGAGCAGGAGGAACAGAGCAAGTAGGTAGTGGGAGGGTGCTACAGACATTTAAACAACCGGATCTCATGAGAACTCACTATTATGAGGACAACACCAATGGGAAAATTTGCTCCCATGATCCAATCACTTCCCACTAGGCCCCACCTCCACCACTGGGGACTACAATTTGACATGAGATTTGGGCAGGGACAAAGATCCAAACCATATCAATACTTTTTATCTTATCTTCTTATTATTTTATTTTGAGGCAGGTTTCCACTATCTTACTCGATTCAAACACCTGGGTGCAAAGGATCTTCCTACCTCAGTGTATTAGTCCATTTTCACACTGCTGATAAAGACATACTCGAGACTGGACTGGGAAATTTACAAAAGAAAGAGATTTATGGGACTTACAGTTTCACATGGCTGGGGAGGCCTCACAATCCTGGTGGAAGGTGAAGGCACATCTCACATGGCAGCAGCAAGAGAAAGAAATGAGAGCCAAGCCAAATGGGTTTCCCCTTATCAAACCATCAGATCTTGTGAGACAGCCACTACAAGAGCAGTATGGGGAAACTGCCTCCATGATTCAATTATCTCCCACCAGGTCCCTCCCACAATACATGTAAATTATGGGAGTACAATTCAAGATCAGATTTGGGTGGGGACACAGAGTAAGACTGTATCATTTCTACCCCTGGCCCCTCCAAAATCTTATGTCCTCACATCTCAAAAACAATCACGGCTTCCCAACAGTCCCACAAGTCCTAACTCATTTCAGCATTAACTCAAAAGTCCATAGTCCGAAGTCTTATCTGAGACAAGGCAAGTCCCTTCCACCTATGAACCTGTAAAATCCAAAGCAAGTTAGTTACTTCCTAGATACAATGAGAATATAGGCATTGGGTAAATACAGTCATTCCAAATGGGAGTAATTGGCCAAAACAAAGGGGCCACAGTCCCCATCCATGTCAGAAACTCAGCAGGGCAGTCAAATTTTAAAGTTCCAGAATGATCTCTCTGACTCCACATCTCATATCCAGGTCACGCTGATGCAAGAGATGGGTTCCCATTGTCTTGGGCAGCTCCACCCCTGTGGATTTGTAGGGTACAGCCCCCCTCCCGGCTGCTTTCATGGGCTGGCATTGAGTGTCTGTGGCATTTCCAGGTGCATGATGCAAGCTGTCAGTGGATCTACCATTCTGGGGTCTGGAGGATGGTGGCCCTCTTCTCACAGCTCCACTAGGCAGTGCCCCAGTAGGGACTCTATGTGGAAGCTCTGACCCCACATTTCCCTTCTGCACTGCCCTAGCAGAGGTTCTCCATGAGCACCCTACCGCTGCAGCAAACTTCTGCCTGGGCATCCCTGTGTTTCCATACAACTTCTGAAATCCAAGCAGAGGTTCCCAAACCCCAATTCCTGACTTCTGTGCACTTTCAGGATCAGCACCACATGGAGGCTGCCAAGGGCTGGGGCTTGCTCCCTCTGAAGCCACAGCCCAAGCTCTATGTTGGCCCCTTTCAGCCACAGCTGGAGCAGCTGGAATGCAGGGCACCAAGTCCCGAGGCTGCACTTAGCACAGGGACTCTGGGCCCAGCCCACGAAACAATTTTCTCCTAGGCCACAAGGCCTGTGATGAGAGGGGCTGCTATGAAGACCTCTGACATGCCCTGGAGACATGTCCCCCATTATCTTGGGGATTAACATTTGACTCCTTGTTACTTATGCAAATTTCTGCAGCCAGTTTGAATTTCTCCTCAGAAAATGGGTTTTTCTTTTCTATCATGTTGTCAGGCTTCAAATTGTCCAAACTTTTATGCTCTGCTTCCCTTATAAAACTGAATGCCTTTAAGAGCACCCAAGACAACTTTTGAATGCTTTGATGCTTAGAAATTTCTTCCATCAGATACCCTAAATCATCTGTCCCAAGTTCAAAGTTCCATGCATCTCTAAGGCGAGAGCAAAATGATACCAGTCTCTTTGCTAAAATATAACAAGAGTCACTTTTGCTCCAGTTCCCAACAAGTTTCTTTTTAAAAAAAAAAAAAAAAAAAAAATTGTTTTTTTATTATACTTTAAGTTCTAGGGTACATGTGCACAATGTGCAGGTTTGTTACATATGTATACATGTGCCATGTTGGTGTGCTGCACCCATTAACTCGTCATTTACATTAGGTATGTCTCCTAATGCTATCCCTCCCCCAATGCCCCCCACAATAGGACTTGGTGTGTGATGCTCCCCTTCCTGTGTCCAAGTGATCTCATTGTTCAATTCCCACCTATGAGTGAGAACATGTGGTATTTGGTTTTCTGTTCTTGCGATAGTTTGCTGAGAATGATGGTTTCCAGCTGCATCCATGTCCCTACAAAGGACACGAATTCATCCTTTTTTATGGCTGCAGAGTATTCCCTGGTGTGTATGTGCCACATTTTCTTAATCCAGTCTGTCACTGATGGACATTTGGGTTGGTTCCAAGTCTTTGCTATTGTGAATAGTGCTGCAATAAACATACGTGTGCATATGTCTTTATAGCAGCATGACTTATAATCCTTTGGGTATATCCCCAGTAATGGGATGGCTGGGTCAAATGGTATTTCTAGTTCTAGATCCTTGAGGAATCGCCACACTGTTTTCCACAATGGTTGAACTAGTTTACAGTCCCACCAACAGTGTAAAAGTGTACCTGTTTCTCCACATCCTCTCCAGCACCTGTTGTTTCCTGATTTTTTAATGATTGCCATTCTAACTGGTGTGAGATGGAATCTCATTGTGGTATTGATTTGCATTTCTCTGATGGCGAGTGATGATGAGCATTTTTTCATGTGTCTGTTGGCTGTATGAATGTCTTCTTTGGAGAAGTGTCTGTTCATATCCTTTGCCCACTTTTTGATGGTGTTGTTTGGTTTTTTCTTGTAAATTTGATTGAGTTCTTTATAGGTTCTGGCCCAACAAGTTTCTTATTTCCATCTGAGACCACCTCAGCCTGGACTTTATTGTGCATATCACTATCAGTATTTTGTACAAAACCACTCAGCAAGTCTCTAGGAAGTTCCAAACTTTCCCACATTTTCTTGTCTTCTTCTGAGCCCTCCAAACTATTCCAACCTCTGCCTGTTACCCAGTTCCAAAGTCACTTCCACATTTTTGAGTATCTTTTCAGCAACACCCCACTTCTGGTACCAATTTACTGTATTAGTGTGTTTGCATGCTGCTGATAAAGACATACCCAAGACTGGGCAATTTACAAAAGAATGAGGTTTATTGAACTTACAATTCCACATGGCTAGGGAGGCCTCACAATCCTGGCAGAAGGTGAAGGGCACACCTCACGTGGCGGCAGCAAGAGAGAGAAATGAGAGCCAAGAAAAATGGGTTTCCCCTTATTAAACCATCGGATCTCATGAGACTAAGTCACTATCACAAGAATAGTATGGGGGAAACCAGCCCCCATTATTCAATTATCTATCACCAAGACCCTCCTACAATGCATGGGAATTATGGTAGTATAATTCAAGATGAGATTGATGGGGACACAGAGTAAAACCATATCATTCAGCAAGTAGCTGAGACTACAGGCACACACTACTGCTGCCAGCCTTTTTTATTTATTTTATATTGCCTATTGTTAGTCCCTTCTGCCAGAATGTAGTTTCCATGAGGGCCAGGTTTTCTCTGTTTTATTATTGCATCCCTGGGGCCTAGAACAGTGCCTGGCATCTTGAAGGCACTTCATAAATATTTTAGTATTTATTGAATGAATATTATCTTCAAGGAAAAGATAGATAATATGCTCAATATTACTATTCTCTAAAAGCAAGAAAGAGGCAATTGTTTAAAATATGCTTTCAGATGACCTTTACTGTGTTCACTGCAATAGACTGAACATGCTTCTCTTTTATATAGACAGTTTCATAATGGGAAGTGTGTGATGTTGAAACAACAGTGGTCAAAAACCTAATTTTTTTTGGTTATAATCCTGGTTATTTTCTAGCATAATGGGAGTCCCAGCAATACAAATAAGTCCATAACCACATATGGCAGGCATTATATTATACTCTGGGATGAAACTGATAAGATTATACAGATAGTGTGATGCCATGACTCATTTATCAATAATACCTTCATGACTACTTTCTCCTTTACCTGTTCCACAAAAACTAAACTCTGACTTATAGTCATCATTGCTAATTGGTACATTATGCAGAATAGTCATTTTAAAAGATAAACACTTATATCTTCTATAATTTTTATGAGGATATCCTGACTCCTCTTGGGACATCTAGAACAGGACAAATTATTTAACAGAGATCTGATAAAGCTTCTTTTGTGCATAGTTTTTGCCATTCCAATGCACGGAGTCTCACTAATTATCTAGCAACTATGTTAGACTTTTAACACACATATTTGGAATGTTGTAGAATATTTTGTAATAACAACTTCTCAAGAGATACAGACTCAAATGTCTTTAGGTTTTACTGTGATCAAATTATTCCTCAACTTGTCAAGGTCATGTTCAGCTGCACCATAGCTTCAAGGGCTTGAGATTAGCACTTAGAAATAATTGTACGGCATACACTGTGATTGTTGGATTTGGGCTATCTCTGTCCTCACAGTGGAACTGAAACTAACACGGGTGCCCTTCAATCTGAGCTTTTTCAACCCGGCACCAAAAAAATTAATTAATTAATTAAAAATAAAAGCAAATTCCGTTGTGTGGAAATGAACTAGAAACAATACGGTAACACTTGAAGAGAGGTCAAATACTCAAGAGCCATGGAGCTGCCATATTATCACTGGTATATGCACCTGAGACATCAACAAATACACTCACTGCTCTATTCCAATCACAAATTGATGTATACTGCTCCTCATTGTTTACTTCACTGCTGTACCCAAGTTTTTAGGTGCCTACAACTTGCTAAGGTGTATAACTCTCCCAATGGTCATATGATCATATTGAATTCTTTTCCCTTTTCTTTTCTTTTCTTTTCTTTTCTTTTCTTTTCTCTATCTCTCTCTTTCTTTCTTTCTTTCTTCTTTCTGCCTTTCCTTCTTTCTTTTTCTTTTTTTTGATGGAGTCTCACTCTGTTGCCCAGGCTGGAGTGCAGTGAAGCGATCTTGGTTCACTGCAACCTCCATCTCCAGGATTGAAGAGATTCTCCTGCCTCAGCCTCTCGAGTAGCTGGGATTACAGGGACCTGCCAACACGCCCGGCTAATTGTTGTATTTTCAGTAGACACAGGGTTTCACCTTGTTGGCCAGGCTGGTCTGAAACTTCTGACCTCAAGTGATCTGCCTGCTTCAGCCTCCCAAAGTGCTGGGATTACAGGCATGAGCCACTGCGGAATTCTTGTTTTGTTTTGTTTTGTTTTGAGACAAAACAGAGTCTCCCTCTGTGGCCCAGACTGGAATGCAGTGGCGTGATCTCGGCTCACTGCAACTTATGCCTCCCAGGTTTAAGCGATTCTTGTGCCTCAGCCTCCAGGTAGCTGAAAATACAGGCATGAGCCACCATGCCAAGCTAAATTTTGTATTTTTAGGTGCGACAGGCTTCGCCATGTTGACCAGACTGGTCTCAAACTGCTGGCCTCAAGTGATTGGCCCACCTCAGCCTCCCAAAGTGCTGGAATTATAGACATGAGCCCTCACAGCCAGCCCCCAGAGGTCATACTGAATTCTAAAGTAATTAGCACAAGCATATTGTGCAATGCAAGTTGACCAAGTTGACTAGTTGGCTGTGGTGCACTGGTGAATTAGGCCCTGGTGAGCTTACTATCTTGCATTAAGTTGTACTGTAGCAATTCAATCATATTTTCAATATTTTGCTTCTAAACAAATCTTGATTTCTGATGTACTTGTAAAAGAATTTTATTCCCACTGAATGTAAATTAGTTCAACCATTGTGGAAGACAGTGTGGTGATTACCATTTGACCCAGCAATCCCATTACTGGGTATATACGCAAAGGATTATAAATCATGCTACTATAAAGACACATGCATACGTATGTTTCTTGTGACACTACGCTCAATAGCAAAGACTTGGAACCAACCCAAATGCCCAGCAATGATAGACTGGATTAAGAAAATGTTGAGCATATACACCATGGAATACTCTGCAGCCTTAATAAAGGATGAGTTCATGTCCTTTGCAGGGACATGGATGAAGCTGGAAACCATCATTCTGAGCAAACTATCACAAGGAAAGAAAACCAAACACCACATGTTCTCACTCATAGGTGGGAATTGAACAATGAGATCACTTGGACACAGGGCAGGGAACATCACACACTGGGACCTGTCGGGGGTTGGGGGACTGGGGGAGGGATAGCATTAAGAGAAATACCTAATGTAAATGATGAGTTGATGGGTGCAGCAAACCAACATGGCATATACATACCTATGTATCGAACCTGCACATTGTGCACATGTATCCTGGAACTTATAATATAATAAAAAAAGAATTTTACTCCCACTAGGGAAGAGATTACATCCCCAGATAAGAGACCTATATTAATTAACTAATGTATCAAATATACACACACTTATACATCTACCATGGTGCTGAAGCTTGGGTGCTATAAAGAAGGAGTGCATAGAAATAAAAGACATAGACTCTATTTTGCAATAGAAAATTGCAAAAGTAGAATTTCCAAAAGTGTATTTAAAACGTGTGATCATGACATTTTGGGTTGAATGATTGAAAGAGTAAAAATAAGAATAATGTGTAATTAATAGCAAATGTTAATTTAATAAATACTAGTGAAGTTCGAAAAGGGAAGCAATTTTCCTGAATAGATACTCAATGGAGGTTTTATATGTAATACTATTATTATTTTAGTGAACTTGAAGATTTTCTTAAGAGTTTTAAGAACTTGGGAACAAATATGCTTTGTCTGATGAAAGAAAATGGTTGAATTACTGTTAGGCATATTATTTTTAAATAATGAGGCTTTTCTTATTTTGATATCTATTATTATATTAGGCTTCTCTACATCAAGTCATAAAGAGATTGTATAGTTCAATTGAATAAATATGCAAAGTGACATAACAGTAAAATACATGAAGAAACTTTTCCTTTAGATGTAATTTTTAAATAACATTATTGTAGCTCTCATTTTTGGGGTTAAGGCATTTTGCATATATTATCTGTAATACTTTCATCAGCACCTCTGAAAGATAGGATTCTTATCTTCTTTCTCCTTAAATAAATAAATTTAAACTCAGTGATAGCAATTGGCATCTCCAAGGCCACAGAGCTAGTAACCAGTCAAGCCAGATTTATTCCAAGTCCAGTTGGAACTTAGGGAAGACTGAGGTGGGGTCTGTGAAAGCTCTGTGACTTCAGACGGAATATTTCTATTGAAAAGTTAGGAGTCATACTTCTATTTGGCAGAATTATTTTTAAATTGATCTTTAATAAAGAGCAGCTATTATTATTTAACACTATTGGCTCCACAACACATGCAGTTCTGTAAGAGAACCAGGCAATTGTCAAAAAGCATTGATTGGCACCTAAAACAACTTATAAAATAATTCAAGGATCCCAGTACTTTGAGAGGCCGAGGCATTGAGGATTGCTTTAGCCCAGGAGTTCAAGACCAGCCTGGGCCACATGGTGAAAACCCACGCATTCAAAAAAATACAAAACAAATTAGCCAGGCATGGTGGTGAATGCCTGCGATTCCACCAGGTGAGAGGTGGAGGCAGGTGGATCACCTGAGCCCAGGAGTTTGAGGCTGCAGGGAGCTGTGATAATGCCATTGCACTCCAGCCTGAGCAATAGAGTAAGACAAAGAAGGAAGGAAGGAAGGAAAGAAAAAGAAAGAAAGAAAGAGAGAAAGAGAGAAGGAAGGAAGGAAGGAAGGAAGGAAGGAAGGAAGGAAGGAAGGAAGGAAGGAAGGAAGGAAAATAATTCAAGGTATGTATTTTAGTTTCCCAAAACCATGAAAAGAGCACATAATTTTCTTTAGAATAATTCACATTATATTCTTTTTTTGCCCCATTTACCTCCCTGTATTTACTTCAGTATCTCTCTTTTCCAAAATAATATAGGAAATCTCTTCCATTAGTCTTAAATCTCTATTTCATTGTTCTTCTCTTCTTCCCAGCTTCCTCTTGATTCTGGACCTCAAACACAGTTCTACCAAACCTGACTGGTAATAATAACAAAACCTTCCGTTTGAAGCAGTGTTTCTTGGCGTTATTTCATTATTTCTCCCCTAAAAAAATTTTTAGTTGTTTTTTTCCCTTAATTGTCTCTGCCATGAAATTTTAATACCAGTTAACGCTATGTATCTGTTTTTACATTGTGACCCCTTGAAGGGTCACAAACCATTGTAGTTAAAATGCCCCCCCTACCACCATCCAACCTGAATAAACACTTTTTGCCTCCTTGGGGAGATTATCACCTTTGTTAAGAATGCAGTTGAAAGCAGTTTCTTAACCTCAGCACTATTCACATTTTGGGTCAGACAATTTTCAGCCAGAGAGTGCTATCTTGTGAAATTTGGCATATTTTACAGAATGCCTGGTCCCTATCCAATAGATGCCAGTAGCAGCTCCCAGTTTTGACAACAAAAACTGTACCAGAAATGTCCCCAGATATCACCAGATGTACCCGAGAGGATACAATCACCCTTGGGTAGAACCACTAATGTAGATGGAAAGAAAGGTGAATGAATGTGCAAATCACCAAGAGTAAAGAGAAAAAACTGAACATTTATATAATAAAAATTTGTATTTTATCCTCTTTTAGTATTAAGTGCAATATGCAATATAATTTGCTGAGAACAGAAAAATACAAATTTCTAACAAGACCCAGAATTTTCTTTAGGAGGATTTTCATAGAAGAGACAGAAATCACTTTACTTCAAGAAAGTGAGATCTTACAATGGCAACAGAAAGTATTATGAATTAATGGATTCAAAATACATCTTAAAACTTCAGAGCCACCATTTGGCTGGGAGTTTAGTGGAGCTATGTCTAATTTTTCTCACTCCTGAGCCTCCATTAAAACTATGATGAAACGGCTGGGCACAGTGACTCATGCCTGTAATCTCAGCACTTTGGGAGGCCAAGGAGGGTGAATCATTTGAGGCCAGGAGTTCAAGACCAGGTTGGACAATATGGTGAAACTCTCTCTCTACTAAAAATACAAAAATTAGCTGGGTGTGGTGGCACATGCCCGTAGTCCCAGCTACTTAGAACCCAGGAGGTGGAGGTTGCAGTGAGCCGAGATTACGCCATTCTACTCTAGTCTGGGTGACGAGGCAAGACCCTGTCTCAAAAACAAACAAACAAACAAGCAAATAAACAAACAAAAAATATGATGAAAGGATTTTTCTTTTTTAAAATAACCTCACAATGGAGGAGAAAAACATGAGAATTTCTGTTTAACTCAGGAATTAAACTTTATCTCTGGAAAGGGGGAGTAGAGGGGACAGAACTACAAGGCAAAATATGTGAAAGGAGTTTGAAAAGCAGCTAGATCTCTAGATCTCTTTCTCTATCTCCTGTTTCTTAAGGGCTAGTCCTCTCACTCTCTATCAGGAGATTGAAGGTTTATTCTCAAGAAAGGTTAAAACAGAAGCTACCTTAACTGCAGTACAGAAAGCCCAGCTGAGGACAAGGGTACTGTTCAAACAAAAACGGGAGGATGAGGCCGGGCACAGTGGCTCACGCCTGAAATCCTAGCACTTTGGGAGGCCAAGGCTGGCGGATTGCCTGAGCTCAGGAGTTCAAGACCAGCCTGGGCAACATGGTGAAACCCCATCTCTACTAAAATACAAAAAAAAGTCAGGCACAGCAGCGTGGGTCTGTTGTCCCAGTTACTCGGGAGGCTGAGGCACAAGGATTGCTTGAACCTTGGAGGCAGAGCTAGCAGTGAGCCGAGATCGTGCCACTGCACTCCAGCTGGGTGACAGAGCAAAACTCTGTCTCAAAAAAAAAAAAAAAAAAAAAAGGAAGGATAAGTATTCATAAACCTGCCAAGTGATGAATGTTGACATACCACCACCACCATCACCACCAGATGTTCCAACAGATTTTGGAAGCGAAAAAGACTTAAAGACTCTGAACAATTACTCAGTTAAGTAATACTATCTGTGAATCTCAAAGTTAAGACTCACCTATGAACTCAGAGCCACCATACAGCTTTTTAATCTCCATTCTCAATCAAAAGCAGTCCACCAGGGCTTGCGAGACATCTGAGAAATGCAGAGAGAAGAGAGAAAGCAAGAGAAACAACTTGAAAGACAAATCAGGAAATAGAATATTTCACTCCAGTCTGGGCAATAGAGTGAGACCCAGTCTCAAAAAAATATAAATAAATAAATAAATAAATAAACAAATAAATAAGAAAGGCTGGATGCAAGAAACAAGAGATCTGATTCAGAAGTGAGAAGGGAATTTCCAAATGAGTGGTGATGGGATATCCCAGATCTATAGCTGTGTACTAGATACATAGGACACCCAATGACAATCAGAGGAGCCAAAAGGGCTTCAGGCTAGAGGTCTCCAAGATGAGGGCAATGTATGATCTCATGAATCTGAACACATTTGACAACCGATAGACTCTTGGCTTAAATTTGGCCAAGTGCAGTGGCTCAATCTGTAATCCTAGCACTTTGAGAGGTTGCAGCAGGAGGATTGCTTAAGCCCAGGAGTTCAAAACCAGCCCGGGCAACATAGTGAGATCCTGTTTCTATCTATCTATCTATCTATCTATCTATCTATCTATCTATCTATCTAATAAACAAATAAAAATAAAAATAAAATAAAAAAGAATCTGTAAATTGATAAGGACATACAAAACCAAGTAAACAAACAAATGACGAGACTATTATTAACTCAGTGGAGGAAGTTATGAGCAACATTTAAATTGTCTTAACAATGCAGATAGTGATCTAACAAGATATTTTTATTGAAGCAAAATATCATACAACTAAATAGGGAGGTGAGGAAACAGGAAGAGTACAAATATGAGGCTTGGGATGAGGAAGGCCACCAGGTGATTAAAAAAACAGCTAAATTCTTGTCTGAAAGTCAGGAAATAATGCCTAAAAACAAAATAATAGGAAGGAGCAATATAAAAATATAAAAATGTAATTTAGAGATGTGAGGTCAATAGACAAAGAATCAGCTATTGTAAGAACTGAAAATTATTTATTCTGGAATCAAGAAAATGGAGATCAGGGACAGAAGTAGACTAGTGTTTAAACAGCTTTATATAAGTATAAATTTTCAAACAATTTGCATGTACAAAAGGAAAAATATATTTTTATCTGCCCTTTATGAACAAAGGAAAAAATGCTTTTTAAAAAATAAATGTTGTGTATATTTAAGGTATACAACATAATGTTATGGGATGCATAGAGATAGTAAAATGGCTGCTATAGTAGAGCAAATTAACGTATCCATTATCTTACATACTTACCTTTGTTCTTGTTTTGGGGGCAAGAGCATCTAAAATCTACTTATTTAACAAGAATTCCAACACCTGGAGAGGCTGAGACGGGGGATCACCTGAGGTCAGGGGTTTGAGACCATCCTGGCCGACATGGTGAAACCTCGTCTCTACTAAAACTACAAAAATTGGCTGGGAGTGGTGGCAGGCACCTGTAATCCCAGCTACTCAGGAGGCTGAGGCAGGAGAATTGCTTGAACCTGGGAGGCAGAGGCTACACTGAGCTGAGATCGCACCACTGCACTCCAGCCTGGGCGACAAGAACGAGACTCCATCTCAAAAAAAAAAAAAAAAAGAATCCCAATGCAGTACAATTTTATTAGCTATAGACCCTATGTTGTACATGAGATTTCTAGTTTTTCTCATTATACATACCTGCTAGTAGTTTGTATCTTCTGACCTACATCTACCCATTTCTTCCCCTCCTCTGCCTCCTGCACCAACCTTGTAACAATTGTTTAATTTTTTATCTCTGTATAAATGACTTTCTTTTTAGATTGCACATATGAGATTACACAATGTATTTTTCTTTTTATTTCTGGCTTATTTCACTTAGCATAATGTCCTCCAGGTTGATCCACGTTGTGAAAATAGCAGAGTATCCTTCTTTACTTTATTTTGTTACTTTATTTTATTTTTTTGACAGAGTCTCACTCTGTAACCCAGGTTGGAACGTAGTGGCCTGAATTCAGCTCACTGCAACCTCAGCCCCCCAGGTTCAAACAATCCTCCCACCTCAGCCTGGGACTATATAGGCACACAACCCCATGCCCAACTAATTTGTGTGTGTGTGTGTGTGTGTTTTGTAGAGACGGTTTCGCCATATTGCCCAACCTGGTCTCCAGCTCCTGAGCTCAAGCCATCCGCTCACCTTGGTCTCCTAATGTGCTGGAATTACAGGCATGAGCCACTATGCCCAGCAAGAGTCTCCTTTTTTAAAGATGAATAATATTCCATAAATATACCATAGTTTCTTTATCCGTTCATCAACAGACACTTCAGTTGTTTCTGTATCTTGGCTATTATGAATAATGCTGCAATGAATGTAGGAGTACAGGTATCTTCACAAGGTGGTGATTTCTTTTCCTTTAGGTATATGCCCAGAAGGATTGCTGGGTCATATAGTAGTTTTATTTTTAATTTCTTTAGAAACCTCCATACTGCTTTCCATAATGGCTGTACCAGTCTACATTTCTACCAGCATTGTCCAAGGGCTTCCTTTTCTCCACAGCCTCATCAACATTTATCTTCTGAATTTTGGTAACAGCCATACTAACAGGTATGTGATGGTATCTCATAGTGGTTTTGATTTGTTGTTCTCAGATAATTAATGATATTTAGCACCTTTTCATGTATCTTTTGTCCATTTTATGCTTTCTTTATAGAAATGTCTATTCAGGTAAAAAGGAAAAAATTGTATTTAAAAATAATAAAGGAGGGAAGAAAGAAATAGCAGATATTCCTATCAAGTACAATAATAGTCAGGGATTATATGAGCTATTTAAAATCCCAAACCCAATTTTTAAGTATATTTTAAATATTTCAAGTTGCCAACTACTCTTTTATTGTTTATTTTAGTTCTTTTTTGTGTTTTTTTGCTTGTTTGGTGTTTTAGAGACAAGGTCTCACTATACTGGTGGCTACTCACAAGTGCAACAGTAGTACACTGCAACCTTGAATTCCTGGCCTCAAACAATCCTCCTGCCTCAATCTCCCAAGTAGCTGGGACTACATACATGCACCACCACACTTTTTCAAAAAATATTAAAACACATTTGCTTCAATTCAGGAAAGTATCCAGGGTAGGGAGTGATATTATTCAATAATTAAATGATACATGGAGATATATGTTAGCTAAATGGAAAGCATCATAGTGCAAACTGGAACTGTTTACAGTTAAACTTAGACACAAGGAATTCTTGGACGTTGATGGTAGTGATTGATGATATAATTTTTTAATGTTCCTGAATCCCCGCTCTCAAAAACAGACAGGGCAATTATATAGCAAATCCAAAAACCCACAGACAAAATTTAATACAAAACATTGTGACAAAGTTTCCCACAAACTCTAGAATAAGAGGGTAGGTACAAAAAAATAATAGCCTCTGTGAGGGAGAAAGAAAATAACCAAAATAGTCAATAGGTATTCATTTGAAAATGTGATGTGCCCATACGTGACCAGCAGCTAAAACTTGGAATTTTGCCCAATCTGATAGCAAGTGGGTGCAAAAGGTCCATATAGAGTCCTGAAGAGCAGGCTACCTCCATGAACTCTCAATACGGGGCAGCCAGGGCTTCATTCTAGGACAGGGACCGAAAAATCAAAACTAAACAGAATATGAAGGAAAGGGAAGATCAAAATAAAAGTAGGGTCAGGGAGTTGAGTTGGGAAATCTCAGAAATCAGAAAGCTGCCATACTTTTGAACACATACACACAACAGAAGCAAGAGCTCTGTGAAGTTGGAAAAGCCACCTCCGAGCTGGGGGCAGTGACTCACGCCTGTAATCTCAACACATTGGAAGGTCAAGGCAGGAGGACTGCTGTGATTGCACCACTGCATTCCAGCTTGGGTGACACAATGAGATTCTGTCTCTAAAAGAAAAAGAAAAGCCATCTGAACCAAGTCTCCTGAAATTCCAGGAAAATAAATTTTACATAAAAAGGGACAACAGGAAAGGATTGTATTAACTTCCTAGGGCTTCTGTGAGATGGCACTACAAACTTGATGACTGACAGTTCAGAAGACCAGAAATCCCAAAATCAAAATGTGAGCAGGGCTGGTTCCTTCTTATAGGCTCTGAGACAGAAAAACCATCTAATGCCTTTCTCCTAGCTTTAGGTGGTTGTGGGAAATCCTTATTGTTCCTCGCTTAGTAGTAGACACATCACTCCAATCTCTGCCTCCATCTTTGCATTGCTTTCTGCTCTTTATGTTTTTCTCTTTGTCTTCTCCTCTTCTTATAAGGATATCAATCACTGGATTTAGAACCTACCCTAAACCCAGGATAATTTCATATTGAGGTCTTTAACTAATTACAACCTAGTTAAATCTCCAAATTTAGAAACTTATTTAGAATCTTATTTCCAAGGTTCTGGATAGACATGAATTTGGGGAAGACACCATTCAACCCACTACAGCAATCAAGGTGAAATTCCCTGAAAAACTAACCAAAAGAATAAGGAGAAGAAGCAGCAGAAGAATATGTCTGCAGAAAATGAAAGCACCCAAAAAAATATGCCCACGAAATATATCAAAACTATAACTTCCTATTTAAAAACAACCTAAAGACATTAAGAAAATAATATGACTTGAAATAACAAAATTTTTAGTTAAATTAGAAAAATCAGAAATGACAGAATTTTTTAAAAATTAGAAATTTAAAAATATTTTCAGAAATAATTGTTGCTGCCTGTAAACCCTTAAAAAATATTTTTGGAAATAAAGGCTAAACTAAAACAGCACAAAAACAAGAGAATATAACAAATAATACCTTAAAATAAACAGAAGTTTAAAAAGGAGTGAAATATTAAAAATTAAAAATAAATGAAGGAAAATAGACTTAAGAAAAGGGGACAAACACTGAAGATAGAGGAAAAAAATCTGACGTATCAGTCAACAGGAGTCTCTAGAAAAGAAAACCAAAGCGAGAGAAGGAAAAAAATGGTAATTTTAAAAAAAAACTGTCCAGTGGGAGAAAAAATTGAATTTAAAGAGTGTATTTTATATCCAAGAATGTCTATCTAGATTAGAATAATCAATACTAAGACATATTCTAGTGAAATTACTGGACTTGTAAAACCTTTGGGTATCTGGGCAAAAGTAACAAGTAACTTACAAGGGAACAAAAATTAGACTCAACAGACTTCTCAGCAGATTTTAATGCTGGAAGAAAGTTGAATAAGTATTTAAGATATTCACAGAACCAGGTGTGGTGGCTCACATCTGTAATTCCAGGACTTTGGGATGCCAAGGAAAGAAGGTCACTTGAGGCCTGGAGTTTGAGACCAGCCTGGGAAGCATAGTGACCCCATCTCTTAAAAACAAAAATAAAAATAGGCAGAGCGCAGTGGCTCATGCCTGTAATCCCAGCACTTTGGGAGGCCAAGGCAGGTCAAGAGATCGAAACCATCTTGGCCAAAATGGTGAAACCCCATCTCTACTAAGAATACAAAAATTAGCTGGGTGTGGTAGCATGCACCTGTAGTCCCAGCTACTCATGAGGCTGAGGCAGGAGAATCGCTTTGAATTCCTGGCCTCATACAATCCTCCTGCCTCAGCCTCCCAAGTAGCTGAGACTACATACATGCACCACCACATTTCTTTCAAAAAATATTAAAACACACTTGAACCTAGGAGGCGGAGGTTGCAGTGAGCCAAGATCACGCCATTGCACTCCAGCCTGGGCGACAGAACCAGACTCCATCTCAAAAAAATAAAAATAAAAATATAAAATAAAATAATGTAAAAACAAAATACATTCAGAGAAAGCAAATGTGATTCAAAAATGTTATACCCTACAAAACTGACTTCTATGTGTGAAAGATACCTACAAGCTGTTACCAGCATGCAAGAAGTAAGAGAATGGTGTTCCCATGGGCTGTTTTTGAAGAATTTATTAGCAAATGAGTTTTAAGCATGACTAAAAGGACATCAATACTCTAATGAATAAAAAGGAGAAAATACAATTAATAATGGCTTATATGTCCTAATAATGTAGATATATTTTTAAATATATTTTTACATATATATTTTTAAAAACACGGTGCGGGTAGGTGAATGGAAAAGAAAATGCAAAAATAATTGAATTATGTCAATAATCATTGAGGTAATAGGGATTAAAACAATTCTTTGATTTGGATTTCCCTTGATCGCTTTTTGATTAGTGTATTAGTCCATCCTCACACTGCTGTAAAAATACTACCTGAAACTGGGTAACTTATAAAGGAAAAAGGTTTAATTGACTCACAGTTCCACACGGTTGGGGAGGCCTCAGGAAACTTACAATCATGGCGGAAGGAGAAGCAAGTACCTTCTTCACAAGGCGGCAGGAAAGAGAAAAATGATCAAGAGCAGGGAAAACTGCCTTAGAAAACCATCAGATCTCGTGAGAACTCACTAGCACGAGAACACCCATGATCCAATCACCTCCCACTTGGTGTCTCCCTCAAGACTTGGGGATTATGGGGATTACAATTTGAGATGAGATTTGGGTAGGAACACAGAGACAAACAAAACCATATCATTTAGCATGCCAAACATATAGGTTTTTTTTTTTTTTTTTTTTTTTTTTGAGACAGGGTCTTGCTCTGTCTGTCACCCAGGCTGAAGTGCAGTGGTGTGACCATGACTCACTGCAGTCTCAGCCTCCCAGGCTCAAGTGATCCTCCCACCTCCAACTCCCAAGTAGCTAGGACTACAGGCACACACCACCCTGTCTGGCTAATTTTTTAATTTTTTGTAGAGAGAGGGTCTTGCTATGTTGCCTATGCTTGTCTTGAACTCCCGGGCTCAAATAATCCTCCTGCGCTAGCCTCCAAAAAGTTGAAGTTACAGGCATGAGCCTCAGTGCCTGGCCAAAAGTATTTTTAATTCTTTGTGAAAATAAACAGAGTTAGAGTTTATCAGACATGTGGAATGTCACTATTCTTTTTTCATTTTCCTTGAGACAGAGTCTCACTCTGTCACCCAGGCTGGAGTGCACTGGTATGATCATGGCTCGCTGCAGCCTAAACCTCCCAAGCTCAAGTGATCCTTCCACCTTAGCTTCCAAAGTAGCTGGGAGTATAGGCACATGCCACTAGCTAATTTTTATTTTATTTTATTTTTTGTAGAGGTGGTGTTTTGTCACGTTGCTTAGGCTGGTCTCAAACTCCTGGGCTAAAGCAATCTACCTGCCTTGGCCTCCCAAAGTTTTGGGATTAGAGGTGTGAGCCATCACACTTGACCCAAATGCCACTATTCTCCTATACATGAAATTCCCCAAAACATCTTATTTGGTTCCTAAGCAATCTAACATAAAAAGAAGTCTGCATTAAAAATTATGAAATCATTGATTTGACATGAAATTATTCAAAAGATTATTTTTCATTAAAATGTTGGCTTCTAAAATGGCTTAAATTAAGTTTTAGTAAGCATGAAAGATTGTTTTATATCAAAACAGTATCGGTAAAATTTCTGAAAAACATTTTTATGAAACAGCACTTTGATTTTGTTTGCAATATCGACAAATGCTTAAATTGTTGGCATACTGACCATTTATTTCTTTGTTTTCTTACGGCTGTTAATTTTTTACTAACATGTTATAATAGCCCCTAGTGTATGAAGAAACAAATGAGTTAGAATCTAACTCAACACTGCTGTTTATGCTTCCCTGAGTCAGCTTTGTCTGAGGCAAGCTGACCCGTGAGGACTTTGGTTGATATGTGTGCATTAAGACACGTTCACAGCCTAGTGGGGTTACTCAGAGAAAATGAATCACACAATATTTAAATATTTGGCTCTTTAATTCTTGTTGGGCTTGTTTTCTGTGGAGTCCAAATTTTCCCTCCCACACAGATATTAAACAGGTAGAAGGTAGAGCTTTGCTCAGTGCAGCATTTTATTGACCCAAATATGTAGGTTGCTCTGACTTCCAAAATCAACTATTTCAGCTAAATTTTTATTTCCTCACATCCAAATTTGACATCCATCTACCACTATTTTTCAAACGGCCTCAAGGGACAAACGTGTATTTCTCCAATACTAATCCATTTTAGATCTCTGCTCCCTGCATAAGGGGAAGGCCCCCTATAAAGAATGTGTTCTTCACCTGGCCACTTCCTGTTGAAGGATTTAAAAAATTACATGTAGCAATGTTTTTTAGTCTATTACCTCCAATAATTCTTATGGAGTGTGAAAAGTAGTATTCATTAAAGACAGAAATTGTGGGCATGCGATATTCCAGAGACTATTGGAAATCTTTATTAACAATATGCAAGTAGGTATTCTACAGAGAAAGAGGAATCCATTCTAATTGGTTAGGAAATGAAGAAGGGGGATAAATATGCCCAAAGCTATGACCAAACAAATTTCTCATCACCACCTTGTATAATTAAAATATAAGAAATTTTAAAAGTATATAAAAAGAAAACTTGGTAAGAAATTAACTACAGATAAATAACTAAAGGAAGGGTAAAGAACAGAGAAACTCACCGCCTGTGCAACATGGTGAAATTTGTCTCTTAAAAAAACAGAAAAATTAGCCAGGTATGGTGGTGTACACCTGTGGTGCAAGCTACTCTGGAGGCCGAAGCGGGAGGATCACTTGAGCCCAGGAGTTCAAGGCTGAAGTGAGCCTTGATCACGCCACTGCACTCCAGCCTGGGCGACAGAGTAAAACCCCATCTCATAAAAAAAGAACAGAGAGACTCCTTCTCGAGAAAGCTAAGAACTGAAACAGATGATGAATAATGTAAAAAAGAAATGTTTAACGCCAAATGATGCAAAATGAGAAAAAAAAATCATATTTTTAATTCATTTAAAGAACTATAAAAACAGATCCTTATAGGTTAAATATAACATATTTATAGAAGCAAAGTAAGACTTTAGCTAACAACATAGCAATTAAACTTGATCTCTTCTCCTTAAATGTTACAATTTTCTGGAGTTATAAGCCAAAACAGCTTTCCTATTTTTAGTGTTAGCATTCCATATAAAAACATTTTCTGTGTTTTGGAGAGGAATGTGGACTTGATATTGCAATCACCTGCAAATTCAAAGTTTTGAGAAACACAAAAAAAATTTCTCTAAGCTAAAGGAAAAGAGATCCCTCTGAGTATCTAGGATATGTTACTCCAAAATTTGTGTCAAATTCTTGGAAAATGAAAGCATGAGAGTGACAGAGTTCTTAATGTTTACTACAAATGTTTCATCTCACCGAGAATGAGATGGTTTATGTAAATTTTGCAATACGCCATCCCTTTTCCAATTTTAGAAACTGTTACAAAATCAGACTTCATTTGAACGTAATATAAGCGTTTTAGCATTTTGTATGGGCCAGACTTTAAGGGGAGAGAGTGAGGTTATTGTCTCCTTCATGACACCTTTGAATGGCCACTCCCAAGTAATTCTAGCTTTCAAAAACTGTAGAATTTCCAGCCACAGACAGCAAATGGATTTTGTCCACTGATGTTATTCACAGCTATAACAGTCTAAAAAACTGACAGCAATAAATATAACTAACATGGCTGTATTTTGCCAGGATCTTAAAAAAAGAAACTGCATAGTTCTTTCAAAGTGCACATTAGTGAAGAGAATCAGCACATACCATTTAAAGAATCTCTTATGACAGTCTTTATTTAAATTTTTTTTTTTTCTTATAGACAGGGTCTCAGCATGTTGCCCAGGCAGGTCTTGAACTTCTGGGATCAAGCAATCCTCCCACCTCAGCCTCCCAAAGTACTGGGATTACAGGTGTGAGCCACCGCACCCGGCTTCATGATGGTCTTATACATTATGAAAAACTTTCACAAAAGTTGAATTTCCTGGTTCAATATTTTTTTGCAAACAATATTTTTAGTTGACAAATTAAAATTGTATATATTTATGATGTACGGCATGTTGTCTTTAAATACATACACATTGTGGAATGGCTAATTTGAGCTTATTAACATAAACATTACTTCACATACTTATCTTTTTTATGGTGAGAACACTTTAAATCTATTCTCTTAGCAGCTTTCAAGAATACATTGTTATTAACTGTATTCTGCTGGTTCAAATTAAACGAAAATTTAATTTCTGCGCAAGTGTTTAAAGCAAGTGATATGAAAGGGAGACGCTGGGAAGGGAAGGGAAGGTCCCTTTAAATGATAGGGACAGGGGAAGTACTGGGTAGAAGAGGCTGTGGTCCCCAGCTAGGGCTCCACCTCCACAGACCTAGGTGACAACAGGGATTTCCAGTCCAAATGTTTCATTTCCCAAGACCACCCTGGCCTGCCACACCCCCCATTCTGTGCCTATAAAAAGCCAAGACCCTAGCAAGGCAGACACGGAAGCGGCTGAATGTTGAGAGGAGTACACTGGTGGAGGAACACGCACAGGGGGAACACACAGGTGGCTGGACTTTGAGAGGCACAAAGTCGACAGGCACCGGCAGGCAGGCCACTGACCAGCAGAACAATGTGGGATTTGGCTGGGGCCGCTGAGGGAGATCCCGGCCACCAAGCGGCCCGACTCCAGAGGAAAACCATTTCTCTTCTGGTTCCCCCATCTGCTGAGAGCGACTTCCACTCAATAAAACCTTGCACTCATTCTCCAAGCCCACATGTAATCCAATTCTTATGGTACACAAAGGCAAGAACTTCAGGATACAGAAAGCCCTCTGTCCTTGGGATAAGGCGGGGGTCTGATTGAGCTGACTAGCATAAGCCACCTACAGACGGCTAAATTAAAAGAGCAAAACTAAAAGAGCACAATGCAACACACACCCACTGGGGCTTCAGCTGTAAACATTCACCCCCAGACACTGCCGAGGGGTCAGAGCCCTGCAGCCTGCCCATCTGTGCGCTCCCCTAGAAGTTTGAGCAGTGGCGCACTGAAGACACAAGCCACACCCCCTTCGCACACCCTGCCAGGGGGCAAGGGAACCTGTCCCGTTTCACAAGGGCATCCAAAAATTCCATAATTTAAAAATACATATTAATTTCAAAATAGACATTTGTTATTAATGAAATCCTATCTCATTTATATCTCTCTATATGGGCCTCAGCCTCAAATTTCTCCCTCTTATCCCTATGCCTCATAACTGTCTTATCTTAAAGAAAACTCTGATTCTTTTCCTAAAACATGCTGCAGAAGAGAGACTGTAGTAGGGATATTCCGTAGTCGTGTACATTTAAAAAAAGAAAAAGCATGTTAATATTAACAGGTTTATTTAATGCAGTTTTTCTAAGCCTTTAATCTGTTAATGCGCCCAGTGAATCTCTAAGAAGGAAGTGGAGAATGCAGCATGCCTTACATTTATTTAATCATAAGTCCCAACTTGTGGGATTGGTCTTCTTCTGAATCTAGAAGCAATTTTCAAATTGATATTTCAAAATTAAAAAAAAAAATTCCAGTCAGAAGTGGCTCTTTGTGATACTTTTGTTCAGCCATTGAAGTCTCACGGCAGTTTTACTCCCTTTGTAAATCCTTGAGAGAGACGGTATCTCTCTCCACTTTACCTACGTGTTCCCTTATCCTCCTATAGAATTTAACAAAGGCTGTTACCACAGAGTTGACAAAGGTCTCTCCCTCATCTAGACTGTGAGGGTCCCTGAGAGCAGGCCCAGCTTTTATTTATATTTGGACCACCAACAGGAAGTATAGTGCCTGAAAACTTGGGAGGTGCTTATTGAATCATGGCTAAGAACACAGACAAATATATATGGGCAGATTTGATGGTATAAATTCAGTCTGAAATGGATAGAACTATTAGACCGTAAGTGACTTTTGGTGTTTTAAAAAATTCAAGCAGGCCAGAGGCGGCGGCTCACAACTGTAATCCCAGAACTTTGGAAGGCCTAGGTGAGAGGATTGCTTGAGCCCAGGAGTTGCAGACCAGTCTGGGCTACATAGCAAAACCTTGTCTCTACATGAAATTTAAAAATTGGCCAGGCACGGTGGCTCATGCTTGTAGTCCCAGCTATTCGGGAGACTGAGGCGAGAGGATGTCTTGAGCCTGGGAGGCAGAAGTTACAGTGAGCCAAGATCAAGCCATTGCACTCCAGCTTGGGCAACAGAGTGAAACCCTGTTGCAAAAAAAAAAAAAAAAAAAAAAAAAAAAAATTAAGCCAAACACCAATCAAGATTCTTTCATTGCTAAACTTATCATAAGTACCATCAAAAGCAAATTTAAATTATAGAGAAAATATTGCCAATAAAGCTTTAATCCATAAAATATTTGTGGCTTAGTTAATTCTTCAAACACATTTATGGTTTAAGAGTATTAACGTGGCATGCTATGATCCAGAGAAAGAAATTGCAGTTATCCTTTCTTTAAACTTCTTAGAAAAAGAACACTTTCTAAAATGAGGTTGCCATATATATCCAGGAGCACTGCTTTTCCCTAACTGAAAGGTTACATCATCTGCTGGCCACCCACCCCTAGGTACCTCTGAGAATAGCGTAATAACATACCAGGCTAATGAGAAGATTCTCATTATGCTCTCACAAGTATGAAAACTTATGGTGATAAAAATAACTAGTGCCGTCATGACTTAACCACAAATTTTGTTTGTGTTTTTTTGTACATTAATCATTATTTAATAGACCACAGATGTGTCAAATAGCAATTTTCTAAACACTGACTTAATTTTTTTTAATTAGTGAAGTCAGTTGAAAGTGCCAGTGTGTTGAAAGAAAACTCTGGGTGCTAAAAATGATTTAAATTTCCATACCTAAATTCTGCACAGAACTTGATTTAGGGCCTCATTATCTTGTTCTTAGAAAGGGAATTTTCACATGGTTAATTTAGTGGGTAAAAGTTATATAACAATCTTTTCTAAATATGCTATATCTGACCTGACCTAAAACAAAAGTCAAAGAATCAGATGTAAGATGTACTGAATCAAAACTTCCTCAGAAATGATGTCCAAAATACAAAGTTGTTCATTTCTACTGAAATATATTTTTAAGTTTTCAAAGTCAATTGACTAGAGTTGCACAGAAAATAATATTCAGAAAAGTTGAGATTTGGCCAGGCTCAGTGGCTTATGCCTATAATCCCAGCACTTTGGGAGGCCGAGGCGGGTGGATGACTTGAGGTCAGGAGTTTGAGACCAGCCTGGTTAACATGGTGAAATTCTGTCTCTACTAAAAATACAAAAATGACCCGAGCTTGGTGACGTGTGCCTGTAATCCCAGCTACTCAGGAGGCTGAGGCAGGAGAATCACTTGAGCCTAGGAGGCAGAGGCTGAAGTGAGCAGAGATCGCACCACTGCACTCCAGCCTAGGTGACAGAGGGAGACTCTGTCTCAAAAAAAAAAAAAAAGAAGTTGAAATTTGTCTCAAAGATATTCTTATTAAAACTGTCAGAGTATACCCTAGTGAGAGAGGAAAAAGAAAAAAAAATCAGATTGAAAGTTTAGCCAGGGTGTGAGTAAACTCAGGATGTGACATTACATAGTAGTGGAAAGTCATGAGCAAAGACGCATTTTTCTCAACATAGGAAGGAGATAAGTAATTTTAAAAGCAAGGAGCTATTAGGGGAAAAAAGGTTGCCTAGTGTTCGTATGTGTGAGTCTACCAATGTGAAAATCATATCATAGTTCCATTTTTCTTTTCTGTGTCAGTGAATTCATGTATTTGGCAGAATCCATAAATGATTTTCTTGTTTATGGATATTATTTCTATTACAGTGAGTATGACTCATTATTAAAGATGGCCACAGGGGAAAATGACCAGAGAAGCTACCAAAACATGAAATACTGCCAACGTGTGAAGATGAGGTTGCATACATTTTAAATTCATTCACTCAATGTCTTTAAATTTCTTATCAAGTCCTAAGAATGATACAATGGACTTTGGGGACTCAGAGGAAAGGGTGGGAGGAGGCAAGGCATAAAAAACTACACATCAGATACAGTGTACACTGCCCGGGTGACGGATGCACCAAAATCTCAGAAATGACACTAAAGAACTTATTTATGTAACCAAACATGACCTGTTCCTGCAGGTGGTGAGAAAACCTATTGAAATTTTAAAAGAACCGGGCGCGGTGGCTCAAGCCTGTAATCCCAGCACTTTGGGAGGCCGAGGCGGGCGGATCACGAGGTCAGGAGGTCGAGACCATCCTGGCTAACACGGTGAAACCCCGTCTCTACTAAAAAATACAAAAAACTAGCCGGGCGAGGTGGTGGGCGCCTGTAGTCCCAGCTACTCGGGAGGCTGAGGCAGGAGAATGGCATAAACCCGGGAGGTAGAGCTTGCAGTGAGCTGAGATCACGCCACTGCACTCCACCCTGGGCGACAGAGCGAGACTCTGTCTCAAAAAAAAAAAAAAAGAAAGAAAAAGAAAAGAAAAAGAAATTTTAAAAGCAATGTTAAAAATTTTTTTTTAAAAAGTAAAAATAAAATATCATACCAGAATTAGGACAAAATATCAGACAAAAACTAAAAAGAGCTCACCACCTTAAAAAAAATCTAAAGGATGTATTTCAGAGAGAAATATTCTCAGACAGAAACTATGAGATATAAGAAGGAATCAACAGCAAAAATAGAATAAATGTAAACCACTGACTGAAAGAAAATTTCATGTCAAGTGAAAGTAATTTATTTAAGATGTTTTTTAAGTGATCAGAAAATATCTAACCTAAATAAAATGAATAGAGTGAATTTTTATCCGAATAAGTTACTTCCACTATTGATTCTTTTACTCTAAACACCTTTTAAAAAGTAATAAATATTCCACTGGCATTGCTGTTTTATACCTTCAGCTATCATGAGCATCACTGTCCACTGTCAATTTCTTGTGATCTTCACACTGCTTACTACGGTCGTGATAATGTGGCATGGTAAACTTAAAATACACATACACACACTCATACACACATTTAACTAGACAGTAATAGTCACATTAAAAAAAAAATCTGTTGCTACTGAATAATATTTGCTTCCAAAGTGTCACAACAGTTACATAAAGCATTCCCAGAGTCAGAACCTTCAGAAAATAAAGCAAATTATTTTCTTGATGTAAATCCTCCATGTAAATGTCTTTCCGAAAGATGTGGCCTACCTACCTCTGCACAGTGGCAGTATCATAGTCGGTGAGGTTTATCTAATGTGTGATTATTGCTAATTGAAAACTTCCCAATATCTCACCATGATGACTTGAAATGTAGTCAGCATGGGCAATTTTTGAGTGTCTTTATGGAGACTGAACAAAAGAAAATAAATAAATAATGATAATAAGGTATGGCCAAGAGAAAATACATTATATTCAGAGCATATTATGAGAGTCATTTTTCTGGGTACCTTTTTCCTATGAATTAATTTCACCATGCCAACCCTTACCATATGGACTGGGCATGCTGGCTTATACCTGAAATCCCAGCACTTTGAGAGGTAGAGGCAGGTAAATTACTTGAACCCAGCAGTGCAAGACCAGCCTGGGCAACATGATGAAACCCCGTCTTTAGAAAAGATACAAAAAAATTGGCCAGGCGTGGTGGTATGTATCTGTAGACCCAGCTACTCCAGAGGCTGAGGTGGGAGGATCACTTGAGCCTGGGAAGTCAAGGCAGCAGTGAGCCGAAATTGCACCACTGCACTCCAGACTGGGCGACACAATGAAAATCCTGTTCCCCCTCCCCCCGCAATAAAAGCCATGATGAACACAGAGTCCAAAGACATATTTTTTTTCTTGATTACTTACAAGTACTAAATGATCTACAAGATATCTTCTGATTCTAAAATTCTATGTTGCAGCTATTGTTGCATGTGTATTCTGTTTTTTAAGCTCTAACTATCAAAAGAATTTGGATTATGTGGCACCTAATAAAATCTGGTATAACAGTGAATCCATCAATTAGCAACATAGCCATGATGTAAGATTGTTTTTTGGTGTTTTTTTTTGGTTTTTTTTTTTTGGAGACAATGTCTTTTGTACATGCTGGAGTGCAAAGGCATAATCACAACTCAGTGCAGCCTCGACCTCCAGGGCTCAAGTGATCCTCGCACTTCAGCCTCCAGAGTAGCCGGGCCTACAAGCATATGTCACCACGCCCAGCTAATTTTAGTAAATTTTTTGCAGAGATGGGGTTTTGCCATGTTGCCCAGGCTGGTCTCGAACTCCTGAACTCAAGCAGTCAGCCTGCCTCAGCCCCCCAGAGTAATGAAATTACAGGCATGAGCCAACATGCCAAGCCTTTGTTTCTGTTTCAAATTTATGAACTACAACCAGTTTCTAACAGTCTTTAGTATCCCAAATGTCCACAAAACTGAAACATTTTAAATTTTCCATCAATGAAATATGCACATAGTACAACATTCTATGATATTCCAAAGGAACTAAAAATTATACAAAGAAAAACAGGTTTTTTACTCACACTACCACTCAACTCCTCTTCCAAAATACAATCACTTTGACCATATTTTATATTCTTTTAAAAGTAATCTACGTATTTAAAAGTAGATACACACATAAACACTATGGAGATGTATAATTCAAAAAGTAAAGAGTGTGGTGTCGAAAATGCAACATTCTCCTCCTAAAGCAACAAAATAAAACAACAAACACACACACACACAAATGTAAGTAAAGACGTAGGTAAAAGGTGACATGAAAAACTTGGTAATTAATGATGCAGTCATAATAGAAAATAAAAAGATAAAGACAGCAATGGTGATGTTATGCAGGCAAAACAAAAGCCTTGGGAGAAAACTCCTTTGCCTTTGCAATGTGGTGGCGTGGAAATCATACTGACTTTGTTGTCAGATAGATCTAGCTCTAAATCCTATGATAGCCCCTTATTAGCTACATGGCCTTGGGCAAAATAACTAGTTCTCTGTTTCATATTCAACTTCAAAACTGTAATAACAGGTAACAGATCATAATGTAGTCTTGAGGAGAGGGTGTTTATATGAGATTTTGCATATAAAATTCTATTTTTCACTGCTTTGAAGATCATAGACTTAAACATCTTTCATAGCCCCCTTTTTGTTTGTTTGTTTTTAGAAACAATGTCTTGCTCTGCTGCCCAGGCAATGGCGTGGTCTTGGCTCACTACAGCCTTGACCTCCTGGGCTCAAGAAATCCTCCCAGCTTAGCCTCTCAAGTAGCTGGGAATATAGGCACATACCACCACACCTAGGCTATTTTTTTTTTTTTTTTTTTGTAAACACAAGGTCTCACTATGTTGCCCAGGCTGGTCTCAGACTCCTGGCTCAAGTAATCCTCCCTCCCTGGCCTCCCAAAATGTTGGGATTACAGACCAGACCCATCATGCCCAGCCTCATGGCACTTTTTAAAAAGAAAAACAAACAGTGCAACAACAGCAACAACAGCAGCAATCAAGTAGGTAGAGTAAAACTGCACGACCTCACAGTAATGCAAAATCCCATGTAAAATGCAATTAGGAATCATCTCCTAGGCCCCCGAACCTCCCAGCCAGCCAACTACACAGGCTCACCTGTCATTTTATTATCACTGCAATAATCTGAATCTTTCCTTTTCTTACTGACATTTTTTTAACCTCACTTATAGCAATATAATGGGGTTCTCATATACAAAAAAATTAAGATAATTTCCACTATGAATACAGTAATAATCCCGTAAGTTAAATAAAACGCTAAATTACCTTCAATGTACTGTTTTTGATCCTGAAACTAAAATTAAATATATATACACACATACTCCGTTTACCAAAGCAGATGCAAATAAAATATATTTTAGAACTATGACCATTTGCAACAAAAACTTTCTAATGGCTAACTTGGAAATATTCAGAAGAATTTGTTATCTAGGATAATAGAACACTCCATTTTACCAGATGACTGCAGGTTTATTGTACATATGAGAATGTTCAACTGGAAAATTATGTTGTTTGTGGACTTGTATATCAAATTAACTTTGAGTCAGTCAGTTACTTGACCTAGAGGCGCTTTGGGCCTTGCCTGGGAGCCACACCCTCATTTGTAATCTACACCATTAATCTGATGTCATTGAAATGTATTGCATCATTCCCTTGATACTGATTTTACATGGATATTTGATTTTCTTGACATAAAGTTATTAAATTTTAAAAATGAACAAATAAATACGGAAAGCCTATGTTGTCATCAGTAACAAGAATTTATTGAAAGTTTTTTCTTTCCCTCACTTGCACTACCAGAAAAAATGCAAGGAGGGAATCAGTGACAAGCTCAGGCCTTGGATTCGTCTGCACCAACTCTCCCAGATAGCCTTGAAAGAAGAATAAATATGAGTGATTCTGACAGGAACCCCATGAACACAGCAGTTAGGTAATTTTTTTCACAAATTCCACATATCTGTGGCAGTGACTATATTAATATAGAAACAAGGGCAAAGAAAATTACCATTCTTTATGAAACTGTTCACAATAAGTGTTATAAACAAATATTATAAACAAGATCATAATAAGCTGTGCTGAATCAGAAATGTACACGCGTATCTGGTTCAGGGTCAATAAGCATAAACATTTTTCAAAAAACAGTCGGTCAATTTCATGAATTTGTTAACTGCTAGAACCACACTTTTGAACACCAATATTTACCTACTAAGAAATTATTTTTCTTTTTTTAAATTTTTTGTTTTGTAAAAAACACTACACGCCTGTTAGAGCCTACTTAGAAATTACAAGAAATGATTTAAGAGACTACTGTAGAAAAAATATTTTTAAAACACATTTTAAAATTTAGAGTAACTACTGACTTTTGAAAATTGCACACATTTTTAATAGAACATACCTAAATTAGTTTCTATGATGTTTAATAATTTTCAGAATAATTTATATGAGCACAGAGACCTATGATAAAGATTAATATTGAAGATAGCAGTAATAAAATTAGTAATCAATGATATAAAAAATAAATAAAATTATTTATATCTAGGTTCCATCGCATTCCCACCTCTTTTTACTCTCTTTAAAGTTCCCTGTAGTTCCAAAGAATGTTCCAAGTTTAGGGAGAACACTCAGTAATGTCCACTGATATTAAATATCTCAGTTACTTTAAATAATTAGGACTTTTTTTTTTTTTTTTTTGAGATGGAGTCTCACTCTGTCACCCAGGCTGGAGTGCAGTGGTGCGATCTCAGTTCACTGTGCAACCTCTGCCTCCTGAGTTCAAGTGATTCTCGTGCCTCAACCTCCCAAGTAGCTGGGACTACAGGCATGCACCACCACACCCAGCTAATTTTTGTATTTTTTTAGTAGAGACAGGGTTTCGCCATATTGACCATGTTGACCAGGTCTCGAACTCCTGACCTCAAGTTTTCTGACTGCCTCGGCCTCCCAAAGTGCTGAGATTACAAGTGTGAGCAACTGTACCCGGCCAAGATTCTTATTATCTGCTGTTAGTAATGGCATCTAAAATTTATTGCATATCTATAAGTCAATATATATACTTAATTTAATCTTCCTAACAAACTTATGAGTTAACTATTAGGATTCTTTATGTAATAGATAAAGAAAATAGGATTCGGAGACGCTAAGAAGCTTGCCAAAAGTTCCATAACTCATGGGTGACTAAGATCAGAACTCTGGTCTAGTCAACCCATTCTTCTCCAGTCAACAATCACTGTCTCATGAGCATTGGCCAAATATAAAATCTAAAAAAAAAAAAAAAAAAAAAAAAAAAAAAAAAAGATAATTTTCTATAAAGGAGTTTACAATGTTACTGGTGGTTTTTGGTTTTTGGTTTTTTGAAACAGAGTCTTGCTCTGTCACCCAGGCTGGAGTGTAATGGCAGGATCTCGGCTCACTGCGACCTCCACCTCCGAGGTTAAAGTGATTCTCCTGTCTCAGCCTCACTAGTAGCTGGGATTACAGGCATGTGCCATCAAGCCTGGCTAATTTTTTGTATTTTAGTAGAGAGGGAGTTTTTACCCTGTTGCCAAGGCTCATCTCGAACTCCTGAGCTCAAGTAATCCACCTGCCTCGGCCTCCCAAAGTGCCAAGATTACAGGCGTGAGCCACCACGCCTGGCTTGTTACTGGTGGTTTTTGCAGGATTTTTCTTTGAATTAAAAGATTCAGACTTCATAATCATCTTTAAAGTATCCTATATCTAACAGTTAGTAAGAATTATTACCTGTATATCACATAAATCTTTAAAATGCTTTGTGAGTTCCTTGGACTTTGTGAAAGAGATACACTAAGTTTGCTGTGTAGTGTACAAATTCCCCACTTAAGTTTCTGAGAGTCTGGCTTAAAATGAGACCAAAAGATTCAGTAAATGCCATTCTATCCAGCACTTTAAATAACATTTATAATGTTAGATATATAATTACATCCTAATTTTTGACAATAATAGGTTAAATTCATGGTGGCTATTATTATAATATAAAAATAAATATTAAAATTAGACCAAATTTAATTAAACTATTTTAACTGGAATTATTAAGGAAGGAATAGTTTTTAAGTACTTTTATTTTTTAATTTTTTTCTGAGACAAAGTCTCACTCTGCTACCCAGACTGGAGTGCAGTGGTAAGATCACAGCTGACTGTACCCTTCATCTTCTGGGCTCAAGAGACCTTCCTGCCTCAGTCTCCTAAGTAGCTGGGACTGCAGGTGTGAGTCACCACATCCAGCTAATTTTTAAATTTTTGTAAAACTGAAGTCTCACTGTGTTGCCCAGGCTGGTCTCAAACTCCTAGGCTCAAGTGATCCTCTTGCCTCAGCCTGGCAAGTGCTGAAATTACAGGTGTGAGCCACCGAGCCTGGCCTTATACAAGTAAGTTTTATAAAAAGTTTAGATTAGCTATTGTATTTAATCCCTCTTATGTTGGACAAAGATCCTGAATTCTGTTCCTTGGGAGCCATTTGCTGCCTGACTTCTGCCTGTGTTTTTACTTATTTTTATGAGACAGGGTCTTAACCTGTTGCCCAGGCTGGAGTGCAGAGATCATGCTCACTGCAGCCTTGAATTTCTGAGCTCAACTGGTCCCACCTCAGCCTCTGAATAGGTGGGACTACAGGCATGTGCTATCATGCCTGGCTTTTTTTTTTTTTTTTTTTTCATAGAGACATTTTCAGAGTCTCTTTTGTAGAGTCTTGCTGTTCTGCCCAGGCTGGCCTTGAACTCCTCAGCTCAAGCCATCCTCCTGCCTCAACCTCTCAAAGTGAGAATCACAGGCATGCACCACCTCACCCCACCCTCTCCCTGTTTTTTTTTTGTTTTTTGTTTTGTTTTGTTTTGTTGGTTTTTGGTTGTTTTGTTTTGTTTTTGGTTTTGTTTGTTTGTTTGTTTGTTTGTAGAGACAGGGTTTCACCATGTTGTCCAGGCTGCTCTTGAACTCCTGGACTCAAGCGATCCACCTACCTTGGCCTCCCAAAGTGCTAAGGATGCAGTCAAGAGACAATGCATGTCTGGTCTCCGCCTGTTTTAATGTGTAAGAATGAAGGTTCCATATGCCAGTTTTTTAGAAGCTTTCAGTTGAGGCCCGATAGGCATATTCCTAGTCAGAGAGAAACTGATCTTTTTCCCTTTTTGGTCACTGCCACTCTTCTCTGTAGACAGATATTGCTCATTCATCACCATTGCTTGCTTCTGCAGGACACTGACCTCTGCTTGTTATCTCCATCACATAGCTTCTCTGCTTTCTTTATTTTTTAATTATTTATTTATTTGTTCATCTGTATATCTTCAACTGTTTCTCCTGCTCTTCTTGGCACTCACCCCACAAATGTAGTATTTTGCAGACTTCATCAGCCCATCATAGTAATTATTTCTTTTTTTATTGATGAAGCAGATAGGAAGAAACCCTTGTTTAAGCTTTCTACTCTTCACAGGCATATTCATTGTTTCAGGAATTCAGGGGAGGTTTTTTGCTCTGAAAGGCTTTTGTCCTGTCTACATCTGGGATCAAAGCTATCCTGATGTGATAAGTCCAGTTTGTATCAACGTAGCTAAACTGGAACTACATTTCCCAGAATCTTCTTCCCTGCATATTCTTATTTAGCATGATCCATAGGAAGCATCTTGCAAAGGAAGCCTGAAGTGAAAGATTGGCCATATTACTTTACACTCAGGCCAGCACAGGGCCTGATACATCTTATGCACATTTGTGCTTTTCTGCTGGCTTATGGATTGGGAAGGGGGCAGGAGCTATGCCAACAGCATCTCCAGCTCCTGCTGGGCCTCCTGCTTCAGCTTCTTTAAATCTTGAGCCAGGTGCATATTGAAGGGATCCAGCTTCTCCTGCAGGATGCCTCATTAATGGAAGCTGGAAGTTCAGAGGTAGTGATAGGATCAACTATACACCATCACTTTCCTACCTCAGGGCTTTATCACTTTTTCAGCTTTGTGTAAGGAATTTTGATCACTCCCCATTTCACTCTAGGATATTACATTTGATGCTGTCATGCCAGTTGGATCTAGTCAGCAGGAAGTAGCAATGATGCCAGACATAATGGTGGGACAATTGTATGCCAGCACGTGAGAAACGCATCCTACAAAAATTCAGTAAGATTACCAGGGGTGAGTTGTCTGGGACATATCTTTTCCAAAATGAATTACAAGTTGCTGTGTCTGGATCCTTCTACCATTAAAAAAGTGTCACAATGCCACTGGACCATTTTAGATTTGGAAGGCAATGTAGACCTCATTTGGAATTACAACTACACCCCATTTCCAGAGCAACCTGCAAATCCGTCAGTGTTTAGAAAGGCCCAGAACAGAATAAGTCTTTGCAACAGGCCCAGGCTTCCATGCAAGCTGCAATGCACTTAGACTCTATTACCTTACAGATCTAAAGGTACTTAAAGCATCAGTAATGGACAAGGATATTGTATGGATGGAGACTTTGACAGTCTCTCATAAATGGAATACAGCACAAACTGCTAGGATGTGGTAGCAAAGCTATGCCATCTTTAGTAGAACACTACTACTACTACTCTTCTTTTACAAAACTAAATTCCCACTTGCTACTAACCCTTAGTAGAGGCTGAACCCTTAAAAATAGGCCACTAACTTACTATATGACCTGCGTGCACATCGTGTCCTTTATGGCCTACTAAGCCATAAGGTTGGATATGCATAGCATTACTACAGAGTCAAACAAAAGTGGTATGCTCAAGATCTGCCTTGATGAAGTCCTGAAGACACAAGGAAGCTGCATGAGCAAGTAGCACAAATACTCGTAACCCACATTTCTGAAGCATAGCCTTCTTTCTCTCAAACTGCACCTATGTCCTTAAGGGGAGTTTTCTATCACCAGCTAATTGGGGAAGAAAAGATGGGGACCTGAGTTACAGATGGTTCTGCATGACCAACTGGCTTTACCTGAAAGTGAACAACTGAAGCTCCAATCAGAGGAGTCCCCTTGGTAACTAAGACCTGTAGACCAACAGAGCTCAAAATGCAAATACTTAACCAATGGGATCACCCAAAAGTATTTATTGCAATAGGGATGGATATTATGCATGGGCTCAGTAATATGGAATGCCACTCACTAAGGCTAATCCAGCTAAAATCACTGATGAATGCTCAATTTGACAGCAGCAAATGCTAACACTGAATCTCCAATATGGCACCATTTCCTGGAGGGGATTGGCCAGCCCTCTGGTGGCAGGCTGATTACATAGAACCCCTTTTATCATAGAAGGGGCACTGGCGTGAACACACGCTGGTAATTAATTTGCTTTTCATTCCCACAATGCTTCTTCAAAAACCACTATCTTTGGACTTATGAAAATGCAGGATTAGGATGAAAGGTGAACTACACACAGCCAAAATAGGTCAGCTAGAAAAACAAAGTAATTGGGCCAGGTGCGGTGGCTCACGCTGTAATCCCAGCACTGTGGTAGGCCGAGGTGAGTGGATCACGAGGTCAGGAGATCGAGACCTTCCTGGCCAACATGGTGAAACCCCGTATCTACTAAAATACAAAAAATTGCCCAGGTGTGGTGGTGCACACTCGTAGTCCCAGCTACTTGGGAGGCTGAGGCAGGGGAATCGCTTGAACCCAGGGAGCGGAGATCGTGCCACTGCCCTCCAGCCTGGCAACAGAGCAAGACTCCGTCTCAAAAAAAAAAAAAAGAAAAACAAAGTAATTTATGCCACTGAATTAGTTCTATTCACATGGCATCATTTGATTTTGTGGTATCTTGTTTTATTCATATATAAAATGCAAGTAATTCTTGAGTGTTCTCAAAATGCAAGGATTAACTCAGTGACAGTAATAAATGTGTTAATATATGCAACTAAAAGGTAAGAAAAGAAAGAATTAGAGGAAAAAACTCATGAATATTATTTCCCATCCCTGAGAATTTGTTACCTGTATTTTATTTAAGAGCAGTTATTCAAACAGAGGAATAATAACACTGACTCTCAAAACTGGCAGCAATTATAATAAGTCAGCATATTTAATGATAAATAGGTCACATTGTCTATAAAGCTCTTACTTCGAGTGGGAACCCTACAACAGGAGCTGCCTTGACCTGCCTGGCTCTAGTAAGTCTTTGTCCCGATGGTTAGATAATTAGTGAGAACATTGCAACTGTGTGAGAATGGTGTAAGAACTGCAGTTTCACCAGCTGATCTTAGCAGACGAAAACATGTATTATTACCTTTCTTTTAATAGTGGCTGTGATTAACCATAATAAAACATATGACTAGTAATTTCAACATCACATGAATCCCTGAAATTATTTCTAGCTGGGACTAAGAATTTTAGATTAAGAGCTCTTCATTTAAACTTGTAATTTGGGTTTAAACTATTCATTATAAAAGTCAGGCCAAAGCTGACAGAAATTATCCAGGGTCTAGAGAAAACAGATCCCTCTTTCATGATGAAATTTTTTTTTCTCAAGTGAAAAACCACTCGAATTCCTACTCCTTCCCTTTTTATTTTCTACTCTTAGATCTATGAAAACAAACACCTCTTTCTAGCCCCTAACAATACTTTGAAAAGCAGCTGTGTTTTGTGAGATATGTATCGAATGGCCAGAAAGAACTTTTTGAAGGTGAAAAGTTTTTTTAAAAAAAAGCGAAGTTATTTTCCTGGTGTGTGTGTGTGTGTGTGTGTGTTTTTTTTTTTTTTTTTTTTTTTCCGCCCTGTATGCCACTACATTAAATTGTGAGGGGTCAAATTACCCTTTAAACTATTTGTGTTATCTGAAATTTACCTAGGTCTTTCGGGTTTTTTGTTTTGTTTTGTTTTGTTTCGTTTTGTTTTTTTGAGACGGAATCTCACTCTGTCGCCCAGACTGGAGTGTAGTGGCGCGATCTTGGCTCACTTCAACCTCCACCTCCCGGGTTCAAGCAATTCTCCCTGCCTCAGTCTCCTGAGTAGCTGTAATTACAGGCACCCACCACCACTCCTGGCTAATTTTTGTAGTTTTAGTATTTTTACATAGAACCCCTTTTATCATAGAAGGGGCACTGGCGTGAACACACGCTGGTAATTAATTTGCTTTTCATTCCCACAATGCTTCTTCAAAAACCACTATCTTTGGACTTATGAAAATGCAGGATTAGGATGAAAGGTGAACTACACACAGCCAAAATAGGTCAGCTAGAAAAACAAAGTAATTGGGCCAGGTGCGGTGGCTCACGCTGTAATCCCAGCACTGTGGTAGGCCGAGGTGGTTTTGCCATGTTGGCCTGGTTGGTCTTGAACTCCTGACCTCAGGTGATCTGTCCCCCTTGGCCTCCCAAAGTGCTGGAATTACATCTAGGTTTCTTTTTACCCAGCTCTAAGGATCTAAGCTAGTAAATCCATTCTTTATAGAACAAGTCCTCTGGTTTGCAGTCACCTCCAGAAGTCCAGTTGCTGCCATGGAGAACACTGGAGTCAAGTTTTGTTCTTGACTTCTGCTAGTCTGCTGCATTAGCTTGCTACCAGCAGCTTATGTGAAGAGAAACTGGCACATGTTATTAAAATCTTCAGGTGCAAAACTGTTGGGAAGAGCAACTCCTCAGAAGCAAGTCACTCCGGGTATTCATCCTCTAGTGAGAGACAGTAACAGGATACCAACAGATAATCTTTGGAAAAGATAAGATCTTAGATCCCATAACCCGTTTTCTTTTTCAATGTTGCTTTATGGAATATACAGTAGTCAACATGCTTAGTTGAAAACTAGACTTAGCTTTTCATTCCATTTTATGGTAACATCTTAAACATGTCTAGGGAAAAAAAAAGGTTGCAGTGAATATAAATGGACCTGGCAGAGACTCAGGTTTTCACAAAAGCACATGAACCACCTTGACGATCTGATAAATCAAGAAAACCCTGTTTGTTGAGTATTTCAAACAAAGGCTTTGACAAAATAAGCTCCGATATGCTGCTGCTTTTTGACAGCAGCCATGCATCACTGGTAGAAAATCATGAGAACACAGTCGGCAGACTTAATTATATGTCATTACCCAAAATAATGGCAGCATTTTAGGTTTGAATTAAAAGTTTAGTGGTAGAGACTTGCATCATTTGAGAATGTTAGTCAAGCCAATGATTTTAAAAATCCATAGACAAAAACTCAAGGTTTACTGTTCACTTAGGAGAAGTTGCAAAGTTTCTTTGTATTCATTTTTCAAGGCTCTGGGAAGTAAAAAGAGTAACTCTTTTTCTGAAGGCAGAAGAGAAGCTTTTATAAATAGCTTTTATTCTTCCCCAGTATGAATATTATCCCCCACCTTCAATAGAGAAGATTTTCAAAGCTCTATTGAGGGTAGGGGATAATATTCATACTGGGGGAGAATAAAACACATCACCAAAAATGGCTGAGAACCATGCAATTAGCCTAGAATGAGACTCCAGGAACCATTTAATCCAACCTCCTGACTGCAATCAAAACTTTTTGAGCTGTTTTTTGTTGTTGTTGTTTGTCTGTTTGTTTTGCTTTTCTTTTCTCTTCTTTTTTTTTTCTGAGATAGAGTCTCATTTTGTCACCCAGACTAGAGTGCAGTGGCACAATCTCTGCTCACTGCAACCTGTGCCTCCCCAGTTTCAGTAATTCCCGTGCCTCAGCCTCCCCAAGTAGCTGAGATTACAGACATGCGCCACCACCCCCAGTTAATTTCTGTATTTTTATAGAGACAGGGTTTTGCTATGTTACACAGGCTGGTCTCAAACTCCTGGGCTCAAACAATCCACCCACCTCAACCTCCCAAAGTGCTGGGATTACAGGCATGAACCACTGTGCCCCGCCTTATCTGGACATTTTTCTAAAGTAGGACCGAACTTACTCCCTGGAATTATGACTCCAGTTGCTCACCCTCCTCACAAGATTTTTGCTCTTATGCCAGATCATAGTGCAAGTGTGAAGGAAAACCAGCTCTGGCCCATGAAACCTGGCACCAAACTTCTCTTTTCTTTCTTGCCCAGCAGTTAAATATGTGAGGAAAAAAAAAAAAAAAAGAGTGGTGCTGATGATGTGTCAAGATATAGAAAACCTTAAAAGAGTCGTTGATCCTGGAAATATATGTGGCTGCAAGGTCCTATGAGGGGCCATGTACTCAAGCCTCCTCCTTCAAAATAGAAATGAGTCTAAAACTAGAAATCACAAATGGGTAACCTTACAAGCCTTACTTGACCCCAGTAAACATCTTTAGTTTGACCCATATTATGCTCTTATTTTAATCTGAATTTTTTAAGTCACACTTTAAATAAAAATTCTGATTTCCAAGTTTCAGGTTCCAGTTTTCAAAGATCAGGCAATCCTGAACCAGTGTTCCTTCAGGGTCCTAAGCCCAGGTGCTGAGTGATGTCTGCCCATCCCTGTAAGACAGGGCAGGATCTCTGTAGTAGACTGATGTCTTAGATCCAGCCCTATTTAGAGCATTGGATTTACTCAGCAAGCTCCAGTAATTTATAAAGGATTGAATGTATGAGGACCCATTTAAATCATTTAAGTAGATTTTTCTTTTATTCTAATTATTGTTTCTTGAAAAACAGATTTTACAATATCTTTTATCAACTTATTCCCATTTTTCTCAAAATCCTTAGTTATAGAAAGTTCTCACTTGAGGTTAATATACTTTCTTCTATAGACTTGGTATAGTCTGTCTCTCAGTGTGAAAAATGGCTACTCATTCTTAAAATAACTCGTTTTTTGTTAATCATTTTTTATTAACATTTATTGAGTTCATTTTAAGTAAGAACCTTCCTCTTTCAAAACCTCCTGTTTTCCCAGCATAGGTCAGGCTTATCTCTTGTTGTTGGGAAAAAGACCAGTGAGGAATAGAAAGCACTAAGTGAAAAGGCCAACCCACCCTCCTGACCAGCCATGACAAGACCTCCCAGTTTCTGTCCCATCCCTCCCAGGTCCAGTGTAAACGGAGAAGCAGTATGGACAGACTGTAGCTTCGTCATCACTGAGACATGCCGAATCTCTCACTAAAGCGCAAATGAAACGGCCCACTTCACCCCTAACTCCCACATTTCTACCATTAAGGAAAATATGGAACTTGAAACCCTTAATTCATGTTTGTCTAAGTGGGATATATCTGGATTCAGTGTAAAATTGCTTCATTATCATATACATCACTGTAATGTTATAATTAGCAGGGAGGAGAAGACATGGCAACAGATGAGTTGTTCTCTGGTCTTTCTAGTCGTGTGAACCAAAGTATAGCTTTCTCTCTGCCAGCTGAAACAGCATTGTCCTTTTAGCCTGTTCTCCCGGGATTATTTCTCAACTCTAATTATTCTTAGTGTGCTTCTCCAGTCACTCCCAACTCTTACTCTCAGAATACTTTTTCTAATGACTAGCATAAACTTCTACATCCATCTAAACTCTCCAAGTTTTCTTTTCTGTGTTCCAATTACATTAAAATACATTGGTATTGTCTACAATACGTGCTTTCATATACACATATATATTTTTTTTTCTTTTTTTTTTTTTGAGATGGAGTCTTGCTCTGTCACCCAGGTTGGAGTGCAGTGGTGAGATCTCAGCTCACTGCAACCTCCACCTCCTGGGTTCAAGCAATTGTCTTCCTCCACCTCCTAATTAGCTGGGATTACAGGTGCCCACCACCACACCCAGTTGATTTTTTTGTATTTTTAGTAGAGACAGGGTTTCACCATCTTGGGGAGGCTGGTCTTGAACTTCTGACCTTATGATCAACCTGCCTTGGCCTCTCAAAGTGCTAGGATTACAGGCGTGAGCCACTGCGCCCGGCCACTTTCATATATTTTTAATGGCAGACTTTTCCATATTTAAAAATATCTATATTTGTTTTCTCTTTGTATCCCATTCAAGTTCTCTAAATCTCACTTAAGTTGTGAGAACCAAAACTGGACAAAGCATTATGATGAATAATAATAAAGACCTTACCAAGTTTATCTCATGGAAGGATTACCTCATGGTTTCTAATTGCTCTATTTATATTCCTGAATCATAATTTTTTTTACCATGACACTGTATTGGTAGCTCATGTTTGATTTGTGACTATGGATTTTGAATTCACATAATATACACATCCTCTTCCTCGACTTCGACCATGTAATATTGATTATTATGTATCAACTAGTTGTGCATTTATGATTGTCAATTTGCCTTATGTCTCCAACAACTTTTATCAATGTATGTGTGTATATATCTTCAAAGTTGCAATTTTGTTATTTATTTATATTTTTAGTTTTTGTTATCACCCCTACTTCCACCTTCCATTAGATCAATCTCTACAATTGTAAAGTTTATATCACATTGATTTGGTATCTCCAATCACCAGTATAAAACTTGGCAAGAGAAAACTGTAACATAGATGCCTATCAATTGGGTAAATGGCAAACTGCATCTTCTTGGGCTAAGACTTTAGCATTTAACAAAAATTATATCAGGTTTAAAAATATTTTTGCTAAAAAATACTCACCAATAAACTGACTTTTTGAAATAACAGTTATGTATATTTATATACATATATACTTATATACATATATACATAGTGTAAATAACGTAAATTTTGTAAGCACAAAAAATAATTAACTGACAACTAGATTTTATTTAATCTACCATTATTAGTCTAGTTCATTAGTTTCTGAGAATTATCTTTATCCTTACATACTACCTACGTCTTACATTAATATTTATTGATCTACAAGAAGAAAAACACAAATGTATTATGAAGAAAAATTGAGATAGAGGCAATGAGAAAAGATGGATATCATGGTAATAATGAAGTTTACAATTCTACAAAGTTGGAAAGTGTTTCATGAGATGCTACAAAAAGACAAAATATGTTTCTAATTTTATATGGAGAGAAGGCTATGCACACAAAAACTTTTAGTAGGCTAAAGCCTTGTTCAACCAAGATTTTGCTTATACTTTACCACTTTACATATTCCTCTAGCTTTCCCGGCTTATTGATAACTGTGCCTTGAAAAAGTTAATTGCAAATCCTCACAAATATGTTTTTTTCTATACTCTTCATCATGAAAAACAATTAATTTGTCCTGATAAGTTGTATTACAAATGTATAGCATTTATTGCTTATTGGTTTGTTTTACGTGATTGCAAATTAGTAAAACCTTATACTAAAACTTTATCCTGCTTTGTTAAAATAGTCTTATGTAACAGGTATCTTGAAAGGTGATTCTTTACAAGAGGATGGACCACATTATTCCTTCAAATACAGAGCTCTTTGGAAATACGTAAATTGTGATTTTTATTTACAAAAGGGAAGATTTATTGCAGAGTTTTCAGAAACATATATATGTGTAGAAGGTTGACATTTTTCTGTACTTCATCACAAATGAAAGGGCTTTGTGCTTTCTAACAAATTCTAAAAGACTGACCTTTATTGTATGGCAGGCTTGCAGAAAGCACCAAAATTGATTGTACTTCTAAAACTTATTTATTTTCACATGCTATCATTCCCTTAGGTGAAAATATTTACTTTCCAGATCGTAACTGAGAAGCAATTCTAAACTACTCATTTTTTAAACGATGTTAGTCAGGTGTAGATAACTTAAATCAGATGTACATTAAAGTGCAAAATACACTAGGTGGCCTTGGAAATAGACCATTCACATTGTCTGCTCATAAAATAGTTCTTACATACCCAGACACATTCAATCATTTTTAGACGAAATACATGTAAAGTGATTGTTCTTTTGTGTTGGGGTTCTGTTTTATTAATTTCCAGATTTATGTAGCAACTGTTAGGTATAAATGTCCAATGAAGCTAACAATAACATAATGTTTGAATAAATAACTAATTCCTAGTAGACACTTGGCACTTCACTGCATCTCCCCAAACATACCTTTATGAAATTTCCCATTCATAACCATTGGGGTGTTAACTACAAGCCATTAAAAACAATATTATAGGTTTCAGGTTGGCCAGTGAAGAGAGGACTTTCCAAAGATTAGCTTCTGCTCTGACTCTGAGGTTTTAGAAATACTTGCCAAAGATGGGATAGGCTTAAATATTCTTTAGGTTGGTTAGGTTTCCAGAGTCAACTAAATGTTCATTTTTTTTTTTTTAACTTAGGAATTACAATGTAGTGATAGTACCCTGGCCCGAAGAGTGTACTTCTCATCTAAACCTAATGAATATGACCTATCGGGGGAAAAAAGCACTAAATCACCTTAAAATGAATACTTTAAAGGTAATTCAGATATACTACAGAAATTTCATTCGAGGTCTTGCCCACTACAAGCCTTGCCTTATAAAATGTTCCTTCATATCTGCCAAAGCTTAGAATATCCCTTGTAAAAATCATGAATATGGTGCAGATAAACAGTGGCAGTCTTACATAATGAAGTGTCCTTGCCAAATGGGAGTAAAAGAAGACAAGAAGCCTGCCTCCCCCTAAGAAACATGTTCCAGGCCTAGGAAGACTGAAGCACCATCATTCATGGAATGGTCTGGCTCCTCGCAAAAGTTAAGGTTCACTCTGGGCTACCAAGGAGGAAGGAGCCCTGCAAAGCCTTTCACTGCAAGGGGATATCGACCTATCTTGTTTTCTCATGGTAATATATCGTCTATTAACATGTGCTAGCAGTATGGGTAAAGATTCTCTTATCACTTCTTATCACTACCATGTGTAGCACAGTGCATCACATCTGATAGGTGCTGGATAAATGTTTGTTGAATTGAATTACTTTTTAATCTCCAGATGAATGTTTTAAGAAGTTACCTGTTCTATGAATAGAATGGACACTGCATAGTGAAAATTACACAAAAACAGCCCTTTCGCCTGGGAGGTGTCAATCTGATGCAGTTGAAATATCATCAACCAAGGACAAAGAAGAAGGCAATTGGAATAAAAGTTAAGGGTTTTTTTTGTTTGTTTGTTTGAAGACAGAGCCTGGCTTTGTCACCCAGGCTGGCGTGCAGTGACGCCATCTCGGTTCACTGCAACCTCCACCTCCCAGCTTCAGGCAATCCTCTCACCTCAGCCTCTCGAGTAGGTAGGACCACAGGTGCACATCATCATGCTCAGCTAATTTTTGTATTTTTTATAGAGACTGGGTTTCGCCTTGCTGTCCAGGCTGGTTTGGAATCTCTGGGCTCAAGCGATCCACCCGCCTCAGTCTCCCAAAATGCTGGGATTACAGGCATGAGCCACTGCATCCAGCCTAAAAGTTAAGTATTATGACAAATGTACTTTTGTGAGCTAGAGAAAAGGCCACGTGTTTAAATGAAAAGAATTCATGCTGACCAGGAATGATGAGTTAGAGAAAATATTCGCTTCTGTTAAGCATATTTATTTGGAGATGAGGCTTCATAGGACAACACATAGTTACTATGATAGCTGATGAGACCTCATTTTTCAGCTCCATCTCTTACTATTAATAGATAGGTAACCTTCGGTAAATTACATATTTTCTCTATGCCTTAATTTTTTTCTAAAACCAAGATCATAATACTATTTCGTATGGTTGTTGTAGATAGTAAGTAAGTTAATTTTGTGATGTGCTTAGAAAAATGTGTGCCACTCACATGAAGCATTGTATAAATGTTTGTTAAATAATTAAATGAAGTCAATGGAGCCGTAACAATATAACAAAACAGTAATATGTGATAGCAGGAAAATAATGGGGAATGGAGCTGGAACCACAAAGACAAGAGATATCCACTCCAATCTTTTACAGCTATTTATTGTTTTCCTTAAAAAAAAAAAAAAAAAAAAAAAAAAAAAAAACCTGTTTTGCATTGACATTAACAATATTTAATTACTATTGTAATAGTCTTGCTCAGTATATTGCATTTTATATTATCTTTTTCCATCTGCTTTGTAAAAATCAAAATTGGCTTTGTAAAAGCCAATAGAAGCTTTTCAGAAAACAAAATTTAAAAAAAATAGGAAAATAAAAACTATTAATTAATGTTCTATTGGACCATCTTTCCTTCCACTTAATTTGGCCCAAACAGGAAAAGATCAAGTGACTGATATAGAATTAAACGTGTATGTTTGTACTTGGTTTTAGAGCAGATCAGCACATTTCCTCCTACCAGCAGGTATTACTAAGCTCGGTTCTCTCAGGTTGGTATTTAGATCTCTCATGTGGATCATTTTGACAGAAACGTGCATTGAAATTTTTGTTTAGCATGCTTCTTTTTCTGGACTATGTCTTAACATATTAGCCTGCATGTTTCCAAATTAATGAAAACATGAAAAATTATACTTTCTTTCAATGCAATGTTGTTATTTTAACTTTTATTTTTTGAGGCAAAATTTTGCTCTTGTCACTCAGACTGAAGTGCAATGGCCCAATCTCGGCTCACCATAACCTCCACCTCCCGGGTTCAAGTGATGATCCTGCCTCAGCCTCCCAAGTAACTGAGATCACAGGCATCCGCCACCACTCCTGGCTAATTTTTGCACTTTTAGTAGAGATGGGGTTTCACCAAGATGGCCAGGGTGGTCTTGAACTCCTGACCTCAAGTGATCTGCCTGTCTTGGCCTTTCGAAGTGCTGGGATTACAGGCGTGAGGCACCGTTCCAGGCGGTGCAATGTTTCTTATACAAGTTGTGTAGGTTTTCATTGAAGTGAGTAAAAACCTGGTCTAGAAAATGGGTAGCTCAATCCCTTGTGAACTGTTGAAAGCGTGCCACCTCTACTACATCTGGACATAACTAATCCTGAGAAGAGGCAAGAAAAGATGTCTTAGATATTCTTCTACCACCTCTCTGTCATTCTGGCTGTGTTTTTGTTTCCTTCTTGCAGGGCCCCATTTTTTATTGTCATACAAACTCCCCCAAGAGGCACTTTCTCTTGAAGCCCACAGCTATTTGTATTTTAGTTTCTGACCATGACAGGCCAAAATACTGTCAAGAAACACTGAAATCTCTGATTTGGAATTCATATGGAAAATATTGGTCGGCACGTGTTTTCTGACATCCTCCAATTAGCACCGGCTGATATTTCATGAGACTGGTCCTCAGTGGAAGCACAAGTTCCCATTCTTACGGGTTTCTATTTCCCTCTCTTTCTTACAACTTCACTATTCACCAACACATAGGATATAAATGCAGTGTGTTTTGCATCCTACAGAGGGGCAGGGCCTGCAACAGAGGCAATAGCAGCTTGTTTTAGGGTCTCCAGTGCATTCACTGTTTGCACCCTTGTGCAAATTAGGCTTCTTCAGCAAGGCCTTCTTCTAGGGGAGACCCTCCTCTGACTCTAATCAGTGTCTCTAAACAGAAAGATAGGAACACAGCCTCACAGCAAAATGTTGGCTAGCAAAGAAAAAGAGAAACAACTCTTCCTATAAGCAGGAATATTTCTCAGTTGTTTTGTATGTATTTTCCCTCTTTCTTTTATCTACTTCGCTGAGTAGTAACTGAAAGGGGAGCGTTACCACTCTTCGGGAGAAGGTGCTCTGACCCTGAGATGAACCTCAGGAAGGAAAATCACGACGCCACGAGTCCATTATATTCCGTAAGCCTGTGGCAGAACCATATTGGCTTGGACCTGCTTGCTTCTGACATTTTTCTGGTTATTCATTTAGAAAAATACTACAGATTATAAGGGAACACTCCTTTCTCCTTCTACAGTAACCTCAGCCATCTTTCTTTCTGCAACCAGCAATTTATAAAAAAGTCATTGTTAGATATTGTAGCACGGGAAATGTTAACAGTGTCAGTGATTTACTTAATGGATAATTTTACTCTCTGCAGTCAGGGTAAATGACATTTATGTGAGATCTGGTCTATGTTGCTTTGGAAATACCTTATTCAAAAGGAAGCCAAGCTAAATGATCAACTTTTTCAGACTCTGGAGAAAATCTTCCCTCTGTCTCTGAATGAAACGTAATTCACTTCGTATCCACCTATGGACTGAGGGGCTGACAGAGGCTGTGAGGCAGAATGGATACACTTGGCTCAGACCACGTAGCCCAATGCCTTTATGAGTCCACAGTGGCAGAAATTTTCACAGCCACAAAAATATCTCTGGGGCTAAACAGCTACAAACTGTCTAGTCTGTTTGAGAAAAATCCATGGCTTTTGAAAACAAAGTTTTTCTTAAACTTAAAATGTGTATGGAGCTCCCAAGGCCATCATATTACCATGTTGCAAATTAGCAGCAAAAACAAAGGAAAAACCAAATGCTGAAATACATCAAGTCAGAAGGTTGCCTCAGAAAGCAGTCTTCGTAAAACTGGGTATATTTTTCAGAAGTGAAAGCTTTCCTCAGGAAGGAGAGTTCAGCACAGAAAGCTTGTAATTCCTGAGCAGGGCTCCAAAGAGATAAACTTTCTTTTTATTACTTTGTTTTGAATTGTGCTGGGTGGCACTGCAAATGTTTTCAGCATCTTTTGGTTCCCATCAGGGTTTTACTCATTTCCTTCTGCCTTATCCAGATACAAGGCAGCTGAATTTCAGCTCGACTGTGCATTACTCAGACCGAACCAACAACCTCAGACTCCAAGAACATCTCAGGCTCATTTGTTTTCATGTGGCAGCCAGATTACCAGCCCTCTTGGTGATTCATCTGTACCCGTTTGAAGGATCCAGGGAGAGACGTATCCTGGTGAAGACAGGGCAGGGAGCTCTTTTTTAAATCCCAACTTTGTCAAAGTTCAACTACTGCCTTACAAAGGCCATTAAACTTTCTCACTAGTTTCTCCAGGAGCAAAATGAGAATCACCCTAGTATTATAATAGTTAATTTCATTTTCTTTTATGAAGTGTTTTGAAGATGAGCATTTGTATTTATTTTGCTTAGCAGTTTAAATTAATGGGGTCAGAAATATGAATATGACACATCCTGTGTTTGGTGGCTACTAGCTTTTCTTGCTTTGCTTATCTTACTGTTCACACATTCAAATTCATCCCTTCTCATTGATAGCTATCTTCAGTTGACTTTACTTTTGGTATTTAAACTCAAAAATTTTATTATTGAAGAAACAAGATAGACTTTGAGAAGTTTGTTCTAGTCATCTGCCTCTAGGCAGATTGTTATTACAATCATCCAGGAAAGCTGATTGCATGTCTTATAATTTCATCCAATTATCAGAAATCAATTAAGCTGGGCATGGTGGCCCATGCTTGTAGCTCTAGCTGAGGAGGCTGAGGTGGGAGGATCATTTGAGCCCAGGAGACAGAGGCTGCAGTGAGCCATGACTGCAATGGCACTCCAGCCTGGGTAACAGAACAACACCCTGTCTCAAAAAAACAAAACAAAGAAAAAATCATTAAATTTGAAAATCTGAGAATCAAATAGCAAAGCGAGCTATTTGATTGCTTGGTAATTTCATGATTTTATCTGTCAACTTGGCTAGGCTATTATACCCAGACATTTAGTCAAACACTAGACTAGATGTTGCTGTGAAGGTATTTTTTAGATATAATTAACATTTAAATCAGTAGACTTTAAGAAAAGCAGATTACCTTCTGTAACCTGTGTGGGCTTCATCTAATCAGTCAAAGACCTTAAGAGAAAAAACTGATGTCCCCTGGAAAAGAAGGAATTCTGCCTCCAGGCAGTCTATAGACTCACAGCTGTCACATCAACTCTTCTATGGGTTTTTGGTCGACTAGTCTGCCCTGCAGATTTTGGAACGTGCCAGCACACACAGTGGCATGAACCAATTTTTTAAAAGAAAGCCCTCTCTTTCTGTCTACATACATCTTATTAATTTTGCTTTTCTGGAGAACATTAATTCACCTGCCTTTTTCTCTTTTAATTTTAACTTGAGTTTCTTCCTTGGCCTTTACTTCATGGATCCCTCTACACACCTTCCTGGCTGTCGCTGACTGAATCCATCAGTAGTCAAGGAATGCAGACACAAGAGAATGAGAGTGAATAGCAAAACAAAGAGTTGAGGAAATGAAATAGAATTGTACTCATGCCCTGGCTATGTTTATACAAGGGCATTCCATGCATTGCCATCCAAAAAGGAAAGGAAAAAGTGAATTTGACATACTCAGGCGGTGAGGTCTGTGCAACTAAGAACAAAGTTGAGTTGAATGCTGAGAAGAAACCATTGAAACTCATGGGTTTTGAAACTCATTTGGGTTTTGAAACTCATTGAAACTCATGGGTTTTGAAACTCATTGAAACTCATTTGGGTTTTGTTGTTGTTAGTCACAGACTTTCTCAAAGTTACAATGTGATCTTGAATCACAAACATCATTTATTTACTGATCAGCCAATGCCAAATCAACTTTATCCCTCCCTGCGAGGAGGCTGATATACCAGTAGTCTCCCTCCTTGGCAATGTAGCTCTATCAGCTTAACATAGGCCAATTCCTCTTGTATGACAACTCTTTTCTCTGGCTAATTGATTTAAAAGGTGTCATACAAAGAAGCCCATAAGTATCAAGAGGTCAGAAGCTCACTACTGTCCAGGGAAACAGTACCTACTGCATAAACATTCTTTCATGGTTGCTCTGGACAATGATGCTGAGACTTAATTTCACAGAAAGCCACACAGGACCAGAACTGAACTGGAAGCTGAGGATCAAAGATCTAAAAATGTGCAGTTCTTAAAATCTCCAGAGTAGCCCAGAGAGTACTGAATGAGCATTGTGTCCGTACATTGCAAAAATTCCCCCCATTACCCAGTTGATTTGAACCTTGTCCAGCAGGTCAAATAAGGTGCAGCCAATGCCATTATATTGAGTAGTGAAGTTTCCCTAAGTTAACACTTTTGTATTCATATACGTATTTGTGTAAACTAATGATAAAGCCAACTCTGCTTTGGCATAAAAGGAGTCTAGTATTTAACCTAGGCTTGAGGTTGATTGCTAGAGAAAGGGTCAATCATACTTATCCCAACTATTCTCAAAGTTCATTTTGAAAACATTTTTGAACACACGGAAAAGCGTGTTTAACTCACACTTCCTGTTTCTCATCCCTCTAAGAGGACAGGAAAAGATAGTAATTACTATTTTTGAGCATATATTATGTACCAGGTATGTTTATAATCTCTCTTTTTTCTCACAACTTTTTGTTAAATTGGTGTTATCTACATTTTATGGGTGACCAACTTGAAGGCCCAGGAGTTTTAGCAATTTGCCTACTCCACATAATATGCAGGCTGGCATAGTCAAAATGCTGCTCCTTTTTTTTTTTTTCTTTAATAAATCCAAAAGGAAAAAGAAGATGAAGTAATTATTTCTTTAATCCTTGACTTAATGATAAATGATTTATATGTCATTTGTATATCACATTCTGTCTCACAATAGGCAAAATATGTTGACTTCAATTGAATATTTTTTCCAGCAAAAATAGAATATATTCTCACATGTCATGAATAAAATTGAAATAAGCATTATAGTTTTTGGTTTGGACAAAATATAACATATTTTTTAAAGAGCACACATTTGTTCCAAATGTTTTCTGAGAACTGTTGTGCTATTCGCCGATGCACATGACGACAGGAGTGCCATTTGGAGGAAATGATTTATTAGCACACTCTAGTCATATGTATGTATGAACATTCTGTCTGTCAGATTCTAATCCACTGTCAGCAACATGAGAGCTCTGAGCTGTTTCTCCAGAAATAAAGATGTGATCACCTTGAATCAATTAAACTTTCACTTTGTTCTTATTGTGATTTCACTTCGTTCTTATTGTGATCAAATATTGATCAAATATTTCAAATATACCTGATAGGATTAATTTTCTCTAACCAAGACTGATGAATCACTATAGGGGTTGCCTATTTCTCATATCATATACAATATTAATAATAATAACAATGATGAACCTGCTTAGCAAGGACCATGCAGCTGGTTAAATGGTAGAAAATAATTTCTGGCTGGGCACAGTGGCTCACGCCTATACTCCCAGCATTTTTTGAGGCCGAGGTGGGAGGATTGCTTGAGACCGGGAGTTTGAGAGCAACCTGGGCAACACAGCAGGACCCTGTCTCTACAAACAACAGAAAGATTATCCAGGCACGGTGGCACACACCTGTAGTCTCAGCTCCTCAGGAAGCTGAGATGGGAGGATGGCTTGAGCCCGGGAAGTTGGGATGCAGTGAACCGTGATAGCGCCACTGCACGCCAGCCTGGGTGACAGAGTGAGACCCTGTCTAAAAAAAAAAAAGAAGAAAAGAAAAAATGTAAATTCTAACTCAGGTCTGCCATACCAGAACTTGGGCTATTGACTGCCAGTAATCTACTTTCAAATACATCCTTTTAAAATTGAATATGCTGTCAAATTGCATATTTAAGAACTATGCTATTTTTATGACAGTAAAGTCCGAATATGACATCTACACATGTCTAATGAGGTTGACAATATACTTTACCATATTCCACTGATTATAATGAAGCACTGTTTTTCAGACGTTAACATCTCTGAAGTGCATCTCAGCTTTGTGTTCTAATCGAACTGACAATGTTTCGTTTTCCTTTATAGAGGCAACTAAAATAATGGCATGATTTACAACGTACGGCACCTTAGATTTCATTAAATATAGTAAACTAAAATTCAATTTTTTTTTCTCACAGACTTTAAGACTTTTTTTTTTTTCTCTGTCACCCAGGTTGGAGTGCAGTGATGCTATCATTGCTCACTGAAAGCTTGAACTTCTGGGCTGCCTCCCACTTCAGCCTATAAGAGCTGGAATTACAGGCACATGCCACCACTTCCGGCTCTTTTTTAAAATTTTTTGTAGTGGCAAGGTCTTGCCATGTTTGCCCCAGCTGGTCTCAAACTTCTGGGCTTAAGTAAAACCTTCCAAAATGCTGGGATTATAGATGTGAGCCACTGTTTCCAGCCTAAGACTAATATATTTAATGTATTTTATCACTCAAAAATGTTTATGATATACATGATAATGTGTATTTTCAGGTACATGAACATATATTATCAGGTACATTATCATATATATCCTCATAAAAATATCCTGTGATCTATATAATGCTGGCATTATTATTACCCCATTTCACAAATGAGGAGACTAAAACTCAGAGAGACTAAGTGATTCACCCAAAGTTTTATAATTAGTAGTTATGGGCTGGCCGCGATGACTCAAGCCTGTAACTCCAGCACTTTGGGAGGCTGAGGTGAGGGGATCACCTGAGGTCAGGAGTTCAAGACCAGCCTGGCCAACATGGTGAAACCCCGTCTCTACTAAAAATACAAAAATTAGCCACACGTGGTGGCTCATGCCTGTAGTCCCAGCTACTCAGAAGGCTGAGGCAGGAGAATCACTTGAACCCGGGAAGCGGAGGTTGCAGTGAGCCAAGATCGTGCCATTGCACTCCAGCCTGGGCAAAAAGAGGGAAACTTCGTCTCAAAAAAATAAAAATAAAGTAATTATGGTACTATGCAGAAACCAAAACCAATCTTTGAGCTCAATGGTGCCTTTCTCAAGTGACCCATTGTGTATTTATTATCTAGTAAAATATTTCTAGCTCACACACTTATAATATTTTTTAAAGGACTTGATAGAGCTTACATATTAAACTCAAAATTCTACTAGTGCCATTATTATGCTCTTAAAGAGAAGTACAATGGCCTTGGCCTAGTTAGGAGCTGTTCTGATAGATATTACCGGGAAGCAGGTAGCGTCATTATATTTTTAAAATACAAACCAAAGGGAAAGAACCTTGCGTAAGGAAATTTTCCTAAATTTGATGATTAATTCTGGCTGCTGTGATTTTAAAATTAGGAAAGAACTTGTGAAAGCTGATTGAGAGAGGGAATTGATTGAGAGAGTCCTGGATTCTTACCTTGAGCTTTTGGCCACTCAGTTTTCAACTGAAAATTCAAAAGCATTTTCTTCATTTGTATTTGTAAACATGAAAGAAATTATATGAATACATATCTGCTTTCTCCCACCCAGATAGATTTGGAAGGGAAATGAGATTACATATACAAGTGCTTTTAGCTACTCAGGATATCGTAAAAATAAATCAATTATCCATTTCTCATCACCTTTTTTTTTTTTTTTGAGACAGTCTCAATCCATCACCCAGGCTGGAGAGCAGTGGAACAATCTTGGCCCCCTGTAACTTTCACCTCCTGGGTTCAAGTGATTCTCCTGCCTCAGCCTCTCTTGAGTAGCTGGTACCACAGGCACATGCCACCACACCCAGATAATTTTTTAATTTTGTGTAGAGAGGGGGTTTCACCATGTTGCCCAGGCTAGTCTCAAAATCCTGAGCTCAAGTGATCCTCCCACCTTGGCCTCTCAAAGTACTGAGATTAAGGCATGAGCCACGGTACCCGGCCAAGGGTCATTATTATAGCAAAGTACTTAAGCCTCAAAAAACATCTAAGTGCCTATCACTGTTTGGAAAACTGAGTATTTGAATTAATCAGTTTTTGTTCGTGTTTGAGTTCTTAGGGATTTCAGTTATTGCTTGACTTCTATTACCTAAAGGAGTCAGAACACAGCCAACCCTGCATGCATGCTCATGAATCAAGATGTAGTGAGATAGGCTGAGCCGTGGCTCACACCTGCAATTCCAGCACTTTGGGAGGCCGAGGGGGGTGAATCACCTGAGGTCAGAAGTTCCAGACCAGCCTGGCTTAACTTAAAAATAATAATAATAATAATAATACAAAAATTATCTAAGCATGGTAGTGGAGACCTGTAATCCCAGCTACTCGGAAGACTGAGGCAGGAAAATCTCTTGAACCCAGGAGATGGAGGTTGCAGTGAGCCAAGGTCAAGCCACTGCACTCCAGCCTGGACAATGCAGTGAGACTCCGCCTCAAAAAAATAATGTAGTGAGAGGTTCAGAGACTCCATTCTACAGACTTGCCCATTTCCAGCAGTCACCCTATATTTATGCGTATGTAGCAGAAGATGCCTAAACCACACTTGCTGTCTACAATCCTTTCCCTAGAGATCCCGCTACAGTTCTACTCAGTGTTTCACTGAAGTAGTCATTTCATATGTTGCCTAAGCCACAAAAATCTTTTTTTATCAAAGTAAGTATGCAAAGTTAAGAACAATAGGCCCTTTTATCTATGATACCACCAAAGATAAATATAATTCCTCTATGTTGTAAGCTTTCATGCTGTCCTGTTGAATTTTTTTCCCAAGGAAAGTGATAAAACATCTAAAGTCATTAAAATCTTGACTAGACAAAACAAACTGAATCACATGGTGAGAAATGAACAGGAAGTTTTAGTAGCTCATGTCTTTATTTTCTCCAAACTGCACAGCTAAGGAAATCACCGAGACGAGAACAATGGAACAGCCTTCATCCTTACCAAGTCTAGAGTATGGGTGTGGTATATTCTTAGATGCATGAGCCCACAAAGTACTTTCCTACATTGCTTGTTAATTTACATATTTATTTCCTCTATACCATGATAACTTAAAAAAAAAAAGTAAAAATATTAAAACTAGGTGCCTATCACAGAGTTGTACTATACGGTTGCAATAATATAATTCGTTAATAGATTCTTGTGGAAAACCTTTCCCAGGTTTTCCACAACTCCTCCCACAATCATGCACATCTGCTATTTCCCAGCCTCCTCCTCAATGACGGAGATGTCTTTTGTTCCCTAATACCTCCCTTCTCAGAAAGGTCAGACCTTTTAAAGCAAACCTCTAAAACAATTTCACCACTTTTCTTCCTTAAGTTTTACAGCTGTCAGTTGTTATTGAGCAATTTTAAGTAATTGTTAACGCTGAATAAATGGTTTATTGATCACGTAGTAGGTGCCAGGTACCAAGCAGATCTTTTCTCTTTACTCCAACAGAGAACAATAAAATAAAAAAATAAATAAAAATAAATGAATAAAAAAACTTACATTAAGAAAAGGAAACTGATGATCAGAAAAGCAAAATACCTTATCCAATGAATGATATGAACGTATTTTAACTCAGATCTCATTACATCCCTCCTCCATACTCTTTCTGCTCTCCCTCAGGAGATTAATGCTTCAATTAATTTAGTATTGACTGACCAGGCATGGTGGCTCACACCTGTAATCTCAGCACTTTCAGAGGCCGAGATGGGTAGATCATTTGAGGTCAGGAGTTCGAGACGAGCCTGGTCAACATGGTGAAACCCCATCTCTATTAAAAATACAGAAGTTAGCTGGGCATGGTGGCGCATGCTTGTAGTCTAAGCTACTCAGGAGGCTGAGGCATGAGAATCACTTGAACCCAGGAGGTGGAGGCTGCAGTGAACCGAGATAGTGCTCCAGTCTGGGTGACAGAGGGAGACTCTGTCAAAAAAAAAAAAAAAAAAAAAGAGTATTAACTTATCTAGAACAGGGAGAGGATCAAAATCATAGAACACAAATAAAAAAGAATGTCTGTGGAAATCAGGGAATTTCACAGAGAAACTCCTGAATCCCAGTATCACTCCCCAAAGTTCAGGCAGCAGCCTGCAGTGTCCCTCACTCGCTTACTCTGCTCCCCTCGCCCCCTGCACTGCCCTGCCGGGCTCCTCTGTCTCTGATCATGGCTGTGGAGGGGAACCGTACTGGTGATTGCCACTTCAGGTCTGGGTAGGGATGGCTGCCCTTTTATGAATCATTATGGAAAAACTGAAGCAAGATTTGAATGCTGATGAGCTTGAAAGTTTGTAAACGTAGACTCACATGAGATGGAAATTGGTTTTATTTTTTAAGATGGATCTCCTTTATCATTTACTGCGATTAAGAATGCCCTGCCAATGTTTTTCCTGTGGAATGAAAGAACAAATTAGAATTGAAAATGTCATTAGGGCAAGTCAGTTGGCAACTGATTCTAGTTCCAGGTAGACCATTTATATCTTTAAGAAACTTCGACTGAATTATATTTGAAAAGCCCGTACCCTGCCCAGCAATCGGCCTCTATGGGCATTTCCTCACAATTCCATAAAGCAGAGAAAAGTTCAACAACAAACTGTAGAAAGTAAGTTCACTTCTACTCAACAGGCAGCAAACACTTCTTGCATGCAGAAAAACAAATAATTTTTTTCATCCATTTACAATTATCTCCAGTTTTCTCTTGGAAAACCACTTTGTGTGTGTGTGTGTGTGTGTGTGTGTGTGTGTGTGTGTGTGTATGTGTGTATGTGACGGAGTCTTGCTCTGTCACCCAGGCTGGAGTGCAGTGGCACTATCTCGGCTCGCCGCAACCTCTGCCTCCCTGGTTCAAGTGATTCTCCTGCCTCAGCCTCCTGAGTAGCTGGGGACTATAGGCACATGCCACCACTCCTGGGTAATTTTTGTATTTTTAGTAGAGACAGGGATTCACCATATTGTCAGGCCGGTCTCGAACTTCTAACCTCAGGTGATCCACCCACCTCGGCCGCCCAAAGTGCTGGGATTACAAGCATGAGCCACCACACCCATCTAGAAAACCACTCTTTAACACAAATTGGGAAAACATACAAAGAACGCTCCAAAATAAAATATATAAACTTTTTTTGCCTACAAAAATAAAGTCAAAGTTTACTTGGTTTATGTTTACAAATTATAACTATTAACTAGCAAAAAATTCAAGACTACACTGTTTTATCTATCATTATCTTTATAAAAGGTTAACCACAGATTATATCCTGACTTTTACTGGTAGTGATTTTCGGCCACTTCATGGTAAGACACTCAGTGAACCTATGAGAACAAGCTCTATGGAGCGATAAATCACTATAGTTCCTTTCCACGGTTTAGCCCTTCGAGGTTTCCCACATTGCTCATTTAATTACACTGTTGCCCATCATCTTTATCAAGTTTCAAAATCCTCTAGAATATAATAAAAGAATGCCAAAGAGAGTGTAGAAAAGTAGAGTAGAGTATATAGCAATGTAAAACTGTAAAATAAATTCCTTAAAAGTTAAAGTTAAATAATATGTGACACAATAGTTTTAGGAGGTTGTTTTTGTCCGTTCTCATGCTGCTAATGAAGAAATACCTGAGACTGGGTGATTTATGAAGAAAACAGGTTTAATTGACTCACAGTTTCACATGGCTGGGGAGGCCTCAGGAAACTTAACAATCATAGTGAAGTCCCCTCTTCACAGGGTGGCAGGAGAGTGAATGAGAGCCGAGCAAAGGGAGAAAAGCCCCTTATAAAACCCTGACCCCCATGATTCAATTACCTCCCACCTGGTCTCTCCCACAGCATGTGTGGATTATGGAAACTACAATTCAAGATGAGATTTGGGTGGGGACACAGTCAAACCATATCAGAGGTCATTTTCAAAGTTATAAAATAGTTATTGGCCAGGCATAGTGGCCCACACCTGTAATCCCAGCACTTTGGGAAGCCAAGGCCGGTGGATCACAAGGTCAGGAGTTCGAGACCAGTCTGGCTGACACGGTGAATCCCCGTCTCTACTAAAATACAAAAAATTAGTAGGCTATGGTGGCACATGCCTGTAGTCCCAGCTACTCCGGAGGCTGAAGCAGGAGAATTGCTTGAACCCGGGAGGCGGAGCTTGCAGTAAGCCGAGATCAACCGCTGCACTCCAGCCTGGGCAACAGAGCGAGGCTCTGTCTCAAAAAAGATAATAAAAATTAAAAAAAAAAAAAAGTTCTCAATTTTGTCAACTATAAAAATAGGGAGTTGGGTAGATGATCAATAATGTCCTATGTTTTATAGTTCTTTGATTTAATGGTGATTTGATTCCACTCTTTGATTTAAGGCTGGATGTGAATAAAAGCTCCTGCTTTGCCAGATCAGATTTTGTTTCCATTCAAACACAGGGTTATAGCAGTCACAATATTTTTGACCCAAATTTTGGCTTTGGAAAAAAAAATTATTCAGTAACTTAAATTATCCAAGTTGGTTCTTTTTATTGATTGCACTATTTTTCTTTTGGTCACATAGTCATAGTTCCTAGGCCAGAGCTTTACTACCAGTTACATCAATAAGTCATCTATTAGATTATCACTAAATTATCTATTAATTCCTTTCCAACCCAGATATAGTTTTCATATTTTAAATCCTGCCTCACATTAAATAGATCACTAAGAACTTTTATTTTGTTGATGTCACTCTCCATAAAAATCTACATAGCAGGTCACCAATGTATCAATCAATGCTTGCACCAATACTGAGGCTCTGATTAATTTGTGTGATTCAAAGCTTTCCAAATCTCTTCAGGAAAATTTACCCGCTCTCTAGAGTTAGCTGCTGAGGTACACTATCCTTCCTGGAAAACGTGAAGCTACAGTGAAATTAGAACTACTACCTGCTGGGCACAGTGACTTAGGCCTATAATCCCAGCATTTTGGGAGTCCAAGGCAGGTCGATCACTTGAGTCCAGGAGTTCAAGACCAGCCGGGGCAATAGGTTGAAATCCTATCTCTACAAAAAAATACAAAAAATTAGCTGGGCGTGGTGGTGTGCACCTGTATTCCCAGCTACTCAGGAGTCTGAGGTAGGAGGATCGCTTGAGCCTGAGAGGTAGAGGATGCAGTAGCTGTGATTGTGCCGCTGCACTCCAGCCTGAGCTACAGAGCAAAACCCTGCCTCAAAAAAAACAAAGCAAAGTCACTACTGAGATACGTTCAAGTAGAATCACTTTTACATATAAAATCAATTGCTATTGTCTTTTCAGACTTGTTAGTAAGATCAGCTTTCTCATTTAGCAATTGATGCCTCAGTTTCCCCTTGCTTTTGTCACCCACCTGTAAAAAGTCCCACATCACAAAGGAGAAAGCAAAACTATTTAACATTGTTTGTAAATAATTCATTTAAAAATAATATTATAAATCTGACAATTATTCTTTCTTATGATATCTAATATTGTGCTACCAATACAAGTTTATCTTAAAGGGCAGTTAGCACGGGCAGTGGACCCAGCAAGCAAACTTCTCATTCTTGTTGTTCACTGGCACATATTAAACTATGAGGGCTTTAACTTCTAATATCAAACAACATGTATGAGTGTGTCACTTTTCATTGTATTCAGCTCTCAATTTTCAAACAATTGAAGTGTTAGTAATTTTATAATTCTGGTCTAATCCAATGTCTTATCTATGTTTCTGTCACCAAAAGTCGCCTATACGGACTTGAACAAATAGAAGCTGCTCTCTCTCCACCTACCATCTTAGAGCAGCCACAAAGCTCCTCCAGACACATTCTTTTCTCTCTCCGTTGTTTGTCATTTTGAATTCTAAAAGTCTTGTGCCCCAGAAAGTCAAATGGCTGAACGTTTGAGATTATATCTTTATAAGCCTCCTTCACCTTTATTTCTGAAACTTGCCATTTCAGAAACACTCATGGCCTTGTTTAAATGGTTGTAGTTTTTTTCTAGTGTGGGAATGTGCATAGTCGGTAGAGTCAACTTTATTGTTCACAGGTTCTAAGTGGCTGCTTCAGGGTGAGGTCACTGAAGAAAAGGTGCCCTGGAATTAGGAAGACGTATCTGATAATCTAAGGTCAAAAGCTCTGTATTCTTTCAAACTACCACAACATTTAAAAGATAATTATTTAGGCCGGTCACGGTGGCTCGTGCCTGTAATCTCAACAGTTTGGGAGGCCGAGGCGGGTGAATCATGAGGTCAGGAGTTCAAGACCAGCCTGACCAATGTGGTGAAACCCCAGCTCTACTAAAAATATAAAAATTGGCTGGGCGTGGTGGCACGTGCCTGTAATCCCAGCTACTCAGAGGCTGAGGTAGGAGAATCGCTTGAACCCGGAGGCGGAGGTTGCAGTGAGCCAAGATCGTGCAACTGCACTCTGGCCTAGGCGACAGAGAAAAAGAAAAAAAGAAGAAGCTTTCTTTTTGACAATTATATCCTCCTTGTCAAAAGATATAATATATATAGCCAGGCGACAGAGTGAGACTCGGTCTCAAAAAAAAAAAATATATATATATATATATACACACACACACACACACACACACACACACATACATATATACATAATTATTTAGGTCTTTCCTATGTGTTTGTCACTGAAATGAAACATTCATTCAATGAACTATTCAGCAGAAGTTGAACTAGTATTTATTCAGAAATTTTAATGATATGGGAACATGTTTATAATATAATGTTAAGCAAAAAATAAAAGATATAGCCAGGCACAGTGGCATGGGCCTGTAGTCCCAACTAGTTGGAAGGTTGAAGCAGAAAGATTGCTTGAGCCCAGGTGTTCAAAGCTATAGTGCGCTATGATTACACCTGTGAATAGCCACTGCATTTTAGCCTGAGAACACAGCAAGAACCTGTCTCTAAATTTAAAAAATACATATATATGTTAAGTATAATCTTAACTGGGTAAAGAAAAAAGATTCATGCAAAAAAAGATAAGATACAAATCTGTCAAGTCGTTATCTTAATATGGTGAATAATCTTTTTTTCTGCTTAAGATTTATATATACACATATACACATACATATATGCACATATATATGCATATATATACATATATATATAAAACTAGCCTTCTATGATGAGCATGTCTTTCTTTGAAAATTAAGGGAAAAAACCTTGTGAAAGGAAAATGGTCTACAAAGAGAATTTATCATCATAATCATCATCACACCTACCAATATTAAATGCTTATCACGTGTCATGCAATTTACCTGTATCATCACAAATCTTTACCACAAACATTGCAAGGGAAGCATGTTTATTTTTCAGAAGGTAAAACTGAGATTCAGGGAGATTATATAACTTTTCCAAAGCAACACAGGAAGAAACTGACAAAACAAAGATTCAAATACAAGTTTGCCTGTCTTCAAAGATTGTTCTCTTTCCATTATGCTATTGAAGGCAAGCAGAGATTTGGAATGATTCATGTAGTTTCCGCTCCTGTAATACATTTTGAAGAAATACTGAAGAAGAAAAATAAAACTCAGTCACTTTGAGGATAAAAAAAAGGTCACATGGATATAACATTTGCAATAGATCCAAAGCCTCATGAGACCAACATGCAATAAGAAACTGGACTGTGGAGAAAAAGAAGTCTTCTACAACTTACTTTAGGCAAACCATCATGATTTACTGTTAGATTATTTTGTTAAAAACTATAAGGGAACAGAAATGAAGGTTATTTTTAAAATCTCATCATCCTGCATGAACTGATTTAGCATACTACTACAAGTGGGTATAGAGATTTTATAAGAAACTTCCTCTGACGGTTCCAGAATAAGATCATTTCTGGAAAACGTCAAGTGTGTACCTTCAATTGAAGAAAAGTACTTTGTAGGGGAGTTAATGGAGAAACTTATTTGTCACTGTTTTGTGAAGTATTGAGTAAATTTTAGCTTCAGGCTATTACTCTTTCTAAAAGTAGTCTGGTCTTTATCAGTGATATGAGACTTCCCAGACACAAAGCACACTAGTTTTGCAAGTAACTGCACTTTCTTCTATCCTGTTATTTGAATATTATTGATACTAAGGCAGTATATGCATAATCATAATTCTAAAAATACATCAACTTATATTTCTTTGTGTGTTAATTTGGGTCTTGCCGAGTTTAAACTTCATGCATCCAAAGTAATTGGAAGATAATGCTACCAAAATTATTGAGATTGTGCATGAACAAGAATGAAATGAAAGATAGCCGTCAAGTTAATCAATTTTCTTAAGACTGGCCATATTTCAGTATTCTAGACCATTGGGAAAAAAAGCAGAATTAAAAGTAGGAAAGTTTGAGATTGATTATTGAAAAAGTATCTGGTATTATAGACCTAATCTTGCCTATAGGCATTTCACTCCTAGTCTTCAGAACAAAAGGTGTATTCATTCAGAATATTTAGTCACTAACTCATTCAGTCAACATATAAACAATGAACCCCGATTATGTGCCAGCAACACCAACTTCATAGGCATGAAGCCTGTACAGTTGCACAGGGCCTGTCTGTAGAAGGGATCTCCATTTGTTTTGAAGTTCTGCTGTTGTTGTCTTAAAATTCTAACAATTTTTTAGCTGGGGGCATATTTTAATTTTGCACTGGACCCCGCAAATTAAGTGCCAGCTACTGAGGATATAGCAGGGAACAACAAAGAGATAGTTCCCTCCCTCAGATCATTTATAGAGAGAATAAAAGCATTATATGCAACTAATAAAATTGTATTAGTTGTGTGATAAGGAAATATAGACTGAATATTGTGAAGACTGAAAGCACTCAGGAGATCTTTTATGCTGTTCAGAAAATAAATAAAATAAAATCTACTATTAAAATGATAATAGAGGCTGGGCACAGTAGATCACGTCTGTAATCCCAACATTTTGGGAGGCCAAGGTGGGCAGCTCACCTGAGGTCAGGAGTTTGAGACCAGTCTGGCCAACATGGTGAAACCCCATCTCTACTTTAAAAAAAAACAAAAACAAAAACACACACACATATACATATATATACATACACACAAAACTTAGCCAAGCATGGTGGTGTGTGCCTGTAATCCCATCTACTCAGGAGGCTGAGGCAGGAGAATTGCTTAAACCCAGGAGGTGGAGGTTGCAGTGAGCTGAGATTGCGCCACTGCACTCCAGCCTAGGTGACAGCGTGAAACTCCAACTCAAAGGAAAAAAATATGGGTAATAGATATCTACTTCTTATTTGTTCCCATGGCGTCAATCTCGCTATGATAAGAGTTGAAATCCAATAATTTTGTGGTTTATCTCTCCAATTCTGCTGACCTTTACCTTGCAATAGTTAATATACTTAAGGGAAATCTAGGACATCACAAGTCAGAACCATATCTGTGGCTTTTTCTGTCCTTGCCTCTGCAATTCTTATTCACAGTGCTTGAACTTGTGGTAAAATACGGTTGTAATCTTGGGTTACAGCTCTGGCAATGTTCAAAAGATGAGTCAAGAAAGAACACTATCATTAGCCCTTGTCATGTGAAGTTAAAAAATACCTTGTCCTGCCATAGCTCAGGGGAAAGTCTGAGCATATCTGCATTCAGCACTTTAAGCAGTTAGACATTTAATAGTGTGTTGGGTCTTTTCAGGTTGTTAAGGAAGAAGAGATACTCTCACAAGTTGACATAGGCTATGAGTGTTTGCTGTAGGAATAAACAAGAAATGGAGCACAGGAAATCTCAAACTTCTCGGCCTCCTGGAGTCCTGGGATAGCACAGTATGTAGAGAACGCACTATGTAGAGATAGCTGGTCTTGGGATTCAATTCCTTGCTGCATCGCTTTCTAGAGCAACTCAACTGCACTTACGGTTCCCACTGATTGCCAGCTACAGATGACATTCTTTGTTTCAGTGCCACTCAGCTCTGTGAAGACTTTTGTATATCTGCTATTCAGACTTACCAGAATAGAACAAATCTGATTAGAAAAGATTCACCAGGAGAGAAAATATCCTTTGCTCATTTCCTCATTATCTAGTGCAAGCACAGCTTCTATAAGAAATTCCACACAAGGGCGGGCGTGATGGCTCACGCCTGTAATCCCAGCACTTTGGGAGGCCAAGATAGGTGGATAAGAGTTTGAGACCAGTCTGACCAACATAGTGAAACCCTGTCTCTACTAAAAATACAAAATTAGCCGGCGTGGTTGCCTGTAATCCCAGCTACTCAGGAGGCTGAGGCAGGAGAATCGCCTGAATCCGAGCGGCGGAGGTTGCATTGAGCCGAGATCGCGCCACTGCACTCCAGCCTGGGTGACAGAGGGAGACTCCATCAAAGAAAGAAAGAAAAGAAAGAGAGAGAGAGAGAGAGAGAGAGTGAGAGAGAGAGAGAGAGAGAGAGAGAGAGAGAAAGAGAAAGAAAGAGAGAGAGAGAAAGAAGGAAGGAAGGAAGGAAGGAAGGAAGGAAGGAAGGAAGGAAGGAAGGAAGGAAGGAAGGAAGGAAGGAAGGAAGGAAGGAAGGAAGGGAGAAAGAGAGAAAGAGAGAGAGAAAGAAAGAAAGAAAGAAAGAAAGAAAGAAAGAAAGAAAGAAAGAAAGAAAGAAAAGAAAGAAAGAAAGAGAAAGAGAGAAAGAGAGAAAGAAAGAAAACAAATAAAAAAAGAAATTCCACACCAGACCATTTCCTACTGGCCAGCACACAGCTGCCCTTGACTCATATCCCAATCTCGGGTCCAAGCTAGAGTTTCAGTATCAATTGGTCAAAATGTGACAACTTCTATATAATTAGTTCAAAAAAAGTCGGGGTAAGACAGCCCTCCAAATATCATTGGTGTCAAGAAAAAAAGAAAGGATGAATTTGATTATTCTGAGTTCTGTTATATAGGAGTGCTAATGGGATGTGGGGAGTTGGGGGAGGGGGGCTTGAGAACATCAACAGCATGGAAAGGAAAATCCAAACATCTCAAATCTGCAGAGTTCCATAACATTTTTTATTTTTTCTATATATATTTAAATCTTCTTATCTCCTGATTTGAGTAAAAAGCTGTTTACACTAAAACATGCATTTCCAAGTTTGGAAATAAAAAGATCAGTAACAGAGGAGGAATTATGTGAACAAATGCCAAAGATCAGTGATGAGCTGTTGCACTTATGAGGAGCAGGGTTGCAGGCCACCTGATGGAATGTTATGCCCCTACTGCATCTGTGCTATTTGTGCCTGTGTTGCTCAATTAAGAGGTATTGAATACAGAAAACTTTTTAAGTGCTTCTCATTATTGAAGATTTGAAGGGCAGGAGGTAATTGAAATCTCCAGTCAGATACAGGTTTTTAAGGTCAAAGGAAGTCAGATGTAAGATATTTAACTACTTATGGCCGTTCCTTCATAGATGTCCCACAGCCTTTCACTTGTCAGTGTGCCCATCACAGCCACTTCCCAATATGCTCTATTAAACTAACATTGCCTTAGGTGCAGAGCTTTCAGCCCAGCCATGACTCAGACACCAGGTTGTAACCTGATGAAGGTAGGAGGGATAAATGGTTGCCTGGCATGGTGACATATTTGATTCCCTTTCTAAACCCTTTTTCGAAACATGTGTCAGCAGCCCAGGAGCATCTGCAGTGTCAGCTTAGCCAGCATGATAGGAAAGGAGGGGGAGAAGAAGGCGGGATCTTGATTTTTAAGGCCAGAGAAGGCATAATATAAAGGCAGCTTTCTGGATCTACACTTCACTGGAAAACAGCAAATTCACTGAGAATCAAGAACTGTTAAAAGGAATGGGAATTTAGAGATTGCCTATGAGATTGTTAGAAACTTTCTCTCTGTCTGGATAGCTCTAAATCCACATCATTAAATCTTCCCAAAAAATAGCAAGCCATTGAGTATATAGGCACAAAACACAGGACGTAAGCTAAAACTTTAGACTTCTACAATGACGTAATTATTTCATCTCTGTAAATTTTTATTTCTTCATCCATAAAATTTTTAAACTATCATTATTATGATTTTGAGACAAGGTCTCACTCTGTCACCCATGCTGGAGTACAGTGGTACGATAATGGCTCACTGTAACTTCCACCTCTCAGGCTCAAGAGATCTTCCAGCCTCAACTTCCCGAATAGTTGGGACTACAGGCATGCGCCACTGTGCCTAGCTAATTTTGTATTTTTTTTTTTTTGTAGAAACTGATTTTTGCCATGTTACCCAGGCTGGTCTCAAACTCCTGAGCTCAAGTGACCCACCCGCTTCAGCCTCCCAAAGGGCTGGCATGTGTGAGTCAGGGCACCTGGCCCATCTATAAAATTTTTAAATGAGATATTAAGTTTCTTTCAGCTCTATGATTCTATATCTCACTATATACACAACCTAGAAATGTCTTAATTCTAGCACAGAGTTTACTTGTAAACAGGATCCATTGACAACTTCTCTAGGAGCCAGCTGCACTTTCCTAATTATCTTTGTGAACTTTTGTAGTTTCCTGTGGGGGAACTCCAATTTTCTTCCCAGAAGTAGAATCAGTAAATGTCTCAGACTCTTTAGACAAGACGAAGTAGGAAGGGTAAGGAAAACAAATACTAGAAATTGGCACCTGAACTCCACATGGCTATCTGCTGAGACATGACCCAAATCATTATATTTGCATGTCCTCTTAAGCAACACTGACATCACTTCCTCATCCTTCTCTGCCACACTCTGTGAATCATTTTCAGAAATCATTTCTGTATTTGGTAAGTAAACACTCTTAGTTGTTTCTGGAGGTAGATTTTTTTCACAGAGCAAAGACACAGAGAGGTGGAATGATTTGTCCCAACAGCCTTCAAAAAATCTAAAGTATGTAAATTTAAAAAGCACATGTTAATTCAATAGAAGGTGAAATATCAATTACATACTTCTTAGTAAAAGCTAAGGATATGTTATAAAAGTGGACCTATACAGAATAAGGTAGAAAGCTGAGGCAATAAACTGAGTCACACAGTTCACCAAAGCACATTGCTTTTAAACAACAAATTTCATTGTTTTTGAACTATCCTGAGCCTTAGTTCTCTCCCTACCTCACTTGGTGTGTATAACCTTCACTCTTAGTTGTCTCAGAGACTGTCTTATTTCTTCCAAACAACATCATCATCAAAGTTTAAAAGGCAAACGTCCTGGCAAACTGCCTGAAGTTTTCAATCACACAGAAAGCATTTCCACCCTAGCCATAAATTTATCAACTAAATTAAAATATAGTGACTATTCTATTTAAATAAATGTTCCAGAGTTTTGTCTCAAATGTCAACAAATCCAGCATCAAGTTAGAGCAATATCCTGTTGTCAGATTTTCTCTCTATTAGATAAACTATGACTCTTCAGCTTATTCATGGGATGGGATTTAAACAGGCAGTTGACACAGAAGAAATGCAGCATAAGTGGAAGAACATATTTTTCGTTCAGCCTGATCCTCTAGGCTTTGGGGAAAGCCATGTGCCACCTATGCTTTTTCTCTACTGTCTACTTGTTCCCCCACTGCCAGACTCACTCCCCCGTAACTCCTCCGTGTCCTTCCCAAGTATGTATGCAACCCTAGGATGGGATACAGCATTGTGCAGACATAGAAAGCTGGTCTCCTATATGAGTGTGGGTTCATGATTAGAAGCAGGCAAAATGCCCCATCTCCTGCTACACATACCCAGATATGGCTACAGATTTTGGGTGTTCTTAATAGACAGTTTCCGGGGTGAAACTGAATACACTTAGGAGCCATTGTTAGCTCATAAAGATGGAGGCTGCTAACTGTGAATTAGAAATTTTCCACTTGAGCTGGGTATAATTTTGGTCTGGATCAAATTCTAGAAATGATGTGGAATATGAAGGAGTGTTTTCTACCTTTACAATTACACAAATGTCACTGTTTTGCATTATCAACCCCTAAGGGAGAATCAGGTGAAGCACTCTAAAATCAAACACACAGGATAAGTACTTTTCAAGAGTTTGAGGAAATGTTAAAGTCAAGATTAATGTATTAATGGTTCTATATCCTACTCTAAAATTTTCCCCACTGTTAAATATGAACTGGCTTTTTTAAAAATTTAAATTTTAAGGTCTGTGTGGGTTCTGTTGTTGTTGTTGTTATTTTATTTTATTTTATTTTATTTTATTTTATTTTATTTTATTTTATGAGACAGGGTCTCATTCTGTCACCCAGGCTGGAGTGCAGTATCACTATCACAGCTCACTGAAGCCTCAAACTCCTGGGCTCAAAGGATTCTTCTGCCTCAATCTCCTGAGTAGCTGAGACTACAGGTGCATACCAATGTGCTTTAATTTTTGTGTGTGTGTGTGTGGAGACAGAGTCTCACTATGTTACCAAGTCTGGTCTTGAACTCTTAGGCTCAAGTGATCCTCTGGCCTTGGCCTCCTAAAGTGTTGGGATTACAAGTGTGAGCCACTACACCAGGCCATGAGGTCTGTGTTTTAAATGATAATTTGTGTGTTAAATTAAAATTATACACCAATGATGTACTTTGCAGCTAGTAAAGTTTATTTTAATGATCTATATGCTTACATATTTAAAGCTAAAGCATTCCCATGATTCGAAATTCAGCAAGCCAAGAAGATAAAAGTGAGGCCTTCTTCCCACACTTTTTTTTCTTTTGTGACAGAGTTTTGCTCTTTTTGCCCAGGCTGGAGTGCAATGACATGGTCTCGGCTCACTGCAACTTGCTCCTCCCGGGTTCAAGCAATTCTCCTGCCTCAGCCTCCCAAGTAGCTGGGACTACAGGCACCTGCCACCACACCCAGCTAATTTTGTATTTTTAGTAGAGATGGGATTTCACCGTGTTGGCCAGGTTGGTCTCAAACTCCTGACCTCAGGTGATCCTCCCACCTTGGCCTCCCAAAGTGCTGGGATTATAGGCGTGAGCCACTGCACCCAGCCCCACACTTACATTCTGTCCACCCAGTTCTCTACCCTCCCACAAACCCTCTCCTCCAGCCAACAATAATCAGAACTGTCACATTCTTGTCTATCCTTCCCTAGGTCTTTTATGCAAATCCATTCATACCTTATTTTCTTCTTCCTCTTTAAACAAATGGTAGCATCTTATATAAACTATTCTGTCCTTCCCACATCCCCCTCCACACTTAATATAGCAGAAAGATCTTTTTATATCTGTTTATAGTGATCTTCCTCATTCTTTTTTATGGCTGCATTGCATTTCAGTATAGGGAAATATCATAATGTATTTAATCAATTCTCTGTTTTGAACATTTAGACTTCTGTTTCCAATCTTTTGCTACTATGTTGAATCACAGGAAATGTTTCCATGTAAATGTTATTATTTTCCAGACAAATGTCCAAGTATATCTGTAGGATAAACTAGAAGTTGAATTGTTAGGACAAGTGATATGTAAATTTGCAGTTTTTATAGATTTTGGCAACTGATATATCAAACAGCCTAGCCAACTATGTCCTCGATTTGGTTGATATTTGTAAGTCTGATAGGTAAAAAATTGTATCTCTGTATAATTTTATCTACTTCTATCTTATAATAAGTGAATCTGGGCATCTTACCTTTTTATTTCTTCTTTCGTCTGTTCATGGTATGACTGTTTTTAGAGTACTCACAATTTGGAATAGCTTTAGATTCTCTAAACAAATGAGATTTCTTATAAAATGTTCATCAACACATAGAATGTTTAATTTAATTATGTACTCATGGCCAGGCATGATGACTCACGCCTGTAATCCCAACGCTTTGGGAGGCCGAGGCAGGTGGATCACCTGAGGTCAGGAGTTCAAGACCAGCCTGGCCAATATGGTGAAACCCCATTTCTACTAAAAACACAAAAATTAGCCAGGCATAGTGGTATGCACCTGTAGTCCTAGCTACTTGGGAGACAGAGACAGGGAAATTGCTTGAACCCAGGAGGCAGAGGTTCCAGTGAGCCAAGATTGCATAACTGCACTCCAGCCTGGGCAACAAAACGAGACTCCATCTCTATAAAAAGAAAAAGACAAAAAATATACCCAATAATTAACTACCTCAAGAAAACTTGGCATTAAAATTTTTCTCTAAGTAAAGCAAACCTCAAGTAATGGTCACTTTCTCTGTCATATGATGTTTTTTACCATACATGATAAAAATTATTAAATTTACAGATATCTACATAATTTTCTCTAATCAATCCTAAATTCTATGACATTGAAGATATTTTTTAAAATTTATTTTTAATTTTTTCTACTAAATAATAATACTAAATGTCAGTTGCCACTGCATGTTTTATTTATTTGTTAGAAATATTGCATTCAGTAATACAATTTCTCTCAAAACTATCAGGAATTACATTTTTCTCCATTTTTTTTTTTTCCTGAGTGCTTTTTAGCTCCGAATTATAATCAATCTGGGGGATGCCATGAACTATTTGGACCTGAAACAAAAATCATTATTCCATGAAGTAGATGAAAAAGAGAGCTGGGCGTGGTGGTTCACGCCTGTAATCCCAGCATGTTGGGAAGCTGAGGTGGAAGAATTGCTTGAGGCCAGGAGTTTGAGACCAATCTGGACAACATAGTGAAACCCCATATCTACATAAAATTTAAAAATTAGCCAGGTGTGGTGGTGCATGCCTGCAGCCCATCTACTGTAGTGGGGCTGAGATGGGAGGCTCCCTTCAGCCCAGGAGCTCCAGCCTGCAGTGAGCCATGCACTGCACTGAGCCATGCCACTGCACTCCTTCCTGGCTCACTGCACTGAGCCATGCCACTGCACTCCTTCCTGGCTCACTGCACTGAGCCATGCCACTGCACTCCTTCCTGGCTCACTGCACTGAGCCATGCCACTGCACTCCTTCCTGGCTCACTGCACTGAGCCATGCCACTGCACTCCTTCCTGGCTCACTGCACTGAGCCATGCCACTGCACTCCTTCCTGGCTCACTGCACTGAGCCATGCCACTGCACTCCTTCCTGGCTCACTGCACTGAGCCATGCCACTGCACTCCTTCCTGGGCAACAAAGTGAGACCCTGTCTCAGAAAACAAACAAAAAAAAAGAAAGAAAGAAAGAAAAAGAAAAAAGATAACAAAAGAAAGTAAATAAAAGAAAAAGAAATTTGCAAGCTTCTAAGGGGATTGTTCAGACACTGTGGCTCACCTAAGGGTGCTTTTAATTTTTCTGACAGACAGTGAAGTTGCAGTTCTTCTGAAAAATATGTAGCATCTGGGGATTTGTGGGTAAAAGGTACCTGAAAGAATGGATCCAAAGAAGAGGAATGAGGAAAAAAATGGGGTGGTTTTCTTCACAAATTCATGACACGTTCATGTAATATCTGTGATAGAATAAATACTCACAAATTTAAACATATTAGCTGGGTGTGATGGCTTGTGTCTGTAGTCCCAGCAACTTGGCAGGCTGATGTAGGAGGATCACTTGAGCTCAGGAGTTTAAGGCTACAGTGAGCTATGATCACAGTACTGCACTCTGGGTGACAGAGCAAGACCCTATCTCTATAACATAAAACAGTAATAACAATAATTAATAAACAAATTTAAAGTTAATGCTGACAATTATGGAGTGTATTTAACTTTACCATTCTTTTACTTTAGTTCCGAAAGTGTGCTTTATTAATAAACTGATTGGTAAAGTTAGTCAAATTATAAACAAATATTTATTGAGTGATTACCATGATAGACTAGGCTCTGCAGAGACAGCATTGAATGAAAGAGAAATTTCCAGGCGGATCGCTTGAGGTCAGGAGTTTGAGACCAACCTGGTCAACATGGAAAAACTCCATCTCTACTGAAAATACAAAACTTAGCCAGGTGTGGTGGCACAAACCTAAAATCTCAGCTACTCAGGTGGATGAGGTGGGAGCATGGCTTGAACCCGGGAGGTGGAGGTTGCAGTGAGCCATGATTGCACCACTGCACTTCAGCCTGGGCGACAGAGAAAAACACTGTCTCAAAACAAACAAACAAACAAAACAAACAAAAAGAGAGAGAAATGTCCCACTTTCAAGAAAGTTACATTCTTTGGGGACCAGACAGAAAATAATAATGAAAATAAAAAACCCCTCAGAAATATGCGGCTGGGCGCGGTGGCTCAAGCCTGTAATCCCAGCACTTTGGGAGGCCGAAACGGGCGGATCACGAGGTCAGGAGATCGAGACCATCCTGGCTGACACGGTGAAACCCCGTCTCTACTAAAAAATACAAAAAAGTAGCCGGGCGAGGTGGCGGGCGCCTGTAGTCCCAGCTACTCGGGAGGCTGAGGCAGGAGAATGGCGTGAACCCGGGAGGCGGAGCTTGCAGTGAGCTGAGATCCGGCCACTGCACTCCAGCCTGGGCGGCAGAGCGAGACTCCGTCTCAAAAAAAAAAAAGAAAAGAAAAGAAATATAAAAGAAATAGATACCCAAAAAAGATGGGTTTTATAGTTAATAACTGACAAAATAAAGCACTCTACATGTACTCCTGTGTTCCTAAGGCTTACTGATTTTCAAAACAACCTTTCATGTGTCCAAATGAGTCATTAATTACGACGTTAAAAGTAAAGCGCTCAAGTGGAAACAGCCTACAAAGTACAACCATTAAATTTCTGATTCTTTGTGGTATATTTGGTCCTTTGTTGTACGCCAACTACAATTCTATCCATAGACGTATATGTAAGAATCTAATGAACAACCCCTTGTCAAGAAATGGGTTAGATGGGCCAGGTGCGGTGGCTCACGCCTGTAATCCCAACACTTTGGGAGGCAGAGGTGGGCTGATCAGCTGAGGTCAGGAATTCAAGACTAGCCTGCCCAACATGGTGAAATCCCGTCTCTACAAAAATACGAAAATTAGTCAGGCGTGGGGGCAGGCGCCTGTAATCCCAGCTACTTGGGAGGCTGAGGCAGGAGAATCCCTTGAACCTGGGAGGCGGGGGTTGCGGTGAGCGAAGACCGTTCCATTGCACTTTAGCCTGGGCGACAGGGGGATACTCTGTCAAAAAAAAAAAAAAGAAAAGAAAAGAAAAGGAAGAAAAGAAAAGAAAAAGAAATGGGTTAGGTGATCTGGTGAAACATGGCTTTACTAAGTTGAAAGGTGGGCCAAATTGGATTCATAGGGGAATAGAATTATAAAATAGAAGCTTCAGAATGTAATAAAATTTAAATAATTATGAGGGAAGGAGGGAAAAAGGGGGGAAAGCTTAGAAAAACTTTCAAGTGCATAAATTTGGCAATGCTTTAATTGTAAAATATGATTAATGAATATGACAGAATTTGGAGAACTTAAAAGTACAAATTGTTTACAGTCCCAGTCGAGGCATAACTGCTGGCTAAATCTGTAACTGTTGAAAATTTCTCCACTGTTTTCTTACTTAATCTTCAGCCAAGTATCCATTTCCTTTTGCTCTTAAAGCCAGATTAATGACATTTTAATTTTTACATTTTTTTTTCTCTTACCTACAGATTTAGGAGCAAGTTCATGTAGAGCAATAAACCAAGGCAAAAGGTTCTTTAATGTTACTTCAGATGCACATAGTGTGTTATGAATCTGAAATAAGGCTGGGTGTGGTGGCTCACGCCTGTAATCTCAGCACTTTGGGACGCCAAGGCAGGCGGATCACCTGAGGTCAGGAGTTCAAGACCAGCCTGGCCAACATGGTGAAACCCGGTCTCTACTAAAAATACAAAAATTAGCTCGGTGTGGCAGTGTGCAACTGTAATCCAAGCTACTCAGGAGGCTAAGACAGGAGAATCGCTTGAACCCAGGAGGCGGAGGTTGTAGTGAGCCGAGATCACGCCACTACACTGCAGCCTGGGCAACAGAACAAGACTCTGTCTCAAAAAAAAAAAGCTGGGCACTGTGGCTCACATCTGTAATCCCAGCACTTTGGGAGGCTGAGGCGGGTGTATCAGCTGAGGTTAGGAGTTCGAGACCAACCTGACCAACATGGTGAAACCCTGTCTCTACTAAAAATACAAAATTAGCAGGGAGTGGTGGCTGGCCTGTAATCCCACCTACCTCGGAGCCTGAGGCAGGAGAATCGCTTGAAGCCAGGAGACGGAAGTTGCAGTGAGCCGAGATCTTGCCATTGCACTCCAGCCTGGGCAACAAGAGTGAAACACTGTTCCAAAAAGAAAAAAAAAATCTGAAATAGGCCAGGCCCAGGCGCGGTGGCTCATACCTGTAATCCCAGCACTTTGGGAGGCCAAGGTAGATGGATCACGAGGTCAGGAGATGTAGACCAGCCTGGCCAACATCGTGACACTCTGTCTCTACCGAAAATACAAAATTAGCCAGGCGTGGTGGCCAGTGCCTGTAGTCCCAGCTACCCAGAGTCTGAAGCAGGAGAATAGCTGGAACCCAGGGGGCAGAGGTTGCAGTGAGCTGAGATCGTGTCACTGCACTCCAGCCTGGGCAACAAAGCGAGATTCCATCTCAAAAAAAAAAAAAAAAAAATCTGAAATAATCTTGTTCAACATTATGTGTACTTAATTATTCTTTTTCTCCCCAACTAAGCTGATGACAGTAGTGTCTTTGTCTATTTTGCTCAATACCTTAAACGCCAGTACATTTCAGGGTGCCAGGTATACAGTTAAGTTTTTATTAAATATTTGTTCAGGCCAGGTGCGGTGGCTCCAATCCCAGCACTTTGGGAGGCTGAGGCAGGCAGATAGATCACTTGAGGTCGGGAGTTTGAGACCAGCCTGAGCAACATGGCAAAATCCCATCTCTACTAAAAGTACAAAAATTAACTAGGCATGGTGGCACACACCTGTAATCCCAGCTACTTGGGAGGCTGAGGCATGAGAATCGCTGGATGCCGGGAGGCCAAGGTTGCAGTGAGCTGAGATCTTGCCACTACACTCCAGCCTGGGCGACAGAGCAAGACTCTTTCTCAAAAAGAAAAAATAAAATTTGTTCAACAAAAAAATCAAAAGATGAGCTATCATTTAAACGGTACACCTAAATTCTAACTTAAAAGCCTTCTCTCGTACAGCTTAAAATTTTTTTTTTTCGGCCGGGCGCGGTGGCTCAAGCCTGTAATCCCAGCACTTTGGGAGGCAGAGACGGGTGGATCACAAGGTCAGGAGATCGAGACCATCCTGGCTAACATGGTGAAACCCCGTCTCTACTAAAAAAATACAAAAAAACTAGCCGGGCGAGGTGGCGGGCGCCTGTAGTCCCAGCTACTCGGGAGGCTGAGGCAGGAGAATGGCGTGAACCCGGGAGGCGGAGCTTGCAGTGAGCCGAGATCCCGCCACTGCACTCCAGCCTGGGCGACAGAGCAAGACTCCGTCTCGAAAAAAAAAAAAAAATTTTTTTTTCTTTTCTAGCTTCCATTTGAAAAAGAAATATTAGTTTAACATAATTAAATTAAACATTAGATATATCAATATCAAACAGTTGATATATCATATCTACTGTTTATCAAGTTAGACATTTGATATCAATATTGAAATAATTTATTAATATTTTGATGATAAACTTAAAATCCACTTTAAAGAAATAGACGGGTGAATGTTGGTTTTAGTTAACTGTTATTAACTCAACTTAGACCAAACTTGAAGACCAAATCTTTTTTTTTTTGAGATGGAGTCTTGCTCTGCCACCCAGGCTGGAGTGCAATGGTGCGATCTCAGCTCACTGCAACCTCCACCTCCCGGGTTCAAGTGATTCTCCTGCCTCAGTCTCCCAAGTAGCTGGGATTACAGGCACCCGTCACTCTGCCCAGCTAATTTTTTGTATTTTTACTGGAGCCGGGGTTTCACCATGTTGACCAGGCTGGTCTCAAACCTTGTGATTCACCCGCCTTGGCCTCCCAAAGTGCTGAGATTACAGGTGTGAGCCACCGTGCCCAGTCCAAATCTTTTGAAGAATATCATAGGTCACAGATAAGGATCCTTATTTGTTTTATTTTCTATTTATTTCCACCCCCTCATGTTTTGAAATAATTTAAGGCAACGTTATTGACTCACTTGCATGCTTGCTATTATAGTTATTAAATTCTCAAATTACCTAACCTGTTTCTAGGCACATAAAAGATTCTTAATACATCAGTGAGATAAGACTTACATTACATTTACTCAGAAAAATAGCCAATCTAATTAATGAGACACAGAAAATAATAACAATTCCTAGGGTTTAGCTTTTCTCTTATAATATTTATGTTAGCTTTATACTTTCTAAACTCTCATATACATGCATACATATGTCATTCATCGATCATCATTTACTTTTTATGACTCTAGCCTACCCATTGCTTGGTCCAGACTAATATCAGGCACCAAAGAAAGTAAAATCATCCTTCTAAAATGTTGCATTATTTCTAAAGTTCTGAAAGAGAGATTACATTTGGCGAAGCACAGAATGTCCAACTAGGGAGTGACTTGGTCATTTTGATCTAACCAAGTATCTCATATCCATGATTTGAGGTTACATTGTTTGCAAAAACAGAACTTCAGTTGTCAATGCTGCAATTTTTCCTGGTCTCTGTTATGCTCAGAACTTACAAATATTATATTTATAACGATGCCATCTAAAAAGCAACATGACCTTTAGATCCACATATCAATCTTCAGGTGAAAATCTAAGAAGATGATGATATGGAACATTACAGTGAGGAATAACTTTAAAACAGAATGCCCATGTGGCAGTCATAAAAAGGAACTACATACTTTTTCTACTCAGAATCTGTATTTTAAAGATGTAAACAGCCAAGGTATCAAAACAACCCATTTGTGTTATGTCTCCTGTGTCTATTCAAAATGAGAAGTTCAAGGAAATTCACTAGGTATTTTAAATAAACACTGCTGGTTAATGTCCTTACCCCAGAACAAGGAAAAGCTCGAGACTCTCTTCCTAGCAGGTAAAAAAATGCTTCTTATATCCAAAAAATGTAAACTCTTTTACATACATTATAAATTTTCTCATTAAATAGCTTAGTTAACAAAAGAAAAGCCCCTCAAAATGTACAAAAATGAGTGGTCATTTAAAAGACAAAAAAAAAAGGAGAGCATGGTGGCTTACGCCTGTCATTTCAACCCTTTGGGAGACCTAGGTGGGTGGATTCCTTGAGCTCAGGAGTTTGAGACCTGGGCAAAATGGCAAAACCCCGTCTCTACGAAAAATACAAAAATTAGCCAAGAGACTGAGGTGGCAGGATCACTGGAATCTAGGAAGTCAAGACTGCAGTAAGCCATGATAGTGCCATTGCTGTCTCCAGCCTGAGTGACAGAGTGAGATTCTGTCTCTAAATAAATAAATAAATACAAAAGGAAATTATTTATTTGTGCTAAGACACTATAAGTTATATAATGCTCTAAAAGTAAAATGAGATCTTTAAAGTATCAAGTCCCAGTGCCCCATGCCCCTACCTCTGCTCTAGAACGCAAATAGGAGGATGTCTTTGATGAAAGTGTCATCTCCTTACTGAATGCTGTCAACAAAAGAGTCAAACTCTGTAAAATATTTGAAGAGATTTATTCTGAGTCAAATATGAGTGACCATGGCCTGTGACACAGTCCTCAGGAGGTCCTGAGAACATGTGTCCAAGGTGGTTGGGGCACAGCTTGGTTTTATACATTTTAGAGAGGCATGAGACATCAATCAAATACATTTAAGAAAATACATTGGTTTGGTCTAGAAAGGCGGGAGGGACAACTCAGGGGATAGGAGTGCTTCTAGGCTTACAGGTAAATTTACACATTTTCTGATTTTCTGGCTGACAATTTATTTGTTTGTCTAAAGACCTGGGATTGATAGAAAGGAAATGTTGGAAATGTTCAGGTTAACGTAAAAGATTGTGGAGACCAAGGTTCTTTTGAAGTTTTATAGTGGCTGCCCTTAGAGACATTAGATGTTTCCTATTCAGATCCTTAAAAGGTGCTAGACTTTTAGTTAATCTCTTTAGGATTGGGATGGCCTGGAAGAAAAAGATCTAGCTATGTTAACAGAGATTATTTACAGGTGCAAATTTTCCCCCACAAAGGACAGCTTTGCAGAGCCATTTCAATATATGACAAAGCAGCATGTTTCGGGGTAAAATATTTTGACTTTCTTCTTTGTCACATAATGTTATGCCAGAGTCAGATTGGAAAGTAAGTCACAACATATAGGGTTAAATAAAATCCATCTGATTAAAATTTATGGTGTGTAGAGCATGACCCTCCAGACCCCTTAGATAGGAATTTGGGCAAAATAAAAAAAATCAGAGCTTAGCTCTCAAGGCCAAGCACCAACATGCTATGTGCTGATTAAGTGTTATTTCATTACAGCTTATAATAGCTGCATGAGGGTTATGGCCACTTCACAGAACAAGAATCTGAAGCTTGAAGAGGTGAACTATACAGCTAGTAAGAGGTAGTTTTAAAGATTTGAGCTTGGCCGGGCACAGTGGCTCATGCTTGTAATCCCAGCACTTTGGGAGACCGAGGCAGGCAGATCATGAGGTCAGGAGTTCGAGACCAGCCTGGCCAACATGGTGAAACCCCATCTCTACTAAAAATACAAAAATTATCCGGGCTTGGTGGAGCATGCCTGTAATCCCAGCTACTGGGGAGCCTGAGGCAGGAGAATCACTTGAATCCAGGAAGTGGAGGTTGCAGTGAGCCAAGACTGCGCCACTGCACTCCAGCCTGGTTGACAGAGCAAGACTCTGTCTCAAAAAAAAAAGAAAAAAAAAAAAAATTTTTGAGTCTAATTCAGGGGGCATGCTCTTATCCTCTCTATACCACTTATGCCACTTCCCAAGGTGAAAAGAAGTTGATTAGTGAGCTACCTATACCTCTTATACACACTTTTCTTGTTGCACTTTTTGGCACTATATACTGTTCATCGTTATTTACCTCTTGATTTCCTCTTCTAGAATTTGAGTTTTCTAAAGACAGGTTCTGCATCTTATTTATCCCCATAGTCCCAACGCAACTCACAGCCTTGAAACTTTTGAGGCAGGTACTCAGTGACAGCTGAGACGAACTGAAAGAATCTATTTATTTGACGTCCTACAAAAGTTTGCTAAATTCAAAAACAGACCCAGGCAATGTGTTGCTAAATAGTCTTAAGTAACTTGCACATTATAGTCCCTTTAAGCAAAATAGTTAGCTGTTCAAAAACAGCAAGATAATGAAAAAGAGACATGTGAAGAATGTAGAAACGCACAAACACACATACCCTGAAAGGAATCTTTTCCTTTTGATAACAATGGAATGTTTCTAGTTGGTCATTAATTTAACAACATTGTTTTCCCTAAAAGGTACAACTTAATGTTATTTGGGGAATGATATAATATTTTGAGGCCGGGCGTGGTGACTCATGCCTGTAATCTCAGCACTTTGGGATGCCAAGGTGGGTGGATTACTTGAGGTCAGGAGTTTGAAACCAGTCTGGCCAATATGCTGAAACTCTGTCTCTACTGAAAATACAAAAATTAGCCAGGTATGGGGTGGCGCATGCCTGTAATCCCAGCTACTCGGGAGGCTGAGGCCAGAGAATTGCTTCAACCCAGGAGGCAAAGGTAGTAGTGAGTGGAGATTGCGTCATTGCACTCTGGCCTGGGCGACAGAGCAGGACTTTGTCTCAAATAATAATAATAATATTTTGATCGGTATGTGACTATGTAGCCACGTATACAAAGTTGTACTTCATTTCTAGCAAGCTACTGCTTTCAAGTACAAATACCATGAGAAAACTGGCTATTAACAGAGCTGAACGGTGCCATTCCTGATTGTTTAAATCAGAAGCTCCTTCAGAAGCAGTAATTCTTCATCAAGAGGAGAGCATCTTCTAAAATGTAAAACATTGTTTTCTAAGTGTGGCCCTTGTAATTAGCTGACTTGCTTGTTAGGCAGATTTTTGGGCTTTGCAGTCCTGGCGGATCAGACTCTTCTGAGATTGTGCTCAGGAATCTGTACATTTGACAAACTCCCTCAGTGATTCTGATGCACAGAAAAATTGGAGAATCACTGTAGTAACCTGACCAAATATCTTCCTCCAACTGGCTCCTTTGTTTCTGGGGTCTGACTCTTTAATTGCTGTAGACTGTCTCAGCTTTAACCACCTAAATGTAGTTTCAGATTACAACCTAAGTGTAGATCTTCACATTACTGAAGGTTGTCGGTATTTCCCTTGGAATGCTTGAATCCGTGGATCAAGTTAATCCCAACCCCAAACACTTTAGTGAAGTCCCTACAGAACAATCTTCTGCTAGCATTGTCTGTGGAATCCGGAACAAACCCTATCAACTTCTACCTTATCAGATTTCTGCCACTACCTAGAATGTCAGCCTATACCAGCCAGAACAAAAGCTGATGGAACCCAACATTCTGCTTTTCCCTGTTACTGTGAGTCACAAAATCCTGACCTAATGAAACTATTTCTTGCCTACTAACCTCACTGCTAAGGCGCATGCCATGAATCTCTCATTCATATATCCCTCTGGTCGCCATCCTGTCTTCACTGAAATGATTTTCCTCTGATGGCCTGTCATCCACCACAGACTACCTGGAGCGGAGGCAGCTCATTCTACCACATCACTTTTTCTATAGTCTCTAACGATCATATCGACCTTCCCCTAACTTCGCTATCCTTTGTGGTTCACATTTCTTGACTCATGAATATTTTCCTCTGCAAATGCCTCTTGACCAATGAATGTCTTTATCCATATGAATCATTCATTTATTTATTCATTCAATAAAATGTATTGAATTTTTTTTTTTTTTTTTTTTTTTTTGAGACGGAGTCTCGCTGTGTCTCCCAGGCTGGAGTGCAGTGGCGTGATCTCGGCTCACTGCAAGCTCCGCCTCCTGGGTTCACGCCATTCTCCCACCTCAGCCTCCCAAGTAGCTGAGACTACAGGCACCCGCCACCACGCCCAGCTAGTTTTTTGTATTTTTTAGTAGAGACGGGGTTTCACCATGTTAGCCAGGATAGTCTCGATCTCCTGACCTCGTGATCCACCCGCCTCGGCCTCCCAAAGTGCTGGGATTACAGGCTTGAGCCACCGCGCCCGGCCATGAATTTTTATTATATCAGGTGCAGGAAATAAAAAATTAATGATAAGCTAGTAAGAGAAATAGTAAGTAAATGATTATATTGCAAACTATTGTTGTAATAATACAATATATTGAAGAAATGATTACATCTGTGCATTCAACTAGCACCTTAGAATTCCAAATCTTACCTCCAGTTCCGAGCTCTCCTCTGACTCAATGACAAGAATTGCCAATGCGTATCAAACATCTAAACCCAAAAATTTTAATATTTTCTACTAAGCTCCTTCTCCTGTCTTCCGTATACCTCATCATCATCAGCTATGCAAATTCCTTAATTAGAAACCATAAGACAAGGATAGTGAGCTCAAATGGTTACAGAGGAGAAAAAGAATTCATGAGTGAAGCAGGGCAGTAGTAAACAACGGGGAATGATGACAACTGTGGTCAACTGAAAATCTTAGCTTCATTTTTAGGAGACAATCACGACTCAATTCCTAGCAGTTACTGCAACTCAGGAACACAGACTCAGTGTTGGCCATATCTTTAATTTTTTTTTTTTTTTTTTTTTTTGAGACTGAGGTTTGCTGTTGTTGCCCAGGCTGGCGTGCAATGGTGCAATCTCGGCTCACTGCAACCTCCGCCTCCCGGGTTCAAGCGATTCTCCTGCCTCAGTCTTCCTGGGTATCTGGGATTACAGGCATGCGCCACCACACCCGGTTAATTTTGCATTTTTAGTAGAGATGGGGTTTGTCCATGTTGGTCAGACTGGTCTTGAACTCCCAACCTCAGATGATCCACCCGTCTCGGCCTCCCAAAGTGCTGGGATTACAGGTGTGGCCACCAGCTTATATTTCAATTTTTACAAGAGCTTTGAGTCCAGATGTTTGTGAGTGATTTCCTTTTTTTTTTTTTTTTTTTTTTTTTTTTTGAGATGGAGTCTCATTCTGTCACCCAGTCTGGAGTATAGTGGTACCATCTCAGCTCATTGCAACCTCTCCCTCCTGGTTTCAAGCGATTCTCCTGCCTCAGCCTCCCGAGTACCTGAAATTACAGGTGCAAAACACCACATCTGACTAATTTTTATTTATTTATTTATTCATTTTTAAATTTTTTAGTAGAGACAGGGTTTCAACATGTTGGCCAGGCTGGTCTCAAACTCCTGACCTCAGGTGATCTGGCCACCTCTGCCTCCGCCTCCCAAAGTGTTCAGATTACAGGCGTGAGTCTCCATGCCCAAATTTCCTAATTTTTAAAACATTGCACAGCCAGTTAAGAATCACCAATGGAGACCAGGCATGGTAGCTCACACCTGTAATCCCAACAGTTTGGGAGGCTGAGGCAGATGGCTCACCTGAGGTCAGGGATCTAGACCAGCCTGGCAAAACCACATCTCTACTAAAAATATAAAACTTAGCCAGCAGAGGTGGTGCATGCCTGTAATCCCAGCTACTCGGGAGGCTGAGGCACAAGAATTGCTTGAACCTGGGAAGCGAAGGTTGCAGTGAGCCAAGACTATGCCACTGGACTCTAGCCTGGGCAACAGAGGGAGACTCCATCTCAAACAAAAAAAAAGAATCACTAATGGATTCAAAGCATTGGCTGAAAAGTTGTGAGGCACTATGGGCATCACATTTTAATGTATCACTGCATGAATTACTTATTAATTACAAAAGGGAAAAGGCATGTTTACCATGGAGAAGCCTGGTATAGATCACCTTGAGCAAGTAGTCAAACTTAGCATCACCAGTAACAATAACTGAACAAACTTACATTATGTGACCCTGCTACAAATCAATGGTGCGTGCACTAGAGTTTCCAAAATATTAAACCAGAATAGAATCATGAGGAAACCAACCAGACAAATCGAAATTAAGGCTCAGTCTACAAAACAACAGACCTGAGCTCATCATGAATGCCACAAAATGGCATAGCACATAGCACATATTGAGTTCAGTACAATCTTTGGTTTCAGGGATCCACTGGGGGTCGTGGAATATATCCCCCATGGATAATGGGGTGCTGTACTGTGGTCCCTACTGTGTCCCTGTCTCTTCAAATTATGAGTTCCTTGAGAGCAGGAACACAGTATGGTGCATAGTGCTTGGGAAACTTAAATAAACATTTGATAAATTGACTAATTTTTAAAAACAACTTTATTTTGCCTGTTTCTATTTCACTGCTTTCTCTGAAAAAGCTTAACTATAAAGAAAAAGCCAAAGAGATGGGTCACCTATGCGATGCAACTAAGCATTAGAAGGAAGGTAATTGAAAACAAATTGACAAAGTGCTCTAAAGAATTACAAGCTTCCAAAGCAAAATTCAGTTTCTAGACCTGTCCTACATAAGCCGAAATTAAATGCCAAAGCCAAGGCCTTCAAAGCATAATAGAAGAGTTTTGCTGCTGTGAGGTGTTAAGGGCTTAATTTCTCTGCTTCCAAATGTCTGCGCTCTAAAGATCTTCTGTTTCTTGGGAAATTCTAAACATATTACCATGGCATTTTCAATGCAGGGGTCTGTTTCCTGTAACTCTGTGCCTCCTTTCAATTAAGATCAAACAGAATTTAACATGAAGCGGAGGTAGGACTCTTTCTCAAGTTAATGTTAATTATAACTTTGGTGGATGTGTTGCAGCTTGTTCTCAGCCTGTCTGATTTTATGAACAGACAGGAGCAAAAGCTTCAAGGAGACTGAGCATTCTAACTCTATTATTATGTTTGCCTGTAATAATACCTAGAAATTTTTTTCTTCCCAGAAAACTTTCATATAAATATTTATTTCACTGAAAACATTATCCTTCACTAGAAGCTAACAATAAAATTGTCTCTATTCAATTCTGATATATATTCTTTTGGTAACTAAAAGGAACTCATATGTTTTGTTCCTATATATTAATGTAAAATTTGCCAACTCAAAAATATAATCAAATAATTTACTGTTGTGTAAAAGGAGGGCAGCCACTTCTAAAGCTAAGTGAAGGTCATTCATTGGTAAGCCTCAGAGAGAGAGAGAGAGACAGAGACAGACCACAAGAGTCAACATACCTTCTGTTTTTTTTTTTTTGGTTTTTTTTTTTTGAGGCGGAGTCTGTGTCTGTTGCCAGGCTGGAATGCAGTGGCTCGATGTCAGCTGACTGCAACCTCCGCCTGCCGGGTTCAAGCAATGCTCCTGCCTCAGCCTCCTGAGTAGCTGGGACTACAGGCGCCCGCCACCACGCCCGGCTAATCTTTTGTATTTTTTTAGTAGAGACAGTGTTTCACCATGTTAGCCAGGATGGTCTCGATCTCCTGGCCTCATGATCCACCCGCCACAGCCTCCCAAAGTGCTGGGATTACAGGTGTGAGCCACCCCGCCCGGCCACCTTCTGTTTTCTTAAGCTAGAATATGCATTCTAACTGGTGTGAGATGGTATCTCATTATGGTTTTGATTTGCATTTCTCTGATGGCTAGTGATGATGAGCATTTTTTCATGTGTCTGTTGCCTGCATAAATGTCTCCTTTTGAGAAGTGTCTGTTCATATACTTTGCCCACTTTTCGATGGGATTGTTTGCTTTTTTCTTGTAAATTTGTTTGAGTTCTGTGTAGGTTCTGGATATTAGCACTTTGTCAGATGCCATAAAAAAGGATGAGTTCATGTCCTTTGTAGGGACATGGATGCAGCTGGAAACCATCATTCTCAGCAAACTATCACAAGAACAGAAAACCAAACACCGCATGTTCTCACTCATAGGTGGTAATTGAACAATGAGAACACTTGGACACAGGAAGGGGAACATCACACACCGGGGCCTGTCATGGGGTGGGGGTAGCGGGGAGGGATAGTATTAGGAGATATACTTAATGTAAATGAGGAGTTAATGGGTGCAGCACACCAACATGGCACATGTATACATATGTAACAAACCTGCACATGGTGCACATGTACCCTAGAACATAAAGTATAATAATAAAAAAAAAACTAGAATATGCAAACTGATGGGTAGCTGTAGTTAGCTTTGTTAGGTAAAATACAGATAAACAAATTAACATTTAACTGGAAATTGTGTGTTTTTATTTGCTGGGCCTGGCAACCCACTTGTAGGCTGATTTTATCTAGTACACATACTGTTTTTTAAAAAGAACCTAGATATCAACTTTTTTTTTTTTTTTTTTGAAAAATAGAAAGATCTGGCAAGATTGGGCTCGCATTCTTGCATTATATCAGCTGGAGCTGAGTATGTACTGTCCCTTTGCTAGATGATGATTTGCTCTCCAATTCCATGCAGTCACTACCTGGCCCTTTCCTTATTCTTGGATCCTGTAGGCCAGAGTTTTTCCATTCTGGTCTTACCCACTCTTTTTGTTTACAAACTATTTAGTTGCAGACTCCCAGGAACTGTGGCATCTGTACGTTGACCAGGTCTAATTCTAGCTGAGAAGCAGGTAATTTTATTAGAATAGCATATCTGTACCGACTATACATTGTTAGATTCCATTTTATTTATTTATTTTTAATTTTAATTTTTTTGAGACGGACTGTTGCTCTGTCACCCAGGCTGGAGTGCAGTGGCACAATCTCGGCTTCTGCAACCTCCACCTCTCAGGTTCAAGTGATTATCCTGCCTCAGCCTCCTGAGTAGCTGAGATTAGAGGCGCATGCCACAATGCTGGCTAATATTTTTTGGTTTTTGTTTTTGTTTTTTTAGTAGAGATGGGGTTTCACCATTTGGCCAGGCTGGTCTCGAACTCCTGACCTCAAGTGATCCATCTGCCTCAGCCTCCCAAAGTGCTGAGATTACAGGCATGAACCACTGCGTCCTGCCAGATTCCATTTTATATGCCTTAAAAATACTGGCTGCACATGGTGGCTCATGCCTATAATCCCAGCACTTTGGGAGGCTGAGGTGGGCAGATCACTTGAGGTCAGTAGTTCAAGACCAGCCTGGCCAACATGGCAGAACCCCGTCTCTACTAAAAATGGGTGTGGTGGCACATGCCTGTGATCCCAGCTACTTGGGAGGCTGAGGCAGGAGAATTGCTTGAACCCAGGAGGCAGAGGTTGCAGTGAGCCAAGATTGTGCCACTGCACTCTAGCCTGGGTGACACAGTGAGACTCCGTCTCAAACAAACAAACAAACAAACAAACAAAAAACAGAACAAGTTATTTCTCAGATACTCTATAGTTCTTATTTTCTTCACCCTATCATTCAAGTCAGCCTCAGCCCTACACTTTTCAAGTGAGATAACATGCCATGGCGGAAAAAACAGTGGAGTTTAAACAAGAATGGTGAAGCTGGGTACAGTGACACAAGCCTATAGTCCCAGCTACTTGAAAGGCTGAAGCAGGAGGATCACTTGAGACCAGGAGTTCGAGGCCAGCTTGGCAACATAGCGAAACTGTGTCTCTGAAAAGTAAATAAATACATACATACACACCTATAAACATATCAATAAGAATGGTGGAAAATAAATAAATAAGAATCTGTTTTCTTGTATGAAAAATATAAGGTTGGAAAAAACAACTATGGTTTTAAATCTCTGTTGCTGTTAATAACTGATAATTCTATGAAGTTAGTTTGTAGTCAAGAGTTTCTGAAACTCCAGAATCAGAACATCAACTTCTGAGGCAAACAGTTAAGCAACCTTCCTGTATTACTGTAAAGTTTTATGACATCGGAAAACATTTATCTATTGTCAGACTTGCATAGCATCACTGGAGATTGCTAGGAGACAGTAAATGTTTTCACAAGCCAAAAGTCTTCACTTTTTCCTACTGCTATCTACTGCAAAAAACAGTTCACACAGCTAGTGGTTCAAAACATACTCCTTTTATTGACCCGGAGCAATGGACAGACTTTTTAAAGACCTAAACTGAAGAAAAATAAAAGGCTGTTTATTATCATTTAATCCCCTAAGAGGCTCTAGGAGGAGTTGCGTAAACAAATCTGACAATGCAAGAATGTCATTGAAGAGCTATCACAAGTAATCCTCTGATTGACTCACATCTACCGAACACAGTGTGCTTTAAAAAGCAAGGAGATAAAACTCTCTTACAGATTTTGAGACAAGACCACACCTGACTACACCCACTCTCTCTGACAAGATTAAGCATCTGCCTCATTATAAAAATCTTCCTTTATGAAAACTAACCAGGTTGCCTCAATGTTAATTAATATAATTAACACTTTCTCAATAGATGAGCTTATCTCCCCCACCATCACCGCTTTTCCCTAGGTTCTTCTAATCATAGACCATTGCTTCTCAAAAGAGCCAACATCAATTCTGCCCTCATTCCCATAATTAACTTCCAAACAGGAATTACTTCATCGTAAAAATTAGAGAATGAGCCAGGATTTTAAGAGAGAATTGTTTAGCCAGGGGACTACGAAAATTCTTCTGAAATGTATTAAATTGCTGTCTTAAAAACTATATATGTATGTATAATAATCAATTATTATAATTAGTAATTATGTAGAATTAAAATGAACCCAAGCAACTGAAGTGAAATGGGAGAGCAGAATAGAAGATGTGATAAAAATGTACTAAAATATTCTAGATTTTGCAATGACTCTTATTCCGCCTATTATTTAGTTTTTTAAAAGTAGTAAAAAAAAAATCCAGTTTTAGGTTCTTAAAATAGATTATATATGCCACATCATATATTATATATATCTCTAGAAAACTGGGTAGATAAATAAAAATTAGTTATGATACTACTTTAGAACAGAAGATATGCCCGAATAACGGTATGCTGCTGCAAACAGTATAAAATTATTCAGAAACAAGAAATAATTAAACTTAATGTCGATCTACCTCATCTCTATGCTAGTAAGTGTTTGACCACTCAGTGAGGAATTATAGTGAGCAAATAAAACATCTATCTTCTCAATAGAATAAAGACGCCACGGCCGGGCGCGGTGGCTCAAGCCTGTAATCCCAGCACTTTGGGAGGCCGAGACGGGCGGATCACAAGGTCAGGAGATCGAGACCATCCTGGCTAACACGGTGAAACCCCGTCTCTACTAAAAACACAAAAAATTAGCCGGGCGAGGTGGCGGCGCCTGGGGTCCCAGCTACTCGGGAGGCTGAGGCAGGAGAATGGCGGGAACCCGGGAGGCGGAGCTTGCAGTGAGCTGAGATCTGGCCACTGCACTCCAGCCTGGGCGACAGAGCGAGACTCCGTCTCAAAAAAAAAAAAAAAAAAAGACGCCACGTCAGTGCACTGCCATTTCATGGCTAGTGTAAAAACATGTCAGTAGATGTTAAAAATATTTTATATTGTATTTTTATATCTGGTAGTAGCCCCAGAAATGACTTACAAAGACAGCAAAAATCCTAATTAATAGGGTTTAGAAGGCTGGGCATGGTGGCTCACACCTGTAATCCCAGCACTTTGAGAGGCCGAGGAGGGTGGATCACCTGAGGTCAGGAGTCCAAGACCAGGCTGATCAACATGGTGAAACCCCGTCTCTACTAAAAATACAAAAAAAAAATTAACTGGGCCTGGTGGCAGGTGGCTATAATCCCAGCTACTTGGGAAGCTGAGGCAGGAGCTGAGGCAGGAGAATGGCTTGAACCCAGGAGATGGAGGTTGCAGTGAGCCAAGATTGCACCATTGCACTCCAGCCTGGGCAACAGAGTGAGACTCTGCGCGAAAAAAAAAAAAAACAACAACAACTAAAAAAGAATGTTAGAGCAGGTAAGAGCAACCAAATCAGGAGGATAATTTAACAAGGATGCTAGAAGTGCTAGAAGTGCTATACACTATACGTGCTATAGAAGTATGGAGCCTCTAGCATACAAAAGGCAGTAATGAAAAAATGGCTTTGTCGGCCGGGCGCGGTGGCTCAAGCCTGTAATCCCAGCACTTTGGGAGGCCGAGACGGGCGGATCACGAGGTCAGGAGATCGAGACCATCCTGGCTAACACGGTGAAACCCCGTCTCTACTAAAAAAAAAAAATACAAAAAACTAGCCGGGCGAGGTGGCGGGCGCCTGTAGTCCCAGCTACTCGGGAGGCTGAGGCAGGAGAATGGCGCAAACCCGGGAGGCGGAGCTTGCAGTGAGCTGAGATCCGGCCACTGCACTCCAGCCTGGGCGACAGAGCGAGACTCCATCTCAAAAAAAAAAAAAAAAAAGAAAAGAAAAGAAAAAATGGCTTTGTCACCGCATGTTCTCACTCATTAAGTGGGAACTGAAAAATAAGAACAATAAGAACACATGGACACAGCGAGGGGAACATCACACACTGGGGCCTGTCGGAGGGTGGTGGGGTAGGTGAGGGATAGCATTAGGAGAAATACTTAATGTAGATGAGGGGTTGATGAGTGCAGCAAACCACCATGGCAGGTGTGTATACCTGTGTAACAAATCTGCACATTCTGCACATGTATCCAAGAACTTAAAGTATAATAAAAAATAATAATAATGTACTATGTCATATTTTAAAAAAAGAAAAAATGGCTTTGTATGATGCTCAACAAAGAAAATTTCTGACCCTTTTTTCCCTGAAAAATATGAGAATAAGGACTGTGGTTGTTTTGAGATTAAATACGTAAAATTATGTATATATACACACACACTCTTAGAACAGTGCATGGCACAGAACAAAAAATCAAAATATATTACCAATAGCTACTACAATTTTGGTCTATGGGAAGACATGGCAGGAAGTAAAAGGCAGACGAATCAATTTTTTTTCCAAGTATCTTTCTTAAGAAATCACACACACAAAATTCTACATTATGTGGTAATAAGATTGTCCTTTGGATTACTTAAATAGTGATCCAAATTCTGGCGCTTTTAAAAGTATGATGGAAAAAATAAGAGATGAGTTATTGCTAGAGAACACGAGAATGAATGCACAAATCACAAGAAATACAAACAGGGCAACACTTTCAGCCTTTAAAGGGGTTTCATAGGTCTTATCTTCATGACACCACCTACATACACCCATACTATTTTAAAATTCTTAAATGTAAACAAAAATAAAAATATATTTTGTTGTGGGGCTCATTATTATATGATTGATATTTATCTCTGGGTCCCACTTTGTTTCAAAGTACTGGGCACTGAAAACTTAAAAAACACACTGCTTGTCCTCAATTTAATCTAACTTACAGAGAACAAAACTGTCTTTATGTGCCAAAGAACAAATCGGAAATTGCATCTTCAGCAACCAGGATAATACTCTTCTTGTTGAATATTGGAAATGACTTAGAAGAAAAGGCAACAAAAAAATTTTAGGAAAAAATTAATTAATACTGCATACAGCACTAGGAGAGGGAAAAGAGTTCGAAAAAAAGGAATTCAGCCGGGCGCGGTGGCTCAAGCCTGTAATCCCAGCACTTTGGGAGGCTGAGACGGGCGGATCACAAGGTCAGGAGATCGAGACCATCCTGGCTAACACGGTGAAACCCCGTCTCTACTAAAAAATACAAAAAACTAGCCGGGCGAGGTGGCGGGCGCCTGTGGTCCCAGCTACTCCGGAGGCTGAGGCAGGAGAATGGCGTAAACCCGGGAGGCGGAGCTTGCAGTGAGCTGAGAACCGGCCACTGCACTCCAGCCTGGGCGACAGAGCCAGACTCAGTCTCAAAAAAAAAAAAAAAAAGAAAGAAAAAAGGAATTCAAACTGACAGATATGCTGACAGTTGGGAATATAAAAAGTAAGAATGAGGCTGGGCATAATGGCTCATGCCTGTAATCCCAGTACTTTGGGAGGCTGAGGCAGGCAGATGACTGAGGTCAGGAGTTTGAGACCAGGCTGTCCAACATGGTAAACCCCTGTGTCTACTAAAAACACAAAAATTACCTGAGCTTAGTGGCAGGTGCCTGTAATCCTAGCTACTTGGGAGGCTGAGGCAGGAGAATTGCTTGAGCCTGGAAGGCAGAGGTGGCCATGAGCCCAGATCTCGCCATTGTACTCCAGCCTGACTCACAGAGTGAGATTATCTCAAAAAAATAGGAAAATTAATAAAAAAATAAAAATAATGATTTTGATTATGGCTTTGATAGTTGTGATCATTAAAGGTTAATATATTTAAGAAGAAAAATTTAAATTTGTTTTCCAATTTTGAAAAATCAATAATGAAAAATATGAGATGAAATGTCGAAAAGAGTCAGGAGACTAGAATCCGACAGAAGGATGTGTTTGAAATCATGTTTGGGCTTCATTCTCATCCTGAAATTCATGTTGAATGTTGGAATGGAATGAGATCATCCCGGTAAAGCACAATGGTGGGCGAGATGAATTGGCATAGTTACCAGATGAGTAATAATGCTGAGAGCATAAATACAGTTACTATCCTGATATAGTGTTAAGCTTTAATACTCATAGAAGTTAAACATGAAAGATGCTGTTCTTATAGAAATGGCAAAGAAAAAAATCAATTCAGTAATATGTAATTGCAAATATTTATTTCCAGAGTTGCCAGCAAAACACTGGTTGAAAGTTTATCAATGACACAAAATATAAGGATTTCTAAGTAAAAGAAATCTCTCTACAAAGGAGTAGCATTACATTAATTAGACCTTCATATTCTAGAGTTAAATCTTAGAAGTTATAAATAAATTGGAAATTCAGAAGTCATAGATGACTATATTCAAGTTAAGGTAACTCGAAGAGACTGAGCTATAACTTCAAGGCCAGTGTATTGGTGTATTTATTTATATTTTGGAAACAGTAAATTCATGAGGCATAGCTATACTCTTCATGTAGGCTGGTCTCCATCAAAATTTAGTTTATGATTAGACTGTGGAATATAAATGGGAAGTCAATTATATGATTGAAATATTTAATGACACTAAGTTCCAAGAGTCTGAAGCCTACATTTGCACCAAAGGGATGAGACACCTGCCTCAAGACTTTCACAGACATACATGTGAATACCTGACTCATTGCAATTTAGTTTTTTGTTTTCTAGCTAAATATCTCTTTTCAGTTTGATCCTTTCCCTACATTTTACAATCAGTTTGGTTTGAATTTAATAAACATTCCAGTGAGACACTCAGAATGCTTTGTTAGAGTTTTGGGTGTTTCCAACTTCCTTAATTAGAAACGTAAGCTGTGTTTGGGTTATTCCCACAGATAACTAACCTCATTCAATATTGTGGATTTTATTAGTTTTTCTCTCAGGGTCCATCTTATTTCTCTAATTTCCACATGTTTGGAGTAGCACACATTTTTTTCCAGGTACCACTTACAAACTTTATTTTTGGTCCTACGTTAACCTTTCGAGTAGAATTTGTTTTTAAAAAAAAAAAAGTATAAATTTTGTTTAATTTAATTAATAAAATATGCTATTTTTTACATTCTACTCCACAAATATATATATGTATCCTCAAAACCGTACATCTACATGTTATGAAGTAATGACAAGGCAAATATTAAGGACTAAAATTGTACTCACCCATTAAGTAGATAGTGGTGCCTTTCCTAAAGGACCCCTGCTAAGAAGCAGATTTGGGGGGAATATGGTTAGTTTCATCCTGAACATGTTATGTTTCACATTCCTGTGAGATATTCAAGTATTTTCCAGGAGACGGTTCTGGGCCCAAAGGAGGCAAAGCAACTGTTTTACTGACACGTGCTTTCCAAGGATCAAAGGCAAATTGACTTTACTCACATGCCCCGGAGTCAGAAAACTAAAATACCTCTTGGTCTGGGTAGACACTTTCACTGGATGGGCAGAGGCCTTTCCCACGGGGTCTGAGAAGGCCACCGCGTCATTTCTTCCCTTTGGTCAGACATAATTCCTCGGTTTGGCCTTCAACCTCTATGCAGTCCGATAATGGACCGGGCCTTTACTAGTCAAATCACCCAAGCAGTTTCTCAGGCTCTTGGTATTCAGTGGAACCTTCATACCCTTTACCGTCCTCAGTCTTCAGGAAAGGTAGATGGGAGTAATGATCTTTTAAAGAGACACCTCACCAAGTTCAGCCTCCAACTTAAAAAGGACTGCATAGTACTTTTACCTCTTGCCCTTCTCAGAATTAAAGCCTGTCTTCGAGATGCTACAGGGTACAGTCCATTTGAACTTTTATATGGTCGCACTTTCTTACTCGGCCCCAACCTCGTCCCAGACACCAGCCCTCTAGGCGACTATCTTCCAGTCCTCCAGCAGGCTAGACAGGAAATTCACCAGGCTGCTAATCTTCTCTTGCCTACTCCAGATTCCCAGCCATTTGAAGATACCCTAGCTGGACGATCAGTTCTTGTTAAGAATCTGACCCTTCAGACTGGATGCGGTGACTCACGCCTGTAATCCCAGCACTTTGGGAGGCTGAGGCGGGTGGATCATGAGGTCAGGAGATCAAGACCATCCTGGCTAACATGATGAAACCCCATCTCTACTAAACATAGGAAAAAATTAGCCGGGCGCGGTGGCAGGCGCCTGTAGTCCCAGCTACTTGGGAGGCTGAGGCAGCAGAATGGCCTGAACCTGGGAGGTGGAGATTGCAGTGAGCCAAGATGGCGCCACTGCACTCCAGCCTGGGTGACAGAGCGAGACTCTGCCTCAAAAAAACAAAAAACAAACAAACAAAAACAGAATCTGACCCTTCAAACTCTATAACCTCGATGAACCAGACCCTACTTAGTCATCTATAGTATACTCCAACCGCAGTCTGCCTGCAGGACCCTCCCTATTGGGTTCACTGTTACAAGATAAAGCTGTGTCTGTCGGACAGCCAGCCTGATATCTCCTCTTTCTCCTGGAAGTTGCAAGTACTCTCTCCTACTTCCCTTAAACTCACTCGCATTTCTGAAGAACAATAATAATGCTTATGAGCCCAATACATCCCTTCATTCTATTAGGTCTATCCATCCTTACCCTACTCTTTGCAACAGGGCTTTATGCTGTCACCCCTACTATCTTCTGCCTAGTCATACTCTTATTCACCATTCTCAACTACTCATAAATGACCTGCTCTTGTTTACACCGCTGGTTTACATTGTTTCTCCAAGACATCACAGCTGATATCTCCTGGTGCTGTCCCCAAACTGCCACTTTTGACTCCCTCCTGGAGGGGATAGATGATCTTTGATGGCAGGGCACCCTCCAATACTTCCACCCTGATGAAGTTCTACTCTTTACTTTTATACTCACTCTTATCCTCATTCCCATTCTTATGCCACCCTCCACCTCTCCCTAGTTACCTCCAGCATACTATCAATCTCACCCACTCTCTCCTCACTGCCTCCAATCCTTCTCTAGCAAAGAATTGGTTACGCGTTTCCCTTTCTCCCTGCTTTTACACAGCCATCCCCGCTCTACAGGCCAACTGGGCTACCTCTCCCATCTCCCTGCACCTCAGAACCTCCTTTAATAGCCCTCATCTTTACCCACCTGAGGAACTTCTTTGCTTTCTAGACAGATTTGGTGAGAACTCCCCAGGCATTTCACACCAATAAGCTGCCACACTTCTCCGCACTACCTACGGCACCTTTCTCCTTACGTCAATTCCACCCCTCCTCCCCATATTTGGACCCCTAACCACACAAACAACTATCCCTGTTGCTGCTCCTTTATGCATCTCCCAACAACAGCCTACTGAAATCCCTTTAGGCAACTTTCTACTGTCCAAATGTTCCTTTACTCTTTATCTCCAGAACCCAGCCACACACACTACCAAACAGACAGGGACATTCCAGCTTCGCATTACGGATAAGCCCTTTATCATTACTGACAAACTAAAAAACATTGGCAGTCACTATTGTTTAGGAAGGCACCTGCCCTGCATCTTACTCCATCCTTGGCTACCCTCCCCCTGCTCATCTGAGTCTCCTCCTGGCCCCTCTTCTTGCTTGCTTGTACCCTGCCCCATGAATAGCAGTGAAAGGTTACTTGTAGACACTATGCGCTTTCTCATACACCATGAAAGACGAACCCCTCCCACTACACAGTTGTACCATCAATCCCCATTACAATCGCCAATGGCTGCTGCCCTTGCTGGATCTCTAGGATTTTGGGTGTAGGATCCTCTTTCAGTACACCTTCTCACCTTTTCCTTTACATTTCCAATTCTGCCTGACAAAAGGCCTTTTCTTTTTATGTGGGTCTTCCACCTACACGTGCCTACCTGCCAACTGTACGGGCACATGTACTCTAGTCTTCCTTACCCCCAAAATCCAGTTTGCAGATGGGAACGAACAACTGCCTGTTCCCCCTCTTGACACCAACACGACAAAAAAGTCATCCCACTAATCCCTTTATTTGTGTGTCTAGGACTTTCTGCCTCCACTATTGCACTTGGAACTGGAATAGCACGCATATCAACCGCTGCCGCAACATTCCGCAGCCTCTCTAATGACTTCTCTGCTAGCATTACAGATATATCACGGACTTTATCTGTTCTCCAAGCCCAGGTTGACTCTTTAGCTGCAGTTGTCCTCCAGAATCGCCAAGGCCTCGATTTACTCACTGCTGAAAAAGGAGGACATTGTATATTTTCAAATGAAGAGTGTTGTTTTTACCTAAATCAATCCGGCCTGGTATATGACAACATAAAAAAAACTCAAGGATAGAGCCCAAAAACTCGCCAACCAAGCAAACAATAACGTTGAACCCCCTTGGGCGCTCTCTAATTGGATGTCCTGGGTCCTCCCTCCTGGGTCCTCCCAATTCTTAAGTCCTTTAATACCTATTTTTCTCCTCTTTTTATTCAGATCTTGTGTCTTTCGTTTAGTTTCTCAATTCATACAAAACTGCATCCAGGCCATCACCAATAATTCTATATGACAAATGCTCCTTCTAACAACCCCACGATATCACCCCTTACCCCAAAAGCCTTCTTCAGTTGAATCTCTCCCACTGTAGGTTCCCACGCCACCCCAATCCCGCTCGAAGCAGCCCTGAGAAACATCGCCCATTATCTCTCCATACCACCCCAAAAATTTTTCGCTGCCCCAACACTTCACTACTATTTTGTTTTATTATTAATATAAGAAGACAGGAATGTCAGGCCTCTGAGCCCAAGCTAAGCCATCATATCCCCAGTGACCTGCATGTACACATCCAGATGGCCTGAAGCAACTGAATATCTACAGAAGTGAAAACAGCCTTAACTGATGACATTCCACCATTGTAATTTGTTTCTGCCCTACCCTAACTGATCAATGTACTTTGTAATCTCCTCCACTCTTAAGAAGGTCCTTTGTAATTCTCCCCACCCTTGAGAATGTACTTTGTGAGATCCACTGCCTATCCCAAAACCTGTAAGAATGAATGATAATCCCACCACCCTTTGCTGATTCCTTTTTCGGACTCAGCCCACCTGTACCCAGGTGAAATAAACAGCCTTGTTGCTCACACACAGTCTGTTTGGTGGTCTCTTCACATGGACGCGTGGGACAAAACCTATATGTCAAATCTATGTATATGGGTTTATTTATTTATTTATTCATGTATTTATTTATTTTGAAAGAGAATCTCGCTCTGTCACCCAGGCTATAGTGCAATGGCGCGATCTCAGCTCACTGCAACCTCCGCTTCCCAGGTTCAAGCAATTCTCATGCCTGAGCCTCCTGAGTAGCTGGGATTATAGGTGTCTGTCACCACACCTGGCTAATTTTTCTATTTTTAGTAGAGACGGGGTTTCACCCTGTTGGCCAGGCTGGTCTCAAACTCCTGACCTCAACTGATCCGCCTACCTGGGCCTCCCAAAGTGCTGGGATTACCAGTGCGAGCCACTGTGCCTGGCCTGTATAAGGTTTTATATTATACAGAATAAAAATTGCAATCTTTGTTTAAAACAAAATCAAATAAGCCTGAAGAAATTCATAGTATGCCATTGATTTATCCTTATTAGAGTTTAATGGAGCAATTTGATAAGAAGAAGGCATATCTAATATATCTTAGATGAACAGCTTATACAGGTTCAGTATCCCTCATCTGAAATACTTTGGACCGCAAGTGTTTGGGATTTCAAATATTTTCAGATTTTGGAATATTTGTATTATACTTATCGGTTCAGTATCCCTAATCTGAAAATTGAAATTCAAAGTGCTCCAGTGAGCAATTTCCTTTGAGCAACATGTTGGCCCTCAAAAAGTTTCATATTTCCAGTGTGTGTAGATGGTGTCATCTGGAGTTTGGGTGGCTATACATGAGTATCAAAGACAGTGGCCAAGAACAAATTAAGTGGGCAGAAGTATAGGAATGTATTCACTGTATTCACATAGACAGCCAAAAAAAAAAAAAAAAAAAAAAAAAAAAAACACTTTAAGACTAAAAAGAAAGTAAAACCAGTTAGCACTAATCCTTTTTTTTTTTTTTTTTTTTTGAGACAGAGTCTCACTCTGTTGCCCAGACTGGAGTGCAGTGGCACGACCTCGGTTCACTGCAACTTCCACTTGCCAGGTTCATGCGATTCTCCTGCCTCAGCCTCCCGAGTAGCTGGGAGTACAGAACGCACCACTGTGTCCAGCTAATTTTTGTATTTTTTTAATAGAAACGGGGTTTCATCATGTTGGCCAGGCTGGTCTCGATCTCCTGACCTTGTGATCCACCCACCTGGGCCTCCCAAATTGCTGAGATTACAGGCTTGAGCCACCCTGTCTGGCCCAATTACTGCTAATCTTAAGAAGATAAACATTGTGAATGATGAAAAAGTTAACGGAGTGAATAAAGTTTTCATACATATATAAAAAAAACTTGCACATTTCTCAAAAGATCTTTCTCTTGAACCTCTGCAGAAAGGACTGAGGGAGCACCATAAAAGCAAACCAGTTAATACTGATGAATCTACAAGATTAATGACTCAGTTGTAATACAGAGGTCATGCATCTAAAAGACTAGTACATTAAATGTTTTATTTTTTAAAGTTTCCAATTTTGAGGCCGTGCGTGGTACCTCATGCCTGTAATCCCAGCATTTTGGGAGGCTGAGGTGGGCAGATCATGAGGTCAGGAGTTTGAGACCAGCCTGGCCAACATGGTGAAACCCCATTTCTACTAAAAATACAAAAATTAGCTGGGCGTGGTGGTGGGCGTCTGTAACTCCAGCTACTCTGGAGGCTAAGGCAGGAGAATTGCTTGAACTTGGGAGGTGGAGGTTGCAGTGTGCCAAGATCGTGCCATTGCACTCCAACCTGGGGGACAAGAGCAAGTCTCCGTCTCAAAAACAAAACAAAACAACGAACAAAGTTTCTGATTTTGGAAATTTTAGATTTTGAATTTTTCAGATTTGGGATGCTTAACTTGTAATTATATATGGTCTTAAGTCTTGTAAGGCACTTGTTATTTATTTACTGTGATTGATTTGATGAGTCAGAGACGAATGTTTCTTACATAAAATTAGCAATCAAGAAAAATAATGTTTAAAGAACAATTGCAAATTTCCAAACAATGAATCTTCTCCTTCAAATCAGATTTATTATAGTTACAATGAAAATTTTTTTTTAAATTCCAAATAATATATGCAGCTATTCTCCCTCCAGGAGACGGAAATTAATCACTTCTCTCCTTGAGTGTGGACTGGACTTAGTGATTCAGTGTCAAAGAACAGAGTATGGAAAAGGAAAAAAATAGTAGCTTTACAATAGAGAGAGACCTGGCAGACACGATATTTAGCAAGCGATCAAGGTTAACAGCACCCAGTGATAAGTTATGCTGATACTGTACAGTCCTCAAGATAGTGTGAGAGGACACCTAAGTAATGTGGCATTCTTTCAATAAATAAGCAAACAAATAAGCAAACAAATCCACTTTAAATATGAAGTAAAAGGACATGATATTAACTTACTCTCACATGTTTCAGAAAAAATACACATACAATATGCCTGTGTTTGTGTGTATATAAATTGTTCTGCTGTTTCAGAGAAAATGATAAAAGAAACATGGCAAATGTTAACAGTTGGTGAACTGGGATATGAGGTATATTGAAATTCTTTGTACTTGCAACTTTTCCAAGGTTTCAAGTTATTTCAAAATAAAATTCAACAAAATTTAAACTAATGATTTTTTTCTTTTCCTTGTTTTTTGTTTGTTTTTTGAGACAGGGTCTCGCTCTGTTGCAGTGGCTGGAGTGCAATGGCACAATCTCAGCTCACTGAAGCCTTCATCTCCTGGGCTCCAGTGAAACTCCCACCTCAGCCTCCCAAGTAGCTGGGACTACAGGTGTGCACCACTGTACACAACTACAATGTTTTGCTTATTTTTTGTAGAGATGAGGTCTCACTGTGTTGTCCAGAATGGTCTCAAACTCCTAAGCTCAAACAATTGGCCCGCCTCAACCTCCCAAAGTGCTGGGATTACAAGCACAAGCCACCATGCCTGGCTAAATTTTTCTTATTATAGAGTCAACATATTATCATTGCAAAATAATTTTTGAGAAAGGAAATCAATTTTTTTTTTTTTTTTTTTTTGAGACAGATTCTTGCTCTGTCAACCAGGCTGGAGTGCAGTTGTGCGACTCTGCTCACTGCAACCTCCGCCTCCTGGGTTCACGCCATTCTCCTGCCACAGCCTTCCGAGTAGCTGGGACTACAGGCACCTGCCACCATGTCCGGCTAATTTTTTGTATTTTTAGTAGAGACGAGATCTCTCTGTGTTAGCCAGGATGGTCTCAATCTCCTGACCTCGTGATCTGCCCTCCTTAGCCTCCCAAAGTGCTGGGATAACAGGCGTGAGTCACCGCGCCTGGCCGTTTTTTTGTGTTTGTTTTGTTTTTAGCAACAAAGGTCTTGCTCTGTTGCCCAGGCTAGAAGTGCAGTAGCATGATCATGGCTTACTGCAACCTTGAACTCCTGGGCTCAAGCAATCCTCCCACCTCTACCTCCCGAGTAGCTAGGACAACAGGCGCATACCACCACACTTGGCTAATTTTTATTCATTTATTTTTTATTTTTTGTAGACATGGGACCTGGCTGTTTTGCCCAGGCAGGTCTTGAACTCCTGGCCTCAAGCAATATTCCTGCTTTGGCCTCCCAAAGTGCTGGGATTTTAGGCGCGAGCCACCATGCCCAACTGTTTATAGTGTTACTTGAAGATGGATTTAGGTTAGTCGTAAATGTATATTGCAAACTCTAGAGCAACCACTAAAAGTTGTTTAAGAAGAAGTATAATTGATATGCTAAGAGAAGAGAGAAAATTGAATTACATAAAATGCTCAATTAAAGCGAGAGGTGACAGAAAAAGAGTGGAAGAAAAAAGAACAGGTGCAATGATAGTAAATAGGTATAATATGCTTGATATTTGTTTCCCATGTGCTCACAAACATGGGACTATTACTATGGTGGTGGCAACAATTTTTCTTTTCTTTTTTTTTTCGAGACAGAGTCTCGCTCTGTTGCCCAGGCTGGAGTACAGTGGCGTGATCTTGGCTCACTGCAAGCTCTGCCTCCCAGGTTCATGCCATTCTCCTGCCTCAGCCTCCCAAGTAGCTGGGACTACAGGTGCCTGCCACCACACCCGGCTAATTTTTTTTTGTATGTTTAGTAGAGACGGGGTTTCACCATGTTAGCCAGGATGGTCTCGAACTCCTGACCTCGTGATCCACCCACCTGGGCTTCCCAAAATGCTGGGATTACAGGCGTGAACCACCATGCTGGCCTGGGCAATTCTTAAGTAGAGGGTTAATAGTTAAACTGCAAAGTGGAATTATGTCTGAACAAAAATCAACAGCATTGTTATAAAGAGAATACAAGAGGTAAAGTTAGGAGGAAGAAAAGAGTTGATGGAAAAGAGTCAGCACCTAACCATCACCACCACCACCACTTCCCACCAAGATGTCAGGAGGCACTATCCTCCAGGTGTTTGATTCCAGGACAACGGGTGGCCTGAGGAGATGGTGTGCAATCAGACCATGCAGAAGATACTTGTATTAGCACATTTGTGAACTGAGAGCTGCCAATACTTTTGTAAAGTATGAGAAAACACAAGCCTTTATCAGCAACTGAGCAAAATGATGGTGCTAGCTTTTATAATATGACCCTATCCAGGAAGTTCTCACTCTTTGCTGCATAGACAGCTCCAACCAGGCATGTTGGTGCACACTTGCAATCTCAGCACTTTGGGAGGCAAAGGAAGATGGCCCAGATCAGCATGAACAACATAGTGACAGCCCCTCTCTGCAAAAAATTATTTTTAAATGATAATAAAAATAAAAACAAATTAAAAAATAACTCCAGAATGTATCTAATGATCTGATGTCCTGTTAGTCTTCGTTATTCAGTTGACCTAACATGCAAGATGTTTGCCAGTAGAAGATTGTTAGTTGTGTTTTTTGAGGCCTATACCTTGGACTCCCACATTTCAGTATCCCCAGAAAATCCAGCTAATTTGTCTTTAATTTCCTTTTCACTTTGATACACAGTGTTCTACCCTGAGTTGAGAAATCAGCCAGTTACCCCTAAACAACCTGAGATGTCAAAACCTGTTATACCTCTTACTATAAACAAGTTAAGCAAATTGCAAAAGCTAGAAATTTCATCCACACGGTATGTACAAATTTCAATAAATCATGAACTTAGCATGTCAAGGTAGAGCATGAAACTAAAATCATTGGTCATCTCAAGTTCTTTCTGCAATGGGGCTGAATCTCAAAGGAAATAATTTTTTATGGCATGAATAAAAATGCATAAGATTAACTCCTAACCTTTCCTTCCTATTCTCTTCCTTCTTGATCAAGATTTCTAAATCAATAATATGTTTTTGAACTCTTACCTTGATTTCATAAGGATTTTTATCTCTAGCTTCACATCTTCTCACTTTTCCCCTGGATTCGATTCAAAAGCCAGCAGAGGAAAGTGTTCTCATCTGTTGCTCAAATCACGGAAGTGCAATTCTCCTTCACAGTATTTATTTTGTTTTGCTTTATGTCCCAGTGGTTTACTATAAAGTAATTTCTGGCCGGGCGCGGTGGCTCACGCCTGTAATCCCAGCGCTTTGGGAGGCCGAGGCGGGCGGATCACAAGGTCAGGAGATCGAGACCACGGTGAAACCCCGTCTCTACTAAAAATACAAAAAATTAGCCGGGCGCGGTTGTGGGCGCCTGTAGTCCCAGCTACTCGGGAGGCTGAGGCAGGAGAATGGCGTGAACCCGGGAGGCGGAGCTTGCAGTGAGCCGAGATCGCGCCACTGCACTCCAGCCTGGGAGACAGAGCGAGACTCCGTCTCAAAAAAAAAAAAAAAAAAAAAAAAAAGTAATTTCTTTCCTTGAATTAACTTTTGACATAAGTGAAAGTATTGAGTAGATTTGGTTTCTGGATTTGCTTTTAGAAATTTTGATGTGGAGAAGGCAGGGAAATAATACATTACTCCAGAAATAACTGGTTTGCCTAAGTCTTTTATGTTTGACGAGACCCTGTGACTCCAAAATTTGGATTTAGAAACATTATTTTTCTTCTTAGAAGGTGAAAAGAACCTAAGGGAGCATCTAGAAGAACAAATAAGAACATCTTTACAAACTGATGTTAAAATGGTAGATTAATGCCCTTCTAGATAATAAACCTATTTAGATAATAAATAAATACTGAAACCTCCTCTTCTCTTCTAGATAACGAAACCTATTCTGAAATTAAAATAACTGGTTTTTTTTTTCTGAGATGGAGTCTCGCTCTGTCGCCCCCGTCTCCACTAAAACTAAATAACTTTTATGAGGCCATTATAACATAATACTAGACACAGTTCAATGAAACAGATTTGATGGACCAGAACTGACTCTATTATATGTAAATTATACTATAGGAAGCATCACAAATCAATGAGAAACAGATGGACAATTCAAAAAACTGCATTGGCTAAAAAAATTAGTATCATAAAAAGGGTTGGAAGAGACTAAAAAACACAACAAAATGTAATATATGGACTTTGGTCTCAGAGACAAACAAATCCATTATGAAAAGATACTCCTGAGCTATCAGAAAAATCTTTATATGGACTTAGGTGATATTAAAGAATTATTGTTTATTTTTGTTTTTGTTTGGAAACAAAACAAAACATTTTTAAAAACAAAAACAAACTTCATTGCCTAGGCTGGAGTGCAGTGGCACAATCACAGCTCACTGCAGCCTCAACCTCCCAGGCTCAAGCAATCCCCCACCTCAGCCTCCTGAGTAGGTGGGACTGTAGGTACTCGTCACCATGCCCAGCTAATTTTTTTAACTTTTTGGAGAGACAGGGTCTTGCTATGTTGCCCAGGCTGATCTTGAATTCCTGGGTTTAAGCTACTCTGTCATCTTGACCTCCCAAAGTGCTGGGATTACAGGCATGAGTCAACGTGCCTGGGCTAGGAATTATTGTTAATAATAATAATTATTGTAAATTTTGTTAGGTGAGATAAAGGCATGAAAATTATATTTTTAAAAACAAGATGTCATTCTCCGGCAAAGAAACATACTAGATTATTTACAAGTGAAATGACTAGATGTCTGGGATTTGTGTTAAAATATTCCAGATTAAAAAGGAAAAACAGGCAGACAGCCCCTTCTCTGCTGTACTGCCCATCTATCGTAATAAAATAAAATAAAATAAAATAAAATAGAAAAACGGAAAGAGAAGAAATAAGAAAGGCAAAATTATCATTGGTAAAGAATGAGAATGCATTATTATTCTTGCTACTTTCATGTACTTAAAAATGTCTGCAATAAATAAGTTATTACAAAAACACTGAAACCATGTTTTCAAATAAAATCTCATGTTGAAACAGAAAGAAAAAGCGTTTATATTTCTGGTGGAAAGAGAGGAGAGGGCTGTAAACCTCTTCCAGCTCTTCATGCTTTCCCAGGAAAGCCCCTAAAATGCCTCCATGGAACTTGATTTGAAAATTGCTGCATCTGCTTTCACTCTTTCATACAACAGCTGAGGCTCTCTCCAAGCCCCATAGCTTCAGAGTTGACCGTTCCCATTCCACAACTGACCTCTTTGTGAGCGCATGCTGTACTCCCCTTCCTGCACAGTCCCCTCTTCACCTTCCCAGGTAGGGGTCTGCCTCATGTACACAACACTGGCTTCAACCCTCCCTTGCTCTTGGGGCCTGACAACTTGGTAAATATGTTACTCATCATTCCATTTGTATCCTTTGTATGGAGAATATTCACCATAGAACTAACCAGGGCAGTTAGTTTTCATCTGTTTTTTTTTTTTTTTTCCTGAGACGGAGTCTCGCTCTGTCGCCCAGGCTGGAGTGCAGTGGCCGGATCTCAGCTCACTGCAAGCTCCGCCTCCCGGGTTCCCGCCATTCTCCTGCCTCAGCCTCCCGAGTAGCCGGGACTACAGGCGCCCGCCACCTCGCCCTGCTAGTTTTTTGCACTTTTTAGTAGAGACGGGGTTTCACTGTTAGCCAGGATGGTCTCGATCTCCTAACCTCGTGATCCGCCCGTCTCGGCCTCCCAAAGTGCTGGGATTACAGGCTTGAGCCACCGCGCCCAGCCAGTTTTCATCTTAATAAAGAACTGTTGTAGGAAAGAAAGGAGTATTGAGGCAATTGGTCAACTACTGAGAAGAAAATCTATATATGTCTTAACGTACACTGTACTCTGAAGACACAAAGATAACAAAAAGTCAAATGTGAAATAAAAACAAAAGCATATAATGAACAGCTAAAATATTGTGGTTAAATATCAAATCCCTGGGTGAAAGAAAGATGAAAACTTGTAATTTTGAAAGTAAAGATCAAGAATTTTGGCTACAGAAATTTCAGAAATTTCATATCAAAAACGCAAATGTTTTAAAACTTAAAATTACATAATAAGCTAGAAAAAGAGTCATAGCAAAAAAAAAACCCCAAAACATAGTTAACATTTTTATAAAAAAGAGCTCGTAGGCCGGGCGCGGTGGCTCAAGCCTGTAATCCCAGCACTTTGGGAGGCCGAGGCTGGTGGATCACGAGGTCAGGAGATCGAGACTATCCTGGCTAACATGGTGAAACCCCGTCTCTACTAAAAATACAAAAAACTAGCCGGGCGTGGTGGCGGGCGCCTGTAGTCTCAGCTACTTGGGAGGCTGAGGCGGGAGAATGGCGTGAACCCGGGAGGCGGAGCTTGCAGTGAGCCGAGATCCGGCCACTGCACTCCAGCCTGGGAGACACAGCGAGACTCCGTCTCAAAAAAAAAAAAAGAGCTCGTAAAATCATCAACACCACAAAAGAATAAGAGGCAATGGTCATAGGCATTTTAAGTGAAAAAAAAAAGCACATACATGTTTACATACATATTAATATAACTATTAACTAAATAAATGTAAATTTAAATATGAGAGTTTTCACATACAAAACAGGAATTTTTTTTAGAGTACTAAATATAATTCTTGTTAGGTTCTAAAGAGTCTTTAAACTGTTCAAAACTTTGATTCTAATTCTTAGAATTTAACCTAAAAAAATTAAATTAAATAAATGAACAAAGTTGTTCATCAAGTGTCACCTATAATAGCAAAAAATTCAAAACAAACTAAATATTTAACAATAGAATGATTGGATAAATAATGGCACAAATGCCCAATGACATTTTTATTTATTTATTTATTTTCTCGAGATGGGGTCTTGCTCTGTCACCCTGGCTGGAGTACAATGGCATGTTCAAAGGTCATTGATTGCAACCTCGAACACCTGGGCTCAAGGGATCCTCCTGCCTCAGCCTCCTGAGTAGCTGGTTCTAGAGGCATGCCACTGCACCTAAATTTTTTTTTTTTTTTTTTTTTTTTTTCTGTAGTTAGGGTCTTGCTTTGTTGTTCCAAGTGACATTTAAAAAATGCTTATGTTGGTCGGGTGCAGTGGCTCACGCCTGTAATCCCAGCACTTTAGGAGGCCAAGGCGAGCAGATTGCCTGAGGTCGGGAGTTCGAGACCAGCCTGACCAACATGGAGAAACCCGTCTCTAAAAAAAATACAAAATTAGCCAGGCTTGGTGGCCTGTAATCCCAGTGACTCGGAAGGCTGAGACAGGAGAATCACTTGAACCCGGAAGGCGGAGGTTGCAGTGAGCCGAGATCGCACCATCACACTCCAGTCTGGGCAACAAGAGCGAAACTCCATCAAAAAAAAAAAAAAAAAAAAAAAAAAAGCTAGGCGTGGTGGCTCACACTTGTAATCCCAGCACTTTGGGAGGCCGAGGAGGGTGGATCACTTGAGACCAGGAGTTCAAAACCAGCCTGGACAACATGGTGAAACCCCGTCTCTATTAAAAATACAAAAATTAGCCGGGTGTGGTGGCGCATGCCTGTAATCCCAGCTACTATGGAGGCTGAGGCAGGAGAATCCCTTGAACCCAGGACGTGGAGGCTGCAGTAAGCCAAAATCGCACCACTGCACTCCAGCCTGGGTGACAGAGTGAGACTCTGTCTCAGAAAAGAAAAAAAAAATGCTTATGTTGGCCGGGCGTGGTGACTCACGCTTGTAATCCCAGCACTTCAGGAGGCGGATGTGGGCAGATCGCTTGAGTTCAGGAGTTTGAGAGCCCCTTGACCAACGTGGAAAACCCCATCTCTACTAAAGTACAAAAATTTGGTGGGCGTGGTGGCGCACATCTATAATCCCAGCTCTTCAGGAGACGGACGCAGGAGAATTGCTTGAACCCGGGAAGCAAAGGTTGCGGTGAGCCGAGACTGTGTCACTGCACTCCAATCTGGGAAACAGAGCAAGACTCTGTCTCAAAAATAAATAAATAAATAAATAAATAAATAAATAAATAAATAACGCTTATGTTAATGCAAAAATGCTTATGTTAAAGATTAAGTCGATTTTCTTATAAAAACTATCACTAATATTTTCAATTTAAAGGCAAAACAATTCATAGATTCAAGAATATTGAAACAAAAAACTGTATAGTCACTTTTTCCTTTGGATGTTCAGATTAAAGGAGTTTTTTTCTTCTTGTCTTTTGTTAACATTTAAGTTTCTTTGAAGTTTTCTATAATAGATATTTATTACATTTATCATTTAGTTAAATTTATTTAGAAAAGTTATATGCTCATACAATTCCTCCCTCCTGCGCTTCCCTGCTCCCACCCATCACCAGAAAAGAACATTTTTTAAAAAATAAAAAGTATATGCTGGCTGAGCATTATATTATAGCTCACACCTGTAATCCCAGCACTATGGGAGGCTGAGGCGGGAGGATCACTTGAGCCCAGGAGTTTGAAACCAGCCTGGGTAATATAGTGAGACTCTGTTTCTAAAAAGACTTTAAAAATTGGCTGGGTGAAGTGGTGCACACCACTGCACTTTTGCTTGGGCAATAGAGTGAGACCCTTGTCTAAAATGCATGTATACACACATATATATGCTATATTTGACATATGTATATGCTATATTAACAAATGAATGATTCATGTTTATTATGAAAGAATAAAATAGAGTAAAATAGAAGTTAGGCTATCTGAGCTACTTTTTGATGTTCATGCTAATACAATTTGTCATATTAAAACTTATCTTGTCATTAAATTACACCCCTTTGGTCCGGGCGCGGTGGCTCACGCCTGTAATCCCAGCACTTTGGGAGGCCGAGGTGGGCGGATCACCTGAAGTCTGGAGTTCGAGACTAGCCTGACTAAAATGGAGAAATCCCATCTCCACTAAAAATACAAAAAGCCAGGCGTGGCAGCATATGCCTGTAATCCCAGCTACTCAGGAGACTGAGGCAGTAGAATCGCTTGAACCTGGGAGGCAGAGTTTGTGGTGAGCCGAGATAGCGCCATTGCACTCTAGCCTGGGCAACGAGAGTGAAACTCCAAGTTAAAAAAATATATATATATACCTATCTTTGTATCAAGCAGGTAACTAGGCAGAAAGCGAATAGGAATTGCTGAGTGCAGATGAATTAGAGCTCTCTGAGTGAGCTCTTAATTTTCCCTTAACAAAATTCTTAGAAATCATGAAAGACAAAATTTTATATTATTCTGAACAAATCACTGTCATCATATTAATGATTTTTTCTATCATGAACCAAACATAATGTCAATATGTTGATAGCCACATGCTGTTTATGGAGTGCAGTGACATGTCTGAGATATGTGCAAGTATTGTCAGTAATATTTGTAATAATGTCAAACTGAGGAAAAACTTGAAATGTCCAATAATAAATAAATAAGTTTACTACAGAATAATCACCCTGTGGCATATTATGCAGCCATTAAAAATGAGGTAGGTCCATATATTTTTTGTTAATTTTTTAATTAATTTATTTTTTAAATTTATAGAAACAGTATCTCATTATGTTGCCCAAGCTGGTCTCGAACTCCTGAGCTCAAGCAATCCTCCCATCTCAGCCTCCCAAAGTGCTGGGATTACAAATGGAATCCCCTTTGTAAGGTCCATATATAGATATACACACACACACACACACACACACACACACACATACACACACACACACATATATATATACAACTTGTTGCCAAGTTGCAGTACAATGGTACGATCTCGGCTCACTGCAACCTCCGCCTCCTGGGATCAAGCGATTCTTCTGCCTCAGCCTCCCAAGTAGCTGGGATTACAGGCATGCGCCTCCACGACCGGCTAATTTTGTATTTTTCATAGAGACAGGGTTTCACCATGTTGGCCAGGCTGGTCTCGAACTGACCTTAGGTGATCCTCCCTCCTCAGCCTCCCAAAGTGCTGGGATTATAGGCGTGAGCCACCGCGCCCGGCCAGTAAGGTCCATATATTTTAACATGAAAGATTATTATAAATATAAATAAAATAATTTATAAGCTATAGGTATATCTATGTATAATCTGGTTACCTTTAGGGAGAGGATTGAAAAGGGTCTTTGCTTTTTACATACCTCTACTTTTGTTTGCATTTTTGTGATAAGAGGATTTGCTTTTACAACTAAGGGAGGAAAATAAAAAGAAAAAAAAGAGGAAGAGTGGGAGGGAGGGCAAGAAGGGAAGGAAGAATAAAAAAGAAGGGAGCGCCGGGGCGGTGGCCCACGCCTGTAATCCCAGCACTTTGGGAGGCTGAGGCAGGTGGATCACAAGGTCAGGCGATCAAGACCATCCTGGCCAACATGGTGAAACAAAAACTACTAAAATTAGCCGGGCGTGGTGGCGTGTGCCCAGCTAACTCAGGAGGCTGAGGCAGAAGAATCGCTTGAACCTGGGAGGTGGAGGTTGCAGTGAGCCGAGAGCACCATTGCACTCCAGCTTGGCAACAGAGCAAGACTCGGTCAAAGAAAGGGAAGGGAAGCAAAGCAAACAAAGCGAGGGGAGGGGAGGGGAGGGGAGGGGAGAGGAGGGGAGGGGAGGGGAGAGGAGGGGAGGGGAGAGAAAAAAAAGGAAAGAGAGCCTCACATTCTTTAATGGTCCTAGTCCCTACTACAATAAGGTCATTATTAGCTGAGAGTGGAGTAGTTAAGAATATGCAGACCTTGACTGGACCACTTTGGGTAACTTACTTACCCTCAGTTTATTCATCAAGTGAAGATACCAGTACTTATGTCTCAGGGTTGTTGTGTAGTAAAGCAAATACTAACATACTAATGAAGTAGTTTGGGAAGCACAGAAAAAGAGAAAGGAATTTTGATGATGTGAATGACTAATTTCAACCTATTTATCTATTTCCTTAACAGAGATATAGCTGACAAAAAACCAAAGAGTTGTACCTGCTTCAACTGCATTTATTAATTAGCAGGCGACAATTGGTAGGTATTGTTGTTAGTACTATACTGCACAAACTGTTCCACTCTGGAGACACAGCAGAGAGTAAGACAGAAATGGCTTCTGTTTTCATTGTGAGTGTGATATACTAGGTAAACAAAATACACTGAACAATTCAGTACACATAATGATAAGAAGAGAGCAAGATGCCATGGGAGCATAAAATGGGCAGCCCAGGGAATCAGAGAAAAGATCTAGGAGGAAGCAAGATTTAGCCGGGAATTGAAGAACAAGAGTTACCTAGGTGAATAGGGAGGAATGTGATTTGGGCAGAGGGCAAAGACCATGGGTAGGAAGAAACTCAGAGCTTTGGAGGTACTGGAAAACCTCTACAACAGTTATAGCTCAGAGAACTGGGAATGATGATGGATGAGACTGCAAAAGAGCCAGGATCCAGCGAATGTAACATCTTTGAGGCCTACTGAAGGATTGCAGTCATTATTTCAATAGACAAAGGGAGCCATGATACATTTCTAATGAAAATTAATTTTATTTCCCTTCTCCATTCTTTTCCTTGATCTGTTAATAATATTTCTTCTAGCCAGATGCAGTGGCACACACCTGTAGACTCAGCTACTCAGGAGGCTAAGGCAGGAGAATAGCTCAAGCCCCAAGAGTTCAAGGCTGTAATGCACTATGATTACATCTGTGAATAGCCACTGCTACACTCTAGCATAGCAAGACCCTGTCTCTAATAACAGTAATAATAATACTTCCAGCTACTTTATGGTGGGACACATTCTAACCTTTTTTGTAGGTTGATTTTTTACTTACCAAATTCTCAGAATTCTGAAGGTGACTTACTATACATGCCTATCTGTTATAGGAACTAAATTTAAAGTTCTTGGCTGGGCATGGTGGCCGACGCCTGTAATCCCAGAACTTTGGGAGGCCTAGGCAAGAGAATCTCTTGAGGCCAGGAGTTTGAGACCAATCTGGGCAACATAGCGAGATTCTGTCTCTAAAAAAAAAAAGAAAAATTAGCCAGGCATGTGCACCTGTAGTCTTAGCTACTCAAGTGGCAGGAGGATGGCTTAAGCCCAGGAGTTCGAACTGTGATTGTGCCTTGAGCCACTGCATGCCAGCCTGGGTGACACAATGAGACTCTGTCTCTGAAAAAAAAAGTAAAGCTCTTCTCACCTTGTTTACTTTTTATATTTACACTGTTGTTTCTAGTCCTCACATACTACATTTAACGTAGTGTAAGACACTACGACTTGTTTTCAGTGGTCTTGTGATTACACAAATTGACATATCCTTGTTTTACTTATTAACACTCTGTAGAAGCAGCAAACACCGACATAACATTTTGACTTTCAGAACATGACTGTGTACTGGATTTTTTTTTTCTGACAGCACTACTTTTCCCTTTGTTCATTTCCCTTGAAAGAATCTATAACCATTAGCTAATGCCTCTCATTTATCAAGGGCTTACCACATGTTCTATGCGCTTTACTCATACCTCATTAAATCATCACAACAACTTTTCAGGAATGAATTTTTATTTTTGTTTGTAGTTTGAGTCTGAGCATCAAAGGTTATGCATCTTGTTCAAGATTATATAGTTAAGAAATGAGAAACATTTCCTTGAGTAATCAGCTTCTGCTTACCTGTGCTTCTGCCAGCCTCAAAAATTCCTAGAAACATGAATTTGAAATTAAAACTATATATATCACTGGATAGACTTTCACCAAATCCATGTTTGCCGTTGTGGTCATTGAACAACATGAAAGGAAAAGTACTCTATTCCTTAAGCCTCTAGCCCACAAGCAACTAAAAATATACAAAATTTGATCATTGATGAAAAATACATATTACTTGCTATATATAGAAATGAATGGTAAAAATAAAAGTAAGACCAGTATGTCCAAACCCTCAATACAGCTTTGCCCTGACATATGGTTGTATTTATGGTTTTTGGGGGAATACTAAAACAAACAAAAAAGGACACAAGACTTGTTTAAAGTATCATTTTTTAAAATGTTCAGTGTATAAGGATGAACATAAGGCCAAATCTTATTTAACATGGCAAGAATATTTTCAGACACACATTTCTTGCAAATCACTCATCTAATTCTATTTACATCACTTTTGCTTCAAATATCTGTTCACTATAGAGCATATTTTTTATTGATTATCCAAGTTTTGTGAGGCAACAGAGTTTACGTCCTACAAATGTTGGAAATTCCCCAGAAGTCCTCAGAGTTTTGGAAAATCTTAAGACACTTATGTTTCTAATTCTTGAAAATATTCGTAGCGTTAATGCACTGTGGCTTTTTTTTTTTTTTTTTTTTTTTTTTTTTTTTTTTTTTTTTGAGACAGAGTCTCGCTCTGTCTCCCAGGCTGGAGTGCAGTGGCCGGATCTCAGCTCACTGCAAGCTCCACCTCTCAGGTTCACGCCATTCTCCTGCCTCAGCCTCCCGAGTAGCTGGGACTACAGGCGCCCATCACCTCGCCCGTCTAGTTTTTTTGTATTTTTTAGTAGAGACGGGGTTTCACCGTGTTAGCCAGGATGGTCTCGATCTCGTGACCTCGTGATCCACCTATCTCGGCCTCCCAAAGTGCTGGCATTACAGGCTTAAGCCACCGCGCCCAGCCTCCTGTGGCTTTTAAAAATAGAGCCTGTTTTGTAAAGATCATCTTGTATTTAGTCACAGATTGGGAGGGTTATTGTTCAAAATATATTTTTAATGAAAAAATGCAGACTAAAACCTGAAGTGATCATCAGGTTATCTTTGTCACCACAAACTATATGCTTAGCACTGTGAGGCTGATTCACAACAAATTGAAAGAGTGATTTTTTCCTTTTAATAATTCATTTCCAAAGTAAACATGCAGTTGGCAAACAAAGAAAAAACTGTAAATTCCTCTGATTTGTTAATTTTTCTTTTTTATTAGAACTACTTTTTCCTTCTTACAAGTTGACAATACTTTCATATAAAGATTCCCAGAGTAAAATTGTTCTCTAATTAGGTATAAATTGTAATACATTCTTTAGCTCCTTTTGTCTCACTCATAATAGCTAATTATCATGTAGAATCGTCAGTTTAAAGGCAGAGCTTTGTTATATTGCTGACTAAAAAATCACTCGTCAGATGCCAAGTGGTACCCTCATGCCCACATTTGCCATGTTTGGAGTTTTAGATAACCATCACCTACAGTTCTTATACCCTTTAATTATGAAATACTGCAAGTCCTTCAGACAAGTGAGGACCAGAAAAAAGATGAAAATTAAACACAAATTTTAATGCTTTTCAATGACACTTTTTTTTTTTTTTTGAGACAGAGTCTCGCTCTGTCGCCTAGGCTGGAGTGCAGTGGTGCAAGCTCGACTCACTGCAACCTCCGCCTCCCGGATTCAAGTGATTTTCCTGCCTCAGTCTCCCAAGTAGCTGGGACTACAGGCCTATGCCACCACGCCCGGCTAATTTTTTTTTTTTTTATTTTTTTTTTATTTTTAGTAGAATAACGGGGTTTCACCGTGTTAGCCAGGATGGTCTGGATCACCTGACCTCGTGACCCACCAACCTTGGCCTCCTGAAGTGCTGGGATCACAGGCATGAGCCACCATGCTCGGCCAATGACACTCTTTAATTACAAAGGTTAAACGTCTGCTACATTATTGCAGAGTTACTATTTAAGTATTTAACTTGGCACTTGTTTGTTAAAAGGAGAGCAAGGTATAAGATGTCACGGTATAGATGACGAAGAAAAGTGCTTGATATCACACATTAGCAAACAAAAATCTGACAAACTGTTCTAAATGTAAGAGCAAGGGTGGAAGGAATTTGATAGAAGCTTTATACCATTCAATCTGTTTTGACTTCAGCTGTAGATTAAGGGTGAAAAAAATGACAGAGTTGAAACTTTAGTTTTGAACAAAACGTGAGAGGAAAGTATATTTTTTAAGACGTCATGAATCAAAAAATCCTAGTGGGAGGCTAGACTGAAGAAACTAAGGGTATGGGCCGGGCGCAGTGGCTCACGCCTGTAATACCAGCACTTCGGGAGGCCGAGGAGGGTGGATCACGAGGTCAGGAGATGGAGACCATCCTGGCTAACGTGGTGAAACCCTGTCTCTACTGAAAATATTAAAAATTAGCCAGGTGTAGTGGCGGGCGCCTGTGGTCCCAGCTGCGTGGGAGGCTGAGGCAGGAGAATGGCCTGAATCCAGGAGGCGGAGCTTGCAGTGAGCCGAGATCTTGCACCACTGCACTCTTAGCCTGGGCAACAGAGCGAGACTCCATTTCAAAAAAAAAAAAAAAAAAGAAAAGAAACTAAGGGTATGAAAATGGAGAAGAAATATACAATTAAAAGCTCTAAACTGAAATAAATAACCTCAATCATTTTATAATTTTTATATCTGCAGTCATTTTTAAAATTATGAATTATAAAATTATAAATTATAAGGTATTTCAAATATACAGAACATAATGTAACAAGCAAACCTCTGTTATAGTTTTAACTTATATTTAACTGTAGATGACAGGATGCTGGATATAGTTACATCTAATTTCCAGATTGCTTCAGTCTCACTGAAATTTGAAACTCATGAACGCTAGGTGGTTCCCCTCAAAGATTTTTAAATTACCTGCCCCCACACAAGGCAGTAATTGACAAGATTTGCAAAAATATAGAAAATTGTCCCAGAAAAAGCACTGTCTTTAATCAGGTGTCTGGTGGTGTCTATCTTTGAATAGGTCCTATAGTGAGTAGCTTGGATGATTAGCATTTGATATGCTAGAGAATTATTAAGTCCATTTAATTCCAGTTGCTCTAAATTGAGGGAAACTAGAAATTGAGCCACAACTATATCAAAGTCTTCCAAGCCAATGGCCAATTTAGATTCTGAGACTCTGGTGAGAGTTAAAGCTTTAAGTTTTGTGTTAACAAATCTCACTATTTTACGCTTACTCACTAGAGTTAGCCTAAGTTGCAGCCATTTTCTGACAATTTGACCTGAAGGTTAAATTCTTGTAGGGAAGGGTTTCCAAATTAATTAACTGTGTCTAGAGTTAATAAATATTCCTGAAAATCTGAAATGTATAACTCTGAGTTTTTCAAAGCAGAAAGCAATCTTACATTTCTCTTTACTTACTTTTAAAATAAAATACCCAAGCTTTGCACAGTGGCATGATTGTAGTCAATGAGGTTTATCCAGGGTGCCATTATTGCTAATTGAAAATTTTTCTCAATACTCCACCATGACGACCAGAAATATAGTTGGTGTTGACAATTTTTGACAGTCTCTACAGAGGCTGAACAAAAAAAATAAATAAAAAATAAAAATAAAATCGTCCCAATAGGGTCACTCACTCCTGTAATCCCAGAACATTGGAGTGTCAAGGTGGGAGATCGCTGGAGGTCAGAGTTGGAGACCAGCCTGGGCAACCAAGGAAAACTCAGCCTCTAACAAAAAAGAAAATTAAAAATTACCACCGGAGTGCAGTGGTGCCACTTACTCAGTAATCCCACCTACTCAGGAGGCTGACCCGTGACGATCCCTTGAGTCCAGGAGTTCGAGGTTATAGTGAACTGTGACTGCACCTCCACGGTTATTACACTCCAGCCTGAGTGACAATGTGAGACCCAGTCTCTAAATAAAAATAAAACAGGCCCGTTGCGGTGGCTCACACCTGTAATCCCAGCACTTTGGGAGGCCAAGGTGGGCGGATCACAAGGTCAGGAGTTCAAGACCTGCCTGGCCAACATGGTGAAACCCCATCTCTACAAAAAAGACACACACACACACACACACACACACACACACAAATTAGCCAGGCGTGGTGGCAGGCGCCTGTAATCTCAGCTACTCAGAAGACTGGGGCAGAGAATTGCTTGAAGCCAGGAAGCAGAGGTTGCAGTGAGCCGAGATCGTGCCACTGCACTCCAGCCTGGGCAGCAGAGCAAGACTCCATCTCAAAAATAAATAAATAAAATACTATAAAATAACACTTACAGTTTCTGCTAATGCAGCCACTAGAAACTATTTTACTGTCTCTACTAATTCTGATGGATGGTTTTGTAAAGAGTGACTGACAAGAGACTGCAGCACGAAAGCCAGATCAGGCTCCAATTTGTTCCATATGCATAGGGACAGATGACACATTGCATTCAATAAGACTTGGGCATAGGGTTTACCTTCTAAAGTGGGTGCCTGTTGAGACTGTTTTTATATTCAACAGGAAAGTGTGTGGGCATTGAAATTACACTACACGTCATAACCCAAATAAGCATTTAGTCATTGCAAAGAAACATCCGGAGACCAGAAGAAATAATACGAATTAAAATTTCAACACTTTTGAAGACCAGGAAACAAATGCATAGTTTCCCTCCTTAATGTGAAAAGATATTAGTTTTCTTCTCTACACAATAGTCTTCTTTTTTCTTCTTGAAGCAGTGTTTCTGATGTGTTTCTTCCACATCTCCTCTTCAGTTCTGAAAATTGCCAGCTGCCAATTCTGACATGCCAAGGGCTAAGCTATATTTGCCCAACCAGGAAAAGGTAAAAACAGAATCTTGGAGCCAGTAAAGATTATAAACACGTTTCTACACTGTTGGTGTGCTGTTTATAAAAAGAACTCACTTTAAGACTTTAATAAGTCCCCAAACTTCATTATTTTGCTCTCCCTCCAAGTACAAAGCACAGATGTTTCGGCATGTTGGAATCTGAAGTTTGGAATTTTTAGAAGAGGCCATGTGTGGGCAGGGAACTAGCACCCTAGGCAAATTGAGAGGTTCAGCCATTTTCATAAAATAAGGGGGAAAAAACCAGCTCTGGGCCTGGAAGTTTCTTTCTTATTTTCTTTCTTTTTTTTTTTTTTTTTAATTTTTTTTTTTTTTTTAATTTTTTGAGACAGAGTCTCACTCTGTCACCCAGGCTGGAGTGCAGTGGTGCGTTCTCGACTGGCTGCAACATCTGCCTCCAGGGTTCAAGTGATTCTCGTGTCTCAGCCTCCTGAGTAGCTGGGATCACAGGCGTGTGCCACCACACCAGGCTAATTTTTGTATTTTTAGTAGAGATGGGGTTTCGCCATGTTGGCCAGGATGGTCTCGAACTCCGGACCTCAAGTTATCCACCTGCCTCAGCCTCCCAAAGTTGCTGGAATTACAGGCATGAGTCACCACACCCGGCTCAAATTTTTTAAACTTAAATTTTATGCCAAAACTGAATGTCAAATAAATATTTGCAGAAACTGCATACCTTTCTAATACTTGTTAAAAACAGTTCAATTTAATCTTTAGTAGGTAAAACCAGGCAGGCAGCCAATTAAGATAAGATGAAAAATGGGCATTTTTTTTTTAAACTGGAAGAATTTGTTGGGCACGGTGACTCACGCCTGTAACCCCAGCACTTTGGGAGGCCGAGGCGGGCAGATCACCTGTGGTCAGGAGTTGGAGACCAGCGTAATCAACATGGAGAAACCCTGTCTCTACTAAAAATACAAAATAAGCCAGGCGTGGTGGCAGGGGCCTGTAATCCCAGCTACTTACGAGGCTGAGGCAGGAGAATCACTTGAACCGGGGAGGCAGAGGTTGCAGTGAGACGAGATCGCACCATTGCACTCCAGCTTGGGTAACAAGAGCGAAACTCCGTCTCAAAAAAATAAAAAATAAAACTGGAAGAATTCACATTGTAAGCTTCGTGGGAGCAAAAGCTGTGGTCATTCTATGAATCCCCACTGTTTAACAAAGTGCCTGATACCTAGTTGATTTTTAACAGTGATTTCTGCTGAGAATTAGGACTTTCCTGGTGTATGTTGAGGTATAGAAAGTGGTGAGAGACCTAACTCTCCATTTTAGACTGTAGTTCCATAAGTTGTGTACATATATGATATGTATAATGTATATATGATGTACATAAAATATTTTACAATCGTAAAATCTTAAAGTTGGGAAATGTTTAGGATGACCTAAATGACTATTTCTGAAAGATGAACTTGCTTTCCCTCCTCCATACACAAGCATCAGAAATTTATTTTACACTTCTGCCCTACCACTTCATTGTGTGATCATTTGTCCATCCACATCTTACCCTATATGAATACACATATACACTCAAATCATGTCTATTCCCCATATTAAATGCAAACATGCACAGACACATAGTGGGAGGGGAGTGCAGAGTATTTGCCTCTTCCATATAATTCTCAATCACTCAAGTAATAGTACTTGAAGAAGTATTCACCCTACCAATTATATCAAATTGAATGGGAAACTGGCTTTTAGACAATCCTCTGACTTCAAATGATACAACCTTTTTTCATCCAAAAACAAATAATAGAGAAGCAACTGATCCAAACTAATTATTATGTTTTGAGGAGTCTTGCTCTGTTGCCCAGGCTGGAGTGCAGTGGCACGATCTTGGCTCACTGCAAGCTCTGCCTCCCGGGTTCATGCCATTCTCCTGCCTCAGCCTCCCTAGTAGCTGGGACTACAGGCGACTGCCACCATACCTGGCTAATTTTCTTTTCTTTTTTTTTTTGATTTTTTAATATAGACGGAGTTTCACTGTGTTAGTCAGGATGGTCTCGATCTCCTGACCTTGTGATCTGCCCATCTTGGCCTCCCAAAGTGCTGGGATTACAGGCTTGAGCCACCACGCCTGGCCTAAATTACTAATGTTTTTATGCTCCAGTAAGTCAGCAGTTTGCTTTGTGGTAGGTAATAAATCTTCGTGTAAATAACTTTAGTAAGTTATAATAGAAAAAATCCTTGAAGTGTGATTTAAAGTGTTAACATTTCATATTTAAAACTACAATTTAATCAATTGCCCAGAATTGTTCTACTCCCTTTGAGTTGTTGATTTTTTACTTGGGTATCATGAATTTTTTAAATCTTGTTTTCTGTATTTTTACAATATTGTGAACTGAAATAAATTTTACTCTTTTGCTGCTTCATGTAACTGTACTCAAACTGATCCCTTCTTATTTATTCTTGTTTCTTCAGCCTTTCCAGCTTTAAAATGTCATCATCATTAAGATTTTGTGCTTACTCGTGTCATGTCTCATCTACTAAATTACTCAATATTTTTCTTTTTGTTTTTTAGATGGAGTTTCACCCTTGTTGCCCGTGTTGGAGTGCAATGGGGCGATCTCAGCTCACTGCAACCTCCATCTCCTGAGTAGCTGGGATTATAGGCATACGCCACCACATCCAGCTATTTTTGTATTTTTAGTAGAGACAGGGTTTCTCCATGTTGGTCAGGCTGATCTGGAACTCCCAACATCAGGTGATCCACCCACCTTGGACTCCCAAAGTGCTGGGATTACAGCCTCAATATTTCCTTATTTTAAACTCTATCACACATCCCATTAAAGATATATTTCAAATTCAACACTTTATCTTCCTTTTGGTTCAATAGATATCCAAAAATGTTTACAATTAATGTTGCACTGAACAGAGCTAATGATAAATATTGTCCCTGAAAACGTGACGTTATTTGCTTAAGTTCTGATAACCAGTATAAATGTGTTTAATCTAAAATATGCCATCAGGCCGGGCACGGTGGCTCAAGCCTGTAATCCCAGCACTTTGGGAGGCCGAGACGGGCGGATCACGAGGTCAGGAGATCGAGACCATCCTGGCTAACATGGTGAAACCCCGTCTCTACTAAAAATACAAAAAAAAATAAGCCGGGCGAGGTGGCGGGCGCCTGTAGTTCCAGCTGCTCGGGAGGCTGAGGCAGGAGAATTGCGCAAACCCGGGAGGCAGAGCTTGCAGTGAGCGGAGATCTGGCCACTGCACTCCAGCCTGGGCGACAGAGCCAGACTCCGTCTCAAAAAATAAAAAAATAATAAAATAAAATATGCCATCAATTAGTTTTAAATATAGTCCAGGCACGGTGGCTCACCCCTGTAATTCCAACACTTTGGGAGGCCGAGGTGGGTGGATCACGAGGTCAGGAGTTCCAGACCAGCCTGGCCAACATGGTAAAACCCCATCCCTACTAAGAATACGAAAATTAGTCAGGTGCAATGGCAGGTGCCTGTAATCCCAGCTATTCGGGAGGGTGAGGCAGGAGAATCGCTTGAACCTGGAAGGCAGGAGTTGCAATGAGCCAAGATGGCGGCACTGCACTCCAGCCTGGTTAACAGAGCAAGACTACGTCTCGGCAGGGGAAACAAATCACACGGAATATAGAGGCTATCTTTATACTAAATTAAAACTTTATTGAATAAAGAACACTCTCCAGAACGCATGATCTCATGGACTAGGTCTACATTACATGCAATGAAGCTGAACATGACTGTAGTTTAACATGGAATGTCAAACAAATTAGTAATTTTCATTGTACAAAACTGTTTATGTAGCTGACATGCAAGAAGTGTCATACTCAGCATTTTCACCAGTCGTCTGTGATGAGTTTTAAAAAAGGCATTTGGAGAAACTGGTAGATGTCTTCAGCATATAGTTCAAATAAATTAGTTATATGCGTACTACTGAATCCTCTTTCAACCACTCTTGCTTCCAAATAAAATCTTAGTGCAAACATCAAAGTTGCTGGTCACTCCAAAAGACTGTCAAACTCATAATAGAATACAAGTTCTGAATTACTGTGTATTAAGTAGGGCAAACCCAAGAATGCCAGTTACTGCAAAATTCATTTAGGCACATTTAATAGTCCACTCTAAGCATTTTTTCTAAGTCTCTCACATTAATGACTAAAGCTTGTTTACAGTACTAAAATTCTATCATTCAAGCATCAATGATTACATTTCAGAAAAAGGAAATCATTCATTTCAGTAATAGCATTACTGCTATATCCTAAAAAAAGAGAGAAAATAAAGAATCATAATTAACAAAACCAGTATCCATAATAGGATACACAGGGAAAAACATTTTAGGAGAAAAACAAAGTGTGCTTTACTTGCCACAGCAGGAATTATATAATGTAAACACCATATTGGCCCACACCACAAAAATCCATGAGAAAGGTTCAAATTTGAACACTGTATGTGCATTATTTTCAAATCTGTGTTTGTGAGTTTATACTGTATCTGCTTGTACCAATACATGACAAACAAAAGAAGCTCTTCCACACACATACAAGTGATTGTTAAATATTAAGCATGGCTTGATTCCCTGACTCTAGCTTAAAAAAAAAAGTTAAGTGACATCCCAACTGTCTTAAGAATGTTTATTACAGAAACCATTAAATGAATGTGAGTAGTAGCTGAGGAATGATGAAAAAGTGATGGTAATGATATGGTGCAAGTGGATGGAAAAAGAATATACGTATAACGCTGAGATTTGCAAATGCATGGAAAATCTTATTCTGTGGGCCTTGTCTGAATTTTAAACTGATACCAAGAATAGAAAAAAATAGTAGCACAAGTCCATTGACACCTGGAGGGTCAGGCCTAGAGAGCTTACCTTCAAAGTGCAAATTTTAACAATGGAATGTTTTAGCAGGGACTTAAGGACAATCCTGACTTTTTCCTGTTGAAAAGACGTAAGATTTTCTGGAAGTATTTATTCCTGGCCAGAATTATTTCAGTTTCTTGGTAAAACAATATTTAGCCACAATTACCACCCACTCATTCACATACACAGAACCATTCTTAGGGGTGTTTGCGGGGAGAAAAAGCCCTTATCTATGTATCACCTAAAGAAACTTTTATTTATAAAGTCTAAGTTCTTTGAATCCACTACTTTAAATACCAACATGCACCTCTCTTATCCCCTCCCTCTCCACCCATCTACCCCTGACACCCCCAATGAACCTAGGTATTCTAATGTCTTTGTGTTTTCTAAGCCTCATGAATAAGGCTGTTGAGTACCACCTCCACTGGATCAAAATTAACACCTGGTGCACTTTCTACAGCACCTTTTTTCTTCTCCACAATTGAGTGGAATCTCGATGCTTTCAAGCTTCTATCTAGATCTCCAGGTCATCAGGCCGAGGTCTGCTGCTGGCACGACTGCTGGCTCTGCTTGAAGGTCGCTGGTCCACAATGGCTAGTGGCTGTAGTTCGTGTCCAGCAGCTAGCTTTTTAGAATTCTGGTTATCATCAGGGAAATCAAAAGGCTGTGCATGGGAATTAGAGATGGTGCTTCCCGCCTGCCCCATTCGATTTTGTTCTGCACTGTAATTAGCCCAGTTTTGCTCACTTGCTTGCTTGTTGTAATTGCGGCAAGAAGAATTGTTTCTGTCGCCAGTAACCAGCTTGTACCCAGGAGGAGACATAGGCGAGAGGGGAGCGGTTGGTGAGGAGCAGCCATTGAAATAAGCATATTTTTGAGACCCACAGTCTTTGGTGGGGCTCAGTGCGCCACTGGTCGCATGGTAAGGGTCGCTCTTTCCCTTAACCCGATCCTTAACGCCCTTGAAGAAAACATAGAAGAGTTCAATGATATTCAAGGCCAGGGACACCAAGGACACCACCAGCATGAAGATGATGAAGATGGTTTTCTCCGTGGGGCGAGAGAGGAAACAGTCCACCTGATGTGGGCAGGGATCTCTTTTGCAAGTGTAAACAGCACTCAGGCTGAATCCATAGATGTACCACTGGATCAGCAAGAAGGCCACCTCAAAGATAGACTTGAAGAGGATACTGATGATGTAGGTTCGCAGCAACCCCCCTCGCATTTTCACTTTACCATGCTCTTCAATACCATACTTGAACTTCTTTATCTCAATCTGCTTCAAGTGCATCTCCACATTGACACCATCAGTTTGGGCAACCTTGAGTTCCTCCTCTTTCTTGTTGAGTTTCTCTTCCTTTCGCATCACATAGAACACATGAGCCAGGTACAAGAGTGTGGGCACAGACACAAATATGATCTGCAGGACCCAGAAACGCACATGAGAGATTGGGAAAGACTTGTCATAGCAGACGTTTTCACAACCAGGTTGTTGAGTGTTACAACGAAAGGCAGACTGCTCATCTCCCCAGGCTGACTCAACTGCTGTCCCCAGTAGCAGGATTCGGAAAATGAAAAGTACTGACAGCCACACCTTCCCTCCAGCAGTTGAGTAGGCTTGAACCTTGTCAAGGAGTTTGCCTAAGGCGCTCCAGTCACCCATGTTGCCTGGGCACCACCTGAAAGAAACAAAAAGACAATTCAAGGATCACAGATTGCAAATTACTAGTTTCACGTTTAGTACCTTTCAGCTGATAGTCAAAATACTACATGTTTCATGTATTTCTAACATTCTTTCACAAAACAACAAGTGCAAACTCTTCCTGCCCCATTTTCCCCAGTGAAGTAAAGATCTAACACGTGTTTTGTTTTGTTGAGATAAAGTAAGACTTAGAAGCAACAGATGGTGAGTTGCAATCTTTAACCTGGGAAGATGTATTGCTTGCTCAACCACTGCCTTGCTGTGTGACTTGAGAAGCCATCTGTGCTAGGCCTCTGCTCATTTTATTTGTCTGATAAATGAGGACAATTTTTGCCTGGTAGGTCTGTGTTTGCCAAGCAAAATCCTGATGTGTTATTCAAAGCATAGCTATCTAAGAATACAGGTGAGAACACTTATGAACACATACATAACCTTCTTTCCAAAACCTTAATGCTATTATATATCATTTTATTACTAATTTCACTCTGAAAGTTTTTTTTGAGATGGAGTTTCCACTCTTGTTGCCCAGGCTGGAGTGCAATGGCACGATCTCAGCTCACCGCAACCTCCTCCTCTTAGGTTCCAGCGATTGTCCTGCCTCAGCCTCCTGAGTAGCTGGGATTACAGGCATGCGCCATCACGCCTGGCTAATTTTGTATTTTTAGTAGAGATGGGTTTTCTCCATGTTGGTCAGGCTGGTCTCCAACTCCTGACTTCAGGTGATCTGCCTACCTCAGCCTCTCAAAGTGCTGGTTTTACAGGTGTGGGTCACTGCGCCGAGCCTCTGGAAGATTTTTCAAGTGGAATTTGTGTATACTGTATATTATGGTCATTTACACTTTTCTGTTTGTTTTTTTTTTTAGAGACAGGATTTCACTATGTTGCCCAGGCTCCTGGGCTCAAACAATCCTCCTGCCTTAGCCTCCCAAGCAATGGTGACTGCTTTTTTCTTAAGCAGCGACTTATGTAGCTCAGAAGTCAGTCTTCTGTCCAGAGAGAAAGTAGGCTATATGGGAATATACTCTTTTGCTACAATGTGTCATTATATGTAGTAACCTACTTTCAAAAACAAAGACTAAATACACATCACATTTCAAGTAAAAAGTTCATTTTGTCTCAATACTACTTACAACCTTATTAAAAAACAAAGAAAACCTACTTCAGAGTGTTTTCTCCAGCCAGAAAAGATTGGTTTTCATCTTTTCATTGTTATACACTTTAAAATTCCCTTACTGGGCCTTGGACCCTCAGGCTATACATCCAATTTAACTTCTTATCAATATCTAGCTATCCAAAGCCTATGGCTTCTCCATTACTGAGGATAAGAAAAGATCTGGCCGGGTATGGTGGCTCACATCTATAATCCACTCAGGCCTATAAGCACTTAGGGAGGCAGGCGGATCAGGAGGTCAGCAGATTGAGACCACCCTGGCTAACACGGTGAAACCCCATCTCTACAAAAAATACAATAAATTAGCTAGCCATGGTGCCACGCTCCTGTAGTCCCAGCTACTCAGGAGGCTGAGGCAGGAGAATTGCTTGAACCCAGCTGCAGAAATTACGCCACTGCACTCCAACCTGGGCGACAAAGAGAGACTCCGTCTCAATAAAAAGAAAAAGATCTAAGTTGGTAGAAACCAGTAAGAATCCCCAAAGTTGTCTAGTTCAATTTATGCTCTAATTCCCGTTATCCATTTAGCTGATAAAAATTGAGGTTCTCAGGGTATAGGAAATATTTAGCTATAGATAGAGCCAGAAGAAGATTCACAATCCCCAGGCCAAGTCTTTTCAATGCCTCACACTGGTTTTAAAAGTATAGTAAGGCCGCACTAAAGCTAGAAATGCTTCCATGCTTTGGTATACACAACCTTAGCCAGGGCTGAAAGCTGGGAAGAAGTGAGTAACATGATGTGGCAGGCATAGGGAATACAGGCTAATTTTCAGCAGACAGTAGTAATTGGAGGGTTTAGAAAAGGATGAATTAGTCAAATATTATTTAATAGTTAAAAACAAGCAAAGCTAAGACTTTGCAGGAGCTTAGTAATGAATTCTAAATAGTGTAACCAAAGGTAGGGTTATTTAGGCTTCTTAGAAATATGTTCACTATCTGAATATAAAGGAGTTTCTCATCTGGAGTTGAACTATGAGCTGTAGCTCCTTGTAGGAAGTAAATGAAATTATCAGGGGAATCTTCTTCGCCAGCAAGCAACATTACATTTCTGTCTAATGACTGTGTCTCCTGGCCATAGAGAACAAGAAAAAATGAAATGGGCACCTCACCTGGGATTTCCTGGGCCGAACAAATAAAAGATGGCTGAGCCATAAAGCTAAACTATGCACCAGCTATCTAAATTAGATACCATGGGTACCTTTGATGACAGCCCAGGGACTGGTGCCAAGGAATGCTGAATAAGAGTGGAGGGTGGGTGCGAAGGCCACAGAAATAACGCTCCCCAGTGGTCATAAAAAAGGGAGCTTCCCTTCTACTTTGGAAGAGTCATTTTAGATTCTGAAGTGACAAGTTAGAAAGTAAAATTGATGTATGAAAACAGCAGTCAAAAAGAACAAAGGCTTGAAAGGCTGACAAAGACAGTTAAATAGCCAAGGAAAGGCTTGAAGTGAGGGAGTAATTTAGCCGTGATGGACAGTTTGATGGTGAGAGAATGTGAAAGGAAAAAAAAAAAAACAACCCTATAATTTAGCAGAAAATACTAGACTGGAAATGAAGAAGTACAGTCCATAAGGGTCAAACAAACAGAATTTTTGGAGCTGTATCAATAGACAGTTTCTATGTGATGATGTGTAAAACTGGCCCTAATTCTGTTTGTAAAAAATTACAATATTTTGCCAGTGTCATCTGCTTTTGCTCAGATATTTCGATTGCTAGGGGGAAAATAGCAAAAAAAACAATCAAGTGTAAAAAGATAAACTGTTTGCATACATCTCATCACATTCATGCAATGATAGCGCTGAAGACAAACCTATCATATCTAGAAATATGACTAGGCAAAACAGAAGTAATTTTAGCTAGGATTTCATCATTACTCAAACTAAAATGTGATTGTGTAGATGCTTATAGTAATTCATCACTAAGTTTATTTACATTCTATTAAAAAAAATCGTATGACACATAACTTTCATATAATTTCGAGATTCTACAAAAATACTCCACCGTTCCATAGTATATGAACTAGGTCATCAGGCAGCTCTTTAGGTAGTAGTTCTTTTTTTAATACACTAGCAACTTAATTGCAAAGTTGTCTTTTCTTTAAGCACCCATGCAGTTATCAAATTGAATACCAAGTATCCTGTAACATGTAGCTATCTGTTGGTTACCACTATCATAGAGACCATCAAATAATATTTAATGGGACAGCTGCCCAAAAAGCGGTAACAAAAATTGTTCCTTTTTTTTGGGTAGTTGCTCCCTTTGCCATGAAACAAATTTTGGCAACTGGTTTTTCCTTCCTGCTGCACCCTTCCCAAACTGATTTAATATCTTCGCTTTTCCAAACCTTGTATGATAAGTTAACATCCTTTTATAATAAAAGGGCATAATTATGTTTACAGAATCCCTGGCATTGATCTGCAGACTATAAACTGCACTTTTATTCACCAGGAGGAGACAGCTATATTTCTTATTTGATAGATGAGAAGACCAATGCAGCTGGACATACCACATATATTCATGCCTTCACCTCTAAGATACTGAGTTGGTGCTTCACATGTAGACCAAGGTCTAAAAGGAGTTGTGCAAAGTTCTCGTTAAGAGCAGAGTCTTGGCCGGGCGCGGTGGCTCAAGCCTGTAATCCCAGCACTTTGGGAGGCCGAGACGGGCGGATCACGAGGTCAAGAGATCGAGACCATCCTGGCTAACACGGTGAAACCCCGTCTCTATTAAGAAATACAAAAAACTAGCCGGGCGAGGTGGCGGGCGCCTGTAGTCCCAGCTACTCGGGAGGCTGAGGCCGGAGAATGGCGTAAACCCGGGAGGCGGAGCTTGCAGTGAGCTGAGATCCGGCCACTGCACTCCAGCCTGGGTGACAGAGCGAGACTCCGTCTCAAAAAAAAAAAAAAAAAAAGAGCAGAGTCTTAGCAGCTGGACCACACTTTTGCCATCTATGCGCCATGTTAGATTACATTTCCTTTGCTCATCATGGCCCCCTAGACTGGATGGATGTCCAAAGCTACAGGCACTAAGTGGGGCCCTAGGTGGGGCCTAGGAAGATTCTTTAATTCAAATGAAATCTCTTAAAAATAAAGCTTTGGGGCCTGGCTCAGTGGCTCACGCCTGTAATCCCAGCACTTTGGGAGGCTGAGGCAGGCAGATCATGAGGTCAGGAGATTGAGACCATCCTGGCTAACACGGTGAAACCAGTCTCTACTAAAAAAATACAAAAAATTAGCCAGGCATGGTGACAGGCACCTGTAGTCCCAGCTACTCAGGAGGTTGAGGCAGGAGAATGGCGTGAACCCAGGAGGCGGAGCTTTCAGTGAGCTGAGATCGTGCCACTGCACCCCAGCCTGGGAGATAGAGACTCCGCCTCAAAAAATAAATAAATAAATAAATAAATAAATAAATAAATAAATAATAAAATAAAATAAAGCTTTGATTTTAAATTACATTTGACTATGCCTTTTGCTAGAGCCTTAGAAACAAATCACTGTGCCGAAGTTGCAGTGAAGTCTTTCCATGCCATTAATATCCTAATAGTTATTAGAATTAAGTATTTTACTTCCAACTTTAAATGTTTTTCTCAAGAAGAGAAATGTAATGAGTTGACAGTGGAGACTTAAATAAAGGTAAATAGGATTATTGAAAACTAAAGTGAAATTTGATATCCAGCATCTTTTTATGATTGAGAGAAAAGAGAAGTTGAAGGTCATTAATATCTGAAAGAATAAAATCAGAGTCTAAACCTACATAAGGAAATGTCTATGGAAGTTCCTGATAAAACTATTTAATGGATTTTTTGGGAGGAAAGGGAAATCATGTGTGCCTAATGTACTAACACTCAAAACTATTCATGCCCAAAAACTCAAAAGCAAACCCTTCTAATGTTTTATTTCACTTTTATAATAACCTCTGCCCCTCCAGTAATGTCATTGAGTGAACTCACTTGTCTATTCTTTCACACTTAAAACAGTCACCCTTAGCTTGATCTCAGCCATCATCAGTTTGCTAGATTTCATATCATTAGCCTGGTCACCCTGATCGCCAACCTATACTCCGAGTAATCAGTCAATCTTGAGAAAATAAATAAACAATCAGTTTGGTTTCATGAGCTCTGCTCTATCCACACAGCTCACATCCTCACTTGTTTCAGGTCTCACCTCATCAGCCAACTTTCCTGACCACCAAGTATGAAATAGCAACATCCTTTCCCCAGTCCTGTCATTTCCTATTCCCTTTGCCCTGTTTTTTAAAAAATTATTATTTTAATAAACTTTATCTCTACTTGATTTAGTAAATATTTGCCTAATTACTATGTACCTCCTTCCATGAGAAGGATTTATTATTTGCCTTCCTCAACTCAAATGTGAGCTATACGAGGGAGTTTGCTTTGTTCACTGCTGTATCCCCAGTGCTTAAAAGAGTAAGAGATGTGGCCAGGCGTGGTGGCTCACACCTGTAATCCTGCCTGGCTGACATAGTGAAATCCCGTCTCTACTAAAAATACAAAAAAGTAGCCAGGCGTGGTGGCGGGTGCCTGTAATCCCAGCTACTTGGGAGGCTGAGGCAGGAAAATGGCATGAACCTGGGAGGTGGAGGCTGCAGTGAGCGAGATTGCACCACTGCACTCCAGCCTCAGTGACAGAGTGAAACTCCATCTCCGAAAGAAAAAGAAAGAAAGAAAGAAAGAAAGAAAGAAAGAAAGAAAGAAAGAAAGAAAGAAAGAAAGAAGGAAAGAAATTAAATGGGGCTTCCACAAAAAATAAAAAGATACTGTGCAAAAAACCAAACAGTTTTTGTTTGTTTGTTTTTTACTGTCTCTTTGGGATTCTCTTAATTGTAGTTATGTATCTCAACTTTCTAAAGTTTCAAATTAATTAAAAAGGAGACTTCACAGTAAAAAAGTATTGTCATCATCTCATATTCTCATACTGTTAAATTTTCAAGTGACAATTGCTGAAACAGAGAGCTGTTTGTTGAAACATGCTTCAAATGATTCCTGAGCAGGCAATAGAGCTAAATTAAGAAAAAAGGCTCTTTACAACCCCCACTGCTAAATTTGACTGGCTTTAAAAAAAAAAAAAAAAAAGAGAGACAAGGCTTTTTAACAAAGAGCTTCCTGAATTTGTTAAATGAGATCCTAATGAGGGTTAGGATTCTTGTAGAACTGCATCAGGTATCATGGTTGTACATTCAGTTCACTGTTAGGTTGTTGCAGGTTAAGATTTAAAAAACAAAACAACAAAATAAAGAAATAACACAACTGTGTAGTTGTCCCCTAGTTCTACGATATTCTAACTCTGATTGCACCACACAATTTTATTGTAGCCAAGGATACTATTACAAAAAGAAACAGCCCGTTTAAAATCGTGTTTATTTCAAGAATGATAAATACCGGGGAAGGCTAGGGCTCTGAAGCGGAAGAGCAGCAGCTGATATTGACCCTGGTTAATATAACATCTTTACAGTCTGAGTCTATGCAGGCAGTAAAGTGATTAGAATGAAGTTCCATGGAAAAGATTCCCAGGTCATCAGATAATACCCAACCTTTACTTCCTTATTTATACCTAGATGGCCTAACTGTAGTGTATCAAACTTACTGTATGTAAACATCTATTTATAAAGAATTGCGTATTTGTGTAGGTATTTGATGTTGTGAACTGCTTATTTTGGGGCAGAGGGGAGGACAACAAAAAAACACCACCAAGTCTTTATTTCCCCAGCTCTTACCCCTCCTCATCACTCAACTTATATTAGCATACACTTAATGAGAGGAGGTGGAGATTGAGGTGTGAGGAATTCCATCTAAAGAGAAGATGGTGCATCCCATAAAAGACAATCCCAAAAAAAAAAAAAAAAAAAGACAATCCCCTCCCTAGTTCAACAGCTACTACTCAATTCTCCCCCAAAACAAACTTCTCAAGATCAATTTAGGGCTACCAGAGAGAAACCCCTAAGTCAGAAGCTGCAGGCTAAAAGCCATGTTCTTCAATTGTGATGTAACTTAATATATTTCTATCAGTCCTTGGCGTTTCCTCTGCCCCTACTCTTACTTCCACCTCCAAAGTGACTATTTTTAGTGAACAGCTTTATTTTATAATCATATAAAGACATCCTTAGGGCGCTCACAAGTGTATTGATTCAGACAGTCTATTTTTTTTCAATGACAGTTTAATAAATAACTCATGCATGTGAAGCTCTTAGTAACAGCTCAGTAAAGTTTGGTTCTTACTCTTTAAAAGACCTGTATATGTATAGAATTTGTTTTTAAATTTTTCATCTTTTCTTTAGAAAAACAGCAACTAAGAAATGATTGACAAACATACATTTTCTTTTTTAAAAAAAATTTTTATAGAGATGGGGTCTTGCTATGCTGCTCAGGCTGGTTTTAAACTCCTGGCCTCAAGCGATCCTCCCACCTCAGCCTCTCAAAGGGCTAGGATTATAGGCATGAGACATCATGCCCAGCAGATGATAAGCATACATTTTTCTTAAATTATTTTAAAAGCATAGGAAAATTGGAATGTGAAATTTATGAAATTGTATAAGCCACTGATATATTTTTTTAAAAAAGAGCTAACCACAGTTTGAAATTTGGTAAAAGAAACTGTACATACATAGTTAAAGGGTAACTTTAAGATGGAGAATGTAGGCAATTATGCTAAGAATTATAAAAATGTTAATCTCCCATGGAAGAGATGCTCTGGAGATTTTTTAAACTTGAATTATCCATATGGAATATTACATTAATAATAAACACTAGATAATTACTTTTTCTCTCCAGAGCTGAACTGGTGTGTGCGCATAAGCTCCCACACATCTCTTCAAATAACTGAGAATCCTGAAGATAAGTCAGAACAACAGGAAAGGCGGAGTGGAAGGTATTAATCACTGGTGACTGTCCTATCATTCCCTTCCCTGCGGGTATCGTATATAAAGGCTCAAACCAAGCTACACCCCTGGATGTAGAGAAAAGAAAAGAGAGAATGCACCCCGTGTTTTCCCCCCTTCTCTATGCAGGAAATGGAAACATCTAAGTAACAAAGCAACCTTCAGTCTCTGAAAGCACAGCCTTTAATCTGCCTCCTGCCGAGCATCTTTGGAACCATGTTTCCCAAGGAGAGTGAGAGCACAGCAGGTATCACAATTGCCAAGGGTGAGGAACTCGGTGGCTGGGGTGAGAACGCTCAGAAGGCATTAGAAAAATGTGGAACATGTTTAAACAGTGAAGAAAGTAGAGCAAAGCATTACCACTGCATTTTCTCAGCAGAGGACAGGTAACCAGTCTACCCTGACTTTGGGAAGTACAAAGCACCCCCACACTGGGGGAACAATAATATAGAATCAACATCGCCAGGAAGGAACGGAATGTACTGCCTCTGCTTGGTATAATTTCCAGGCAATTCGGCCTACCTAGAAGTAATTACTCTTCTCCCAAAGGTGTTTTCTGTCTAACTGGCCTATTTCATTCCTGGCGGTGGGGGGTGGGGTGGACGGGGAGGCGCGCTAGCTTAATGAAATCTCTGCATTACTAGACGCTTTAATTTCCAGCTATCCTTGCACAAACGTAAATATTAGGCTTCCTCACAGGGACACTATTCACCGAGGTCAAATGCGCCCGATTTTCGGAGGGCGAGATTCAGTATCTTCCTTGCCGTTACTAACCGGGTCGGGGAAGCAAAAGAAATTCAATCGACTTCCAAATAAAGCTACGCTTCTTTTTCCAACATTGTGTAGCTCTCCCCTTCCCACCCCTACTTTGTACCTGGAGAGAAAAAGAAGCACGCCTTTGGGGAACAAGGAGAGCGTTATCAGAAACCCCCAGCAAAGGCAGGCTGGATCACTAAAGGGGCAGGGTGGGCGCAGCGCTGCTCCGACCGCTAGGCGCGCTTCTCCGAAACAGGCTGACTTGCCCCAGACGCGTCATCAGCTCCCCGAGGGTCTCTCCTCCCTGCCCTTTCCCCTTGCGCCGCCCCGCCTCATTCTCGGGAAGTTTCAGGAACTTCCAGGGGCGTTGCAAGTGCAATTTAAGCACAATTCCCAAGGTATTCAGGTTTTCTTACCAACGCGGAGATAGTGGAATTCAGTAAGTTTAAAAGAGGAAAAAAAAGGGGGGGTGGGTGCTGATGTGAGAGGGATGGGAAATTAGATTGACAACTTTAATTAAATCAACCATTTGTTCTTCTACCATTTGGCACTCAGCCCATCTCTCCTCCTATCCCTCCCACCCCGCACCCTGGGTTCCTTTGCAGTGACGAACTCGGACCTGCGCTCGGTTTGACTTGTGAGGATTTGGGGGAAACGTCCCCAAACCGCGCTGTTTCAGGAAGCGAAGGCGCGGGAAGGAGCCCGGCAGACACTAAGATGGCAGGAGGCGCCCCGTACCCGTCCGGCCCACGGCCTCCGTAAAGCTTTCAGTTTTATTTGCTTTTCAGCATTCACTGGTGCGAATACTTCCACTGCAGGGTCACGTCAAGAATCTAAACTAATTATTTTAGTCTGTAGATTTACACAGACCAGAAAATCCTTGCCGGGCACAAAAATGCATGGTTGCATTTCTGATGAACATAATGGGTGTTACCAATAGAAGTATTTTAAAAATTGAACCCTTTTAAGCCACGCATTAGCGTTATCTTTGCCCTAGCAGCTCCAACTCCAAAGAACTGCCCCAGAGTTCTGAATTCGGTTACAGGTTCGAGCAGAGGGAAGGTGCGGGGCGGCGGGTGTTGGCGGAGGGGAGCTCCCAAAGCGCTGTTTAAGAAAGTTTTTTCCCTGCTCTTTCTAGGAGCTCCCGTTTTAGGAGACGGTTTTGGAAAAGCACGCTGGCGTACACTTTTTTAAACGTCTTATCTCTAATGCTCTGTAACTAACCACCACCTAAACTTTAGGAGATTTCATCTCCTAAACTGCCAACGTGGTCGAGTAAAAGCTGTCTCTCCTGACGGTCTCAAATCTTTCCATAGCGGTTGCTAATATAAAGTAACAATTTACTGTTGATTTTTAAAACATAACGTTAATACTCTTTAATTTTATACCTTTTTGTTTAATGGGGAAAATTCTAGGAAGGAACCACGTGGAAGTCAAGTAACCACGATGTTTTAACAAAGCACTTTGTCACAAAAGAAGTTGGCTTTGCGAAGCTATAGAACATCAATCAAGATTTCCATGTGAAAAAAGCACTTTATTCTATGAAGTGTACAATACTATAGGAAGCACGCTAAGCAAATTTACACTTTGATTTTTGTGATGTAGTCAGTCAAATCCCCCAACCCAGGCGCCTAACCGCCCCCCCAACAAATGATAGCACCTAGACTATTACTGATTACAAAAAATAATAATAAAATTATACTCTAAAATGAAAAACCAAACATCCAGTAAACTAGTCTTTTATTCTAACCGGAAAGGTTTGAACCTTTTTACCTGTTGCAGTGTTAATAGAAACTTTTTTAACAGTCAAAATATAAATTCGGTACAATAAATTTTAACTTTAAAACTATAGAAACACTTTCAAATCCATCAATCCATTTACAGTATCATAATTCCAAGCTACATTTAACACATTTTAAAACTTTAGGAAAGTTTTACTTGTAGAAAAAGAAACTAATAGGTAAAGTGTTCTCATTTTTTAAAAACTTACTCTTTTTCTTAAAAGAAGTGAAGTCACGCCAAGTGATTGAACTCCTTGGAGGATGAAGTAAAATGAAAAGCAAGTTCAGGCACTCAGACCTGTCTATTTAAAGTTTAAAACTCCGCTGCAGTTTGGTACTTTCCTCACGCCTTCCCCCTAATGAAAGAAAAGTGCTGATACCTCGTAAAAGCTTTTTTGTAACTTGGAGCACAGAGCTTTTAAAAGTTTCAAGCCACTGACTCAACTGGGAGGAGGGGCTAGAAGAAAGGGGAGGGCAAAGGGAAAGGCTGGGAGGAGGTGGAGAGGAGGCTGGTGAATGTGGAAGGGCGGGGGCAGAAGAGGCAAAGAACAGGAGCGAGATCAGGATAAAGTTGTAGTTTAAATTTGCTGATGAGGAAAAATAAAATAGCATTAGGGACATGAATGCCTCTACTTGGAGTTGCTCCTCATACATAAGAATCATTGATTATAGTGCTTTGTCACAAAAGAAGCACTTTGTCAGGGATAATGGAGGGAAAATGGGGGGAAGACCAGGGATAATGGGGGGAAAAGCGTATATTTTTATTATAACATTGTCTAAAATTTTTAAGGTAGCTTACAATAAATAAAAATGGTGGGGAAGCATATAACCAGTTCAAGCTTGTTTCACATTGACCAAGGTGTGTGAAGTTAGAGGTAGGTGTGAGTGACCTGTTTGATGATCTAATTCCCTTGCTTTAAATGTAAGTAAGGACAATTAACACAGGGAATGGTGGGGATGGAAGAGAGACATTTCAAAAATTGACATATAGGAAGAAAAGTTCATACCCAATCCACCTTTCCACCCCTTGACTGCTTTGAATTTTTACTTTCTTTCAGTTTAGCAAAAGGCTGTGTGTGTGTGTGTGTGTGTGTGTGTGTGTGTATAGTTTTTACATATATAGCATGTTTTGTTTGCCTATGAAATCTTGATATCTGACCCCTACCGTATCTCCAGAAAACTAAGAATTTATATTTCAGCCCTGTTAATGCCAAGACACTAAAACCCAAATCTGTAGTGAAGTGTCAGGATTTTAAAAATACAGACTATGGTTGCATTAAGTAGGTTCCCAAACTATTCAGCCCTCCTTAAAATCAGTTCCTCCTCTCAAGCCCACTAGAGAGTTTTCTGCCCAATGACAGTAGAGCTGAGCATATCATCTTTATGTGCTTCCCTATTCCTTCCAATGCTCTCCCTCTTCAAGGCTCTGCATTAGGGTTTATAATGGCCTGAGTCATGTGGCCTCATTCTTAGAGCAGGCAGCTCCTTTGAGGGCTTCCCAAATGCCATAGCAGAGTGTTGTGGTGGGACAATTACTCATAAACAGACTTCAGTGATGCTCCTGAGATTGGACAGGAAATCTTTTGGCTAGTATTCTCTGGAGGCAAAGCAAACTCATCTGGCCTTCCTATTCCTAACACTTCTCACTCATGCAAATACCAGAAAAAAGAAGGATGCCAAATATCCTGGTAGACACCGTTCCCTAATTAAACTTTCACTGACATGACTAATACAACATCTTTTGAAATGTTGCAGGGTTTTTGTTTGTTTTATTTAGTTTAGTTTTGTTTTGTTTTCTGAGACGGAGTTTTGCTCTTGTTGCCCAAGCTAGAGTGCAATGGCGCGATCTCTGCTCATGGCAACCTCCGCCTTCCGGCTTCAAGCGATTCTCATCATGCCTCAGCCTCCCGGGTAGCTGGGATCACAGGCCTCAGCCTCCCAAAGTGCTGGGATTATAGGCGTGAGCCACCGCACCTGGCCCAAATGTTGCAATTTTAAGGAACAATTTTGTTTTTACTTGTTGGCTATCCTATTTCCAAGAGTACATTTTTCTTTAAATTACGAAAGGGGAAAAACAATCTTCTGGAAGTAGAAATTGTAATCTGACTTTCGAGTCTTCAGGTTCAATAACCTATAAATATTGTTTTGGTCTTGTATTTATATTGTTCTTTAAATAAATCTATTGCTTTGTCTTAACTAAAAATTATTTCATTGGACTTAGAACACATTCACGAAAATGATTTATTCTTTTTATCATAAGAAAACATATTTCTTCTTTATAAAAAAGTCTATGCTTCATTTAATTTACATAACAATTTATTTTTGTAAAATTATTTATCAAGTACAATTATAAAAAAATTACCATGATGCTAATTCAGAATAAGTTGCATGAAAGAAAAGTTGTCATTGACTGTTTTATAGTAGGGTTTTTAAAGCAAAAAAAGTTGTGTTTATTTCTGTTATGTTTTGTTAGGTCTATAGATGGATATTGATGTTTAAGTATTCTTTTAAAGTATTCTTTTCTTTTTAAGCTATTACCTATGTGACCAATTGGAAATAGAACTAAAGAACTTCCTTATAACAAATTATTCATGTATATCACCTGAACCATTTTCTGAGCCAAAAGGATTACTAGTACCATGAGCCAGTAATTAATTACTTCTCTTAATACGCGAACGTACTACGTCTTTTCTTTCTAAAATCATTTTTCCATGATCATTGATACAAGATTTCAACATGATTTCATCAAAATATCATTGATAAGACATTCTGAGGAACCTTCTCTTCTTTTGGGATAATGGCACTGAAATGCAATGCTATGAGTAATCATGCGCAAGGGAAACTAGGTTTTGCAAAAGGCCCACAGTTTTCTCTCATGGACAACTAGCGGAGTCTCTAAATGACAGGTAGCAACTCATATTATAACTCATATTCTAGCAGTGTTGGTGAGTTATATTTTTATCAATAATACAGTTGTTCAAAAGTATCTCACTTATCTGACCTTAGAAGCTTGTCTCCATTGGAATGTTTTGCAAAAATTGTGGAATAGTTTTTTTTAAAATGTGTTTTTCTCGTATTCTCAGAAATGTCAATGCCATTTATCTAATATAAACACTGACGTACTAGAACAGTGTCTTCTCTGATTGCCAGACCTTGTCTATGTAGAAGAAATGGATGCAACGTGATTTGCTGGTCAGACAACACGGCTCTTTGGAGAACTAGAAACAGCTATTTACAGTTTCTGTCTTCTGCAGGGCTTCTTTAGGCCCCATCACCTGCCAGGACTTTGATTCTGTTTTATCCGTGTAGCTATATATTTTGAAAAATGAAAAATGCACATTATTGGCACAATAATGTGGTAAGGGTAAGCTATTTTTCAGAATTGTGAGAAATATTTCTTAATATGAGAACCAACTCCTTTTTTTGGATTTTTACCTTTGTTTCAAAATAGGAATTTCTGAAATTTTAAGAAATGAATGGAGTGATTTTTAAGGCCTTTAAATGCCTATCCCACACAAACTCTGATGGATTACTTTCACCTCACTGAGTAGCATAAACATTCAAAAATAATTGGTGACTCCGGATTAGACGTGTAAGAAGAGTATTGTAATGGGAGAGCAGTGAGCTATAGGAACTTAAAATGCAATACTAGCAGAAAGAAAGGAAAGGAAGGTAGAATTATCAGAACTTGATGATGGATGAATGGGAAGACAAGGGAGTGGAGGCTGTGGAAACCGATTTTTGGAGTTTTGATTGGGAAAATATTACTAACACAAAAAAAGGAGGCTGGGGGAGGGACTGACCTGCTGAAAGAGATACAAAGATTTGTTTGAAATATTTTGGTATGAATAACTGAAGTATCTAGGTAAAGACAGATGACTGACAATTTAAAACAGGAGCTGTGGAGTTCACTTTAAAATTGTTGTGGCTGGGCACAGTGGCGCATGCCTGTAATCCCAGCACTTTGGGTGGCCAAGGCGGGCAGATCACCTGAGGTCAGGCGTTCGAAACCAGCCTAGGCAACATGGTGAAATCCCATCTCTACTAAAAATACAAAAATTAGCCGGATGTGGTGGCACACACCTGTAGTCCCAGCCTCCCGGGAGGCTGAGGCACGAGCATTGCGTGAACCTGAAAGGTAGAGGTTGCAGTGAGCTGAGATCACACCAATGTACTACAACTTGGCAACAGAGTGAGACTCAGTTTCAAAAAAAAAAAAAATTGTTATAAGATTTGTGATTGGCCAGGCACAGTGGTTCAACTCTGTAATCCCAGCACTTGGGAGGCTGAGGTGGGGGGTGACAATTTGAACCCAAGATTTCAAGACCAGCCTGAGCAACATAGGGAGACCCTATATCTACAACAAATAAAAAGGTAATTTAGGCGTCGTGGCACGCCTCTGTAGTCCCAACTACTCAGAAGGCTGAGGTGGGAGGATCTGAAAAAAAAAAAGAAAAAACCAACAAGATTTGTAATTAGAAGCCACAGGTACGGATGAAATTACTAAGAGATGGGATATAGGCAGTGTACCAAAAACACAGCGCACACACAGCCTTGGTGGATTTCCTCATTTAATGCAGACAAAAAGAATGAAAAAAGAGGCAAGGTAACACCTGGGAAAGGGAAGGGTATTTAAAATAGCTACAAGTGGGCTTATTTGTGGGAAAATATTACTTGTTCTCTGGAGGAGTAGTTAACTTTGAAATTAAAAAGAGAATGAATGCAACATAAAGAAAATGTTTTCAGACAGTATGGGCTGCATGAAACTAGGGTTTGAAGGTATTTTCTCAAAGTAGGTGAAGTTATCAGCTGGCTGAGATGAAAGTGAGTGAAGAAGAACTAGAAAATTTGCAATCCCTCTGGGGCAATTCAAGGCATTTGTAGAAGAATAGAAAGACTACCCGAGACTAGGTGGGTCTAGGTTGATTTTGTAATGAAGTAAGATGGCATTATCTTACAGATCTCCTTTCCTTAGCATCAGAATAATCCTTTCTCTGCACCAAATTTCCATTTTAACTAATGTTTACCGGACAGCAAGAAAGAAGTAAAAGTTAATTTGGAGGTCGTAAATTTGCAAGTTTAGAAATGCTCTACCCAAATTGGTAAAACTAGCCAAAAAATGTGTTCTTTATGTGACTGTTGGTCAATTACATTTCTTTCAGAGCAGTGAAGATTTCTCATCATGTTATCACTTGTACTGGTATCCCTTTTTCAAAAGATACGTTTCTGGGGTCTGTCAATTCGCTTCATAAGAAGTATTCAACTTAACTGAAAACGTCTTTCCCATTTACTTAGCATTCTATCATCCTTGAAAAATGTTTAAGGATCAAAGATTGATTTGACCTGTGTAAAATTTCAACTCACTTTTGTGGCCCACGTTTACCTCCAAGCGGATCTTACTGTAAACCAAACTACACAAGAAGGTATTTGTAAAGGGAAGAATTTGTTTTGCTTTGTTTTGTTGAATGGGAAAGAAGTCCAGCCAGTGGATAAATATGTCTTTGGCTCCACCTTCTGTGCAGAGTGAAAATGAACATTGCAAGAAGAAACTGGTAAATCATTTACTATTTCATGTTTATTTGTTTAATTTTACCTTTTCAATGAAGCTTGGTTAATTTTTTATGATCACTTGTGAATTCATTCCTTCAGTAAATATTTATTATGTCTCAGGGACTATGGTAGACATTAGCATTTTTTAGTTATGCAGTTAATACAAAGCCAATATCAGAGTTTAACTTCATTCAACTTTAGCCTTTGAGTTTTCTTTAAGGGAATTTTGAAAAAGCAAGTAAACAATGATAGGCAAACAGAGAATACTAGTTCGATTCTTTAAAAAAGAAACATGCAGGCCGGGCCTGGTGGCTCACGCCTATAATTCCAGCACTTTGGAAGGCCGAGGAGGGTGCATCACACGGCCAAGAGATGGAGACTATCCTGGCCAACATGGTGAAACTGTCTCTACTAAAAATACAAAAATTAGCTGGGTGTAGTGGCGCGTGTCTGTAATCCCAGCTACTCAGGAGGCTGAGGCAGGAGAATCGCTTGAACCTGGGAGGCGGAGGTTGCAGTGAGCCAAGATTGCGCTGCTGCACTCCAACCTGGGCGACAGAGTGAGACTCCCTCTCAAAAAAAAAAAGAAAAAAATAAAAAATTCTATCGATAGTATATTCACTTTAAAAAATGATCAGAATCAGGGCTAGAGGTTTGGAATCTGCAACTCTTGATTTTGCATGTATATTAGTCTTGTTTATAGGAAGAGAAATAACAGGTCGCTTGTACTGTTTGAAAGTCTAAAAATAAATTTTGGCTCTTTATGCTAATAATTTTTTTTTTTTTTTTTTTTGAGATGGAGTTTCACTCTTGTTGTCCAGGCTGGAGTGCAATGGCATGATCTCGGGTCACTGCAAGCTCCACCTTCTGGGTTCAAGCGATTCTTCTGCCTCAGCCTCCCCAGTAGCTAGGATTACAGGCACGTCCCACCACACCTAGCTAATTTTTGTGTTTTTAGTGGAGACCGGGGTTTCACTATGTTGGCCACGGTAGTCTCCAACTTCTGACCTCATGTGATTCGCCCGCCTCAGCCTCCGAAAGTGCTGGGATTACAGGCGTGAACCACCACGCCCAGCCTTATGCTAAGAATTTTAATCTTTTGAAGATCATGTAACAAACAAGGAAGTATTTCAATATGTTTATTTTAGGGCAGATAAAATGAATATTATTTATTATCTAAAAAATCACTTAGCCAAGTACTAACCTCCTCCGGATGACCGCTTGCCATCATTTTATTTTCAGCATTATGCTACACAAAGTGGAAACTTGAAAAATAGAGAGAACATTTTGCAAGTGGAGGTGATACCTTATGTGCAAATTTTTATGCAGGCTTTATCCAGAATATGAACAAATGTGTAGTTAAAATTACAAATGCACGAACAAATTATTTACATACTTGTTGAACTGATGCCAAAGAAAAAGAAAAAAAAACTTAGCATTGCTTCAAAAGTCAGCTGAGATAAAAATTCCCAAATGAAATATTTACAATGCTTGGTTATAGCACCACTTACCGAAGTCGTTAAAATGCCTTTCTGTTGTATGTCTAAGTCTGCTTTGGTGCACAGGATGAGGTACCTATGGACAGCTTTATTTGGTACGTGTCCTTTATAGACACTAACAAATTTAATACCGGTTTCCTTTAGGATAGTGTAAACACCACCATTATCTCTAAGAAATCATGCATCCTGGCAATTATAAGTTCTATGTGTGTTAGAAATATTTCAGCCCTTATATTGCACTAAGAATGGCAACATTTAAGAACCCTATTAGATCTCTAAGAGAGCCTTTTGTTTGTTTGTTATTAATAACTGGAAATGAGTAGTACTTTAGTGTCAGATGGTTACTGATTTAAAAGCGAAGTACAAATGTAGTGGGCTTGATGTGTTTGGAAGGCTCTAGTGACTTTTCACTCTCTTAGATATTCACATGGATACTTATAACAAATTACAGCTGCCCAGTATGAAGGCAGAATGTCATAATCATGAAGTGATTTAAGGACTTCAGAAACTTTTTCAGACCAAAACCATCCTCCCTACTGGTCTGTTGTGGATGCTGGATTTTCCACTATGTATAAATTCCACCTTTGGATTGGAATCTTTAAGAAGGTCCAAAAGGAAATGCAAGTATATTTTTGGAAAGGGTAAAAACATAAAATATTAACAAAATTTATCATTGTGACTTACAAACAAAGCTTTAAAAGACTGGGGATATAAATTCTGATGAGAATACCAGAAATAAATGGAAGAGTCTATGAAATGACCTAAGTCAATTTGGTTTTCACAACTTATATGCTCTTTTTGTCATGTATTAGTGGCCACCACAAAAGACTGACTTGTATGAAGATTACTCCCTCATGGCATTAGTGTCAGCTTACAAAATAAGAAGTCTTAGACCAGGTTCTGATTTGGATTCTGTATTAGTCAAAGTACTCTAGAAAAACAGAACCAGTAGGGAGTGTTGTGTGTGTGTTTGTGTGTGTGTGTGTTTGTGTGTGTGTAAAATGAGGAATTGGTTCATGCAATTATGAAAGCTGAGAGGTCTCATGACTGCCCTCTGCAAGCTGAAGAGCCTGGAAAGCTTTGTGGTAATTCTGTCCAAAGGCCTGAGAACCAGTGAAGCTAATGGTGTAAACTCTAGCCCACGACCCGGAGAAGATGATAAGTATCCCTATCAGCAAATAGACAGGAAGGAAAAGGGAAGAATTTCTTTATCTTCTCCTTGTTGCTTTATTTAGGCCTTCCATAGATCAGATGATACTTAGTCATTTTGTGGAGTGCAGTCTACCTGAATCCACCGATTCAAATGCTAATCTCATCCAGAAACACCTTCTCAGGTACACCCAGAAATAATGTTTAATGTGGGCACCCTGTGGTCAGTCAAGTTGGCACATGAAATAAATCAACACAGTTGCCTATTTATTTATTTATTTATTTATGGAGACGGAGTCTTACTCTGTGTCCAAGCTGGAGTCCAGTGGCTCCATCTCAACTCACTGCAACCTCCATCTCCCGGGTTCAAGCGATTCTCCTGCCTCAGCCTCCCAAGTAGCTGGGACTACAAGCGCCCGCCACTACTCCCGGCTAATTTTTGTATTTTTAGTAGAGATGGAGTTTCACCATATTGGTCAGGCTGGTCTCGAACTCCTGACCTTGTGATCCGCCTGCTTCGGCCTCCCAAAGTGCTGGGATTATAGGTGTGAGCCACTGTGCCTGGCCCAGTTGCTTATTTAATAAGCAATTATTAGCAAGCAGGCACTTAACCATTTTATACAACTTATTTTGAATTCTCTATGAAATCCTGACTCTGTTCATTTTAGATGAGGAGAGGTAAGATGGTAGTCTCCATCTTACCTAAGGTACCATCTTGCCTAAAAAGTTCTTTTTTTTCCCCCAAAGAGTTATTTTTTAAAAAATTCATATATCATAGTTGTACATATTTTGGAAGTACATTTGATATTTTGTTACATGTATACAAGGTGTAATGATCAAATCAGGGTAACTGGGATATCCATCACCTCAAATATTTATCTTTTTTTCTGTGTTGGGAACATCACAATTCTTCTCACTGTTTTGAAATATACCATAATTTTTTTTTTTTTTTAAATAAACAGAGTCTCACTCTCACTCTGTTGCCCAGGCTGGAGTGCAATGGCGTGATCTCAGCTCACTGCAACCTCCGTCTCCTGGCTGCAAGCAATTCTGCCTCAGCCTCCCGAGTAGCTGGGATTACAGGCACGCACCACCACACCCAGCTAATTTTTGTATTTTTAGTAGAGACGGGGTTTCCTCATATTGGTCAGGCTGGTCTCGAATTCCTGACCTCAGGATCCACCCGCCTCGGCCTCCCAAAGTGCTGGGATTACAGGCCTGAGTCACTTCACCAGGTCAACATACCATAAATTTCTATTAACTGTGATTTCCCTACTGTACTACCAAATAACTTATTCGTTCTAACTGTATTTTTATTTATTTATTTTTCTGTGCAGAACTTCCAAGTCTAATTTAATTATTATTATTATTATTATTATTATTATTATTATTATTGAGATGGAGTCTTGCTCTGTCACCCGGGCTGGAGTGTAGTGGCACCATCCAGGCTCACTGCAAGCTCCGGCTCCCGGGTTCACGCCATTCTCCTGCCTCAGCCTCCCGAGTAGCTGGGACTACAGGCACCTGCCACCACACTTGGCTAGTTTTTTTGTATCTTTCTTTTTTCTTTTTCTTTTTTTTTTTTTGAGACAGAGTCTCGCTCTGTCACCCAGGCTGGAGTGCAGTGGCGTGATCTGGGCTCACTGCAAACTCCGCCTCCCAGGTTCACGCTATTCCCCTGCCTCAGCCTCCCGAGTAGCTGGGACTACAGGCACCCACCACCGCGCCCGGCTAATTTTTTGAAGTTTTTAGTAGAGACAGGGTTTCACCGTGTTAGCCAGGATGGTCTCGATCTCCTGACCTCGTGATCTGCCCACCTCGGCCTCCCAAAGTTCTGGGATTACAGGCGTGAGCCACCGCGCCCAGCCTAATCTAGCTATATTTTATACACGTTAACCAACTTCTCTTTATCTCCCCACCTCCCTCTTTCCCTCCCAAGCTTCTGGTAACAGTAAAGAGACAACCTGCATAAGGGGAGAATGAGATATCCTGCATTTTTATTTTTTTGACTGCAACAGGTGACTGAGAATATGTAATATTTGTCTTCCTGTGCCTGGCTTATTTCATTTAACTTAATGACCTCAAGTTCCATCCTGTTGCCACACTTAACAGGATTTCATTATTTTTTAATGGGTGAATCTATTCCATTGTGTATATATACACCACATTTTCTTTATCCATTCATCTGTTGATGAACACTTGGGTTGATTCCAATATCGTGGAAGTGCAGAGATTTCTTTAATATACTAGTTTCCTTCTTTATTTTATTTTATTTTATTTTTTTGGTAGAGATGGGGTCTCCTCATGTTGCTCAGGCTGGTCTCAAACTCCTGGCCTTAAGCAATCCTGCTGCCTCGGTGTCCCAAAGTACTGGGAATACAGGTGTGAGCCACCTTGCCTGGCCTTCCTTTCTTTTGGATATATACCCAGCAGTGAGATTGCTGGGTCATATGGTATTTTTCCTTTTAGTTTTTTGAGGAATCTCCATACTGTTTTCCCTAGTGGCTGTACTAGTCTACATTCCTACTAACAGTATATAAGCATTCACCTATCTCCACATCTTTGCCAGCATTTTCTTTCTTCTTCTTTTTTTTTTTTTTTTTTTTTGGTCTTTTTGGATAACAGTCATTCGAACTTGACTGATGTTATCTCATTGTGGTTTTGATTTACATTTCCTTGATGATTAGTGATGCTGAACATTTTTTCATATACCTGTTGGCCATTTGTATATCTTATTTTGAGAAATGTCTATTGGGGCTTTTTGTCTTTTGTTTGCTTATTTGTTTTTGTTTTTGAGACGGAGTCACTCTGTTGCTCAGGCTGATGTGCAGTGGTGTGATCTCGGCTCATTACAACCTCCGTTTCCTGGGTTCAAGTGACTCTCCTGCCTCAGCCTCCCTGGTAGCTGGGATTACAGGCATGCGCCACCACGCCGAGCAATTTTTTTTGTTTTTGTTTTTTTGTATTTTTAGTAGAGACGCGGTTTCACCATGTTGGTCAGGCTGATCTCGAACTCCTGACCTCAAATGATCTGCCCTTCTGGCCTCCCAAAGTGCTGTGATTACAGGTGTGAGTTACTGTGTCCAGACTTGGCCCATTGTTGAATTGAATTATTTGATTTGCTGAGTTGAGTTCCTTATATATTTTGGTTATGAATAGCTTGTTAGAAGGATAGTTTGCAAATATTTTCTCCCCTTATGCAGGTTGTCTCTTTACTGTATTTGTTGTTTCCTTTCCTGTGCGAAGCTTTTTTAGCTTGATGCAAACCAATTTGTCTATTTTGCATTTGTTGCCTGTGTTTTTTAGGTTTTACACATACAAAAATCTTTGCCCAGACCAATGTCCTGTACCACTCCCCAACTTTTTCTTCGCGTAGTTTCATAGTCTCAGGTTTTACTTAACTATTCAATCAGTTTTGAGTTGATTTTTGTATATGGTGAAAGAGATGTAGTTTCTATCTTCTTCATAGAGATACCTTTTTCCCAGCACCATTTATTAAGGAGTCTGTCCTTCCCTAATGTATTGTTCTTGGCAACTTTGTTGAAAATGAAATGGCTGTATGTGGATTTATTTCTGCAATCTCTATTCTGTTCCGTTGGTCTATGTGCCTGTTTTTATGCTAGAACCATAGTGTTTTTATTACTATAGCATTATAGTAAATTTGAAATCAGGTAGTGTGATGTCTCCAGCTCTGTTCTTTTTGCTCAGGATTTTCTTAGCTATTTGAGGTCTTTTGCAGCACCATAGAAATTTTAGGATTGCTTTTTCTATTTTTGTGAAGAGTGCAATGGGCTTTTTGATAGGGATTATGTTGAACTGGTAAATCACTTTGAGCAGTAGCATGAAAAATTCTTCGGAGGCATGAGTAACATTATTTCAGTAACAACACTCGTAACAGACAGCCTCAGCTACCAGATATCCTCTGAACCAATGGCTGAGTATAGGACCAGTTTAGAGTCTAAGTTGCTGGTTTCTTAAATACTGTTCATGCGAAAGTCACTATAGCCATTTTACAGATGTTGAATACCACTATTTTACCAAGGAGAGTTTTCTTTTTAAAAACTTCATTATGGTTATTAACAAAACACTGAGTTCACTGGTGAAAATCTATATTTGACATTCAGGTAATAAGATGTCTGAGGTGTTTCAGAAACACGGATACAGAAGTACTTGTAACCTTCTCTGAGGAGACCTTTCTGATAAATACTTGCTATTCACCCCTAGGCCATGAATTATTGATTAAAGTATTCAGCTACCCTACATGTAGCTTAAAGTAACCAACACACACATTTATAGTACTGTATCTTTGCAGAAGTATTTTAAAGTAAATTACAGAGATAAACACAGAGAAACTGGACACTGTTTATACAAGTGCAATTCAGTACACTAGAAAGTGGGTTATTAGCTCTTTGGTTCTTGATGATAAATGGTTAAAGTAAAAACTGTGAGCTGAAATGAGATACCAGAATTGGAAACATTGAATAACATGTAGGAATAACTTAACAATTTTACACTTGGATGACCCTCATCTCAAGAAGTTATATATGTATGCCTAAAAAATAATGACTCTTTATTGAACTGGGTGTGGTGACTCATGCCTGTAATCCCAGCATTTTGGGAGGCTGTGGTGGGAGGATCATTTGAGGCCAGGAGTTAGAGACCAGCCTGGGGCAACATAGTAAGGCCCCACTTCTACTATTAAATATTAAAAACAGACAAACAAACAAAAAGGATGTTTAAATGCTTTTAAAGTTAATATGTATTCAATCTTAATACTTCAGAAATAACTTGACTCCAACATAGTATAGTGTTCAGATTTATTCATATTCAAAATGTTTTCCTTTATGTTTCACACTTGACACCCCTCCCCTCCCCAAACCCTGCCATTTTCCTGGCCCTGAATGGTGAGATACTTGTAGGCAAGTTGTTCTCACTAAACTTTTTAATTTTTAATTTTTAATGAGACAGAGTCTCACTCTGTCACCCAAGCTGGGGTGCAGTGGTGCAACCTCAGCTCACTACAACCTCCGCCTCCCAGGTTCAAGTGATCCTCCTGCCTCAGCCTCCTGAGTAGCTGGGACTATAGGCCCATGCCATCATGCCCAGCTACTTTTTTGTATTTTTAGTAGAGACAGGGTTTCACTGTGTTAGCCAGGATGGTCTCGAACTCCTGACCTCGTGATCCACCCAGCTTGACCCCCCAAAGTGCTGGGATTACAGGAGTGGGCCACCATGCCCGGTCTGTTCTCACTAAATTTCTAACCCACTTTGCAAACAGCAGAGAAAATTGATATTCAATATTTCCCATTTTATAAAATTCCCAAAGCAGTAGGCTTGATATGTTTGGAAAGTTCAGGTGACTTTTTAATCTCTTACAGATTTGTGTGATATTGAGTGGGATTCATTCCAGTAATTGATTTCCCTGCAGTAATTTTAGTAGTTCTTCTATGTTCATTCTTGAAGTACTGGTGGATTTTATTTTATTTTATTTATTTTATTTATTTATTTTTTTGAGACAGAGTCTCGCTGTCGCCCAGGCTGGAGTGCAGTGGCCTGATCTCAGCTCACTGCAAGCTCCGCTTCCTAGGTTTACGCCATTCTCCTGCCTCAGCCTCCCGAGTAGCTGGGACTACCGGCACCCACCACCTCACCTGGCTAGTTTTTTGTATTTTTTTTAGTAGAGACGGGGTTTCACCATGTTAGCCAGGATGGTCTCGTTCTCCTGACCTCGTGATGCGCCCGTCTCGGCCTCCCAAACTGCTGGGATTACGGGCTTGAGCCACCACGCCCGGCCATTGGTGGATTTTAAATATTGAAATTTAAAATATTAAAGAAAGTGAAAGAAAGCAAGTTATGATTACCATCGATGAGAGAATATTTTAGAAATTTCTAATAGAGGTCATGAGAGCAGCTCTGAGATGTGATTCTTGGCTTTCAGTAACTTAGCCTTTGATGAACAGTTTACCCAGTGGGGAAAAGACTGTAGAGTTGTGAAGCAGAGCTTTTGATTGCACCCATCCATAGAAAGGCAGCATATTGTGTGTTTAGACTAATTCTAAAATGTAGCCAGTTTTAACAGATGTTTTAATGAATTGACCACTAAACCAGATAGGACATAAAATCGATCTTCATTTTAGACCTTAATTAGGCAATGAAAACTGCAATTTTGGATTCAGATGTAAGAAATGGTTATGGAAAGCCTATTATTTATTTCAGTATTTCTGTGATTGTGTACACAGGCAATCCTGATAAACTTGGCCACTCAGAGGTTAAGTCAGAGTCAGTTCTATTGAGCCAGGGGAGTGGGACCTGTGGGCATGAGGTATTCCAGTATACTTAAAAATGAAGATATGCCAAAACCAGATTTAAAAATTTATAGAGTATTTTAGTACTTGTATTAACTAGTAAACAATTTGAATTTTAAAAACCCACTGATATGATTAGGCTTTGTGTCCCCACCCAAATCTCATCTTGAATCGTGATCCCCATAATCCCCGTAATCCCCAGGTATCAAGGAGAGACCAGGTAGAGGTAATTGAATGATGTGGGTGGTTTCCCCCATGCTATTCTCGTAATAGTGAGTGAGTTCTCACACAATCTGATGGTTTTGTACGGGGCTTTTCCTCCTTCGCTTGGCGCTTCTCCTTCGTGCTGCCTTATGATGAAGGTGCCTTGCTTCCCCTTTGCCTTCGGCCATGATTGTAAGTTTCCTGAGGCTTCCCCAGCTGTGAATTGTTGAACTGTGAATCAGTTAAACCTGTTTCCTTTATAAATTACCCAGTCTTGGGCAGTTCATTATAGCAGTATGAAAACAGACTAATACACCCATGCAGCTATATTATTTTACTACTTATATGAAAATAGGATTTGTTTTAAAAATTACCTAATAGTTCATTGTCAGGTGCCTTATTTTAAAGTTTTTTGCTGAACATATTCTTCTTTTCAAATTGTCAGTTTACCTCTTAACTATATGTATAATTTTATTTAGAAATGATATCAAAACTGAATATTTGATACATTTCCTGAACAGGTGGCCCAGTCCAAATGGCCTTTCTGATAATGGCCTTTCCCTCCTTCCTCACTCTGTCCCCTGGTCTCTGGGAGGGAAAAAGCCAGATTCCAAGCAAAAAGCTGGAGTTCTTCGTTGGCCACTGACTTGCTACTCACTTTTGCTTTGAAAAATTCCCTCTCCCTCTTTTATTCTAATTTTCTGAAGTGTAACGTAACTACAGGAGAGGGAACATCTTCTTTTTTTTTTTTTTTGAGGCGGAGTCTCGCTCTGTAGCCCAGGCTGGAGTGCAGTGGGGCGATCTCGGCTCACTGCAAGCTCCGCCTCCCGGGTTCCCGCCATTCTCCTGCTCCCGAGTAGCTGGGACTACAGGCGCCGCCACCACGCCCGGCTAATTTTTTTGTATTTTTAGTGGAGACGGGGTTTCATTGTGTTAGCCAGGATGGTCTCGATCTCCTGACCTCGTGATCCGCCCGTCTCGGCCTCCCAAAGTGCTGGGATTACAGGCTTGAGCCACCGCGCCTGGCCGAGGGAACATCTTCTAAGCGTGAAGTCTGAAGGGATTTTGCAAATTGAATACACCTGTTTAACCAGCTCACCTATCAAGACATAGAACATGACATGAAATCCCTGTAGTCCTCTATGAGCCTTCTTCTTTCCATTACTTCCCCCACAAGGATAACTATATTACTATCTTAGTTTTCCCCCATTAATTAAATTACATCTTTAAAAAATATACTTTTTTGTGTGTGTCTGACTTCTTCTTTTTTTTTTTTTTTTTTCCTTTTTTTGTTTTCACACAAAGTCTCGCACTGTCACCTGGGCTGGAGTGCAGTGGTGCGATCTCGGCTCACTGCAACCTCTGTCTCCCAGGTTCAAGCGATTCTCCTGCCTCAGCTTCCCAAGTAGCTGGGATTACAAGCGCCCACCACCACGCCTGGCTAATTTTTTGTAGTAGAGATGGGGTTTCACATGTTGGCCAGGGTGGTCTTGAACTCCTGACCTTGTGATTTAATGGCCTTGGTCTCCCAAAGTGCTGGGATTACAGGTGTGAGCCAACTCGCCCAGCCCAACTTCTTTTATTTTAATCCGTATTGTTGCAGACAGTCCTAGATGATTTATTATGTGAATAGACTATGATTTATTTACCTTTTCTACTGATAATAGGCTTTTGGGTAATTTCTAGTTTGGGGGTATTATGATAAATAATCCTCTGAACATTCTAGAACAGGTCTTTTGAGTTGTCTGTTTTTTACAAAAATAGTAATAATTTGTAGGAGTTTTTTTTTTTGTTTTTTGTTTTTTTTTTTTTGACACGGACTCTCGTTCTGTTGCCCAGTCTGGAGTGTAATGGCGTGATCTCAGCTCACTGCAACCTCCGCCTCCCGGGTTCAAGCGATTCTCCTGCCTCAGCCTCCCGAGTAGCTGGTATTACAGGCACCTGCTATCACACCCAACCAATTTTTGTATTTTTAGTAGAGATGGGGTTTCATCATGTTAGCCAGGCTGGTCTTGAACTCCTGACCTTAGGCGATCCACCCACTTTAGCCTCCAAAAGTGCTGGGATTACAGCTGTGAGTCACCGTGCCCAGCCAAGAGTTCTTTTTAATTCTGGCTATGAGTCCTTTGTCAGTTATGTGTGTAGGAAATAACTTTTCTTCCTCTGGCTTGCTTTTCTACTCTCTTATTTCTTGTGATAAATGGAAGTATGTACATTTAATATAATCTAGATTATCAACTTTTTTTCTTTATAGTTCTTTTTTTATGATCTTTTAAATAAATCTTTGCCTAATCAAAAATGAAGAAATTTTTTCCTATGTTTTCTTCTAAAAGTTTTTGTTTTCTCTTTTAGATTTAGATCTGCAATTTTACTTATAAAATTGATTTTGTGGGGCCGGGCGCGGTGGCTCAAGCCTGTAATCCCAGCACTTTGGGAGGCCGAGACGGGCGGATCACGAGGTCAGGAGATCGAGACCAGCCTGGCTAACATGGTGAAACCCCGTCTCTACCAAAAACATACAAAAAACTAGCTGAGAGAGGTGGCGGGCGCCTGTAGTCCCAGCTGCTCGGGAGGCTGAGGCAGGAGAATGGCGTAGACCCAGGAAGCGGAGCTTGCAGTGAGCTGAGATCCGGCCACTGCACTCCAGCCTGGGCGACAGAGCAAGACTCTGTCTCAATAAATAAATAAATAAATAAATAAATAAATAAATAAATAAATAAAATTGATTTTGTGTATGGTATAAAGTAGAGGTCAAGTTACCTGCTTCTGAATATGAAAATTCAGTTCATCCAGCATAATTTATTAAAAAGACCTTTCTGTTCCCATTGTACTGCAGTGTCACCTTTGTCAAAAATTAGGTGACAGTGTATGTGGCTCTATTTCTGAACCATCTACTCTGTTCCATTGGTCAGTTCATCCACCATTGCCAGTAACGTGCTTTTCTAATTACTATACCTTCATAATAAGTATTTTTTCCCTCATATCCCTTTTGACCACATAAGAAGTCTTGAAATATGGTAGCATAAGTCTTCCAGTTTTGTTGTTGCTGTTCTTCTGGATTGTGTTACCACATATTTCATATGTTTCAAAAATCAATTTCTCAGTTTTCACTCTCTCTCTCTCTCACACACACACACACACACACACACACACGATCGTTAAATATCTGTTGGGATTTTGGTTAGGATGACATAGATTTGGGGAGAATCTACATCTTTACTGGTCTTTCAATTCATGAATATGATGTATTTGTTCATTTGTTTGGGTTTTGTTTAATATTTTGTAGTTTTCTATCTACAGATCTTTTGTTAAATCTAAATATTATTGCTTTTCTTTTGATATCTTGTAAAAAATAGTTTTTAAAGTTTTATGTTATTCATTAATAGTATTTAAATATAGAGTTGATTATTTTATCTTGGTCTTCTATGATCTCATAAAATTCATTATTAGTAACTATTATGTAGGTTCTTTAGGATTTTTCTAGATACGTGATCATGTTTTTGGTAAATAGGTTTTCAAGATTTACAAGTATTGAAAGTGAAAAATGTTAAAGAAAAAAAATAGTTTTACTTATTTTTTTTTTTTCCAATTCTATGCCTTTTATTTCTTTTACTTGCCTTGTTGTACTGATTAGAATGCCCAATACAGGGCAGGCATGATGGCTCACGCCTGTAATCCCAGCACTTTGGGAGGCCGAGGTGGGCGGATCACAAGGTCAGGAGTTCGAGACCAGTCTGGCCAATATGGTGAAACCCGTCTGTACTAAAAATACAAAAATTAGCCAGGCGTGTTGGGGGACACCTGTGGTCCCAGCTGCTCAGGAGGCTGAGGCAGGAGAATCACTTGAACCTGGGAGGCGGAGCTTGCAGTGAGTCGAGATCATACCACTGTACTCTAGCCTGGGAGACAGAGTGAGACTCCGTTTCAAAAAAAAAAAAAAAAAATGCCCAATACAATGTTTAATGTAAGTGATGAAAACAGACATTCTTCTCTTCTTCCTGATTTTAGGTAAAAGACATTCTTTCATCTTTGAGTATGATGTTAGCTATAGATCTTTTGTTGATGTTCTTTATCAGATCGAAGAAATTTTTTTTTACTTCTAATTTGCTGGCTTTTATCAGAATAGATTATGCATTTTGTAAAATGATTTCTTTTGTATCTATTATTTATTTATTTATGTATTTATTTATTTTGAAACAGAGTCTCACTCTGTCATCCAGGCTGGAGTACAGTTGCACCATCATGGCTCACTGCAGCCTTGAACTCCTAGGCTCAAGCAATCCTCCCACCTCTCAGTCTTCCAAGTAGCTGGGACGATAGGCACCCACCACCATGCCCAGCTAATTTTTGTATTTTTTGTAGAGGGTTTTGCCATGTTGCCCAGGCTAGTCTCGAACTCCTAGGCTTAAGCGATCTGCCCGCCTCGGCCTCCTGAAGTGCTGGGATTACAAGCGTGAGTTACCAGACCTGGTCTACATCTATTTAAATGACTTGTAGTTTTTTCATCAGTTTGTTGATATGCTGAAATTGAATACTTTCAATGGGTTGAATCAGCCTTGCATTTCCAGAATGAATCCTATTTAGTTGTGATGCATTAATCTTTTTCTTCTCTATAATTAAGTTTGATTTACTAAAATTTTGTTCAGAATTTTGGCAGCTATGTTCAGAAGGAATATTGGCCTATAGTTGTCTTTGCTTGTGTTATCTTTGCCTTTTATTAGTACCAGAAAATATTGTCCATATTAAATGACTTGGGAAATATTTATTCCTCTGTCTTCTGAATCAGTTTCAGTAGAATTATTGGGCTTTTTTTTTTTTTTTTTTCTTGAGACAGGGTCTCTGTTGCTGAGGCTGGAATGCAGTGTCACAATCATAGCCTACTATACCCTAAAACTCCTTGGCTCAAGTGATCCTCCCACCTCAGCCTCCAGGGTAGCTAGGACCAAAGGCAGGCAACACCATACCTGGTGAATTATTTTTCTTTTTGGTAGAGATGGGGGTCTCACTATGTTGCCCAGGCTGGTCTCAAACTCCTGACCTCAAGCTATTCCTCCACCTTGACCTCTCAAAGCCACTGTGTCCATATTGTTCCTTAAATTCTTTTTTTTTTTTTCTTTTGAGATGGAGTCTCACCCTGTCACCCAGGCTGGAGTACAGTGGTGTGATCTCGGCTCACTGCAACCTCCACCTCCTGGGTACGAGTGATTCTCCTGCCTCAGCCTCCTGAATAGCTGAGACTACAGGTGTGTGCCACCACGCCTGGCTAATTTTTGTATTTTTAGTAGAGATGGGGTTTCACCATGTTGGCCAGGCTGGTCTCGAACTCCTGACCTCATGAACCACCCATCTTGGCCTCCCAAAGTGCTAGGCTTACAGGCATGAGTCACCGTGCTTGGTCCCTTAAATTTGTAATAGAATTCACCAGTGAAGCCATTAGGGCCTGAAAATTTTTTTGTAGGAAGGATTTTAATTATGAATTCAATTTCTGTAATGGATATATGGCTATGCAAGTTTTCTTCTTTTTCTTGACCAATTATGTTAATTTGCATCTTTTAAATAATTTGTCCAACTATCTAGCTTTTTAGATTTTTGTCAAAAAATTGTTTATGATCTTTCTTTGTCATTTAATATCTGCATGATTTGTTCTGATATTTTCTCTATCATTACTGATATTAATCATGTGCATTTGCATTGTCTCTTTTTTTCCTTGATAAATCTGAGGATCATTTTCATCAATTTAATTGATCTTTTCAAAGAAACAACTTTTGGTTTCATTGATATTTTCCCACTTGTTTATTTCCTGTTTCACTTATTTCTTATCTTTATATTATTTCCATTCTTTTTTTCCTAGTGTGAGTTTATGTTTTTTGTTTTTTGTTTTTTGTTTTTTTGAGATGGAGTCTCGCTCTGTCACCCAGGCTGGAGTGCAGTGGCGCATTCTCAGCTCACTGCAACCTCTGCCTCCCGGGTTCAAGCGATTCTCCTGCCTCAGCCTCCTTAGTAGCTGGGATTACAGGCACCTGCCCCCACGCCCGGCTAATTTTTGTACATTTTAGTAGAGATGGGGGTTTCACCATATTGGCCAGGTTGGTCTTGAACTCCTGACCTTGTGATCCACCCGCCTCAGCCTCCCAAAGTGCTGGGATTACAGGTGTGAGCCACCGCTCCTGGCCTTTTTTTTTTTTTTGGAAACAGAGTCTTGCCCTGTCACCTGGGCTGGAGTACAGTGGTGTGATCTTGACTCTGCAACCTCTCCCTATTGGGTTCAAGCAATCCTCCCACCTCAGTCTCCTGAGTAGCTGAGACCAAAGGTGTGTGCCACCACACCTGGCTAATTTTTTGTATTTTTACTAGAGATGGGGTTTTGCCATGTTGCCTAGGCTGGTCTTGAATTCTTGAAGCAATCGACCTGCCTAGGCCTCCCAAAGTGTTGGGATTACAGGCATGAGCCACCATACCCAGTCTAACTCTTTTTCTAATTTCTTCAAGTAGAAACTCTGATAGTTGATTTCATTCCTTTCTTCATTTCTTTCTTTTTTTCTTTTTTAATTTAATTTAATTTAATTTTTTTTTGTAGAAATGGAGTCTGCCTTTGTTACCCAGGAATCTGGAACTCCTGGAGTTGAAACTCCTGGCCTCAAGCGATCCTCCTGCCTCAGCCTCCTGAAGTATTGGTATTATAAGCATGAGCCACCACTCCTGGCCTCTTCATTTCTAATATAAGCATTCAATGCTATATTATTTCTAGGCACTGTTTTAGTTGCATCACATAATTTTTTTTTTTTTTTTTTGAGATGGAGTCTCGCTCTGCCACTGAGGCTGGAGTGTGAAGGTGCGGTCTTGGCTCACTGCAACCTCCGCCTCCTGGGTTCAAGCAACTCTCCTCTCTCCGCCTCCCGAGTAGCTGGAATTACAGGCATGTGCCACCACACCCAGCTAATGTTTGTATTTTTAGTAGAGATGGAGTTTCACAATGTTGGCCAGGCTGGTCTTGAACTCCTGACCTCAGGCAACCTACCCGCCTCTGTCTCCCAAAGTGCTGGAATTACAGGCATGAGCCACCATGCCTGGCCCACAATTTTTATTTATTTATTTTATTTTATTTTATTTTATTTTATTTTATTTTATTTTATTTTTTGACCACCCTGTCACCCAGGCTGGAGTGTAGTAGTGCGATCTCGGCTCACTGCAAGCTCCACCTGGGTTCACGCCATTCTCTTGCCTCAGCCTCCAGAGTTGCTTGGACTACAGGTGCCCGCCACCATGCCCAGCTAATTTTTTGTGTTTTGTTTAGTAGAGATGAGGTTTCACCGTGTTAGCCAGGATGGTCTCAATCTCCTGAGCTTGTGATCCACCCCCCTCAGCCTCCCAAAGTGCCGGGATTACAGGCGTGAGCCACCGCACCCGGCCCACAATTTTTAATATGCTATATTTTTATTATAATATAGTGGAAATTTTTTAATTACCTTGTTATTTTTAAACTCACTGATTATTTAGAAGTGTAATTTTAAATATTCAAATATTTTGGGTTTCCCTAGGTATCTATTGCTATTGATTTCTAATTCAGTTCTATTTTGGTTAGGTGTAATCTGTATTATTGCAATCTTTTTAAATTTACTGAGGTTTATTTCATGGCCCAGAATATAGTTTACTTAGTAAGTGTACCATGTGAACTTAAAAAGCATGTTATACTACTCTTGGATATAGAATTCTATAAATAGTATTATCCAGGTGATTAATAGTATTTTTCAAATCACCTATGTCTTTGATGAATTTTGTGTAGTGGTTTGATGGAATCAATTGTTGAGATAAACATTAAACTCTCATGTATAATTATGGAATTGTCTATTTCTTTAATTTTTTCAATTTTTCTTCATATATTTGAGGCTCTATTATTAAAGGTAAGCACATTTTTGTTTACTAAGTATTCCTAATAAATTAACCCTTTTAATTAGCTAGAAATGAGGTCTCTCTAAGTGCCTCGGGCTGGACACAAACTCCTGGGCTCAAGTGATCCTTCTGCCTCAGCCTCCCTAGTAGTTGGGACTACAGATGTGTGCTAATGTGCCTAGCTTACATTGACATTTTGATCATTATGAAATATCCTTCTTAACATCTGTAATATTTCTTGTCTTGAGATCTATTTTATTTGATATTAATATAGCTGCTCCAATCTTCTTTTTTTTTTTTTGAGACGGAGTCTTGCTCTGCCGCCCAGGCTGGAGTGCAGTGGCCGGATCTCAGTTCACTGCAAGCTCCGCCTCCCGGGTTCACGCCATTCTCCTGCCTCAGCCTCCTGAGTGGCTGGGACTACAGACGCCCGCCACCTCGCCCGGCTAGTTTTTTGTATTTTTTAGTAGAGATGGGGTTTCACCGTGTTAGCCAGGATGGTCTCGATCTCCTGACCTCGTGATCCGCCCGTCTCGCCCTCCCAAAGTGCTGGGATTACAGGCTTGAGCCACCGCGCCCGGCCTCCAATCTTCTTATGTGTACTATTTACATGGTATGCCATTTTCCATCTATTTACTCATTCTTAGCCCATCTGTCTATACCTTTGTGTTTAAAGTATTTCTCTTATAGACAGATTACAATTAAGTTCTGCTGTATGCATTATTCTGAGAAACATTTTAATTGTCATGTTTTTTTTTTTTGAGATGGAGTTTTACTCTGTTTTCCAGGCTGGAGTGCAATGGCATGATCTCAGCTCACTGCAACCTCTGCCTCCTGGGTTCAAGAGAGTCTCCTGCCTCAGCCTCCTGAGTAGCTGAGATTACAGGCGCCCACTACCACACCTGGCTAATTTTTGTATTTTTAGTACATATGGGGTTTCACCATGTTGGCCAGACTGGTCTCAAACTCCTGACCTTGTGATCCGCCCACCTCAGCCTCCCAAAGTGCTGAGATTACTGGCATGAGCGGCTGAGCCCAGCCTTAATTGTCATCTTTAGTTCATTAGCATTTATTATAATCATTTATTTGAGTAGGTGTAGGTATACCACTTTGTTTTTTTGATTGTTACTTGTCTCTCTGTTTTCTCATACTCTGCTCTTCCTTTTCTTTTTTCTTATTTGAATATTTTTAAAAATTACATTTTAATTTTCCCATTGACATTTTAGATATACTTCCTTATTATACATTTTTAGTGATTGCTGTAGGAATTATGTCTCAAATGTTTCACGGTCCACTTACGCTTAATATTATACCACTTCATGTAGAATAAAAAATCTTTCCAAGCATATAGTTTCGTATTCCTCTCTGTCTTTTTTGCTATAAAAAAGCAAGACCCAAAATGCATTATATATGTCATAAGACAGTATCTTAATTGTGGTTTAAAACCATTATTTAAATTATAGTATAATTACAAGGGAAAAAGTGAAAGAAATCAATGAAATACTTTTCTGCATTTACACAGATATTTACTATTTTTAATGTTCCTAATTCTGAGGATCTCAGTTTTCATCTGACGACATTTTTCTTGGGCCTGAAGATCTTCCTTCAGCATTGCTTGTAGTGTAGTTTTACTGGGGATGTATATTAGGCCATTCTTGCATTGCTTTAAGGAAATACCTGTAGACTGGGCACGGTGGCTCACACCTGTAATCCCAGCACTCTGGGAGACTAAGTTGACAGGATCACTTGGGCCCAAGAGTTTGAGACCAGCCTGGGCAACATGGTGAAACCCCATCTATACAAAAAATACAAAAATTAGCTGAGTGTGCTGACGCATGCCTGTAGTCCCAGCTACTTGGGAGGTTGAGGTGGGAGGATTGCTTGAGCCTGGGAGGTTGAAGCTGCAGTAAGATGTGATCTCTGCAGTAAGCTGTAATCATGCTACTGTATACAACCCTGGGCAACAGAGCAAGACCCTGTATCAAGAAACAAAAACAAAACTTGAGACTGGGTAATGTATCAAGAAAAGACATTGTCTTGGCACATGGTTGTGCTGACTTTCAGGAAGCATAGTGCTGGCATCTGCTCAGCTTCTGGGAGGCCTCAGGGAGCTCACAATTATGGCAGAAGGTGAAGTGGGGAGTTTGCAGGTCACCTGCGGGAGCAGGAACAAGAGAGGAGGTGGTACCACATACTTTTAAACCACCAGATCTCGTGAGAGCTCACTTATCACCAAGGGATGGCTCAAGCCGTTCGTGAAGGATCCACCCCCAGGATCCAACACCTCCCGCCAGGCCCCACCTTCAACACTGGGGATTACAATTTAACAAGAGATTTGGGCGGGGACCAATAAACGAACTATATATCAGGATGCAATCTCTCGTTTTCTTTTATCTGAGAAATATCTTTATTTTGCCTTCATTCTTGAAGAATGCTTTCACTGGATATGTAATTTTGGGTTGACAGATTTTTCTTAATTTCACACATAATATTTCACTCTTTTCTGGCCTCAAAATTTCTGAGTGGTGAGCTGTTAATCAAATTATTATTACCTTCTATGTCATTTTTCTGTGTTATTTTTCTCTTGCTGCTCTCAAGACTTGCCCTTTATCTTTGGTTTGCAACAGTGTAACTATTGAGCCGTAAATTTCTATCTTTCATAAAGTTTGCGACATTTTCACCATTGTATCTTCAATTAAAAAAAATTTTGTTTTCTGCTACATTCTCTTTTTCATGTCTATCTGGAACCATTTTGTATATAGAATCACTTTGATCTAGCAGAACACTAAGGTTCTGTTTTTTTTTTTTTTCCTTTTTGTCATATTGGATATTTTATTTTAATCTATCTTCAAATTCATTTCCTTTATTCTTCTGTTATCTTCATTCTGCTATTAAATCCATCTATTGTTTTTTTCACATATTTTATTTTTCAGCTCCAGAACTTCTATTTGTTTTCTTTTTTAAGTTATTTTTATTTCTCTGCTGAGATTTCTTATTTCTCTACTTCAGTTGTGGATATATTTTGTTTTAATTTATTAAGATTAGTTAAAATAAGCACTTCAAAACCCTTGTTTTAACATTCGGCTCATCTCAACATTTCTCTTAGTTGATTTTCTTTTCTAGTGGTTGTATGCTCCATTTATCTGACTTTTCATGTCAGGCACTTTTTAATAGTGTTCTAGGTTAAGTTAAGTTGTTAAGATTGTAGGTTTTGTTATCTTTCCCTGTTATTTTATTAGCAGACAATTGTTTTATTAGAGTTTGTGTAGGACAAAATTATTTTGCAGCTGGACTGAGACAATTCAATGTTTACCTCTAAGACAGCTGAAAGTCTGGCACTATATCTCGGCGGAAAAAAGAACAGTGGACTAACTAATGATTTACAAATGTACTGTTTTTAGTTCAAAACTCCCCTGAAGGCACCTAAAACTGGTTTGTTTATGAATGAATGACACCTGACGTGACCAGTTAAACTTTCTGTCTTGGCTTTTAATTCAAGAGGGCACTAGGAAAAGCTGGCTGGAAACTTTTAGGCAGCTTTCCTGAAACCAAGATTTATTATACAGCTTCTGTAACTCAATCCTGAGATAAAGCACATATTCATTGAGAGTATGTCAGACCCAAGAAGCTGTGCCTGGAAGCCTCCCAGACTCTCAATGATTGCTGGTACTTTCTTCTGCTATACCAAATTCTTTACCTTTAATAAAACTTTTACATGAATGTGCTCTTTGGAGATTTTTAAGTTCTTTCAGTGATCTCATCAGTTGTAATCCTTGCAAAATTGAACTGTGAAATCGGGTTGTTGTGTGGCAGCTTCAGTCCCCTTTCAAATCAATTTTTTTTTTTTTTTTTTTTTAGATAAGGTCTCGCTCTGTCACCCAGGCTAAGGTGCACTGGCATGATCTCAGCTCACTGCAGCCTCAGTCTCCGGGGTTCAAGCAATCCTCCCACCTCCCAAGTGGTGGGGACCACAGGCACAAGTCATCTTGCCCAACTAATTTTTGTGCTTTTGGTAAAGATGGGGTTTCACTAAGTTTCCAGGCTTGTCTTGAACTCCTGGGCTAAGTGATCCACCCACCTTGGCCTCCCAAAGTGCTGGGATTACAGGTGTGAGCCACCATGCCCAGCCTTACTTTCAGATCTATTACTACTAACAGAGATGCTTTGTATCTGCTCCACACATGTGTGATTGAGGGGCCAGTGAAAGATACAGGCAGGCAGAATTTAGACACTCCCTTTCTGACTCTTTCCTTCCAACATTTATCTACACTCTTCATTGGTAACCATCTCCTGAACTTCAGTTTTCTGGTTCCCCAGGCCATTTTCTACCACACTTTTCTGAGCCCCGCTGCTTCTGGCATCATCTGTACTCGGTCTCAGGCTGAAAGTTTCAAAAAATGAGAACTCACTTTGTAGAACTCCCCTCTTCCAAACAAGTACGCTCCCACAGAGTCTCTTTTCTGCTTACTCTCCAGTGATTTGGCTAGCTCTTGTTTGTTTTAGGTTCAGAGTTTATGGTTATTTTCTATGGAGAATTCAGTCTGGTTTGATCTTACTTCATCACTAATGGAAGTGGACTTCTGATGAGATTTTTAAAATATTGCCCTTTTCCACGAAAGTTGTTTTAAATGGAAAAAAGCTAAATTTTAGTTTAGTTTTCAGCAGAGAAAATCTATTGCCAACCATGAGCTAACAGAGTGTCTTAGAAACACAGCATTTAAAGGAGAACGCTGTTTCATCTGAAAAATGATCATATATTTTTTTCAAGACAAGAATTGTTCAGAAAAATTATTTTTACCAAAAAAAGCATTGATCAGTTGTCTGCTCATTGTACCTAAGTGGTATAATGAAGTACTTGACACACTATGGTCCTGACATTAGATGATGACAAGCAGTTGCCAATAACAACTAGAAAGAAAGATTGCTATACATGCTATATGAATATTTAATCTTTGTTTCTTTTTCACAATGTTAATGTACTGTCTTCTTTAATTCTCATAATAATCCAATGAGATACGTATTACCTATCCATTTAGTAGATGAGCAAATAGACATTATAGGGAGGGAAACATATACTAAAAGATAACACCTGGCCTGTTTGATTCATCAGCCGGGCTCTTAATTACATGTACTACATGATTAATTACTATGAGTTAGTTGACATTTGTAAGTATATATGTGGATATGGGTCTGTGTATGTGTGTGTAAGTATGCTTTTAGGATATTTTTAGTAAGTGATACTCCCAACACAGGAAAAAAGCATTATTAAAGAAAAAGGTACTGCCTGATGTTAACTCTGTGAAAGTTCTTTGTGTACATTGGTATTAAATGTATCAATAAATGAATATGTTTTGTATGACAAATATAAACATTTATTTTATACCAAAGTTATTTAATTTTCTTTGTAATATGTAAAATAATTATGTCCTATAGTTAGTACTCTGGTAGCCCTAATAGTGTATTTCACAGTGTCATAGTTATAGTTTTAGGCCTGAAAAGCAACAGTTGGCAAAATACAATTTGCAGGCCAAATTCTGCCCGATACTTATTGCTGTAAATTCTGTTCTGTTCTATTCTATTCTATTCTATTCTATTCTATTCTATTCTATTCTATTCTATTCTATTCTATTCTATTATTGGAATGCAGTCATGGCCATTTTTTATGTATTTTCTATGGCTACTTTTGTGTGACAGCGGCAGAGTTGAGGTGTTGCAGCCAATACTGTATGGTCTCCAAGCCTACAGCATTCATTCTCTGACCCTTTCGGAGAAGGTTTGCTGACTCCTACCCTTATAGGAAACTGAAGGTTCTCTAAATTTTTTCTCTTGCCCACCTTCCATTTTCCTGTTATATTAATAGGATACTTTAGATTCAGAGAGGCTTAATCACGTAAATTAATTATATATCCAGGACTAGAACCCAGGTCTCTTATTTCTCACCTTAGTACTTTGAATTAAGTCATTGTTGTCTTTTTTTTTTTTTTTTTTCGAAGGCGCATGTTGACAGAAAGAGAGGGCCTCTTAGTGGATCTATCATTTTGAAAACCCATGCCAATAGAGAGAAAATAGTTTTTTCACTCTATGCCTGCTTTTCTCAAGTTACCTAACCTTCTATCTACTGAAATTTTCAAGTGTAATTGACCTTTTTAAAGGTGGTTGCTGACTTTACTGAGCTAATTTCCAAAGCTTTAAGATTGATAATAAACATTTCAGAAAGTTAGCAGTCATATATTTAAGAAGAAAAATATGTCCACAGTTAAGTGTGATTCTAATGTAACATGTACATAAATTTACTCTTTTTTTTTTTGAGATGAAGTCTTGCTCTGTTGCCCAGGCTGGAGTACAGTAGCACAGTCTTGGCTCACTGCAACTTCTGCCTCCTGGGTTCAAGTGATTCTTCTGCCTCACTTCTGCCTCAGCCTCCTGAGTAGCTGGGACTACAGGTGCCCACCACCACGCCTGGCTAATTTTCGTATTTTTGGTAGAGATGGGTTTCACCATATTGGCCAGGCTGATCTCGAACTCCTGACCTTGTGATCCGTCCCGCCTCAGCCTCCCGAAGTGTTGGGATTACAGGTGTGAGCCACTGTGCCCGGCCATAAATTTACTCTTTATGTTTCCAAGGTGTGAGGTCTTATTCTCAACCTTGATTTCCTCTAAAAACCAAATGGGATAAAAACTAAAGACTTCAGGCCTACAGTTTTACTTGTGTATAAATGCCAAGCCTTCCATGGGTTGGCACAGACCGTGATGATGGGACAGCAGCCCCTTGCTGCACAATGAAAAACATTGTTACCATTAAAATCTTGGTCTAAACATTTTTTTACAAAGCCTTTTACTTGCATTGGGTCATTGGAATCCCTCTCAATTTTTTTTTTTTTTTTTTTGAGACGGAGTCTTGCTCTGTGGCCCAGGCTGGAGTGCAGTGGCTGGATCTCAGCTCACTGCAAGCTCCGCCTCCTGGGTTTACGCCATTCTCCTGCCTCAGCCTCCCGAGTTGCTGGGCCTACAGGCGCCCGCCACCACGCCCGGCTAATTTTGTGTATTTTTAGTAGAGATGGGGTTTCACTGTTAGCCAGGATGGTCTGGATCTCCTGACCTCGTGATCTGCCCGCTGTGGCCTCCCAAAGTGCTAAGATTACAGGTGTGAGCCACCGCGCCCGGCCCCTCTCACTTTTTAATAGGCCATTTACTCTGGAATAGTGGTCCAAAAATTGGCAGAATATGATATTTAATTGGTGAATTTATTTTAAATGCAGATGACTGGAATCCACTAGAGATACACTGAATGTGAATTGTGGGATGGGAGCAGTCAGGGATCTGTATTTTTTAAAAGCTCTGCAGGTGATTTTGAAGCACACCAAAGTTTCTTTGGTATTGAGGAAAATTTTACTTTTATTTATTTCTTTTATTTTATTTTTTTCCAAGCCAAACCGTATCCAGCTTTATTAAAGATACTTTCCATAAGCAATCGTGGTATTTCAGGCAGGACATGGACAGACAATCGTTAACAGTATACAACAACTTTCAAATTCCCTTCTTCAATGGACTACCAAAAATCAGAAAGCCACTATAAAACCCAATGAAGTCTTCATCTGATGCTCTGAACAGGGTGAGGGTTGACATTTCACATTTAGTTCTTTAACAACTTTTCACAAGCCGACTCTGACTTTCAGGAAGTGAAATGACAATAGAATTTTTCTGAAGATCCACGACCTAGAAACAGAACCACTGTTCTTTTGACAGGTGCCATCTCAGTGGCATTACTGGAAAGTCTAGATTGCCTGACACGCTGGTAACCAATGACTAGGGGTCGGGTCCCAACGGATATCTGGGCTTAAGGGAGTTAAGTCGATGCTGAGAGATGGAAAAGGAGAAGAGGACCTAAAAATGAGTTTGTTTTGCCATATCACAAGGCTTTTGTGCCAAGATGGCCAAGTGTGTCAAAGTCAGGGAATCCCTCCTCCTGGGAGCGAAGAGGAAGTCTCTCAAAACTAGAAGGGAAAGGTGTTTTCCCCACATCAGTCCAGCTCCGGAGACATTCTATTAGTGACATAGGTCCCTTCCCCCAAAAACAACGATGAAGTGTTCTGTGTGCTAACGACATAGCTTAAAAAAAAAAAAAAAAAAAAAAAGGAAAACAAAATTCTGCATTTTTATAAAGCTTGATAAAAAATAGTATTTCAAACCGTACAGTCACCAGAAGTACACAGTTATCAAAAATGCACGCACTTCACTTGGCCTCTCCAGCACCTTCAGCTTTCTGTGCCTGGTCTGTTTTGGCATCTCCAGTTTCTGCAAGGTTATTCCCCTTCTTGCCAGAATCAGCTTTTCCCTTTTTCCCTCTCGGTACCTTCTCTCCCTTCTTTGCAGGGGCCTTTTCAAGCTTGGACTTTGGTTTTGGAGGAGCAGGTTTAGCAGACAACCTTGCGGATCTTCTCTGTGGTTCGTCCTTCACCTTGGCTTTATCTCCTTTAGCATCCCCTTCAGACTTTCTCTTCCACATGGAGGCGGCGGCGGCGGCGAGGGCGGCGGGACGTAGTAGGCGCCGGGTGCGGGATGCAGGGGCGCGCGGGCTTCGGTGGGTCAGCGGGTCGTTCTCGTCTCTTCTTCACACTGCTCGGGCTCCGGGGAGTTTATAAAGTGAAACTTTTCACATGACAATCTGTAAAACTGGGTTCTAATCCTGGCTGTCTTGTTAAATTGCAATGTGGCCTTGAACAAGTCGCTTGGATAAGCAGCCAAAAAGGAGGAAGGGGTCTCCTATGGAAGGTCCCTGGTTTTTTTGTTTGTTGTTTTTTGGTTTTTTTTTTCATAGTTGTTCAATTTCTTTAGTTTTCTCAACTGTAAAAAGGAGGACATAACATTATTTACCTTGGGTTTGCTGTAAGGAAATTGCTTGTCACATAATAACAACTCAAAAGTTAACTTGTTAGATTGTATTATTATTATTATCATTATTAATATTGATGCCACAATGATACAGAACTATAATTCAGTGTAATAGACATACTATTTTCCCCCACACAACCAAGAAACAACTGGCCTCATTCATTCATTTAGATAAGTAATTGTTGCTACCCGCTAGGGTCCAGGTACTGCACTAAACTCAGGACACAGGATTGGATACTATGGGGTCTCTGACTTTAAAAGACTGATATCCCAGCGGCTGGTGCGGTGGCTCAAGCCTGTAATCCCAGCACATTGGGAGGCTGAGGCGGGCAGATACCTGAGGTTGGGAGTTTGAGACCAGCCTGGCTAACATGGTGAAACCCAGTCTCTACCAAAAATACAAAAATTAGCTGGGCATGGTGGCGGGTGCCTGTAATTCCAGCTACTTGGGAGGCTGAGGCCAGAGCATTGCTTGAACCAGGGAGGCGGAGGTTGCAGTGAGCCGAAATCGCACTACCGCACTCCAGCCTGGGTGACAGAGTAAGACTCTGTCGCAAAAAAAAAAAAAAAAAGAAAGAAAGAAAGAAAAAAGATTATATCCTCCTTGTCAAAAGACATGTATAGCTAAATATTGAAGCTGCTACTTTTTCTAAAGAAAGCCACAAGTGTTTGCTGAAAAGCCATTTCACCCACTTCCACAAAGATGATAATAGCTTCTATTAAATAGTTCATCTCTCTTCTTGAGTAGTGTGGCATATATATATTAGACAATATTGTATTTTTGGATAACTCATTGCTGTATGAGTAGCTTAGATAAAATGAGCTAAGAGGGTTCAATTAAGTTCTCATTCCAATGGCACTCACTATCTTTGACTTTTATAAAGGTTTATAATCCTTGTTGCTGTAATTTTAAAGACTTAATAAAAATAGTGTTAATAGCCTTTTCATCATTTAAACAGTCTTCCTTTGAGAATTCCGTTATTGCTTTTGATAAATTCCTTCTAGAAAGCATATGAGGAATGGGAAATGGTTAGATTATCATGAACATGTATAATATGAATGTTTCTTTTGTTAAAAATAGCACTAAGAGGCCGGGCGCGGTGGCTCAAGCCTGTAATCCCAGCACTTTGGGAGGCCGAGACAGGCGGATCACGAGGTCAGGAGATCGAGACCATCCTGGCTAACACGGTGAAACCCCATCTCTACTAAAAAATACAAAAAACTAGCCAGGCGAGGTGGCGGGCGCCTGTAGTCCCAGCTACTCAGGAGGCTGAGCCAGGAGAATGGCGTGAACCCGGGGGTGGAGCTTGCAGTGAGCTGAGATCTGGCCACTGCACTCCAGCCTGGGCAACAGAGCGAGACTCCGTCTCAAAAAAAAAAAAAAAAAAAAAAAATAGCACTAAGAATATTCAAAGATGTCATGCTTATTGTTCTATAAACTAAAACTTAACGTTTTCTACTAAGTTGAATAAGAATATAGATTAACATACTTCCTTTTCTTATCAGCTCTCTCCTCCTCAAGTGTGAATTGAAGAAATTTCCCTAGGGGAGGAAAAAAATAGATCTTACCTACATAGAAGTCAAATAATAAGTTTAAAAAATATTTGTAAAACATATGAAAAATAAAATCTAAAAAATACCTAGTTGAAAACTAATTCAGATTTCATGAAACAACATTAATAACAATAACAGATAATGAACAAAATATATTAACAAAATCAAAATGGCTAGCACATTAAAAACATTACCACTAGTTATTTAAGAAATACAGGTTAAAGTGAAATCAATTTTTCTATAAAATTAGTATAATTTTTTTTTATAATCCATAGGTTCACAGAGGTAAGTAGAGATTTAAAAATAGCAATATGTAACATTGATAAGGGTGTGATGATACCCTTATTCAATGCAGCCGTGTTTATAAATGATAATTTTTTGAAAGTTTTAGCAATAAAGCATCAGTCTTATTTATTTATCTATCTATTTATTTATTTATGTTTTTGAGACAGGATCTTGCTGTGTTGCCCAGGCTGCTCTTGAACTCCTGGGGTCCAATGATCTTCCTGCTTCGGTCTCCCAAAGTGCTGGGATTACAGGCGTGAGCCACTGTGCCCAGCCAAGAATCAGTCTTAAACCCACATACACTCTTTATCAATCTAGTCTCTGAGGGATGCACATGATAGAAACCTCCACTCCAAACCAGCTTAGGCAAAACAGGGAATTATTTCTTGTGCATTATATCAGGGTAGATTTTGTTACTGAAATTATATTGTTAGGAATCTACCCCTTTTCTTTTCTTTTCTTTTCTTTCTTTCTTTTTTTTTTTTTTTTGAGACAGAGTCTTTCTCTGTAGCCCACACTGGAGTGCTGTGGCGCAATCTTGGCTCACCGCAAGCTCCGCGTTCTGGGTTCACGCCATTCTCCTGCCTCAGCCTCCCGAGTAGATGGGACTACAGGCACCCGCCACCGCGCCTGGCTAATTTTGTGTATTTTTAGTAGAGACGGAGTTTCACCTTGTTAGCCAGGATGGTTTTGATCTCCTGACCTCGTGATCCGCCCACCTCGGCCTCCTAAAGTGCTGGGATTACAGGCGTGAGCCAACGCGCCCCATCGAATCTGCCCCTTTTCATCTCTAGTTTCCACCTCTCCTCTGTGTTAGCTTCATACCAAGGCAAGCTCTCTCAGTGATTGCTAGAATGTTGAACTGGTGAACCCAAAATATCGGAGACAGCTCTCAACCAATGTAGAAAGTTTATTTTGCCGAGGTTAAGGAGGTCCTGAGGGTCATGTTCCCAAGGTGGTGGTGGGGGAGACTGCCAGGTCATAGGTAGATAAGAGACAAAAGATTGCATTCTTTTGAGTCTTTGATGAGCCTTTTACTGAATACACAATTTATTCTGGCTCAGTGAGTCTGTATTTTTACATAAACAATAGGGCAGAGGAGGCAATCAGATATGCATTTGTCTCAGGTGAGCAGAGGGAGGATTTTCTGTCCTGCACCTGTGAAGATATGTGGTGGGGGATGCAGGGGTTGGGATGGAGTGAAATTCAACACAACTGACTCAGGGTAAATATTTTGAGGTCATGAGAAATTTCCTTGCGGACAAATTGTGAGGGAGGTATGTAGCTCTTTTATCTTTGTAGTTATCTTATTTAGGAATTAAAATGGGAAGCAGATTTGCCTGATTGTGGTTCCCAGCTTGACTTTTCCCTTAGCTTAGTGATTTCAGGGTCCCAAGATTTATTTTCCTTTCACAGGCTGATATCAGATAGCCAACCCTAATGAAAGGGAATGGCTTTTCCACAGTAGTTCCTAGAAAAGCCCAAGAGTGAGCCTGGTTACCTGAGTTAGGTCTCATATTCAGTCCCAAATCAGTCACTGCAGCCAGGAGGGTAGAATGCCCTGACTGCCCGCGCTGGGGTCCTGCACCAGCCTTGAAGGCAGGGAGTCAGCTTTATCCAAGCTCCTTGGGATACAGTGTGATTCTCCGAAGTAAGATGTTACCACCAAAAGAAGGGGAAATGGAAGCGAGTCAGGAAAAATCAACAGATGCTCACTGCACAGTTTCATCCTTAAATAACACTCCTGTAAATCAATATTAAGAAATAATAAATGCGAAGATTAACATCCAAATGTTTAATATAGCTTTGGTTATAATACTTTAAAAAAACACACACACAGAACCCCAAAACCTTGACTAATACTGTTGTTTGACAATAGGCAAATTGTAAATTAAGAAGTACACAATGTATTAGGGAGCCATAAAATTATATTTCAAATACCCTTTAGTGCTTATGAGAAAAGTATACTTTATGATATAAAGTCATAAAGGCAGAATGTCATATATACAGTAAGAGCTCACCTATGTAAAAAAAAGTGCAGAAAACAAACCTAGGAAAATCTATTAAAATAATAATTAGTTCTAAGAACTGTTGGACTTATTCATAAAACAGGGTTTTTTTGGAGTGTTATTTGGCAAGAATTTTTATTCTGAATATTATTTCTTTATAATTTCCATATTTTTACATATGTTACAGTAAGAAACCGAGAGGTGCGCTGCATTTAAATAGAAATTCTAATAACTTCACTTAAATTATTATGATATTCCAAACATCATTTTAAGGTGCTTTCGGGTACGCTGTCTCATTTAATGTCTCCCATAGTCAGTGGTCAGTTCGATTTGCTCCATGAGGGTATTGTTCTTCTATACGAGCCATAAATAAAAGCTGTTGATTGACACAGTGATTCATTTGTTCATTCATCCAACTACCTAGGAATTGTTGGAGGGATTAAAAAATAACCCCTAAAGGAATTTGCTAAAATTAGGAAGGTAAGAAAGCTTTTAAATTATCTTGGGTCAGTGAACAGGTTTTTGCAGTGATTAGAATATGTTAATTATTCTTTGTTTTAAGTAAATGAAGAGCTAAATGAATGTCAGCAATTCTGTCAATGTCACTGTGTGTGAAGAGGTTATGCTTGTGATAGCATTCTATTGCAATCATAAAAATCATTTAGGAGTGTTTTTTCTGCAAGATTTTAGAAATGTATCCTACAATTAATTTTTAAATATGAATGTCAAATATAATACATACTAAATATATTCGGAGTTAATTAATTTTCTACACATTCACTTATGAATAATTTGTATTCCATCTGCTGGTTGAGGTGGAATTTCTGGTCAAAGGGTATTTGTGACTGCTGCTCCCTGAAACTTCAGCTTCATGAGAGGAAGTAGTGCCTCCAAGCCTCAGAGACAACTGTGGCCAACTCCCACAAAAAAAGAGGGATAGCAGAGATTTTCTGGTCAAGAGTCTATTAGGAGAGGATGTAGAATGACCCTCAAGGCAAGCTGGAGGCAGTGATCTTGGCTATATAAGGCTAACTGGATCAGTATTAGGGTGATGGTCAAGGGAGCCAACACCAACATACATAAGACATTTTCTTTCCTTTTTATTATGACCTAGAATTTTTATTATACATTTGCTGAAATTTGGCCAAACATAGTAGCTCATGCCCCTCTGTAACCCCACCACTTGGGAGGCCGAGGTGGGAGGATCACTTGAGGCCAGGAGTTCAAGACCAGCCTAGGCAAAATAGCAGGATCAAAAAACAAAAAAACAAAAATTAGCTAGACACGGTGGCACACACCTGTAATCTCAGCTACTCAGGATGCTGAGGCTGGAGGATCACTTGAGCCCAAGAATTTGAGGCTGCAGTGACTTATGATCATGCCAGTGCACTCCAACCTGGTCAATGGAGCAAGTCTCTGTCACTAAAAAGAAAAAAATAAGTAAATAAATGAAATAATTTGTATGGATTTAAATACTAATTTTTATTATTTATCAGTCCTGGGCATGTACAAAAAGAAAAACATAAGCAGAATACATAGGTTAAAATATTACTTAAAACTTTCTCACATTTGAAGTCTAATTCTTTTGAGAGACTCTGAGTTATTGATACCCCAGCTTTTCCTTATAATAATATAATCCTTTGTATAATGAAGAGTATTAGTGATGTGGTATATTTTCAGCTCAATTGTGAAATATATACATAAAAAAAGAGTATGTAACATATCAGTACAGTTGAACAAATAGTTAAATATAAACCCGTATATCAAGAGAATATTATGAGCGCCTCAGAGCCCATGATTTCCTTCCTTCCTTCCTCCTTCCTTCCTTCCTTCCTTCCTTCCTTCCTTCCTTCCTTCCTTCCTTCCTTCCTTCCTTCCCTTCTTTCCTTCTTTCCTTTCCTTCCTTCCTTCGAGATGAAGTCTCACTCTGTCACCCAGGCTGGAGTACAGTGGCACGATCTTGGCTCACTGCAACCTCTGCCTCCCAGGTTCAAGCAATTCTCCTGCCTCAGCCTCCTGAGTAGCTGGGATTACAGGCATGCACCACCATGCCTGGCTCATTTTTTAATTTTTCGTAGACACGGGATTTCACTATGTTGTCCAGGCTGGTCTCGAACTCCTGACCTCAAGTGATCCACCCGCTTTGGCCTCCCAAAGTGCTGGGACTACAGGCATGAGCCACCACTCCTGGCCCCGTAATGCCCTATCTTTTCCCTTTATAATAACTACAGTCTGTTTTTATAATTATTTCTTTGCTTTTTTTCTATAGTTTTATCAAGTATATTTGCATCTAAAAACAAAGATTTGTCTCTGTTCCCTACCTTTCCCTTTCTGTGTCACAGTGGGCTCTGAATTAGAAAAGTACCTGTGCCTCATCCCATGACAGGTAGATAATGTTGAATGCAGTCATAAAGTCAAGCCCATCCAGAGTTGGTGGGGGATTCCTACCAGGAATGACTCCTACCATCAATGACTCCTACTAGGTCATTGATGTATGTAATGGGTTCTTCCCAAACTTGAAACCAGGAGCTAGTCTATCCATTCAATCTTAATCAAGTTAGCAGTCAGAGCTATAAAGTCATGTAGGCCACCAATGTGACCTCTGATGGGGTTGTCAATAGTAACCACTGAAGACTTTTTTTTTTTTTTCCGGTACAGAGATACAGCCAGTTTTGTGCTGCAGTGGCTTAGGGTAGTTTTTGAGCAGGTCAGAGGAGAGGCAACGCTGGCTTCTTCTTTTCCCTACATAATGCAAAGCAAGAAGGTGATAGATGCTACCTGTCTCTAGGACCAGAGCTTATTGTGTCCAGATAACTTAATACTCATTATATCTGCCATTCATTGAATTCCAAATACTGTTCTTAATGATTCATGCACAATAGTTTACTTAGCACCTCACTAAACCATACAGGGTAGTTACTGTTATACAGATGAAAATATATATATTTTTTTAACAAATGAAGGAACTAATGCCTTCATAATTACTTGCCCAGGATTCCACAGCTAATAAATGTACTTGAATTTATGTTTTGAACTCCAATGTGGCTTCTACAATTCTGAAGGTACGCAGACAAGTTATACTTGGTAGTAGCAGGTTTTCATTTCTGTCTTTACAAAAAATGCGTGATTTTATACTGTACCTGAAAAAATTTCTTTAAAAGCTGACCTCATGTATTTTCTTAAAAGTTTTATTGTGTAGGCGGGGCGCAGTGGCTCACACCTGTAATTCTAGGACTTTGGGAGGCCAAGGAGGGGGGGACCGCCTGAGGGCAGGAGTTCAAGACAAGCCTGGCCAACAAAGCAAAACCCTGTTTCCACTAAAAATACAAAAATTAGCTGGGCGTGGTGGCACACATCTGTAATCCCAGCTACTCGTAAGGCTGAGGCAGGAGAATTGCTTGAACCTGGGAGGCAGAGGTTGCAGTGAGCTGAGATCGTGCCACTGTACTCCAGCCTGGGCAACAATACTGAGATTTCGTCTCAAAAAAAAAAAAAAAAAAAAAAAAAAAGTTCTATTGTGTCTCCAACAGATTTTTGTTCTTGGAAGCTGAGTAGATAGAAGATAGCCTATCGAATACAGTACTCCAATCCCCAGGCCACCCTCCACATATTTATAGTAGGGATTGGGGAATTCTGTCCTTTAAGCTGCATTTGCAATGCTTACCAATAGAGGGAGGGATCAGACCGTGGAGAAGAGCAGTAAAAACCAGGCTAAGGAACTCTTTGGTTACTTCATGATCTTTGGCAACTGGAAGTAGATTGAGCATGAACCCCGTGAACTCTTTGTTAATGAAAGCAGACATCTTCTTGTTATCTGGAAGAGAGGAGTTTGCAACCCCAGTGAGGGGAAGTGTCAGTTTGTAGGGACTTGAAGTGAAAAAACCTAACTTGCTTAGTGTTCTATAGCCAAGTTTCTCTTTTTCTGTTTTTGTTTTTTGAGACAGGGTCTCACTCTGTTGCCCAAGCTGAAATGTAGTGGCATGATGACAGCTTACTGCAGCCTCAACATCCTGGGATCAAATGATCCTCCTACCTTAGCCTCCTAAGTAGCTAGGACCACAGGCCTGTGCCACCTCACCCAGCTACTTTAAAAATGTTTCATAGACAGGGTTTCCCTATGTTGTCCATGCTGGTCTTGAACTCCTAGGCTTAAGCAATACTTCCACCTTGGCCTCCCAAAGTTGTGAGATTGTAGGTATGAACTGCAGTGCCTGGCTGAGCCAGGTTCTCAACTTCAGCACTATTGGCTTTTTAGACCAAATAATCCCTTGTTCTTAGGGGCTGTCTTGTGCATTTTAATGTGTTTAGCAACATCCCTGGCCTTTCCCAACTAAACATTAGTAGCACCCTCCTTCCTGCCCCAGCTGTGACCATCAAAAACATTTCCGGGCATTGCTAAATGTCCTCATGGGAGCAAAATTGCCACTGATTGAAAACCACTATCCTAGAGATCTGAGATCTCCTGAAGACCTAGAAGATAAGCAAAGATATTCTCTTCCTGGTGACTGGGGAATCTAGGGCTCTTATTGTTCTGGGATTCTACCATTCAAAGGTATGCATGCAATGAATGGAGTTAGGCACAGTCCATAAACGTATGAACAAAGGTCATAAAAGTATGAACAAAGGGCAACCAGTATCTTAACACCAGGCAGAGTGATAAAAGCAGCAGCAGCTTGAAACTTTACGAGTGGGGAGAGAAGAATGGAAACTGGATCAAAAGGGAGGAAGCAGAGATGATCTCTGACAAGATGGGGTGATCAGGCTCAAGAAGCAAAGCCCCCCACAAGGGAAGAACTCTTATATCTGTATGGATGGGAAGAAGCTGTGAAATTACTTTAGCCGATTCAAACACTTCTCTCTCAACTTTCATCTTCCAGTATTTGCTGTCTCACTTACTAGTTTTGTTGCTCCTTAGCCACTCATTTTAGAAACCTTGGAGTCATTTTTTTTGTAGTGACTCTCTTCAGAAAGGAAGGGATTTTTAATTTATTTTTATTTTTTATTTTTTTAAGACGGAATTTCGCTCCTGTGGCCTAAGCTCTGGAGTGCAATGGCATGATCTCAGCTCACCGCAACCTCCAGCTCTCAGGTTCAAGCGATTCTCCTGCCTCAGCCTCCCGAGTAGCTGAGATTACAGGCATGCGCCACCATGCCTGACTAATTTTTGTGTTTTTATTTATTTTTATTTTTATTTTATTTTTTTATTTTTTTTTAAGACAGAGTTTCACTCTTGTTGCCTAGGCTGGAGTGCAATGGCATGATCTGGGCTCACCGCAATCTCCGCCTCCCAGGTTCAAGCGATTCTCCTGCCTCAGCCTCCCTAGTAGCTGGGATTATAGGCATGTGCCACCATGCCTGGCCAATTTTGTATTTTTAGTAAAGACAGGGTTTCTCCATGTTGGTCAGGCTGGACTCGGACTCCCGACCTCAGGTGATCTGCCTGCCTTGGCCCCACAAAGTGCTGGGATTACAGGTGGGAGCCCCCGTGCCCGGTCATTTTTGTATTTTTAGTAGAGACTGGGTTTCACCATGTTGGCCGGGCTGGTCTCAAACTCCCAACCTCAGGTCATCCGCTCGCCTTGCCCTCCCAAAGTGCTAGGATTACAGGCATGAGCCACCACGCCCAGCCTAAAGGAAGGGATTTAAATATGAATTTTCTTGTCTAATAGGAACTTCCATGCCCATAATGGAACCTAGGTTACTTTGAGGGTTGTAAGGAACATTTTTCGTTGCATGTTCCAGCAGACTGGCAACAACTTCCTTCCTTGCAAGCATGCTAGCTACCACAACCTAAAATATGTTTAATCAAGAGAGAAGACTCAAACTAATCCTAGATAAGAGGAAAACAAACAAACAAACAAACTAATAATATACAACTTGTAAAGCACATGGATTCACAGACCCATATATTTTGTAATGCTATGCAGAGTCTCTGATACTGCCAGGAACTCTGTATTTGGTAAAGGCAATAGTCATGGGTCCAGGGTCTTAACACCAACAGGTAGGTCACTGGTTAGTGCTCCTGATAGGCTCAGATCCACCCTTTAATGCAGCTGGGACTCAGTCTAAGTTATCCATTCACATCTTCAGAGGCCGTTTGCAGAAAGGATAGTATATGGATCCATCTCACCTGTGATGGTTAATAGTGAATTTCAACTTGTTTGGATTAAAGGATGCAAAGTATTGTTCCTAGGCGTGTCTGTGAGGGTGTTTCTCTGTAGGCTGAGAAAGGCAGACCCACCTTCAATTTGGGTGGGTACAATCTAATCAGCTGCCAGCACAGCCAGAATAAAAGCAGGCAGAAGAACGTGGAAAGATTAGATTGGTTTAGTCTTCCGGCTTACATCTTTCTCCCATGTTGGATGCTTCCTACCCTCCAATATTAGACTCCAAGTTCTTCAGCTTTGGGACTTGGACTGCCTTCCTTGCTCCTTGGCTTGCAGATAGCCTATTGTGGGACCTCACCTTGTTATTGTGTGAGTCAATACTCCTTAATAAACTCCCCTTTATATATACATCTATTCTATTAGTTCCTCCCCTCTAGAGAATCCTGATACACCACCCAGTGATCAGCTCTTTTGTTAAAGTATGGCTTCTAATACTAAATCACTAAAAACCATTAGATTATCACATTCAAGGGCATCTGGCTTAAACATTGTTGCATTGTTTACTGGAGTGGGCCATAATAAGCAGGACTCAATAAATGTTAATTAACTGAGTGCATGGATAATTAAATGAGTAAATGCATGGCTAGAGCTTAGAATAGTCTAATATTAACATTTGTCCTCAAACGTGGAAACACTTCTACTTTTTCTGAGCATTTGCTCTAGAATCCAAGGACATTTTAATTAGAGGATGGCATGGTCTTCTGCTGAGATTCTTTTTATCAACTGAAGCACCCATTCTGCAAAGACTCTTGAGTGTTAGCTAGTAACAACTCAAAGTTTTCCCTCTCTCTTTACAGAGAATTTCCCTAGGTCACATAGCAGCCAGGAGCTACTTCCTCTGCCTTGAAAGCTACACTGCCTTAACCTTGGCCAATGGCTGACTGGTGTGGGAATCCAAAAGCCCTCCTCCTTGCCTCAAGGCAACTCAAATCTGTGTTGTAATTCACGTCCCAGATCTTCTCCAGTGAAACAAACTAAAGCTTCTGTTCAGCTGACACCACACTCTTTCTAAGCTTTATTTTCTCCTGCTTTATTCCTCTTCCTTCACTCCTCTTCTTCTGAAAAGACCCTCCAATGAAACATTTGAACAAGGCTGTGGATACATGAGGGAATCTTCTAAGTTGAGTGCTATGCAGGCAAGTTAAAAAAAAATGCCTTAAGCTCTCAACATCCATGAAATATCATTTTACATACATTTTAAGAACAATGTGATTGTTAAAGATAATTATTACTGAGATCTCTGTATTTTACAAAATCAACTCTATATAGGTTTTTTTTTTTTTTTTTTTTTTTTTGAGACGGAGTCTAGCTTTGTGGTCCAGGCTGGAGTGCAGTGGTTGGATCTCAGCTCACTGCAAGCTCCGCCTCCCGGGTTTACGCCATTCTCCTGCCTCAGCCTCCTGAGTAGCTGGGACTACAGGCACCCGCCACCTCGCCCGGCTAGTTTTTTGTATTTTTTAGTAGAGACGGGGTTTCACCGTGTTAGCCAGGATGGTCTCGATCTCCTGACCTCGTGATCCACCCCCGTCTCGGCCTCCCAAAGTGCTGGGATTACAGGCTTGAGCCACCGCGCCTGGCCATTCAACTCTATATAAATGTACTAAACTAACTACTGAGTACTATGCTCAGTACCTTGGTGACAGGATCATTCATACTCCAAACCTCAGCATCACACAATATACCCAGGTATAATCTTAGAGGGTACACAAATCTGCACGTGTATCCTCTAAGTCTAAAATAAAAGTTGAAAAAAATGTACTGAGTTTTCTCGCTGGGGTTAAGTGAGTTAGTAAGACAAGCTCCCTTCTTGTCTGGGCACGGTGACTCATGCTTATAATCCCAGCACTTTGGGAGGCCGAGGCGAGTAGATCATCTCAGGTCAGAAGTTCAAGACCAGCCTGGTCAACATGGTGAAACCTTATCTTTACTGAAAATACAAAAATTACCTGGGCATGGTGTCACATGCCTGTAATCCCAGCTACTAGCGAGGCTGAGGCAGGAGAATCACTTGAACCTGGAAGGCAGAGGTTGCACTGAGCCATGATCCTGCCACTGCACTCTAGGCTGGGTGACACAGTGAGACTCTGCCTCAAAAAAAAAAAAAAAAAAGAAAAAGAAAAAAGACCCCTTCTTCAAAGAGGTTAGGAAGGGATTCGGGCAAGTAAACAATGGGGCTGTGCTAGTGTGGTAACCGAGCTGTGGAGCCGGAGAGAAGCAGTTATTAATCTCATCTGCCGGAATGGGGGAAGCTTCTCAGGGATGGTAACATTTCAGATGGTTCTTAAAGGGCGACTAGAATTCCGACAGGTAGAAAACGGGGAAAGGAAAGTTTGGGGCACAGAAAGCCTTCTCATGTGGCTAAAGTAGTTGCTTCTCAGGAATAGAGGCCAGAAGCATGAGCATTTGGATAGGATTACTGTGAAGGGCCTGGGATGCCATACACAACTTTGTTTTTGTTTTGTTTTGTTTTTTTGGAGATGCGGTCTCACTCTGTTGCCCAGGCTGGAGTACAGTGGCATGATCACAGCTCATTGCAGCCTCGACCTCCCAGGCTCAAGAAATCCTCTAATCTCAGCCTCCCAAGTAGCTGGGACTACAGACATGTGCCACCAAGCCTGTCAATTTTTTTGGATTTTTATATAGAGTGAGACCTCACTATGTTGCCCAGGCTAGTCTTGAACTCCTGGGCTCAAGCGAACTCCTTCCTCAGCTTCCCAAAGTGCTAGGATTACATGTGTGAACCATCATTCCTGGCCCATACACAATTTTTTGTCTTGTAATTATAATGCCTCTCTGTCCCTCCCCCTGATTTTCACTTCCGTATAAATTGCTTTATTCATCTTTCATTCTCATAAACTAATTTCAGTTCATGTTATAAAGCATTCAGCATGATGCTGTACCCTACCATGCTGAAATGCTTTGTAATATGAACAAAATTAGACAGGGGAAAGAGGAGAAGAAACCTGCAATTTTCATCTTCATCTCCTTTCTTGGGCATTAATGGAGAGAAGAAGAAACAAAATTGGTAGAAAAACTGTAACTTCTATAAAAAGATGAAACTCAGTCCCTCAACAAAGGAGAAAATAAACTAACATACTGAGCATCTTCTACTACTACTAAATATATAACACACTTTAGAATCAATTTGTTTAATTCTCACTAATTACTCCATGGGGTGTGTAACTGTGATTATCTCAAGTATGAAGATAAGAAACCTTAAGCACAGGAATCCAGTCCATGGCCAAGGCCACACAGCTGCTGTGAGGTGGCACACTCTCTCTCTCCGGACTTTGCTCTGTGCGGCAGCTTTCTAGGAAGCACTAACTGTGCACGCCCGGGGCCAGAAACACAGCATCTAAGAATTGGGTACTGAAATCCTGGGTGTTCCTTTTGTAAATCATTGAGGAAATAAAAGAGGGAGGAAAGCAAAATAGAAAGAGGATTATTTAACCTGAGAGAGATGACTGAAAAAAAGGGAAAGAGTATTAGAGATAGGAAAGAGAGAAATGTTAAAAAGAAAAAATAAAGATATGCTTTAAAAACATTAGATTGGCCGGGCACGGTGGCTCACGCCTGTAATTCCAGCACTTTGGGAGGCCGAGGCAGGCAGATCACAAGGTCAGGAGATCGAGACCATCCTGGCTAACAAGGTGAAAGCCAGTCTCTATTTAAAAAAAAAAAAAAAAAATTAGCTAGGCGTGGTTGTGCGTGCCTGTAGTCCCAGCTACTTGGAGGCTGAGACAGTAGAATGCTGTGAACCCAGGACGCGAGGCTTGCAGTGAGCAAGATCATGCCACTGCACTCCAGCCTGGGTGACACAGCAAGACTCCATCTTAAAAAAAAAAAAAAAAAACCAAAAAACTAAAAACAAAAAAACAAAAAAAAATTAGATTGATTATAAATTATTATTTCCACTAATAAGATATATAAGATACAAGTGTTAATTTTCTCAATATCTAATGGGAAAAAAACAGGAAAACTTTGGTAGTTTTAAGTATATATATATGCATATATATATGTATACACACATTCAAGTAGACATATACACACAAATGTATATATACACACATGTGCATATATATACTATATGTCTTCTTTTTGTTATTTTCATATATAGGCATATATACCTAATATAGGGGTGTGTGTGTATATATGTATATACATACATATATATACACACAAACACACACTCAAAACTACCAAATGTTTCCCTGTTTCTTCCATTAAAAAATGTGTGTACGTGAGTATTTTCTTAAGCTGGTAAGGCAGACTTTATTCAACGAGGCCATGGTGCTAGGTATGGGCCCACTACAACTCAGTCTTGCAGTGGGAGATAGAGAATGGACTCAACTCCCAGTATATTTTGATCTTTGTTTTACTTAGGTTTAAATTATGAAGTGGAACTCAAGAAAAAGAAGACTTTGAAAGGAATGGTTATAATCTTTTGTACCAGTGTAAATGCCTTTAAATATTCACCATGTAAAATGCTTTAAAAATATTCCCAAGAAAGTATGATTCACATTTCAAGTCTATTAAAATTACTTATTTTTCTTAAATATATGGAATTATTTTGAAATGTTTTCCTCCATATGTATAATAATTATAATTTATTTCGTAAAACACAGTGTTATTTTCCCTGTGGATTAGTACTGCTAGGTTAGACTTGGCTCTAGAATGCAAAAGGAAATATTAGATTTCAGACAATCTGGGAATTTTCTGCCCATGCATGGTAGATAAACACATATTATACTATTAAGATATATTGTATTTCTTCTTTCTTCCACTTGGGAAAACAAAGCCTATAAATCCTATTTATACTGTTAGCAATGGGGTCTTTGTTTAGTGAACCTTATAGAGCATCAGGTGTTTTTTCTCCTTGGGTCCTTAAACTGAAACTTAATTGTCCCATGTCACATCTGTTCACATCAATCAAGTTACATTATTTTCTCTACAATGTGTTCTTTGAGTTAATATGATTGATGTGACTAAATGTGATGGATCAAAAAGGTCTGTTAGGCACTACAGAAAATTTCAGAATCTCAGGTCTGCAGGCCAACGAATCTCTTTCTATGCATAATTTGGTGTAGAGTTAAATTTAGAAGAGCAATACAGTTCACCGGATTAAGAATTTTTGACACTGATTCTTGACAGGCTCCTTTTTGATGATAAAGAGAAAGTATGAGTAATTTCCTAGGGCAGAGTTAAAGTTTGGGAGTCATTACCCTGCTGTAAATCAGATAAATTCAGGAAGGAATTAGAGTGGAAAGGGATTTGCCGTTGGAAGACTGGGTTTGGAATCCCAGCTCCTCATGTTCCAGTAATGGGGCCTTGCAGAAATTGCTTGAATTCTTGGAACCACAGTTTCTCATCTGTATCATCTATCACATGAAGTACTGTGAGAATACCAGGAAGGAATATAACTAAAGGAAAGTTATAAATTACAAAGTATTATGACAAGACTCCACAGTTTTCTTGAGAGCTTAGACTGAATAGGAAACAAATTAATTATTTAAAAACCCACAGAAAGAATAGTGCTTAAAATAATTAGGTCTTTGATACCCAGGAGCACCACAAATTGTGAAAGGTCAAGTGATGGGTGGAGTAGAATGCCTCCTGTTCAGCATCCTTGCACATCTCGAATAGTTACCCTTCTCTTTTAACCATCATAGATTCTAACGTCAAAAGTCTGAGTGGTCATTCTTGTTGAAAATATTCTCGGCCGGGCGCGGTGGCTCAAGCCTGTAATCCTAGCACTTTGGGAGGCCGAGACGGGCGGATCACGAGGTCAGGAGATCGAGACCATCCTGGCTAACATGGTGAAACCCCGTCTCTACTAAAAAATACAAAAAGCTAGCCGGGCAAAAATACAAAAAGCTAGCCAGGCGAGGTGGCGGGCGCCTGTAGTCCCAGCTACTTCGGAGGCTGAGGCAGGAGAATGGCGTAAACCCAGGAGGCAGTGCTTGCAGTGAGCTGAGATCTGGCCACTGCACCGCAGCCCGGGCGACAGAGCGAGACTCCGTCTCAAAAAAAAAAAAAAAAAAAAAGAAAAAAAAAAGAAAAGAAAATATTCTATTATCAGCTGATACATTCTCAACTTGTATTTTCACCAGAGTTTTACTGTAATTATAAATTTAAAAATGGGGAAGCTGTATCAGTGTTCTCAGAACTGTCCAAGTGGCATCATGGTTTGGAATTTTCTTCTTTCTACGTTCTATTCTTGCCAAAGACATCTGTTCAGAATCTACAAGTGACTGTGAGTTCCTCTTTGATTTGTTTTTATAGATGGCCTGATATAAAGTAACTTGTAAGTTTTTTTATCTGTAACTTTAAACAAACTTTAAGCTAATTGTATCATCAGACACATGGTCTTAAGCAGAATGAAGAGCTGTATCATTATATAGAAGTTGGAGTAGGAAAAGAAAGGCAGTGGCTGGAGAGTGAAGGTGCAGGAAAAAGAGCCTTTGCTGAGGGATCAAGATACTCGTATTTGGCAAAGAGGACCTGCTTTTTACTAAGGTCAACTGTAGTTGAAATCATCATTCTATTTTCAGCTTTAACCTTGGCAAAGACATTTAAGCCCTCTGTGCTTCAGTCTTCTCATGAATAAAATTGTCGCTTCTGTAGCTAAACTTCTGCATTGTGAGGTTGCCAATGGACTACAACAACTCAAATGTGCTTCTTTATGTCTCTAGGTAGTCAGAAAAAAATATATAAACCAGTTATAGCCCAAGTCAGCATGAAGCAGTAGGATCCAAACATTTAATTTTTCTCTTTAGGTAACTTCGTTTATCTTGTATTTCTCAGGTTCTTTTGGGATTCTGCTTCCCTTCCGGGTTCCTCCCCAAGTAGCATCTTCTGGAAGAATAGTGGAGTTCCTGGACCGCTAGAAGCATCTTTTGCAGTGTGCTGAAGTTATTAGTTGGGGTTATTGAGAGAATTAAGGGAAATGTGTCTCCTTGGCCCTAGCCTGGTCCTTGTGGTTGAGGGGTGCACTGGCTGGTTTATTTCATTCATGAACTGTTTCCGTTGATGGTATTTATTACTGACAATTATGGCAATGAGCTTGTGTTCTCTTTGTCCTCAGCTCACTGAGGTCTTTGTACTCTCTTTCCATTGATTTGGCTCCACCTTGTTACCCCTTAGGAGTGTCTGAACTCCTTAACTCCAATTAGAGTGTTCTGCCCTTCAAACCCCAGTTCTAAGAACTCTCATCCTAATTACAGCAGCTACTTCTGACAAGCTCTCAGGTAGAACTCAGAGTTGCTATTAAATTTACTTGACATGCTTCTCTCTCCAGTTCTGACAGGTAGTCTCTTTCCAAAGTCCCAAAGATAGAGAAGGGGCCAGATCTCCTCATTTGGAGTTTACCCAATATACCTGTGTTCTTTGGAAAGAAGACTGGAGAAGGTCTATCGGATCCATGTGTCATACTTCCCATACTTCCTTTCTCCCTTTTCTTTCTTCTCTCTACCTTCCTTCCTCTACCCCTCTCACTCAAAAGGAAGAGCTTTTATTTCCTGTACATCGTATTCTTCTTTTCTCCATAGAGCTATAAGACTTTTCTACCTCTTACAAATAGGAGTATCTTTTTGCTCTATAGGAGAAATTCTATGATCTGATCTATCATGTTGTATGGTTTGGGTTATGAAAAGTGAGTCTAATCTTTGTTAGAGCAAATATTTATTTTACTTTGATCATTTAAATTAAAATAAGGGCTAAACCATATAGTAAAATATGAGAACCTTCTCTCTTTTTTTTTTTAAAATGCCAAGATAACAATTTATTATAGAGAGAAGAAAAATTTCTCATCCGAAATATAGAAATCTGTACAACTTTGCCACAATCAATATACATGAACTGTATAAATTTATACCAGTTCATAATTTACCAAATAAAAGATGACTAACAAAGTTCATAAAAAAGATGGTGGTTTGTGGAAAAGACTTTTACCCAATTAAGTACAAGGAAAGTTACAAACCAGACCTCCACTTTCTAAAAATAAAGAGGTTTACTCAGTCTTAGAAAACTACAAGCTAGCAAATGTACAGAGAGCTGGCTGGTGCTAACACCACAGTTGAGACAGTGTCTTTTTAAGGGTCTTTTAAAAGCCTGTTGCCATGGCAGATTCTGGTCACTTGCTACTTTCAAGGACAAAAACACAATACAAGGTCTGACCATTTCCCCAGGTCATGCTTACTAGTTTGTTTTTATGTACATTTATACATATTTAAGTGCTAGGTAAAAGTCTTGTCGTAAAATTTCCGGTACTACCATGTTTAAAACGTTCAGCTTTCCTATTGAGCTGCCAAAAAGGTTAACAGTAAAAATTTAAGTGTAATAGTGCAAATTCCTCTGCGAGATTTACTGCAGAGAAAGGTTCTTTGAAATACAGATTTTCTTTAAAGGGACTGATGTAAAAAATCAGGTATGTCTGGGAGAAACTGAAACCAACCTAGGACTTCTCTCCCTAGCAAATAAAGTGATCATTTACTTGGACTCACAGGCTATTAAAATTAATCGTTGAAAGGTACTGTCCAAACTATGGCACTGTCGCTTAAAAAAATTTTTTTTTACCACTCTGTCTTGTGCCAGATCTTCATAGCTGTGACATGGTTTAAATTCCATAATCCATCCCCAAGAGGAGCCCACCCAAAGCAAAAATCAAATTTATCCATTATTGTAAGATGATCCATCCACAGACTATATCTTAACCTGATACAGTCATCATATTGTAGTTTTTGGAAGCCCTCGTTCTGCCCAAGACAAGTTCCTCCTTACAGCTGATTCGGCTGTCTACCATTTGCACGTTGGTGCTGTTTTGAGTGCTACCTCCTGCTGGTGAGGCTTCATACAGCACACAGATGGAGCCATCCTCTCCAATTCTGTAGGACACTTCGCAGGGGTCAACCCAGAGTGTGAGCTCACTTGGGAGAAGCCTGAACAGCTCCTGACTGCTCGGTCCAATCCGCTGTGCTGCCTGTCCAATCAGAGGATCCATTTTATGGTTGATGCGAATACAAGGGTAACCTGATTCCTTGTATGGCTTTTCTGGGAACCAGTGATGTTTATAATGTTCTGCCAGCAGCTCCTGCAGGCTCTGGCTGAAGGTCTGCAGCTGTCGCTCGCTCGTGAGCCCCTTGGTGCGGAGGAACTTGGAGATGAAGGACACAGCGGCGGCGATCTCGCCTATCGTGGTGGCGGCCCGGGGTAGAAGGGATGCATGGGGACGGCGTGCGGGGGCGGCCGGGGGCGGCCGGGGGCGGCCGGGGCTCGGCAGCGCGGCCCCGAAGGCGGAGCGGACACCCCGGGCTTCCTCTCCGGGCAGAAGGCTGAGAGGAAGAGAGGGCGTGAGGGGCGGACGGCTACTTTTTTTTTCTTTCTTTAGACTAAAACAGTTATTTTCAAGACAGGAGGCGGCAGGAGAGGAAGAGACGAGCCATGGCGGCCTGGTCACATCGCTTGGACCTCCCCAGCCGCCTCCGCCTCCAGCTCCCCAGCATCCGAATATCCCAGCAGTTGCATTTCCAGCTCCAAGGGGCGGCCATTTCCAGCTCCGAGGGGCGACTCTTTCTTTTCTTTTTATTTTTTTCAAGATGGAGTCTTGCTCTGTCACTCAGGCTGGAGTGCAATGGCTCGATCTCAGCTCACTGCAACCTCCACCTCCTGGGTTCAAGTGATTCTCCTGCCTCAGCCTCCCAAGTAGCTGGGATTACAGGCATGCACCACCACGCCCAATCGAGAACCTTCTCTTTCTTATTTTATTTTTATTAGAGACAGGGTTTCACCATGTTGGCCAGGCTGGTTGCGAACTCCTGACCTTGTGATCCACCCACCTCAGCCTCCCAAAGTCCTGGGATTACAGGCGTGAGCCACCGTGCCTGGCTGAGAACCTTCTCTTTCTTACACAAATTTTGTTCCTTGCTATTAATCATTTTGCTTTATTGTTTTTCTTAGATTTCTAGGTATTTCTTTGTAATTCAACCAAATATCTCACCAGGAAAAATGAAACCATTTTAAGAATTTACAACAAAGCTCTTCCTCCTCCTCTAGCTGTGTGAAGTGCTGGCTCCCCCTTCACCTTCTGCCATGATTTTAAGTACACTGAGGCCTTCCCAGAAGCCAAGCAAAAGCAGAAGCCACTACGCTTCTTGTACAGCCTGCAGACCCAACAATAAAACCCTTGCTCCAAAAAGCATCCAGAAGGAACCATCCTTCATTTTATAGTCCGGTGAGTCCTGTTTCATCCTTCTGACCTGCGAAACTGTAAGGAAGCATGTGGTGTTGTTTCAAGCCACTAACTAATGTTGGGGTAATATGTTACAGAAGCAATGGGAAAAATAGTACAGCCCTCGGAATTAGTGTGAAGTAGCATCTCCTTTACAGTTTTGATCTGCATTTGTCAAATGACTAATGATGTTGAGCATCTTCTCATGTGCTCTTCGGCCATTTGTTTTTTGTTTTTTGTGTTTTTTTTTGAGACAGAGTCTCGCTTTGTCGCCCGGGCTGGAGTGCAGTGGCCAGATCTCAGCTCACTGCAAGCTCTGCCTCCCGGGTTTACGCCATTCTCCTGCCTCAGCTTCCCGAGTAGCTGGGACTACAGGCGCCCGCCACCTCTCTTTGGCCATTTGTGTACCATCTGGGAGCAAAGTCTAGCAGGTGACAGACCATGCTATGGTGTTTGCACCTCATTCTACAGCAATGGAAGGGAAACATGGCCATTCAGACTGTGGAGGAACTGGACATAGAGGCATCTAGAAGCACTGTGTGGGGGCCTGTGGTGGGGAGAGAGAGAGGCAGGAGGTCAGGAGGGTTCAGTGACCAGAGAAAAGGGGAGGCTCCAGGAATGAACGGGTTAGGATGGAGAAAAGGGCTCCAAGGTGAGCTCTGCTTAGGAGAAGGAGGGACAAGAATTAGTGACCTATGGGATCTGGAGAAGGGAGGAGGAAGCTCACGATGGAGAACCACACCCTTGTTATGACTTTAAAGACGGGGTCACTGTGTCATCAGTGGGATGGGGATCCCAGAGAGAAAGTTATTTGGGGGTGGGTAGATGGTTGGTTCAACTTTGGCCATGTTGAGTGGAGCAATCCTAGGAGCCATCTAGGGAGAGGTGTCTAGTGGGATGTTGGAGGGTGAGACTTCCATGACACTCATCTGGAAGATGGCCTATGACAGTGTTTACAGCTTCCACACCTGCTGCTGCCCTTGCTGCATTCCTACTGCAGGACCTCATAATAAGCGAAGGGCCCACGGCCTGTCACTGTGGCCAGATCAGGGTATAGAGAGCAGCAAACTCACCTTCCTGTGCCCTGCTAAGGGGCTGGAGGGGACTGAGGTGGAGAGAGCCGGCCTAACCTCCAAAACTTCCATGATGAGAGCTGGACTCTCGCCCAGAGTTGGGGACGGACAACACCTGGCCCATGCAGAATTCTCATCACAACTCAACTGCTGGCCCCAGGCCCTCGTAACTGGTTCAGGTCCCAGCACTAGGAATCGAATTCAGCATCATGTCCCTGCCTGCCCCACACCTCCTGCTTTGGTCCTGGGGCAGCACTCACCTGAGGAAGATGAGGCAGAGACAGAGAAACAAGATCTTCACAGCTGCCTCCCTGACGGCCAAAATAAACACCTCCACCATGAGCCCTGGTTTTACTGGGAAAAATGGGACAAGGAAGATTCACCTGCTAAACCACAATTCCTTGTTTTTCCTGTTCCTGTCAGACTTGGACATTTGTTCTTCAGATCCTTCCTGAATTCCTGGATGGAAGAACGTGTCAGTCCAGGCCTCACCTCAACCCCTCCCAAGACTGACCAGCAGTAAACAGAGGGCTCTGGCCTCAGTGTCAGTCCAGGCCTCAAAGCTGACTTTGCATCTGGGCTGAGCGCACTCCTATTCCCTTGGGTGACCCCAGGGGGCCACTTGCTTAGCTACCTGGGAGCTGCAGGTTGTGAGAGGCTGCGGTCTGGCGTGCAGCCCCTTGACACTCACTCTGCAGGGAGAGCGTCAAGGAGCTCTGCTGTTCCCAGAGGGTTCTGAGCTTGGCAGGTAAATTCTCCTTCATCTCTGAGGTGCACTTGCAGCTCTAGCACTCCAGTGTTGGACTGGGAGGGGCTCAGGGTCAGGCTCTCCTAGGCCCAGCTCAGCCTGGCTGGAGGTTTGCTGTTGAAAACACAGACCAGGTGCAGACACTGTCCTTCCAGGACCTGAAGTGAAGTGATAAACCATTTTTCAGGGTTATGGATTCTGGAGAGAAAGAGACAGAGGGTCTGTGTGACAGACATTGAGAAGGAAGGAGAACTCCGAAGAAGAGCAAATAGAGGGACAGATTCAGACACACAGACACACAGACATAGACTGAGAGAAACAGAGACTATGAAATGGATCTGAAGAGAGGAGTGAGCAGCAGCCCAGAGCCTGGCTCAGGCCCCAGTTTCTCTGTGAAGGGTGATATAGTTTGGTCTCTGCACTGATGGGCCCTGTTCAGCTTGCTTGAGGCCCCAGAAAGCACAGAGGTCTCAGGCTTCACAGGACACCCAGATAAGATGTCAGATTAGACCCATATCCCACACCCTCTTCAATGCTGTTACTGACACTTTAGCATCCAGGTTGACCCTGAATGTTCTTGTTCTCTATCCATATCCTCACCTGACACTAGTTTACTGACTTATCACCATGCATCTGACAGAGACTCACTCCAGGAAATTCAGAGTCTGATGAGGAGTGGGGACTTAGGAACAGGTGTTCACAAGGCCACATGACACATGATGGAGGTGACTCAGGATGCACAAGCCCTGAGGATGGTGATGTAAATCAGTAAACGTAAATGAGGCAGTACATGTTGTGGTCCAGGAGGGCTTCCTGGAGGCACAGCTACTTCACATCTGAAGTGAGATGTGAAGGATGGTCCTGGGAGGCTAGATGACAAGGAGGGTTTTCCAGGAAGGAGTAAGGGAGAGTGCAAAGATGACCAAGGCCTGTGCACATCCAGGGAAAAGGGAGAATAGACCTGCAGGGCTGGAAGGAGAGGGGGTATTCAGCATGGAGGATAAGTCCAGAGAAGGGACCCAGAAGGAAAAGCAGGGGGATTTGTTTTAATAAACTCAGTGGGGCAAGTCAGAATCCATAAAAGAGATTGATAAATGCAACTGCAGAAATAAATACATCCCTGCACATTGTAAATCAAGGACATCTAAGAAAAAGTCACATGAAATGTTGGAAATGTGTTTGAAACTGATATCACTGATACACATTAATTTCTCAAACTGGAAAAAAAAACAAAGAATTTACAACAAAGGTACTGAATTTAAGGAACTGGAACGCAGGGAGGAGGCGAGAAGTTAAAGGGGTCAGTGAAGTAACTGAACACTTTGGTATCAGCAGAATGCTATCAGTAGCTTTTCTTCCTAGGTTTTAGAGAAAAAGGAGAAAAATGGTGTCTGAAGCCTTAGCATTGATATCCAGGGATAGATGGAATCAAAATGGTAACCTAGGCTGGGTCTGGTGGTTCATGCCTATAATCCCAGCACTCTGGATGAGAGAGGAGGATTGCTTGAGCCCAGAAGTTTGAGACTAGCCTGGGCAACATAGGGAAACCTCATTTCTACAAATAATTAAAAAGTTAGCCTGGTGTGGTGGTGCACACCTGTAGTCCCAGCTACTTGGGAGGCTGAGGTGGAAGGATTACCTGAGCCTGGGAGGTTGAAGCTGCAGTGAGCCATGATCAAGCCACTGCACTTCAGCCTGGGCAGCAGAGTGAGAGTTTGCCTCAAGAAAAACAAACAAACAGACAAACAAAACAAAAAAACAAGAAACTTATAATACTAAGGGAGTTGCCCAAGAAAGAGATGTAGAAAATGACCCCTTCCTTTCCTCTTCTCCAAACTGTTACCAATGGTCTCAATCAGAAATGCACTAATGTAGAAGCCTAAGAAAGCCAACCTGCAGGGACCATCCCTCCCTGAAACACAGAGCGGAGCAGAGGATTGGCAGGAAATGGATCTGAGAGCAAACAGGACCAGGAATTACACATCGTAAGATGTCTCTGGATTTCAGGTCCATCAGGTGCCCTACTAACTTCAACTTTTGGAAGCAATCTCTCTGAGATTTCTGACCTATTGTAATCTAGGTTGAATATCTGCTAGACTTGACTTACAGTGTTTATCTGGGGATCACCCCTCACCCGAGGATTCCCTTTGTCTTTCTCGTGGATTATATTTCCATTTCCCATATACTATATCTTTGTTTTTCTAGGTTTATTTGCTCAATTGTTAAAACATACTTTCTAGTAGTTTTCTGAGAAATTGTACAAGGAAGTATATTTTGAGGCTATTTTGCCTAAAAATATCTAATTATCTTTATTCTATCTAATGCCTAATTGTATAACTATATATGGAATTCTAGATTGTAATAATTTGTCTTTAGAATTTTAAAGTCATTATTCCATGGCCTTCTATCTTCCACTGGCCACTGAGAAGTCTAAAGTTATTCTGCTGGGCGCAGTGGCTCATGCATGTAATCCTGGCACTTTGGGAGGCCGAGGCGGGCGGATCACCTGAGGTCAGGAGTTCGAGACCAGCGTGACCAACATGGCAAAACCCTGTCTCTACTAAAAATACAAAAAGTTAGCTGGATGTGGTAGCAGGTACCTGTAATCCCAGCTACTTGGGAGGCTGAGGCAGGAGAATCACTTGAACCCGGGAGGCGGAGATTACAGTGAGCCGAGACCTTGTCATTGCACTCCAGCCTGGGCAACAAGAGCGAAATTCTGCCTCAAAAATAAATAAATAAATAATTCTTTTTTTGTGGTGGGAGGAGAATGTTTTATTAATTATATATAGGTAATATACACACAGCACAAAATTTAGAAGCAAAAAAATGGTAACTGAGAAGAGAAAAGTCAGTCTTCCTCACATTCCTTCCCCCCGGTTAGCTCGTTTCCTATTCTCAGGATTGCAAGAACTATTACCAGCTTTTTGTAATATCTAACTTTTGAAGATATTCTATGTGTATCCATACCTGTGTATCAATTATCATATCAACCTAAATCCTGTCATTTGCACAAATTGTTGTGTGTGGGGTGTGTGTGTGTGTGTGTGTATTTTATTCATTATACTCTGCAGGAATCAGAAGACTTTGGCTAAGATACTGGTTAAAAGAGAGGCACTAGGCTAGATATAACAACTCATGTCAATGATGTGTTCATTGACACATCATTCAATCTCTGCTATGCATCATCAATATTGTGGATCTCTTCAACAAAAGCAATGGTTTTATTATTTTCAAAATATCTGTGCATTGTGGAAAGAAGAGTATCTATGTCCTTCATATATATAGACACACACACATATACATATGTATATATAGACACACACATATGTATGTGTTATATGTACATATATATGTATGTGTACATACATATATGTGTGTGTATATGTATGTATATGTGTCTATATATATGAATGTGTGTGTGTGTGTATTATATATGTACGTGTGTGTGTGTGTTGTTTTTATACTTTTCTTTTTTTTTTTTTTTTGAGCCGGGGTCTCGCTCTGTCACCCAGGCTGCAGTGCAGTGGCCGGATCTCAGCTCACTGCAAGCTCCGCCTCCCGGGATCATGCCATTCTCCTGCCTCAGCCTCCCGAGTAACTGGGACTACAGGCGCCCGCCACCTCGCCCGGCTAGTTTTTTGTATTTTTTAGTAGAGATGGGGTTTCACCGGGTTCGCCAGGATGGTCTCGATTTCCTGACCTCGTGATCCGCCCGTCTCGGCCTCCCAAAGTGCTGGGATTACAGGCTTGAGCCACCGCGCCCGGCCGTTTTTATACTTTTCAATCTGCTGGGTACTCTCCTTGCCTAGTACATGTTCTCCCTTTAGCATCACCTAGATTCTTATCACCTCTCCTTTTTGTTCTGTGCCATGAATTCTCCCTCTTGGTTTAATTTCTTTCTTAGGTTGACCATTTTCTCTAGTAGCTCCCTAAAAAGATGAATGGGAGTAAAATTCTTACTTGACCAGGTGTGAAAGTCTATTTTCCTTTGTAAAAAGGTATAGAATTTGTATACAGGAAAGATTTTTCCTTCAAAATTTAAAGACATTGCTCTGGTATTGAAATGTAGAAGCCTAAACCCATTTTTACTTCTAATTCCTTGCATGTAACCAGTGTTTATTCTCCAGAAGCTGCTAGGATCGTCTTTCTCCTGTGTTGTCAAATTTCAAATGGTGTATCTTGATGTGGGTCTGTTTTCATCATTTTTTTTTGACAGTATATGAGTCATCTTAATCTAGAAACTCTTCAGTTCTGAGGACTTGGATTGAGTTATTTCATTGTTGATATCTTCCTTTCTCTTTCCTCTTCTCTTTGTCAAACTGTGTTTTCAGATATTGAGTTCTCTGGACTAGTCTTCTATTTTGTAATATATTTTTCGTCTTCTTCATCTCTTTATTTATTTGTTTTTCTATTTTCTGGAGATAGATTCAATATTATATTCCAGTTCTTCTGATCAGTATTTCATTTTTACTATTAGATTTTTAATTCCTAAGAGCTTTATCTCTTGGCTGAATATTTGTTTATAATAAAATCCAGTATTTTTGTGTGTGTCTGTGATATTATCTCTTTTCTCTCAAAGGAGATTTATGGTAGTAGCTTTGTCAAGGCAATTAAAAAGCATGGGGGCATTTTAAAAGGTGACTGAAAACTAAGCACCTGAATATGGCTTGTGGATACTATTAGTCAGTATCCAATAGGGAAGCAGAACCTCTATAAATATTAAGGGATTTGTCATAGGAATTAGCCCTAAATATTTGTGGAGGGAACTAGGGAAGGACTAGCAGATCAGATAAAATGTCACTAGCAAGTCCTCTTCAGGCACTGAAGTGGGTGGAAAAATCAGGGTCTCTAGGGAAATCTAAGAAGCCTAGCACCCCCACCACAGCGGGACTACAAACAAAAGTCAAGGAGAAGACTGTGGGAAACTGTTACCTCTGTACTAGCACTGTAGGTTTGCCACCAGGTATCTGGTGATGAGCCTGGGAATGCTGTTTGTTACTAAGGCTTATAAATGGGAAGAAGAACATGATATAGAGTTGATGATATGGAAAGATAAGCTGGAATCTGTGAGGCAACTCTGCACTTTTCCAGCATTACATTTAACTGTGGAATTCTTAAGAGAGTAATGACCATTACTTAATCTCCACTCCCAAATTTCATGTAAGTTTTTTTTTTTTTTTTCTAATGACTAGTTCTCATTCAGAACCAAAAAGAGAAAGAGAAATGTTAACTCCTAACCTACCCAAGTCAGCAGTAGAACAATATAGCATATGGACTGTGAATGTAATTGTAGGGTGATCTATTTGGGATGCTTAATTTTTCTTTTTGGACCAGTCAGGTTCTCAGAGAAGCCTCTATCTGTTTGCTGCACAGAGAGTAAAGACTTGGGGAACTGTGGTTGGCTACCAAGGAGAGAGGAAGATAGAGGGGTGGCCTCACCTGTACTTACGTATATACTTGTGTAATATCTTTGTTTTGAGTGCACTTTTCCTGCCCCAACTCTAGTTCTCAAGTCTAAAGTTCTCTGTTTATTTCTTCAAAGACTATATCCTCAGCTTTTCTTTTTTTCTCAAGATATAGCTGGGATTATCCCTATCTCTACAAGTATCTGGGATAGACAGTTTCTGAGCATTTGGGCAATTCTGTGACTTAAACCACTTTAGCTACTGGCTTCTTCCTCTGCTATTTTAACAGTAGTTTTTCTCAGTTTTGCTGAGTCAATTTTTCTTATGTATTTGATTGCTAGATTACGAAATGTTATTACTAAAATCTCTGTATCTATTCCACTTCCTTTTGTGAATTTAAAACTTCTATTGTCACTTTAGAATGGTTTAAAGAGCAAGTAACAATAGGTACCTGTGTTCAATATGCCATCTTTGGCTGGGAGTGCACAAGAACTTATTTTATCCCCTTGGAAATAAAAAAAGATTGGATTTTTAAAAAATGTTCACATAGCCCATGATGGGAACATTCAGACATAAAGTAGCTTGAGCACATATCGTGGCTTTTCTCTTATTCCTTACTCTGTTTACATATGGAATAATAAAACAGCCAGATTTCCAAATCAAGACGATGCGTGTGAGTCCACAATTTGTACAAGAATCTCATTTATTTCTTCATTCAACAGTTACATTCTGAGCATCGATAACATTTCTGGCACTGTTTTAGGTGATGGAGATCAGTAGCAAACACAAAATCCCCTGTTCTTTATATTCTAATAAAAGGACACAGACAATGAGAAAAATAAGGGGTTGGCTACAAAGAAAAATAAAGCAGGTTAAGAGGACAGAAGGATGTGGTTGTGCTATTTTATATAGAATGAATAGGGAAGGTCTCTCTGAAGGTCACTTTTAATCAGAGACTGAAGAAAGTGAGAAAAGGAAGAGGCGGGGAAAGACGTCCAGGCAGATGAATCAGGGCTATAGGGCATGAGATTAGATTAGTCCAAATAATCTCTGAGGTAAATTACATTAGTGAGGCTGTGACTGTTGGTGGATTTGATACAGTTCTTAACAGGACCATTGGCTGCCCTGTTGTCCTTTCTCTAGTCACACCAATACTGTTGGAGGAGTAAATTTGTCCATTGCGTTAGAGCTCAGGTAAAAGAATTCATTCTCCCTAGTGTCAGACAGTAGCTGAGGGAACAGCAGGAGACGAGGCAGCCTGTGTCTTCACAAGCTTTGGCACAAAGCCCAGTTTTCCATGAGGCAGCTCAACCGTATCTTTGAATTCCCATGAGGAGGGCTGTATTTTTCAATGACCTATGGACTTAGAAGGAGACACACCTAACCCAGCAATGTTGGAAATAAGCCACTGGGCTCATTTGTGTGTGGTCCCTATGGTTGGAAAATGGCTATTGTTTGCATCTGGTGTGACTAGAGAGAAAAGATGCCCTTTTCTTTTGCATCAGCAGATATGTAATACCAGAAAAGACTGGCACATTGTAAAAACGAACAAACAAATCAGTTTTTGTACTTTTTTTTTTTTTTTTTTTTGAGACAGAGTCTTGCACTGTTGCCCGGGCTGGAGAACAATGGTATGATCTCGGTTCACCACAACCTCCGCCTCCTGGGTCCAAGCGATTCTCCTGCCTCAGCCTCCCTAGCAGCTGGGATTACAGGTGCCCGCCACCATGCCTGGCTAATTTTTTGTATTTTTAGTGGAGACAGGGTTTCACTATATTGGCCAGGCTGGTCTCCAACTCCTGACCTCATGATCCGCCTGCCTCGGCCTCCCAAAGTGCCGGGATTACAGGCGTGAGCCACTGCGCCCAGCCAACTTTTGTACTTTCTGTCACTTGCTAGCTTGTCTCTGAAGGAGCCTAACAGACTGACTAAATAGCTGAGGCAGATTAGATGTAAGTCAGCAAAGGAAAAGTGCTAAAGACTTAAACAGGTTTGGTAACCAGAAAGATGAAGAACAACTAAAACCTGATGGATGTCATTGAACTAAAATTTTGGGGTGAGGCAGAATAAATATTTTTTTCTTATGAGGAATTTTCTTTGCAAATATGGATTACACCTCTAGAAAAAGATTCCCAGGATCTTCCCTCCTTTGTGTTTTCATCCTGATTTTTTGTGGTCCATGATGCCGGCTGAGGCTGTCAGTACAACAAACTTAAAGTAACAGGATGGAAGCAAATTATTCTGCCATTTTTCTAGATCTTTGAGTTGCATATCAAATCTGGGACTGATCACTCCACACTGGTTTAGCCTTCCTGCGAGGTTCACAACAATTATCCTTGCTCTGTGATCATCAATGACTTTAAATATGTCAATGCAACCATGCTTCATCATCACAGTTAGGAACCAGACAATAACTTTGGAGCCTGGCCTAATAAGACTAGCATTTGCCTCTCTTCAGCATTGTTGATGCTCTTGAGATCATCAGCCAGGACATGTATGCACACTGTTGTAGCAGTGCAGAAAGACGGCGGAAAGAGGACAGGAGGGGAGACTGCACAGAGTTATCCAGAACAAACCATTACAAAGAACCAACGAGGGCTTCCTGTGACAAACTTACAATATATACACATACATAAAAAGACTTCCTGGAATTATGAAACATGATTTTCAAAAATAAATATCATTAGACTAAATAAAAAAAGAGAATGGTCTTTGCTGAAAATTAAATCGATAGTTTGGGAGATTACATAAAAAAAAAACAAAAACAAAACCCAAACAGCAAAACAAAACAAAACACAAAAAGATAGAAATCATGAGGTAAAGAGAAGAAACTTGGGGAACACTTCAAGAGTCAGAACATAATAAAAATTAGAATTCCAGAAATAATTTTGTTACTCTTCCCAGTCAGAACAAAGGTGGAGGAATCATATTTTCTAATTTCAAAACATATTATGAAGTGATTAAAATCAGAGGAGGATAGTACTGACAACAAAGGAGACATATCAACCAATGAAACAGTGTAGAAAATCCAGAAATAAACCTATGCATTTATGGCCAATTGATTTTTGATGTACATGCCAAGAACACACAGTGGGGAAAGGTCAGTCTCTTCAATAAATGGTTTTGAGAAAACTGGATATCCACATGCAGAATAATGAAGTTAGACTCTTATCTTACACCATATAAGAAAATCAACTCAAAATGAATTAAAGACTTAAATACATATAAGACCTGAAACTGTAAAGCCACTAGAAGAAAACATAGTGAAAATTTCCCATGACATTTGTCTGAGCAATAGCGTGTGTGTGTGTGTGTGTGTGTGTGTGTGTGTGCGCCAACAAGGTTTTATTGATGGACACTGAAATTTGAGTTTTCTGTAATTTTTATGTTTCACAAAATAATTTTATTCTTTTGCTTTTTATCTCCAATCATATAAAAAGGTAAAAACCATTCTTAGTGTGAGGGTCACAGAAAAACTGGAGGCAGGCATTAGCCGGGCATGGTGGCGGGCATCTGTGGTCTCAGCTGCTGGGGAGGCTGAGGCAGGAGAATGGCGTGAACCCGGGAGGCGGAGCTTGAAGTAAGCCGAGATTGCGCCACTGCACTCCAGCCTGGGCGACAGAGCCAGACTCCATTAAATAAACCAAGACAGCAATAACAACAAAACACTGGGGACAGGCCGGATTTGGCTTGCACGTCACAGTTTGGGCAATAATTTTTTTGATATGACCCTAAAAACGTAGGTAACAAAAGCAAAAATAGACAGGGCCAGGTGGGGTGGCTCACACCTGTAATCCCAGTTCTTTGGAGGCCAAAGCAGGCGGATCATTTGAGGCCAGGAGTTTGAGACCAGCCCAGGCAACATAGTGAGGCCCCATCCCTACAAAAAATAAAAAAATAAAAACAAATTAGCTAGGCATGGTGGCACACATTTGAAGTCCCAGCTTCTTAAAAGGCTGAAGTGGGAGGATCACTTGAGCTCAGGAGTTTGTGGCTACAGTGAGCTATGGTTATGCCACTGCACTTTAGCCTAGGTGACAGAATGAGACCCTGTCTCTAACATAAAATAAAATAAAATAAAATAAAATAAAATAAATAACAAATGGGATGGCATCAAACTAAAAACCTTCTGCCCAGCAAAGGAAGCAATTAAGGCAGTGAAGAGACAACCCACAGAATGGAAGAAAATATTTTCAACCATACTTCTGATAAGAAGTTAATATCCAAAATATATAAAGAAGTAAAAAAACTCGAAAGACAGAAAACAAATAACCTAATTAAAAATAGACAAAGGACCTGAATACACATTTTTCAAAAGAAGATATACAAATGGCTAATAGGTACATGAAAAAAAAAAAAACTCAGTAATCATTAGAGAAACATAAATTGTAATAAAACCACAATGAGATATCATATCACACTCATTAGAAGGGCTTTTATCAAAATAATGAAAGATAAGTGTTAGAGAAGACGTGGAGAACACAAAACTCATATATTGCTGGTGGGAATGTAAATTAGTACAGTCATTATGGAAAATGGTATAGCGATTCCTTAAAAAACTAAAAATTGAGCTACCATATGGTACAGTAATTACACTTTTAGGTATACAGTCAAAGAAATTGAAATGAATATGTTGAAGGAGGCTGATCTGAATGCAGTGGTGTTCACAACTAAGTGATCGAAATTAGTTACAGATTTCTTTGTTCCTTCTCCACTCCCACTGCTTCACAAAACTAGCCTTAAATAAAAAAGAATATGTCAAAGGAATACCTGCACTCCCATGTTCACTCCATAATTATTCACAAGAGCTAAGATGTGGAATCAACTGAAGTGTCCATCAATGGATGAATGCATAGAAAATGTAATATATATACACAATGAGACATTATTAAGTCTAAAGGATGAAATTCTGTCATTTATCATATATTAATCTGAAGGATATTATGCTAAGTAAAATAATCCAAACACCGCAAGAAAATGCAGTAAACAAATACCACATGATCTCAATTACATGTAGAATCTGATAAAGTCGAACTCATGGAAGTAGAGAATAGAATGATGGCTACCAGAGACTGGGAAAGGAGGGGAAGTAGGAAAGGAAGGAATAGGGAGTTGTTGATCCAAGGGTACAAAATTTCAGATAAACAGGAGGAATAGGTTTGAGATCTATTATGTATAATGTACTTTATACCGAATAATGTATAGTATGTTTCAAAATAAAATAGTACATTTAAAAATTCTCATCTTTGAAAATGATAGGTTTAACCAGGCATGATGGCATGCGCCTGTAGTCCCAGCTACTCAGGAGGCTGAGGCAAGAGGATTGCTTGAGCCTGGGAAGTTGAGACTGCAGTGAGCCAAGAACACACCGTTGAGCTCAAGCCTGGGCAACGAGTGAGACCCTGTCTCAAAAAATTATATATATATATATATATATATAGTAGGTAAATGAGGTGATGGATGTGTTAATGAGCCTGATTTAATCATTTCACATTGTGCACATGTATCAAAACATCACATTGTACCCCATAAACATATGCAATTATGATTGGTCCATCAAAACTAATATTAACAAATATAACACTTTTTTAAAATAGAGATTTTTATAGACCACATTCTTTCATTATAATTCCAGAAAGCTTAGCTACTTTTAAATCAATAAAAACTCTCCAAAATATTCATCTGATGGAAAGAGGAACTAAAATTACCAATTACTAATTATGTAGAAATTATTGAAAGAGAGTACACCTCATAGCAGCTAAAGCTGCTCTCATAGGATAAATTAAAGCTATGAAATGTTTTTATTTTATTAAAAAAATAAAATATCTTAGTTTTAGGCCCTCCAAAATAAGGGCCTGAGACAAGTCTTGGCAGCAGAGAGTTTATCTGGCAGAAAGTAGGGGTGCAGTAGTGTGGAAAGCAAGACAGGAAAAGAGGAAGAGATACGAACAAGGCTGATAAGGTGATTGCTGTTGCTGTTGTGACCGATGGGGCTGAGGTCCACCATGGCCTCCTAAATGGCATGCAGAAAGCATTCCTCCCTCTCCTGGAATTCTCCACATAAAAAGAATAGTTTTATTTAAAAGTCAAATGGAAGAATAAATAGCCAGTAGCACACAATATAAATTTAAAAATTCAATTGCTTTACTAGACATTAAAACTTGTGATAAAAGCCCGTGTAACCAAATTGGAAATGCACACAAGGATATACAGAAAATTAACATAATTGTTTTATATTATGTAAAAGATTATTTAATAAATTATGTTAACATGAGGAGTTATTCATCTAGGAAAAAAATGCCCAGCCCAGAACAACAGGACCTCTATCTTACCCCACACCTAAAACTACATCCAAGATTGATCAAAGGTCTAAATATACTGGATGCAATGGCTCTAGTTTTAGTTTCTTGAGGACTTTTCAAACTGTTCTTCATCGTGGTTGTGCTAATTTACATTCCTGCCAGTATGAGGATATGACGGTTCCCTTTTCTCCACATTCTCTCCAACATATGTTATTGCCTGTCTTTTGTGAAAGGAAAATAAACCTCCAAATCACTGAACCAATGGGAAAAGTCAAGCTGGGAACTGCATCAGGCAAATCTGCCTACCATTTTATTCCTAAATAAGATAGGTATAAAGATTTTTTTAAAAAGCTACATACCTCCCTTAAAATTTGCCCACAAGGAAATTCCTGTGGGCCTCAAGATCTTTATCCTAAAACAGTTCTGCTTAATTCCACCTTGGCAATATAAATTGATAGGCTATTTTCATAGGTTTGGGAAAAAGGACAGAACTCAAAGTCATCCCTTTGCTCACCTGCGACAAATGCAGATTTTATTGCTTCTTCTTTCCTTTTGTTTATGTAAAAATGAAGATTCACTGACCCAGACTGAGACATGTGACTAATCCTTTATCCTTCTCTCATATGTAAGAAATGTGAGCCCCTAATCCCCTCAACACTCACTCCCTTCAAGTTGTCCCACCTTTCTGGACTGAACCAATATACCTCTTATACATATTGGTTGATGTCTCACATATCGCTGAAATGTATACAATCAAGCTGTACCCCAACCACCTTGGGCCCAAGTCATCAGGACCTCCTGAGGCTGTGTCACAGGTACATCCTTAACCTTGGCAAAATACATTTTTTAAATTGATTGAGACCTATCTCAGATACTTTTGGGTTCACATTTTGGATATAAAGCCATTTTAACTGGGCTGAGATGATATTTCATTGTAGCTTTGATTTGCATTTCTTTGATAATCAGTGATGTTGAGCACCTTTTCATATGCCTGTTTGCCATTTGTATGTCTTTTTTTCTTTCTTTTTTCTTTTTTTGAGATGTGGTCTCACTCTGTCACCCAGGCTGGAGTGCAGTGGCACAATCTTGGCTCATCGAAGCCTCCACCACCTGGGCTCAAGCAATTTCCCACCTCAGCCACTCTAGCAGCTGGGACTACAGGTACACACAATCATTCCCAGTTTTTTTTTTTTTTTTTAATATTTTTGGTGAAGACAGCGTTTCACCATGTTGCCCAGGCTGGTCTGGAACTTCCGAGCTCAAGCAATCTACCTGCCTCGGCCTCCCAAAGTCCTGGGATTACAGATGTGAGCCACTGTGACTGCCCTGTATGTCTTTTTCTGAGAAATGTCTATTCAGATCTTTTGGCCATTTTAAAATCAGATTATTAATTTTTTCCCTATATAGTTATTTAAATTCCTTACATATTTTGGTCATTAATTTCTTGTCAGATGGATAGTTTGCAAATATTTTCTCTGATTCTGTGGATTCACTCTTCACTGTGTTAACTGTTTCCTCTGCTGTGCAGAAGCTTTTTAACTTGACGTGGTTCCATTTGTCCATTTTTGCTTCAGTTGTCTGTGCTTGTGGGGTATTACTCAATAAATCTTTGCCCAATCCTATGTCGTGGAGAGTTTCCTCAATGTTTTCTTGTAGTAGTTTCATAGTTTGAGGTTTTAGAGTTAAGATTTTAATCCATTTTGATTTGATTTTTGTATGTTACAAGAGATAGGTGTCTAGTTTCATTCTTCTGCATATGGATATCCACTTTTCCCAGTACCATGTATTGAAGAGACTGTTTTTTCCCAAATGCATATTTTTCACACCTTCATTGAAAATGAGTTTACTGTAGATGTATAAATTTGTTTTTGCATTCTCTATTCTGTTTCATTAGTTATGTGTCTGTTGTTATGCCAATACCATGCTGTTTCAGTGTTATAGCTCTGTAGTATAATTGAATTCAGGTAATGTGATTCCTCCAGTTTTTCTCTTTTTGCTAAGGATAGCTTTGGCTATTCTGGGTCCTTTGTGGATCCATATAATTTGTAGAATTTTAAAACATTTCTATGAAGAATGTCATTGGTATTTTGACAGGAATTGCATTGAATTTATAGATTGCTTTGGTTAGTATGGGCATTTTAACAATATAGTGTCTTCCAATTCATGAACATGTAATATCTTTCCATTTTTTGATGTCTTATTCAATTTCTTTTTTAAATTTGTTTTTTAAATGATATTATTAAAGTTCTTTTAAACATAAATATAAAGCTAACAATTTTGAAAATACATGAGATAAAGAGCTAATAATAAATAAAGCTAATAATGCCTTAAAATAAAGCTTATCCATTTTGAAGAGTGAAAAACCAAAACATATGTCCTGAGGTTGCTTTTGGAGAGCAAAAGGCATTGGGATTAAAGCATTTCAGCAAGTATTTAGGGCCGGAATGGTATTATTTTTTCATCATTATTAATTATTCATTTTTTATTATACTTTAAGTTCTGGGATACATGTGCAGAATGTGCAGGTTTGTTACATAGGTATACATGTGCCATGGTGGTTTGCTGCATCCATCAACCCATCATCTACATTAGATATTTTTCCTAATGTTATCCTTTCCCTAGCCCCCCCATCCCCTGACAGGCCACAGTGTGTGATGTTCCCCTCCCTGTGTCCATGTGTTCTCATTATTCAGCTCCTCCTTATGAGTGAGAACATGTGATGTTTGGTTTTCTTATCTTGTGTTAGTTTGATGAGAATGATGGTTTCCAGCTTCATCCATGTCCCTGCAAAGGACATGAACTCATCCTTTTTTATGGCTGCATAGTATTCCATGGTGTATATGTGGCATATTTATCCAGTCTATCATCAATCCAGTCTATCATTGATGGGCATTTGGGTTGGTTCCAAGTCTTTGCTATTGTGAAGAGTGCTGCAATAAACATATGTGTGCATGTGTCTTTACAGTAGAATGATTTATAATCCCTTGGGTATATACCAAATAATGGGATTGCTAAGTCAAATGGTATTTCTGGTTCTAGTGGTTCTAGATCCTTGAGAATTCGCCACACCATCTTCTACAATGGTTGAACTAATGTACACTCCCACCAACAGTATAAAAGCTTTCCTATTTCTTCACATCTTCTCCAGCATCTGTTATTTCCTGACTTTCTTTCTTTTTATTTATTTATTTATTTATTTTGAAACAAAGTCTTGCTCTGTCATCCAGGCTGGAGTGCAGTGGTGAAATCTCAGTTCACTGCAACGTCTGCCTCCCAGTTCAAGCAATTCTCTGCCTCAGCCTCCCGAGTAGCTGGAAATACAGGTGCCTGCCACCACACCCAGTTAATTTTTGTATTTTTGGAAGAGACAGGGTTTCACCATCTTGGCCAGGCTGGCCTTGAACTCTTGACCTCGTGATCCACCTGCCTTGGCCTCCCAAAGTGCTGAGATTACAGGTGTGAGCCACCAAGCCCAAACGTTTCCTGACATTTTAATGGTTGCCATTCTAACTGGTGTGAGATGGTATCTCGTTGTGGTTTTCATTTGCATTTCTCTAATGATCAGTGATGACACAGCATCCTTGTCTTGTGCCGGTCTTCAAAGGAAATGCTTCCAGCTTTTGCCCATTCAGTATGCTATTTGCTGTGGGTTTGTCATAAATATCTCTTATTATTTTGACATATATTCCATCAATATCTAATTTTTTGAGAGGTTTTAGCATGAAGGGATGTTGAATTTTATCGAAGGCCTTTTCTGCATCTATTGAGATAATCATGTGGTTACTGTCACTGGGTCTGTTTATGTGATGGATTACGTTTATTGATTTGCGTGTGTTGAACCAGCCTTGCATTCCAGGGATGAAACCAACTTGATCATGGTGGATAAGCTTTTTGATGTGCTGCTGGAGTCAGTTTGCCAGTATTTTATTGAGGATTTTTGTGTCAATGTTCATCAGGGATATTGGCCTGAAATTTTCTTTTTTTGTTGTGTCTCTGCCAGGTTTTGCTATCAGGATGATGCTGGCCTCATAAAATGAGTTATGCAGGAGTCCCTCTTTTTCAATTGTTTGCAATAGTTCAGAAGGAATGTTACCAGCTCCCCTTTCCACCTCTGGTAGTACTTGGCTGTGAATCTGTCTGGTCCTTAACTTTTTTTTTTTTGGTTGATAGGCAGTCCATTAATTACTCCCTCAATTTTAGAACTTGTTATGGGTCTATTCGGGGATTTGACTTCTTCCTTGTTTAGTCTTGGTAGGGTGTATGTGTCCCAGAATTTATCCATTTCTTCTAGATTTCCTAGTTTATTTGTGTAGAGGTGTTTATAGTATTCTCCGATGGTAGTTTGTATTTCTGTGGGATCAGTGGTGATCTCCCCTTTATTATTTTTTTTGTGTGTGTGTCTATTTGATTCTTCTCTCTTCTTTATTAGTCTGGCTAGTGGTCTCTCTATTTTGTTAATCTTTTCAAAAAACCCAGCTCCTTGATTCATTGATTTTTTGAAGGTTTTTTCACGTCTCTTTCTTTTTCAGTTCTGTTCTGATCTTAGTTATTTTTAGTCTTCTGCTAGCTTTTGAATTTGTTTGCTCTTACTTCTCTAGTTCTTTCAATTGTGATGTTAGGGTGTCGATTTTATATCTTTCCTGTTTCTCCTGCGGGCGTTTAGTGCTATAAATTTCCCTCTAAACACTGCTTTAAATGTGTCCCAGTGATTCTGGTACATTGTGTCGTTGTTCTCCTTGGTTTCAAAAAACTTCTTTAATCTACCTTAATTTCATTATTTACCCAGTAGTCATTCAGGAGCAGGCTGTTCAGTTTCCATATAGTTGTGTGGTTTTGAGTGAGCTTCTTAATCCTGAGTTCTAATTTGATTGCACTGTGGTCTGAAAGACTGTTGGTTATGATTTCTGTTCTTTTGCATTTGCTGAGGAGTGTTTCACCTCCAATTACGTGGTTAATTTTAGAATCAGTGCGATGTGGTGCTGAGAAGAATGTATATTCTGTTTGTTTGGGATGAAGAGTTCTGTAAATGTCTATTAGGTCGCCTTGGTCCAGAGCTGAGTTGAAGTCCTGAATATCCTTGTTAATTTCCTGTCTTGTTCATCTGTCTGATAATGACAGTGTGGTATTAAAGTCTCCCACTATTATTGTGTGGGAGTGTAAGTCTCTTCCTAGGTCTCTAAGAACTTGCTTTATGAATCTGGGTGCTCCTGTATTGGGTACATATATATTTAATATAGTTAGCTCTTCTTGTTGCATTGATTCCTTTACCATTATGTAATGGCCTTCTTTGTCTCTTGAACTTTGTTGGTTTAAAGTCTGTTTTATCAGAGACTAGGATTGCAAACCCTGTTTTCTTTCTTTCTTTTTTTTCTTTCTTTCCTTTTTTTTTCTTTCCATTTGCTTGGTAACTATTTCTCCATCCTTTTATTTTGAGCCTATGTGTGTGTCTTTGCACATGAGATGGGTCTCCTGAATACAGCACACCAATGGGTCTTGACTCTATCCAATTTGCCAGTCTGTGTCTTATAATTGGGATATTTAGCCCATTTATATTTAAGGCTAATATTGTTATGTGTGAATTTGATCCTGTCATTATGATGCTAGCTGGTTATTTTGCCTGTTAGTTGATGAAATTTCTTCATAGAGTGGTCATTACAATTTGGTATTTTTTTTGCAGTGGCTGGTACCAGTTGTCCCTTTTCATATTTAATGCTTCCTTTAGAAGCTCTTGTAAGGCAGGTCTGGTGATGACAAAGTCTCTCAGCATTTGCTTGTCTGTAAAGGATTTTATTTCTTCTTCACTTATGAAGCTTAGTTTGGCTGGATATGAAATTCTGGTTTGAAAATTCTTTTCTTCAAGAATGTTGAATATTGGCCTCCATTCTCTTCTGGCTTATAGGGTTTCTGAAGAGAGATCTGCTATTAGTTTGGTGGGCTTCCTTTTGTGTGTAACCTGACCTTTCTGTCTGGCTGCCCTTAACATTTTTTCCTTCATTTCAATCTTGGTGAATCTGACGATTATGTGTTTTGGGGTTGCTCTTCTCAAGGAGTATCTTTTGGTGTTCTCTGTATTTCCTGAATTTGAATGTTAGCTTGTCTTGCTAGGTTGGGGAAGTTCTCCTGGATAATATTTTGAAGAATGTTTTCCAACTGGGTTCCATTCTCCTCGTCACTTTCAGGCACACCAATCAAACGTAGGTTTGGTCTTTTCATATCATCCTATATTTCTTGGAGGCTTTGTTTGTTTCTTTTCATTATTTTTTCTCTAATCTTGTCTTCACACTTTATTTTATGAAGTTGATTTTCAATCTCTGATATCCTTCTTTTGCTTGATTGATTCGGCTATTGATACTTGTGTATGCTTCATGAAGTTCTCGTGCTATGATTTTCAGCTTTATTAGGTCATTTATATTCTTCTCTAAACTGGTTATTCTAGTTTGCAGCTCCAGTAACCTAGTATCATGATTCTAAGCACCTTTACATTGGGTTTGAACATGCTCCTTTACCTCAACGGAGTTTGTTATTACCTACCTTCTGAAGTCTACTTTTGTTAATTTTTCAAACTCATTCTCCATCCAGTTTTGTTCCCTTGCTGGAGAGCAGTTGTGATCTTTTGGAGGAGAAGAGGCATTCTGGTTTTTGGAATTTTTGGCTTTTTTGTGCTGGTTTTCCCTCATCTTCACGGATTTATCTACTTTTGGTCTTTGATGTTAGTGACCATAAGATGGGATTTATTTGTGGATGTCCTTTTTGTTGATGTTGATGCTATTCCTTTCTGTTTTTTAGTTTTCCTTCTAACAGTCAGACCCCTCTGCTGCGGGTCTGCTGGAGTTTGCTGGAGATCCACTCCAGACCCTGTTTGCCTGGGTATCACCAGCAGAGGCTGCAGAACAGCAAATAATGCTACCTGATCCTTCTTTTGGAAGCTTCATCCCAGTGGGGCACCCCTGCCAGATGTCAGCCAGAGCTCTCCCGTATGAGGTGTCTGTAGACCCCTGCTGAAAGGTGTCTCCCAGTCAGGAGGCACGGGGGTCAGGCACCCACTTGAGGAGGCAATCTATCACTTAGCAGAACTTGAGCACTGTGCTGGGAGATGCACTGTTCTCTCCAGAGCCGGCAGGCAGGAACATTTAAATCTCATCTTGTTCAATTTCTTACATCAATGTTTTATAGTTTTCATTGTAGAGATCTTTCACTTCCCTGGTTAATTTCTAGATATTTAATTTTATTGTCAATTATTGTAAATGGGATACTTTTTAAATTTTTTTTCATATTGTTAACTGTTGGCATATAGAAATGTCACTAATTTTTGTATGTTGATTTTGTATCCTGCAACTTTAACACATTTGTTCAACGGTTCTAACAGTTTTTTAATAAAATCTTTAGATTTTTCCAAATATACGATTGTATCATCTGCAAACAAGGATAATTTGACTTCTTTCTTTCTAATATTTATGCCCTGTATTTCTTTCTCTTGTCTTGTTGCTCTAGCTAGGACTTCCAATACTGTGCTGAATAACAGTGGGGAAAGTGAACATCTTTGTTGTGTTCCAGATAGAGGAAAGGCTTTCAGTTTTCTCCATTTGGTATGATACTAACTGTAGGTCTGTCATATATGGTTTTTATAGTGTTGAGATTTGTTCCTTTTACAGCCAGTATTTGGAAGGTTTTTATTATAAAAGGATGTTGAATTTTATCAAATGATTTTCAGCATCAATTGAAAGGATCACATGGTTTTTGTCCTTTATTCTATTGTATACAATCAATGAAATGTATCACATTTATTATGTATGTTGAACCATACTTGCATCTCAGGGATAAATCCCACTTTGTTGTGATGAATAATCTTTTTAATGTATTGTTGAATTAGGTTTGCTGGTATTTTATTGAGGACTTTTGGATGAATTTTCATCAGAGCTGTTGGCCTGTAGAGTGTGTGTGTGTGTGTGTGTGTGTGTGTGTGTCTTTGTCTGGTTTTGGTATTAGCATAAATACTGGCATCATAGAATGAGTCTGGAAAATATTCCTTCCTCTTCTATTTTTCTGAATAGTTTCAGTAGGATTGGTTTTACTTCTTTCGATGTTTGGTGAAATTCAGCAGTAAAGTCATCTGGTCCCAGGCTTTTCTTTACTGGGAGGCTTTTTATTACAACTTGAATCTTATTACTTGTTTTTGATCTGTTTAGGTTTTGGATTTTTTTCACGATTCAATCACAGATAGGTTGTATGTGTCTGGGAATTTACCCATTTTCCATTTATTGTAGGTTTCTAATGATCCTTCGAATTTCTGCAGTATCAGTTGTAATGTGTCCTTTTTCATCTCTAATTTTATTTGAGTCATCTCTCTGTTTTTCTTACTTAGTCTGGTAAAGGTTTGCCAGTTTTCTTATCTTTTTTTTTAAAAAAACTATTCATTTTGTTTATTTCATATATTTTATTTCATTTTATTTTTTTCTGACACAGGGTCTCATTTTTGTCTCCCAGGCTGGAGTGCAGGGGTGATATCTTGACTCAATGCAACTTTGACCTCTTGGGCTTAAGCAATCCTCTCACCTCAGCCTCCTGAGTAGCTGTGACTACAGGCACATGTCACCACATCTGTCTAATTTTTTAAATTTTCATATTTTTTATAGAGGCAGGCTTTTCCATGGTGCCCAGGCTCCTCTCAAACTCCTGGGCTGAAGGGATCTACCCTCCTTGTCCTCCAAATGTGATGGGACTACAGGTATGAGCCACTTTACCTGCCTCGTTGATTTTTTATATTGTTTTCTTCATTTTGATTTCATTTATTTCCTCTCTGATCTTTTTCTTTTTTTTTCCTTTAGAGACAGAGTCTCACTCTGTCACCCAGACTGGAGTGCAGCGACGTGATCATGGCTCACTGCAGCCTTGACCACCTGGGGTCAAGTGATCCTCCCACCTCAGCCTGCCAAGTAGCTGGGACCCGAAGAATATGCCACCATACCCAGCAAAAATTTTTTTGCAGAGACGACATTTTGCCATGTTGCTCAGACTGGTCTCCAACTCCTGAGTTCAAGCAATCTGCCCACCTCAGCCTCCCAAAATCCTGGGATTACAGATGTGAGCCGCCATGCCCGGCCCTTCTCTGATCTTTATTATTTCTTTTTTTTTTTTTTACTAATTGTGGGTTTGGTTTGCTCTTGCTTTTCTCATTCTTTAAGATGCATTGTGAGGTTGTTTATTTGATGTTTTTCTCTTTTAATGATGTATGCACTTATAGCTATAAATTTCCCTTTTAATACTGCTTTCACTGTGTTGCATAGGTTTTGGTATGTTATGTTTCCATTATCATTTGTTTCAAGAAATTTTTCAATTTCCTTCCTAATTTCTTCATTGACCCACTCAGCATTCTGGAGTGTATTGTTTAATTTCCATGTGTTTATACAGCTTCCAAAATTCCTCATTATTGATTTCTAGTTTTATTCTATTGCGGCCAGAGAAGATACTTGATATTATTTCAGTTTTTTTTTTTTTAAATGCTTTAAGACTTGTTTTGTGGCCTAACATATGGTTTATCCTCGAGAATGATCCATGTGCTGAGGAGAATATGTATTCTGCGGTTGTTGGATAAAATGTTCTGTAAATATTAGTTCGATTTGGTCTTAGTGCAGCTTAAGTCCAAGGTTCTTTTGTTGATTTTCTGTCTTGAATCATCTGTCCAATGCTTCAAGTGGGGTGTTGAATTTTCTAGCTATTATGGTGGTCTATCTCCCTCTTTAGTTCTAATAATATTTGCTTTATATATCCATGTGCTCTTCCCTGTTCTTTTCTCAAGAAGAAGGGGTGTCTCCCCATAGCCACCGTAGCTGGAAATGTGCTGGGTCACACCTGAAGCCATCACATCTCTGAGTCTCATCTAAGGCCTACAGAAAGTACTACTGGCTGAGGCCGCTGATTGCTCAGGGCCTAAGGAGTATTTCATCGGCAGATGATGAATCCTGCCAGGACTGGTTCCTTGCCTTCAAGACAGGGCTTTTTTTTGAACCAGAGTGTGTCTAGAAATATCATTCAGGGGCGAGGACCTGGAATGGGGTCCTCAGGCCTCTGCCTGGTCCCCTATCCTACAATAGATGAGCTGGCATCTAAGTTGCAAGACAAAGTCCGCTTTTCTCTTCTCTCTTCTCTCCTCAGGTGGAGGAAAGTCATCTCTCCTGGAGCTGTGAGCGGAGCTGCCTGGGTTTCGGAGAGGAGTGGCGCAGGCACTCCCATGGCCACCCTGGCTGGTGTCTCACTAGGTCGCATGCTCCCCAAGTCCACTGGCTCTGAGCCCAGCATAACATCAGTATTTGCCTGTGAATTTCAGTCCTTGTGGCTTAGTCGGCCTTGTGAGTTTATTTAGAACCCCAGAGCCCTTTAGCCTGGAATGACAGGACTTATTGGAACTCAGATTCTGACTGCTAAAATGAGCAATTCCTCTATGGCTAAAGCTGGTCTAAATGCACCCTCCATGGGCACAGACTGAGTTCTGCCCAGTATTGCTTTCTGCTGTGACACAGCAGCACTGAGTTCCAGTGCAGAGACCCACAATTGCTGTGCTGTCTCCACTGGCAAGCGCAGATTCTCCCTCCATGCCATGCAGTCACTGCTGGGGGATGGGGGAGGGATGGTGGCAGCAATCCAAGACTAGCTTTCCTACCCACTTCAGTGCCTTTTTCAGTGACATGAAGTTAAAACCAGGTACTGCAATCACTCACCTGACTTTTTGTTTTTATGAAAGGGTACGTGTGTGTGTGCGTGTGTGTGTGTGTATAGCTGTTAAATTTGGTGTTCCTACAAAAGAACAATCAGTGGAGGCTTCTATTGTTGTTCTGCCTCCTCCACATTACATTTAGTTGTCACATCTCCTTATGTTCTTCTTGGCTATAACAGTTTCTCAGACTTGCTTTTGATGACTGACAATTTTGAAGAATACTGGGTAGGTATTCTGTAGAACTGCTTCATCAATTATGATTTTTCTGATATTTTTCTCATGATTAGAATGGCATCTTGGGTTTGGGGAAAAAGATCACAGAGGTAAAAGTGATATTTTTATCATGTTGTATCAAGAGTATATCAACATAATGTGAACAGTTCATGTTGACATCGATCACCTGGCTAGGTAGCCTTCATCAAGTTTTTTTTACTGTAAGGTTACTTTTTTCTTTCTCTTTTTTCATATTATAATTTTTTTGAATAAAGTCACTATGCAAAGCCCACATTTAAGGTATAGGAGTCATATTCTGCTTCCCTGGGAAGAGAGTATATACATACATTATTTGAAATTATTCTGAATGATAAATTTGTCTCTTCTCTCCTTTTTATTTATTTATTCAATCATTTATTTATTTTAATATGGACTCTTGGATATTTATTTTATACTGGGTAATAACCTAATACTACTTTATTTTGTTGCTAAAATTGTGAAAGTTTGAGCCAATGGGAGGGCTGTCACTTAGCTTCTGTGTCCCTTTAACATATCTCCATCATTGTGGGTTTTTGTTTTATTTTGAGCACTCACTTTTCTAACACTACAAGATGATCCAATTCATATTCTATATTACCTTTACTAGTACTAGAATCAGTCATTTATCCAAGGACCCATTGTTCCTTTTATTAGAGAATGATCATATATAAATCAGATCTGAGTGCTGGGCATGTTCTTTGCTTTATTTTCTTCTTTTTTTTTTTGAGATGGAGTCTCACTCTGTCACCAGGTTGGAGTGCAGTGGTGCGATCTTGGCTCATTGCAACCTCCACCTTCCAGGTTCAAGCGATTCTCCTGCCTCAGCCTCCCAAGTAGCTGGGACTACAGGCATGCGTCACCACGCCCAGCTAATTTTTGTATTTTTAGTAGATGGGTTTTCACAATGTTGGCCAGGATTGTCTCTATCGCTTGACTTCGTGATCCGCCCACCTCAGCCTCCCAAAGTGCTGGGATTACAGGCGTGAGCCACTGTGCCCGGCTGTTCTTTGCTTTCAGGGTGTCGTTGCTTCTAAGCCATCTCAACTGGTAGAACAAGGATATATTTGTGTATACTAACCCATGTATATATAAATATCTATAAATATTTATAATTAATCATCTGTATCCATATTAAACTAAACATGAGTTCGTACAGATGTCTCCAACTCTATTCCGTTACCACATGGATCATTCTGGTCTCTCCTACTGGCTTATTTGTAAACTCTCACTCTAATAGTGAGACATCTGGCTTCTACCATCTGCCATCCTTTTACTTAATTTTTCAATTCCAGCTTACATGGATATGAATATTAGAACTCTTAATATCTAATATTAATATTAGAACTGTTACTGTGGGGAATTTTTTTTTTTTTTTTTTTTTTTTTTGGAGACAGAGTCTCACTCTGTCACCCAGGCTGGAGTGCAGTGGCCGGATCTGAACTCACTGCAAGCTCCGCCTCCCAGGTTTACGCCATTCTCCTGCCTCAGCCTCCCGAGTAGCTGGGACTACAGGCGCCGGCCACCTCGCCCGGCTAGTTTTTTGTATTTTTTAGTAGAGACAGGGTTTCACTGTGTTAGCCAGGATGGTCTCGATCTCCTGACCTCGTGATCCGCCCGTCTCGGGCTCCCAAAGTGCTGGGATTACAGGCTTGAGCCACCGCGCCCGGCCGAGAAAATGTTTTATCAACTAGAGTACTGTGCTTATTTATACTTTCTTTTGCTTTTAGTCCTATAGACACCACATACTTCCAAAGTTACTTAAGTCAGCATATTTTCCCCTACTCTAAACATTTGTTTTATAACTTAATTTTTTGGAAAAATCACGATGTTAATTGAGATGTGCATTTACCTGGGGTAAATATTTGGAGAATTTTAGTCAAATGTTGGGTGAGGTCTGTATTGTTGTAGGTCTTGTAAAAATTAGAGATATTTTCCCATTTTAAGTTAGCTTGCTCATTTAAACTGTCACATCACAAAGAGAAAAATAAATCCTCAAGATGTAGAAACCAGCCAAAATGTTTTATTGTCTCTTTATTCTACTTCAAACACAGTGACGAGCAATATCCAGATATTACCTGTACTTTCTTGCCCTCTGCTTGAAGGTGAGATTCTTTAATTTTCCAAATGGTCTGGCATTCCAGAGGTTCAGGTGAATGACAAAGGGTTTGCTCAACACTTACAGCACAGCCTGTACCAGCAGGACTGGGTTAATGTCAGAAGGGGTAAACATGTTCCAATTCTTTTTATTACTTTTTTCAGTCAAGAAATTGTGGGTTCATGGTAAGACTCACTCATAATCCTATGATCTCATTTGGAGCACTGAGGGCAAGTTTCTTCTTATCCTTCATAGAAACAGAAAAAACAAGGCTGATGTCTAGAAAAACAACACAGGCACTTTGAGCTGAGGATTTACACACTGTTGACTTACACACGGTGGTGGCAGATATTTCAAGTTCCCCAAATGAGATTTTTCTCAAGATCTACTGTAAGACATTCATCTCTCTACACTGAAAAAACTGCACGAAAACCAAACACAAATATGTTTGGAGTCAAATAAATGGTTTTGTGGATGAACGCATCCACATATTGAAAAGTTCTTGGATATTAAATTCCACATCCAGGGAGTCTCATTGAACTGCACAATGGAATGGTTTGAAAAACAGCCTCATTTAGGTGATTCTGAGAACACCCTTTTAGGATGTTACCAATGCTCTTATCATTCTTAAAACAATCCTTAAGGACTGTATTTTGAAGTAAGCTCTTAGGTTATTGTTCCATGACAAAGTTATTTTCTAGGCAATTCCCTATGGAAGTGGCAATTTAATTTCAACAACTACAGAGATGATCCTGGTAAAACCTCAGTACAGATCACCTGGAGCGTAATTCTCTTTTGAGGTAAAGGAAAGGTTACTCCATGGCTATTTCATCAGGATTGCTTGCCATGACGATCATTGGCTATATTTGTTTACAGACTGGTCCTTTTAGTGCTCTGCTGGGATCATTTCCATATTTCTGTTACCTGCATTACTCCCCATGAATTTTAACTGATACTGTTTCCCTAGAATTCATACTGATTGGCCCTATTATGCCCCAGGAGCAGTAGCAAAGAAATCCAATATAACTTTCTTACAAAACAACCCAGGCTCAATGGGATAATTTGTATCTATTAGTTTTTCCAAATATATGCAATATATATTAAATTATAATGTGTAATACATCATTTTTTTCCTCTCTCTCACTCTCTCTTTCTCTTTCTCCACTCCCTGCAGAGAGCTTATGTCCATCTGTACTATACATGGCCAGAAGCCAGGTGTTTCTAAAAACTCTTGGTCAAATTTTACTTTATAAGTGTGAAACACCGTGACATACTACTTATTTTTTCTCAGACAAGTTGTTACACTATTGATAACAATGGCAATGGCAACTCTAGCCAGCAAGCAAGGTGAGCACATGAATTGGGGTAGCACATAAACAAAATCCCGTTCAGGCCACATTATGTGTATCACTGAGAATAGGATTGTTTTAAAATTTATATTGTGAACATTGACTTCTTTTGTTATTAATAATGAAATATCTTTAGATTGTAATTCTTTTTCTATATGATTTAAACATACTGTTTTAAAGAAACGGTATAACATAGAGGTTGAGAAGGTAGGCTCTGGAACCAGACTGCCTGGTTTTCAATCCAACTGCACTACTTACCAACTGGTATTATGTGACCTTAAGCATGTTATTTATCTTTTTGGTACTTCATTTCCACTTTTAAAAAATAGGGCAAAAACTAGTTCTATATTATACAATTATGGTGGGCATAGCAAAAGAATTAATATATGTCAGCTGTTTAGAAAAAAATCGTGATACAGAGTAAATATTTAATAAATATCAGTTACTCATTATTGTGCACCTATCATACTGCAGTCTATTTTAATTTGTGTGGTAATATGCTTTGGTTTTAAATAGTTATTCATAAACTATTTGGTGCTTGTAACCAAATAGAAGTTGCAGAATATGTCAAATTCCTAATAGTCTGGTTTATTATGTTATAGCCCACAGCAAAACTTGGAAGAAATTGAAAAATTGGACTACTTTTCTTTGAAATTACGGTTTAAATATCTACTACCTATTGGAGTAATAATCCATAATCTATATTGTAATCTATATAAAGCTGGACCTCCTGATCTCACTCTGAAGTCAACCTGAGCATAATAAATAACTAGAGAACAAACATACAAACAAAAACATAACATGCCTAAAAATTCAGAAAGCAATTTTGTTTACTAATATCTCTGAAAAAACATCAAAAAGGATTTTCGGTCATAATACACAACAAAATGTATTTAAATCCTTTTTCACCTATCTTCTTAAAGTCCTGTACCACATGGTAGAGCGGCTCACTCTGTATTCATCCTAAGAATTTTTTTTTTTTTTTTTGAGACGGAGTTTTGTTCTTGTTGCCCAGGCTGGAGTGCAATGGTGCGCTCTCAGCTCACTGCAACCTCCGCCTCCCAGGTTCAAGCAATTCTTCTGCCTCAGCCTCCTGAGTAGCTGGGATTACAGGCATGCGCCACCATGCCCGGTTAATTTTGTGTATTTAGTAGAGACGAGATTTCTCCATGTTGGTCAGGCTGGTCTCGAACCCCCAACCTCAGGTGATCCACCCACCTCAGCTTCCCAAAGTGCTGATATTACAGATGTGAGCCACCACACCCGGCTCAGAATTTCTTAAAATGTGCCCTAAAGACAGCCTGGATTAGTCCTTACCTTTCTTACCCTCCTTTTCTTTAGGATCCATATTTTTCTTCTGCAAGCAACTCTTTGTCATTTTCAATATAAAGCAATCTAGCTCAAACTCCTTTCCATTATTTCTTTATTTGGTACTCTGATCTGCACAACAAAACCTAGGCATTTAAGACTCAAGAAAATTATTCATAGTGGTCAGGCAAAGAAAGAGGATATGAAGGTTTATACGTTGGCTTACACTTGTAAACCCAGCACTTTGGGATGCTGAGGCAGGAGGATCACTTGAGTCTAGGAGTCTGAGATCAGCCTAGACAACATAGTGAGACCGCATCTCTACAAAAAATAAAAAATATAGCTGGGCATGGTGTCACATACCTGTAGTTGCAGCTACTTGGGAGGCTAAAGTGAGAGAAATGCTTGAGCCCAGGAGCTCGAGACTGTAGTGAACTGCGATTGTGCCACTGTACTCCAGCATGGACAGCAGAGCAAGACCCTGACTCAATAAATAAATAAATATTTTTTAATAAATAAAATTTAATATTTTTCTACAATAATTGGCGTTAATAACCTAGAAAAAAGACTATATGATTAAAAAAGACACATACTTGTATACATACCTAGTATTTATTTTTCAGTCCACACTTATGCTTACTAGTTAACTGACAAAACAAATATTTAAAAACAGCTGTAATGACAAATTGTGGTATCTTTCATTAGACATATGAGAAGTCTAATTTTAGAAAGAACTTGATGATCAACTGATTCTGGTCAAAAAGTACTAATTTGTTACATCTTGAAGTGTTTACATAACAATAGTGGTACAATTAAGCATGTGTTTTGGATAGTGTCCTTGTTTCTAAACATTGCAAAATATAGTATTAAAATCCTGCTTTAACAGAATATTTAGTTGAACTGTCCTTTTAGAATCTGAATCCTTGTTTGGAATCACTGCTCATTTTATTACTTATTTTGTTTTTTTGAAAAATGAGAGAATGGGGGAATTTACAGTCAAGTGATTTTCAAAATTTAGTAAGTAATTCCTGTGAAATTAAAACATTCTATTGGAACATAAAAGAGGAGAGTGAGACCAGCAATACTTCATAGTACCTAGTTTATTGTTAATGCATCCTTTCATAATGAGATAGTAGAATCAGATGTAGATAATTTGATATGACATTTAGCTGTTACCAAGTGATAAAATGTTGATTGCTTTATACTATTGCCTAGCCACACCCCCAAATGAGTTTTCAGGTTAGGAATAATTTTTGAAATAGGTTACAGATGGTATAATCATGTGATAAATGTTTGGAGTTAAAGTGAAGATAAATCAATAGCTGAAAATATTCTTGGTGTAAAAAATAAAAAGTATTGTAGGGATGAAACTGATACTTTTTTTGGCTCATGAGCATTTATTTGGATCTTTAGAAGAAAATTATGAGATATATTTTTATTCTTTACCACAGAGAAGCATTTTTTTTTCTGAAATACAGAGATCCTTTGAATAAAAATATGCACAATCAATAGCCACAGTTTTTGTACCTCAGGTTATTTATCTGACTTTGTGAAGCAGATATATTTTTCTGGTATGCAAAGCCTTAACAGCTAGGTATCAAAAGAATTATTTATCTTGATTTTTTTTGCCTTAGAAAATGTTTTGAAGTAGACCTAATGATTAAACCTTTTGGAAAAAATGAATCATTCATATCTTCCCTGTGTGACTTACTGCTTTCATCACAGCTGTATATTAACAATATTTCATAGTCACTATAGGCAGTACCTTATGTTTAACTATGAGAGAAGTTTGTCTAGAAAGGAAAGTACTGTTGTTTTATTGGTTCATCAGGAGGATAAGCTCTCTTTTAAGCACCGTTATATAATGTCAGCGATTTAGAGAAAGTCCTCTTACCCTTTTACCCATAGACTAGTTGTCAGGTAATGTTAAGACTTATTCCATAGAGTCATCCTTAATTCCTGTTAGTAACATTTAGTAAGTTCTGAAGATATATGCAAAATGTAAAATTGTGTCATAAATTATGGTCATTACAAGAGTACACAGAATACAAGTTAATGCAATCATGTTTAGCTTCTCTTCTATTGGATTCTTTTTTTACTCATATGAAATTATTGTCTTATGATATTTAAAGCAAAGGAAAGCAAAAAGTTCAATACAAAGTAGAGAGGGGACAATAGTAAGCTCTCAACTGCCAAGATTAATAATGTGCTTTGGGTATGCAGAAAATCAAACAGCAAGATACTGACTTAATAGGGGGCAGAATCCTGTTTGTCATTCACTGTTTACTCACAGGTCTCTGGAATTGTCTGCTCTGTTATGAAATGTGTAGTGAAGCAGCTGATAGCAGCATATTTTCTCCAATAGGATTCTGATCCTTACCTTAGGTCTATCTAGTGCTGTTGAAAAATAAATTACTACTCTTGAAAATTTGCCCTAGGAAAGCTCCGTCTTGATATAAAAAAGTAGGACTAGACATCTGGTAGACATAAGCTACCTAGCAAGTGACAGAAGAATGTATGTAATATGCTTATTTCATTGGTTTACTCAGTTGGAAAGTAATATATTTCTATATCACCAGCTATTGGACAAGGCAGAGAGTTTTAAAGGCATTATCAAAGATATTATGAATTATTAATGTCCTTCCCCAACCTATCAAGCTAAAAAAATGAAGTATTGATAGAAGAAATTATTTGACATTAAGTAGAACAGTGTAAGATTAAATTTGAGGGAACAAATTTCCTTGTGTTTTGTGCTTTTTCTTGTCTCAAAATTTTGAATCCAGCAAGCCCAGGTATTTCTTTTTCTTTTTGAAATTTTAAAGTATTTTTAATTGACAAATTAAAATTGTATATACCCAAGATATACAATATGATGATTTGATATACATATACATTGTATACTAATTATCATGTGAAATTATGAACTATTTTTTAAAAATTGCTTTTCTGGGAGTCTTCATTAGTGAGGAAGTGAGTGATCTTGTATTTTTGTGTCTTAAAAGCACTTTTTTCTATCTACATGTTGTGTATCTACTTTAATGCAAGTGCTTACACTGCCATACTATCATTCTTTGCTTATGTCTGCTGTAGGCAATCAAAGTTGTAATGAGCATCAATGATCATTATTGTTGTATTGCATGTCTTCACATTCGAAGTAAAACCTAGTCATGCTTCAGAGAAAACTACACAGGAAGCCAGTGTGACATCTATGACACATATCAGAAGATTTTGAATTCCATCACTATCTTTGTAATCTGTAAAATCCAAAATTGCTAAGTTTTTGATAATTAGTGAGTACTTTTATTCATACCACTCCCATGCCCTTCCCTCCTCACTATTACTTCTTGAACTTCTTTGACTTCTCCATTTGTGTCTCCTCACAAACTACTGGGAAAAAAAAATTGATTGAGAAAGCAAAAGTTGGTGACAACATTTCATATTTTACTGTTAATTAAAATCTTCAATCTTTGTATAGCTTTATTTTTACAAGTATAGTACTGTAGACCTTTTACTAGTGATATTTTGTTTGAATATGCGAACCCATAATTATTAGATCAAGGAAGGTTAGCTAAAATTAAGAGACCTCATAGACTAAACACTACCTTGATGAATTTACCACAGTCTAACACTAGGGCAGACCATTTAGTGTTTCGGGCTTTAAATATTTTTTAAATTATATATAGTAAAGTAATACATGTTCATAGTTTAAAAGTCAGGGTTGATAATGAAAAGCAGCAGGTCATACACTGCTTCACCTATGGCTTACTCCCAGATAACTTCTCTACTGAACCAACCATTTTCAACTCTTAAGTTGTTTTATTTTTTTAAATTTATAATTTACCTGTTATTTGAAAATTTCTTAAATTTCTATTTCTTATTATATCCATTTGATCATTATAACTTATTTCCTACTGTGAAAGCCACTTTTTACCAATTGTCCTCCATCCATTCTTCCAGTAGAATTACATAATAAGTTTTGGTGAAGTCAACATTTAGTTTTGCATTATTATGATTACGGCTATGTGCTTTACTCTATATTGTTCATTGCTGTGACATAAATTGTACAATTGTTATATTTCCTTTTGGAATTAATGACTGCCTCATTTTGGGAAGGTTTAGGTTTTTTTTTACAACTGTGATTAATTTATCCACAAACACTACAACAAAAATCTTTTTAAAAAGCTGAAATAAACTCTTAATCATGTTTTAAAAATCAGGAAATTCAGTAGTTTCCTTTGGATCTTAGAGAAATCACACGAGGCGTCCTTCATCTTCCTGCTTCAGTCTGGAGTGGTTAATTTCAGTACCTGCCTCAGAGCTGTCATTCTGGGCCCTCCACTCACAATCATTTAAGAAATCCCTTAGCTGTTTGCTATGTTGAAGTTGATATTTTCTGGATTTCGTGTCTTTCACTTTGTGGTTGACTATCTCATTTTAGCAAAACTCATCTTCTAGATGTTTTCTAAGAAAAGTTTTACGGACTTGCATATATAAAAATGTCATTTTTTTCCTTTTTTTTTTTTTTTTTTTTGGTGAGTCAGGATCTTGCTTCCAGCACACTTGGTATGATTTTTTTTGTTTTCAGTCATTGTTTTGGGCATTTGGCGGCCTTTTTCATGTGGAAATGTATATTTTCTCATCCTGATATTTTTATTTAAATTGTATCTTTAATAATTGTATCTCATGCATTTTCTTTTGTTTTGTTTCTGAAAATTCTGTTGGTCAAACAGAGATCTCTTGGTTTTGGTCATTTAACTTTATTTGTTTTCTTCAGTGGTGAAATTTTTCATAATTTTGTTATAATTAATAAGAAATAGTCTCAATATTAACATTTAGAAGTTCTACTTGGCATATTTTTTTTAATTTGACAACTGTGTTTCTAATTTCTAAGAATACTTTCTTGTTCTCTGAATGCTCCTTTATTTTTCAGCCCTAGTTCAACACAGTGTTTGTAGCTTTGTGAGTGACCTTCAGGCAGAGATACCTAGCTTAGTCATGTCTGGATCTTGACCCACAAAAACTATGAGATGATAAATGTTGTTTTAAATGCTAGGTTTTGGAATAATGTTTTATGCAGCAATAGATAACAAGCAAATACAACAAGGCTTTTTGGTTTTCTTAAAAATATATACATATTTTCATGAGAAAAGACAAGCAAGACAGCTGAATATAGCAGTATTCTCTCAACACAGGGCAAAAAGAATATTTTATATCCATGTGTTATTAGTGCTTTTGGCATTTTACATAGATCAAAGTATAAAGAATAAATACAAATATATTTTTTCCTTTCTACCATTCATGAATTGCTATCTTATGGTGTTATTAATGGCTATTAATGAATGTCCTACATTCTCAATTTGTTAAATTTCAAATTACTTTCCATGTTATTAGTCTGTATATTTTTATATTGTTCTGAATTAGTAAAGATAAACCTTTAAATCACAAAATTTCAAATGAAATTTCAGTATATTAAACGCCCCCCACTGGCCAGGTGCGGTGGCTCATGCCTGTAATCCTAGCACTTAGGGAAGCCAGGCAGGAGGATCGCTTGAGCTCAGGAGTTCAAGGCCAGTCTGGGTAGCATAGTGAGATCCCATTTCTACAAAAAATAAAAAATTAGCTGGGTCGGTGGTGGATGCCCATGGTCCTAGCTATTTGGGAACCTAAGGTGGGAGGATCACTTGAGCCTGGGAGTCAAGGCTGCAGTGAGCTGTGGTCATACCATTGCACTGTAACCTGGGCAACAGAGTGAGACCTTGTCTCAAAAAAAGGCCCCACACCCCAATACTATCATTATCAATGACCATTAAGGTGATAAAGAATGTAATTATGACCAGAATCAGTATGAATTCCATTTATCTTCAAATGCATGTTCACTGAAGATGCCATGAGCAGTGACAAAAGTAGTGAATAAAATGGGAGTCCTGTACACCGTTCTCCTTTTTATTTATTTTTATTACTTTTTTATTTATTTAAAATGGAATACTTCACAAACTTGCATGACTTCCTTGTGCAAGAGCCATTCTACTCTTCTCTGTATCATTCCAATTTTAGTATATATGCTGCTGAAGTGAGCACTTTTAATAAAAATATTTTACCACTTGGCTAGAAACTAAAGAAGATTTGATGGACTACAAAAGGAGTGCTGTCATAAAGAAGAAAAGGCACCATAATGGAAATCAGATATAGGCAACATATTCAATGTCAGTAGTAAAAGAGGTCATTTTAAAATCATGTTTGAAAAAGTGGATGGGGAGTGGAGCAAAATAGCTGTTACTGAATAACCATTCTTTGCCAGACACTATGCTAACTACTTATGTACCATCTCATTTAATACCCACAACAACCCTGTGAGTTAGGCATTTGACTCTCCTTTTGCAGATTAGGAATCTGATGCTCACTTGTTAGCGCCAGGGAGTTAATAAGCAATGGTGCTGAAATGTAACCCCAGATATGTGGGACCCCAAAGCCTCTCTTCTCTCTGTAATTCCCTTCCTGATACAAATGAAGAATTCTATTTCATATCTGATATGGTTTGACTGTGTCTCCACCCAAATCTCATCTTGAATTGTAATCCCCATAATCCCCACATGTCAAGGTAGGGACCCAGTGCTAGGTGATTCTATCGGGGAGTGGTTTCCTGCATGCTGTTCTTGTGATAGTGAGTGAATTCTCACAAGATCTGATGTTTTTATAGGCATCTGGCATTTCCCCTGCTTGCTCTTCTCTCCCTGCCGTCATGTGAAAAGGTCCAAGCTTGCTTCCCCTTCACCTTCCATCATGATTGTAAGTTTCCTGAGGCCTCTCTAGCCATGTGGAACTGTGAGTCAATTCAACCTCTTTCCTTTTTAAATTACCCTTTATAAAGACAGTTCTTTAGCGTGTGAAAACCTACTAATGTAATATCCCTCAATACCATTACTTACTTCATGAGTATTTAGTTTCTCTCATATGCCACAGTTAGTTCTAGGTACTATGGATAAAAAGAGGAATCTTGCTTCTGAAAGCTGACAGATATTGTTGATTTTCAAACAATAAATTATTTTTTAGCAATTTATTTTACAATTAAAAATATCATTGATGCTACTTATTTTAGTGACTGATTTTCTCCTTTGAATATAAGTCAAGTCTGATAAGTTTAGTTGCAATCCATGTAATACAATGGGACTCAAAATTCCTGTCATTTTGTTCAGCAAATGTTGAATTAAATAGCAACACAAATAAATGATGAAGGACCACACCTACAGAGTAAACAAATTAAATCAGACATAAAATTTTATGAACACCATTTCTTTGTTCTTAAAAAAAGAGCAAAAATGTTTAAGATTAACATTATTTATTTGAGTAATCTTAACTCTGTTTATTTGGCACTAACTCTCAAGACACTGGTTTCTGATGTGGCCTGCTGGAGAAGTAACTCAAATGGACTATGAAAGAATAATGTGATCTTTGAGGAATGCTGAAACATTACTGTATTAATTTTAAGAAGTGTCAACCAATTGTGAAGAACTTTGTGTAGGGTTTTTGTTCAAAACTTGATGTGCAACTTACTGGTTTAACATGTGTTGGCATGGAGATGTTTTTTCTGGAATAATGTGTTTTCACTAAAAAAAAGAAAAACAAAAAGATGTAATCAATGCACTGTTTCCTTTCCTCCCTTCTGTTGTCGAATACATAGTATATGGCTTTTGTTGGAAAAGGCAAACAACAAAACAAAACAACAACAACAACAACAACAACAAACCAACGAAAGAACCTTAGCATTGTCATTGAAAAAGGATTTCAAAATGGCTTAGAAAGCTGGCCTTACTTCAAAGAGCACATGTAAGCTAGTTATTGCACCTTGTCTGAAGAATCAGAAACTTAGTCTGTTTTTTGTTTTTCTTAGTTCTAAAATTCATTTGCCTGTTTCTGATCACATGGCAGGCTAGGTGCCTACATTAACTCTTTGATAAAAACAAGAGAACATTTCTGGTAAAATATATTTAATAATATTTTCCTAAATTTATCAATGAACTGACAGTAAACTAATAAAATCTTAGGTCTGTTATCTAAGTGAAGTCAGGAACTCAGAAAGGTAAGTGGGGAAATGGAACTGGCTTCCTTCCTAACCACATTTCTCAATGGCCTCACAGGGCACTGAAATAAGAAACAAATTCAAGGCATATATCTAAGATAAGGAGTCTAATAGGAGGACATCCCTCCCCCATAAAAGTGGGATGTCGAATGGCTAAGTAAGGGTGAGCCAAAATCAAAATTTCCCTCCTCACTTTACTCCCCAAGGAAACAAGGATAATCAACATTCTTGGACATAATTGCTGTCCTGGGAAGGGTGAAAACACATAGCTAACATAGCTGAGAATATGAATTACAATCCAACCCTCAGGCTCAATGTGTACTAGAGGTCCAGCACAGTAAGACAGGAAAATAAAGGACTGGGGGAAAAAAAAATGTCATTATTTGCAGAAGATATGAATAGACATATAATAGTAAAAAGTTTATAAATTAATAGAATTGAGAAAAAATAATGTACTGGATTTAAAATGAATATACAATAAGCAATTCCAATCCTATATGATCTAGTAGTTTTGTTTGTAATGGCAAAAATATGTAAACAACTCATGTCAACCAAAAGTGAATTGAACAAAAATTTTGATATAGGCAAATATTTGAATAGTGTACAGTGGCAAAACAGAAGCAATGGCAGCTACACATTATCTTTGATGAATCTCACAAATGTATCAATATATATGAGCAAATGGAGCAAGTCATGGAAGACCTTCATTTGTATAAATAGGGATTCATTTACACAAAGTCAAAAACAGGCAACACTAAACAACTTACTGGTTAGGAATACAATTTTTGAAGGTACAAAGATGAAGAAAAGTAAAAGAAGGATTATTATAAAAGAAAAGACACTAATTACAGCTTTGACAAAAGAAATTCTGAACTCTACTTGGCATTGAATTTCATTGAAAGTGCTTAAAGGGTTTCCTTTTTGATAAACATGTTGTAGATTCTGGTCCTACAGAGGATCTGAATTTTACATGTTATTTTTTTTACATCATCACTTGTTGTCATTTCATAATACAAGCAAGTGTATTTAAGTATAATTTTTTATTTTAAAAGTGATATATGCATATAGTTTTAAAGAGCAAATAGTACAAGGTTTCTAATCAACAAGCCCTAATCCTCGGCCTTACGTCTCCCCACCCACAGGATGTGATTTTAATTAGAGGTAAGCAATTACAATACTTAATTTTTTTCTTCTTTCATTTGCCTCTGTATTTTTATTTTATTTTATATATATATGTATATGTATATATAACATGTAAAAATATATATTGGTAGAGACTTGGGTCTCAATATGTTGCCCAGGCTGACTCCTGGACTCAAGCTACCTTCCACCTCAGTCTCCCAAAGTGTTGGGATTACAGACATGAGCCACCATGCCTGGCCACCTCTGTATTTTTAAATACTACATATATATTTGTATTTCTTGAGTTTTTCAATTTCAAGCATATATTGACTTTCTAATATAGAAGATAAAGATGTAGTACTATAACACATATGTTCCCTCTTCATTCTGCTTATATAGTTATATCATGATTTTTAATAAGTCATATTCATTACTTCTATTTTTGTGATGTGGAAATACTATTCAATGGTGAGCCACATAGTATGCTATAATTATAGTTACTTTTCTGTACAATGTTTTGTTTTTCTAGCAGCAACACTTGCCTTGTTGTATTGTTGTTGGCTTTGTTTTTCTATAATTCTATCACTGCTTCTCTCCAAACTCTCCAAGATCATTGCAAGCAAATCATCACAATATGGTCAAATGTTTCAGTTGATCAATCATTTCCATTTTTATTTTGTAGAAAAAATTCCAGAACTATTTTGCCCTCTATTCCATTATGACTGCTTTCTAGGTCTGGTATTCACATCTTTCGTTTTACTGTCATCCAGATAATTCCTTCACCTCTCTTCTGTTTTCTTTCATTCAACAAATACCCTAGAAGGGTATATACCAGGCAGTATTATGGATGCTGGCAATAAACTGATGAAAACTGATTAGCTACTTCAATGGAGCTAATATCTAATGAGAAAAGCATAACGTTAAAAAATGTGATACGATGTTAAACTTTAAGTTTCCAGTAAGGCATGGAGGTACCAAAGTGAGGTTACAAAGTCAGTATTAAAATTTTTCACAAGAGAGAGTTGAAAAGTTCTTGCTTGATTCTTTAAGTGCTCAGAGAATAATCAGATTACAAAAAACTTTGTGATGAAGGATCAGGAAAAGATGTTTTGCTATTTTTTTTTTTAAAATATTGGGTGATCAGTAAAGATCTCTCTTTGTGTTACTGATATTTGGGCAGAAATCTAAAGGAAGTGAGTGCATAAGCCATATGAATGCCTAAAGGGAAGAGCATTCCAGTCAGAGGAAATCAAAACATCAAAGGCTTTGAGGTAAGAAAATGCTTAATGTGTTTAGGAATAGCAAGGAAGTCTCTATGGATCAGAAGGGCTTGGAGGAGGGGGGGAGGACGATTAGATGGAGATGAAATCAGAGAGTGAGACGGTGGCTTGACTGGAATGTGGATCACTGGATGTGGTAAGAAATGGACAGATTCTGGATATGCTTGACAGTGGAACTGGCAGGATTTCCTGATAGCTTGGGTATGATACATGACCGAAAGACAGGAGTCTAGAATGATTTCAGTGTGTTAGCCTGAGCAACTGGAAATGGAGGTAGGGCATTTACTGAGATGGGGAAGACTCCAGAAGTAAGAAGAGATAGCACATATTCCAAAGCCCAATTTGGAAATGTCAAATGACAAAAGTCCTATTATCTGTGCCGATGGAAATATCCAGTTGGCAGTTGCATATAGGAGTGGACAGTGCAGGTGCAACGTTAGGGGCTGGAGATAAAAGTATGGGAGTCATTGTGGTAGCCTGGTATTTAAAGTCACGAATTACTAAGTTCCTGTAGGGTATAAGCTGCCTACGTTTGGTGAACTATGTCTTCCAATTTATTTCTCTCTTCCCATACAAATAACATTTCTCTTTCAGGTTAGTTTGCCCTGACATTCCATTAAACCTATGCCTATATTCCTTACCAAATGTTTTCCACTGAGTATATCCACCTATGTCTGATAAGAACTGACTTTAGGATATATTTTTACCCATACTCAGAGGATGTATAATCTCCTTTGGTTGTTTCTTGTTGTAAAAAAGAAGTCTGCCTAAGCTCAGAATACACATAAGGCCTCCACCCAACTCTGTCTTCTTGTATGTTATGGCTTAAGTCAAATCCTCATGTACATGAACTGTAAGTATTCTTTCTAAAATATGCTTTCTTGAATAGGATGAGGTGAGATGTCAAGCTAAATCCTTGTCACAACTTTCAAAAATTCTTCCCAGATTCATCAGTTTATGACTGAGTAGGTAAACCCTAACCTGCAGTCTCCACACTTGAACAAACCAAATTCTCTGATTTCTAACACTCTCTTTGTCCTTGTGAGTTTATGTCTTTTGTATTTATCATTTTAGTGGTGTTTTTGGATGGAACAGAAATAAATGCATTTGTTCAAGCTGTCACATTTAACAGGCCAAATCATTTTTATATCGTAAGAATCCAGTAAAATGTTTCTTATAGGGTGTCTCTGGTTATAACAAATGTATATTATATGGGTGACCTTGCTTAATAGCAAATAACCTTCTTGAAATGATAAAAGAAGGTTTTAAAAATTACTCAGTGCTTATTGATGGTAGTCTAACAATACTTTTGACATTTTACTATAATTTTGTAATCTACCAGAATGTTGTGAGCATTATTGGGTTATAGTAATATTGTTTTTACACCTGTATTGGAAAAAAGATTACTTAGCTTTTACAGATAGAAAAACTCAAGTCGCCAAATTATATTACATAGATTACTTCTTCCAATTCAAATTTTTTTTAGTGCTCTGCTGTCTTTAAAATGGGTTATTCTAATATTCATGGTTAGTATCTACAGGAAAAGTACCTGGGAAATGAAAGAATATAATCAATTTTATTGTCTAGAAAAACATATGAATAAATTTGAAAACTGCCACTAAAATATTACAAAACACAAAGGCTATTTTAAATCCATGTATGGAAAAACTGGCCTGGAAAACATTTTGAAAGTAGTAAAGGGCTGAATATACCGCAGCTGAATAATTTAAATTAGACTATTACAACTTCACTCAGATGACGTTACGTATTATATACCAAGGTTAAGGGAAATCAACAGAACTCCTATCTTTATATGAAAAAATAATTGATGAACTGAAAGATCTCCCAAAATAAAGATTCTTAGAACTTAAAATTATATGCAGAATGTTGTTGAATTATTTGTATGCATGTCTCCTTTATATATTAACATATCTCCCTTACCAGACTGTGAGTTCGTACAGATAGCAGTCTTACCTATTTTATTGTTCATTGGGTTTACCATAGCACATAGCAAAGTACCTAATACACAGCAAATGTCTTTTACTGCATGTGTTTGAGTAACAGATGGTTAATGACTTTATAGAGACAATCAGTGACCCTGGAAGAAGAAACAGTATTTTTGCTTCAACTTTGTTTTCCTTTTGATTTTTAAATCTAGCCTATGTACAGAAAGCATGGATTCTGTTCTGCCCTCTGCCTGTCTCTGTAGAGGCGGCCTGCTATTTTACAGCTATACAAGTGACTAGGTGGGTAAAGGCTAAGTAGTGGTGAAATATTAGCAAGATTGTCATGCCACATACCTAAGTCAATTCCTTCAATTAAACTTTTATTAAAGTTGATACTTTATCTCCAGCTCTCTGATTCCTGTATCTGTCTCTCAGTTAGTTTTCGACCTTGAGTGGGAAAGAGGAATGTTTTTTATGGGCTTCTTTTACCAACTTCTAAAAGCATTCTCTTTATAAAATGAAAGTACAAATATACATTAATAAAATAAAATAGTGTGTTGGGCTTACAGCAAAAGCAAGTGCCTCTGCTTCATTGCCTCACTTGCTGTGGTTGCCTGGGAGTTTCAACTTCTCATAGGCAACCATAGTCAAACTTTTCATTTTAATTGTCTTGGTAGTTTTCTTATTAATTCATTATAATGCAACTATACCATTATTTACCAGCCTGTCTACTTTAGATATAATCTGTTGGCTTTCTTCATAATGCATGAGGATTTAATGCACTTAAATGATCCCTGTACTAAGATTTTGTTGGATCCAGCATTATCTATACTACTATCACAATTGTGGGCAAACAAATTTCCACTCATAATTATGATATGCGCACACATCATGTATATATACACACATGTGTGTATTGTTTGGTATGCAATGCATTATACATAATTATATAATTTATAAAATTGCACAGTATGACATTCAATAAATATATATTGAATGAAGGTATATAATTTTAGGTTCAAGCTTTTTCACTTACAATGTTGTGAATATTTTCGCTGTTGTTAAACATTCATAGGAAACATTTATTTTAAGTGGCTGACATTAACAGCATATGGCTGAACCATAATTTATTTAACTTTCAACCCATTATGAAATATGTAGAAGGTTTCCAATTTTTTAGTGTTACAAATAACCTGTCTGTAAACATCTTTATAATTAACCATCAACTGCATATCTGATCCTTGAAGTAGATTCCTAGAAATAGAATTACTGAATCAAAAATTCTTGATATATATTGCCAGTTTCAATTCCAGGAAGATTTTGCTTATTTGTATTTCTAACAGCACTGTAAAAGAGTAATCATTTTATTCCATATTATTTAACCCAAAATTCATATATGCTCTAAAACTGCTAATTTTGTAGATCTAGCTTGAGATTTTTGATTACCAGTATCACTGAAGATTTTTTCATATGTCCATTATTAATTATTACATAACATTTAATTTTTTTTCAGTTGAATATTTGGCTCCATAACTAATTTGAATTTTTAATATTTCAGAGAAGTTTTGTGAGTTAATTTATTTCTCTATTTTATCATTATTGGCAATTCTTTACAATTAAAAATATCCTAAAGAAAAGTAATTTTAAGGGTTAGGAATCTTATTAGAAATTCACAGTGAATTAAAAATTAGTTGCATGGCTACTTGTATTTATTTTGCCTTTTAATATATTATGTGGGCAATAAAATTTTAATAAAAACTTTTATATATCAATAAGAATTCTCCCCAGAAATAGTGCTATAAAACTAGTTTAGGAAAACAAAAAGTTGTGGGTACTGAAATTTGTATAGTCTTCTTTTTTTTTTTCTGAGGCGGAGTCTTTCTCTGTCATCCCGGCTGGAGTGCAGTGGTGCAATCTCAGTTCACTGCAACCTCTACCTCCTGGGTTCAAGCAATTCACCTGCCTCAGTCTCCCGAGTAGCTGGTACTACAGGTGCGTGCCACCACACCGGGATAATTTTTGTATTTTTAGTAGAGACAAGGTTTCACCATTTTGGACAGGCTGATCTTGAACTCCTGACCACATGATCCACTGCTTCAGCCTCTCAAAATGCTGGGATTACAGGCGTGAGCCACCAAACCTGGCTGAAATTTGTATAATCTTAAGGAGAGATGGTTTTTATAAATTAGAAGGGTAGTGGCAATGTTTATCATACTTACGTGTTAAATGATTGATAATCATTGTGTTAATCTTATACTTGCTTTCCCATTGTCTATTCCATTTACTTTTTGCCATTTGACTGGGGTGATATGCGTGCTTCGTGTGGTAAAAAAAAAAAAATACCTGTAGTAACATATGATCAGGAGCAGTAAGAAGGGAAGATAGCAAGCTTTTTCCATTACCGTAGCGAGATAATAAGCCCTTGGATTATGAACAAAGTTCCATGTGGTAGCAGCTGATTGACTCGGGCAATATTACTTGCCTGTATCTGCTGGCCTGGGATTGGCAGAAGGAGGATCTTCCTAATGTGGCTTCAGAAATGAAAGGCATAATTGGATATTCTCCCAAAATTTGTGATGGGGTAGAATTCTGAACAGTAGAAAAGATTATCAACTACATTGTCTTTGCTAAAAAATTTTCAGTGGTGCTATAATCTGCAGGATAAAGTCTTATTCTTCTGATATAATGTATAATCTTGGTCTCTAGTAATCTAGATAGCCATTTGTTTCTGAGCATTAACTACACAAAGCTTCCTTAAACCCATTTCTCAACTCAACACTAATACTTGTGCTAGTCAGGGAAGGTATGAATCTTGAAATTTCTTACTAGTGTCAAGTTGGGCATGAATTGATACTGCTTTATAACTATTCTGGTTTGAACTTTCAGTTATACTCTATAAACACACTGATTAAATGTTGTTTAAATTAATTCAGTAGTATTTAGTATACCAAAAATTGTCTCAGAAAAATATAGTAGTTTTAATAGCCAAATGTGTAAACAATGCAAATGTCCATTAAAAGTCAATGGATGAACAGTTTGCGGCATATCAATACAATGGAATACTACTAAACCATACATACGAAAGAACTATTAATATACACACAACATGAACAAATCTCAAAATAATTATGCTGAATGAAAGAAGAAAGACAAATATTACTTATTATATGTTCCACTTACATATAATACTAGAAAATGCAAACTAATCTATAGTGACATAAAGCAGATGAGTGGTTGACAAGGGACAGTGAAGGAAGAGTGGGGAGGAATGAGAAGTACAGATTACAATACCATTCCAGGAAACTTGGGGTGATGGGTATATTCATTATCTTCATTGGGCGTTAGTTTCACATGTGTATACGTATGTCAAAACTTATCAAATGTAACACTTTAAAGATGCAAAAAAAGCAAAGAAATATGTAATAGCTCTTTATTATTACTGGCAATATAAAGCTATAAATAGTGCTGTGTACTAATTTATGTATGCATTTTTTTGGTTTTGAATTTCATTATTTTTTCTCATAGGATCCTATGTTTATTGAAATAAATGTTTTTATTGAAGGAATCGTATCTTTACAGAAGAACTGGCTGGCCTTACTATTTATTTCATGAGTTTACCATTTCTTGGTTATAAACACGTCTATCAATATGATTTCACCACTATACAATTCATCTATGTAACCAAAAACCAGTTGTATACCAAAAGCTATTAAAAAAATTAACATGGCCGGGCGCAGTGGCTCATGCCTGTAATCCCAGCACTTTGGGAAGCCGAGGTGGGTGGATCACAAGGTCAGGAGTTCAAGACCAGCCTGGCCAAGATGGTGAAATCTCGTCTCTACTAAAAATACAAAAAATTAACAGAGAGCAGTGGCAGGTGCCTGTAATCCCAGCTACTCAGGAGGCTGAGGCAGGAGAATCACTTGAACATGGAAGGTGGACATTGCAGTGAGCTGAGATCATGCCACTGCACTCCAGCCTGGGTGACAGAGTGAGACTCCGTCTCAAAAAAAATAAAACAATAATAAAAAAAAAAAGTTATCATGCCTATCAATGTGAAATTATACACTGGCCACCAGAATGAAATAAAAACAAATAAATATTATAAAGAATCCAGAAATGATATAATTTACTATTTGTTTAGTATATCCTAATATATATGTAATATAGTATGATATATATGTAAATATAAACAGCGGCAGTAGGATTAGAAGACAGATACAGATTGGAGACAGATTCGGGAAGCAGAATCAATAACACTTGGTGATAGATTGGATTTGGGAGTTGAAGTAGAAGAAACAATGAAGAATGACTTCAGAGCTGCTTTTACTTAGGGAACTGGTAGATAGAGTGTGGATAGTGGGAAGAGGCTTAGGAATAGTGGAGATAACACTGATTTTAGAAATGATCACCAGTAGCTGGCAGTGGTGAGTTTGGCATGTGGATATAAAATATATATATATATATATATTTTTTTTTTTCTTTTTTTTTTGAGACGGAGTCTTGCTCTGTCGCCCAGGCTGGAGTGCAGTGGCCGGATCTCAGCTCACTGCAAGCTCCGCCTCCCGGGTTCACGCCATTCTCCTGCCTCAGCCTCCCGAGTAGCTGGGACTACAGGCGCCCGCCACCTCGCCCGGCTAGTTTTTTGTATTTTTTAGTAGAGACGGGGTTTCACCGTGTTAGCCAGGATGGTCTCGATCTTCTGACCTCGTGATCCACCCGTCTCAGCCTCCCAAAGTGCTGGGATTACAGGCGTGAGCCACCGCGTCCGGCTAAAATATATTTTTTTTAAAAAATGGGTAGTTATAGGTATGTGAGATGATAAGAGATCAATGTCAAAGTTGAAAACTTAGGACTCATAAGCAGAATCTAGCTAGTTGAATGAGTAAAATAAAATTCAGCCAGTCATTCATCTGTGAGAGTTTTAATTGAGATCTGACTTAGTTGTGTCCATAGACGATCAATTATTTTCTAGAATATATGTTGCTATCTACCATGGGAATGGTAGATTGGCCATCTCATCTTCAAATCCACCCTCCATCTACTGTGCTTTCTTGTTCTGTAAAGGCTGTGGCACTATCAATGACATTTTCAGACATCCTTGCAGCTAGTGTTCCGTGTGTGAATTTGGTTCTGCAAATTAAGTACACTTACACAATTGAGAAGGCGTAAGTTTTATGCCTTTTCTTGGTTGTATATATGCTGGCAAACACGGTCATGGAAATGTGACATTTTCTGTAGCATCCTTCCATACACTTATCTCCAGCTTCCTATGCACTGGGAAGCAATTTCAGTGGAGATGGTGGCCGTATTTCAGTACCCAATAAGAAGCTCTATGGGATTTGATGGGGATTTGTGCTGATCACAGAAACTTCCAGACCCAAGTCTCCTATCCCTGAATTTGGCTATTGTTATTTATTTATAAATTTCATGGTTCTATAGTAGCACAGAAGTAGTGTTGCTACTAGAGGGTCAGTTCTGTAGTGCTCTGGGAATAATTTCTTGAGGCTCAGTTTAGAGCCTTCTTCTTTGGTCCTTCCAGCAATTTTATAAACTCCTAAATTCCTGTACTTTTTTTTTTTTTTCCTTTTTTTTTTTTTTTTTTTGAGACAGAGTCTCGCTCTGTTGCCCAGGCTGGAGTGCAGTGACGGGATCTCGGCTCACTGCAAGCTCCACCTCCCAGGTTCATGCCATTCTCCTGCTTCAGTCTCCCAGGTAGCAGGGACTACAGGCGCCCACCACCACACTGGCTAACTTTTTGTATGTGTGTGTGTGTGTTTTTAGTAGAGACGGGGTTTCGCTGTGTTAGCCAGGATGGTCTCAATCTCCTGACCTCGTGATCCCCCCTCCTTGGACTCCCAAAGTGCTGACCTCGTGATCCACCCTCCTTGGACTCCCAAAGTGCTCACAGGTGTGAGCCACCGCGTCTGGCCCCTGTACTTCTTAAAATATCTAGACTGGTTTCTGTTTCCTGAACTGAATAATATCTGATCTAGCCAGTAAATAATAATGTGTACAATTTGGGGAAAGCCAGAATATCACCATAGGTATATATGGCAGAGACTGTCAGCTATCTACCAATATCCATTCTGCCTTACTCTTCTGAGTCACTGAAGATCCTAGTTTTATTATTTAAGCAAAGACCCCATTTTTTAGCCTCTGCAGCTGCATGTGTTCATGTAAGTATGCCCTGGCCAATGAGATTAAACAGGAGTAGCGTATGTCACTTTTTGGTGGTGCCTTTGCCTGCTTATCTTTCCTACTGACTAAGAAGCAGATGTAGTGGTGAGAATTGGAAAAGCCATCCTGGATCCAAAGATGAAAAATCCTTGTTGATGATGGCAAAGCCACTCTACCAGATTGGGACCGACTAGATCTGGATCCATACATAAGGGGTAAACTGCTATCTTTCTGAGGCTACTATATTTTTGGGTCCCCCCACTCTCTGCCAGTTTTTTCTAGCAGCTTAGACTGTAACCTAAGCTAAGACATAAGTGAGCTATGAAATTTGAGCCCAAGTCTGAAAATGTATGTTACTCTATTAACAACAATTAATTAATGAGGTAGCATATATAATATGTTTATAGGAATAAGACTTGGAATAGCTGAAGCTATTATAAAACAAGAATCTTGCCTTCATTCTCCTTCTTTATCACCACCATCCATCACTAACCTAGTCCACATCTCATCCTCCCTCTCCAGGATGCCTGTGAGGACCCTATCTCCATTCACTCACTTATTCCCAGGCACTTACAAGTCTTCTCCATGCACAGATTGTCTGCACATAGGAAGCACAGTGGAGAACTGAGCAGGCCGACTGGTCTGTGTTCCTGGTCTGCTGGGACCCAGAGACAAAGAAACGGACAGTGACCACAAGCATGTGAGTGAGGAGGGGAGCCTGGGCTCTGTGCAGGTGCATGCAGGGATTTACCCCACACTCACAAATTCTGGAGCCAGGGCCGGCAACTTCATTTGTGAAGGGTCGTGGGGAGGTATTGAAAAATGAAAACATGGAGTCCCTTGTTCACAAAACAGGAAAAACCACTCTAAATGGTACTAAAATACAAAACATTTTCTTTCTCTTTGTTCTAATAATTTACCATTGTTATTTGCTATTTAAGGTCATTCTGAGTAAAGAAAATTTTAATTCTAAATTTTTAGCTGAATTTTACTGTTCCTCTTCATGTTGTGCAATGTTAATTTTAAATACAAATATAAGAGTATTATATTCCTATACAGAAACAATGAAATTACACAATTCACGTTTTGCAGCTCATACATGCATATACATTTTGTTCTTATCAGAACAGTAGAAATGCTGCACAAAACTATATCAAAGATTTTTATTTCACTTCTTGATAGTGGCAATGATACTGCCTTCTTGACACTGCCTTCAGCTTACTGGTGAACAAGGAAGAACTGAAAGAAAGGAACTATGGCTTTTCCTGTCTTTCCCTATCTTTCCATGCCATTATTTTTGGCATAAGTGCCTGATTAATACAGGAAAATAGAAGGAGTAGGAAAAGGTATGACTGGGGTCGCTAGCCTGTGGTGTTATTCACAAGGTCATTGCCGCCTTTCTGTGTTTGAGACAAGACCTCACATGGGAAGTGTGGCCTCCCTGCAGACTCAGTTATAGACATACACGATGACCTGTTACTGATCTGGAGCTCCGCTAACCTGCGCATCGTAGGGGCACTGGAATACTGTGCTCACAGCGTCATCAACTCCTCTCCCTGCTTTGTGCTCCTGCTGTGCAGTCCTTGCAAAACACAAGTTCAAAGATAAATAGTACTAAGATTCAAGGCAGACCTGGCAAAGCATTAAGCCTAGCACAGAGCCCTTTTAAGTGCAGGGCCCCCCATGACTGCGCAGATTGTACCTCAGTGAAGTCAGCAGTCCTCTAGTCTTAACTGCAATCCACAGGAAATTCAAGGTTAGAGGAGCATGTTAAATGACACCACAAGGACACAGTCTGCAAATTCAGGGCATGGGGTGATGCAGAGTCAATGACCTGACTGCTTCAACGAGTCAGTGGGGGAACAAGAGGGAGAAAAGGCGGAAACAGACTCAATGAAATGAAACGCGAATTTGTTTGGCTGCTGATTGAAATAAACCAACTGTGAAAACACATTTCTGGACAGTTAGGGAAATCTGGATGTTAACTTGTATTTGATGCTATAAAGGAAGTCTTTTGAATGTAGTTAGTAGTGAAGGAAAATCATATATATATAAAGTGGTTATGTGGGGAATAGACCTGATCTATGAATGATGCAGGCCAAGGTGTTTAGAGATCAAATGACGAGATGTTTGAGGTTTAATGCATTTTAGAACAAATGGGGTGGGGGGTAATAGTTGACATAAGATTGGCAAGATATTGAAAATTTTTGAATCTGAGAGGTTCGCTTTATTCTCTATACTTTTGTAAAGTTTTTAAAATGTTTTGTAATGGAAAGAAAGAAAACGTGTGTGTGTGGGTATATATATATATATAATTGTTAATATGTATTCCTTAAACAGTTATTTTCTTTGTTTTTAGTAAATTCTGTTTTCAACACAGAATTATTACCGTTTTTTTTGCAACAAATTACTGAACAGTTAATGAAAACATTTGAATTCCATGATTTATGCATAGGAATGTTGGCATGAAAGTCATTTTCTCCAACTTTGTGTTCTTTTCTTTTCTTAGAGCAATATGGAAAATTTCCCAGCACGTAAGACATTTTAATGTTCTTTCCTAAAGATGTAACTATATACGTGTAAGTGGCTAATTATTCAAGTTTTTATTTAGTAACGAATTCAAGAGAAATCCTATTTTTATTGAAAATTCTATTACTAAAATTGTTTGTGATAAATTAATTCATCCTATAACTCTTTTAAGGAACAAATATGTTTTTTATATTATATTTTTTCTTAAAGTGAAAGAAGAAATTCACATGTACACACAATGCACATGTAGTTTAGAGACTTGTTTAGATATGAGAGTAGATTGAATTAGACTGAATATGGTCTCAAATTAATAAAACCAAAGGAGGGGGGAAATTGTATTAAAATCAAGTCTTAAGAAGCAAGGTTCAGTTATACCTGATGTACAGAACTTTCTAGACCACATAACAAATATCTTCAAAGTTGGATTCAATGCTGGAAACATGAGAGTGAATATATTTTAGCCTTGCTTTCAGAGCAGTGAGATTCTTGTCTTGCTGGCATCATACTAAAAGCAGGATTAGGATAAGGCATTAGCTCAAGAGGCTTATTTGGAAAATTGCTTAGGCCAACAATTTAGGAGGGATCAGTAAGTGATCCCCGTAAATAATGAATGTCATGTTTCTTGTAAATAAGGAAACATAGTTATTTATACCAATTCAAATTCTTTTTCCAGACATGCAGGAAAACTTTCAAAGCCAAGAACTATATTTTGGGTAATGGCCAAACTCTATGTTAGACTTTTGAAGAAATTTTTCATGAGTAAGTGTTTGGTTTTCCAATCAAATATCTCCCTGGGAAAAAGCAAAAGCCATTTTAAAATGAGAGATCCCCCAAATTAAAAAAAGTCTTTAAGTAGAGATGTTAGAGATTTATAGCTCCCTAATTTCATTCTGATTTGTTACTAGAGAAGAAAAAGCCAATTTCAAAACCTGGAAGATTTGAAATAGTTTACTCTCTTATTAGTTTATAAAAGTTGCATCTGGCTAAGTTCTATAAAAATATCCAATTCAAAGTTGTAGAAATGGGCAACGATGATAATAACATTCAATAGTTATTCAACACTTTTCCAAAATTCGAGGCCTTTGCTAGCACTTTACATGTGTTACCTCACTGCAAATCCATGAGTACAAAGTACTTACTATGCTCACAGCCTTTTAAAAAAAGTAAAGAAAACACATTAAAAAAAATTTAGATCATTGACATCGTTACTGTGGCCATATCTCTTTGGGACAAAAATTAGTTCTTGGACAAGAATCCCCTCTGTACAGAACAGACATAAGGAAGACCTGGCAGTCTATGACATGACCAGAAACTCACGTTAGTATTATAAGAATACCATGTGTTGGATAATGGGATAATATCTGATTCACTGAATCAGATTCCATAGCCATGTAGCATTTCCTCGGAAATAGACTAAAACTCAGAGATTCATATGCAGTAGGCTTACTGGGGTGTACTCTTGGGAACAAGGTCTGGGAAGAGTCTGGGAGGAAGAATTAGGTATAAGGAGAAGTTCAGCTGTAATGCTCTTGCAAAAAAGTCTCCAGCCAATCATGTGAGGAATTCTGAAGCTGAGATGGTGCTTCAGAGTTGTCCCACAGATATCTTAGGAATTCAACTTCCTAGGTTGAGTGCATCTTATTTAAGGATATATAAGAACATGTGCAGAAATATTCTCTGGAAAATATTGAAAACTTTTGGAGAGATTAAGAACTGGCTTACTTATTAAACATTCTCAAAATATTACAAGTCAGCATTTTTGTGTCTTCCTGTTGAATTAAACTAGTTTTAAAAATTATGATGTGACACGCTGTATCTCTGACATCTTTAAGTTTATTTTTGCTGATACGAGTATACCTTCAACAGCTTTATTTTGGATAATATTCACCTATTTTATCTTTTCCCATCATTTAAATTCTTACTTTTCTAGGTTTCTTTTAAACTCTTACTTTTCTAGATTCTAATAAATAGCATAGAGTTGGTCATTTTAAAATACAATCTGGCAGTTCTGGCTTTTAAGTGGAGTGTTGAGTTCATTTAAATTTATCAGTGTTTAGGGCTTTTTCTATAATGTTTCTTTGTATATTTTTATTTTTCCTACTTTTCTAATGTTTTTTTATTTTCCTTTTTAAAAAATGTATTCATTGTTTTCTCTCCTTATTTAATTTTTCTCCCCATTTTTTAAAATGAAAATTCTCTATTTCTTCTTTTCTTTTCTTTTTTTTTTTGAGATGGCGGCTCACTGCAAGCTCCGCCTCCCGGGTTCACGCCATTCTCCCGCCTCAGCCTCCTGAGTAGCTGGGACTACAGGTGCCCGCCACCATGCCCGGCTAATTTTTTGTATTTTTTAGTAGAGACGGGGTTTCACCGTGTTAGCCAGGATGGTCTCCATCTCCTGACCTCGTGATCCGCCCGCCTCGGCCTCCCAACGTGCTGGGATTACAGGCGTGAGCCACCGCGCCCGGCCTCTATTTCTAATTTTTAAGCGGTTACATTTGAAATTTTGCCATGCTCACTCAGTCAAGTTTAACATCTTAAACTCCCTTTAGAAAAATACAAGATGCTGGGTGCAGTGGTACATATCTGCAGTTCTAGCTAGTTGGGAGTCTAAAGTTGGGGGATCATTTGAGCTCAGGAATTTGAATCCAGACTGGGCAACATAGACCCCATCTCTAAAAAAAAGAAAAAAAACACAAAAATACAAAGATTGCAGAACATTTCAACTGATTCTATTTCCTACTTTCTAATGATTGTTTCTAGTATTTTAGTACTGTATTTTTAATCTTCACAAATTACAATAATTTATAATCATTACTTTATGTAGACAATATTTATAGAATTTTACTTTAAAGCATCCCTCCTCTGTTTTTTGCCCTCTTTCCTTCTTGTATCTCAGATATTCTAAGTTTGTTTTCCTTCTTCGTAAGGTATAATATTTAGAACAGCAGCTCTTAATCTGTCAAGTTCTATTCTCCCTTAGAAGATTTTTTGAAATATGTGGGGACATTTTGTCATCACGGTGGTTTCAGGGCACTTACTGGCATCTGTAGCGTGAGACAGGGACACTTAAACACCTTGAAATACACCCAGGACAGTCACGTACACAAAGGATTGTTCTGGTTCTTACATGACTCTCAGTGGTTTCAATGGTTCTTCTGGGTATTTCATGCAGAAAAATGCTCTTGATAAGTATCTGAGTCTAGGATCTAATTCCATGTATATAAATAGATACAATATTTATAAATAGGATCTAATTCCATGTATATAAATAGATATAATACTTATAAACATGGACTTAGAAATATAAATATTATAAATATGAATATTATATAAACATAAATGGAATATTTGGCACAGTTTTAACACGCTGAATTTTTCAGGAATGCAAAAGCCATGTAAACCAAGGAATTTTGTTCTGAATTTTACCAATAATAGCAATATTTCAGAAAATCACATCACTAATGGCTATCTCAGTCTTCTTGTCTGAGTTGTCAATACAACCACCTGTTAATTTGAATACGCAGCTGTCACATTGCTGGTAACTCTATGTATGTGCACACAGATACATGCACATATATATATTGGGTTTTAAGCATCCCCCACAAATGAAGTTGCAAATACGCCTACTCTGCTAATATAGTTTTTCCCCTAATGCAGTAGACAATCAAGACAATTAGCATACATTTCATGAAGTTACATGCCGCTAGAGCTGGCAAAGATGTATCATACTCTTGCTTCCGAAAGTAATACCGTAAACATCAAAGAGTACATTAATCCTGGCTAATATGTGATGTGTACCTGATACTAGGGGAGTAAACTATAAGGCTGGATAAAGGAGAATTCATTGACATTGAACCACTCATCAGTGGGACAGCTCCTTATAGCCTGGACATAACCATGGTCTGGGAATTGATCTAGACTGGAAACTGGATGAGGTACCATGAATATCCACTGCAGCCTCCTGCAGAACGATCTTTATATATGATACCATCACATGGTGTCTCTCTGGAATCCCATTACATCCTACTACTTGCATGAAAATCTCGAATCCCTTAACGTGCCAACAGATTAGACCCTTCCAGATGTGACCAATTTACTTCTTTAGCTTCCTCACCTCCTCTTTCTAACCCTATTACCTCAAGTGCCAGTATATCCTACACTCTGAGGTCCCTATTCTTTGCATGTCCAGTTTGCTCTTTGCTTCTTTCCTCAACTCCTCTATCAGGTTGAAACTAATTCTGGGTCTCCACAGCACCGACTTGGCACATTTTTTTAAATTTTCTAGCATGACATTTAATTGCACTGTATTGTAATCGTTATTTTTCTCTGTTATTCAATGAGGGAATCTGCTTCATAGCTCCTAGCAAGGTGCTTGGTAAGGAAAGTGTTTGGTGAGGCGTAGGAGCTCAGTAGTTGTTAGCCGTTAGAGGAAAATACCACTGCAACTTTTCAATACCATTTACTCTTCAACTGAGCCTTGCCAGGCTACTTTCAGTTTCACTTCTACTATCTTTCTTTTATTGATCACTTTCTCTTCGTACTCTCTTCTCTCCCACCTACAACGCAGCGGCGAGAGAGAGCGGCTCACTCGAACATTTTCTGGGCGCCCCCAGGTCACCTGGTGCCACTCCCTCTCACCAAGGAAGCCACATCAGCGAGCTGACGTCACGCGCACCGCTGACGTTCCGTCGTCGGTTCCTCCCATCAGATCATTCCTGATGTCTCTTTTGTTAGCCGGGAAAGTCTGAGGTCTGGTACTGAAGGCTAGCAACTACGAGTACCAGAGACGAGACCTCGCGGATCCCTGCTTCCCCAAAGTAAGGTGACTTGTTTTCCGAAATGACGCGCTGGCAGCTGAGGGCCCACCCCCAGGCGCTAGCGGCGGTCTCCCTGGGAACGACGCCGCACGTAGCCGGGGCTGGGTAGGGGTGCGCGTGCGCAGTGCGCGGCTTTTGCTCGGACCTGGAGTAATGAGAGTGGGCGTTTGATTCCAACAGGATGGCCAGTTTCTCCAGCGAGGACCAGGCAATGTTGCAGGCGATGCTGAGGCAGTTGTTCCAGAGCGTGAAGGAGAAAATCACGGGTGCCCCTTCCCTGGAGTGTGCCGAAGAGATTCTTTTACATCTGGAGGAAACTGATGAAAATTTTCACAAGTAAAATTGCTTTTGATATCTTAAGCCTACAAACCATTGATCCAGAGAAGGTCCAGAGAAAGGTCAACAATGTTAATTTTTATTTATTGTTTTTAAAATCGTGCCCAACTTGGAGGGTTACTTTTTCTCTTATTTGCCAAAACGTCGAATTTATTTAACATTTATTCTTATTTCCTAAAGCTTCTTCCTCCTCTCTCTGTCTATATTTTTTGAGGGGGAATCTCTCTCTGTCGCCCAGGCTGGAGTGCCTCCCGAGTAGCTGGGACTGCAGGTGCCCGCCACCGCGCCTGGCTAGTTTTCGTATTTTTGGTAGAGACGGGGTTTCACCACGTGGGCCAGGCTGGTCTCGAACTCCCGATCTCAAGTGATCCGCCCGTCTCGGCCTCCCAAAGTGCTGGGACTACAGGCCTGAGTCAGCGCGCACGGCCGCCGCCTCTGCCACAACCACTATATCCTAATAATCCATTACCCCGTGCCTCACCCGGGCAGCGCAGTAATATTAATATAAATTATTCATCCTCTTTGAAAGAATACTTCCACGATTTCAGGGGATTCCTGTCACTCTACAGTACTTAAAAGCAATGAGTTCCAACAATCTTTGTTCCTTTGCTGATATTTTCAGTGGCCACACGAATTATTCACTCTGAGCACTGCAAAGGGAATACCGAAGTGAAATCATTAGTTTCCTCTGGAATAGTTTAAGTTTCTCTAGAGGGGTAAGCCACATAACTAAATGTCTGTGATACATGTCAGAAATATAAGAGACAGAGAAGCGGGGACAGAGTGCTCTGCGTGTGGGAGCAGTAAGGAAAAGAGGTTTAATGAGAGAGGTGCCATTTGAGGTAGATCTTGATCTTTAGAGACTTATGTTTTTCTTTTGGTTCATATAATTTCAGTTAAGCCTCTGAATTTACAAGTCTGCCTCCAGGTGCCTCCATTCATTATTATTACTAGTGTTTTTAACTCAGTGTTTGCATTTCATTTGGATCTGACAGAGATGACATTGGAAATTTTTCTAGTTATACTACCGTTACTGACTCTTGGTTACCCTTGGGTACCCTGAAGTTCTACTCATCTGGAACTCCTGTCAATATCATATATGTGCATCAGGGCATTTTTGAGTTCTTTAAAATTCTATGTACAAGTTTGTGTTTACTTGCAGTTTTATAGGGGGAGTATTTGCAGTTTTCACTACTTTCTCAATTTGAGTTTTAAAAAATGTGAAAGGAATCTTCATTAATATGGAGTTTCTAATTTCTTTAGTATTTCCGATTATACATACGGTTTCTTTTTCTTTTGTATTTCCATGATTTTCTTGTTTATTTTCTCTTTCAATTCACTACTAATACCTGTTATTAGATGATAACGTTGTTTATTTTGGAGCTACCAGAGACTAGCTTTTTTTGGTTAGCTACAGATTTGTTAAACAGTGGAGTACAGAAAAATTAGAACTTTTTCAAATATAGGTTGGGTGATGAATGTTTTGTAAGCTCATATAATGATAATTTACCTCAACACATCCACATAAAGCATTATGTTTGGGATTTCATTTCTGGTTTTTATTTTACATGGAGTTGTTTAAATTATCTGTAAATTACTGAGTAGGTTTTTGCTAGGATCATATTCTGGGAATTTGGCCATTTCATCTAGATTTTCAAACTTATTTATAAAAAGGTTTTCATGAATATCCTGTTATCTTTTTAGTATTTCCAGTATCTGTAGTCATGTTCCCTTTTGTTTTTATTTGTGTCTTCCCACTTTTGCTCTTCATCTGTTATGCTAGAAGTTTATTTTCTTAGCCTTTTCAATGGACCACCTTTTGACTTTTTCTCCTCCTTTCTGTTATATAGACACATATTTTTTGTTTTATTAATTTCTGCTCTTTATTTTTTCTATGTGGAAACCTTTAACCTTCTGGTACTGAATACTAGCTCATTAATATGCAGCTCTTTTTTCTTTTTTAATAGAAGCATTTAAAGCTACACTTTTGCCCATAATTATTGCTTTATCTATCTGTATCAATTTAAAAATTTTTTCAAGTTAAAATTGGGTCATTGTAGTTCCTCTCAGAAGTCTAATGACTCTAGTAATACTGTATTACTCTTCAACAGCTCATTAGGTAGGTTAAATAAATGCTTTTTAAATGACATGCACAGTTAATAGTTACTATTTACTAAAGAGATTTACTTGTGGCCTCCTAAAAAACAGTCCAGAGGGGCTCGAATTATAGCTAGTTTATAGTCTTAAAGGTAAGACTTGACTTAGAATCCTAAAAGTCATTTTTAATCTTAATAATAGGGTAAAATGTATAATGTCTTAGTTGCACTAGCCTGAGATCTGTGTCTTAGGAGGAGGGAATTCTTTTATGTGAGAAAGGAAAAGAGGAGCTGCTTAACTTTGGTGTCTCCATAGAATTTTCCAATCTCAGAGTTGGAAGGGATCTTAAAGGTCAGTTATTTCAGGTGCTCATATTTCCATTTCTCTTTCTTTCAGTGACCTAACTCTCCTTCAGCACTAATGTTCTAGAGTCACTTAGTTGTGTCTTCCTTTCCAAAGTGTTTATTTCAGAATTTTTCATTTTTCCACATCCACTATTAGAACATTGATTCCCTAAATCCAAGTGATGTTGGCCTGTAATTAGCAAGAAAAATAATCTAATTAAAAGACTTATAGGGGAGGCTGGACATGGTGGCTCACGCCTGTAATCCCAGCACTTTGAGAGGCCAAGGCAGGTGAATCACTTGAGGTCAGGAGTTCAAGACCAGCCTGGCCAACATGGTGAAACCCTTTCTCTACTGAAAATACTAAAAAAAAAAAAAAAAAAAAAAATTAGCCGGGCGTGGTGGTGGGCGCTGGTAATCCCAGCTTCTTGGGAGACTGAAGCAGGAGAATTGCTTGACCCCAGGAGGTGGAGGTTGCAGTGAGCCGAGATCGTGCCACTGCACTCCAACCTGGGCAACAGAGGGAGAGGGACTCCGTTTCAAAAAAAAAAAAAAAAAAAAAAAAAAAAAAGACTTATGGGAAATTGTTGCTGGGCTGTTAACATTTTTGTAAGAAGTTGGTTTTTAAGACAGTTGATGTAATTTCAGGTGGTATAATAAAGTGAGGGAAAATGTCATTTGGGGAGAAACTACAGCGTAGGCAGTACAGCCATATCTAGGCATGTGTTTTATGGGACAGCTAAAATACTATCTCTGCTTTTCACAGGAACTTCTTTTTTTCTACAGTAAACTGTATACCCTCTAAAAGATCTAAGCTCTCCCACTTTTCTCTAAGAATGGCAGCAAGGATTTGAGGCCTGGTGGGAGGGGAGAGAGAGAAGAGTATGTTGTTTTCATTATGTGTGTATGTGTTGTGTAAATTTTTACATGCAGACTGGCTCCCTATAAAGCAGCATTGCTTTTTCAACCTTTGCTGCACTGGAACCATCTGGGGGCTATTTAGAAAAATACTGATGCTTAGTCCCTACCATAGATGAATCAAAATTTCCTGGGGGTTTTGGCAGAGGGAAGTGGTAGAGGCTGGGCCCTGGTGGTTTTAAAACAAAGCTTTCTATGTAAGTCTAATATGCAGTTAGAGTTGAGACCTCAGAATTAGAGTGTAGTTACTGGCATTTCAGTGATAAATAGAGTGTTTTTTTTTTTTTTTTTTACCAATTCTAATGATTTTAACAGTCTCTAATGCAGAGACTCACCTTTATAGCCTTCTCACTTGGTCTGTTTTTGATACAGAGGGACCACAGTAATATTTGTTGAATTGGGTATCATTCTTTGTTTTACAGAAGAATTCACCAGTGACTTTTTAATTAGGGAACTCTAGTATGTTTAAGTGGTAACTTCAAGAAAATATTTCCTCTGGGCTGTGCTCAGTGGCTTACGCCTGTAATCCCTGCACTTTGAGAAGTCGAGGTGGGCAGATCACTTAACACCAGGAGTTCAAGACCGGCTTGGGCAACATGGCAAAACCCTGTCTCTACAAAAAATACGAAAATTAGTTGGGTGCAGTGGCATGTGCCTGTAGTCCCAGCCACTCAGAAGGCTGAGGTGGGAGGATCCCTTGTGCCCAGAATGTCAAGGCTGCTGTGAGCCTAGGTAACAGAGCGAGACCCTGTCACAAAATAAAACAAAATAAATAAAATAAAGTAAGAAAGTATTCATTCTGTAAGGAGATTTACCTGTATGGAGAAAATTACCAAGAATTATGTGTGCTTCTATAATTAATGAATGCATTCCTTGTAACTGTTTATTATGAGCTAAAAGCTTATTTTTGACCTAAAAAGTTGTAGGAGATGTAAAATACTCGTTCTTTCTATTATATGGTCTTATATACACTAGTGTGATTAAGTATGATTATATATGCTAATGTGATATAAGATTGTCATATAATAAATTCTATGATTCTGAAATATAGCCTATTTTAAGAATTCCTCATGTCAACATTACAATTCATAACCACTAATAAAATACTTTTAAAAAATTAATGATAATTTTTTCCATATGTGATTGAATATTTCTTGCCTTTTTATTTATTTATTTTATTTATTTTTTTGAGACGAAGTCTCACTCTTGACCCCAGGCTGGAGTGCAATGGCAAGATCTCAGCTCACTGCAACCTCCGCCTCTTGGGTTCAAGTGATTCTCTTGCCTCAGCCTCCCAAGTAGCTGGGATTACAGGCGTTTGCCACCACGCCCGGCTACTTTTTGTATTTTTAGTAGAGACGGGGTTTCACCATGTTGGCCAGGCTGGTCTTGAACTCCTGACCTCAGGTGATCCGCCCACCTCGGCCTCCCAAAGTGCTGGGATTACAGGCATGAACCACTGCTCCCGGCCTCTTGCCTTTTTAAATAGCTAAAAGGATGACTTTTTTGAAACAAACTTGTACCGATTAGATTTCTGAATGTCCTTATGTTGTAAGAGTAACCTCTGTACCTCTCCATATTTTTATATAAACATTATGAACATGTCAGAAGTTTATCACAGAAAAAAATTATTGCATTTTCTTGGGAAATATAGGTAAGAAATCTGGCAAAAAGAGAATGGAAAAAGTGAATGTTCTTTTACTCAACTTGGTAAAGTTTTTCAATGTAAATGTGAAGAATTTCAAATCATTGGTTACTACTGATGAATGATCAGACACATTGCTGTGTATTTTAACTGAACTGCTTCTGAAATGTGGTGAGCTCCACTCCACATGTCTTTCCTTATTAACAAACAGTTGTCTTCTTAGGTTTTAATGTCCCTCTTTGAAAACTATTTTGTAAAAAGTATTTTGCATTCATTTGGTAATAGTGTCATTGGTACCAAGTTTTTATTTTTTTCTCATTAAATTACTTCAAAGTAACAAGGTTAGTCAAATGTATGCATAGTATATTTGGTGAGAAAAATGTCAAAGTATATGAAAACACTATTATATAAAAAACATTTTAATATTCAGATTATCATCACCATTAAGTAGTGGGCAATTGAAACTTAGGTCAAGTGTTTTGCGTAAGGTTGCAAAATTGGTCAGTGTAAACTTCAGAATTTAAACCTGAAGCAAACCTGCTTCATAGATTATTAAAAGATGTATAAGAATTATAAACTTGTTTATTCATTGTACAGACTATATCTTTTAAAAAACTAGAAAAACCAGTTATTAGAAAAATTTTAAATGAATAATGAATACTAATAGACTTTAATTAAAATAGAAATAAGTGGAAGTTGTATTTATTGTAATCCATGTCAGTCAAAGCTATATTTTTCCTATTATTATCTTGATATTTTAAGCACAATTGGAACATGTGAAATCTGAAGATGTTAACAGCTTGCTTAAAGATCTGAAAAGATAGGACCTAAATTGTAGCAGAATTGATTTAAATTAGACCTAGTAAGAATATTTTAAAATAAGTTGTTAAGCATGATACAGATTTTTCAGAGAGCTTTTGTATTTCTTGAATAGAAATTTTAAACATATAGGACATTCACTAGTGGTTAGAATTTTGTAATTCTTGGGGAGAGAGGGTATTGAAAGACCAGATTAGCATCCTGCAGGCCATATTTGGTCTGTGGACATGTTTGCTTTGACTACTTTAAAAAAAAAAAAAAAGAAAAACACCATTTAAAAATTGAGAGATAATGCTTAAAAGTCAGTTTTCTGGCTTTTCTTAAAACGTTAAAAGGTTAACACCAGGCTCATATTTCTTAAAGACAAGTTGCTGCAACTATGTAGAAGCTTTGCGCCTTTAGTTGGGGCATGTCTTCATTTCACCACAACCTCTATCCATTCTCTCTCACACATGGCTTGCTTTCCTTTACCAGACTACCCTCTGTAGCATCTGAGTCTGCACTCCCTGGGATAAGTATAAGGGTCTTTTAAAAGTCTTTTTGAGGCATCCAGGGCTTTTATACAAAATAACTAGAATATATTATATCTCCAAATTATTTTTAAAAAATGATGCAATGGGAACTTTTGATTAAAAAATCAGTAGTACTATCAATCTTTGAGATTAGATATAGATTTCATAAGAGCTGGTACATAGCACCAATACTATCAGCATTACAATGTGGGAAACACAGTACTTAATTTTGTAGACCCGTATTTTTCCCTGCTCCATTGCAATAATAATTTTCTTTTTTTAGATTCAGGGGATTCATGCCTAGGTTTGTTACATGGGTATATTGCGTGATGCTGAGGTTTGGGCTTCTATTGATCGTGTTGCCTGAATAGTGAACGTAGTATTTTGATAGGTAGTTTTTTTTAACTCTTGCTCCCTCCCTGTCTCCCATCTTTTGGAGTCCTGGTGTCTGTTTTTCCCATCGTTGCAACAATGTTTTCTATCTTGGGGCACCATTATAGAACAGCAACTTCATTTAGTATTTTATGGGGTACTGCTATGAATTCCGATGGTAAAAGAAATAACATAAAATTAATTGTCGGATTAGAATTTAAAGTCTTGAAGTACTCTTACCTAAAGAGTAGAAGGCCCACTTGAAGAAATGACTCTGTTCATTAATTTGGGATTGGAGGCTCTCAAAGTTTCTCAGTGGTCCCAGAGTCAGTAGAATACCCTTAGCTATGGGCAGCCTGGCAGTCCTTTTGTGATAAAGGGCATTGCCAACCCTGGAGATTTTTTTTTTTCTCCCTAGAAGTTTCTTTTGAAAAGAGCAGTAACCTCTTAAGACAAGATTTAACCTTGGGGTCCTTGGGTTCATTTAATTTAGAACTTGGATGAAAACCTGGAAGCATTTTGAATGAGTCTTCTGGAGATATTACTGTGGTCATAGGTAAAAATTATGTCACTAGAAAAAAGCATGAGGTTATTCAAATTTCCACAGAGTAGATTTAAACATTTTCCAGGATATTTGCTATTTAAAGCTGTTGCTAAATGGTGGAGATTTTTAAAAAAGTGAATTTCATTTTTAAAATGACAAATAATAATTGAATGTATTTATGGAGTACACAGTGATGTTTCCATATAGATCAAGGTAATTAGCATATTCATCATCTCAGACATTTATCATTTCTTTCAATTCAGTATCTTCCTTCTAGGTATTTGAAACTGTATAATGTTTTATTGTTACTATGGTCATCCTACTGAAGAATAGAACACCAGAACTTTTTCCTCCTATCTAGTTGTATCCTTTCCTTCTCTACAGGGATTTTTTTCATGTGCCTTTTATTTTAGAATTGTGTTTTTTTAGCTTTATTGGCTACATTTTGTTAATGCGCTTGTGTTAACTTTCCTTACGGCCTCAATTACAGATATATCCTTTGTGTTGCTTACAGATTGGGCTTTATAACAAATCATACCCAAGAGTTATACTTCTCATTGTGATTTTGATTTACATTTCTCTAATGACCAGTGATGATGAGCTTTTTTTCATATGTTTCTTGGCTGCGTAAATGTCTTCTTTTGAGAAGTGTCTGTTCATATGCTTCATCCACTTTTTGATGGGGTGGTTTGTTTTTTTCTTGTAAATTTGTTTAAGTTCTTTGTAGATTCTGGATATTAGCCCTTAGTCAGATGAATAGATTGCAAAAATTTTCTTCCATTCTGTAGGTTGCCTGTTCACTCTGGTGATAGTTTCTTTTGCTGTGCAGAAGCTCTTTAGTTTAATTAGATCCTGTTTGTCAATTTTGACTTTTGTTGCCATTGCTTTTGGTGTTTTAGTCATGGAGTCTTTGCCCATGCCTATGTCCTGAATGGTATTGCCTAGGTTTTCTTCTAGGGTTTTTATGGTTTTAGGTCTTATGTTTAAGTCTTTATTTCTTCTTGAGTTAATTTTTGTATAAGGTGTAAGGAAGGGATCCAGTTTCAGCTTTCTGCATGTGGCTAGCCAGTTTTCCTAACACCATTTACTAAATAGGGAATCCTTTCCCCATTGCTTGTTTTTGTCAGGTTTGTCAAAGATCAGATGGTTGTACATGTGTGGCATTATTTCTGAGGCCTCTGTTCTGTTCCATTGGTCTATATATCTGTTTTGGTACCAGCACTATGCTGTTTTGGTTAGCCTTGTGGTATAGTTTGAAGTCAGGTAGCATGATGCCTCCAGCTTTGTTCTTTTTGGAAAGCAGTGATACTTTTATGCAACTGAAATATCAGATGTTCTGATTCTTGATTCATTGGGTTCCTGGTTGTGGACGCATGGTTGTGGTGGAGAACAAAGAGCTTTTTTCTTTGAGACAGAGTCTTGCTCTGTCACCCAGGCTGGAGTGCAATGGCATAATCTTGGCTCACTGCGACCTCCACCTCCTGGGCTCAAGCGATTCTCCTGCTTCAGCCTCCCAAGTAGCTGGGATTATAGGCACATGCCACCATGCCCAGCTAATTTTTTTGTATTTTTAGTAGAGACGGGGTTTCACCATGTTGCCCAGGCTGCTCTTGAACACCTGACCTCAGGTGATCCACCTGCCTTGGCCTCCCAAAGTACTGGGATTGCAGGTGTGAGCCACTGCACCTGACCCAAAGAGCTTTTTTTTTGACTTACCTCATCATGCACATCTGCATGGCTCTGTCTCAGAGCCAGCTGTGTGTAGAAGCAGTATGGGCATTGTCAGATATTACAAAATTGAGGACATGTTTAAAGGATTCTCTTGAAACCTTAATTTTTGAATTTTTTTTTATTACCGGTGTGATTTCACTGTTTTGTATGGAATGTGCAAAGATTTGGTTTGTAATTAGACATACACAAATTAAATAATGAGTAAATATTTAGTATAGATAGGAAGTTTCCATGTATATGGGAAGATCTTCCGATAATGTAAGTCAATGATGAATTACCAAAAGAAGCGCAGACTATTTAGATGATGATTAGAGGCTGTTTTCTATGATATATGATTCAGTAAGCTTTGGGTTTTGTTTTTCTTGGATTGCATTTCTGAAAATTAATATTTGCTATTTCAATCTAATGTTATAAGACATTGGATTTACAAAATAGCTTCATCTTCCTCTTCTGCTATTCTTAATACTTATTCCCTTAACGCATAGGATTTACTATCTAAATATCGAATATAAATATTGAACATTTTAAAGGAAATTCAATCAATAATTAAAATATTTAAGTAAATTATACTTTTAAATTTAATATGCTAGTTATAATTTTGGGAGAATAAAATTTAATTTTTCTTGCAAAATGAAATTGAAATAATATACAAATTGGTAAAGATATTACATTTATTTATTTCCCTTTTCACTCAATTTGCAACTACAAAATATCTTATAACACTTCTGATATTTTTACATCGTTGGGACTCTGGGATTATGGGATTCACATGGGCTTTGGAGTAAAGTGAATTAATTAGTAGCTTATGAATTTAACAAGGTTTTTTCATGTTTTGAATATGTGTCTTCATCTGTTTACCTATCATATGGTAAATAAAATAATATTAATGAAGTGCTTAGCACAGAGTTTAGCATGGTAGTCACTTACAAGTTAGTTTATCATCTTTTTTTTTTTGAGATGGAGTCTCACTCTGTCACCAAGCTGGCGTGCAGTGGTGCAATCTTGGCTCACTGCAACCTCTGCCCCCTGGGTTCGAGTGATTCTCCTGCCTCAGCCTCCTGAGTAACTGGAACTACAGGCACGTGCCACCACGCCCAGCTATTTTTGTATTTTTAGTAGAGATGGGATTTCACCATTTGGCCAGGATGATTTCGATCCCCTGACCTCATGATCTGCCCACCTTGGCCTCCCAAAATGCTAGGATCGTAGGCATGAGTCACTGTGCCTGGCCAGTTTATCACTTTCTCATATGAAGATCAACATAGTTGGAGGTTTGTTGGGAATTTTGAATGTAGCCTCGTTTAAGTAGAGATACTCTTATAAAGAGATTTGATTGATTAGGTATTTAAAGTCCAGGCCAAGGAAGCAGTATTTGACCATGAAAGATAATAGGCAGCCAATTGTTTTAAATTCAGCAAATATTTATTGAGGCATTATGTGCGTCCGTGACATGGTATGAGGTATTGGTATGAGTAAAATGGCTCTAGCTCTGACTGAAATAGTAAAATAAGTTCTTTTGGAAGGCTAATATGACTACAGTGTTTGGGATGAATATGAGAGGGAAGAAAATATGAGAGAAGAGAGAGGGAAGTGAGAAGTCAAACAAGAAGGCTACTGCAGTAATCTCTGTTTGAAGTGATATGGCTTTGTACTGATTGATAGAGAAAAAAGGGAGGCAGTGATGAAAGCCAGGGATGTACAGGAACACTAACACATGTTGGTGACTGATTGAGTGGATGGGCAAGGGGTGCAGAAGATGCAGACATTAAAGAGTGTTCCATGTTGTCAAGTTTGGGAGTCTTGAAAAATAATGCTGTTAGTGCCAAAAATGTGGTGGGTAGTCGGAAAGAGGAGAGTGCTTTTTGCTGTACACTTCCTTTTTTTTCTTCTTTTCATTCATCTTTTCTTTTTCTTATAGGGGAATTACAGGAAGGATAAGAGGGCATATATGGGGGTAATTATTGTATAATGTCATCAGAAGTTTGTTAATAGACATTAAATGAACAAAGTATTAACAACTAAAACAAATATTTAGAAAAAATAAGCAAATTCAAATTCACAGCCGCTGATGTAGAAAATGAAGAGATAAACCTTTCCCCAATGCTATATTTCAATCTAACAAGTATTTATAAAGTGTCTACTGTGTACAAGATATTGCAGATGATAGACAAGTGGATTTGTTCTGTTGTCAAGTCTATAAACAATGTAGAAATCTGGGTGTAGAGGTGGTCAGGAATGAAGCAGGAGATAAAGCAGGTCATATAACTGCATCCAAGAAAATGTTTTGCATGCTAATAGAGGAGGACAGAGTACTTTTGGGTCTTAGGTGAGAAAGGATATCAGTTGTTGAGAAACGAGGAAAGCTTTTATCAGAAGGTAGCATTTTAGGCTGTAGAAGATAATCTATAGGAGTGGTGGTAAAACACTCTTAAGTGGGTGAAATAATGTTTTCAAAGGTATTGGGAATAAACATCACATGGAGAGTTGGGCATGTGTGAGGTAGTAATGGGACATAGATCTGGTAGGATAAATTGGAATCTATGAGGGCTTTAAATACCAATGGCAAAGTGTGTCTTGAATTTAATAATAGTGATAATCTTAGTAACATAAGAACTGTTTAGGTGGAAGTTACATCAGTTACTACTTTCAAAATGTACACAAAACTCTTCTGATGATGGAAGTTAACTTTTTCCAATTTCTTATTTCATGATTACTATATTCTAGATGATTTTCCTCATCAGCTTGAATAACTGAAAATCCTTAACAACTGCTTTTCATACTCTTCACTGTCACATGTTAAAGATAGGAACATAAAAAAGAAATGTGAAGAGACTTCTAACTGCTAAAGTTTGGGTTGCTTCTGAAATTTGCTTTTTCCTACTGTGGTAATCTTTAAATGATGATTTTTGCCAAGTGTCTCAGAAAAAAGTAGCCAAAAATTTGTAGATTAGCTTGATGATTTGTGATGAATGACCAATTTAATCCTAGTTTAAGGTACAAAATCTTAATATGTTACCTTTCTGTGTTGATTTTTTTTCTGAATATGCTTATGATATTTACCGTATTTAATTTCTAAATATTTGTTTCAGCTATGAATTTGTGAAATACCTCAGACAACATATAGGCAACACTTTGGGTTCTATGATTGAAGAAGAAATGGAAAAATGCACATCTGATCAGAATCAGGGTGAAGAATGCGGCTATGATACAGTTGTACAGCAGGTCACTAAAAGAACTCAAGAATCTAAAGAGTGAGTATGGCCATAATAATATTTTCAAATAACATTTTCTTCAATGAGACTTCTTGACAGCACCTTGATCTCTGTCACTCACAGTGTATTTCTCTCGTAGCAGCCAGAGTGATTCTTTAAAACAGTGAGTCAGATCACGACACCCTTTCACCCAGACTCTCCAAAGGCTTCCCATCTCCTTTTGAGTAAAACCCAGAATTCTTTTTGTAGCCAAGCCCAATGAGGCCTACCATGGGCCTTCTGCTCCCTCTCCTACTCCACTTCTTACCATTTCCCCCCTCATGCTGTGGTCTTGCCTGCTCTTTCACAAAAAACCAAGTAAGTCCTTTCCCGAGTTATTCACACTCACGTTGCTCCTGTTACCTGGAATGCCCTTTTCCCAAATATTTGCATAACTTGCTCCTTCACTTTTTTTGGGGTCTAGGTTAATTGATGTAAACAACAGTTAGGTTCCTACAGCCTATTTCTGGCCAAAGAAACATCACCAAACTTCTAAATAAAGATGAAAACGCTTGTAATATTAAACGCTGAAATAAGTGTGAGCTATACATGCATTTAAGAAAGATTAATAAGGGCAAGATAGTTATTTAACTGGAATAATTATTACACTTCAGAGTTGCTAGTAGCCTATCCTACCTGGCATCTCAGGGTACAAGGTGGGAACCAGCCCTAGGCAGGATGCCATCGTCAATTTTTTTTTGCTCAATATTTTAATGAAAAGATGTTGAATTACATGATGTCATTTGAAAACCTGCTGTGGTTCATATTTCCAGTATCAGAGACATTTGAATATATACCTAAGCTTATATTACTGACTGTATTTTAAAGTATTAAATCTAATTTACTTTTAATTAGTTAAACTTTAAAAAAATTATTTTGCACAAGAGCTCTTCCTCTTTGGGACAACTGATTGTATTATTTAAATTAATATGTTAGTAATTGACAAAGTGACATCATACAGCTATTTTAGTAAATTTAGCAAGTTTGATGCACTAATCTATATCAAGCGTAAGTTATAGAGGCTAAGATTTCTTATTTCTTGATTTGGGGAAAACAAAAAATAGAATCACCTTTATCTTTGGATAATATTATAATTCCTAGTAAGTCTGTTCCTAGCGGTATCATTAAACAATTCTAGAAGGAATACTAAAATACTTTATTAGTCAGCTAATGAAAGTATTTTCATGGTAAGAGCAGAATTGTATATAGTACTGCTAGGAAATTACTTTTTATCTCTATTTAAGCTATTTGATTTTCCTGTGTTTTAGTTCATCCATGTGTTAAAATTAATACAGTAATAATTACCTCATAAAGATTTTAAATGACTCAGTAAATGTTTATTTTCCACTTTATGAACCATGGATGAAAGATTTTACATTGTGCAGCTTTTTTTTGTTTTTTCAGTTTTTTTTTTTTTTTGGTGATTCTTCAGAAATCACTTAGGGCTAATGTGGCAACACTACATCTGTAGACAGCATTACAGTTGTTATAAAGTATTTTTGTAATTAAACATTTCGAGATTTATTTTTTAAACAGATGTTTGCACACAGAATAATTCATTTATAGGATCTATATAATATACAATATTCCTCATATAATGAGTGGAAGTACTGTAGAATTTCATTGTTAATTGATGTGGTTTTTATTCACTATTTCTTAGAGCTTTTTCTTTCTGTAGTCTTTAAAACTTGCAAAGCATGAAAGAATCTACTCAATGGTGTTTATATTCTATTTTATATCTGTTTTTTCTTAGTCTTTTCAAAACTGCAATGGCTGCTATTGAGTTTTAGTTCATTTAACTCTTGATATTGATGATATGACACTATTTTTTAATTTACTTTTTAGAATTATTAGCTACTGCCTGTGGCCATTTTTTTAGTATTTTTTTACAGCATAATTTATGCTGGTCTTTTCTAAAAGGTCTGTTGGAAACATTTATTTTCAAAGCAAAACTTATAGATTTTCTATGGATTTTAAGTACCATTATCCTTATCCTGTATATCATTAAGATTTACTTTTATACTTCTTTATTAAATCACCAGATTATAAGTTTTAAGGAGATAGGGACTTCATGTTGTTCACATGACCTTCCCTAGCTGCAAAGGAGGCTGGGGAGTGTAGTTTAGTCCTGTGCCCAGCTAGAATTCAATCACTGTGGAAGGAGAGAACAGCTTTTGATGGATGTGTATTGATTGCTGCCAGGGCACTGTTTTGTTTCCCTGTTTGTTGCTGCCCACAATCTGTAGAGGCAGAAGCTGGATCTCCGGGCTCAGTTATCCTTAAATATACTTTGCAAATTAGTGTGTGTGTCTCAGACTTCTTTTTGCTCTTTATGTCCCTTTATATCAAACTGGGATATTCCCTGGACTCTTTGTTACCTCTACTGAGTTGTCTTCTGTATGTTTCTCCCCCTAGCGGTTCCTAATTTATTTCCATCTGCTTTCAGTATTTTTGTGTTTTCTCATAATTTCTGGTACTTAAAGAAATATGTTAAATACGCGTATTTCAAAACTTATAGTTCTATATGATATACATATTAAAAATTACATTTAAATATATTAACATAGTTTAAATTATGTAGAAATTATATCTATTTAACAAGAAAAATTTTAAATGTATTTTATACTTTTTATATAGAATCTCAGTCTATGATTTCTATTCAAATTCCCCAGCAGATTTGATTTCTTTTGTGAGAGATAAAGTACCTTTTCTTCTTTTGATTTATAGAATTACAATGACCCATTATCCAGAATTATACAGAAAAGGACATTTCTGTGCATAGTTTCCTAGTGTATTTTCATTATTTTAATGACAATAAATACATGTATATATGTATATATACACACACACTATACATGTATTTATTATCATTTCAGACATATATGTGTATATATGTATATACATACACAGATATTTATTTCTTGCTATAGTCATATGAAATAGGTTAGCTAGATTGTATTTTTAGTCACATTTTATAGTTGAGGAAGTTGAAACTTATTCATGATGACAGAGCTGGCCGGTAAAATAGTCAGGATCCCCATCCAAGTTTTCTAATTTCAAATTTTATAATTTATTCACTATTTTTATTTACATCTTTATGCCTTTTTTGTTTTAAATACAGAAATTTCAGTGGTTCAGGTCACACATGCTTCATTTGTAAAATAAAGAGCTCAACTATATTTATGGTTCTTTCTAGCTCTAAAATTCTATTCGTAGTGCTTTTGAGGATTTCAGTTTCGTATTCATAGGGATGCTTGAGAGTTTGAACTTACAAAGTGGAGAAAATTTGATACCAGTTCTTTTTAAGCTTTTTAGACCAACCAGAAGAGATTTTAAATATTATCCAATTCACACTCTTAATAATTTCAGGAATCTTTTTCCTAACATCCTGAGAGTGGGTTTCCCACCTCTGTTTGAAAGGACACATTGATAGCTTAACTCTTACATAGGTCTTGGGAATATACAAGAGCTCTCAGTTGTGTCTATGGGTGTCTATAAAGTATGGACAAGGGAGAAGAGAAGGAAAGAAAATAGAGGATGGGAGGGGTGGAGAAAGAGATAGGTATAAGACAAGAGGATGAAGGTTATGTGTAAGTTAGCCTGGGTTTTGGTGGTATAATATTAATAGTTGACTTTTTTGCTAGCAATTGGAATCCATGCCATTGAAACCTCTTGCCTTAGGTTCTTTTAATTTTACTACCTTGGTCCACGTAACAGTGAAAAAACCCAGGAAATAACATACTTTTTGAATTCCCTATTAATTTTTATTGCTGTTTTGTGAATTCTGTTCTACCACCTCTTCTTTAGGAAAAATTGAGTTTGATTTTTCTGTTTAGCATTGTGTTCTTAAAGGGACTTCCCTTTTTATAGAAAAAAAGATAATTTAACTAGTTGACTGTTTTAATTTCTGATCGCATTTCTCTTATTAAGACTACCTTGAATTTAAAGGTACAAAGAAATGATGCATTACCTGAAGAACATCATGATAGCTGTGGTTGAGTCTATGATTAACAAGTTTGAAGAAGATGAGACACGAAATCAAGAGAGGCAGAAAAAAATCCAAAAGGAGAAAAGCCGTAGTTACTGCACAGACAATTGCTCTGATAGTGATTCGTCATTCAATCAGGTGTGTTGTTTTGTTTTGCATTTATGTCTTGAAATGGTGTTTAATAATAGCTTCAATAAATTATTTCTTAGCCATATTTTTCCTGCTTTCTTAAGATTCAGAAGAAAAATAAACAATAAAATTAAATAACCTAATATTAAATATTTAGTCCACGAAATAACATCTTATAGAATTATGTGCAGTGAGTAGCTACATTATATCTGAGACAATTCTTGGTGAGATGAGGAAATTAATGTATGTTGGAATTAAAAAAATAGCGTGTTGAACAAAATCTACTTAAGCTCTAGTTAAAACATCTTATTCCCAGTTAATCTGCATTAAAATTTAACTAAATTAGAGATTACGTGTCACAATAAAACATTTCCTTTATACATTCTCTGGAGGTGAAGGTTGTGAATTGTTAGTTTTAAAACATTAAGCTTTTCTTTAATGTCAAGAGGTTTGAGGTCTTACATTTTCTACTAGCAGGTTGTAGGAAGCCTTGTCATTTGGCTGCAGCAAAATTAAGAGAAAGATGGGGCCAGTGGCTGGATTGGCCATAATAGAAGACAAGGAAAACTAGCTGGACTAGAGCCTATGCATGTGCCATGGACTTGTACACAGAGACTACCAGGCCAAAAGAAGCCTGTCTGACCTTAGTGTCGATCTCACCTGGTATTTTTAGTCAAACATTTTTCACCTCATAAGCTATACCACAGGGACATAACTATAAAATAGATCCTAACCATATACCAAGAAGGGATTTGAGGAGTTTGGGTGAAAACATGAATAAATATGTATATTGGTCAAGTTGGGACTGCGTGATTGAAGGAAAAATGGTTTTGGAAATATTGGAAGCATAACTTAAAGGTTATGCTTTGTGCATTGCCACCTGTGCATTGCCACCATTGCATCCTTTAGCAGGAGAGATTATGCTGAGTAGTGAACTTTACAAGTCAAATTGATTTACCTGATGTGATGGAGGAGAAGACAAAGATTGTGAATTTTCTTCATGTTGTAACCCTTAATCATTTCTTGTTGAGGAACTGTGTGGAAAAAGGTGGGGTATAGAGATTTTAGTTTAATACGGTCAGATGACTTGTTTAGTAAGTTTATGGAGCTGCTTCTTCAAATCAAGGACTTTCTGGACTTAAAAGGCACAAAAAACACAATTTTATGACTCTGGGGGCTCACAAGATTATATGCTCTTACTTACTTGCTGAACCACCTGAATACATTGAAATTGAAACATAAGAAAAAAAAATGGAGCATTTGTTCTAACAAGTACAGGTATTCAGATCTAAATAGGACCAATTTCGTAGCTGGCAGTTAAGACCTTGCCAAATCCCAATGCTGAATTATTTCCAGTCATTAAAATGGTAGATTTTTGAAACATGCAAAGCTTTGGTAGAAATGGGGTTATAATTTTTGAAGATGTACTTTTTTTTTTTTTTTTAATCTTGTTTTGTTTCAGTTCTTGAGGAGGAATCATGCTTTAAGTTTCCCTGGATTTCTTTGGGATGTCCACAGGGTATATATAAGTTTTCATGTGTCTACCCTATAAATACGACTTTGTGTTAGAAGGCACTAATTGGGTTGAAAGCGAACTCTGCCCATCAAGAAGGCATGGTATTCCTGGACTTTTAGGAAGAAGCCTAAGAGTGCCAGAACTGTCCTGAAAGCTCTTTCAGTATGTCCAGTTCTAGGAGATATTGGGTATAGTTTTGCTTATGGTGAAATGAGACTCTCTTTCATATAGCTGACCAAAGAGAGGCTGAATATATTCAGAATTGAAAATATCTCTAAAATTATATTAGTCATTCATTCCAATAAATATTGACAGTCTTATTCATGCCTTCAAAATTGTTGTTTCTTGCTGTGGAGTGAAAAAAAAGATCTGAATTTTCCTATGAATAACATTGTAAACAATGCTGATGTTAACTGTTTTGATATTAGTGAAATACTTGTGTTTTGTGAATAGAATGGGCTTTAATTCATTGTTATTACTTAAAAAATTGCAGCCTGATTATATTTGGAGTTTTGACCCATTATTGAAAAACAGGAGACTGTTAGTGTAAGTGTGAGGATATTGAAGAACAAAGGGGAGACAGTAGTTGTTACCATAGTTGCAAGCATTACTATGAAAAGATTTGATATTGTGATTAAACCTGGAACAAGTCTCTGCAAGATAATGCCAGAAAGATAGAAATAATAATACCAGCTCTAATAATAATACCTGCCTTATACTGGTCCCTGTACTTAGCTTTATATTCACTATAGGTATTACTAGTCCATTCTACAGAAAAAAGCGAGGCTTATAATAATAGTTAAATAATTTGCCCAAACTTGAATAGCTAGTGAAGGGGGACTTTGAGTTTAAAACTGGCCTCTCTCCCTGCAAAGTCGGTTCTCTTTATTCTTTTCCCAGCTACCTGGAGACTGCTTGGGTATAAGTTGTGGTTCCACCACTTACTAGCTGTGTGGCCTTGGACAAATTTCTTAACTTCTTTGTGCTGTAGTGTTTCCCATTTGTAAATGGGGATGAAAATACTACTTACCATATAGGGTTGTTGAGAAGATTAACTGAGTTAATGTATGTCTTGTGTTAGAGCAGTGCCTGGCACACAGACACTGCTTTATACAGGTTAGCTTTTATTGGTGACGTCTCTTAAAGGGAATGCTGAAATGGACACAATTCAGAGACACACTCAAATATAAAAATTTCTCAGCTGTGGTCCTATATGATTTCAAACTGATCATCTCTGTGCCATTTCTAACTGCTTGGGAAATTAGAGGATTACCTCTGCTACACATTAAGCTTTCAGAATTCATATCCTTTCCTCTTGCAGTTTTTCTGTCTTTCTCTTCCTCCGTAGTAATTAGTATAGTATAGCACAGGCATTGTGCTGTTTTATAGCGTGCAGCTATTTTATAACCTTCCAAGGGAACTTCACCCCAGGGTGTGTACCTTTACGCAGAAGGTGAGTTTAGGATAATAGTCACCTATTACTCTTGCCTGACACAAACATGTTTAAAGTATTCACTCTTCCTTTGTTTTCCAAGCAACTTCTCTTTGAAACCCATCCTTTGGTACCTGTCGTACGTAGAATAATGGTCCTCTCAAAGATGTCCATGTCCTAATCCCTAGAACTTGTGAACATGTCACATGACATGACAAAAGGGACTTTGCTGATGTGATTAAGTTAAGGACCTTCAGATTGTAGGATGATCCTGAGTTATCCAGGTGGGATCCATCTCATCACAAGGGTCTGTGTAAGAGAAACCCAGGAGGATCAGAGTCAGAGTAGGCGCTGTTAAGACTGACAGAGGTTGTAGTGATGTGATTGATGTTTTTGAAGATGGAAGTAGGCCATAAGCCAAGGCATGAGGGTGGCCTCTAGAAGCTGGAAAAGGCAAAGAAATAGATTCTGTCTTTCCTGGGAACAACTTGAGCTCTATGTTGCTAAGCTTTGGATTCTTCCAGTAAGAATTTTCTTGAGTAGGTTTTTTTCCTTATTGGGTACATGGCCTTTCTCCTGTCATTCAGAGTATGTCCTTTCAATTATCCTAATTTATTTTATGCTATTCAAATCTTAATCAGAATATCTTGAGTTCAGCAACTGTTTTCTGGCCTCTATTAAAATCTTCAAAGCTCTATAATGCTCTTTTTGGTGAAGAATTCTGCCTTTGAGGATTTTATACAACTACTGAGAAATGGCAAGACACCGATCTCTTTTTTGGCAACATCACTCAGAGCAATAGGATTAGCTACATCCCAACCTGTACTTCAGAAGTTCCTCAATGTCTGGCTACCCTCACCTGATAAGGTTTTAATTATTGCCAGGCGCGGTGGCTCACTCCTGTAATCCCAGCACTTTGGGAGGCCGAGGTGTGTAGATCACGAGGTCAACAGATCGAGACCATCCTGGCCAACATGGTGAAACCCCCGTCTCTACTAAAAATACAAAAATCAGCCGGGCGTGGTGGCACACGCACCTGTAGTTCCAGCTACTTGGGAGGCTGAGGCAGGAGAATTGCTTGAACCCGGGAGGCGGAGGTTGCAGTGAGCTGAGATTGCGCGACTGCACTCCAACCTGGGCGACAGAGTGAGACGCCATCTCAAGAAAAAAAAAATAATAAAGGCCAGGCAGGCATTGTGGTTCATCCCTGTAATCCCAGCACCTTTGGAGAACAAGGCAGGAGGATTGCTTGAGACCAGTCTGGGCAACATAGAGACAAGGTCTCTACACACACACACACACACACACACACACACACACACACACCCCTTAGCTTGGCATGGCATTGTGTGCCTGTATTCCCAGTGATGGGGGACTGAGGCAGGAGAATTGCTTTGTTACGGGAAAAGTGGTCTTGACCCAGAACCCAAGAGAGTTCTCAGATTTTGTGCAGGAAGGAATTCAAGGCAAGTTGCAGAGTGCAGTGAGAAGAGATAGTTTATTGAAAGTTTATTGCCAGCATCTGTTGTTTCCTTACTTTTTTTTTTTTTTTGAGACAGAGTCTCATTCAGTTGCCAGGCTGGAGTGCAGTGGCACAATTTTGGCTCACTACAGACGTGTGCCACCATACCCAGGTAATTTTTGTATTTTTAGTAGAGACAGGGTTTTACCATGTTGGCCAGGATGGTCTCAATCTCTTGACTTCATGATTCGCCCACCTTGGCTTCCCAAAGTGCTGGGATTACGGGTGTGAGCCACCGTGCCTGGCCTACTATTATACTTTTTATTTTTAGATGATGTTTTAGATATTATGTATGTTTAAATTGCCTTTGGTGGAAAAAATACCTTTTGTTTCTCCAAAATATCCTATAATCTACTACAAACTTTTTTATAGATGGAAGTTTTTACTTCAGGATTTTTTTCACCAAAGAAGTAAGGAGAAAGGCTAGGGAAAAGTATAGGAAAGAAAGAGAACAAAACAGTCCAAACAGCACTGTAGCTGTGCCTATGGTACTATTGGTAGCTTTTTTTTACTTGTTTGTTTTGTTTATCTGTTTCATTCATCTCACATTTCTGAGTATGCAACATTTTGGCTTTGTGTCTTTTGAGTCTTATAATATTATATATGTTTTAATTGCTTGCAAATAATAGTTTTCATATACGTGAAGGTACACTATTCTACTGCGACATTCAGTTCCCATTTAAAAGTCTTGGGAAGAAAAATTCTAAGTTGCTGCCAAATCAAAATAGATCATCTCCTTCTCTTGTCTGAATTATGTTTTGTGCTTGGAATTATATTGAAAAAATAACTTATAGCAATATTTCTAAAAGCCTTTTAAATAAATGAATGTCCTGTCAATTGTGTTACAGAGTTACAAATTTTGTCAAGGAAAATTACAATTGATTTTAGACCAGTTGGATCCTGGGCAACCTAAAGAGGTAAGTTTCAAGGATAGCTGTTAAGTTTCATGCAGATAGCATATATTTACCATATATGAGATTACAATCAGTAGCAACCAGGTAGTTTCCCTTGAGGCTAAAGCCTTTATGATTATGGGCAATCCTAGACCAATATCCATGGTAAATTTTCAAGTCCAAATGAAAAGTCACAGAGTAAGGGAGGCTTTCCTTAGAGAATTGTCGTGGTTTGGAAGAGGAAATTTTTATCTTTAGCATCAATTTCAAAGGGATAAAGTTATAGGCAGTTGTCCCCCAAACTGTTCTTTCATTGTTGTTTTATATGTAACATTGTAGTTAGTCATTTCTTAAGAAAAAAGATTTTTAATTCTTTTTCTACTTTCAGAAAATGTGAACATCTTTTAAAAATAATTATTTTTAATGGTCAAATAAAAATTATGTATATTCGTCTTGTATAACATGTTTTGAAATATGTATACACTGAAGAATGGCTAAGTTGAGCTGCTCTAACATGCATTGCCTCACATACTTATCATTTTTTGTGGTGAGAACATTTAAAATCTACTCTCTTAGCAGTTTTCAAGAATAAAACATTGTTGTTAACATAGTCATCATGTCATCATGTTACATGGTAGATCTCTTGAATTTACTTCTCCTAACTGAAATTTTGTATCCTTTGACCAGCATGTACCCATGCCTCCCCTAACTATCTGAGCAATTTTGACCCATTTGTTTATTTTTTAGAAAATTATATATATATATATATATATATATTTAAGATAGGATCTTACTCTGTCACCCAGGCTGAAGCACAGTGGTGCAATCATGAATCACTGCAGCCTGTACCTCCCCAGGCTCAGGTGATTTTCCCACTTCAGCCTTCTAAGTAGCTGTGACTACAGATGCATGCCACTGCACCTGGAGAAATTTTGTATTTTTGGTACAGATGGGATTTTGCCACATTACTTAGGAAGATCTGGAAATACTGTGCTCAAGTGATCCACCTCTTGGCCTCCCAAAATGCTGGGATTATAAATGTGAGCCACTGTGCCTGGCCAGAAAAAGGATTTTTGAGAGAAGCAATTATATTGAATTGTGTCTGTTTATATTTTAAGAGAGTGTACAAATCATTGTTTATGAAGACTTATTTCATTTGAAAGTCAGCATGAAATAGAAAATACGATAGGAATTTTTTTTTTTTTTTTTTTTTTTTTTTTTTAAATCTAAGCCTTTTATGTATTGGTATGCCTATCTTGCCATTTGGTCTCAATTTTTAAAATTATTTTTCTCAACCTATTAAATATAAACTGAATGAATAGTTGAGATTTACTCCTACTGACATTTTCTGAAAAATCATAGAGAAGAATAATTTTTTTCTTCTCAGCATTTTGCATTATGATTTATTTTCTGGGTTCATACTAATAATAACATCTCAAAAAATATTGGAAATGAGTTTTGAATTTTTTATGATAAAAATCCTGTTGCCTTCAATTTAAATGGATGGTTTGGAAATCTACACTTGTTCAGAAACCTTCACTTTGCTTCTGCAAGTAGTAAATTCTAAATGGGATTTTTTCCTAAAAATTTCCTGAAATGGAAAAATGACTTAACATTGTAAATGAATTACTAATTTTAAAAACTCTCAATATTTTCCTTACTACCTATCACAAATAAAGTTATATTGAGGAGTTCTTTCGTATGAATATATAGACAGTTTCAAATATGTGTATACTCTTTGTCTTTTTTGTCTAAAAGTTGCGCCCTGCTTCAGAGTGTCTGATTTGCTGAGGTTTTGGCTCCTGTCTTTTAGGCCTCACCTTTTTAATGACTAGGCTTTAGTTGTTTCAGTTGGGAAATGACCAGATTTTGAGGATGAGGCTGGAATTAGTGTGTTATTATTCACTACTTGGATATTGAGTGGGAGAAAAGCTTTGTTCCATTCTTCATTGGAGTGGAACTATTCTCTCCTACTTTCCCTTGGGTCATACTGTTTTGAGTGAATTCTGATTGCATTTTGAGAAGACTGATTAAGAAGTAAGCTTTCTATGAAAATACATAAATTAGATTTTGCATCCCACTACTGAGTGACTTCCTTTTTTTTTCTACCTAAGTAGTCAGAAGGCCAGAAAATACGGTATAGCACAAGTTCAAACTGATTGTTTTGTGAGAATCGTGCATATATCCTAGAATGGAAATGCTTTGCCAGGGGCATACCTGGGCAGCATTTTGAAATTAAAGCCCTCAAACTGTAGGAACGACCTAGAACAGGGAAAGCCTGTAGGACAAGGTCACTGGAAAACGTTGGTGATTCTGATTCAACTACTATTCTTCCTCCCGTTCCACTTAGACATGATACTTAAAATCTCCTACTACATTTAGTATTTTAATTTTTGCTTTACACAAACAGCAACTGTTTTTTTCTCTGCTTAGCACTTAGTTTAAAAAACGATTTCTCAAGAGGTTTTTAATATAAAGGCATCTAATAAATCACTCTTTATAAATTATCTAGACTTTGCCTTTTAGTAGCTTGTTAAATATTGTTTTGGAAAAGTGGTGTTATTTTAGTGACTGAGTGTTAATAAAAGTCTTTTAAAAAATTGTAGGTGAGATACGAAGCCTTGCAAACATTATGTTCCGCTCCTCCATCTGATGTCCTGAACTGTGAAAATTGGACTACTCTCTGTGAAAAACTGACAGTGTCTCTTTCAGATCCTGATCCTGTGTTTAGTGTAAGAAAATGGTTATAGAAATATTAAAAATAATATGTTTTCCCACCATTCTAGAAATAAGTAGAATATGATAGTTTATGACAATTTTCTTTTCTTTTTTTTTTTTTTTTTGAGACCAAGTTTCATTCTTTTTGCCCAGGCTGGAGTGCAATGGCGCTGCCTCAGCTCACTTCAACCTCTGCCTCCCAGGTTCAAGTGATTCTCCTGCTTCAGCCTCCTGAGTAGCTGGGATTACAGGCATGCCACCACCACGCCCGGCTAATTTTTGTATTTTTAGCAAAGATGCTGTTTGACCATGTTGGCCAGGCTGTTCTCGAACTCCTGACCTCAGGTGATCCACCCACCTTGGCCTCCCAAAGTGCTGGGATTACAGGCATGAGCCACCATGCCTGGCCAATAGTTTTCTTTAATAGTAACTCACACGTTTATGGAACTTCAGTTTCAGCTTTCTAATTGTCAAAATTTTTCTTAAGAAAATTTTATGATTAGATTCAAAATATGGTCATACTTCATTGCCAAATAATACACTGCTACCTTGTGCATTTTGTCTCGTAAAGGAATATCCTAGTATTTTATTTCATTTTTGTTTTGCTTTTTGAGACAGGGTCTTGCTCTGTCACTCAGGCTAGAGTGCAGTGGCATGATCACAGCTCACTTCAGCCTCAACCTCCCAAACTCAAGTGACTTCCCACCTCAGTCTCCCAGGTAGCTGGGGATTATAGGCATGCACTACCATGCCTGGCAAATTTTTGTATTTTTTGTAGAGATGGGGCCTCGCCACATTGCCCAGGCTGGTCTTGAATTCCTGGGCTCAAGTGATCCTCCAGCCTCGGCCTCCCAAAGTGCTGGGATTACGGACTTGAGCCACCACGCCTGGCTGTGTCATTGCTTTTGAATAATGCTGTTTTATGATACTCTCAAATTAAGAAAAAAGAAAAAATATTTTAAAAGGATTCATGGTATATGAAAGTTTGAACTAAAAATGGTGAATTATGGTCAAAAGGACTTATAAACATTTTCCTCATGTATTTAAGTGTTTACTTAGAGATTGCTTAACTGCTTAAAGAGAGAAGCAAGAAAACTAATGCTGAGATTTTAGAAAATAATTTGAGGTGAATCATAACACAAATATAGAAAGTTTCTAAAATTGTAAAATTATGAAGTCAGATATGATTTTATTTAAAATTTGATTTGCATAAAGTTACTTTTTAGGAACAGTTATTGTATGATGAAAAGTAAGCTTTACATGAACAAGTGCAGTAATTCTGCAGATAGTGTCTATGATGAAAATGAAGGAAAAAAACCCCTGATTATCCAAGAATTACATTTTAAACACAAATTGGATTTCCTTTTAGAGGATCTTTTCTTCCTAATTGATTTATCAGTGAAGATAGTTTTGGCTTTAAAATCGATATGATGTGTGGCATAGAATATAAGGCATGAGAAGAAGGGTTACATTTTGCTCTTTGTTCAGCAAATATGTATTGAGTATCTACAGTGTGTATCATTCTCCTTTAGACACTGGGAACACACCAGGGACAGGACACAAAATCTTTGCCCTCAGAGAACTTAGATTTCAGTAGATAACGCAGACAATAAATAAATATTTGTAAAAAAATATAAGGTATCCCAATATATTTGTCTATTTAAAATCAGTCTACCGTTAATGAAGATATGGTTATACTGGTAAACAGAAGTGGTGTGGGAATCTCTGTTTGTAATTGTTGGAAGGGGAAGAAGGTGTTTACCTAATACTTGGATGCAGTTCAACCTTGTTAACACCAGAGGGTATTGTAGACTTCTGGAACCACTCAATGATCCAAGAACTTCAAGGTGAAAAAAATGTATCTCAGGGTTATCTTTAACATTTCAAGCTCTCTAATGACAGATGCAATTGTAAATTTCCCTTTATTTTTTCTTTTACTTAATAAATATAGAATAGTAGCCTAGTAGGTTTCCTTTATTTTACAAATTATGAAATAACTTTATAAAATAGCAAATTGTAGCCATTTAAAATTGTTATGCAGCAAGGTTCAGTTTTATTACTTATGCTAATAAAATTGGAAGCAATTATTATAGAGGAGAGATGCCAATAAAATTAGTCATTTTGAAGTAGAAAACAAGGCATGGAGTTTTTTTCATTTTAAATTTGTGCTTGATCCAAATTCTTTTTGAGTTCAATTCTATTTCTTCATCTCCTCCTCTAAAGGACTCTTACATGCAACTGAGTGAAGCCTATAGGGTTGAAAAGTGTGACAGATACCTATCAGTTGCTGCAACTATAAAAATAGACTTCCCAAAATGTTTAATATCCTTTGTTCAGTAGGAATTTCTTGGGGCTATAAGAAGATACCTTTAGTAACTTGGGGGAACGATTTCTTCTTGTAAGTGGATTATCTAAACTGATATCAACAGAGTTATTAATTTCTCCCCCCAGATTAGACTATTTAAGGCAATTTTATGTTTTTATTTAATTGAAAGTCAAATTTCACTATTAGGATTAATCTCATCATGATATTAAAGTAGGTATAATTAAAAGGATAATAATAGCTATCATTTTAAAGTAAGTCTTAGTGCCAGGCATTGTGCTAACTACATCTGTTGCCACTTTTAACTTATTTACCTTCTACTGGTTTCTATTTTGAGTTTTAATAATGTAAAAATTTAAACATAGAGTAATTTTCTTGGGAATAGGCAAAATTATTAGGAATAATTCTAAATCTTTAATTACTGAAGCTACCCATGTAAGCAATTAAAAATGATGAATGTTGGATTTGGAAATACAGGGTGTTAAAAAAAATTTGGTACTGCCTACTCTGTTCCTTTGTTTGGCACCTTTATATAGTTCCTCTGTGAAACCTCACCTTACCCCCTTCTCACCATGTCAATATCTACTATGACCAGATTGTGCAGTAATAGCTTTCTGTTATTAGATTCACATATCAGTTTTGGTCAGTTTTAATTTTTGCTGACACAAGAGTGTGCCCTTTTTAAATAAGTACATTCTGACTCTGGTTTCTGAATGGCTTGTTTGTATTTATTTTATTTTCTGGGTTTTTACTGTGTGAAAAATGTTTCATTTCTATTCTATTCTTGTAAGATCTTAGATGCAAATTTTCTGTCTCATTTCTGTAGGACCGGATTTTAAAATTCTGTGCACAGACATTTTCGCTTTCTCCATTACATATGACCAAGGAAGTTTATACAAGCTTAGGTATGTTTATGAAAACACTTAAAAATGTTTTTGTCATTTGCATGTACTTAAGAATGGATAGGAAATAACTTTTTTCAGAAAGCACTGTAAATGAATGATGTAATTTTTGTATGTTTTCCCTTTTTTTTCAGCTAAGTATTTGGAGTCATACTTTCTTTCTAGGGAAAATCATATTCCTACTCTTTCAGCTGGTGTAGATATAACTAATCCTAATATGACTCGTTTACTTAAAAAGGTATCCATTTACTAGAATAAGCTTTCATTTTTATTTATTTAGTTTTATATTTGAGGGTGCTAATTTTTTGAGAACTATTGTGCACTGCTTTGTAGGTTCGTCTTCTAAATGAATATCAGAAAGAAGCTCCATCTTTCTGGATTCGTCATCCAGAGAAGTAAGTCCCCTCCCAATGTATTCCAGCAGAGAACTTAGCAGTGTTACCGCCCCGTATACCTTTCAGACAGAAAGAGTAAAGACAGTCTTAATGGACTGACACGATTGGGAAGGGATTAATAACATTTTTATTTTTATTTTTCTTAAGCTTGTCGTGTTTTATACTTAGCTATGTGAATCACAAGTACCACTTTACATCGTTTATCACAAGGCAAAAAGAAAATGTAGCATTAGTTTTTTTTTTTTTAACGTATCAGTGATCTGAAGATCTGCGTTAGGTTCTTATTGGTCTTTACTATTACATTTTGGACAAGTTCCTTAAATATTCTTTAAACTTTTTCCTTTCAGCTCCAAAATTTATTCTAAGTTGTAAGAGAATCTATGAGTCTAAAAAGGAAAGTTAAATTTGCAGATCCAGTGTTGAAGTAAAAAGAACCCGTTGTTAAAGCAGAAACATTGAGTATGAATCCTACCTATGTCATTTACTGAAATAGAGAAAATGTTTCTGAAGATTATATGCTACTTTATACAGTTTGGATGTTATCTAGCGATGGTGCTTCGTGCCTTTTACTAAGTTGCATGATAAATGCCCAATTAACCAGAACACAATTCTGTCACCGGTGGTGAGCCCACTATCTAGTATGTGATTAATATTTACTCAATTCCATAAATATAAAGTCTACCACCAGTACTATATAAGTAATTGCATTTCTTTTTTCCCAAACCGTAAGGTATATGGAAGAAATTGTGGAGAGTACTTTGTCCTTGTTAACAGTTAAACATGATCAAAGCCATGTTGTCTCACAAAAGATTTTGGATCCGATCTACTTTTTTGCATTAGTTGATACCAAGGCTGTGTGGTTCAAAAAGTGGATGGTAAGGAAAAATAGAATAGTTTTATACCTTTTAGTGCATTGCTATATCGTTTTAATAAATAGCTAATGTTTGAATAGTTACTGTGTACTAAGAGTTCTAATCAGTTTTACATGTGTTAACTCATTTATTATAAAAATTTATGAGGTTGGTGGTATTAATACCCCCCATTTTTTCAGATGCAGTAACTGAGATATGGAGAAGTTAACTTGCCCAAGATTTTTTACCTGTTAAGTGGCAGAGCCAGAATAGGATTTTAAGTGGTATTTCATTTGAATCTATTTAAGCTGAATGACTTATTCAAAATCTATTTTTTCTTTAGTGTAAAAGCTTCAAAAATTTTAAGCAGATGTGGTATAACATAAGGATTCAGTACGTATTTTTTTCGGGCTTAGGAGATATTTCTGAAAGTATTTTTTCATTTGCCTCCCTCCTGAATCTGAAGTTTGGGGAATGTGTTTAGTGTCTGAACCTGGCAATTTCTTATGAAGCTGGCACTGACACTAATATTAAGAGTAGAGAGATCTTTATACTGTTACCTCCCTCAACCTCTGTCGAATAAGAGACGTCTGTGTTTGTCAGTAGTAGCAACAGGACTGACTTTTGTGCTCACATCGTTTTCTCTCATTCTGTACTGGGCACCTAGGTACTGTATTTCTTGCACTTGAGAAGAGAGGGGCTGGGGCATTCATTTACACTTCAGCACAATTTGGATGTTATCTAGTGATGGTGCTTTGTGCCTTTTACTAAGTTGTATGATAAATGCCCGATTAACCAGAACACAATTCTGTCTTCAGTGGTTAACCCTTACCTGGCCTATCTAGTATGTGATTAATGTTTACTCAATTAAATTAAATTAATTTAAAATGAACCCTTTGTTCCTCACATCTAACACTTAAAGTTTTTTTTTCTTGATTATCAAATTATACCGTTATTTGAGAAAATATGCAAAATATGTAAAAACTTAAATAAAATTAAAATTTTCTAATTATACAATGCAGGGATAACAACTGTTAAGATTTTGTTTCATGTAGATATGTTGTATATACTTTTATATTTATCTGTTTAGGTCATCTTTTTTTTTAACAAAATCAGTCATATTTTACTAACTTTGTAATTAACTTTTTTTTTCATTTGACTTTCTTATTGCTAGGAGTTGATTCTTTTTTTTTTTTTGAGACGGAGTCTCGCTCTGTCGCTCAGGCTGGAGTGCTGTGGCCGGATCTCAGATCACTGCAAGCTCCGCCTCCCGGGTTCCCGCCATTCTCCTGTCTCAGCCTCCCGAGTAGCTGGGACTACAGGCGCCCGCCACCACGCCAGGCTAATTTTTTTTGTATTTTTAGTAGAGACGGGGTTTCACCGTGTTAGCCAGGATGGTCTCGATCTCCTGACCTCGTGATCCGCCCATCTCGGCCTCCCAAAGTGCTGGGATTACAGGCGTGAGCCACCGCGCCCGGCCGAGTAGCTCGTTTTACAGGTGCCTGCCATCCCGCTCGGCTAAGTTTTATATTTTTGGTAGAGGCAGGGTTTCACCATGCTGGCCAGGCTGGTCTCGAACTTCTGACCTCAGGTGATCCGCCTGCCTCGGCCTCCCGAAGTGCTGGGAATACAGGCGTGAGCCACCGCGCCCGGCCTAGGAGTTGATTCTTAAGAGAATGGGGTACAAATTTATTTAAAAATCACATTCTGAAATGTGTTCTAGCATACATGAAAATTCGTCACATCCTCCTATAATTTTTGCATCTAAGGCAGGAGTTGCCAAATTTTTTATGTAAAGAGCCAGACCATAAATATTTTTGACTTTGTGGGCTGTACAGTCCCTATTGCAGCTGTTCAACCCAATTGTTGTAGCTCCAGAGCATCTATACATAATAGGCAAATGAATGGACTTGACTGTTCAAGTGAATTTTTTTTGCAAAATTGGGTCTAGGCAGAATTTGATCTGAGGGCTGTAGTTTACTGACCCTGGTCTAAGAGATATACTATGAGGATTTATTTTCAGAACATGTTCAATATTAAAAATAGTTTAATACTATGTCAACTTATTTCTCTTATTAAATTTGAAAAAAGGATTAATAGTTTTTGAAAACATTTTAAGCTACAAGGTTTAAAACACAAGGTTTTGATTAACCTTCAGTTAACCAAAACACAATTTAATCAATGTTTAATTAAAAACTCTATTCCCAGCTGGGCGTGGTGGGTCACATCTGTAATCCCTCACTTTGGGAGGCCGAGGTGGGTAGATCACTTGAGGTTGGGAGTTTAAGACCAGCTTGGCCAACATAGCAAAACCCCATCTCTATTTAAAAAGCAAAAAAAAGAAAAAAAAAGAAAAACAATACAAAAATCCTCTATTCCCTAGAATTCTGAAAAAATTTTGACTTGTATTATTCTGTTTAATATTTTTATTCTTTAAAAAGTTTTTTTTTTATTATACTTTGAGTTCTAGGGTACATGTGCAGAACATGCAGGTTTGTTGCATAGGTATACATGTGCCATGGTGGTTTGCTGCACCCATCAACCCGTTATCTATATTAGGTATTTCTCCTAATGCTATTCCTCCTGTAGCACCCCACCCCCCGACAGGCCCTGGTGTGTGATGTTCCCCTCCCTGTGTCCATGTGTTCTCATTGCTCAACTCCCAATTATGAGTGAGAACATGCTGTGTTTGGTTTTCTGTTCTTCTGATAGTTTGCTGAGAATAATGGTTTCCAGCATCATCCATTTCCCTACAAACTCATCCTTTTTTATGGATGCATAGTATTCCATGGTGTATATGTGCCACATTTTCTTTATCCAATCTATCACTGATGGGCATTTGGGTTGGTTCCAAGTCTATGCTGTTGTGAACAGTGCTGAAATAAACGTATGTGTGCATGTGTCTTTATAGTAGAATGATTTATAATCCTTTGGGTATATAGCCAGTAATGGGATTGCTGGGCCAAATGGTATTTCTAGTTCTAGATCCTTGAGGAATTGCCACACTGTCTTCCACAATGGTTGAACTAATTTACACTGCCACCAACAGTGTAAAAATGTTCCCATTTCTCCACATCCTTTCCAGCATCTGTTGTTTCCTGACTTTTTAATGATCGCCATTCTAACTGATGTGAGATGGGATCTCATTGCAGTTTTGATTTGCATTTCTCCAATGACCAGTGATAATGAGCATTTTGTCATAAGTTTGTTGGCTACATAAGTGTGTTCTTTTGAGAAGTGTCTGTTCATATCCTTTGCCCACTTTTTGATGGGGTTATTTGTTTTCTTCTTCTTAATCTGTTTAAGTTCTTAGTAGATTCTGGATATTAGCCCTTTGTCAGATGAATAGATTACAAAAATTTTCTCCCATTCTGTAGGTTGCCTGTTCACTCTGATGATAGTTTGTTTTGCTATGCAGAAGCTCTTTAGTTTAATCAGGTCCCATTTATCAATTTTGGCTTTTGTTGCCATTGCTTTTGGTGTTTTAGTCATGAAGTCCTTGCCCATGCCTATGTCCTGAATGGTATTGCCTAGATTTTCTTCTAGGGTTTTCATGGTTTTAGATCTTATGTTTAAGTCTTTAATCCATCTTGAGTTAAGTTTTCCCAACACCGTTTATTAAATAGGAAATCCTTTCCCCATTGCTTGTTTTTGTTAGGTTTGTCAAAAATTTATTCTTTTTTTTTTGAGACGTAGTCTCTCTCTGTCACCCAGGCTGGAGTGCAGTGGCGCAATCTCGGTTCACTGCAACCTCTTCTTCCTGGGTTCAAGCGATTCTTCTGCCTCAGCCTCCTGAGTAGCTGGGACTACAGGTGCGTGCCACCATGCCTGGCTAATTTTTATATTTTTAGTAGAGACAGGGTTTCACCATATTGGCCAGTTTGAGACCATGCTTGAACTCCTGACCTCGTGATTCACCCACCTCGTCCTCTCAAAGTGCTGGGATTACAGGTGTGAGACACCGTGCCCGGCCAATATTTTTATTCCTAAGTGAAATGAAGAAACTATATTTTGAACACTAATGATATCTTATATAATCTAGCTAAAAAATATTTATAGTTTTCCCTGGCTTTGTACAATGCTATACATTTATATGTTTTAATTACATCTATATTTTGCTCCAAGGAGAGATTTAAAGCTCTTTTGACACTTTGAATCATTTTTAATTATGGTTGGCAGAAAATGATTAGGGTACTGTCACTTTAGAGCATTTCAGTGTTGGCAGATTTCTGCACATGTAGACCATACAGTGTCCTCTTCAGTATAAGAGTTGTGCTTTTTTTTTTTTTTTTTTTTTTCTTTTCCCCACTGTGTATCTTTTTTTGGATTCTGTCATATGTATACTTTTTTGGTGGTGATTTTAAAATAGTTTAGTGTGGAAATTGGACACAGTTGATGGATAGAATGTTCTTCTACTGGTCGGTCACTAAATGATCTGCAAGTTTTTTGATACGGTTTGCATTCTTGTGATTGCTATCCCCCTAATCCAATACACACATAAACACCTGTCATTGACTATAATGGTTTAAACCTAAGCTTTTGTGTGATTTATGATGTTGTCATTGAAGATAATGCAGGAAAAATAGATTTTGAGTGGCACAGCTTGAGTATTAAATATCATTTCATTTTAATTTTAGCATGCACATTATAGCAGAACTACAGTATTAAGACTTCTTGAAAAGAAATATAAGTCTCTGGTAAGTCTGTAATTCCTTTTTTATGTTGAGAAATAATACTACCAAAATATATATGATGTAATAACTTGAATATGCAAAGTTGCATGGTGATAATTAATATTGGATAATGAAGCAATTCGCCTTTTATGTGATCTTAAACTACTATCCTGTGGAACATAAAGTGATAACAATAGAGACTTAAAATGAATGCAGTCAGGATAGCAATTAGAAAATATGTTTTATGTATGTAGTAAATTGGCTTCTATAAATAACAAGCTGGTTTGAGAGAAGCCATATTTTTAAGCAGTAGCATGTAGTTTGATTCAGATCAAGTATTAATAAAGCCATTACTTCTATAATATAGACCCATGTTTTTCAGTGAAAATTACATGGCAAAACTCATAATGATAAATACTTTTGCATTTTCAATAATTGGTTTGAGTTATACCAAATGTAGACTTAATACTCTAAAATATATTACCAAAATAATCTACATTTGTTACTACTAGTAGAACAATATGTAAGGATACTGAAAGAATTAAAAAGAAATCAGCACGTCTAATAAATAATTGACAAAATGAAAAACACAAAATTTATTAAGATATTCGAATGTTATACTGATATAGCTTTGGGTCAATAAACATCGTTATGTAGTTAGGCAGAATCTTGATTTAGAAGTCACATGAAGAAAAGATTCTGGAATTGTGATTTTTGGTTGAGTGCAGTAGAGCATAAAATGAAGGAAGGAGAACAATAATTGTTTTGTGTTTGAGAATCAAGAGAATTGAGCAGCAGAAGAAGAGAGGGATATTGAATAATAGGGTAAGAATTTATTTGTAAAGGTAAAATATACTTAAAAATTTTTAGAGAAATTGAATTTAAATAATTCTTTCTCCATATTTCATTCTTCTCTTATTCCCATTTTAAATAAAACTTTGTTTTTGCTTTATGAGCATAGACTGATCTTGCTAGAATACAGAAAGGAAAAATAAAGAACAGGATGATTTTTCCCCATGGTTTATCTACAGATAATAAATCACTGTTGCTATCACAGAGGCTCCAGTGAAAGTATTTCAAATAAGGTTTTTTACAGATTAATTCTTAAAATTGGTTTCTTATTTGAAAAGTTAACTATACTTTAACTTTTAACCTGCAAATGGAATTATGTCATTATAAATCATCTTAGTATTTTATCAACCTAGTCAAATATTTTATTTTATGTATATAGTGTATCAAACTTGTTTGACATTTCAACTTCAACCTCCTTTGCTCTAAAAAGCTTTCCTAAATTTACAAAGTATCAAAATATTATTCATATTATATTTATTGTTTTAAAGTAAACTTGGCCCCACTTTTGAAAATAAACAATGGGGAAAATGATACAGGATCTGTTTATTCCCGTTGTATTTTCAGAATCAAGGGTCAAATTTTGTGCATCTGTGATGGAAATTGCAGACCACTCCATCAATTTGTGTTTCTGTTCTATAAGACATTCTTGTGTAAGAACTTTACTCATAGCAGCCTGTTTAGCATGATGATCTGCTGATACATTTCCTCTAGCTTCTCATCGGTGCTCTCTGATGTCGTTTTCTGCAATGATGACATATCTGCATTGTACAATATGGTAACCATGAGCCACATATGACTGCTGAAAACTTGAAATGAGACTAGAGTAAATGGGAAACTCTATTTTAAATTTTATTTAGTTTTTATTAATTTAAATTTAAATAGGCATGTGGTTGGTGGCTACTGTATTTGTGTGGTTCTATTCTATCTTATGTTTATGACATTTTCAGTAGGTGGTATTAAGCTATTTTTGTATATGCTGTTGGTTTTTTATAGATATCCCTGAAAAAGTTAAGATAATCTTTGTTCCTATAGCATCTCAAAGACATGAACTGGTTAGAAGTTTTGGCTGTCAGCGTAAATATTTAACCTTTAATTTTTAACAATTTGAATCTTGATTCAGTCAACCGCTAAAGGAATGGTTTCTGAAACAGCTTTATTTAATGCCATTTTTACTGCTCTCTGAAAGTCATTTTAAAAAATGACTTGACGGCTTGGTCATTTAAATTCTCCCTTGGTTTTTCCTGTCTTATTGTACTTAACTTTTAAAAAAATCTCTGTCTTAGGGGTTAACAATTAAATGAACTGGCTGGTATATATTTGATAGTATAGGGCAATAAGTATCAAATACAACCCTGAATTTTATAGCAAATCTGTGTCTATTTTCACAGGGGTTAGAAAAATCATTCATTATACTCTCACCTTGACTCTTTAGACTAGTATTTAAATTCACATACTATAGATCTGCTTTCTGCTCCTGTGGTTTAAAGGGATGTCATGTAATATGATTGTTTGTGTCCTGAGATTATTCCTTTTCTTTCCTGTGATTGCTGCCTTTTCTCAAATAAAGATAGCATGTTTAAGAAAATATAAGGGAAAGAGTAGAAGGAAAAGAAGGGAGTGTAAGTAAGTGGATAGTGAAGATAAAGCTGAGTAGGAATGGTTGCAAGGAGGGTAGATTTCTAAAGGCTTGAATGAACGAAAGAGTCTGAGAGAGATTATTTTGGAGACAGTGTTTTGAGTTTTCAGTTAAAGAAGCTGTCTATTGTTTGTTCTTTTGTCTTCTAATTCTTTAGAGCTTCTCTTAAGTGTATTATTTTATAAATTTTTCATGTCAAGAGTTTCCTAAAGTGTCAGTTGTTATTTTAATCCACTTCTGTTTCATTTTGTTTTCTGTTAGAAAATGGGTCGAAGGTTCTAGGTAGAGATAGGGGAGAAGTATTGAAGCAAAAAGATGTTTAATACATTGTATAATAATCCAAGCAAAAGATGATGGAACCATGGAAGAAGGATAAGACAGAATTGGGATAAATGGGTGGACTCAAAATACTTTATTTAGAATGTAGGATTTAGAGGACTTTTGAATGAGGGGGTTGTGATTGAGGCCTCAGACAATTGATGATTAATGTCATTCACTGAGATAAGTAACACAGTGTGAGGCACACATTTGCTGGAAAAGATAATGATTTTTAGATTTGTTAGATTTAGTCATATTTGAAATGCAGATTTCTAGGAGGCATGGGTCTGGATCCCTGACGTTTGATTTAGAAAAGACTCGTAGATATGGGAGGGGGAGGGGTCCCCAAGACAACCCTCAGGTTTAATGATTTGCTAGGAGGAGTCATAGGATTCAGCATATAGTTATGCTTTCAGCTATCATTTATAACAATGAAAGGATACCAAGAACAATCAGCAAAGAGGAAAAAGTTCATTGAGTGAAGTATGGAAGATATGAAATCGCTTCCAAGAGTCTTTTCCCCACTAGAATCACATAAGACGTGCTTAATTCTTTCAGCATTGAATTGTGGCAACTTATGTGAAATGTTATATACCAGGGAAGCTCATTAGAAACTCAGTGCCTGCATATACACCATGGAATACTATGCAGCCATAAAAAAGGATGAGTTCATATCCTTTGTAGGGACATGGATGCAGCTGGAAACCATCATTCTCAGCAAACTATCACAAGAACAGGAAACCAAACACCACATGTTCTCACTCATAGATGGGAACTGAACAATGAGATCACTTGGACTGGGGAAGGCGAACATCACACACCGGGGCCTATCACGGGGAGCGGGGAGGGGGGAGGGATTGCATTGGGAGTTATACCTGATGTAAATGACGAGTTGATGGGTGCTGATGAGTTGATGGGTGCAGCACACCAACATGGCACAAGTATACATATATAACAAACCTGCACGTTATGCACATGTACCCTAGAACTTAAAGTATAAAAAAAAAAAAAAAAGACACTCAGTGCCTGGTTTTTGTTTTTGAGGAAGGGCTGCTGATCACATAGAAACCCTCTGCCTCGTACATACCAGGGTCCAAGACTCCTAGAGGGAAAGCAGGTATTCCTCATAAACCACATTATCTGTGTAAACATTGTCAGCCATTCTCAGTTCTCAGAATGATGACAGCCCTCCTGAAATCCAAGTTCCTAGATGCTATCAAAATCCCACCTTGTAAGGAGGCCTTTTCTAAAGATAGAAGTCCTGCCATGTTACCTCTTTTCTGCATACAACTGAGGGCATAAAAATGAACGAGATGGGAAAATCCATTGATTCCTTGATGCTGCAATTATGAACTTGCTTCTTTTCAAACCTTCATTTTCTTTCCTATCTAAAGCTTAATTAATCCTTCCTTCCACTTGGATTCCATCTGCTTCTTCCTCTTGTATATATTTGTTTTCTATCAACTCTCCCCTTTCTCTCCTATATAGTCAAACTCTTCCTCTCTGTTGGCTTCCCCCAGTAACATTTAAGCATAACCATATCCTTCTAACCTGAAAAAGAGTTTAATCTTGACTCTAAGATACAGTTGTTGGTCTGTTTTAAAAATTTTCCTTGCTGTCTTTCCTGAAAATAAAAATTATGCTAACTGCCTTTACTTTTTCGCTTCCTATTCCTTTATTTGGTATAGTCTGGCTTTATTCACCAAACTCCTCTGAAACTGATCTTGTCAAGGTCCCCAACAACTGCCTTGTTACCAGACTTAACAATTATCACACCGTATATCACTGGTGACTTTTATTTTTTTTGGGAATTAGGATAAGAGGCCATCGATGGGTAGGCAGGTGCTGAGGAAAGGGGAGAAGGTTTGAAGCCTCTGCTTGTGGAGAATGAGAGGAGGAGTTAGAATGGAGACTAATAGGAGAATCACTGGGTACAGTAGGGGTTGGAGATCACTTTTTTATTGTGACTCTTTTCTTTGACTTATGAGATTTTTCTTTATCAACTTTTAGCAATTCTGGTATTTGAGATGGAAATAAAGACTTGATCCACTTGATATTTTGCTGGCTGGGTAGGAGGAAAAGATTCTAAGGCAAAGGAACTGGACAAGATAGTTTCTAAAGTTATGGTCATGGCCACAGAGTTTTTGCATCTTTCACTATAAAATATAAAGTATATATTTATTTCTGTCCAATGACACCAACATTGTCCAATGACACCAGCATTATAACATTATTGTATTTGTTGGTCCACAAATATTTTCACAGTGTTCACCAGAGTGATGCCATAGTTAAAATGTAATTGAGGAGGCTGAGCTTTAATAGCTAGAAAGGTACTGTACTAAATATTTTTCTCAAATATTTCTCCAAAGCATTTTTACAGCTTTGACTAATTTCTTTTAAGTCTTGGACTTGAGGGCTGCGAAGTTCTGGAATTAATAACTTATTATTTCATCAGATCACTACAGCCATTCAACAGTGTGTTCAGTACTTTGAACTGTGTAAGACTAGGAAAGCTGAGGAAACTTTGGGACATTCAAAGCATTGCAGTAAGTATTATTTCCACTATTACATACTTTTAAAAATGGTAAATTTTATTAGTAAATAGAGTTTATTAGTAACTTTTATTTTTTAATGATAGTATGGTAAATGAGGTCACTTTTATTAATTACATTGGAAAATATGTTTTACACATTTATAAGATACACTATAATCATTATTTTCTATAACAGACCTACGTTTGAAATTAATATACAACCATACTGATTCTTATTAGATGCAGTTCTTCAATTCATACTAGGGTATATAACCTAATCTGTTATATTGCAATAATATACAGTCCATTCTTTCCCCTACAGTAATGTCAGTCATCTAATCAGGCACATATGCACTTTAATGGTAGAAAAACTTCCATAAAATGTTGTTTTTATTTTTGAACACTCCGTGTCACCCCGTGACCCCTCTTTGCTTATTCTCTGTCTGAGCTAAAATGTCCCGAATGCTTCGTAATCTGGCCCCAATTTCTCTATACGATCTCTTCTCTAGTTATTGATTAAAATGAATCTTCTCTTAGTCTTTTTGGCATACCAATGCCTATACAACATTATTTTTACTCCTACTGCCCCATTCATAATTCCCTACACTAATAGATATTTTATTTATCATGAAAGAAGAAATTGTATTTTATTAATTAATTTTTTTAACCAAGAGTCTCGCTGTGTCATCCAGGCTAGAGCGCAGTGGCATGATCTCGGCTCACTGCAACCTCTGCCTCCTGGGTTCAAGCGACTCTCCTGCCTCAGCCTCCCAAGTTGCTGGGAGTACTGGTGCCTGCCACCACACCCGACTAATTTTTTGTTTTTTTAGTAGAGATGGGGTTTCACTGTGCCGGCCAGGCTGCTCTTGAACTCCTGACCTTGTGATCCACCCACCTCGGCCTCCCAAAGTGCTGGGATTAAAGGCCTGAGCCCCTGCTCCCGGCAGAAACTGTATTGTAAATTTCAAGGCCTCCTTGCCTATTCTGAATTTTTCTTGCTCTTGCTTATGTCACACAATTTGCCATGTGAATCTGATAGCTTTTATTGTTCTGTTGTTTTTATGTTGTTTCCTTAAGCATATAGTAAGCTCTTTTGAGAGTATGATGATATCTTATACTTTTCTTCATTCTTGGGTAAATTTCTTTATCTAACTCAAAGCAAGGGGGATGTTGATAGACCAATAATTAATGGGTTTCACAAGCTAGTGTTTAGTAGGGGAGGAGAAAGTGTAGAAGTTATAATTTGTTCTTCAAGAGAAGGAAAAAGACATACAAGTTCATATGTTATCTCATTTACAAACTTAGATTTTTCTAATTTCTTGATATCAAAATGTAATATTTAGCTCCTTTCCCCCCATTACTCTCTCAGCCCTTCATGGTTTTGCTCTCTTCCCTGTCTACTAAAGACCTCAGGGTGCCTCACTGCCTTTTTTTGTTGTTGTTGTTGCCATGTTTTTAAAAGAATTCTTGCGCATTTCTCTTTCAGAGTTTTCTGCCTGCAGTTGCCCAACTTTAGGTCCATTCAATTCTGTATCTTTTCTGGTACTCAGGAAATTAAACAGAGAGTATATGACATGGCTTGATAGTAAATATATATTTTCTGACTTCAGTTGCTCTCTCTCTGTTGCTTTGGAATCCTCCTAGATGTTCTTTCTTCAGGGTTCCATAAGAGCTATTACAAGCCCTTGTCAGTCTCATCGAACCCTCTGCTTTGCTTCTGCCCAATTCTCTCTCAGGAGGAGGAGCCCTTGCTTACTCTTGCGTTAAGAAAAATGGAGCTTTCCAGATATGAATTCTCTAAGTGTCTTACTTCTTTGTATGCAAATATATATTTATGTGCCCTAATCAGTATTTCTTTTTCTTAGCCTGCAAAGAAGAGATGTTTTGTTTTAGATTGGTGTCTTGATTCTTTTATCTTCTGTGTGTGTGTGTGTGTCTTTTAAGAACCAGAACATTGCTTGTGTGTGTGTTTGTGTGTGTGTTTGTGTGTGTTTTAAGAACCAGAAGATTATTATTGTGTCTCACTTTTTACTGACACTTTTCCCTGCATCCTCTAACTTTCTCGTGTGTAATTGAGCAAGTTCTTTGCTTCATTATGTGTCTTACCTCTCTGCTTCCCATTAGAGAAGAGCTCTTCTATTCTAAGTAGTCTCTATACTCCCAGGTCCCGTTCTTTTCCTTATATTCACTTTTCAACCATGGAAATCAGGCTTTTATTTCTTCTGCCCCATGACCTTCCCATGTATCAACATCTCTTTCTTGTCCTACTTCTACAGCATTTGCTTTCACTCTTCGTCATGGTAACATTCTTGCTTAGAGTTCCTCATTCTCTAGTAAGTTTATCTTGGTCACTTGAAAATCTCTTTCTTTTTCTTTGTATGTTTGTACTCATAAAGATTTTGCCCTTGGCTCTTTTCTCACCTTAGTCTACCTGCTCTCTTGGGAGGAAACTATTTACTTTCACAGTTTCAAATATTATATATTTATATATAAATGATGACTGGAATATTTGAGACCACATCCCTTTCCTGAATTCCACGCACATGCACTCACCTTATTTAGTGTCTCTATCTGGATGTTACATGGGCACTTTGAATTAAAATATTAAAGATTGAAATCACAGTTTTTTTCCCTTTTTAGACTTTTTTTTTTTTTAGACAAAGTCTCACTCTGTCACCCAGGCTGGAGTGCAGTGGCACGATTTTGGCTCACTGCAACCTCCGCCTCCCGGGTTCAAGCAATTCTCATGCCTCAGCCACCAGAGTAGCTAGGATTGCAGGCGCTTGCCACCATGCCCGGCTAATTTTTGTAGTTTTAGTAGAAACGGGGTTTTGCCATGTTGGCCAGGCTGGCCTCAAACTCCTGACCTCAGGTGATCACCTGCCTTGGTCTCCCAAAGTGCAGGGATTACAGGCATGAGCTGCTGCTCCTGGCCTTCTTTTTAGAATTACTTAAATAGAAGAAAACTTTACTCTGAACAAAGATACTTGAATTAGGACCTTGAGTTTTCTTATCTTCTCTCATTCTTTCACTGTCCATGTGTAATTCTTCCTAAGGCATATTGATTTTATTTTCTTAAACTTTTATTTTTACTACTCTTCTGCATTCCTTTTACTAATGTTTTTGTTCATGATTTTCTTGATCTTTTTATTTCAGACTTTGACCTTTTATTCACTTTTTATACTGCCATCAGAGCCTTTCCACATTTCATATTTATTACTTTGCTGCTTAAAACCCTTTGATGTCTTCCCAATTGCCTCTGTAATAAAGTCCAGATTCCTTATGAGGCTAAGTCCCTCCATGATCTGCCCCTTCTAGTCCCTTCTCTTCCACTTGTTCTCCTCATGGTCTGGTCGGATCAGATTATTTGTCATACTCTGGATTGGAAGCCCAGTTTCAGGGTTCTTAATGGTTTTTGACACTAGTGTTCAGGATCTTGTATAAAATAGGTACTCAACAGACTTTGAATGTGCAGGTGAATGAGTGAATGACAAATACATATTGGGAGATGTCTATATCTTAGAGATTCTAATTTCACTTAGATGTGTGCTTGTTAATATGATCTTTTGTAATATTGGCTTTTAATTGGTGGAATTAAACAGTAACTAACATTTTCTATAATTTTCTTCTGCCCTTAACTTACTTTTGAAGTTCCTCTTCAGTGACAGATAGCTGTGACAATCTTATGGTATTTATTTTAGAATGGACACTATATGTATACTATTCCTTTCTGAGGCTGCTTTTTAAGATGATTGCTTTTCTTTGGGGATTTATTGTAAAGGATCTTAGGAAACAATAAGGAAAATAAATAATTAAAAAATTTTAGACCAACAGTGTCTCCATTCTAGCCTGTAGCCTTGTTTAATGTCTAGAAGGGAATGAAGACAGGTACTGTAAAATATAATGACGCTAAATAAATGTTCTTGTTTGCTTCTCTTTTAAGGAAAAAAGCAGAAAACTTTCTACTACTTAGGACAAGAATTACAATATATTTATTTCATTCACTCACTGTGCCTTTTAGGAAGGTTATTGATCTATAAACAAGGCAGAAAATTATTTCCTATTAAGCTGAAGAATAAAAAAGGTAAGTACAATGAGGAGAAATAAATTTTGTTAAGATACGCTAAGATTTATATGTGATGGAGTATTCAAACTTGGAAATTTGACATGTTCCTTTCTACGGTACTTAGCTACATACCTTTTAGTCTATTGGTAGCTTATACACTTCGAAGTATTTGTTTTCTTTTAGTTTTCAGTGTGTACTTCTTCCTACATGTATTTTTTGTTCATTTGTTTGTTTTTGTTTTTGTTATTATTCCTTCAGCCTTTAGGAATCCAGATATAGGTTTAGAGCTAGAAGACCTTAAGTTCTCATTCCATTATAAACTAGTTGTGATCTTTTGGGAAAATCACTTAACCTTTGTTGTTTCAGTTTCTTTATCTGTGAAAATTGAATTGTGAAATCAGTACTATTTGGCTTACAGAATTTTTGTGATCACAGAGAAATTGAGATTTGCAAATACTGTTTTATAAACTGCAAAGCCCTGTGTCATTGTATATATTACCATATTATTTTTACCCTAAGTCTCATTTACTTTTTTCGTGTCAAACTTCAACACATGCTGTTAGTATATTCTTAAACTCTTAAGGAAATTAAAAATGATAACTAAGAATATAGTGTATAGCAGGGACCAGCAAACGGTTTTTTTTTTTTTTTTTTTGTAAAGCACCACATAGTAACATAGTAAATATTTTGGGCTGTTTTGGCCACATACTACTTTTGTATATTCTCTCTATGTGTGTACGAAAAAAGAGTTAATGCAGCAGGCCTGAAACAGCTATCCTTAGAAAGGCCTGTTTGCAAGGTTGGACCTTGGCTGGGACCTAGGAACTTGGATTTCCTATTGTTTCTAGAACTGATGAGTGCCTAAACTGTGCACTGATCACCGCCTAAACTGTATAATGTTAATTATGTGGAGTATCTGGTGTTCTTTTGGGAGTTTAAAATTTTGGCGTGTGCTAGGTAGAGTGTGCTTACATACTTAGATCCCCCAAAAACCTAAAGGACTGGTTTTCTAATGAGTTTTCTTGGTAGATGACATTTCACATGTGTTGTCATAACTTGCTGTTGAAATAATTAAGTGTATTTTCTGTGACTCAACCAGGAGAGGACGCTTAGTAGTTTATACTAGTTAGCTCTGGACTTCACCCCATGCACTTTTGCGCTTTGATTTTGCTTTGTATCCTTTTGTTACAGTAAATCATAGCTGTGAATACAATTATATGCTGAATCCTCTGAGTCTTCTTAGTGAATCATTGAATCTGGGCATGGTCTTGAGGACCTCTGACACATTTAAAAAATGTGAAATCCATTCCTATCTTGTGAGCCTTATAAAATCAGTCCACAATGGCTATAGTTTGCTGACCCCTGGTATAGAGTATATTTATTTTGAATACTCTTTTATACTGTTTTGTAGCTTTTTTAATTTCTCTAAATCTTTTCTTCTCAGTTGATTGTGAGCTCCTTGAGAAAAGACATTGCCTTATATACATCTCTTGTAGTTCCCATGGTAGTGCCACATAATTGTATGCATAATGAGCACTCAGTAGATAATTGACTTTTAATAAAAGAGCTATCATTTTATAGGATACTGTTGAACTTTACAGAAATATACTAATGTATACTTGTGATGGTGCAGTGTTCAGCTTACATTTATATGTCTGTCATCTATAATTTATTTATCATTTTGTATTGACTTTTAACATCTACATTTTGGCCTACCAGATATTATAGATCACCTGAAAATTGAGTTTCTAGAGGTTTATTCTACTATGTTAGACTATGTTAGACTAATGTTAGGTCAACAGTCACCTTTAAGTTTCACATGTGATTTCATCAGACTCTTTTAATGTAAGCCTCTATAGCAAGAGTTGGTAAATTTTTTCTATGGGCCACATTTGGTCTACTATCTTGTTTGTACACTTGTGAGCTAAGAATGGTTTTTATGTTTTTAAATTGTTGAAAAAAATTAGGGTGTTTTGTGATATGTGAGAAATATACATTAAATTTTAGTGCACACAGAGTTTTATTGGAGAATGGCCATACTCATTTATTTGCATATCATCTACATATATTTAGTGCTACCACGGCAGACTTGAGTATTTGTGACAGAGACCATTTGGCCACAAAATCTAAAATATTTACTCTCTAGTTCTTCAAAGAGGAAAGTTTGCTAAGCCCTGTTCTACAGTTTTTTTTTTTGTTTGTTTGAGACGGAGTCTCGCTCTGTCGCCCAGGCTGGAGTGCAGTGGCGGGATCTCAGCTCACTGCAAGCTCCGCCTCCCGGGTTTGCGCCATTCTCCTGCCTCAGCCTCCCAAGTAGCTGGGACTACAGGCGCCCGCCACCACGCCCGGCTAGTTTTTTGTATTTTTTTAGTAGAGACGGGGTTTCACCATGTTAGCTAGGGTGGTCTCGATCTCCTGACCTTGTGATCCGCCCGTCTCGGCCTCCCAAAGTGCTGGGATTACAGGCTTGAACCACCGTGCCTGGCCTGTTCTACAGTTTTGTGTAGATAAGTCAGCTGGACCAACTTGGCAAGCTGAATTTTACTACTTCTAATTGAATAAACTCAAATAGCCTTGATCAGATTCGTACATCTTTCTATCATAGGTTTATCTTAAGTGATTGATTCAAAATAAATGGTAAAACTGTATCTTTACATAGCACCTAGAGCATTGCTTGCCTTACTGTGTTTTAATTTGTATGTAATTTGTTCTGGAGTCTTCTATCTGAGATTATAGCTCCCTTCTGCCTGATTGCCCAATAGTCTGTACAAAAACTCAATTATATAGATGGATGAAAGCTCAGTTAAATTTCTCTAAGTTGAAAGAATGTGTTAGAAATTAATTTTCTCTTTATTTTCTTTTTAAAGGTTTGGTATCCCTCGTAGATCTGATTGTTCTATTTACACAGCTTATCTATTACTCACCAAGTTGTCCAAAGATGACATCAGCTACACATGCAGGTAATTCTGTTTCTATTTTAAGTAGAAAAATAGAAAACATCTAAAAATATTGAAGTATTCTATTGTCTAGATGTTTTGAGTGCCTGACCTACTTTGGTAAGTAGGTTTCATTAAGATACAGTATTATGAGAAATTATATTGGTCCTGAAGTAAGCCATGAAATTTAATTTTGTTCATTGATGTTTTAAGATGTTTCTACTGTACTACTTTTTAAATTTAGAATTTAATCACTGAGAATTTTAATGATGTTCTTTATTAAGATCAAAATATTCTCAAGACATGGTACTGAGGGATATTTGATTGATAGGTCATAATGTGATTTTTTTTCCTGTTATTTTCCATTCTTTATACTTTCTAAAATGTTTTGATTAACTCACTTGTTTTGTCTTACATCCAAAACTTCAATCTTTTCAGGGTCTTCTTTTATTGAAGAATAAAGAAAAAACTCTTCATGTTTTTCAGAAAAATACCCTTTAGTTTTATGGCTGTTGACTAGTTTTTAAAAATGTTCTAAAATATTAACATTTAAAAGATAACTTATATTTTTCCTTTGAGTATCAAGAATAGTTTCCAAAGTAAAACACTTAATAATAAAACACACCAATAGTGCATAGACATACAGTGTTCTAAAACTAGGAAATAACCCTAGAATTGCTGACACAAATTCTGAGGCAAACTCAAGTGAATCAAAGAAAAAAATGTTTTGGGCTATATATTAGTGCTATAACATAACTATCAACTGGTAGGTTATTATTCAGTACAGTGTTCACTGTGCAGGTGATGAGTGCACCAGAAGCCCAAATCTCACCATTATTCAGTATATCCTTGTAACAAGTCGACACATATACCTTCTGAATCAATTTAAAAAAATATGAAACTAATAGGTTTTTTCCAAGCAATTATACTAGCCTATTGATCTTCACAGTGTTTCTCAGATTTTTTTTTCTGTCTTTACAGCATTTATATGTATAAAGAACTACCTTAGGTCTTCTGACTATATACTCCTACAACATAGGCATCCTTTATGAGTAAAATCATCTTTCTTTGTTCTAATTACTTGTTTATGTCTTGGTTTACCATGATGTGGACTGTTTTTGTCTTATTTACCTTTCTGTTCATAGTTAGTTCCTAGTACAGTGCCTGGTATATATTAGGCACTTAATAAATAGAAGATGATTGGATGAGTGAAAGAATGACCATATGCTCATCAATAATATCTGTCGTTGTAAACAGGGTTTCTTACTTGGAGTTGGTTGAAAAATCACTGAACTTTCCTTTTCCATTTTCTTTTTGTCAGATATTGACCTGGAGTCAGCATGTTTTTTGAGTATGGAATATTGAAACATAAATTAAGAACTTTCATCTTAGAATAGTTTCCAAAGTAAAACACTTAATAATAAAAAACACCAATAATGCATAGACATACAGTGTCTAAATATTATTGTATCCTACTAGGACAATCTTACATTAAAAACTATTATTTTGAGGATATTAGATTATATATCTGAAAATATGTCAATTTATGAAACTGAAAATCATTTAATTCAGTGATGATTCCAACCATGTTACCCTTACATGTATTGTGTTTTCCTGTATATACTGTATTTTGAAAGAAAATCTAAAAAATGATCTTTGTTTCCACTGGCTTTATGGTAATACAAGAAGTATAGTAGTGTCTATAAAAGTTTATGAAAGTTTCCATTCTCTTCTGCCTCCTTTTTTCCATTTTCTTGTCTGAATTTAATTTTCTTGTAGGCTCAATAGTTGAATATGTTATTTAAGAAAAAGAATAAATGTAAGTAAGATAAAGGTGTATTCTAGGGAGAAAAACATGTTTTCTAGGAGGAAAAAAAGCTGTACATTTGCTTCAGACCACATCTTCAATATTAAGCAGTAATTTAATGTCGAACAGTAAATGATTTTGTATTCTCGTCTTTTGGCATTCATGTTTGTTGTCATTTGCTTACTTATTATGTTAAGCCAATTGAAATTCCCCTAATTCAGGTTATAGTTTGGTAATACATCATCCTTTGAGTTGTATAACTTTTGAAGTATTGAATTAACTTTGATGTTGAACTTTTTGGAACAACAGCTAACACATAAAATAGTTGTTAAGTATTTAATGTTTTGGTTTTAAAAAATATTTATTGTTTATTAGAGAATTACTCTCCTGCAAGTATGGTGACTGAAGTTCTATGGATACTCTGTGATCAAAAAGAATGCGCGGTGGAATGCTTATATAACAACATTGTAATAGAGACACTTCTTCAGCCTATTCACAATTTAATGAAAGGAACTGAGGTTGGTATTATTTACTAAGGAGAAAAAGAGTCTCTTACCTGGGACTTTATTTCTAAATTTGAAATGTTTTATTATGCTGTCCTTCCATGTATGAATGTATTTTGTGTTGATATATATTTTTATTTAGTATTAAATTATAGCTCATGCCGTTGATTGATTTATTATGATACGCAGAGGGAAAGTACGTAGAATATCCAAGTTTTTTTTTAATCAGGACTAGATCTGCTGATGCAAATAACTTAGAAAAGTTATTCTATTAAGAAGTTATTTGTTTTGCAAATCTAATAAATCTTGTAAATGTTTTGTTATTTGTTTTACGGCATTTTTATAGCTTTTGGAAGTGTGATTATTTTCCTTAGTAACCAACTCTGTTTTATATTAAGAAGAACTGGTATTACTTTAGAGAGAACACTTATATAGAATTCCAATTTGAACAGATGTATGTCTCTTTACAGTTTGCACAGTATATTCCCTTACATTATATAATTTAATAATCACAACTGAGGCTGAAATAAGTGACTTGCTCTAGGTCAGACATTTACCAAGTTGCAGAGTTGCTACTGTTACTAGTTTGGGTGTCTATTCAGTACCTCCCTCTACTTGTATGACTTAAACTTCTGGGCAGTGATTTTTAAGGCTTATCAATAGGTTAAAAGCTTTTGCCTTTTTGTATCTGTTTTGAGATGTTTTTACTGTTTTCATCTTTCTCTTATGTTCACCCATCAGTGGGCTGTCACATACTTTTCTGCTTGTTGCTTGCTAGGTAAACTTGGCAAATGCAAGTTTTCTGTCCCCTAACTACTTTCTTTCTTATATATTCCAGTTGTAATAGATAATTTGCACTTTCTAAATAAGGTTATTATATCTCCTTGGGTTTGAATGCTTTTTCTTCACCCTAGTCCACATGAAAAAAATTCCTCTTTAGACTAGAGTTTATCTTTGAAATTTCCTCCCAGTTCTCCTTTGCAAAGTTAGATGGGTTTTTTCTCTGTGTTCCCATGTTATGTACTTCTGTAGTTGTACTTATGTTATGCTTGAATTATTTATTCTTAACAGTAGCCCTCTGGCACATAGTGGACACTCAGTATCTAATTTAAGACATTCAGCATCACCCATTGAGCTTCTGCTGTATCATTAGCTCTCTGCTGGGTACTGCAAATATATAAGTGAATAATACATGTTTATTGCCTTTAAGAAGCCTACTGTAATAGGCAAGGCAGACCTTTAAACCAAAAATATTTAAAATGAGGAATAGAAAGTTTTAAAATCCTGTGTTTTTATGTATATAGACATGAGAGAATATATATAGTCTCATATGTGAGAGAAGGAATGTATTCTAAGGAGAGAAATTATTTTAAGAAAGATATTTAATATGAAAAATGGTATACTTTTTGTGCTAAGTAGTAAGAATAGTGCTATTCATATTAAACAATATGATTAGTAATAATTATCTTTAGGTGAATATACCTGACTAATCATTAGTTAGGCTAGCCTACTAAATCTATTAGAATGTATTGATTGCAACATTTACATTTTCAAATGTATTATAGATGATATGTGTGTTGGCATCCATGCAGGTTCAGGTGAATAAGCAGACCCCACAAAGAACAGGAATTATAATACTGTAGATGCACTCTAGCATTGACATGGCTCTCTGGTTTTCAGTGTGTGCTTTGTGCTGCTTTGGTATATATTGGCAAAGGCATTTTAGTACTGTCATTTGAAAGCAAAAGTGAGCAAATATGGTTGGTTCAGTCTTTGTTTTCTTATTAGGTGACATCATTGACTATTGGCCAGCCCATGAATTGGCTCTCCTTAGTCGGATGTACATTCATGACGCGAATGTGTATAAGAGGATGACACCCTTAGAAGGGATGGCAGCGTGTTAGATATCATATATAATGTAATTATATTGGATACTCAGGAGCCCAGTGGGTGGGAAATAAAGAGCAAAGTGGAAATACAAGGTCTACTACATTTGCCAACCAGAAATATATATGAAACTGTAACAAGAGCATAAATTCTTAATAATTCTTAATTAATTTGGGTGAAAAAAATCTGTATTTATTTGCTTCATCAGTTGGGCTGGTAAAATAATATAATCTAATAACACATTTTATTCAGATATATTATTTCACAGCCAAACAAATCATTAAGCTTGTTTTTTGTTGTGATAATATAGCTTTACAAGACTATATACAATCCTTGAATTTTAGTCTGTGATATGTTAGCATGTCATTAAATTATGTGATTTGTCTTGTTTTCTTTTTAATGTACAGGCATCTCCAAATTGCTCTGAGACAGCTTTAATTCATATAGCTAGTATTTTGGCAAGAATTGCATCTGTAGAAGAAGGACTTATTTTACTCCTTTATGGAACAAATATGAACTCTTCTCAAGAAAGGTATGTGCTATTTTAAATCTGGATAATTATTCCAGGTATAGTTTGGTTTTCTCACAAGCCACTAATAATATATTAAATGATCTAAAAAAAGTTGGAATAACCAGGATTATGGACTATGCAGGCAGAGTAGACCTTGACGTCTGTAATTTCAAACTAAGGAGAGTTCGCTCTTGATGGGTCTCCTTACCCCCCCGATTGTCTGCTCCCTTGTGTTTTCACTTACAGACTTTTGTCACACATGATTAAGTCAAACCAAAGACGTGCAAAGAAGCTAGGTACTTTTTTCTTCCTCCTCTAGTTCCTATTTTCTCACTTAACCAATGGTAATATTTTAGTGTTTACACTTCTAGACTTTCTCTGTGCTTATAATTATCCAGTGCATCAGAGAGACCTACATACAAGCAGTCATATTTTTATCTTCTCTTTACAAAAATGATATTATATTTTAAACATTACCCTGCAGCTTGATTTATTTTATAACTATGGGAATTTTCTTAGGTGAATACAGAATGAAACATGATTTTTAATGGCTGCATTATACTTTTGTGTATAGCTTTACCACAATTTATTCAAACATTTTCCCTCTTAGTGAACATCAGATTGTGTCTAGGATTTTTCGCTCCATAAATAACACTGCAATAAGTGTTCTTTTTTTATTTAGCTTAGTATTACATTAATTGATGTTCAAATGTTGAGCCAGTTTTACATACCTGAAATAAATCCCACTTGTTCATGATGTATAAATCATTCTTACACTTTGTTGGCTTTCATTTGCTAATATTTATTGAGGATTTTTCCTCTATGTTCATGAGATATATCAGTCTGTAGAATTTGTAATGTCTTTGTTTGGTTTTGGTATTATTGGAATAGTGACCTCATAATAAACGAGAAGTTATTCTTTCTGTCTTCTGGAGGGTATGACACAGAATTGGTTTAATTTCTTCATAAAATATTTTATAAAATTCACCAATTTTAGCCTGGTGTTTTTTATTTTGGAAGGTTATTAGTTATTGATTCAATTTTTTTAATAAACAGAGGCCTATTCAGATTGTCTACTTGCTGTTTTGTGAATGTTGGCAAAATATGTCTTTCAAGGAAATGGTCAATTTATCTAAATTATCACATTTGTGGTCACAGAATTGTTCATAATATTTCCTTATCCTTTTAATATCATTGAAATGAGTAGTGATGGCCCCTCTTTCACTTCTGATGTTAGTAATTTGTGTCTTCTCTTTTTTTTGCTTAGTTAACCTGACTAGAGACTTATACATTTCACTGTTCTTTTCAAAAAACTAACTTCTAACTTCTGGTTTCGTTGATTTTTCTCTATTGATTTAATGTTTTTAATTTTATTGATTTCTCTTCTAATTTCTATTTCTTTTCTTCTTACTTTGGATTTAATTTTCTCTTACTAGTTTTCTATGGTGGAAGCTTAGATGATTAGTTTTAGCTCTTTTCTTCTTTTACAATATTTGTACTTTTATACTTGTACTTAATGCTATAAATTTCCCTCTAAACCACATCTTTCTTACATCTCATAGTTTTGGTAAGTTGTATCTTCATTTTTCATTTAGTTCAAAATATTTCCATTTTCTCTTGAGATTTCTTTTACCCTTGTTTTTTTTTTTTTTTTTTTTTTTTTTTTTTTGAGATGGAGTCTTGCTCTGTCACCCTGGCTGGAGTACGGTAGCGTGATTTTGGCTCACTGCAAACTCCGCCTTCTGGGTTGAAGCAATTCTGGTGCCTCAACTTCCCAAGTAGCTGGTACTACAGGTGCATGCCACCATGCCTAGCTAATTTTTATGTTTTTATTAGAGATGGGCTTTCACCATGCTGGCCAGGCTGGTCTGGAGCTCCTGACCTCAAGTGATTCACCTGCCTTGGCCACCAAAGTGCTGGGATTACAGACCTGAGCCACTGCTCCCAACCCTTGTGTTTTTACAGATCTGCCAGCACACGTTATATAATTTCTAGTTTTTAAAGTTTATTGTATGTTTTATGGCCCAGAAAGTGGCATCTTAGTGAATTATCTGTGTGAGCTTATGTAATATATATTCTACTGTTGTTGGATGTCAATTACATTCAGTTGATTGATGGTACTGTTTGGTTCAACTTTGACTTTACTGACATCCTGCTGAATCTGTCAATTACTGATAGAGATATGTTGAAATCTCCAGCTCTATTAGTGAATTCATCTTTTTCTCCCTGCAGTTCTATCAGTTTTTGATTTAAGTATTTTGATGCTTTGTTGTTATGTACATACACATTAAGGATTGTTATGTCTTCTTGGAAAATTGACCCTTCTATTATGATTTAATGTTCCTTTTTACCCTTGATAATTTTCCTTGCTTTGAAGACTGCTTTGTCTGAAACTAATGCACCTACTCCAACTTTCTTTTGATTATTGTTAGCGTGGTATGTATTTCCTCCATTCTTCTTTTACTTTTAATTTATCTTCGTCTTTACGTTTAAAGTGTAAAGTGGGATTTTTATAGACAACATATAGTTGGGTCTTGACTTTTAATCTACCTTGATAATCTTTTATTGACATATTTATGACATTAACAATTAATTATTGATATAATTAAATTAATACTTACCATATTTTTTGCCCTTGGTGGTTTGGTTTTTTTTTTGTCTTTTACTCTTTTTGCCTTATCTGGCTTTGATTGAGCATTCTATGTGTTTTCATTTTATCTTCTTTGTTAGTATATCAATTATACTTTTTTGTCACTCTTTTTAATGGTTGCTATTAAGTTTGTAATATAGATTTACAACAGAATTAGTTGTAATTGCTAAATATATTGTTTTAGTTGTATTTAGTCCTCTTTCAAATAACACTATATCACTTAACATCTAGTCAATGACCTTATAAGTGGTCATTTCCTCCCTTGTGTCCCTTATATCATTTCTGTCATTTACTTTTTCATAAACTATAATCACCAAATACTTTTTTTGCAATAATTACTTTGAATAAACTTATCTGTTAGATTTGCTTTTTTGTTGTTGTTGTTGTTATTGTTGTTTGTTTCGTTTTTGAGACAAGGTCTCACTCTGTTGCTCAGACTGGAGTGCTGCGGTGTGATCTCCGCTCACTGCAATGTCTGCCTCCCAGGCTCAAGTGATTCTCATGCTTCAGTCTTCCAAGTACCTGGGACTATAGGTGTGCACCACCATGCCCGGCTAATTTTTTGTATTTTTAGCAGAGACAGGGTTTCACCTTGTTTCCCAGACTGGTCTTGAACTCCTGAACTCAAGCGATCTGCCCGCCTTGACTTGCCCAAGTGCTGGGATTGTCGGTGTCAGCCACCTCACCCAGCCTCATTAGATTAATTAACAAGAAAAATAAAGATTTTATGGGTTATCAAATGCTTTATATTGCTAGCCTTTTTAATTTTAGTAAGATAGTCCTGAAAGTGATATTGCTGGGTCAGAGGGCCTGTACATTTTATGTCTTATAGATCCTGCAAGATTACTTTTCAAAATAGTTGAATTTTACCTTCTTGCCAGCAGTCTATGGGAAGTATGAGGTATCCCGTCCTTTTTATATTCTTGTCAGGACTGCATAATCAGTTTGTAAATGTTTTGGCAACCTAATGAGTGAAAGATCTTGTTTTGATTTATATTTACTTATTCAATTTATGTTTACTTACTTGATTCATATTTCATGTGTCATCTCACTGAGTTTGAGCATCTCATTGCTCCTGCGGCAATAGGGTTATTGGCTATTTCCATTTCCTTGATAGTAATGTTCCTTTCCATATCATTTGTCCATTTGAAATTTGATTTATTGTTCATTGAGTTATATATGCATACGGTAAACATAAAGGTTTATTATAAAAAGTAGCAGTTCCTTTCTTGCTGTCTAGAGACAACTACTTTCAGCTGTTTTTGATGTTTTCTTTAGTGTTTATGTTATCAAATAATGTGGATATAATTTCTTTTAGCTTAAAGCTAAATTGTCAATTGTTCATTGACTTACAACAGTTTATCTCTCTTCCCTGCTTTCCCCACCAAACACACAAATACCTGTAGGTACCTAGTCCCTTCATTCCCCATCCATGCAAATACTGTTGTGCAATCAACTTTTTAATGTTTTACTGTATTCACATTATTGTGAACACTTTTCACAGCTGAGCCATGTGATATTCTTTTGTTACTTTTCTATTCTTTCACAATTTTTGCTTTCTCTGGAGTTAATTTTTTTTTGTTGTTTGGTACAGTTTTCAGTGTACTTAGCTTTCATGCAGTGCTAAGCCATCTACATGTTTTTTTCTAATTGACTAAATCCTCTCTCAGCATATTATAATACCAAAGTCCATGAGTTTAATTAAAGACATCTGTTTTTGAGCCTTCCCACCTACTTTATCAGAATGGGTTTCTGCCTCAGTTTTGTGCATAACTTTTACCTTGAAATACACTTCATCATCATTATGGAGTAGCCTTATTTTTCATTTTCCTTTCTCTGGAAGTTTTTTTTTTGGCTTTTTTTTGGTGTTTAGTGATCCAGAATGTTATGATGTTTCTTGATGAAGTTCTACCTTTATGTACTAGATGAATGTCTTTTTAAATTGACACATAATAATTGTACATATATTGATGGACATTGTAAATTTGAAGATTTATGCCTTTTAGGGAAAATATGTGGTTTTCTTCTTTTTTTTTTTTCTTTCTGAAATTCTATTGTTTGAACTTGGACATTCTCATCTGTTCTATTTTCTATTCCTTTTAAAATCTTTTTTTCTGGGAACTTTTTTCTGCTTTCATTTTCTAGCCTTTCTGTTGAAATTGAATTTTTCATTTAAGCTGTGTGGGTTTTTTGTTGTTGTTGTTGTTGTTTGTTTGTTTGTTTTTGAGACAGTCTTACTCTGTTGCCCAGTCGGGAGTGCAGTGGCACAATCTTGGCTCACTACAACCTCCACCTCCTGGGTTCAAGCGATGCTTTTGCCTCAGCCTCCAGAGTCATTGGGACTACAGGCGTGTGCCACCACACCTGGCTCATTTTTGTATTTTTAGTAGAGATGGGGTTTGAGCATATTGGCCAGGCAGGTCTCGACCTCCCGACCTCATGATCTGCCCACGTTGGCCTACTAAAGTGCTAGTATTATAGGCATGAGCCACTGCGCCCGGCTTTTTTTTTTTTTTTTTTTTTTAAATTTAACAAAGTTTCATTAAGCAAAGAACAATTTGCGAATCAAGCAGCCTCCTCAGCCAGGGTAGGCTCAGAGAAACTCCAGCACAGCCTCATGGTGGAAGATTTATGAACAGAAACAGAAAAATGATGCACAGAAAGTGTAAGTGAGGTATAGAAAAAGTCATTTTGGTGACAGCTTGCTGTTTGCATTATTTGAACACAGTTTGAACAGTTGGCCCACTTTAGTTGGCCAACGGTGATTGGTATAAGAGTAGGTTACAGTCTGTTTACACTTCCATCTAAGTTATAGTTCACTATGTACAGAGAAACGTTTAGGCTGAACTTAAAATATGCAAGGAGGCAGTTTTAGGCCAAACTTAATTCAACAGCTCTTTTTTTTTTTTTTATTATACTTCAAGTTCTAGGGTACATGTGCACAACGTGCAGGTTTGTTACATAGGTATACATGTGCCATGTTGGTGTGCTGCACCCATTAACTTGTCATTTGCATTAGGTATGTCTCCTAATGCTATCCCTCCCGCCTCCCCCTACCACACCCTGTGACAGGCCCCGGTGTGTGATGTTCCCTGCCCTGTGTCCAAGTGTTCTCATTGTTCAATTCCCACCTATGAGTGAGAACATGTGCTGTTTGGTTTTCTGTCCTTGTGATAATTTGCTCAGAATGGTGGTTTCCAGCTTCATCCATGTCCCTACAAAGGACATGAACTCATCCTTTTTTATGGCTGCATAGTATTCCATGGTGTATATGTGCCACATTTGCTTAATCCAGTCTGTCATTGATGGACATTTGTGTTGTTTCCAAGTCTTTGCTGTTGTGAATAGTGCCGCAATAAACATACGTGTGCATGTGTCTTTATAGCAGCATGATTTATAATCCTTTGGGTATATACCCAGTAATGGGATGGCTGGGTCAAATGGTATTTCTAGTTCTAGATCCTTGAGGAATCGCCACACTGTCTTCCACAATGGTTGAAATAGTTTACAGTCCTACCAACAGTGTAAAAGTGTTCCTATTTCTCCACATCCTCTCCAGCACCTGTTGTTTCCAGACTTTTTAATGGTCGCCATTCTAACTGATGTGAGATGCTATCTCATTGTGATTTTGATTTGCATTTCTCTGATGGCCAGTGATGATGAGCATTTTTTCATTTGTCTGTTGACTGCATAAATGTCTTCTTTTGACAGGTGTCTGTTCATATCCTTTGCCCATGTTTTGATGGGGTTGTTTGATTTTTTCTTGTAAATTTTTTTAAGTTCTTTGTAGATTCTGGATATTAGCCCTTTGTTAGATGAGTAGATTGTAAAAATGTTCTCCCATTCTGTAGGTTGCCTGTTCACTCTGATGGTAGTTTCTTTTGCTGTGCAGAAGCTCTTTAGTTTAATTAGATCCCATTTGTCAGTTTTGTCTTTTTTTTTTTTTTTTTTTTTTTGAGACGGAGTCTCGCTCTGCCATTCAATCTGGAGTGCAGTGGCTGGATCTCAGCTCACTGCAAGCTCCGCCTCCCGGGTTCACGCCATTCTCCTGCCTCAGCCTCCCGAGTAGCTGGGACTACAGGCACCCGCCACCACGCCTGGCTAGTTTTTTGTATTTTTTAGTAGAGATGGGGTTTCACCGTGTTAGTCAGGATGGTCTCGATCTCCTGACCTCGTGATCCGCCCGTCTCGGCCTCCCAAAGTGCTGGGATTACAGGCTTGAGCCACCGCGCCCGGCCAGTTTTGTCTTTTGTTTCCATTGCTTTTGGTGTTTTAGTCATGAAGTCCTTGCCCATGTATTGCCTAGGTTTTCTTCTAGGGTTTTGATGGTTTTAGGTCTAACATTTAAGTCTTTAATCTATCTTGAATTAATTTTTGTATAAGGTGTAAGGAAGGGATCTAGTTTCATCTTTCTATATATGGCTAGCCAGTTTTCCTAGCACCATTTATTAAATAGGGAATCCTTTCCCCATTTCTTGTTTTTGTCAGGTTTGTCAAAGATCAGATGGTGGTAGAGGTGTGATGTTATTTCCAAGGGCTCTGTTCTGTTCCATTGGTCTTTAACTCTGTTTTGGTAACAGTACCATGCTGTTTGGGTTACTGTAGCCTTGTAGTATAGTTTGAAGTAAGGTAGTGAGATGCATCCAGCTTTGTTCTTTTGGCTTAGTATTGTCTTGGCAATGCAGACTCTTTTGGTTCTGTATGAACTTTAAAGTAGTTTTTTTCCAATTCTGTGAAGAAAGTCATTGGTAGCTTGATGGAGATGGCACTGAATCTATAAATTACCTTAGACAGTATGGCCATTTTTACAATATTGATTCTTCCTATCCATGAGCATAGAATGTTCTTCCATTTGTTTGTGTCCTCTTAAAGGAGGACAAAATAACAAAATAAGTTGAGCAGTGGTTTGTAGTTCTCTTTGAAGAGATCCTTCACATCCCTTGTAAGTTGGATTCCTAGGTATTTTATTCTCTTTGAAGCAATTGTGAATGGGAGTTCACTCATGATTTGGCTGTCTGTTATTGGTGTATAGGAATGCTTGTGATTTTTACACATTGATTTTTTATCCTGAGACTTTGCTGAAGTTGCTTATCAGCTTAAGGATATTTTGGGCTGAGACAATGGGGTTTTCTAAATATACAGTCATGTCATCTGCAAACAGGGACAATGTGACTTCTTCTTTTCCTAACTGAATACCCTTTATTTCTTTCTCTTGCCTGATTGCCCTAGCCAGAACTTCCAACACTGTGTTGAATGGGAGTGGTGAGAGAGGGCATCCTGTCTTGTGCCAGTTTTCAAAGGAAATGCTTCCAGTTTTTGCCCATTCAGTATGATATTGGCTGTGGGTTTGTCATAAATAGCTCTTATTATTTTGAGATACATTCCATCAATACTGAATGTATTGAGAGTTTTTAGCATGAAGGGCTGTTGAATTTTGTCAAAGGCCTTTTCTGCATCTATTGAGATAATAATGTGGTTTTTGTCTTTGGTTCTGTTTATATGCTGGATTACGTTTATTGATTTGTGTATGTTGAACCAGCCTTGCGTTCCAGGGATGAAGCCCACTTGATCATGGTGGATAAGCTTTTTGATGTGCTGCTGGATTTGGTTTGCCAGTATTTTATTGAGGATTTTTGCATTGATGTTCATCAGGGATATTGGTCTAAAATTCTCTTTTTTTGTTGTATCTCTGTAGGCTTTGATATCAGGATGATGTTGGCCTCATAAAATGAGTTAGGGAGGATTCCCTCTTTTTCTATCGATTGGAATAGTTTCAGAAGGAATGGTACCAACTCCTTGTACCTCTGGTAGAATTCGGCTGTGAATCTGTCTGGTCCTGGACTTTTTTTTCATTGGAAGGCTATTATTGGAAGGCTATTAATTATTGCCTCAATTTCGGAGCCTGCTATTGGTCTATTCAAGGATTCAACTTCTTCATGGTTTAGTCTTGGGAAAGTGTAAGTGTCCAGAAAATTATCCATTTCTTCTAGGTTTTCTAGTTTATTTGCGTAGAGGTGTTTATAGTATTCTCTGATGGTAGTTTGTATTTCTGTGGGGTCGGTGGTGATATTCCCTTTATCATTTTTTATTGCATCTATTTGATCCTTCTCTCTTTTTTTCTTTATTAGTCTTGCTAGTGGTCTATCAATTTTGTTGATCTTTTCAAAAAACCAGCTCCTGGATTCATTGATTTTTTGGAGGGTTTTTTGTGTCTCTAGCTCCTTCAGTTCTGCTCTGACCTTAGTTATTTCTTGCCTTCTGCTAGCTTTTGAATGAGTTTGCTCTTGCTTCTCTAGTTCTTTTATTTGTGATGTTAGGTTGTCAATTTTAGATCTTTCCAGCTTTCTCTTGTGGGCATATAGTGCTATAAATTTCCCTCTACACACTGCTTTAAATGTGTCCCAGAGATTCTGGTGTGTTGTATCTTTGTTCTCATTGGTTTCAAATAACATCTTTATTTTTGCCTTCCTTTCGTTATGTACCCAGTAGTCATTCAGGAGCAGGTTGTTCAGTTTCCATGTAGTTGAGCGGTTTTGATTGAGTTTCTTAGTACTGAGTTCTAGTTTAATTGCACTGTGGTCTGAGAGGCAGTTTGTTATAATTTCTGTTCTTGTACATTTGCTGAGGAGTGCTTTACTTCCAACTATGTGGTCAATTTTGGAATAAGTGCAATGTGGTGCTGAGAAGAATGTATATTCTGTTGATTTGGGGTGGAGAGTTCTGTAGATGTCTATTAGGTCCACTTGGTGCAGAGTTGAGTTCAATTCCTGGATATCCTTGTTAACTTTCTGTCTCGTTGATCTAATGTTGACAGTGGGATGTTAAAGTCTCCTATTATTATTGTATGGGAGTCTAAGTCTCTTTGTAAGTCTTTAAGGACTTGCTTTATGAATCTGGGTGCTCCTGTATTGTGTGCATATATATTTAGGATAGTTAGCGCTTCCTGATGAATTGATCCCTTTAGCATTACGTAATGGCCTTCTTTGTCTCTTTTGATCTTTGATGGTTTAGAGTCTGTTTTATCAGAGACTAGGATTGCAACCCCTGCTTTTTTTTGTTCTCCATTTGCTTGGCAGACCTTCCTCCATCCCTTTATTTTGAGCCTATGTGTGTCTCTGCATGTGAGATGGGTCTCCTGAATACAGCAAACTGATGGGTCTTGACTTTTTATCCAGTTTGCCAGTCTGTGTCTTTTAATTGGAGCATTTAGTCCATTTACATTTAAGGTTAATATTGTTATGTGTGAACTTGATCCTGTCATTATGACACTAGCTGGTTATTTTGCTTGCTAGTTGATGCAGTTTCTTCCTAGTATTGATGGACTTTACATTTTGACACGTTTTTGCAATGGCTGTTACCTATTGTTCCTTTCCATGTTTATTGCTTCCTTCAGGATCTCTTGTAGGGCAGGTCTGGTGGTGACAAAATCTCTAAGCATTTGCTTGTCTGTAAAGGATTTTATTTCTCATTCACTTATGAAACTTAGTTTGGCTGGATATGAAATTCTGGGTTGAAAATTCTTTTCTTTAAGAATGTTGAATATTGGCCCCCACTCTCTTCTGGCTTGGAGAGTTTCTGTCGAGAGATCTGCTGTTAGTCTGATGGACTTCCCTTTTGTGTGTAACCCGACCTTTCTCTCTGGCTGCCCTTAAGATTTTTTCCTTCATTTCAACTTTGGTGAATCTGACAATTATGTGTCTTGGAGTTGCTCTTCTTGAGGAGTATCTTTGTGGCGTTCTCTGTATTTCCTGGATTTGGATGTTGGCCTGCCTTACTAGGTTGGGGAAGTTCTCCTGGATGATATCCTGCAGAGTGTTTTCCAACTTGGTTCCATTTTCCCCCTCACTTTCAGGCACCGCAATCAGACGTAGATTTGATCTTTTCACATAATCCCATACTTCTTGGAGGCTTTGTTCGTTTCTTTTTACTCTTTTTTCTCCACACTTCTCTTCTCGCTTCATTTCATTCACTTAATCTTCAATCGCTGATACTCTTTCTTCCGGTGGATCGAGTCGATTACTGAAGCTTGTGCATTTGTCATGTATTTCTCGTGTTATAGTTTTCATCTCTATCGGTTCTTTTAAGGCCTTCTCTGCATTGATTATTCTAGTTATCCATTCATCCATTCTTTTTTCAAGGTTTTTAGTTTCTTTGCGCTGGTTATGTAGTTCCTCCTTTAACTCTGAGAAGTTTGATCGACTGAAGTCTTCTTCTCTTAACTCGTCAAAGTCATTCTCTGTCCAGCTTTGTTCCGTTGCTGGCGATGAGCTGCCTTCCTTTGGAGGGGGAGATACGCTCAGACTTTTTGAATTTCCAGCTTTTCTGCCCTGCTTTTTCCCCATCTTTGTGGTTTTATCTGCCTTTGGTCTTTGATGATGGTGACATACTGATGGGATTTTGGTGTGGGTGTCCTTCCTGTTTGTTAGTTTTCCTTCTAACAGTCAGGACCCTCAGCTGTAGGTCTGTTGGGAGTTTGCTTGAGGTCCCCTCCAGACCCTGTTTGCCTGGGTGTCAGCAGCAGAGGCTCCAGAAAATAGAATATTGCTGCACAGTGAGTGTTGCTTTCTGATTCTTGCTCTGGAAGCTTTGTCTCAGAGGTGTACCCAGCCATGTGAGGTGTGAGGTATTGGTCTGCACTTAGTTGGGAATGTCTCCCAATTAGGCTACTCGGGGGTCAGGAACCCACTTGAGCAGGCAGTCTGTCCATTCAACCTCCATGCTGGGAGATCCACTGCTCTCTTGAAAGCTATCAGACAGGAGCATTTACGTCTGTAGAGGTTTATGCTGCTTTTTGTTTAGCTATGCCCTTTCCCCAGAGGAGGAGTCTGCAGAGGCAGGCTGGCCTCCTTGAGCTGCAGTGGGCTCCACCCAATTCGAGCTTCCCGGTGACTTTGTTTACCCACTGAAGCCTCAGCAATGGCGGGCACCCCTCCTCCAGCCTCGCTGCCGCCTTGCAGTTAGATCTCAGACTGCTGTGCTAGCAATGAGGGAGGCTCCATGGGCATGGGACCCTCTGGGCCAGGTGTGAGATATAATCTCCTGGTGTGCTAAGACCCTTGGTAAAGCACAGTATTAGGGTGGGAGTTACCCGATTTTCCAGGTGTTGTGTGTCTCAGTTTCCTTTGGCTAGGAAAAGGGATTCCCTTCTCCCTTGTGCTTCCCAGGTGAGGCGATGCTTCACCCTGCTTCAGCTCTCACTGGTTGGGCTGCACCAGCTGACCAGCACCAATTGTCCGGCACTCCCCAATGAGATGAACCCGGTACCTCAGTTGAAAATGCAGAAATCACCCATCTTCTGTGTCTCTCACGCTGGGAGCTGGAGGCTGGAGCTCTTCCTATTTGGCCATCTTAGGCATGCCCTCCCACCCACCGTGTGTTTTTGAGAGTTTCTGTAAGATGAATCAGGTTTATTCTGTTTTTCATATTGTGGCTGATAATTGAGGTTTTTCTATGTCCCGAATTACTGCTTGTTATTTTGATTTCCAGGTTCTAAAATTTTATTACCACATCATTTCCATTCTCCTTGTCTTTGGTGGTTTTATTGCCTACTGGAAAATTCTTTTACTTTTGAGTTTTAGTATTTATGGAGGGAGCAGTGAATGTATATGTTCAGTCTGCCATGTTTAACTAGAGGTCTTTATGAATAACAACTGTTTTTAAAATTTGGAAGACTAATTCTTTGTCATGAGTTCCAAGACTTCTTTTTATTGTCTACCACTTAACCCTATTTAAGTTTTTTTTTTTTTCTATATAGGTATTATTAATTTACATGTAGTCAGATTTTTCCCAATCATTATCTTTATGAGATTTGGGTTCTTTTTTTTTTTTCTTTTTTGAGATGGAGTCTCACTCTGCTGCCCAAGTTGGAATGCAGTTGTGGGATTTCTGCTCACTTCAACCTCCACCTCCCAGGTTCAAGTGATTCTCCTGCCTCAGCCTACAGAGTAACTGAGAGTATAGGTGTGTGCCACCGTGCTGGGCTAATTTTTGTATTTTTAGTAGAGATGGAGTTTCGCCATGTTGTCCAGGCTGGTCTCGAATTCCTGACCTCAAGTGATCCACTCAACTTGGCCTCCCAAACTGCTGGGATTACAGTCATGAACCACTGCATCTGGCCCTCTTTCTTTCTTTCTTTTTTCTTTCTTTCTTTCTTTCTTTCTTTCTTTCTTTCTTTCTTTCTTTCTTTCTTTCTTTCTTTCTTCCTTCCTTCCTTCCTTCCTTCCTTCCTTCCTTCCTTCCTTCCTTCCTTTCTTCCTTTCTTCCTTTCTTTCTCCTTCTTCTTTCTCTCTCTCTCTCTTTCTTTTTCTCTCTTTCTTTCTTTTAATATTAAAGAAAGTCTCCCTCACATTTGAAGTTAAACAGAGAAGGCATAAAATATTAGATTTTCTTCTGAATCTTCTTTGTCCAGTTAAAACTATAGATTCTGATTATTTATATTAATGGAAGACTGAAATAATCTCAAATGTTCAATAAGAGGCTAGTTGATTGAATTATGTTTACACAATGGAGCACTGAGCTGTCTGTGAAAGGGAATCTTTTTGTGTGTTTCTGTAGAGTTATTTTCAGGATATGTTGTTAAGTGAATAAAGGAAAACAGAAGAATGTTAATGGAATGCTACCTTTTGTATGGTACAAAGAAATATGAATGATCATATTTGTTTGTGTTTTTAAAAGAGACTGATGAATGGACAAAGTGAAAACTAATGAAAATGGTTAATATTAGGAGAGGGGAGAGAAAAATGTGGAGAAACAGATATGGAGCCAAGATATCTAGGATTATACCTTAATTATACCTAGATTTGACTTTGGACTCATCTTGTTGTTTATGTACTAAATGTAAAAAAAAAAAAAAAAAAAATGAAGCCACAATATTTAAAAGCTGCAAACAAAGGTATTAGTAAATTTAGATATAAATCAAGTTAGTGACATATTCATGCAGAGAAAAGAATTACTTCAAATAATCTAATTTTGATTGATAATTTCCAGTGGGATATTTTCTAAGGTGAAAAACATCCTCAAAGTAATCTTAAACTGCATTTAGTATATGTTTAGAAGTAATATTGCTGTTGCTGTTTTGAAATTGTTATACATAATTATAGAGCAAATAAGTAATTATAGTAGTGTTATAAGGAACTAAGATTTTCAATATAAGAGAAAAAGATAAAAGTATAAAGTTAAATAAGAAACCTGAATCTTCATAATAAAAATAAAATTATGAACTTTTTTTTTTCTTAAGTTATATTTTTCCCAGCACTATCAGTGGAATAGTAGCAACTGCTTCACTGTGAGCTGTTATCTGTATTGTCTAAATATCTTTTTGTTCTAAGAAGAGACAGGAGTGGCTGATTCTGGGTCTGGGCCAGGAAGTGTGGAGGATGATCCTGGGATATCTTACCGTTTTAGAAGCAATCTAAGACCAATGGGATAGTGTCAAAAGGACCCCAGAGCCAACCAGAAGGGGCCTCCTACTGGCTTAAGATGGACAATTTGAGAATCAGAAAAATAGTGACTACAATGATTGACATACATAAAGTATATAAAAAATACATGCGTTTGAAAAGGCACTGAAATAGAAAACAAACAAAAAATAAACTTTATCAGTTACCTGCTGAAATTGCTAGGACACCAATTTATTAGTATGCAAATTGATAAAAAGAAAATTTAAGCATTTTTTCTAGCCTTTTCTGTACAAACTGTATTTTAGTGCAACTAAAACATGAATGAGGAAAAGTTCTTCACAGAAGAATTCTAGCTAATAAATGCAAGATAAATGATATAATCAGAAAAATCATAATTTGATAATCCTTAATGAAATAGTAGATGTAGGAAATGATCATTAATGAATGCTAAATCATTAGGTGAAAGGTTGATGGGGAGGACTACATACTAGAGAGGTCAGGATGATACCATCTGACCAATGATCTTTAGCACCACTAAAATTGGGACATCCAGATAGTGCTTCATTCAATAGGAGGTAGACAGCGGCAACCAACTATGAAGTTATTTTACCAAGGAAAAAAAAGGAAAGAAAACAAAAGAAATTAAACTTAAATCTAAATAGTCTTCTAGATCTAATGATCACTTTATAGGGAGAACTAGAGAAAAAAGTTAAATGACACCATGGTAAAGCATGGTAAAGCAGTTATCCAAATAAACATGACTGTTTTCCCAGCAAATCAGTGGCATGGGGGAAAATATTAGGACCTGTAACTACAATAATCTAATGCACACCATTGAACTTGTGTAAATTCTGAGCATTTATTAAGTACTTATCTATTATTATTATCTATTATTACTTTTAAAAGTGTCTCAGCTGGCCGGACACCTGTATCTCAGCACTTTGGGAGGCCGAGGCAGGTGGATCACCTGAGGTCAGGAGTTTGAGACCAGCTTGGCCAATATGGTGAAACCTGGCCAATATAGTGAAATCCTGTCTCTACTAAAAAAGTACAAAAATTAGCCAGGCATGGTGGCATGTACCTGTAATCCCAGCTACTCAGGAGGCTGAGGCAGGAGAATTGCTTGAACCCGAAGGGCGGAGTGAGCCAAGACCGCGCCATTGCACTCCAGTCTGGGTGACAGAGTGAGACTCCATCTCAAAGAAAAAAAATTTCTCAGCCTTTGATATAGGGGAACTAAGTCCTGTTAATGGGATGGGGAATGTGTCAGTGAGTGCTAGGAATGGAGCATTTAGGATTATGTTTTCACTATAGAATTGACAGTATTTATCTACATGGCCGTGGTCTCAATGCGTCCATAATCTTTTAATTGTAAAGTTTTGCTGCTTTTTCACTGTCTCTATATTTTTTCCTTCCATCCCACCGAAATTGTTCTCATTGCTAGACATCTGCGCATGGGTGGGAACATGAATATTGACATATCTGAGAAAAGTTAGAGGAGGACTAAAAGGGATCCAAGCAAATGAAGAGTTTTTGTGACAAGACTAGCCTTTTTGGTATAGCTTTATGAAGTCAAGATTAATATAACCTTGGAATCACTTTCAGGTATCATCTTTTAGTTCTACAGGTGCTCATATAATTGCCCAGTTTTCGAAAAAACTTCTTGATGAAGATATTTCTGTATTTTCTGGATCACAAATGTTGCCTGTGGTTAAAGGAGCTTTTATTTCTGTGTGTCGTCAGATATATAGTACATGCGAAGGCTTGCAGGTGTTAATCACTTACAGTTTGCATGAATCTATAGCAAAGGCATGGAAAAAGGTAAGTATTTTCAAGCTTCGTTTTTCCTCCCTGCAAATCTTCATTTCAAATGTAAGCACCATTTTAGTGTTGTACTTTGGATGAAATAGTTAACTGGGCAAATATGACTTCTTTAGCATCACAGTACTCTAGGGAAGATAATGCATCTTAATTTGGCACAGGTTGACTGCAGTATCTCCTTTCCCAGTGGGACAAAGTTCTAAGACTTAAATGGGTACTGCAGATTATTTTCTTCTCCTAGATGAGGCTTTAGGTTAATTTTCCTTACATAGACTAACACTGTTTGGGAGTTATTTTAAAGTAATTTTTAGAGACAGCTGGGTTTTCATTGTGGATACTAGAGATTGTAATGTAGCAATAGCCATATATGTATATATCAATGGACAACTAAGTCTTTTACCCCCATTTAATATGGTTTATTTGTAAAATATGTCACATAATATTTAATTAACAACCAGATAATTTAAAATTTGAAGATAACTTTGATTTTAATAACATTAAGGATAAAACAAAGATGCAGCATAGGAAATCTTATGGGTAGTGCTATCAGTAAGAAAAATAATATAAATTATTCTGCTATTTTTTTAGACAAGTTTGCTATCAGAAAGAATTCCTACTCCAGTAGAGGGTTCTGATTCTGTTTCTTCAGTAAGCCAGGAATCCCAAAACATGTAAGTACAATTGATGAAAGTCATCTATTTATTATATTTACTGAAATAAATTTAAAATTTATTAAAATATAATAGAATACTATGGCAAAAATGTTTTACTGGATGGTAAATGTATATATACAGGTTCAAGGAAAATTAGTTTGGAAGAACTTTAGAGATCATACAATACTCATAGCCTTTTAAAAATCTAACAATATTTATTATACTTGTTTCATTCTGTTTTTACATCTTAGATTAGGAAAAGTGACTTATTATCATGTTTCCAGAAAATTTAGAGAATTACTAAATACTAAAGTTGGAAAGTTAACTGGAGAGTTCAGTAGAAATAATATTTTCTCAAGTACCAATGAAGTGTATTTATATTTAAAATATGATTTTTCTAAATGTGTTGGGAGTGCATTTCAATTAGGTTTTGACTTTGGAAAATTATTTAAATCAGTATTTATATCAAATTTTAATGAAGATGTCTCCATGTTCCTTTACAGATATCAGTAGGATATAGAGTCAGATTAATGGGGAAAATAGATTTTTTGAACTAAACTCTGGCAACATATTTTTCTGGGTTCTGTCCTTATTTTTTAATCGAGTATTGGCATAGTCTAAAATGGTAATTAGGGAGAACTTGAAGGGCTATTCTTTGTTAAAGAGATGTTGAAGTGGAATTTGAATTTTTTTTAAGGTAGGTATAGTTTAGCTTACAAAACAATCAAACAAAAAGCCTTCTGCATTTCCTTAATGGTGTAATGGTTCAACAAATAGTTAATTCCCTAAACATTTGCTATAATTTATTTTCTAATATAGTTATCACACAATTAGCTGCTTTTTTTTTTTTTTTTTTTTGCATTAAAGGGTGAGAAAAAACATTTCTATAGTTTATTTTTGAGGTAATTTTTAGATCTCATTTTTTAATCATTAATTTTCATTTTTAATTTCAATAGTTATTATTTTGATTTTTATTTCAATGGTTTTCAGGGTTCAGGTGCTTTTGGTTACATGGATACATTCTTCAGTGGTGATTTCTGAGCTTTTTGTGCATCCATCACTCAAGCAGTATACACTGTACCCAATATGTCATTTTTTATCCCTTACCCCCCTTCCAAATTTTCCTCCTGTACCCCCAAAGTCCATTATATCATGCTTGTGCCTTTGCATCCTCAGAGCTTAGCTCCCACTTATAAGTGAAAGCATGATATTTGTTTTTTTATTTCTGAGTCACTTAACTTAGAAAAATGGACTCCAGCTCCATCAAGCTTGGTGCAAAAGACATTATTTCCTTTTTTTAAAATGACCAAGTAGAATTCCATGGCGTATATGTACCACAATTTCTTTATTCACATATTGGTTGATGAGCACTTAGATTGGTTTCATATCTTTGCAATTGTGAATTGTGCTCCTATTAACATGCTTTTGCCTGTGGCTTTTTCATGTAATGACTTCTTTTCCTTTGGGTAGATACCCAGCAGTGGGATTGCTGAATCAAATGGTAGTTCTACTTTTAGTTCTTTAAGGAATCTCCATATTGTTTTCAATAGTGGTTGTACTAGTTTACATTCCCACCAGCAGTGTAAAAGAGTCCCACCACATACATACCAACATCTATTGTTTTTTTGACTTTTTAATTATGGCCTTTTTTTCTTGCAGGAGTAAGTGGTTTTAATTTGCATTTCCCTGATGATTAGTGATGTTGAACATTTTTTTTTTCAACTGCTTGTCAGCTGTTTGTATGTTTTGAGAATTGTTTCTTCATGTCCTTTGTCCACTTTTAAATGAGATTATTTGTTTTTTCTTCTTGCTGATTTCTTTGACTTCTTTGTAGATTCTGGAAATTAGTCCTTTGTTAGACATTGCATAGTTTGTGAATATTTTCTCCCACTCTGGGTTGTGGTGACTCTACTTATTTCTTTTGCCTTGCAGAAGCTTTTTAGTTTAATTATGTCCCATTTATTTATTTTTGTTTTTGTTGAAATTGCTTTTGGGGTCTTAGTCATGAATTGCATAAGCTAATGCCCAGAAGAGTTTTTCCAGTGTTATCTTCAAGAATTTTTATGGGGAGTTGAGGTTCGGAGAATTCACGCACAGCAGAATATTAATAGGAAAATAGAATGAAATTAGTATGTTGATGAGAGAACCTAGGTATAATAAAAATGCTGACATATGCAGTTAACATTTTTTTTAATTCAGTGAAGAGAACTTATAGGTATAGAAAATGTAGGAATAAAAGAATTCACTACCAAAGAAACCATGTTTTTATTTAATTTTAAACCTTTATTGATTAGTTTGCAACCAATATGTACTGTGTAGCTTTAATTGTAAACAGGGTTAAGCTCAGCTAAGACATAGTCTTTGTTTTCAGTTTTTAGTATCTTAAAAAAAGCTCTAACTTTCTTTTACCTATTTCAGTATGGCTTGGGAAGATAATTTGCTAGATGATTTACTACATTTTGCTGCCACCCCCAAAGGATTACTACTTCTTCAAAGAACAGGTGCTATCAATGAATGTATGACATTTATGTTCAACCGATATGCAAAAAAATTACAGGTATGAATTACCATCTGCCACAGGCAAAGGGAGTTTTTGTAGTTGCAAAAGCCATTAAGAGCATCATTCTGTTTTCTGTGTATGAAGAAGTTATTAAGCCTCAATTAAAAGACCATATAGCATTGCAATAGTCAACTTGATTTTTTTTTTTTAGGAAAACATTGGAGAGTTGATATTAGTGTCTGTGGCTGTATTTACAGAATTGCAAATAACCAGATGGAATTGAGGAATGCAGTTAATTATCTTATGTTTTATAATTATGATATCAAACATCTGGATGTAGTGAAACTGGGTGGTTTTCCTAGAGAAGGAAACCTATTGAGTCTAAATGTATATGTCAGTGAAGGTTTAGGCCTCACATTTTAAAGGGAACAAAAATATTTGTAGAGGCGTTCTATTATTTTACTATTAAATAAATTTGCAATGTGTTTTAGTCTTTACTCAAACAGTAAAAGGCTAAAGGTCACTGGGTTGTAATCAGCTTTTTTTCTGTCATACTAAATATCCCTAGAGTTTTGGGCTTTTTAAGATCTTAGGTATGATTTTAAAATATTTTTCAGAGTTTGTTTTTGCAATTCTTACCATCTTGAAGGGATGTCTAGTTAGCATGCCATGTTTTCTTGCTTCTCATTGCTGTTCCATATTTATGTTGTTAGGTCAGCAGGCATAAAAAATTTGGCTATGGAGTTTTGGTTACACAAGTGGCATCAACAGCAGCAGGTGGCGTTGCACTAAAAAAGTCAGGTAAATGTTTCTTTTCATTAGAATTAGAATTATTTTAAACATAAAATGAGCAAGCCAACTGAAAATTTAACTGGCACAATCAAGTATCAAGATATTTACTCTAAAATTCTTTTTACTAAGTTAGACCTTATGTAAAAGAAAGTTACAGGATTTTCTTTTTGTCTTTCTTCTTCCATCAAATTCCAATAGTTTTGTGTTTCTGTGAAATGTATACAACCTTGTTCTCTTGCCTTGAACCAAAGGCAAATAATGAACTCAGGAGAAACGTACTTAATGCTTTAAGAATCTTCCTTCATCTTATAAATCAGAAGAATATCATCTTCTCTCAGTACAGTCCCATCTGATAGGATTATCTAATGCTCATTGTCAGTGGCTTATATATGCTTCAAAGTTTACACTCATTTACATAAAATTTCCTAATTCCCTTGCTCCCTCTTTTCTTCTTGAAATCATTTGTCCCACCCTGGCTTTCACATTATCTTCGAAGTTGGCAGTAAATATATATTCTTTCTTGTCCATTTGATTTGTAAGAAGTTAAAACATTGGAAATTTAATATGTCTTTTTTTTTTTTTTAAATGAGACAGAGAGTTTCACTTTTGTTGCCCAGGCTGGAGTGCAATGGCACAGTCTCAGATCACTGCAACCTCCGCCTCCTGGGTTCAAGTGATTCTCCTGCCTCAGCCTCCTAAGTACCTGAGATTACAGGCACCCACCACCACGCCTGGCTAATTTTTGTATTTTTGGTAGAGATGGGGTTTCACTGTGTTGGCCAGGCTGGTCTTGAACTCTGACCTCAGGTGATTTGCCCACCTTGGCCTCCCAAAGTGCTGGGATTACAAGTGTGAACCACCACACCCAGCCAATATGTCTTATATTAAGGTTATCTGAGCTCTGAACAAGATATAATCCCTGATAGAGATGCTATGACAATATTTTTTTCAAGGCTTAGAGTTGAATTATAACATGAGTGATCACTACTGATTCTCTCTTTAAATACAAATACTTTTCCTATAGTATATTTTAAATTTGTTTTTTGGCTGAACTAATCTGGACTACTTGTATTATGAAACATGTTTCTTGGTTAAAAAAAAAAATTATCCTAAACTGAACCACTAATTTTTTTTCTTCTACTTAGAATAAAATTCATGTAGTGTAGTATTCAGAGCACATTAACTGAAGTGTTTGGGGACTAAATTTAACCTCAGATCTCACCCTTCGTAAAGTCATTAAGCTTCTGAGCATGATAGTCTCAAACTTTTCATGAGAGGAGTAAGTGTAGTTTTCAAAGTACAGGAGGAAGACGACAGTTTTTTGAGCTTCTCCAATGTCTTAGGTACTATATTAGGAACTTCACATGTATTGTCCTGTTGATACTTCATGGCAACCGTGGAATATGGCATCATTATTTCAATTTTCAAATGGGAGAACTAAGGCTCCAGGAAGTCGCGGGATTTTTGCAAGGATGAACAGCTAATAAACTGGCATATTTGGAATTTAAACTCTAATATTCTCAGTTTTAGAGCCCATATTTTTTCTCTCATAGCAGAAGACCCTTTCTGATCTAATATTGTTGTTATGAACTTCCTTATTTTATGATTAAATGTTGTGTTTTACACTTTTCCAGATGATTTTTCTACTTGATTTTTAAATAGACTAATTTGATAATTGGGTTTTATATTCATTTTCATTTAGTTGTATAGTATGACTCATAAGAATTTAAAGACTAGGTTGAAGCAAAAGTCGTATGAAATGCAGAATCATTCTTAGTGTGTAGAATTACAAAAAAAAAATTAGTTACATTGGAATAAGGGCGCATACACTCTTTGGATGCCTACCTGGCCTCCTGTTACCTCTTTCTCTCCCCTCACCTCTGAAAAACACAACCTGATTTCAGACTGCCTTACTTTGCTGGCTGATTTGCAGAGCAAAGTATAAACCTGTTTATGTTTCAGAAAACATGCTCAGAGAAGTTACTGGCCAAAGTGAAGAAGCTGGGACTCAAAATTCCGCAGTCTTCCAGGGAAATAGTCTCTCAGAATTTAGTTATTACAGAGTTTTACGATAATGAAATATCATAAAAGTATATTAACAATAGCAGATATAATTTCTACCAAGAAGAGATTATTGCTTATATAAGATGCAAGTATGTGTCTTCTGTCAAAGTAGACCAGATTTGTCAGTGGGATCATCATATCTTTCCTTCATCATCCAAAGAAATATTACGCTATAAATGACTTAAAGTAATAATTCTTTTTAGGGTTTATTAATGAACTTATAACTGAATTATGGTCCAATCTGGAATATGGAAGAGATGATGTTAGGGTAACCCATCCCAGAACTACTCCCGTGGATCCTATTGACCGAAGCTGTCAAAAGGTAAGAAGTCATTTGGCTAATAATACACAGATTTGAGAAGCATTTCACAGAAACGAATTCATTCATACTTTATCCATATTCAGTTACAACCAGCAGACTTTTTAATGTATTTATTTCTCCTCTTTAATTTTCAAATTAGTAATTTTTATTTTCAAAATAAGTTTAGCAAATAATAGAAATCCCAGTATTTCATGGGAATAATATTTTGCCAGAATGATTTTCTTTTACTTTATGTTTATTAAAGTTTTTCTCCCTTCATGAAGAGTAATAATGTACCAGACATGTTACAAAAAATCAAATCACTGGAACAAACAAAAACCAACCAACCAACCAATCAATATAAAAATCCAAGAAATGTTTTGCCCTATAGCTTGAATCTAATAGAAAATTGTCAGGAATATTTGAAGGAAGGGCAGACAGAGAGAAGATGCTATCACTTAAAGTCACAAAATTTTAAAAAATCAGCCACCTAATGTTCTATCACAATTCAATGACTTTTTACATTTAACATATTTTCCAAAGAAAGTGACGGTTTCTAACTTTGATTGTATGGTAGCTTAGACAATTTTTGTTCAAAAGATGTCATAAAATTGCTTAAAAAGCAAAACACTCCAATGTTTCAGAAGTTCCTCTTTCTGTACTAGTTTGCTCCCATAGAAAGCACAAATTCTGGAAAAAAATGTAAACATCAAGTAGCTAAAAGCATTGGAATGATCAAAAATAGGCAGAAAATAGAAGGAAGTTAATGTATGGATGAATAGAGTGGTATTTCTTGAGATTCTGGATTTAACAGATTTTTGGTTAAGGTCAGAAATTTGTGCTCCACTGATAGAAATCGACAATCTAAAATGCTTGGAGAACCAAATAGAAAGCTTAGGACTACACAGCAGGTGGAAAATTAAAGGGGATCCCTGGAAAATAGATCCACAGAGGGAACACTCCAAACTCTGTGTATATACTTTGCCCAGAAATGTGACTAATAATTCAACTATGCATGTGAACTCTACAGAAATATCAGATGCTACCTACCACAGGTGTTAGAGGTTCAGTTTGAATCTGGCCAATGTAACTGCTAATTTTTTTTTTTTTTTTTAAATGTACTCTTTGTCAGGGAGTATAATAGAATCCAGGAACTCTATGGCATATCTCACAATGTATAGGATACAATCCAAAATCACTAGACATACGAAGAAAAAGGAAATTTGATTCATACTTGAGAAGGAGGCAACTAATACAGATTGATTATGAAATGAAGAATTTAGGATTTTAAAGCAGTTGTTATAAATAGAATATAAAGGAAAATATCCTTATAATGAATCAACAAATTAGAAATCACAGTAGAGAAATAAAACTATGTAAAAGAACCAGATAGACCTTCTAGAATTAAAAAAAAACTTACATGAAATAAAAATTTCTACGTGGCCTTCACAGATTTACACAGGATAGAAAAAGTAGTGAACTTGAGTGAGAGCAATATAAATTATACAGTCTGAAGAACAGAGAATGAAATAAAAGAAAAACTTCAGTGATTTGTGAGAGCATGTCAAAATGTTTAACATGTACGTAATTGGAATGTCAGAAATACATTTGACTAAATAATAGTGGAAAATCTTCAAATTTGTTGACAAGTAGAAATTTATAGATAAAAATCATACTAAATCTCAGAGAATTTATGTAGAGAATGAAAATAAAAAGGAAGCTACAGTAAGGCTCATCATAGACAAACTGCTAAAAGCCAAAGATAAAGAGAAAAGTTTGAAAGAAGTTTAGGAAAATCGCACATTCCATGTAAGAGATTAGCAGAAAAGTTTTTTCATATCTCATTACAACAGTGGAAGCCAGGAGGCAATACAGCATCTTAAATGTGCTGAATGGAGAAGTAAACAGAAGCAGTCAATTTAGAATTCTACATATAGTTAAATTTACTCCCGTAATGAAAGTGAAAGAAATTTTAAAATAAACAAAGGCTAAGAAAATATTTGTCAGCAGACCTGCCTTTCAAATAATGATAAAGAAAATTCTTCATGTTGAAAGACAGTGCTACCAGATGAATAGTTGGATGGAAACAGGGAATTGCACATAAGTAAGTGAGTATAGAAGCCTGTTATTTTTCCTTTTAACTTGTTTTAAATACATCTGATTGATTTTTTAAAACAAAAGTATGACGCATACTGGGGTTTATTTTGTACTTAGAAATAAAATAGTGCATGGGATAGCTGTAGCATAAAGGACAGGGGAATTGTATAATGGTAAATCAATCTGTAAGGTTCAAGTTCCTCTCATTTTATATAAAGTGGCACAATATTCCTAATGCCTTGGAAATATTTATAATTAAAATAGAAGATTACAGGGATTTTATTCAATTTGTTTGACTTTGCAATAGAAATGTCAGTATAAACTAAGGATTACTTTTAAAAAATATTTTGTATTCTGCTAATCTATACACAGAAAGACCTAGAAATGACAGCTCGTTGTAATAAACAGCCCTAGGGTCCAGCTTCTAGTCTCTAAGTCTTATTTCCTAAGGATTCTTTTTTCATTTGTAATCTCATTTGGTCTTTTAAGTTGTGGAAAGCAGTTATGTAGTTTCAATATATAACTAGGTACCTTCAGAAATTTACTTCCATTCCAGTCCCTGTCCTTCATCTTCCCTCCCTAGCTTCCTCTATGGCTGTACTGTTAAACATTCGTAGACAATTGCCCTGCATAGCTATATAAACTTGTATTAATTAAAATTAAAAATTCAGTTCCTTAATTATATTAGTCCTATCTTAAGTGATCAATGGCCCGTGTAGCTAGTGGTTACCATATTGTGAAATTCAGATTATATAATATTTCTATCATTACAGAAAGTTCTATTGCACAGTACTTCCTTAGGAAAGCACTAAAAATTAGTGCAAAGAGGTATAGCTCATACATAAATTTTACAATTAAAAAGCCAGAATAAGGTGGAGAGGAAAGAATAAAAGAACAGGAAATGGATGGGGAAAAAAGAAAACAAATAGGAAAATAGTAGCTCTAAATGCATCCATATCAATAATTGCACTAAATGCAAATGAACTAAATATTCTAATTAAAATACAGATTTTCAGAGTGAATAAAAAAGGAAGATACAACTGTGTGCTGTCTTTAAGAAATTAACTTTAGAATTAAGATGGTGGATGGGAGGTAGGACTGGCTTGCAACTCCTGCTCATACAGGCGAAACATTGTGTGGAGACTTACATCGTGAACGATTGCTTCAAGAACTACCACAGGAACATGCTAGGAAAGATGACAGAATCCACAGACCCTTTGAAGGAACGGGATCACTGCTGCAGGCTCACTGAGATATGGAAAAACTGTGAGTCTGCTTGCTTTCTCAACAGAGAGGCTTGTGGTCTGGGTCAAGTTCTCAGCCCTGATCACCGGCTGCCTGGAAATAGACTTGGTGCTGTTGAGGGGCAAGGTAGGAGTGAGAGCGGCCTTTAGGACTGCCAGCTGCATGAGAGCATGGTGAGGCTGGTGACTGCCAGCTTTCCCTACTTCCCTGGCGATTCGTATGACTCAGGAGAGGCAGCCATAATCCCCCTGGAAATATAACTCCACTGGACTGGGAACCACTCACCCATCTCCCACAGCAGCCACAGCAAACCTTGCCCAAGGAGAGGCGGAACTCAGACACGCCTCTCTCTGCCCCCTCCTGGTGGTCTTTTTTTACCCTCCCTGGTAGCGGAAGACAAAGGTCATAATCTCTTGGGAACTCTATGGCCCTGCCCACTGCCTGAGAATCCTGAATACTTAACCAGGTGTCCCTAGGGCAAGTTTGCATCCTCCCTATAGGATCACAGCTGATGCCCTCTTGAAATTGCCACCTCCTGGCTGGAGGCCAAGCAGCACAAAACCAGCGCACTGAACAAAAACACAACCAACGAGCCTCACAGAGTTCACTACCCTGCCACCTCCACCAGAGCAGGTACTGATATCCATAGTTGCAAGACCTGAAGATGGATCACATCAAAAGACCCTTTGCAGACACTCCCCACTAGCAGCCCAGAGCCTGGTAGCTCTGCCGGGTGGCTAGACCCAGAAGAGCAAAAACAGTTACCATAGTTCAGCTCTCAGGAAGCCCATTCCTAGGGGAAGGGGAAAACACTACATCAAGTAGTGTTGGGATAAAAGAATCTGAATAGCAGCCCTTGAATCCCACATCTTCCCTTTGACATAGTCTACTCAAACGAGAAGGAACCAGAAAACGATTCTGGTAATGTGACAAAACACGTTTCTTTAACACCCCAAAAGATCATAGCAGCTCATCAACAATGGATCCAAACCAAGACAAAATCTCTGAATTGCCAGAAAAAGAATCCAGAAGGTTGATTCCTAAGCTAATCAAGGAGCACCAGAGAAAAATGTAGTCCAACTTAAGGAAATAAAAAACATGATACAGGATATGAAATGAAAAATTTTCAGTGAAATAGAGAGCACAAATTAAGAACAATAACCTGCTCCTGAGTGATCATTGGACCAACAATGATATCAAGATGGAAATTAAAAAATTTTTGAACCAAATGATAATAGTGACACAACCTATGAAAACCTCTAGGATACAGCAAAAGCAGGGCTAAGAGGAAAGTTTATAGCATTAAATGCCTACATCAAAACACCTGAAAGAGCACAAATATACAATCTAATGTCACACCTGATGGAACTAGAGAAAGAAGAATAATCCAAAACCAAACCTGGCAGGAAAAAAGAAATAATGAACACTAAGATGAGAATCAAATAAAAAACTCAACCTGTTTTACAATAGCTGCAAAAATAAATAAATAAATAAAATACTTAGGAATATACCTAACCAAAGACATGAAAGACCTCTACAGGGAAAACTACAAAACGCTGCTGAAAGAAATCAGATAACACAAACAAATGGAAAGACATTTCATGTTCATGGATGGGTAGAATTAATATTGTGAAAATGACTATACTGCCCAAAGCAATTTACAGATTCGATGCAATTCCCATCAAAATACCACCATAATTCTTCACAGAACTAGAACAAACAATCCTGAAATATATTTGTAGCCAACAAAGAGCCCACATAGCCAAAGCAAGACTAAGCAAAAAGAACAAATCTGGAGGCATCACATTACCCAACTTCAAATTATTCTACAAGGCTATGGCATGGTACTGGTATAAAAATAGGCACATAGACCAATGTAACAAAAATAGAGAACTCAGAAATAAAGCCAAATACAGCCAACTGATCTTCGACAACGCAAACAAAAACAAAGTGGGGAAAGTATACCCTGTTCAAAAAATAGTGCCGGGTTAATTAGCAAGCCATATGTAGAAGAATAAAACTGGATCCTCATTTCTCACCTTATAGAAAAATCAACTCAAGATCAATCAAAGACATAAATCTAAGATCTGAAACCATAAGGATTCTAGAAGATAACATCAGAAAAACCAGACCCCTCTAGACATTAGCTTAGGTAAAGACTTTATGAAAAAAAAAAAAAAAAAAAGACTTTATGACTAGGAATTCAAAAGCAAATGCAACAAAAACAAAGATAAATAGATGGGACTTAATTAAATTAAAAAGCTTCTGCCCAGCAAAAGAAATAATCGGCAGAGTAAACAGACAACCCACAGAGTGGGAGAAAATCTTCACAATCTATGCATCTGACAAAAGACTAATATCCAGAATCTGCAAAGCACTCAAACAAATCAGCAAGAAAAACACAACCCTATCACTAACGACGTGAATAGACAATTCTCAAAAGAAGATACACAAGTGGGCAACAAGCATATGGAAAAATGTGCAATATCACTAGTTATTAGGGAAATGCAAATCAAAACCACAATGTGATACCACCTTATTCCTGCAAGAATGGCCATTAAAAAAAAAAAAAAAAAGATATTGGCGTGGATGCAGTGAAAAGGGAACACTTTTACACTGTCAGTGAGGATGTAAACTAGTATAACCACTATGGAAAACAGCGTGGAGATTCCTTAAGGAACTAAAAGTAGATCTACCATTTGATCCTGTGATCCCAGTACTAGGTATCTACCCAGAGGAAAAGAAGTCATTATACAAAAAAGATACTTGCAAATACATGTTCATAGCAGCACAATTTGCAATTGCAAAAATATGGAACTGCCCACATGCACATCAATCAATGAGTAGATAAAGAAAATATGGTATATATATGTACACACACACACACACACACCCCCCATGGGATACTACTCAGCCATAAAGAGATCAGCCAGTTGATCTTTGATAAAGCAAACAAAAGCATAAAGTGAGGAAAGCACACCCTATTCAAAAACTGGTGCTGGGATAATTAACAAGCCACATGTAGAAGAATGAAACTGGATCCTCATCTTTCACCTTATGCAAAAATCAACTCCAGCAACATCCAGCAACCTGGATGGAATTGGAGACTATTATTCTAAGTGAAATATTTAGGAATGGAAAAGCAAACGTTGTATGTTCTCACTCATATGTGTGAGCTAAGCTATGAGGACACAAAGGCATAAGAATGGTACATCAGTCTTTGGGGACTCAGGAGAAAGGGTTGGGGGTGGTGAGGGATAAGAGACTACACACTGGGTACAGTGTACACTACTCAGGTGATGGTGCACCAAAGTCTCAGCAATCACCACTAAGAGAACTTATTCATGTAACCAGACACTATCTGTTCCTCAAAAACCTATTGAAATAAAAATAAATTAAATAACTAAAAGCACCATACAATCTGTTTCCCCAAAACCTATTGAAATAAAAATAAATTAAAGAACTAAAAACAGCACACAAGTGGCAAATATATATGCGCACGTGTGTGTGTGTATATATATGTGTGTGTGTGTGTGTGTGTGTATATATATGTGTGTGTGTGTGTGTGTATATATATGTCAGATTTCAATAACATTTACCAGTAAAAAAGAAATTAACTTTATTTTTTCTGTGGACACTTAGATAATAAAATAAATATGTTCTGATTCATTTTATTTACAGGTAGCTTAACATCACCTAAGTTGCAGGTTGTTGATAACGATCTCTACTGAACTATAATTAGAAACAAAATGAAATTACATTTTAGGTGGTAGGAAAATGTAGTTAACCAGTGTTAAAGATGATAATATATTTATCATAATTTTTAGCATGTCGAACTGTGGTAATTTATAAAAGTATATGGCAGAATGTTTGGCATATAGTAGGCACTCAATAAATGGTAGAAAGTATTATCAGCGTTGGTATGTTTAATTAGTCATGATGCATAGTGTGGATATGAAAGCAAAACTATTAAATAATATTTTTTATAATTGGTTATGCTCAGAGGATGATCGAGAATCAATTCAGTATTTTGAAACTTGTTTACTAAAATAACAGCATTTATTATGCCATTCCTGTATGAACTTGTTTTAGCCCATTTTCATACTACTATGAAGAACTACCTGAGACTGGGTAATTTATAAAGAAAAGAGGTTTAATTGACTCATAGTTCCACTTGTCTGGGGAGGCCTCAGGAAACTTACATTCTGGGAGGAAGGCGAAGGGGAAGCAAGGCACACATCTTACATGGCTGCTGGAGAGACAGTGAGTGAAGGGGAACTGCCAAACACATTTAAACCATGAGATCTCGGGAGAACTCACTATCATGGGAACAGCATGGGGGAACTGCACCCATGATCCAGTCAGCTCCCACCAGGTCCTTTCTTTGGCATGTAGGGATTACAATTTGAGGTGAGATTTGGGTGGGGACAAACAGCCAAACCATATCAGAACTCCACCACTGGGTAACCAAATAGTAGGTGAAGGTAGTGCCTCTTTTTCATGAATTATCCCAACTAATATATTTTTTTTAAATGATGGAATTAGAATGTCACCATTTGCAGTCTGCAGGAATTAACTGAGCCACATTAACATCACTAAAATAGAAATGGTTAAACATTATTAATGTGCCCTCTAATGAAAGAATAAACCACCATCTCTAGTCTTACCAAGGTATCTAACTTGATCAAGCCTTTGGATTCAGCTGCCAGTTTGCAGAATAGGGAAACTGCATATATCCAAAGGATGGAAGAACAGGCTGAACTGCTGCCTGACTGTGTACTTTCTAAAATCCAGACTGCTTAAAACTTTACAGGTCAGATGGCCTGAGCTTGTCAACAGACGAAATGAAAAGAAAGGAGAGGGAGAAGATGAATGCCTGTAGATTAAAAGAAGTTTTAAATAACACATCAAGTCTTGAAAATTGGAAAGACAAAATTATAGTGTCTGGATATGTACACCTGAGAAGTAAAACCACAAGAAAATCTTTGAAAGTGATTATTGTAAAGGTCAGGATACTGGGTGTTATGGAGGGATGGCAGGGGAGATAATTGTAGGCGCAGAGAAGGCTCTCTGGGGCAGGTGGCAGAGTTCTAGAAGAAATTCACTTTAAAGATAAAGATAAGTTGGATGGAAAAAATATATATAGAGAAGCAATATACATTAGAAAACTGACATGGCCACATTTAGTGTCAGAGATAAAGAAAAAGAAAAACTATCAGATTAAGAGACACATTTTATAATGATAATATGAATATGGTCAAAACACCAGAAAGATATAATCATAAATCAGTATGATCCTAATAAAATATTTAAAATATATGTAGTATTGAAATAGAATTTAAGGAAGAAATAGGCAAATCTGCTATCAGAGTTGAAGATTTTAACATTTCTCTTAGCAATTGATAGAACAGATCAAGAGCTCTCGAATTATGTGATATGAATACCACTATTAACCACTTGATATTTATACAATATTATACTTGGCGACTGCAGAATATGCATTCTTTTCAGGAACACATGGCATGTCCTCAAAGATAGACCATGTTGGGCTAAATGCAAGTCTAAATAAATTTAAGATAATTGGAATAATATGAAGTATATTCTATAACCACAATGAAATTAATTAAAAATCAAGAATTAGAAACTAGAAAAAAAGATATTTGGAAATTAAGCCACGTACTTACAAATAACTTGTAGCTCAAAGAAGTCACAAGGGAAATTAGGAAGTATTTCAAATTGGATGCAAATAAAAATACATCAGAATTTGTGGTTATAGTTGAAGCAGTCCTAAGAGGGATATTTTTAACTGTAATATTTATATTAGAAAATAAGAAAGATCTAAAATTATTGACTCAAGTTTCCACTCAAAGGGAGTAGAAAAAGAAGAGCAAATTACACCCAAAACCAATGCAACAAGGGAAATAATAAACATTAGAGCAGAAATCAGTGAAACAGAACAAACTAAAGAGAAGTAACAAATCCAAATGTGATTTTTGGAAATGATTATTAAGAGTGATAAAAATTTTTTATCACTATTCAGTCTTCCCTCTCCCCTTCTTGTCCATACTACTTTAAAGAATAGAATACTTCATACACATAGTGTTCACTGACTTTTCCTTTACTCCTAAGGCATGTATTCCCTGAACACTAACCTTTTGAGTAACTATTTGATCATACTGTCTATTGGACATGTTTTCAATACATCTGTGTTCTAATAGGTGTAATGTATCTCTGACAGTCTTACAACTTCCAAATTCTAATTTGTTTCTTTATTCCCTTATATTGTCTACCCTCAAAACCATTTTTTCTTTAGAACCTTCTATTTAAAATGTAAAATTTAATCCCCACTACTTTTCTGAAAATACTTTGCCCCCTTTTTTTTTTTCGCTATAGGATAGAGATAGAGCTCATTAACAGCACATCTCTGCCTGCCGGCCTGCCTGCCTGCTACTTATACAGACTTACCTCTCACCTCTCTCTACATTGCTGAAGAGTGTCATCGTTATATCACCCCATTGCTCTCCATATTGTACTAACATCAGAACATTTAGGCACTATTTTAAGTTATTTAATAGTGTATTTTGTCCTGCACTACACTATGAGTCCTTGAGGGCAGGGACCATGCCTTTATTCATATTTTTATTGTTAGCATTTGGCACAATTACTGATAAGCAGCTGACACTAAAATATTTTTAGTGAATAAATAAGTGAATAGAAGATCAATATCAACCTGAAAGATTTTAATTTAAAAGAAAACTTCTTGACTTGGAGAATTAATTTTATACTTTAGTCTTAAAAATATATCAAACTTTGACTTTTCATTAGTTTCCTTATCATTATTGCATAAAGTCTCATTCTTCTATTCAAAACATTGATGACACAGATTTATGTTTTGTGCTACTATAAATTTTAAGATAATTAATGTCTGATATTAGCGACATCTTACAATGTGTGTTTGTGGGAGCCAACAATTACATTGTATATATTTTTATTCCAGAAATGCTTAATACATCACAATTTTGCAGTAAGCTAACATCTTTTAAAATGCCCAATGTGTGAGAAATGAATGTATTTCTTCTAGAAACAAGCTGCTGAAATCTTCTCAACCTTCTTTAAAATTCTGTTCAGGTTGTTTTAGTTTGAATACAGTTGTTGAATTATTTTTACCTAAAGTTTTACTTGATTTGCTTAGAGTAGCATGTCACACCTTACCTTTATTTGATTGTATGTGGTCCACATCATTTTATTTCTTACGTAAAGAGAAGTTCCATAATCGTGAACTGAATTCTTCATGCATAAATAATATAAAAATGCTCAATATACTATTGCTATATGTGATTTATAAAGATTATATTTCTTTCTCTACCCAAATAGACGTTTTAAAGGCTTTTTTGTAATCTTTTATGATTATGGTAGAAAAGATTCTGTAAACATAAAATAAAGGATTTATTCTTGATAGAATCCAAATATTGCTGGATTAATATTAAGGACATTAAAACATGTTTGCAGATTTAAATTACAAAGCATTATTACCTTGTATTTTTTGGTTCATCTATATTCTCAGGATAAACTAGATTGGATTAAAAATAAATCTGTAATGAAATCTGTTTTATTAATCATCTTTCTAGTTAATACATGGTGATTAGAGAAGTTCATACAATAGTTTCCTAGGTGAACCCTCCAATTTTTCTGCAGTTCATTTTATGTATAATTAATAGACATATTTCTCAAACATTCTTTCCTTGGCAATTTTTTTCTTCCTTTTCTATAGTGCATACTATAGTGAAAATGTAAAGCAGAAAACTTTACAGTTATGAGTGAGTACAATTAATATAATGCAAGCAAAAGATATAAGTATTGGCAGAATATAGGGCTTCTGGATGTGGATGGAGTTAATTGGAAAGTCTTCAGAAAAGACGTGACATATTTTGAAAGCATATCAAGTGGGCTAATGAGTAAGTGGAGGGCAGGAGAAGTGTGTTACTAGGACAAAAAAGTACGTATAGGTGGCAGTCAGTTGAAGGAGACCACAGGCATATTTGATTGACTGAAGTGGCGACTTCATGCTGAGGAATACTAGGAAATGAGGCTTTTGAGACTATGAAGAGTAGAAGCGTGTCAATTTGAGAAGTGCCTTGAAAGCCATGCTAAGGAGTTTAGATTTAATGCTTAGTGATGGGCAACCACAGCGTGCTTTTGAACTAGGGAGCACAAGAATGAATGTGCCTGAGAAAAATATTCTAGTTGTGTTTAATAAGATGCAATGAGAGTGAAGAGCTTAAATATTTCATGGAGAGATTGGTAAAATTGCACCAGCAAGTGAGTTAGCTTTGATAGGAAAAGCCATGGCTTTTAAAAATTAGCTATCATATTTAGGTTAGTTGGATTTTCAGTGAATGTAGTTAAAAGATAGCCTCATGGTCTGAGGGCAAAAATATATAGAATTTATTATCTTGCCCCAGAGTCCGTAAGTATTATTCTCTTGCATTTTTTTACGTGTTGGATATGACAGTGCAAAGAATGAGAAAGATGGATTATTGAATTTTTGTCAGAACCAAACTTTTAAGAGATACATGATATTTTAAAGCATATTCCAAATTTCATATATGTATGTAATGGTTGTTACGTCATGCGTTGTCAGCTTATTGATTATTGCTGTGCATGTTAACTGTACTTATCATATATGTAACATATTTCCAACTTATGGGAATTAGGTATATTTAAAAATTAGCCCTCAAAGTCATACAGATACGAAACTTCATTAATAACTCTCCATGGATGTGGTTGACAAAAAAGAATCATTTAAATGCTTGTTTTCTTTCCCTCTAGTCTTTTTTAGCACTGGTGAACTTGTTATCCTATCCTGCTATTTATGAGCTGATAAAGAATCAAGATCTTCCTAATAAAACAGAATATTCTCTTCGTGAAGTCCCAACATGTGTTATTGTAAGTCATTTTCTTTAAATCTTTCTCTTTTATAAATGCTACTGTTTGAGATTGGTAGTAAAAATGCAATTTGACCAAAAAGAGAAAAAAGAAGCATTATGTAATGGCATTTAAGGGCTGATTTGATTAATCATGCATGAATTATATCAACTTTTGAATTTTCTGTGCATGGAATCTTTGATCCAGGTCACCTAACATTCCCAACACCTATCAGAATTCGAGGCTAACTCCAACCAGGAAGGAGACTTGGCATAGATAGAAGTATACTTTTGAGTGATTTTTAGATGGCTCATTACATTATTAGTCAAACCAGTGATGCTCCTTCATTGGCTAGGATTAGTAGGAATAAATTGTCTCCACGGTGTCCACTACATTTCCTGCTTATATTTTAATGAACTACATATTATTGCCCCATGAGGGCAGTATATACAAATTTATTTAATCTGAGACCTAGGTTGTACTAATATTCACAGTTAAGTAACTTGTTTTAATCATTAAGGGATATTTAGTTCCTTATCTTTGGGTACATTTATGAATTAACCCAGAAATATATGTGTATATGCGTATAAGGGTTAGTAAAGACTTACTTGATATTGAAATTTATTATTGGTCACTCTTTTTCATTTTCTGGTCACTTCATCCTATGTGATATTGTTTTTATAAACATAGTTTTGCCCTTTCGAATACGTTTAAACCTGTTAACCCTAAATACTTAGAGTTTTAAAAATTTCATCTACTTTGGGAAACTTTTAATAGCTTATATGATATGAAATACAAAGATGGGTACTTCTGTTATTTAACATTAACTTAGATTCTCTTATCTTCTTTTTCTTGAAGTTTTCCAATTGTATTTTGTGCTTACTTGTATGTTGGCACTTCGACATACAAGTCTACCTGTTGAGTACAGGTAGACCTCAGAATTATTGCAGGTTCATTTCCATACCACAGCAATAACATGAATATTGCAATAAAGGAAGTCACACAAATTTTTTGTTTTCCCATGTAAAAGTTATGTCTACACTATACTTTAGTCTAAAGTGTGCAGTAGAAATATGTCTAAAAATGTTTATTGCTTAATTAAAAGTACTTTATCGCTAAAAATGCTAATGAACATCTGAGCCTTCAGTGAGCTGTAATCTGTTTTGCTGGTGGAGAATCTTACCTCACTGTCGATGGCAGCTGACTGATCAGTGTGTTGGTTGTTATGGGCTGGGGTGCCTCTGGCAATTTCTGAAAATAAGAGAACAGTGAAGTTCACTGCATCAATTGACTCCTTTCATGAAAGATTTCTCTGAAGTATTTGATGCTTTTTGATAGCATTTTACCCACCGTAGAACTTCTTTTAGAATTGAAGCCAATCCTCTCATCCCACTCACTGCTTTATCAACTAAGTTTATGCAATATTTTAAGTCCTTTGTTGTTATTTCAACAATGTTCACAGCATGTTCTACAGGAGTGGATTCCATCTTTGCTCATCCATAAGAAACAACTCAACTCATCTGTTTGATTTTGATCTTAAGATTGCAGTGATTCAGTCACATCTTCAGGCTCCACTTTTAATTCTAGTTTTCCTGCTATTTCCACCACGTCTGCAGTTACTTGTTCTACTGAAGTACTGAACTTCTTTAAGTCATCCATTAGGGTTAGAATCAGCTTCTTCCAAACTTCTTTTAATGTTGATATTTTGACCTCTTTTCATGAATCACAGATGTGGCATCTTAATGGTGAATCCTTTCCAGAAGGTTTTCAATTTACTTTGCCCAGATCTGTCAGAGGAATCACTATTTATGGCAACTATAGCTTTACAAAATATATTTCTTAAATATTTGAAAGTCAAAATTACTCCTTGATTTATGGGCTACAGAATGGATGTTATCTTAGCAGGCACAAAAACAATACTAATCTCCTTAAACATCTCCATCAGAGCTCTTGGATGACCTGTTGCATTGTCAATGAGCAGTAGTATTTTGAAAGGAATCTTTTTACTGAGCAGTAATTTTCAATGGTAGGCTTAAAATATGCAGTAAACCCATGCAGTCACATATGTACTGTCATTTACTTTATTTTTCCATTTATATAGCATAGGCAGAGTAGATTTTCCAGTGCTCCAGGATTTTTGGAATGGTAAATGGGCATTGGCTTCTGCTTAAAGTCACCATCTGCATTAGCTCTTAAGAAGAGAGTTAGCCTATCTTTTGATGCTTTGGATCCACGCATTGACTTCTCCTTTCGAGCTATGAAAGTCCTAGATGATATCTTCTTCCAATATAAGGCTGTTTTGTTTGCATTGAAAATCTCTTGGCCGGTTGTCATGGTTCATGCCTGTAATCCCAGCACTTTGGGAGGCCGAGGTGGGGAGATCACCTGAGGTCAGGAGTTCGAGAGCAGCCTGGCCAACATGTTGAAACCCCGTGTCTACTAAAAATACAAAAATCAACTGGACATGGTGGCACGTGTCTGTAATCCCAGCTACATGGGAGGCTGAGGCAGGAGAATCACTTGAACCTGGGAGGTGGAGGTTGCAGTGAGCCTAGATTGAGCCATTGCACTCCAGCCTGGGTGACAGAGTGAGACTCAATCTCAAAAAAAAAAAAAGAAAAGAAAAAAAAAGAAAAATCTCTTTAATGTAGCTAACTTCATCAATTATCTTAGCTAGATCTTCTGGATAACTTGCAACTTCTACATCAGCACTTGCTACTTCACCTTGTACTTCCATGTTATTCAGACAGCTTCTTTCCTTGAATCCCATGAACCAACCTGTTAACTTCAAACTTTCCTTCTGTAGCTCCCTCATTTCTCTCAGCCTTATTAAAGTTAAATAGAGTGAGAGCCTTCTGTGGGTTAGGGTTTGGCTTAAGGTAATGCTGTGATTGGTTTGATTTTCTGTTCAAATCACTCAAACTTTCTTCATATCAGCAATAAGGTTGTTTCATTTTGTTATCATTCATGTGTTTCCTGGAGTAACACTTTTAATATCCTTAAAGAACTTTTTCTTTGCATGCACAACTTGGCTAATTGGCAAAAGAGGCCCAGTTTTTGGCCTGTCTTAGCTTTTGACATGCTGTCCTCACCAAGCTTAGTCACTTTTAGCTTTTGATGTACAGTGAGATACACTCAACTTTTCCTTTTATTTGAACCCTTAGTGGTTTTGTAAGGTTACTAATTGCCATAATCTTGATATTGTTGTGTCTCAGGTAATAAGGAGGCCCCAGGAGAAAGAGAAAGATAGGTGAATGACCAGTTGGTGGAACAATAAGAACAACATTTATCCGTTAAGTTTGTTGTCTTATCTGGGTATGGTTCATGGTGCCCCAAAATAATTACAATAGTAACATCAAAGGTTACTAATCACAGGTCATCATAACAGAATAATTATGAAAAGTTTGTAATATTGTGAGAATTACCAAAATGTGATGCAGAGGCACAAAGTGAACACATGCTGTTAGAAAAATGACACCAGTAAACTTGTTTGACGTAACGTTGCCACACATCTTAAATATGCAAAAAAGCATATTATCTGCAAAGTACAATAAGTGACATGCAATAGAATAAGGTATGCCTGTAGTTTCATCGTTAGTCATTTATGTGCCTAGATTTCCCACTACAATGGGAGTACCTTAGAGAAAGTAGGCTGTCTTCAATGTATATAAATCTAGCACATTATATGGATCCAGTGAAAATAATTATTCTAATATGATTGGTTTTATTAGATTGATTATGGGAAACAAGTACAAATTAGTTTTATGATATAGTCCAAAATGATGGCTTCAATGTTTGTTCTCTTAAGTTTTCATGTGTCTCTGTGGGGTATATTCAACTATATCTTTCCACTTATGGAAAAATTTGTTTTCTGTTTGGTCTTAAGACAGTTAACTGCAGTTATATTACTCTGTTTCTCCCAAAGACATTATGTTTTAACCCTGTAGAAAGATCACTGCTTTCTGTCATGATTTAAACATGTATATGAGTTCCTTTTAAAACAAACAACTCTTTTGGTCTATGCCTTCTTTTATTTACCACACGGTAGTTTTATTTCTTTCCCTCCACCCTAAGCTTCCTGAAAATTTTGCCTGTGCTTTAAGTCTCTACATTTTTTTCTCTTCTGTCAACCAAGGAAGCCACCATAACCTGGCATCTTTGCCCAACTACCTAACTTAAATTGTTCTGCCAAAACCCAATAAATATATAACTCCCTAATCTAATGGAACCTCCCTGTATTAGTTTGTCATGCGCTAATAAAGACATACTTGAGACTGGGTTATTTATAAAGGAAAGAGGTTTAGTTGACTCACAGTTCAGCATGGCTAGGGAGACCTCAGGAAACTTACAATCATGGTGGAAGGGGAAGCAAACACATCCTGAAGGGTAGCAGGCAAGAGAAGTGCTGAGCAAAGGGGGAAAAGTCCCTTATAAAACCATCATATCTCATGATAACTCACTATCATGAAAGCAGCATGGGGGTAACTGCCCCCATGATTCAGTTACTACCATGTCTCTTCCATGACATATGGTGTATTAGTCAGGGTTCTTTAGAGGAACAGAACTAGTAGGATATGTCTCTCTATATCTATCTATCTGTCTGTCTGTCTGTCTATCTATCTATCTATCTATCTATCTATCTATCTATCTATCTATCTATCTATCTATGTATCTATATCTGTATATCAAAGGGAGAAAAATGTAGGCTGAGAGGCTAGGCCAGTCTAGTCTTTTCACATTTTTCTGCCTGCTTTATATTCTAGGCACACAGGCAGCTGATTAGAGGGTGCTTACCCAGATTAAGGGTGGGTCTGCCTTTCCCAGCCCACTGACTCAAATGTTAATCTCCCTTGGCAACACCCTCACAGACAAACCCAGGATCAAAACTTTGCATCCTTCAATCCAATCAAGTTGACACTCAGTATTAACCATCACATGTGGGGATTATGGGAACTATAATTCAAAATGAGATTTGGGTGGAGACACAACTAAATCGTGTCACATCCCTATACCCTTTAACTTAATTTACCACTTTGGAATATTTGACATGGTTTGTCTACTCCTTAGTGTAATTTTCTGTTTCTGTGACTACAGCATTACTTACTTCTTGTTCTCTTCCTTCTTTTCTGGTCTCTCCTGCATAGTTGTCCTTGTAGACTTCTTTTCCTTTGTTTGTCCTATGGCCTCCAGAGTGATCTCATCCAATTCCATGGCTTCAGTTACACACTGACAACTCTTTGACCTATATGACTTGACTGCCAATTTTATAATTAGAACCCTACCAGACAATGGGCATCTGGAACAGTCACAGGCATCTTTGTCTTACTGTGTCTACAACTGAATGTAATGTTTTCTCTTTCCCAAATCAATTCTGTTTCCTGTTTTTCTCAGTGTATGGTACTATTAGTCACACAATTTAGTGAACCGGAAACCTGGAAATCATTATTGATTCTTCCCTCTCTATAGGCAATAAATTACCACCTGATAGAATTTGCCTCCCTAATAACTTGATCTTGTTTTCTTTCTGTATTCATTTTTAAAAAATTCTTATTTTAGCTTCAGTGGTACATGTGTAGGATTCTTATATAGGTAAACTCATGTTACAGAGATTTGTTGTGCAGATTATTTCATCACCCAGGTACTAAGCCTAGTACCTAATAGTTATCTTTTCTGTTCCTCTCCCTCCTCCACCCCCTACCCTCTAATAGGCCCTAGTGTCTGTTGTTCCTCTCTTTGTGTCCATGAGTTCTCATCATTTAGCTCCCACTTACACCTGAAAACATGTGGTATTTGATTTTCTGTTTGTGCATTAGATTGTCACCAACTCCATTCATGTTCCCATGAAACACATGATCTTGTTCTTTTTTAATGCTGCATAGTATTCTATGGTATATATGTCCACATTTTCTTTATTCAATTTGCCATTGATGGGCATTTAGGTTGATTCCATGTCTCACCTTATCCAAGTTCTCTCTGGGTAAGATTATGACACAAAGCTGGAGAGTTGATATACCTCTGAGGTAGGACAGTAAAGGTATATTGCTGGCCGTTCCAGCTGAAGGCAGATTGCTTCTGGTGGGCCTTATGGACAGGAACAGAGATAAAGGCATTTGCCAAGTCAATGGCTACATACCAGGTACCAGGAGATGTGTTAATTTACTCAAGCAATGAAACCGCATCTGGTACAGCAGCTAGCATTCTTCAAGATCCATGTCTTTGCTGTTGTGAATAGTGCTGCAGTGAACATTTGTATGCATGTCTTTTTGGTTGAATGATTTATATTCCTTTGGTTGTATACCTAGTGTATTAGTCAGGGTTCCCTAGAGGCATAGAACTAATAGGATACTATATATATAAAAAGAGGAGTTTATTAAGTATTAACTTACAAGATCACAAGGTCCCAAAATAGGCTATCTACAAGTTCGAGGAGTAAGGAGAGTCAGTCCAAGTCTCCAACTCAAGAACTTGGATTCCAACGTTTGAGTGCAGGAAAGCATCCAGCATGGAAGAAAGATGTAGGCTGGGAGGTTAAGCCAGTCTCACCTTTTCATGTTTTTCTCCCTGCTTTATATTCAAGGGCAGTTGATTAGATTGTGTCCACCAGATTAAAGGTCTGCCTTCCCCATCCCACTGATTCAAATGTTAATTTCCTTTGGCGACACCCACACAGACACACCTAGGATCAATACTTTGCATCCTTCAATCCAATCAAGTTGACGCTCACTATTAACCATCACAAGTTCACCTCTTGTCAACTTGAAGCCATAGCATACGTTCAGTTTCCACAAAAGCTCAGCAACAGGCCAAGTGCTGCCTCTCAGAAGGAGAGTAGTTATCTGAAGAAGGCAGGGCCTTGCTCCAAAATCTTAGCGGCCTCTGCTGTGATTCACCTATGGGGGTCTGCCAAAGGCTCCAAACAGCATCTCTATCTGCCACTGATGCCTCAAGCACCATTGGATCTGCTGAGTCATATGGCCCAAGTGGCAGAGCAGCTTGCACAGCAGCCTGGGTCTGTTGCAGAGCCTTCTTCTGTTCTGGACCCCACTGAAAACTGGCAGCCTTTCAGGTCATTCAATAAATGGGACAGAGTAACACACCCAAGTGAGGAATGTGTCGCCTCCAAAATCCAAATAGGCTCACTAGGCGTTGTGCCTCTTTCTTGTTTGTAGGAGGGGCCAAATGCAGCAACTTATTCTTCACGTTAGAAGGAATATCTCGGCAGACCCCACACCACTGGACCCCTGGACATTTTACTGAGGTGGAAGGTCCCTGAATTTTAGTTGGATTTATTTTTCATCCTCTGGCACGCAAATGTCTCAGCAATAAGTCCAGTGTGTTTGCTACTTCCTGCTCACTTGATCCAATCAGCTTAGTTATCAATGTAATGGACCAGTGTGATATCTTGCAGAAGCAAAAAGCGATCAAGTTCTCTCTGGATAAGATTATGATACAAAGCTGGAGAGTTGATATACCTCTGAGGTAGAACAGGAAAGGTTTATTGCTGGCCTTGCCAGCTGAAGACAAATTGCTTCTGGTGGGCCTTATGGATAGGAACGGAGATAAAGGCATTTGCCAAGTCAGTGACTGCATACCAGGTACCAGGAGATGTGTTAATTTACTGAAGCAGTGAAACCACATCTGGTACAGCAGCTGCAGTTGGAGTCACCACTTTGTTAAGCTTAGGATAACCCAGTAGCATTCTTCAAGATCCATCTGTCTTCTGCATAGGCCAAATAGGAGAATTGAATCGGGCTGTGTTAGGAATCCCCACCCCTGCGTCTTTCAAGTCCTTGATGGTGGCACTAATCTTTGCAGTTTCTCCAGGAGCGCGATATTATTTTTGATTTAGTATTTTTCTAGGTAGAGGCAGGTATAATGGCTTCTATTTGGCCTTTCCCACCATAATAGCCCTCACCATACCAGTCAGAGAACGTAGGTGGGGGTTCTGCCAGCTGCTAAGTATGTCTGTGACAATTATGCATTCTGGCACTGGGGAAAAGACTACAGGGTGAGTCCAGAGATCCACTGTACACACTCTAAGTCGGACCTGAGGTAAAACTCCATTAATTACCTGATGGCCATAAGCCACTGTTTTAACTGGAGGACAACAGTGACATTTTGGATCCCCTGGAATCAACATCAGCTCAGAGCCAGTCCCCAAAATGTCTGATCATTTCCCTTTCCTCAGTGCACAGTTGCCCTGGGTAAAAGGCCAGAGGTCTCCTTGGGGAAGGATGGGAGAAAAATTCACTGCATAAATTGTCAGTAATGTAGTAGGGTCCTTCCTTGAGGGGACTCAGCCTCCCTTCATTCAAGGGATTCTGAGTCTGTGAACTGGCTTATCTGGAAATGGATTGAGGGGCCGCGATTCTCTGTTTTTATAATTCAAAGTAGTCTTTTGTCTGTTCGACCTAGAAGTTTTCTGCTTATATTAATGAAGTAGGAATGTAGTAGGCTTCCTATCAGTTTCACTTCTAGGAACACCGTGATTAGCCAATGCCAGAGCTAAACAGGAGTCGGACTATTCTGATTGCTGTTTTGTCTCTGGTGTCCATTACAGTAGCTACACCCACCTGGCCTTTGACGGTTGAGTACCACTCTTTGGCCATCGCCACCTCGGGATCCAGTTATTCTTATTTTATTTAAATTTTGTAGTTGAGTGAATTCGGTTCCCACATTTAGATCTGGCATACAGAGAAGAGCGATTACGGGGCTCTTCACAGATGTAGGTGAGGCCCTCACAAATCTATTTTGCAAGGCATTGGTCAAGGGTATATCTTCTGGAACCTCCCAGCTGGGATGAGTAGATCTAAAGCGACTAATCAACTTCACCATCTTAATCTCCCTAAGACTTGAGATCCCTTCCTCTGCATTAAACCAAGGGACATCAGGAATTTCCAGCGTGCTCACATTGGGCCATCTTTTAATCCATATTTCAACTAACTGAGCAACTAAATGATTAGAACATTTTTCAACTTCTCGAGCTGCAACATTAAATGCAGAGGCCCTACTTAGTTGGGCCAAATCAATAAATTCAGCCTGATTCAGCTCGGTGTTCCTCCCATCATTATCCCATACCCTTAATATCCATTCCCATGCCTGTTCTCCAGATTTCTGTTTATATAAATTGGAGAACTCAAGCAGTTCTTTTTGAGTGTAGTGCATTTCCTCATAGATCATGCTCTCAACCTCACCTTTAGGGGCCTGCATGACTTTAGTGCAGTTATAGGTCTAGAAGGAAACAGGGTGTTGGGGCTAGCTCCTGAGGAGAATCAACGTTCTTTTGCCTGACAACTGCCTCAGGGGAGGCCATCACTTTTGCCTCAGGCAGTGCAGGGTTTATCTCCTCCCACAAAAGTGGAAAGGCTGATGGCACCATGGGTTGGGGAGGGGATGTTGCCACTACTGGGGATGGGGAAGCTGTTTCTTCTGGCAAAAAAAAGGTTCATCAGAGTGTACAAACTTAGTGTCCCCAGTTCTACAGGGTCCTCGCACATGTCCCCATTCAAAGTTGTAGAGTCCCATTCTTTTCCAATCAATGCCCTCACTTTAACAGTAGACACCTGGCGAGGCTGTGCATGCAGCTTTTGTTGCAGGTCAGCCACTCACATGCCTGTTTTTCCACAATTTCTGCTCTTTTTCTGCAGGAGATAAAACTCTCAATCAGGGCAATTTTAGCAGATTTGAGGCTCAGTATCTTCTTCTGAAGCCAGGAGACAGAATCTCTGAGTTCATCATTTTCTTTCATCACTTTGTTCACTGAACTTAGGAGCAACCAACCAACTTCATTATGTTCCTTGGATTTCCACATACAGTCAAACCGTATTACATATAGAGTCACTGAATTCCTCGTCTCTCATGAGTGGTGAATTAGGAGTGTCAAATACATTTATTTTGCATACTCTCTAAACAGTTCATGCCAGTGACTCTCAGTGTTCTCCGTACTTTTAGAAGGAGAGTCCTCTAGAAACCCCAAAACTAATGAAAGAATTCCAATCTTAATATTCTCTTCCTCTAGAACTACTCCTGGTACCAAAATCTGTATTAGTCAGGGTTCCCTAGAGAGCAGTACTAATAGGATAGATATAAATATACATATAAAGGGGAGTGTATTAAGTATTAATTTACACAATCAGAAGGTCCCACAATAGGCTGCCTGCAAGCTTGAAGAGCAAGGAGAGCCAGTCTGAGTCTCAAAGCTAAAGAACTTGGAGTCTGATGTCTGAGGGAAGGAAGCATCCATCACAGGAGAAAGATGTAGGCTTGGAAGCTATGCCAGTCTTGTCTTTTCATGTTTTTCTGCCTGCTTTATGTTCACTGGCAGCTGATTAGATGGTGCCCATCAGATTAAGGGTAGGTCTGCCTTCCCTAGCCCACTGACTCAAATGTTAATTTCCTTTGGCAACACCCTCACAGACATACCCAGGGTCAATACTTTGCATCCTTCAATTCAACAAGTTGACACTCAGTATTAACCATTACACCCAGTAATGGGATTGCTGGGTTGAATGGTAGTTCTATTTGTCGCTCTTTGGGGACAGTTGCCACAATGCTTTCCACAATGGTTGAACTAATTTATACTCTCAGCAACAGTGTATAAGAGTTCTCTTTTCTCCACAATTTCACCATCATCTGTTACTCTTTTACTTTTTTGATAATAGCCATTCTGACTGGTGTGAGATGGCATCTATTTTGGTTTTGATTTGCATGTCTCTAATGATCAGTAATATTGTGCTTTTTTCATGTGCTTCTTGGCTGCATATATGTCTTCTTTTGAAAAGTGCCTATTCATGTCCTTTGACCACCTTTTAATGGGATTTTCTTTTTGCAAATTTCTTTAATTTCCTTATAGATAGATGCTGGATATTAGATACTTGTCAGATGCATAGTTCATAAATACTTTCTCTCATACTGTAGGTTGTCTGTTTAGTGTGTTGATACTTATGCTGTGAGGAAGCACTTAAAGTTAATTAGATCCCATTTGTGAATTTTTGCTCTTGTCACAATTGGTTTTGGTGTCTTTGTCATGAAATTGATGGCAGTAGTGGCCCATCTGGAGCAGTGACTGCCATGATGCCAGCTTCATTGTGAAAGGTAAGACTGGGGCTGCATGCCCCATGGAGCTGGTGGTAGTCCCACCCTCCCAGGCACAGCTGCAGCCACTCAGCTGCCTGTGGATAGACAGTGGTGGGTCCCTGGTGAAGCCCCACCTTTGATTCAGGGTTGGCCTGAAGTATGAGGACCAGGCTGCCAGTTCTGCAGACCGGAGTGAGGACTTACGGTGCTTTTTCCGAGCCTGACTGTGGTTGCCCATGGACCAATCAGCATGCACTTTGTTCCCTCTGAAGCCCATAAAAGCCCCAGACTCAGCCAGACTTGGGCAGATGTCAGGATGCCCTGCCTGTGGAGAGGAGCTACACACTGTGCATCTCCTCTCAGCTGAGAGCTGAGCAGACATCAGGACGACCTGCCTGTGGAGAGGAGATACACATTGTGGGTCTCCTCTCAGCTGAGTGCTGAGTAGACATCAAGACGACCAGCCTGCAGAAAGTCTTTACTTCTGGTCTCCTGAGAGCTGCATTGTTGCTCAATAAAGCACCTCTTTGCTTTGCTCACCCTCTGGTTGTCTACATATTTCATTATTCCTGGATGTGGGACAAGAACTTGGGACCCACCAAATGGGAGGACTGAAAGAGCAATAACACAAACAGGGCTGAAACACGCCTCCCACTCATGCTCACCCTGTTGAGGGCAATAAGAAAGAGAGTAGAGAGAAAGAAAGAAGAACTTTAGCCCTTCACGTAGCCCAGACCTAGGAGATCCTTGATCCATGGCTGTGACACCCTCTTTGGGACTCTGTGGTTCCTGGCATCTCCAGGATTTTGGACACTGCTGTGTTTCCTGATGCCCATAGTAGAAGCTGCTTGCTTTATGCCTGGTCCAGCTGCAGCTTAACAGGGAGCTGGCACTCATGCCAGTGCCTGGACCTGCCCACCCTGCTGCAGCTGGCACACCTGGTTTTGAGCAGTGGCTGGACCCCATGCTCGTTCACTCACACACGTAACCCTCACCCCTTCATGTCTGGCTCATCCTGGGCAGGCATGGGATCTGCGTTGGTAGCATGAGCTGAGCACAGCTTGCCAGGCCGAGTGGCGAGTGGGTGGAATGAACCCAGTGGGCCTGAGCAAAATTCAGGCAAAGGTGCCACAGGCCACACAGGTTTCTAGCTGGTGAATCAACACTCCAAGCATCCAAAAGCAAAATGTTTGCCTGTTTGTATGTCGGAATGGTATTGCCTATATTGTCTTCCAGGGTTTTTATAGTTTCGGGTTTTACTTTTAAGTCTTTAATCCATCTTGAGCTAATTTTTGTATATGATACAAAGAAAGGGGGTCCAGTTTCAACTTTCTGCTTATGGCTAGCCAGTTGTCTCAGCACATTTATCAAACAGGGAGTTCTTTCCTCATTGCTTGTTTTTGTCAGCTTTGTTGATGATCAGATAGTTGTAAGCATGCAGCCTTATTTCTGGGCTTTCTATTCTATTCCATTGATTGTCTATTTTTGTACCAATATTGTACTATTTTGATAACTATAGTCCTTCCAAGTCAGGTAACATGATACCGCCAGCTTTGTTCTTTTTGCTTAGGATTGCCTTGGCTATTCAGGCTCTTTTTTGGTTTCGTATGAATTTTCAAATATTTTTTTCTAGTTCTGTGAAGGATGTCATTGTTAGTTTGATAGGAATATCATTGAATCTATAAATTGCTTTGCGCAGTATGCCCATTATAATATTGATTCTATCCATAAACATCGAACGTTTTTCCATTTGTTTGTGTCATCTCTGAGTTCTTTAAGCCGTGTTTTGTTATTCTCATTGTAGAGTTCTTCTTCCTGGTTTTCTGTACTCCTAGGTATGGTATGGTATGGTATGGTACGGTACGGTACTGTACTGTACTGTACTGTATTGTATTGTATTGTATTGTATTGTATTGTATTGTATTGTATTGTATTGTATTTATTTCATTTCATTTCATTTTTGTGGCAGTTGTGAATAGGATTGAATTCCTGATTTGTCTCTTGACTTGGCTATTGTTGGAGTATAGGAATGCTAGTGATTTTTGTGTGTTGATTTTGTATCCTGAATCTTTTCTGAAGTTGTTTATCAGCTGAAGGAGCTTTTGGACCAAGACTCTCGGGTTCTCTAGACATAGAATCATGCCGTCTGCAAATAGGGAAAGTTTGGCTTCCTGTCTTCCTATTTGGATGGCCTTTCTTTCTTTCTCTTACCTGATTGCTCTGGCCAAGACTTGCAATACTATGTTGAACAGGGATGGTGAGAGAGGACATCCTTGTCTTGTGCCAGTTTTCAAGGAGAATGTTTCCTGCTTTTGCGTAAATGGTATGATGTTGGCTGTGAGTTTGTCATAGAAGGTTTTTATTATTTTGAGCTATGTTCCTTCAATATCTAGTCTATTGAGAGTTTTTAACACGAAGGATGTTGAAGTTTATTGAAAGGCTTTTCTGCATCTATTGAGATAATCATTTGGTTTTTGTCTTTAGTCCTGTTTATGTGATGGATTATGTTATTGATTTGCATATGTTGAACCAACTTTGCATCCAAGGGGTAAAGCCTACTTGATGGTGGTGGATTAGTTTTTTGATGTGCTGCTGTATTTCGTTTGCAAGTATTTTGTTGAGGATTTTTGCATCAAGTTCGTCAAAGATATTGGCCTGGGCTGGGCACGGTGGCTCACGCCTGTAATCCCAGTACTTTGGAGGCCCCAGGCAGGTGGATTACCTGAGGTCAGGAGTTCGAGACCAGCCTGACCAACGTGGTGAAACCCCATCTCTTCTAAAAATATAAATCTAGCCAGGCGTGGTGGCACATACCTGTAATCCCAGCTACCCAGGAGGCTGAGGCAGGAGAATTGCTTGAACCCAAAAGGCAGAGATTGCAGTGAGCCGAGATTGTGCCACTACATTCCAGCCTGGGCAAAAAGACTGAAACTCCATCTCAAAAAAAAATAATAATAAATAAATAAAAAAGATATTGACCCGAAGTTTTTTTGTTGTTGTTGTGTCTCTGCTGGGTTTTGTTATCAGAATGATGCTGGCCTCATAGAATGAGTTAGGTAGGAGTCCTTCTCTACAATTTTTTGAAATAATTTTATTAGGAATGATACCAGCTCTTATCTGTACATCTGGTAAAATTCAGCTGTGAGTCCACCTGGTCCTGGGCTTTTTTTGGTTGGTAGACTATTTATTGCTGATTCAATTTTGGAGTTTGTTACTGGCCTTTTCTGGGAATCACTTTGTTCCTGGTTCAGTCTTGGTGGAGCATATGTGTCCAGGAATTTATCCATTTCTTCTAGGTTTTCTAGGTTGTTTGCATAGAGGTGTTCATAGTAGTCTTTGATTGTTATTTGTATTTCTTTCACATCAGTAATTACATCCCTTTTGTTGTGTGTGTGTGGGGGGGGGCGGGTTTGTTCATTCATTTATTTATTTATTCAGCAGATACACAGGGAGTGCCTGCCATTTGCTTGGCACTGTGGTCAAGGAACTGTGTGTGCAGTGTTGAGTGGAGCACATACTATCCCTGCTCTGTGACACTCACAGTTTGGCTCAGGTCCAGAGAGGAAGAATAGGGCTCCAGGGTGTGGTCAAGGTTCCACTGGGACAGTGGTGTTCCCCATACCGGTGAGGGGTTTAGTCTCTCCAGTGGATCTTCCACAGCATTTTACTTGTATGGGGCTGGGTAATCACTGGGTGGATAAAGAAAATGTGGTAATATGTACCATGTAATACTACTCAGCCATAATAAAGGAATGAAATAATGGCATTTGTAGCAACCTGGATGGAATTGGAGACTATTATTCTTAGTTAAGTAACACTGGAATGGAAAACCAAACATTATATGTTCTCACCCAGATATGGGATCTTAGCTGTGAGGACACAAAGGCATAAGAATGATACAGTGGACTTTGGAGACTTGGGGGGAAAGGGTAGGAGAGGGGTGAGGGATCAAAGACTACACATTGTGTACAGTGTACACTGCTTGGGTGCTGGGTTCACTAGAATCTCAGAAATTGACACTAAATAATTTATTCATATATCCAAACACCATCTGTTCCCCCAAAGCCTATTGAAATAAAAAATGAATTAAAAAAAGATTATACAAACCAGTTTATCCATCACTAGTATCGTGAAATCAAAATATAACAGAATACTATAGTGATAATAAAAGTGTTCTTAGAATTAAATAACGATCATTTAAGAAAAATTCTTCTAACTCTATTAGTTAAGTTATCCCTGGTAACTGAAAGTGACGTTTATTTTTGTTGGAATAAACACAACTGTTTAGAAATAAAAAAAAAATGCGTATTTTCTTTCCCTCTAGATGTAAGTGAAATATAGTCTGCTATACTCACCCGCCCTTTACATTTTTCTATTGCTTATCTTGGAGATGACTCTGTAGCAGTATAGAGAGCTCTTTCTTATCCTTTTTTTCCCCCCCACAGTTGCATAATAGTCCATTATGTGGATGTGCTAGAGTTTATCCAGTCTTATTGGTGGACACTTGGGTTCTTTCAAGTCTTTTAGTGTTATAAATGATGCCAAAATTAATAGCCTTGGCTTATATTGTACTTGCCAGTGTGTCTATATATATATATATATACACACACACACACATACATACATATATATATATTTGTCATGTAACAAATTCTTACAAATCCAGTGGATTAAAACAACACCCCTTTATTAACTCACAGTTTTGTAGGTCAGAAGTCTAGTATGGTGTGCCTGAATTTTCTGTGGCTGTTAGCTAGGGACTTCTTTGTGGTTTCTGGAGGCTACTCTCGGGTGTTATGTGTCCTTTTGCATTTCATCAATGGAGAACTTCCATTATACCGTATTCCTCTCATTCTTTGAATCTCTCTGACCTTTTGTGACCAGTTAGAGAACATTCCACTTTTAAATCGCTTTTTGATTAGGTCAAGCCCACCCCCATAATCTCCTATTTTAAAGTCAACTGATTAAAGATTTTAGTTGCATCTGCAAAAATTCCTTCACAGCAGTGCTTGCATTTGTGTTTGAGGCCTGAGAATCTTGAGGGCCATTTTCGAATTCTGCCTACCACAGTGTCTTCAGGCTAGATTTGTAGAAGCATGATTACTGGGTTGAAAGGTAAATTCACATGTAATATATTCCAATGTACAGTTCTTATTGCTAGATTTCCATTTGCAGAGAATAATCCTTTGCTTTCCTCCCAGTAAGATATTATAGTGCCTGTTTCCTGGTAGGCTGATTAAGAAGATTATGTGGTCAAAAGTTTAGACTTTTGTCTGACAAGTGAAAAATGTTAATTTATATATTTTTTTCATTCTGAACAGAACATCCTTTTCTATGCTTAATGGCCATTGACATTTACTTATCCCTTAAATGTCTTTTCATTCATTTTTGCCTATTTTTCCATTTGTGTAGTTCTTTTTCTTGTAAATTTTAAGAGATTCTTTAGCTGTTAGGGATATTAGGTCTTAACTTTTCATGCCTTCATGTCAGGAATCTACCAAAATTCTAACACCTGTGAACAATTTCCAAGTTGTACTTTAGTAAATTAAAGGTGAATAATACAAAATACCCTTTTCCTTTAATATACACAATTTTTAAATTGCTTTCAGTTTCTATGCTTACGATCCAGCTCTATGATAATGGTGTGTAAACATGGTATTGTATTAGGTTGACACATGCAAAATAGGACTTTTTTGATTTACATAACTAACTTTCAGGAAAAGCAGAGACTGCTGGAAACAGGACTGCAAGTGCTGTCGGGTCTCCGTCTGTCTCTCTGTGTCTGTCCTCCTACATCCTCCACCTTTGCTTATTACTGCATTTCATGTTGGCTTTGTTGAATGGCAAGCACAGTGTAATAATGGTCAAGAGTTCGAATTCTGAAGCCAGACTGCCTGCATTAGTTTCCTGGTTCTGCCTCTTACTAGCTGTGTGACCCTGAACAAGTTAGACCTCAGTTTTTTCTTGATAAAAGAGTGCCTTATGCTAAATGAAATAAGCCAGACACAAGAAGGACAAATACTACATAATACCACTTGTATGATGATTCGAAAATAGTTAAACTCGTGGAAGTAAAGAGTGGAATGGTGTTGGCTAGAGGTGAGAATGGGAGAAAACAGGTAAGTATTAGTCAAATATACGAAGTTTTGGTTATACAAGATGATTAAATCCTAAAGATCTACTGTACAGCATAGCGCCTATAGTTTGCAATACTATATTATATACTTAATAACTTGCTAAGGGGGCAGATCTCATGCTAAATGTTTTTATCTCTCACACACACTAATCAATGAGGCAGGAAGAAACTTTGGGTGGTGATGGATGGGCTTATGGCATAGATTGTGGTTGTGGTTTCACAGGTGTATACATATCTCCAAACTCATCACATTTATACATTATTAGTATAGCTTATTTATGTCAATTAAACCTCAATGAAGTGAATTTTTTTTTTTTTTTAAAGAAGAGCTGTAATATTTTCATCTCAGGGTTGTTGTGAAGACTAAATGCATTTAGATCACCACCTGGCATATAATAAGTGATATATAAATGTTTGCTATAATTATTTTCTTCTTCTCTAGATGGTATTCTCCATAGGAGAGGACTCCATAGTCCTCCATTCCCCATAGGAGGGGCTACCTGTTATTCTGTAGTAATATCTTTACCCTCTCCCCTTTTGTTAATTTCCTAGGGCTGTCATAGCACATTACCACAAACTGGGTAGCTTTAAATCACAAAAATTTATTCTTTCCCAATTCTGAAGGCCAGAAGTTTGAAAACAAAGTGCCAGCAGGGCCATGCTTCCTCCCAAGGCTCCAGGGAAGAATCCTTTCATTTAGTTTCTGTTTTTTTCCACTGTTTCATGTCTTGTTGCTACATGAATCCAATTTCTGCCTCTATCTTTACATGTCTGTTTCCTCGTCTCTGTCTTAAGTCTCCCTCCGTTTTTCTCTCAGGACACTTGTCTTAGATTAAATGTCTACTTTGATAATCCAGGAGGATATGGTTTGGCTGTGTCCCCACCCAGATCTCATCTTGAATTATAATTTCCATAATCCCCATGTGTCATGGGAGGGGCTTGACAGGAGGTAACTGAATTATGGGGGTAATTTCCCCCATGCTGTTCTCATAATAGCGACTGAGTTCTCATGAGATCTGATGATTTTATAAGGAGCTGTACCCCACTTTGCTCCCCACTTCTCCTTCCTGCTGCCATGTGAAGAAGGATGTGTTTGCTTTCCCCTCCACCATGATTGTAAGTTTCCTGAGGCCTCCCCAGCCATGTTGAACTGTGAGTTAATTAAACCTCTTTTTTTAAAAAAAAAATAAATTAGTCTCAGGTATGTCTTTATTAACAGCGTGAGAATGGACTAACGCATACCTCAAGACTCTTAACCTCTGCAATGACTCTTTTTCTGAATAGGGTGACATTTACAGGTTCTGGGGATGAGGCCCTGGACATATCTTTCTTTTTTTTTTTTTTTTTTTTTTTTGGTGTGCGTGTGAGGGTCACCATTTAATTCTCTATAACCCCAAGTAGGAGAGCAGCCTTTTCCTCTACTTTTCCACGTTGAAAAATCCCAAGGAAGGAGTTTGATTAGCTTAGCTTTATTCATAGGTTAACCAATCATAAGCCACTTCTAGAAGTGGAAGTGTAGAACTATTGGGGTGTTACATGTGACCTATCCTCACCCTTCACTTGCCTATTTCTTCAAAAAAATGAGTCAGTCACATAGCCCAAACCTGCCTATTGGGGCAGTTGTAAACAGTAGGCACTCAAACATATCTTTATATAGAATTGATATTCCTTTTTGTTTTTCCAGTGTGGCCTCAGTCTGACCTAGTAGGTTATTGAAAATATTCTCAAGCTGGACAGTATCTTTTAAAAAGATACGGAATTTCTGTCTACTTTTTGTAAGTCCCAGGTCTTCTTGCACTAGTTCGTTGCTGGGAAGCTGCTTCTTGATTTAGGAAGCTGATTCCCTTATTGACACATGTTACGGTGCTTAGAAACTGAAGCTCTCCGTAAGGCTTCCCAGGGGTTTTGTTTTCTTCCCTAGTGGTGATACATCAGTGTAATCTTCTTCTTTGAAAATGCATTCTCATTGATAGATTACTGTAATCTATTCTTCCATTAGCTTGTTGGTAATACAGTCTATCATTTTTATTCTAACAGTACCTAATACTTAGATTCAGAACTAGAATCTCAGTTACACGATGTCACTGGCTATCAAATAGTTTGAGCTCTGCATTATATTCAGATAGCTGCGCAAATTTCAGTCACCTATACGAATTCCCTACTAATAAATGAATATTTATTATAATACATTTAGAAACTTCTATGCGTAGAACTAATTGGCAACCTCTCTCACCTCAGGTACAAGAAGGTTAATGATTCCTGATCAATTCTAGATTGTTTTATGAAGATTAACAGTGGTTAAAAATAGTGATAATAGGTCCTTTCTTTAAAATTATAATAATTATTAAGTAATAAAACATTTATCTATTTGTAGAATAGGTAGATAGTAAACAAGTTTCATCACTATGTCCAGGGCGAAGACTATTTATTTAATAGTATTCAGATGCTTGAGCAAGTCATGGCAATCTCTGTGGCCCTGTCGTGTAGCTAATTCAGGAAAAAGTAGAGAGGTTAAAGGAGATGGAAAGAGTCGTGATGCAATTAATGAGAGTGACTGTGCAGCTGGAAATATGAATATGACTTGTTTAGCTTATGTTCTATTGTAATGTTTGAAGCAAGTAGTGCACAGCAAAGTAGTAGATGACAGTAACAGATCATTTAAAAATAATAGTCTTTTTATTCATCATTGCTAGGTAGTTTATTAATATTTACCAATTTAAACTCTCATGCTAGTATTATTTACACACTTCTACAACATAACCTATAGAATGGTAAATACATTCTTATATGTTGGGTACAAATTTCTACTAAATAGCTTTACGCACAATCCAGTTGTTGTTGTATTAGTATTGATCAGTATTTGATTAGATTAGTATTTTTCAAATGTGATTTTGAAATGTCTATTATTTCCTTTTTACAAATTCATTCCCTTGCCTCTTTTTTTAATTTGATGAAATAGTCTTTGTATCATAAGCCACAAATTCCTTAATAAATATTATGTGACTTTACTCCCTAGCAAAACCTTTCGTCTTTTGCCCTATTGGTAACAGAAATATCCTGAATTTAAACTCATTGGAGAGTAGCAAGTTTCTTGGTCAGGAAAATGAGCAATGAGAGAGATAGATATTTGTCCATGAATAAATTTCTTAGGCCTGAACCCAAAGATATACGTAAAAGCAGGGAATTATAGAAAGAAAGACTTCTTCTTCTTCTTTTTTTTTTTTTCTTTTCTGAGACAGAGTTTTGCTTTGTCACCCAAGCTAGAGTGCAGTGGCACGATCTTGGCTCACTGCAACCTCCACCTCCCGGGTTCAAATAGTTCTCCTGCCTCAGCCTCCCGAGTAGCTGGGATTACAGGCACCCATCACGACACCTGACTAATTTTTTTTTTTTTTTTTTTTTTTACTAGAGACAGTGTTTCACCATGTTGGCCAGGCTGGTCTTGAACTCCTGACCTCGTGGTCTGCCAGCCTTGGCCTCCCAGAGTGCTGGGATTTCAGGCATGAACCACTGCACCCGGCCAAGAAAGCCTTTTAAAACATGTTCAAAATTGTGTCATTGGCTAAAATTGTGAGTGCTAGGACAACTGCTGGCACTTAGATCATCAGGTTCTGTGTGTATTTGCTTTAGTGGTTTTGAAGCCTTGGCAACACACTGGAACATCACAGGGAGCTTTTAAAAGAGTATTAATGCCAGAATCCCACCCCTAGACATAGTGATTTAATCGGCCCGGGGTTGAACCTGGGCACCTGTGTATCTTCTTTAAGTTCTCTATGTGATTCTAATGTTCAACCGGGGTTGGAAACTGCTGATTTACATGAGCCAGGTAATTTCTATTAAGAAAATCTCAAATAGTTACTAGATACAATATTTGGATCCATTATTCATTCTTCTAATTTGTGGATTTTATATTTGTTTTTCAAAGTAGTTTACATTTTTGGCAATTTTATCAATATTTAACTGGTGGTATAAGGTGCTCACTAGTGCCAGAGTAGGGTCAAAATCAGTGTTTTCCACTTTGGCTGAACACTAGATTCACTTCGGAAACTTTTACAGTCCTAATGTAAATCTAGGCCACACTCAGACCAGTTAATTCAGAAACTTTGAGGGTTAGGACCCAGACATTAAGTTATTATTATTATTATTATTTACAGCTCCTCAGGTGATTTCTTTATAAAGCCAAATTTGAGAACCACAAATCTAAATAAGTTGTTGTTGACTTAATTTTCTTTAAATGATTTCAGTTAAGTACAGCCTCACTTTGTCTCTTTTTTTTCAGGATATTATTGATAGACTTATAATTTTGAATTCTGAAGCTAAGATTCGTTCTTTATTCAACTATGAACAATCACATATCTTTGGTCTAAGGTAAAGTGCTACATTTTACTTTTGATATTATATTTTATGTTCCACAAAAAATAAGCATTTGTCCTATCTACTTTTAAAAAGTGTTTAAAATTAGCTAATATTTAAAAGCATGCTTAAAGGTAATTTGTCTTCCTGTAACGTTATAGACACAGTAAATTATGGCAATTAGATATTTGTACCATGGCCTTTGTCTGAATTTGGATTCTGTATTATTATAGTGTCTCCCATTCCTTAATTTAATAGAGGCATTTTGGGGACTATATTTCATTTAGTTTACTCAGGAGTCAACTTGACCTTCCCTGGGTTGGTATTTGGCTAGATTCTTGTCACAATACACCCTTAAAAGAGGCTTAGAAATGGATGATTTATCCTGAGGCCCAAGTTTTGCTCTTTGGTGTTAATCATTACTTTTCAACTTTGCCTGAAGTTTAAATCTTTCTAGTTGAGTTCATGTTCCTTGATATTTTGTTTCCCATATTCAAATGGGAAATAAGGCATAGTTGGTAGGGCTATAGGGACTCGTGAAATTCGCAGTCTTTTGCTCATATGTAAACTTATAATTTGCTTCCCTACCTGTAAATTACTACCTTTAAAAGCAGCTGAATTAAGGAAATTTTCCATTTCCATAGTTTCATTATTTTTCTTTCTTTTCTATTAGCAAAGTAACTTCACCACCTAAGAAAGGAAGCAATTATTTTTCTAAAGTTAGAATTCTCTGATGATAGTGTATTTTTAACTTTTTAAAAACTGTATATTAATAGATGAGCTTCGTGTTTGGACTTTATAGTTCATTGGAGGTATAACAAAGATGCTGCTATTATAGTTCTTTGGGTGGTGTGCCCTTTATCTCAAAATGTGTTTTCACATTAAATTTTAATTTTTAGTCTATAGTCTCAGATACATCAGATAGCAAGTTTTGATGAGGTAAACTAGGAAAAACTACATTCAGTAGAATTTCCTTTTGCATAGCAAGTATGTTTCTGAGTTTTGCAGTTATAGAACATTGATTTTGGCCTCTTGTTGTTGATATACTGAGTAAATTTCTTTTTTTTTTTCTGTATATTTTCTCACTTGTGTGGAATAATATTTTCTGTAGTGTTCTTTGGAAGAAGATTTTAACAATGGGACTTTATTAAGTTATGTGAAAAGCAATCCAAGAAGTGAAACGCTCCTGGGAATAATGTACATTAATTTTCATAGTATGTGCTTTCTCATAATATCCAAATGTTATCATTCTATCCTACTCTAAAGAATTTACTATCCCATTGTTGATAGATATAATAGAATAGTGCAATATGGTGGTTAGCAACATGGACTTGTGGTCAAACTGCCTGCTCTTTCTTTACTGGTTGTGTGAAATGGGGTCTCAGTTACTCATCTGTAAAGTGGAGGATAATTACATTATTTTCCATATAGAGTTATTGTCATAATTGATATGAAAAATTAAAAAGGCTTAAAATAGTACCTGGCACACAGAAAACACTGTAAAAACAGTAGTAGTAATAGTTCTAATAGCAATTCTTCGTGTCTTTCTTTATATCTGCTTGACCTATGCTCTTTTTGTGTTTTACTATGAAATACTTTTTGTCTTCATTTTTTCGGTATCTCAGTAGTCATAAACATGCTACCTAGTAATTTCCTTGTTTTATATCAGCATTCAAAAAGAGAAAATGACAAAATTTCTTTCTGAGGAAAAGTTTGTATTTTAACTTTATTTGTTTTTTAACAAGTTTTTCTTTCATAAATTTAGGTTTTGAGATTGCTATTCATAATAATGTTTAATTCAGGTGTATTTGTAAGTCATATATTTTAAACTAATAATTTACTTTCATTTTTCTACTAATTTCTGTCTGTTATTGGTCATTGATATCTAATGGTGATAAATCTAGATCATAGGTTTGCATTATTCATAAATCTTGTGTTTCTGTGTGTTTGGGATTTTTACCCCTATGTTTCTTTCCTATTCCCACAGTATTTTTGTTTGTTTCTAGTTAAGCCTTCCTTGTACCTTTCTCTTCAGTGGATTATCCATTAATGTGTCTGAATCTGTGTTTATCACTGCTTGTTCCATTTACTTTATATTTTCTTCTGCCTCAAAACTGTAGCAGTAGCATTAAGTATAATGCTTGATACAACTTATTTATCACAACACTCAGATGAAGCTAATATGAGGCTTAGTGAAATGTGGCATGAACAGCATCACATTCTGTTTAAATGTCTGAATTTTAATTTGCCAAGATCTTACAAATCTTACATTGTAAATGACTAATATTCAAGAAGGGTGCTCCTTTGATTAACCTCCCCTCTTCACCCCTACCCCTTTTCTCCCTCTTCCAACCTATCCTTTTATTCTACATCATTCCTATTAGTGTGAAGACATGCCTTCATATGTCCCGTCTTACAATGAAATACAACAAACCACACAGAGAAATACCCTTGACCTTGTGTCTCCTTGCAGCCACTGATCTATATAGCAAAATATGTCTATACGAACTGTCCTCAGTTGCTAACCTGTATTTACCCAACTCACTTTGATTTGACATTGACTTTATAATTTTGTCAGAACTATTCATCCTGCTCATTGCTATATCACTTGTAACTTCCACGCTGATGATTCTAGTGCATTCTTCTCTTTTCTTATCTTACTACAACTGTCAGTAGCATTTGATATAGTGGACCATATTTTTTTTTGTTTGTGAAAAATTCTCTCCATTTCTGTGCTATCACACACTCTTATTGCTGCAGTTTTTTTTTTTTTTTTTTTTTCCCATTCTCTAGGCAAACTGTGAATGTTGGAATGCTCAGGATTTAGTCTTTGGCCCAGGTCCAAGGATCCTAGCTTTCTGTATACTTTAGAAATTAGTATACAGTATACTGTATACTTCCTGTATACTCCTAATTTATTCCACTTAAACATTTGCCTTCAAATATCGTTTATATGCCAGCAGATGCCCCCATTTATATCACTAGCCCAAACCTCTCTTTTCAGCTACCAGACCTATATATACACCTGCCTTCTGACATCTCAATTTATATATTTCTCGTTTAAACATGTTTATAATTGAACTCTTGGGTCTTTGGGAGACCTTTTTGTAGGAGACCTCCTCCTACAAAAACAAACAAAATAAATCTTTCATTTCTATCCCGTTAAGTGACCCAACCATCTCTTTAATTGCTTAATCTTGAAAGTCATCATAACTTTTTTCTGTTTTTTAAAACAATATATCTTTATTATAAGTAAATTAACCAATGCAGAAAATTAAATATAATGAAATGAAATTCCTTATAATTCTAAAACTGTCATTATTAACACTGGTAAATCATTCTAGACCGCTTTCTATACATATACAGACAGAAAGATATACAGATATATAAAAATAAATTCTTTTATAAAAATAGAATTATAGTACAGTTGCCACTTTAATTTTGAACTGAATTTTATAGAAAAAAAAAAAAAAAAAAAGAAGAAGCCCCAGCGTGAGACTGAAGGAATTGCTGAATTTTAGATAACTGTTTTTTCGCTCCGGGGGTCTTTATTTTCTAAGCGATTCCTCTAAGGTAAAGAGAAAAGATGATATAAAACATTTCAAGAGGTTTGAGTGTGATTTTTCACTTTTGGACAGTATTGATCAACTCTACTGTGATAGATGAAGACATTCATGCTCTTGTCAACTGCCCACGTCCCCTGTCCTCACCTGTGTTAAAAAGTAGTTCCTTTGCCCATTTTCTAACCTACCATGATTCGTCAGAGACCCTATCTTCCTCCCTCCCCAAGAGGGTGATTAAACAATAAACTAATCTGCATTTTTCAGTGTAGTGACCTAATATATGAAGTGCCTTTTATGATGACTATACAGTAAGATTTACAATTTTAAAATTTACTCTTGTATATTTACTCAACCAGTATTTATTGAACATGCATTCTGAGCTATGGACTGTGCCAGTATGGCGGATGCAATGATGAGTGAATCAGATGTGGTGCTCATTCTCTTTAACCTTGTTATCTAGTGAGGAGTAAGATATTAAGTTAGTCGAAGAATCTGAGGTAATTAAGGCAGAAAAGAAACACGTTCTTATAAAGCTCTCACCCATCTTTTATCATTTAACTTACTGGAAATTCTGGACACCATTGTGTGACTTACCTTAATATATCTCTACCTTCTGTGTACAATAGTTCCTACCCTTCCTTAGCCTGAACTAATGCTCCGAGGAGGTTAGACTCCTTATCTCCCTCAAGGACAAAACAGCATTTATTCTTGCCTCTCTGCTTGTTTTTTATGTCTTGACTACTGTCTTTGCTTTTGTCTACTTATACAAATTCAACCCATCCTTCAACACAAAGCTTGCTCCATGAGTTACTTATAGCCCATTCTGATCTTGTCTTCTCTTTGCATGTCTCTTGCCTTTTTGGTCCTTCCCACAGATTTAATATTTTATTTATTTCTTCTTTCTGAATACAACTTCAGTTTCCTAAGGGAATATTATTTTCTTCTACTTTCATGTCTACCACATTGACAGATCGTTTTGAGTTCTTTGATTAGCATTTATTTGTTAAATCTGCTGATTGGTTAAAACAGTTGCCTGGAAACTTTCGATACTGCCCAAGGCTTAGAAGCTTCAACTTTTCTTAACCATTTTTAGTAGGTTTAGAGGAATGTTATATTCCTTCTTGGACATTTTATTTCAATACAAAAGCTGTAAATTTCATGGGGAAACATTATATCATCATTTAATATTAATAGTTTTCTTTATATCAAACTGACCACATTAAGTTTTATTATAAGCTGTAGAATTGCAGCTTTTTTTTTTTTTTTTTTAACTTTGGTCTTCAGTGCTAAAGATGTACTTAGTTTACACAACTTAAATCTTATATAGTAACTCTTAGTTAAATATATATTAAAATTTAGCATGGTTTAAAAATGTTAATATAGTTCTCCTAAAACCTATTTCTTCTTTGCTCATTTGAAACTATAATGTGGCCCATTTATTGTTAATTTTCTTAAAAACAAAACTCAGGAGTCAATACTTACAGAATAGCCTTTAAAATTAATCATTTGCTGTTTGTTATTATTTTATATTTACCCACCAACAGTAAATTTTATATATAGTACAATGAACAGTTTTATACATCCTTAGCTTCTTTGTGAAAAAAGTCTGACCTCTGAGATGACTTTAATATGAAAAGTTAAAAATTCATATTTGTTTTAAAAAAATTCATATTTGTTTTAGTGTAATTAAAAGCAGTTTGGTTATTTTAACAAGTAGCAAGCATAGCCAAATGTTAGTATTTCATCACAGCAAATCGCCAAATTATTTATTTCTAGTGACCCAGTTGCTAACTAGAGTTAAATGTGATTAACCTTAGTAATAAGAAATAATCTCACAATTACCTCATGTAATCTTTTTTTAATATCAGAAATGAGAATATAACATGATGACAAAACCATCCCCATTTTGGATTTTATATGCACATGTATACATACATACATGTATGTGCATATCTAGAATTTATTTTTTTAAGTTAATAAAAATAAAACGATCGATTACTGATTGAAAACATCAGTAACTAAATCAAAATTCTAATTTAATCAAACAAGAATTGTTTACATAGAAAAATTCAAGAATGCTGAAAACAAAAGGAGAAAGCAACACTCATTCCCCTACCTGTTCATGGTAACCACTGGTAACCCTATTATGCTCGTATTTTGACTTTTAGCTACAGATTTTTTTTTTTTTGGAAAAATAGGAGTGTTATTGTTTGAGACTTCCTTTTTTTACTTAAGTATTTAAAATTATCCATTCACACCTATAAATATTAATCTGTGTCATAATTTTAAAGGATTAAATAATGTTCCAGTACATGATTGAATCCCAATTTTCTGTTTTTACACATGTAGGTTTTTGTTTTTGTTATAAATGTCTATGGATAAATATCTTGATGTTTATAGTTGTTGCTCTGCAACAAATCCGTAGAAGCACACTTGCTAAGTCAAAGGATGGGCACATTTTCCAACCTTATGTATTTTTATCTATACCCTTATTATGATTTAATTTTCTTGACCTCTCTGTAGCATTTTATATTCTGCCTACTTAACGAAATGTATTCCTTTCATTTTTGTTCATTCACTCAAAAAATATTTTTTGAGTCTTTGCTAAGTGCCATACTTTCTTAGATACAGTCTTTTTGGCACCCTCATTGACTTCGTTCTTCTTTATTTTTGGATTCCTTTGTGTCATTCATTTTTGCTAATTCTTTATTCTCCTCCTTTATTTAACTTTCAATTAGAATTGTCTTCTAGAGTTATGTCTTTAGTTCACCCTCCATTTTATCTACAGTGGCTTCAATGATCACTTCTTTTTTTTCGTTTTTTGGAGACAGAGTCTGGCTCTGTCGCCCAGGCTGGAGTGCAGTGGCGCGATCTCGGCTCACTGCAAGCTCCACTTCCCAGGTTCACACCATTCTCCTGCCTCAGCCTCCTGAGTAGCTGGGGGGCTACAGGTGCGGGCCGCCACGCCCGGCTAATTTTTTGTAGTTTTAGTAGAGATGGGGTTTCACCCTGTTAACCAGGATGGTCTCGATCTCCTGAGCTCGTTATCTGCTCACCCCGGCCTCCCAAAGTACTGGGATTACAGGCATGAGCCAATGTACCAGGCCGACCACTTCTTTACTGACTACCCCTATATCTGTGTGTCCAGTCCTAAGCCTGTCCTGAGCATATTTGCAAGTTTTATGTGGCATTTGGATCTGTGTATCATGCAAGCTCCACAAACTCAATATGCCCTGTATTAGTCAGAGTTCCCTAAAGGGACAGAACTTATAGGATACACATATGTGTGTGTGTGTGTGTGTGTGTGTGTGTGTATCATTACAATTGGAAACACCTCAATCCCCAACCATGTATATGGATCTCCTGTATTCCAAACATACTCTTCCTTACCTCCATTATGGAGTAGTAGATTGATTTCATCTTGATAGTCTGGGTCAGTCACCCCAGCCAACACTGTAACTCCCTTCTTAGTCTGTTGACTTAAAAATAGGAGGAACCCAAAGTGTCCAGGTGGCAATCTTAACTTCCAGTTTAATGGAATTGTTGTTTTATCTCCTCATGGCAGTGTTCCTCCCTCTGGAACAAAGACCTCTAGGTCAAGAGAATGTAATGTTGTGGGAAAAGGAGGCAAACATTTTACTAGTAGGTCACTAGCAGTGATGGTGAGTGGTGCTACCTCCACTTCCACTCCTTAATTCCTGGAATCATGAATCCTGGCTATGGCAGAAACAGTATCATATATTGGACGCTGATGCAGAGCATACATGGCCTTCTGTAGAATTTCTCCAGCCTTCAAATTATTGTTACCTAGTTGCCATTGTAATTGTGACTTCAAAAGGTCATTCCATTCTTCTATCAATCCAGCTGCTTCAAGATGATGGAGGACATTGTAAGACCAGTGAATTTCATGAGCATAAACCACAGCCCTGCTTCTTTAGCCGTAAAGTGAGTGCCTTGGTCAGAGGCAATGCTGTGTGGAATACCATGATAGTGGACAAGGCATTTCATGAGTCCACGGATAGTAGTCATGGCAGAAGCATTGTGTGCAGGATAGGCAAACCCATATCCGGAGTAAGTGTCTATTCCAGTGAGGACAAACCTCTGCCCTTTCCATAATGGAAGAGGTCCAGTGTAATCAGCCTGCCACCAGGTAGCTGGCTGATCACTCCAAGGAATGGTACCATATCAAGGGCTCAATGTTGGTCTCTGCTGCTGGCAAACTGGGCACTCAGCAGTGGCCATAGCCAGGTCAGCCTTGGTGAGTGGAAGTCCATGTTGGTGATCCCATGAGTAACCTCCATCCCTGCTACCATGGCATCCCTTCCACCATGGCCAGTTTGTTCATGGGCCCGTTGGGTGATGACAAGGGTGGCTGGGGAAAGAGGCTGAATGGTGTCCACAGAACGGGTCATCCTATCCACTTGATTATTAAAATCCTTCTCTGCTGAGGTCACCCGTTGGTGAGCACTCACATGGGATACAAATATCTTCACGGTTTTTGACCACTCAGAGAGGTCCATCTACATACCTCTTCCCCAAATTTCTTTCTCACCAGTTTTCCAATCATACTTCTTCCAAGTCCCTGACCATCCAGCCAAACCATTGGCTACAGCCCATGAGTCAGTATATAATCACACATCTAGCCATTTCTCCTTCCATGCACATTGCACAAGCTGGTGCACTGCTCGAAGTTCTGCCCACTGGGAAGATTTCCCTTCACTGCTGTCCTTCAGGGATTGCTAGAAAGGGGCTGTGGTGCTGCAGCTGTCCACTTTCAGGCGGTGCCTGCATATGGCGCAGAACCATCTGTGAACCAGGCCCTAGTCTTCTCTTCCTCTGTCAGCTGATCATAGGGAACTCACCATGAGGCCATCGGTGAAAGCCGGGGGAGAGAAGGCAGGGTGGCAGGAGTGGAGACTAAGGGCACTTGAGTCACTTCCTCATGTAACTTTCTTGTGCCTTCATGACCTGCTGAAGCCTGATCATGTATATACAACTTCCACTTGATGAAGAAATGCTGCTGTGCGTGACCCGCTTTATGGCTAGGTAGGTCAAAAAGCACCCAGTTCATGATAGGCAGTTCAGGTCGCCTGGTGACTTGACCCATAGTCAAACATTCAGTTTCCACCAAAGCCCAGTAATATCCCAAGAGGTGTCTCTCAAAAGTAGAGTAGTTATCTACAGAAGATGGTAGGGCTTTTCCAAAATCCTAGAGGCCTCTGCTGTGATTCACTTATGGGGACCAGCCAAAGGCTCCAAACAGCATCCCTGTCTGTAACAGATACCTCAAGCCTCATTGGATCTGCTGGGTCATATGGCCCAAGTGGCAGAGCAGCTTGCACAGCAGCCTGAATCTGTTGCAGAGCCTTCTCCTGTTCTGGACCCCACTCAAAACTGGCAGACTTTCAGGTCACTTAATAAATGGGCCGCTACTCTAACTGGAGGACCACAATGATGTTTTTATCCCTGGAATCAACGTCGCTCAGAGCCAGTGTCCAGTAGTCCCCAAAATGTCTGATCATTTTCCTTTCCCCAATGCACAGTTAACCTGGTACAAAGCCAGAGGTCTCCTTAGGGAAGCATGGGCAGAATATTCACAGTATAGATTGTCGGTACTGAAGTGGGGTGCTGCCTCAGGGGGACCCAGTCTCTCCTTCACTCACGGGGTTCTGGGTCTGTAAACTGGCTCCAGTCTGGAAATGGATTGAGGCGCCATGATTCTCTGTTTTTATAATTTAAATTAGTCTTTTGTCCATTTGACCTAAAAGTTTTCTGCTAATATAAATTAAGCAAGAACGCATTAGGCTTCCTGTCAATTTCACTTCTAGAAACAGTGTGATTAATTAGTTAATGTCAGAGCTCTGCATGAGTCAGACTATTCTGTTTGCTGCTTTGTCTCTGTTGTCCATTACGGTAGCTAGGCCCACCTTGCCTTTGATGGTTGAGTGCCACCACTTGGCCCTTGCCACATTGGGATCCAATTATTGTTATTGTATTTAAATTTTGTAGTTGACTTCAGTTCCCACTGTTAGATCTGACATACAGAGAAGAGCAATTACAGAGCTCTTCAGAGATGCAGGTGCAGCCCTCACAAATCTGTTTCAGAAGGCATTGGTCAAGGGTATATCTTCTGCACCCTCCCAGCTGGGATGAGTAGGTCTAGTTACTAATCCACTCCACCATCTCAGTCTCCCTAAGACTTTGAATCCCTTCCTCTACATTAAACCAAGGGAGTTCAGACATATTCAGCCTTCTCACAGTGGGCCATCATTTAATCCATATTTCAGCTAATCAAGCAAATAGACTATTAGACTTTTTTTTAACTCCCAGAGCTGCAACATTAAAAGCAGGGTCCCTGCTTAGTGGACCTAAATCAATAAATTCAGCCTGATCCAACTGTATGTTCCTCCCACCATTTTCCCATACCCTTAATATCCATTCCCACGCCTGTTCTCCAGAATTCTGTGTATATAGATTAGAGAACTCAAGCAGTTCTATTCTAGTGTAGCGTACCGCCTCTTGGGTCACAATCTCAACCTCACCTCTAGAGGCCTGCCAGGACTTTAGTTATATGTCTAGAAGTAAACAGGGGTGTTAGAGGTGGCTCCTGAGGAGAATCAACTTTTTCTGGGCAACTGTTTCAGGGGAGGCCATCCTTGTTGCCTCAGGCAGCACAGGGTTTATCTCCTCAGACAAAGGTGGAAAGGCTAATGGCAGCATGGGTCGGGGAGGGGATGTTGCCACTACTGGGGATGGGGAAGCTGTTTCTTCTGGCAAAAGTTTCATCTGAGTTTTCAAACTCAGTGTCCTCAGCTTCATCATGGTCCCCCCATAATTCTCTACAGGAAATGAGCCATTCACTATGGTTAGTCTTAGCAGATTTGAGCCTCAGCTTCTGAAACCAGGAGACAGAATCCCTGAGTTCATCATTTTCTTTCATCAGTTTGTCCACTGAACTTAGGAGCAACCAACCAGCTTCATTATGTTCCTTAGTTCTCCACATATGATCAAAGGTATTGTGTAGAGTCACTAAAGTCTTTGTCTCTCATGAGCGGTGAATCAGGAGTGTCAAATGTATTTATTTTGTGTAACTCTCTAAAGAGTTCATACCAGTGTTCTCCATACTATTAGTGTTCTCCATACTATTACAGTGTTCTCCATACTAATGTCAGTGTTCTCCATACTATTACAAGTAGAGTCCTTAGCATTTTGGATCTAATCATGTTAAGCAGCCAACTCCAGAAACCCCAAAACCAATGAAAGAACATCCTTGATATTCTATTCCTCTAGAACCATTCCTGGTACCAAAATCTGTATTAGTCAGGGTTCCCCAGAGGGATAGAACTAATAGGATGTGTGTGTGTGTGTGTGTGTGTGTGTGTGTGTGTGTGTGTGTGTGTGAAGTATTAACTTACATGATCACAAGTCTCACAGTAGGCTGTCTGTGAGCTTGAAGAGCAAGGAGAGCCAGTCCAAGTCTGAAAACTGAAGAACTTGGAGTCCAATGTTTGAGGGCAGGTGGCATCCAGCATGGGAGAAAGGTGTAGCCTGGGAGCCTAGGCCAGTCTTGCCTTTTCACATTTTTCTGCCTGCTTTATGTTCGCTGGCAGCTGATTAGATGGTGCCCATCAGATTGAGGGTGGGTCTGCCTTCTCCAGCCCACTGACTCAAAAGTTCATCTCCATTGGCAACACCCTCACAGACACACCAGGATCAATACTTTGCATCCTTCAATCCAATCAAGTTAACACTCAGTATTAATCAACACATGCCCACAATCCACACTCTGTGTGTTTACAAAAGCTCCAACTAATATCCAACTGCAGGCGATCCAGAACATTTTGTAAAACACAGATCTGAGTTTGTTACATAGAGTAAGTGGGCAGGCCTCCTATAGACTCCGCTCATTCTTTGCAGCTCTTACAGAATTTATCGGCAAGCTGACCCTGCTCCCTATTTCTCTTCTCCAGTTATGGTTGTATGTGTATTAAAAATTGAAAGTTTCAGATTTGAGGGTGTGGTTACTGTATGTAATTTATGTTCTTCTCTTGGTTTTGATAGCAGACAGAAAGGGAATTGGGATTTACATTTCTGCTACTTTTGTGTGTGCCAATCAGAAGGAAAAATTTTATGTTAGGGGAATGAAATGTGTTTGGTTAAGTAAGATACATATGTGTGCACATGGATGTATAGAACAAAAATTTCCATATATGTAGATATGTGTATATATCCAAATATATGTATATATGTAAATATATATTACATATCCACACATGCATATGTATCTTAACCAAACACATACATATATGTGCACATATATATACACACATATGCATATACATATTATATTTGCTTAGAGTTTGTAAAAGTATAATTTATGGTGATGTACACATGGAATTATTTAGACTGTTAATAGAAAAGAAATGTTTTTCTTGCCTGTATATACTAAATTAGTACTAGAATAAAGTGGCACGATAAAGAGAAGGGGCTTATGACTGTAGTTGTGAGATAAACCAAGAACATGTTTGGAATTCTTTCAAGTGAAAATGATAGACAGCTAAGACTAAACTTCATAGAATCATTCCAGTTACCCCAGACAAATGCCCGCCTCCACACATTAATGATGTGATAATATTTTAACAGCAATGTAGAAAGTTTATAGTAATTAAGAACAGAGAGTTATGTTTCTGGTGAGATATGATTTGGGTTTTACGTAAACTCCTAGGGGATTCACCATATCCAAAATATGTCCCAAAACAGATGGAAAGGCTAGTCCCTCGTCTCACAGATTATTATATTCCTCCAGATAGTTCAAATAAACATTTCACATAAAGGAGACACTGATTTTCATTTCCAGAAATAAAATTAGAGTGGGGAGGAGGATAGTGAAGAGGGAAGGGAGAGTAGGTAGATGTGGGGTGGGGGTAGAGAGAGTGGGTATGTGTCAGGGTAGAGACGGTGGATGTGTGTGTGGGGGGAAGGGTGTGTTTGGAGGAGAGGTGGGAAGGAAGAGGGAAGAATGGTGGGGGCAGGGAGAGGGAGGAGGAGGGAGCATGGGAGAGTAGGAAGAAAGGATGAGGTGGAGAGGGAATGAGGAAAGGATGAGGTGAAGGAGGTGAAGGGGGAAGGAGGGAGGCTGGAACTGGTGGGGAGGCAAGGAGGGAGGTCAGGTGAGAAAAAGAGCAGGAGGCTTGCGGGGAAATTGGGAAGGAGAGGGAAGGAGGGTGGCAGAGGAAGGAGAGGCTTTTGTGTGTGTGTGTGTGTGTGTGTGTGTGTGTGTGTGTGTGTGTGTGTACTGGGCTAGGAGAACAAAATTATACAGTGTGTGATATTTTAAAATCTACCTCTTTGCAGTGATGCTAAATGCCCATTTTCACACAAAAATGGGAATGTCCCATTTTTGGGAATGTCCCTTTGTAACTGAAGCAAAGCCATGTATCTTGTCCATAATTGGACATAATTCTTAGTGTCCTGGCTTACTTAGGGCATATGTTCTGGGCCTAGCAGTCTCTTCAGGACTGATGAGAAAACCCCAGGGAGGGCTCACAATATGGTTAGTGTGAGCTGGTATACGCATATCTTGTCCTTAGACTGCTCTTTTGATTATAACTACGTTATGCTAGTTGTGCTTTTTTTTGGTGCATTTCAAAGATATATTGATGTCTCCTGGGTAATACTGACATGCTATGCAGCTGTGTATAGTGTTATAATGATAAATTAGATGTCTGTAAACTACTTGGGGCTCTAGAATCAAACACGTTACAAGCATTTTTTTCTAGTGCATAAGAAGCCCTTAATTAGTGTATTTACATTTTATAATATATAGACATAACATATAAACATATAAATGTTTATAGGATCCATATAATGAACATAAATATTAAATATAATAATATTTAATATTTAAATATAAAATTATATTAAATACAATATTAATATCATGTAACAATAGATTATCTGTTGGAAATGCTCAATTGGAGTCACTGTGTCAGTCTTAATGTTCAGCATGGAAATCCTGTGAGTCTTAGGGCTCTGGACTGACCCTGGTGATAATTGTTTGCCCTGAAGTTCTGATTGAGTATGCTGTGATTTGTTCCTGAGTACCTTTCCATTTTTGGATGTCAAAAATGCCAGTTTCCTATGGTTAAGCTGAAATCTTTTACCCAGAAGGAATTTTATTTCAGATTTTTAATGTAAACAAGATAAATTCCTTTGGGATGTCAAATTGGCATTTCTTTAAAAAAAAAAAAAACTTATTTACCTCAAATATTTTTCTTTATGACAACAATTAAATCATACTAATTCAGTTTTGTTACATTAGAGATAAAATTTAATAAGGTGAACATAATTTTTTTAAAAAGACAATTTAGAGCTTAGAAAACAAATATGTTTGTTTTCGTTTTATCTGTTGGAACAAAAGCAAAGGCCAAATAAAGGTCCAGATTCTGTGTGGCTTCAGTTTCCTTTCCACTTCCAGCCCAGAGCCCGTATTTATCTTTTTGGCAGAGCAGCTAGAGAAGATAATAGTTCATGGTCTGTGTGATATCTACTAACCACTACTTTTTATTTTTATTGAAGTAATAAGTATACATAGTTTAAAAAGTCAAAAAGTGTGGGAAGGTTTTTAAGAATGAAGAGTAATCCTCTACCCATTCTACTGCACTCCCAAGTTCCACTCCTCAGAGGCTGCCACTTTCAATTCCTTGTTTTGTTGTGTTTTTGTCTGGGGGAGGATTCATCTCCAGGTTTAAAAATAACACACTTACACTATCTTGATTTTTTTAACTTTCAGCTTTCATCTCTTATCTTTAGGGATTTAGAAGCTTAGCACTGAGATTTCATTGGCTCTCTTTCTCTCTCTCTGCTATAGTTTTATCATATTCTTGATTAAATCTGTATTAAAAGCTTCTATTATAATGTCTATAAATATTATTTATTGGTAGCTTAAGTAATATGACTATGTATCCTTTTTCTTAAAACTTTACTTTTCTTGGGGTTAATAATTGCATGATATTTTACATTTACTTTATGTTCAGTGTACATACTAGTAATATATCCCTAGGATATTTATATCCTAAAAATACACTGCTAACCTCTGCTACCGCATAATACTAATATAGTGCTCATTATGTCTCAGGTATTTGTATTGGTTTTATATTGAAGTCACTCAATTTCAGAACAAACTTTTGAAGTAGATACTCTTAATATCTCGTTTTGTTTTTTATTATTTTTTTAATTATTTATTTATTTATTTATTTATTTTTGAGATGGAGTCTCGCTCTGTCCGCGGGCTGGAGCGCAGTGGCCGGTTCTCAGCTCACTGCAAGCTCTGCCTCCCGGGTTCACGCCATTCTCCTGCCTCAGCCTCCCAAGTAGCTGGGTCTACAGGCACCCGCCACCTTGCCCGGCTAGTTTTTTGTATTTTTTTTTAGTAGAGACGGGGTTTCACCATGTTAGCCAGGATGGTCTCAATCTCCTGACCTCGTGATCCGCCCGTCTCGGCCTCCCAAAGTGCTGGGATTACAGGCCTGAGCCACCGCGCCCGGCCTGGTTGTTTTGTTTTTTAAAACAAATGATTCAACTGGGACACAGAGAAGTTAAGCCATTCAATTAAAGTGACACAACTGGTAATTGGTATTGTTGGTATTTGAATCCAGATAGACCAGTTCCAAAGAATTGTAATGCCTAACCCGTATATTGTACTGCTTCACAAAATATATGTCAAGGTGCCCTACAATCATTCTTTCCAATTATGTTTTGTAACTACAAGGCTTTCACATTCCTGAGGGCAGGGACAATATCCTATTCGTATTTGTGAAAACATAAACTCTCAACCAGCTAAAAGGAATCAGATAATCTATTTTTTTTCTTTTATCACATTCTTTTGTTCCAGTTTGTACTGGAGGATTTTTTTTTTTTTTTTTTTTTTTTTTGGCCCTGAGCATCAGCCTTCATGGGATTTCCCTTCATCATCATCCTGGAAATTTCTTTTCTCTCTTCTGGGTTAGATCCCCTGTTACCTGAGATCCAATTACCTATCCTGGTTTACTCCCTTGTTTTCATGAAACCACTTTCTCAGTAGGAAGGGATGTATGGGAGGAAGTTTTTCAAGGTGGGAATGGGATGGAGGCTTCCACAATATAATTTCAGGAGCTGAAAAACCAATGGACAAGTTGTAACTGATTTATTACACCAGGAAAGCTAAAACCCAAGCTGGCAGTAGGGAAAACTCAGAAGCTACTTATTTGCATATTACGACGTTCTAGAAGTACTAGGAATTAAGGGCACTACTGAGAATGCAGATGAAAGTAGAAGATTAGGTGAAAGTCTAACCTTGTCAATAATAAGACTAGTTCCAATTACAAGACTCAGTTATGCTTTCAGATTTCCTGCATTCCTACACCATTTAGCAGAGTGACTGTTTTTCTCCTGCCTAAGCAGAACATTGGAGGGTTTTGCCTTCTGGAAACTAAATGAATCAGAGATACTAAGTGCCCCTGAGAGAAGGGATACTGTGCTGAAAATGGTTAAATGTTATTCACTGCCAATTCAAAGATACATTGTGATTATATTTTATTTCCTTCCCCAATTTTTTTCTTCTAGAATTAGTAAGGAATCATTTATTCCTATTTTTCATTTGCTTAGTTTTTCTATATATCTCGCAGTAATTTATCACAAGATTGTTATTACAAAATATAATAATTCAGTACTAATATCCAATAGTTATAAGAGTGCTTACTGTTGGCAGGACCAGTCTAAGCTCTTTGAATATTTTGAGTCATTTAAACTTCAGAGCATTAAAGTTTCAGTCAACAGCAATAGCAGTAACATTCTTTCAGCTAATACAATATATAATTTTCCTTCCACAACAAAAATGGCCTTACGCTCTTCCCTAACAGGGAAATCTAGAATCCCATCAGTATTTATTTGGTGATTTTTCTTCTTTGTTACTTTAGTTCTAGTCGTATCTTCATATCCTTTAACCTATAGACTAAATTACAAAATTAACACCCTACGTAAGTCAGGGGAGAGATGGAGAAAAAGGAAATTAAAAATTTCCTTTTTAATAGATAAATGCTTACTTAACAGAGCAAAGTTTAAAATATGGTTAGTTAGTACAGTCTTTGTCTCTATAAGTGGACATGTGGCTTTAGTGGGTATTTATAACTTTTCCCCTTCTACCCAATCTGTTTCTCTTGTAATTCAAACAACTCTAGCTGGTTAGGATGCTATATATTGTCTATATCTAAGTTTTGTTTTTTTAATATCGAAAGCTTTGTTATTGAGGTTCTTGAGCCCTTTGTCATCTTGTCTGTATTGGTTTGCATTAGTCTTCCATCAATTTTTATCACTAGATATGGCAGTACTAGTAGGTGCTGCAGAGGATCCCTGGGGCACCAGGCTTTATTTACCTCTACCTCCATTGCATATGAGCAGTCTTCCTTTCGCTGATCATCATGATCAGTTCCTCTAGCCAACGCGGTTAGCTTATTCTGCTATTGGTTCAGGGATATGAGAAGCTTCAAAGGTTAGAGCAAAGTTTGAATTTTCAGTTCTAGTAGAAGTACGCTAGTTTGGAATAAGATCTCAAAACCATCAATTTTCTTACCACCCTTCACAAAGTTAAAGGGTTAGAAAACCAAAGAAAATCATTTTCCCTTCTACTCTTTAGTTCATAGACTCATATATTACAGGTATAAGAGAAATAACATCATATATTGGTTTCTAGTTCAGAGCATTTTGTGGGATAGCACCTCAGTTTTCCAAGGTGTTGTGTCCTACATGATATCATACTGAGTTTTCAACATGCCATTCCACCAATATCTATGATCATCTGCTTCTGGGAGCTAGGGTACATCATAAGACCAGTGAATATTTGCTCAGTGCCTTACATTTTTTTTTTATTGTTAAACTAGTTTCTTGACCAGAAACAGTGTTTTATGGATGCCATCACCCCTAGAAAGTCCATAGTAAGATAATGCTTGATAGAAAAGCATAGTAGCCAAGGATGTGAAGTTTTGTGTATGGTGTAAGAAGGCATTTTTAATGTAATCACCCTGCCACTAGGTAGCTTGTTGGTCTCCCCAGGGTTATTTACTATCTTCTGAGTCCAGGGTTGGTCTCTGCCTGTATCAATCTGGATGTTCAGTAATAGCTGTAGTCAGATCATCTCTGATGAGGGAGTCTATATTGTTCAACTCACAGATATTTCCTATACAAATTTGGCAACCAATCTGGCATTGTGCATTACATGACTTTCTAAAATATAGTTTATATGTGCACAATAGCACTCCACCATCAAGTGAAAGTGACATTTGTAAGATAAGTTTAAAGTAGCCCTGATAACACAAGTGAATTGTATGAGCATATGATTCACATTCACAATGTACACCTCTGGCTCATGGGAAATTTTCTCTAACTAGGTGACCAGGGAAGAAAAATGGTTACTAAACCTGATTTATAGGTTGTATCATATAATATATTATAACTGCTAGAATTGGACTACTTTTCAAAGAGGGAAAATTTTGAAGTAGCGTATCTACTCATTTACTTTGGAGATGGATGAGACTTCAGCTACTGATTTGTATAGATTTATAGACCATTGCTAATGGTTGGGCTAGATGGTCAGGGGCTCAGAATAAAAAAAACTTGCGGAATAGTATGAGAAGATTGGTGGAAAAAAGTATGTAGATGGTCCTCTGAGAATACATACAGGTTGAGAGAATAATTTTGATTTGTGAATGTTCTTTAAGGGCTTCCTCTTCCTGCAAAGCAGGCAAAATAATCCCTTGCATTGATAGGTCGCCCTCTTTCCTCAGCTGTCCTAGTGCTTGCTCGAATGGGATTATGTGCAAAGTGGCCATGATGGTAGGAGCTCAAAATTATGTTTACCAAATTGAGGATCACAAAGTAAGAATAGTTATTTAACAAAGGGAACATAGATTCACTCCAAAATCCTAGAAATCTGTGTGTGATCTCATATTGCACCTTGTCAGAAGTTCCTGTACTATCCAATCTGTCATTGAAACCATGACCAGCATTGAACCTGCTGGAATAAAGGCCCAAGTGATAGACTATCTGACCTTGGAGGCTGCATGAATTTTGTTTGTTTGTTTGTTTTTGCTATAGGTCATAAAGTTGACAGAATTATAGGTGATGTCATAAGTAGTTCTGAGCAGTACACCCAAATATTATAGAAGTTGCTTCCAAAATTGGAAGAGGCTAAAATCATGTGTTGTGCCATTTTCTTGGTGGTAATTAATGTGAGATGTAGCAATTTGTCATGCATTTTACAGGTGATTCTAGAACTCAGAAACTTTACTGAGACAGCAAGCCTCTCAATTTTTATGGATTACTTAACCTCTGGAATTCTCGTTTTTACTAAAGCGTATAGAGTACTACTTTCTGCCCACCTAAGTCCAGTTAATGTTATATCATCAATGAAGTAGTTTTTCATGATGACCTCTGGTTTGGTAGGACAATCAAGGCTACCCTAGACCAAATTTTGGTAAAATGATAAAGATTTGTTGTTGTTCATGCCAGGTGAAAGTACCCTGTTTCTGACGTTCACATTTGGCCAAGTCAGCAGTATCTTCCCAGTCATAGAGACTGTTGATTCACTCTTGTGAAGAAATTTTTATCTTGATGAAGTCTTCTTACATACAATGAACAGATACACTATTGTAAAGCTTAAGAAAACCTAAGAATATTGGGCAGATTGACCAGTACTTCCAGCTTCTCTGGTGTATATGAGAAGTTTGTTCCCTGAAGCATATAGTGCATATTGTCTGTGTTTAGTATTTCAGAGGGTTTTGATAGCAGCCATAAAAACATCTGGGTAGTTTTTTATTTCTGTGAGAAGACTGTTGGAGAAATTCTGCAACTCTCCATTGGCATCTTGGACATCTTGTACTGTGTTTTTTCTTTCCAATGGGTGTACATACAGTTCATAAATTGTGACCATTTAATTTATATAATATGGTTTAGGGATTTCTGTATTTCTTCACAGAAGGTTTAATTCACTTATTACAAAAGGGGAAGAGAAGATGTAATGATGATAGGTTTCTGTGAAAATTATTTGTCTAAGATCATACTTATGTGTAGCACAAGATTCCTGATAGAAATAGGGACTTGGCCTTCAGTGCCTGAGGTGAAGTGAGAAAGTTGATAAACCTGACTCAAGGAGGCAAGACACTTGACTGAATATCACCTCAAGTGTACAAATGCTTTCCTAGATTTACTAAAAGTCTAGATACCTCCCACCTTTTGCCACCTGCCGTGCCTCTAAAGCTTTGCTGCAAGCAAACAAACTGTTATGTCTTTATCATCTTCAAAGAGCATCTCATATCCTCAAGGGTACTAGACTTTTGGAGCCTCTGAGAGCCTTAAAATTATGATAGTAGAATAATAGTTGCACATTGCTTAGCATTGTATGAAATGGGGAATAAAGGAACAGCTAGGAATTTTACTGTCTTTCCTTTGGTGTACAGAAACTTCTCTATCTTGATCAAAGTAACTTAATAAGGCCTAATCTAAGAGGGTTTTTGTGTGGGATAGATGGAATTAGTCTGTTTTTCTGTGTCCTAAGAGACATAAACACAGAGATGCTCTGGTGTATTTACACACACACACACACACACACACACACACACACACACACACAGAATCTGTCTTTCTCTTTCTCTGTTTTCTGAAATTCCCCTGTTAATATACTGTTGATATCTTTACATAAATTTACTTTAAATGATTTGTAATACTTTTATCTTTGTCATTAAAAAAATCTAAAAATATACTATTAAAACTTGTATTACCTGTTAATTTGGATTTAACATGGATACTTGTTTACTTTTTTTTTCAGCCAGCTTTATATGTGAAATACATACCTGATTTTTTTTTTCATAATTGGGAACTTTGGATTGGGGCCAACAAAAATAAAACCTGACAATTTGTTGCTTATAATTCTAATAATAAGAATGTTTACAGACATACTTTTCTGGTCATTTTGCTAGATTGGTGGATATAAAATAACCCGTATACTTCTATTCACTTTGTAAACCTAGCCTTAATATTATGGTTAGGCAAAAAAATAAATTCTGTTACTCAAGTGCTGTTTCCTTCTATGTTTAGTCTAACTGCTAGCTTATGCAAATATGCTGGTATAATTAATGAGCCATTAAGTCTGTTTATTAGATGATTACATAATTGAGTACCAAATGGCATTTAGCTGATAGCAAGTCTTGCAGGAATCTTTATACATAATCATGAAAGTATGCATTCTTTTATTAGTATTCTGAATTTGTTCATTTGTTGCATACCCATTTAGACTTCTTGTCGATATAATATATACTTTTTCTCATTACTTACCCTAGCATAACACTTCAGTTTTTAATGAAATATTACAAATATAAATATTTGATAAAATATAAACATACAGCTTAACAAATTGTTGTAAAATAAATACTCATGAAATCTCAATCAAGTAAACAGAATTTGCAAGTACTATTTGCATTTGTTGGTCATGATTCCTTCCCTTCCCTCTAATGGTAACATTTTGACTTTTATGATGTTTGCTTCTTTGGTTTACTTATATGTATTTTATTACCTAGTCATGTATTCCTAGACAGTGTATGTATTTTTGGGTTTTTACATTTATATGTCATAGTTGTACATATTTTGGGGATATGTGTGATATTTTGATCCGTATATACAATGTGTAGTAATCAAATCAGTGTAACTGTGAACCACCATTTTACTCCCTACTTCCATGAAATCTACTTTTTAAACTCCCACATGAGTAAGAATGTGTGATATTTGCTTTTTGTGCCTGGTTTATTTCACTTAACATAATGATGTCCAGTTCCATCCATGTTGTTGCAAATGAGAGGATTGCATTCTTTTTGATGGCTTAATAATATTCTATTTTGTGTATGTATTACATTTTCTTTATTTATTTGTTGATGGACACTTAGGCTGATTCCATACCTTGGCCATTGTGAATAATGCTGCAGTAAACATGGAAGTGCAGACACCTCTTTGATATACTGATATCCTCTTCTTTGGATATACACCCAGCAGTGGGGTTGCTGAATCATATGTTTATTAGTCTGTTCTCACACTACTATAAAGAAATGCCTGAGACTGGGTAATTCATAAAGAAAAGAGATTTCATTGACTTACGGTTCTGCAGGCTGTACAGGAAGGATGGCTGAAGAGGCCTCAGGAAATTTACAATCATGGCGGAAGGCAAAGGGGAAGCAGGCACATCTTACATGGCTGGACAGGAGGAAGAGAGAGAGAAGTGGGAGGTGCCACACACTTTTAAAGAACTAGATCTCATGAGAACTCGCTATCATGGGAAGAGGAGGGGGAGGAATCTGCCTCCGTGATCCAGTTACCTCCCACCAAGCTCTCCTCCAAAAATGGGGGTTACAATTTGACATGAGATTTGGGTAGGGACACAGATTCAAACCATGTCAATATGGTTGTTATATTTTTAATGTTTTGAGGAACCTCCATGCTCTTTTCCCTAATGGCTCTTCTACTTTGCATTCCCACCAATAGTGTATGAGTGTTCCCCTTTCTCTGCATCCTCACCAACACTTGTTATTTTTTTTGTCTTTTTGATAATAGCCATTCTAACTGAAGTGAAGTGTTATCTTATTTGGGCTTTGATGTGCATTTCCCTGGTAATTAGTGATGGTAAGCATTTTTTCATATACCTCATAGCCATTTGTATGTCTTCTTTTGAGAAATATCTGTTTATATCTTTTGCCCATTTTTAAATTGGGTTATTATTATTATTATTATTATTTGCTACTGAGTTGTTTGAATTCCTTGTATATTCTGCTTATTACACTTTTGTTGGATGGATACTTTACAAATATATTCTCATGTTCGGCAGGTTGTCTCTTCAGTTTGTTCATTGTTTTCTTTGCTGTACAGAAGCTTTTTAGCTTGATGTAATCTCATTTGTCTGTGTTTGCTTTGTCGCCTTTGCTTTTGAGGGCTTACCCAAAAAATCTTTCCCTGGACCAATGTCCTATAGTGTTTCCCCAGTGTTTTCTCCTAGTAGTTTCATAGTTTCAGGTATTACAGTTAGATCTTTAATCCTTTTGCATGTGGTGAAAGATCTAGTTTCAATCTTCTGCGTATGAATATTCAGTTTTCTCAGCACCATTTATTGAAGAGAGTGTTTCTTCCCCACTGTATGTTCTTGGAAACTTTGTCAAAAAGGACTTGGCTGTAAGTGTGTAGATTTATCTCTGGGTTCTTCTTTCTGTTCCATTGGTCTGTGTGTCTGACTAAACAATATATTTTAATTTTGTTACTTTTTGTACTTCATTTTAATTACTATAGCTTTGTAATAAGTAAAAATAACTGATAGAGCAATTCTTCTTGCTTTGATATTTTCGAAAATATCTCAAGCTATTTTTAGTCCTTTTCTTTCCATATAAATTCCAAAATCAGCTTATCACATAAACCAACTCACTAAGATTTTAATTATCATTGTATTGAGTCTATAGATCAATGATTGATGAATTAACATCTGCATAATACCGTTTTCCAATCTGTAAACATGGCCTATATCTCTGTTTAATTAGATTTTCTTTAATTACTCTTATTAAAATTTTATAGTTTTCTATGTAGAAGTCTCATATATCTTTCATGGATTTATTTTTTTTAGCTTGATAATATGTTCCCCAGTGTATTTTATAGTGTGTGGCAGTATCAGTGAGCAGTTAAGAATGTGGACACTGGAACCACATTGCAACACTGTTGTTAGGGAAGGTCCGTAACCTCTCTGTGCCTCTGTTTCTTTTTATATATGGAGACAAAAGCTGTATGTTTCTTACCAAGTTCATGAGACTGAATATGTTACAACTCTCCCAAATTTAGAACATGGTAAGCACTTGATAAGTAGTGATAAGTGTCTATTAGATTCTTTCAGATTATTAGTGGAGGTATTTTGTTAAATTCTCCACAAATATTTTGTACAGTTTTGATTAAATTATTACATAATATTTATTTAAATTCATAAATAAAGTTAGTCAAGAATACACATCTTTAAAATATTTAACATTCTCATCTTGGTAGGTGCTTTCTCTTTATTTATTGAACTCTTCACATTTTTCAGTCATACATTGTAGCTTTCTTCATATAGATCCTGTCCTTTTTATGTTGTATATTATCATCTGTAATATTATATCATCTATTATCATCTGTTATATTTTTTGCTATTGCTAATGGAGTCTCTTCTTCCATGGTAATGCTTCATTGGTTATTGCCGGTATGTTATAAGTAAATTTATTGGAGTTTTATTTTTGGTACTTTTTTTTTACAGGCCACCTACATAATTTTCACACACACACACACAAACTCACACACACACACACACGCATACTATATATATATGTGTGTGTGTATATATATATATAAAAATATATTTTTGTCTCCATATATAAAAGAAATATTTATTTGTAAAATATATATATAGTATGTGTGTATATATGTATGTATGTGTGTATATGTATCCCCCCTGCCATTTCCAATTGTTTTCTCCTTATCAACCAAATAGCAGCATCATATTTTTAATTGCTTAGCTGTTAAAGTTGGAGTTTATATTATTTTTATTGCTCTATTAAAAAATTACTATAAACTTTGTGACTTAAAGCCATGCATATTTACTATCTCAGTTTTTGTCTAGACACACCTTAGCTGGTTCCTCTGTTCACAGTCTCACACGGCTGAAGTCAAGATGTTGACTGTGGCCGTGGTCTCATGTGAAACTCAAGAAACATCTGCTTCCTAACTCACATAGGTTGTTGGCCGAGTTTAGTTCTTTACAGATTTAGGACTGAAACCTTTGTTTTCTTGCTAGCTAAAGGCTGGAGGTCCTTTCTTACAGCTATCTATTGAAAGTTGCCCTCAACTCCGAGCACAGAAGACACCCCAACAAGAAGAGCACTACAGTCTTATGGAATGTAATCTTGTAATCACATACATATAATCACATCCATCATATCACCTATACCATGCTCCATTGGTTAGAGACATATCATAGGACCTGCCTACACTCGGGAGAAGGGAATCACACAAGAACATGAGCACCAGGATGTGGGCATCTTGGGGGCCACCCTAAGAATCTGGACAATGCAGAGCCATTTTTTCAGTCCAGAAATCCTAACAATACCCTGTTTTAAGCTACTATCTTATCTAAATTATTGCGATAGCTTTTTAACTGGTTTCTTTTTGTCTGCTCCTGGCTAATTTTAGCCTATTACGTGCGTAGCAGTTGGAGTGATCCCATTAAAACACAAATCAGGTAATCTCAGTCGTGTACTCACAAAGCTTTTCATATCATCAGTATGAAACCATCCCCAGTGATTTCTCATGTCACCATAAAAAAATCCAGAGTCATCACAATGGATCAGGACCCCCTTCTGATGTGATTTGGCTTTCTGTCCCCACCCAAATCTCATGTTGAATTGTAATAATCCCCACATGTCAGGGGTGGGGCCAGGCAGAGATAATTGAGTCATGGGTGTGGTTTTCCCCATACTGTTCTCAAGATAGTGAGTTCTCATGAGATCCGATGGTTTTATAAGCATCTGGCATTTCCCCTGCTGGCACTTCTTCCCTTGCCTGCTGCCATGTAAGATGTGCCTTCCACCTTCTGCCATCATTGTGAGGTTTCCCCAGGCATGTGGAACTGTGAGTCCATTAAACCTCTTTCCTTTATAAATTACCCAGTCTTGGGTATGTCTTTATCAGCGGTGTGAAAAAGGATTAATACACCTACCTAGCATTGTTTTGACCTCATCTCCTAATACAAGTTGAGTATCCCTTATCAGAAATGCTTGGGATCAGAAGTGTTTTAGATTGCAGATTTTGAAATACTTGCATATACATAGTTTGATATCTTGGGGGTAGGGCCCAAGTCTAAACATGAAATACATTTTTGTGCCATATAAACCTTATACAAAAAGCCTGAATGTAATTTTATACAATACTTTAAAATAATTTTGTACATGAAACAAAGTTCGTGTACATTGAACCATTAGAAAACAAAGGTGTCACTATCTCAGCCACTAATGTGGGCAATCTGTGTTTGCCTGCTGTCACCATCTTTCCTGACTCTAAATTTGTATGCTACTATATTAGTCCATTCTTACATTGCTATAAAGAAATACCTGAGATTGAGTAATTTATAAAGAAAAGAGGTTTAATTGACTCATGGTTCTGCAGACTATACAAGAAGCATAGCAGCTTCTGCTTCTGGGGAGGCCTCAGGAAGTGTCCAATCATGGTGGAAGGCAAAGGAGAAGCAAGCATCCTACATGGCAGGAGCAGGAGCAAGAGGGAAGGTGCTACAGACTTTTAAACAACCAAAGCTCATGAGAATTCATTCACTATCACGAGAACTCACTCACTATCACGAGAACAGCACTAAGGGGATGGTGTTAAACCATTGAGAAATTCACCCATATGACCCAGTCACCTCGCACCAAGCCCCACCTCCAACATTGTGGATCACAATTTGACATGAGATATGGGCTGGGACATATATCCAAACTATATCAGCTACTGATAAGCAATCATTTCCTTACACTTATTCACACATAGTATTTAACACTAAAAAATGTGACATACCGTTTATACAGTTAAAAAAAAAAAAAGACATATTCAGGATAACTGGCAGCACAGTAGCATCACCAGAACACCTGTATTAGCTGTTGAACAATAAAACTGCAGGCTTTCAGTCTCCACCTTGGGCCAGGTGTGGTGGCTCACACCTGTAATCCCAGCACTTTGGGAGGCCCAGGCGGGTGGGCGGATCATGAGGTCAGGAGTTTGAGACCAGCCTGACCAACATGGTGAAACCCCATCTCTACTAAAAATACAAAAATTAGCTGAGCGTTGTGGCGTGTGTGTCTGTAATCCCAGCTACTCCGGAGGCTGAGGCAGGAAAATCGCTTAAACCAGGGAGGTGGAGGTTGCAGTGACTGAGATCGTGCCACTGCACTCCAGCCTGGGTGACAAGAGCGAAACTCCATCTCGGGATGGGGGGTGCGGGGGGAACAGGTAATGTACATTGAACAGTAGGAATGCCAAGTAAACTGTGTGTTGTACGTTTTGACTGTGTTGTGACCGTGATCCATAACATGGTGTGGAATTGCCCACTTGTGGCATCATGTTGGTGCTCAGAACATTTTGGATTTTGGATTTGGGGATGCTCAATATGTACTTCTCCCTTTCTTATTCCACTTCAGCTATATTGGCCCCCTTACTGTTCAAACTGTCAAACAGGTCAGAAATTCTGTCACCTTTGCTATTCGGCTGAAGCTATTTGCTCTACCTGGAACACCTTTTCCTCCAATAGCTATATGGCTTACTTCCGCATTACTTTTAGGTCTTTCCTAAAAAGGTTATCACCTTCTTAGTGAGCTCTGTCCTGACCACCTTATTTAAAATTACACAGAGTGATACATTTTTTCACTCCCTTGTTAAAACTCATTTTTCACTTTCTTGTTTTAGTTGTATCCATTACTTTGTTGTTTAATTTTTAATTTTGTTCATTGGCGGTTCCCTTCCTTTACCATTTAGAGTTCCGTAAGGACTGGGATATCTGTGTGTATGTGTGTGTATTTATTGCTGAATTCCCAACATTTAAAATGGTAGTAGGCACTTTGTAGGTGTTCAACCAATGTTTTTCTAAGTAAATTGAAATTTATGTCATTAGGAGATGAATTCACAAATAGTTTAATTGTTTTCTTTTCTTTTTTTTTATTATTATACTTTAAGTTCTAGGGTACATGTGCATAACATGCAGGTTTGTTACATATGTATACTTGTGCCATGTTAGTGTGCTGCACCTATTAACTCGTCAGCACCCATCAACTCGTCATTTATATCAGGTATAACTCCCAATGCAATCCCTCCCCCCTCCCCCCTCCCCATGATAGGCCCCAGTGTGTGATGTTCCCCTTCCCGAGTCCAAGTGATCTCATTGTTCAGTTCCCACCTATGAGTGAGAACATGCGGTGTTTGGTTTTCTGTTCTTGCGATGGTTTGCTGAGAATGAGGATCTAGAACTAGAAGTACCATATGACCCAGCCATCCCATTACTGGGTATATACCCAAAGGATTATAAATCATGCTGCTATAAAGACACATGCACACCTATGTTTATTGTGGCACTATTCACAATAGCAAAGAGTTGGAATCAACCCAAATGTCCATCAGTGACAGACTGGATTAAGAAAATGTGGAACGTATACACCATGAAATACTATGCAGCCATAAAAAAGGATGAGTTTGTGTCCTTTGTAGGGACATGGATGCAGCTGGAAATCATCCTTCTCAGTTTGTTTTCTAATAGTGAACATTCTATCTCCTTTCACATAGCATGCCTCTTTATTTTATTCTTGTCTTTTTGCATTATCTTGAATTTCTAGAATGATGTTAAAAAATAATGGGCAGTTTTGCCTTCCTGATGACTTTAATGGGAATGCTTTTCCTGTTTATGCTTTAGGTCTTGTATTGAGATAGATTTGTCTTTTTAAAAATCAAATTAAAGAGGTAACCTTTCTTTAATTTACTCAGAATTTTTTGGAGGACAAGGAATGGAGAGTAGATGTTGAATCTTAAATCAAAGAGCTTTTAAGCATCTGGTCCAATGATTATATGGCTCTCTTCTGTTACATATTGATGTCATAAATTACATCAGAAGATACTTTAATATTAAACTCTCTTTTTATCCCTGGAATGATCTGTACTTGGTCACAATATGGTACTATTTTAATTTACTGCGGGATTAAATTTGCTAAGCTTTACATTATTTCTAGTACTTGTAAGATTTTAAAAGTCTTACATCATTTGTTATTTTAGATTTACTCATTCCCTAATTAGCAGAATTCAATCCAGGTATGTATTTGCTCATAAAGTTGCCCCAGTTCACCTTGGATCACCTCATTTTACATCCAGATACTTTAGATGTCTCTTTTCAAATCTTAACTAAAAATCCACTGACAGTTACTTTCATTATCTGTTCAGTGGTTTAGTAGCCTAAAGAAAGAAAAGGGCTTCCCTAAACCCTCTTAACCTATAGCCTTTTATATCTGGGTTGATGATAACATGATCCTCCCTATTGTTAAAACTAAACACCCAAGAGTCATTCTTGATTTCTTTCTTCTTTTACTCTACATCATAATTAGTTCACCAGGAAATCTTATCACTTTTTTTTTTTTTTTTTTTGACAAGGTCTGTCACTCAGGCTAGAGTACAGTGGTGCAATCACAGCTCTCTGCAGACTCGACCCCCTGGGCTCAGGTGATTCTCCCACCTCAGCCTCTCCGGTAGCTGGGACCTATTGGTGCATGCCACCATGAGCAGCTAATTTTTTATATTTTTAATAGAGACAGGTTTTGCCATGTCGCCCAGGCTTGCCCGGAACTCCTGGACTTAAGTGATCAGTCTGCGTCAGCCTCCCAAAATGCTGGGATTACAGGCATGATTCACTATGCCTGGTCCCTTTACTCTTAACATAATTTAAAATTTCTATATGTATTAGAGTCTATGTCTTTATTTTCTTTTGCTTTGTCATTAAAACTGTCTGAATACTTACAGTTTGTAATATGTTTTAATATCTAATCATGTTAGACTTCCTTCCAGTTTTGTCCTACTGTTCTGGTATTGAATGTTGCTGCAGCTATATCTGGAACAATTTGATTTCCCCTCCTTCTGCATCCCTCACCCTACTCTTGTAGTAACTTGATCTTTTTGCCTGGACACCCCAATGGTTCTTTGTTACCTGTTAAGCTTAACTTTACCAGGTTCTGTCTCTGTGCTGATTCTTTTGATTCAATTTACTCTGGGACATATTGTACAGTTTACGTACTTGGATTGATGGCTTTTTTTCTCCCGGGAAGAATTTCTTGACTAATATCTTTAAAGATATATCATGTTAGATTATTTCAGTTTTCTCTTCAAGAAATCAATAATTTAAACTCCTTATTTCCATTATACTTTTCACACTTTTGTCATTCTGTTCCTTGTATTTGTTATCTTCTTAACAGTATCTGTTTTCCATTTTACTGTTTGCAATTATACTTTCATTTCTATGACAGTTTTATTCTTCTGTTTCATTCCTTAGCTCTGCCAGCTCATGTTTTACTTTTTCTGGTTGCTGTTTCTTCCCTGTGTTCATAGATTTGTATTTTGTGCAAGGAGCTTAATGGAGACCACTGCTTTATCAAACCTGTTTAATTCATAGAAAATTGTGTGTTCACAGTTTAAGTATTTAAAGACAACTTGTTTTTAGTATGTATCTCCCATCTGTTTATCTTTTTAAAAATTTTTTCTTATAGCACCTTTGTATGGTACTTCTTTTTGGAGAGATGTGAGCTTTTTAGCAGCAGCTGTTTGTAGGAGGCGTATGCTTAAGAGAAACTACAGAAGCTAGGGCAGTGCTCCTGGTTAGATGGAATTTTTCTAAAGGCCCAAATTTTGTATGTGTGTGTTTGCACCTTTTCCAAGCCATCCTCTCCTCTCCCCTAGTACCCCTCATATATCTTGATATGGAGGTAGACAATTTTCTGTTTGTTAGTAATTGTCTCTATAGTCTAACTAGTAATTAATTGTTAATTGAGTTTTTTGTGACTTCTGGTTCCACTGTGCTCCTTCTGCTTCTTGGAGTCATATTGGGGGTCCTGTGTATTCCATTTTCACTGTTGAAAACAGAGGATTAGGCATTGACTCTTGGGTTATATTCCTTATTTTTGAGAATTTTATTTTGTTTTTCTTCTTAGAAATGTATTTTGCTTTTATTTTTGTATTAGTCAGGTTTCTCTAGAGGGACAGAACCGATAGGATAACAGGTATATATTAAAGAGAGTTTATTAAGGAGTATTGACTCACGCAATCACAAGGTGACGTCCCACAATAGGCCATCTACAAGGAAGCCTTGCTTCTGCAAAGAGCAAGGAAGCCAGTCTGAGTCCCAAAGCTGAAGAACTTGGAGTTTGATGTTGGAGGCCGAAAAGCATCCAGCATGGGAGAAGGATGTAGCTCGGGATACTAAACCAGTCTAGTCTTTCCACATTCTTCTGCCTGCTTTTGTTCTGGCTGCGCTGGTAGCTGATTAGATTGTCCACCACCCAGATTGAGGGTGGGTCTGCCTTTTTCAGTCCACTGACTCAAATGTTAATTTCCTTTGGCAACACACTCACAGATACACCCACGAACAATACTTTGCATCCTTCAATACAATCAAGTTGACACTCAATATTAACCATCACAAATCCACCCTTTGTCAATGTGAACTCATAAACATCTGAAATCATACATAATCTTCATATAAAGACAATAAAAAGATTATAATTATGCCTAACATAATACAACTATCCTTCATACAACTGGAAAGACATCAATCCCCAACCCAAATGCTACTACATAAAGTTAACAACACTTAAATGCTGATATGAAGTCAAGAAATCTACATCACATGATAAAGAAGAAAGGAAATAAAATGAAGATATTTTCTTAGTACAAATGTATATATGCACAAGCATGTTCTTAACAAAATAAAGAGGAAATACTCATGACAATTACAGTTCTCATTTCTGCAGCTGGTCACATGGTCATAGCTGGTATTGATGACTACCTTCTTCTACTACCCATTCTGTATTCTCTTTGCCTTCAGCATGCACCTCAGCAGTTCATGGTTTTTTACCTGGTGGAGTGACCCAAACCTTCATTCTTGAAGGGTCTGAGCCATTTGTAGTCCTGCCTAGATTTAGCTGTTGTAGTTTCCCATTGACCTTAATCACAGGGCCTGGTAATACTAAGAGACACCCTAATGGATCTCCTGTATTCCATGCATACTCTTCCTTACCTCCATTGTGGAGTAGTACACTGATTTCATCCTGATAGTCCAGGTCAGTCACCCCAGCCAACCTTGTAACTCCCTTCTTAGCCTGTTGACTTAAAGGTAAGAGTAGCCCAAAATTTACTGTATTATTCTATTTTCATACTGCTGATAAAGACATACCCAGGACTAGGTAGTTTATAAAGATAAAGAGGTTTAATGGACTCACAATTCCACGTGGCCTTGTAACCATGGTGGAAGGTGAAAGGCACGTCTTACATGGTGGCATTCAAGAGAGAATGAAAGCTAGGTGAGAAGGGTTTCCCCTTATAAAATCGTCAGCTCTCATGGCACTTATTCACTACCAGAAGAACAGTATGAGTGAAACCGCCCCCTTGATTCAATTATCTCCCACTAGGGCCTTCCACAACATGTGGGAATTATGGGAGCTACAATTCAGGATGAGATTTGGGTGGGGGCACAGCCAAACCATATCAATTTTTTTTTTGAGAAATGTTCTGGTTTATATATATGAATGACAGCCACAATATCCTGTCTCATTCTTTTCCTTCTTCAGCACCATTTGTCCTATTTTTACTGCCTTTGGCTACCCTTCAATTTATTTTGTGGTTAAACATTTCTGTGATATGCTGTTTTTCTCCCTCCTCCATGCTTTGGATTATTTCTAAGATGAGAAAGGGAAATGCCAGCATACTCCATCATCTTTTCCCTAGAAGGCTAACATATCTTTCATCTTGCCTTCACCTATATTTTACCTAACAAAAATGTTTTTATTTCTGTAAATTGAGCAGAGAATAGCTCTCCAAAGTAATGATAGATTTGTCTTTAGTTTTATATTCGTTTGAATATTTTAGCCACGTTGTAGAGAGTGACATTGAATTGCCATTTTTGACTCTTAAAGGCATCCACAAAACTTTTTTTCCTTTACTTATGTGTGCTTTTGTATAGGTAAAACATGCAGTTGTACCAAAACTCAAAAATCAATACCAGTAAGAAGTAAATTCCCTTATGTGTGCTTTTGTATAGGTAAAACATGCAGTTGTACCAAAACTCAAAAATCAATACCAGTAAGAAGTAAATTCCCTGGTTGTCTCTCAGACCACAACTGCAGAGCTAACAGTTCTTCCTACTTGCTTTTCTCTCCTGTGATAGGTATTTTATGTAAAAACAAACATGTATTTATATGTATATTCATGGTTTTCTGTTTTTCACTCAAATGCTAGTACTAGACACAATATTTTGTGCCCCTCCTTTTTCAATTAATATTCCTTGGAAATAGTTCTTTATAAAAACCATAAGCTACTGTGTTCTAATATTTGCAAAGTATGCCACTTAAAAATATTCTGACATTTAAATTTTTTTCTGTGGATAGAGAGTGATTGATTGACTCATTGATTCCTATTTGGCCACTCTGCAATAAATATCCTTGTATGTAAGCCATTATGCTCATATTTCACTATAACTCTACAATAAATCAGTAAGTGTTATTGGAAGGTTGGTTTCTTCTTGGATCACCTGTTTCCTCAAATACCACCTTTCAGAGAGACCTTACCTAACCACCCACTCTACCATAGCCTCCCAGCATTCTCATCATATTATCTTTGTTTGAACACTTTTTAATCATAGAATTTTTAAACATATAAAAAATGTAGTGAATGGTATAATCTTTCATGTACCCATCACTCATCTTTATTATCAGTATTTCACCAGTCTTGTTTCATCTCCCTCCCTCCACATACATTTTTTTTTCTTAAGTACTTTAAAGCAAATTTCAGATATGCTGTTTTACATATAAAACATTCAGTGCATATCTCTAATAAGTAAGGACATGTTTTAAAAAATGAAACAAAAAAACCCTCACCATTGTGCCATTGTTACATCTAACAAAATTAACAATATTTTCCTGATCTCATCTCTTAATACTCCCATATTTTCTTGTGTGATTTAAAAATGCACTTTTAAAGTTTGCTTGAATCAAGATCAAAACAAAATCTTGACATTTGGTCTTTTTTTAATTTTTTTATTTTATTTTATTTTATTTAACTTGTAAGAGTTTCTTTTCCCCTCTGTTTTTTAAGACTTTTTGTTTTCTGAACAAATAATATATAAGTAATGTGTAGGATTCTCAAAACTCTGAATTTGATTGACTGTTTTCTCCTTATGGTGTTTTTAAATATGTTTCTCTAATGCTTGTGATTCCCATAAACTGATAATAAGATGTATAGGATTGATTAGATTGAGGTTCAGTTTCCTGGGCAAGAGTACTTCATAGACGGTGCACTGTGTGTGTCCTCTTGCATTATAATAGGAGACACATGATTTCTGTTTGTATCTTTTGATAATATTAAGATAGCTAAGTGGGCTTAGGTGTTCTCAGCTTGATCTGACAATTATAAAATTAGCCATTGACATTTTATCTAATGAACATTTTCTAGATTGGCAGCAAAATGATGATTCTATCATAACTTTGGTAATTAACTGCTGAATAAAAAGTTATGGCAATTTAGAGTTTTTCTGGATTTGCTAATGTTCTCTGATGAATTTTTAAATTAAGTGGCAGTTGAGAGGAAAATTTACTATTTATGTAGATTTAGATACATTTTTAAAAATCTGGATTAGAAATTATCCATGGTCTTTTAAAAACACTCAGTAAGAACAACTTTTGAAGAGGAGATTACTATTCTAATTGATTAAAAATATATCTGAAATAACTAAATGATACTTCCTGTAAGATTTATATTTTGATGTACAGGTATTACTTTGAGACATCAAGGATGTACTTATGCTTTTGGGACATATTTTACACAATCTACTTTTATTTTTCTTTTTTACATAGGTTATTAAGTGTGATATGCTGTGATCTGGACACTCTTCTCCTGTTAGAGGCTCAGTATCAGGTATCTGAAATGTTATTAAATGCTCAAGAAGAAAATATCTTAGAGACTTCAGAGAGCAACAGGTAAAAATGGGTAATTAAAACACAGTAATAGCAGTTTTCTTTAATGATGTTTCGTTAAGACAGTAATTTTTGATATAGTTTAATATTTTTCTGCTCTCTAAATCCAATCAATTTAAATAACAGAATACAAAGCAACTAAAGTGTAAATGTCACAGAAAGATTGTGATAGAAGTGTTTGGAGAGTGCTTGCAGAGTACTGCTTTCAAAGTCTGTTGCTTTTGTTGTGCGCACGTGCGCGCGCTTGTGTGTGTGCACGCGTGTATGTGGTACATAAAATTTTAGGTAAGACCTAACTTTATTAATGGTTCCTTAAGACTGTATCACCTTTTAATTCAGTATCGTAAGATGACCCATTGAACAAAATTTTTGATTTTGTGTCCTTTGCAGAGGCACTCTTTTCTCTGTCCTCTTAATTATGTTAGTTCATAGTCATAAATTCTGATTATTTCCAAAATGAGGTTATGGTAATATCCTGATAATTTTTTTTCATTAATAAATCACACTTGCCATTACCTCAGTTTGGCCGACTGTTGTCAAATACACACTCAATAGCTGGCATTGCCTTTCTGTCTGTAATTAATTTTAAAAAAGAGTATGTCTCATCTTAGCCAGGTCTTGGAAAATTATTATGGAGTATATTACTTGATACTCTAGGTTTTATGTAGAAGGAAAAGATTAACAGCTGCAGAGTATGGAAGCTGCTCACAAGTAACATTTAGATTTTGAATTTATTTATTTATTTATTTATTTATTTATTATACTTTAAGTTCTAGGGTACATGTGCATAACGTGCAGGTTTGTTACATATGTATACTTGTGCCATGTTGGTGTGCTACACCCATCAACTCATCAGCACCCATCAACTCGTCATTTATATCAGGTATAACTCCCAATGTAATCCCTCCCCCCTCCCCCCTCCCTATGATAGGTCCCGGTGTGGGTGTGTGATGTCCCCCTTCCCGAGTCCAAGTGATCTCATTGTTCAGTTCCCACCTATGAGGGAGAACATGCAGTGTTTGGTTTTCTGTTCTTGTGATAGTTTGCTAAGAATGATGGTTTCCAGCTGCATCCATGTCCCTACAAAGGACACAAACTCATCCTTTTTTATGGCTGCATAGTATTCCATGGTGTATATGTGCCACATTTTCTTTTTTTTTTTTTTTCTTGCAACTTAATTGTTCACTTTATTTTTTTTTTAATTTATTTATTATTATTATACTTTAAGTTGTAGGGTACATGTGCATAACGTGCAGGTTTGTTACATATGTATACTTGTGCCATGTTGGTGTGCTGCACCCATCAACTCGTCATTTACATCAGGTATAACTCCCAATGCAATCCCTCCCCCCTCCCCCCTCCCCGTGATAGGCCCCGGTGTGTGATGTTCCCCTTCCCGAGTCCAAGTGATCTCATTGTTCAGCTCCCACCTATGAGTGAGAACATGCGGTGTTTGGTTTTCTGTTCTTGTGATAGTTTGCTGAGAATGATGGTTTCCAGCTGCATCCATGTCCCTACAAAAGACACAAACTCATCCTTTTTTATGGCTGCATAGTATTCCATGGTGTATATGTGCCACATTTTCTTAATCCAGTCTGTCACTGATGGACATTTGGGTTGATTCCAAGTCTTTGCTATTGTGAATAGTGCCGCAATAAACATACATGTGCATGTGTCTTTATAGCAGCATGATTTATAATCCTTTGGGTATATACCCAGTAATGGGATGGCTGGGTCATATGGTACTTCTAGTTCTAGATCCTTGAGGAATCGCCATACTGTTTTCCATAATGGTTGAACTAGTTTACAATCCCACCAACAGTGTAAAAGTGTTCCTATTTCTCCACATCCTCTCCAGCACCTGTTGTTTCCTGACTTTTTAATTTTGAATTTAAGGTACCAGGTTTAAAACTTAAGAAAACCTTGACTGAAAATATGATTGTTGAAGTCACTATAGAAATAATGCATGTCCTAATTCCATTTATTTAAATGCAGTAATATTGATCTAGGAAAGTATTCTTTAACTAATGTCATTATGTCTCCATCAATTTTTTGCTGTCTAGCAAAGAGAACTTAAAATGAAAAGTGAATTTAGCTTTTGTATTTTAAGAAATACATTGATTTTTGTATATGGTATAAGGAGGAGGTCCAGTTTCAATTTTCTGCATATGGCTAGCCACTTCTCCCAGCACCATTTATTAAGTAGGGAATCCTTTCCTCATTGCTTGTTTTTGTCAAGTTTGTAAAAGATCAGATTGTTGTAGAGGTTCGGCCTTATTTCTGGGTTCTCTGTTCTGTTCGATTGGTCTATATGTCTGTTCTTGTAGCAGTACCATGCTATTTTGGTTACTGTAGACTTGTAGTATAGTTTGAAGTCAGGTAGTGTGATGCTTCCAGCTTTGTTCTTTTTGTTTAGGATTGTGTTGACTGTTCAAGCTCTTTTTTGGTTCCATGTGAATTTTAAAATAATTTTTCTCATTCTGTGAAGAATGTCAATATAGTTTAATAATAATAGCATTGAATCTATAAATTGCTTTGGGTGGTATGGTCACTTTCTCAATATTGATTCTTCCTGTTCATGTGCATGGAACATTTTTCCATTTGTTTGTGTCATCTCTGATGTCTTTGAGCAGTGGCTTGTAGTTCACCTTGAAGAGGTCCTTCACTTCTCTTGTTAGCTGTAGTTCTAGGTATTTTATTCTTTTTGTGACAGTTGTGAACAGGAGTTCATTTATAATTTGGCTCTTGGCTTGCCTGTTGGTGGTGTATAGGAATGCAAGCGATTTTTGCATGTTGATTTTGTATCCTGAGACTTTGCTTATCAGCTTAAGAAGCTTTTGGGCTGAGATGATGGGGTTTTCTAGATAGAGGATCATATCATCTACAAATATAGTTTGACTTCCTCTCTTCCTATTTGAATGTACTTTATTTCTTTCTCTTACCTGATTGCCCTGGCTAGAATTTCCAATACTATGTTTAATAGGAGTGGTGAGAGAAGGCACCCTTGTCTTGTGCCAGATTTCAAGGCTAACGCTTACAGCTTTTGCTTATTTAGTATGATACTGTCTGTGGGTTTGTCATAAATGTAAAACCCACTTAAACGTAAAATCTAAAACTATAAAAACCCTAGAAGAAAATCTAGGCCATGCCATTCAGGGCGTAGTCATGGGCAGAGATTTCATGAGGAAGATGCCAAATGTGATGGTAACAAACACAAAAACTGACAAATGGGATCTAATTAAACTAAAAAGTTTCTGCACAGCAAAAGAAACTATCATCAGAGTGAACAGACAACCTACAGAATAGGGAAAACTTTTTGCATTCTGGCTATCTGACAAAGATCTCACAAGGCCTAATATCCAGCATGTACAAGGAACGTAAACAAATTTACAAGAAAAAAGCAAGCAGTCCCATTAAAAAGTGGGCAAAGGACATGACCAAATGCTTCTCAAACGAAGATGTACATGTGGCCAACAAACACAGGAGAAAAAGTTCAACATCACTGATCATTAGAGAAATGCAAATCAAATCCACAATGAGATGTCATCTCGCACCAATCAGAATGGCCATTATTAAAAAGTCAAAAAACAACAGATACTGGCATGGTTGTGGAGATCAAGGAATGCTTTTACGCTGTTGGGAGTGTAAATTAGTTCAACCATTTTGGAAGACAGTGTGGCAATTCCTCAAAGACCTAAAGACAGACATAGCATTTGACCTAGCAATCTCATTACTGGATATATACCTAAAATAATATAAATCCTTCTCTTAGACAGATACAGGCACACTTACGTTCATTGCAGCACTGTTCACAATAGCAAAGACACAGAATCAACACAAATGCCCATCAGTGATAGAAAATGTGATAGATATATAGCATGGAATACTATGCAGCCATAGAAAGGATCATGTCCTTTGCAGGGACATGAATGGAGCTGGAGACCATTATCTTCAGTAAACTAACATAGGAATGGAAAACCAAATACTCCAGGTTCTCACTTATAAGTGGGAGCTGGATGATGAGAACATATGGACACATGGTAGGGAACAACACACACTGGGGCCTGTTAAAGGGTGAAGCTGGGAAGGAGAGAGAGCATCAGGAAGAATAGCTCATGGATGCTGGACTTAATACCTGGGTGATGGGATGATCTGTGCAGCAAACCACCATGGCGCACGTTTACCTATGTAACAAACCTGCACATCCTACACATGTACCCCGAACTTAAAAAACTTAAAAATATAAATGTTAAATGAAGCAAAGAAAAAGAAAAACATTGATAAATATTTCTGCCTTTTTTCTTTACAATTCAGAGACTTGATTTAAAAATTAACACATTCAATCAAAGGGATGACAAAGGTGATATATTTATTTTTTTCAGGGACTTTATAATTGATGGCTTATCAGTGGAGAGAAATCATGTTCTTGTTAGAATAAATCTTGTTGGTGGGCCATTGGAACGAATTTTGCCTCCAAGGATACTCGAAAAGGTGAGTGTGGGGCAAAGAGAAGTGGGGTGTGTTTTTCTGACATATTTTGAAGCAAGATAGCCAATTCAAAGTCACCCTAAATTTTACCTCTTAAATGTCTGCATCACAGAGTTGAACTTATTACTTGAGAATATTTAGGATGCAAATAAATACTTTCAAACTAAAATAATATTTTTGATGTCTAGGGGTCATGAATGCTAAAGTAGGGTAAGTATTGCTTACATGTGTAGTAGAGTAGGTATTGTTTTATTAAAAAGTTGTCAGTTTTCTTGTGTGCCTTTGAATATTTTACTTTCAATGTCTTTCTTGTTCATGATACTTAACTTTTATTATTAAATGACATATTATTTTTTATTTTATTGGAAACATTGAGTACCTCTCCTTCCATCAATATTCAAGTATGGGTTTCTCATGGAGGTTTTTCATTTGTTTTCATTGTTGTTAAGAACCTTCTTGCTTTGACTGTTACTCTGGGAAAGATAAGATAGAAATGATTAACAGTACAACGAAAAGTTTTGTGGAAAAAACCACAGGTTTCTTTTGAAGATTACAATTTTCCTTTTATGGAAAAAAAAAAAAGAGTAAATTTATCATTATCAATTCTGCTTGCTACAAGTTACCATATGTTTGTCCTCAGTACTAATTTAATGTTTCTGTTACAGCTTGTTTTAATGGTTACCCATTGGAATATTGAAGTATAGTACCAAATAGCTTTTGGTTAATTGGACAACAATTGTAGAATTTATGAGCAAGAAAAGCCAGTTTAAGTTAATAATATTTCAGATAGCTTTAAAATTCAATATTATTTTAGACCACTTCCTAAAGTCATTTGTCTTGCTTCTTTTTTAGAGTGATAATCCATATCCTTGGCCAATGTTTTCATCATATCCTTTGCCAAACTGCTATCTGTCAGACATTACAAGAAATGCTGGCATAAAACAAGGTAAAATATTTACCATCAAATGCTGTGTTATTTTTAAAGCTTTTGTTATAATTTGAAAAAAATAAAATATTAAGGAAGATGAATACTGACTGCATTTAGCATGTATACATGTGTGTATTTATGCCTATTTCTTTGTATTTTTTTCCTCATGTTTCTTACTAACTTGGTACAGTCATGTGCTGCATAATGACATTTTGGTTAATGATGGACCAAGTGTACGAATGTGGTCTTATAAGATTATTATACCACATTTTTACTGTACCTTTTAAAAACTTTGTTTAGATGCGCAAATACCATTATGCTGCAATTGCCTACAGTATTCAGTACAGTAAATGCTGTATAGGCTTCTAGCCTAGGAGCAATAGGCTACACCATGTAGGCTAGGTGTAGAGTAGACTATACCCTCTAGGTTTGTGTAAGATCACTCTACAGTGTTCACAAAGTGACAAAATTGCTTGAGGATGCAATTCTCAGAATATATTCTCATTGTTAAGCAATGCATGACTATTTGTATGAGGCTAATAATTCTTCTTTCTTGTTGCTAAGGTGTTGCTGATCTGTCCAGTAGCAACAGCTGTTTGATTAAAAAAAAAGTAATAGTTTTTGATTTGTGAATTAATTCTGGTTATGTCTCAACAGAGTAGTATTTTTTAGTAACTGCTGTGTGCTATACACGGGTCTTGTATACTCAACAACTGAAATTAGTGAAGATTATGGTTCCCACTTTTGTGGAGTCATGAATTCTTTACAGAATGCATTCAAGTAATTAGATAATTGACTAGCAGTACCATGTGATGGGAACTAAATAGAAAATGTGTAGCCTGCTAGGATAGTACATAAGCAGGATACTCTTCCAAAGAAGAATATGTATATAATGAGGCATGTAGTTTAAATATGTATTTTCTGGATAATAGAAGAGCAGTTTTTCTTTTTGGCAGAGGAAACAGCAGAGGAGCTGGAAGAAGCAAATTATAGTCAGAGAACTGTGGTAGTTGAACAATGTCTAAGATTTGAAATTTGACAGCAAGAGTGACAGGAAGTAAGACTGAACATGTAAGCCCAGCCATAAGACCAGTGGAGATCAAACTCAGGTGTTTAGACATTATCTTACAAGCCACTAAAATTCAAACAGAATTTTTAGGCTAGAGAATTCTAAGATGAAAGATGAAGCTACATGGCCTGTCTGCAGGCCACCACTCAAACTCTACCTACTGGATAGAAGCCCAAATTACAACACCAAAAACATTTTGCCAGTATACAGTGCTTGTGACGCTTAAGGCAAAAATTCAGCCACAAATAAAGATTCTGTATGGAGTTATAGCTCTCTGAAAGCACCCAGAAACAAAACCAACTGAGTATACTCAACTTACCTCACAGTTAAAGGAACACCAGCCCTCCATATGTCTATTCAAAAAGCCAGAGTGTCCTCTTACCTCCAGCCAAATGCACTAGTCTCCCAGCAATGGTTCTTAACCAGATTGAAGGCAATGAAATGACAGACCTAGGATTCAGAATCTGACTGGTAAGGAAGATCATTGAGATCCAGGAGAAAGTTGAAACCCAGTCCCAGAAATCCAAGGAATCCAGTGCGGTGATCCAGGAGCTAAAAGAAAAAGTAGCCGTTTCAAGAAAGAACTAAACTGAATCTCTGGAATTGAATAATTCACTTTAAGAATTTCATAATTAGTCATAAAGCATAGTCAGAAATATTAACAGCAGAATAGACCAAGCTAGGGAAAGAATCTGAAAGCTTGAAGACTGGTTCTTAAATCAACTAGTCAGACACAAAGAAAAAATAATTTAAAAAATGACAAAACTTCCAAGAAATATGGGATTATGTAAAGAGACCAAATCTATGACTCATTGGCATTCTTGAGAGGGAAGGAGAGAGTGTAAGTAACTTGGAAAACATTCGAGGTCCATCAAAATTTTCCCAATTTTGCTAGAGGTGTAGACATAAGAATTTAAGAAATATGGAGATCACCTGCAAGATACTATACAAGATGACCATCCCCAAGGCACATAGTTATCAGATTTACTAAAGTCATTGCAAAAGAAATAACTTAAAGGCAGCCAGAGAGAAAGGTCAGGTCACCTACAAAGGGAACCTCATCATGCTAGCAACAGGCTTTTCAGCAGAAACCTTAAAGCCAGAAGAGATTAGAGGCCTATTTTCAGCATTTTTAAGGTAAAGAAATGTCAACCAAGAATGTAATATCCCACCAAACTCAGCTTCAGGGTAAAGGAAATATAAAATCCTTCTCAGACAAGCAACTACTAAGGGAATTCATTACTACCAGACCAGCCTTACAAGAGGTCATTAAAGGAGTGCTAAACATGGAAATGGAAGATCAAAACCTGCTACCACAAAAACACACTAAAACACATAACCCACGGACAGTATAAAGCAATTACACCATCAAGTCTATGAAACAACCAACTGCCAACACAATGACAGGATCAAAATCTCACATATCATTACTAATACCCTGAATGTAAATGGCCTAAACACCCCACTTAAAAGGCATAGAGTGGCAAGCTGGATAAAAAGATACGACCCAACTGTCTGCTGTCTTCAAGAGACACATCTCACATGTAATGGCACTCACAGGCTCAAAGGGATGGAGAAAGACAACCACACAAACAGAAAACAAAAAAGAGCAGGTTTTGCAGTTCTTGTATCAGATAAAATAGACTTTTAACTAACCACAATCAGGAAGAACAAAAAAGGCCATAACATAATGATAAAGTGTTCAAGTAAACAATATGACTTAGCTATCCTATATACATATGGACTCAACATAAGAGCACTCGAATTCACAAAACAAGCTTTTCTTGACACAGGAAAATACTTATGTGCCCCCTAAATAATAGTGATGGACTTCAACACCCCATTGACAACATTAGGCAGATCACTGAGGCAGAAAATTCCACAAAGATATTATGGAATTAACTTGATACTTGATGAATAAGACCTAATAGGTATCCAAAGAATACTCCACCTAATAATGACAGAATATACATTCTTGTCATCTACACATGGAACATATTCTATGATTGACCGTATAGTTGGCCGTAAAACAAATCTCAGTGAATTTTTAAAAATGATGTCAAGCACACTCTGAGGCCACAGTGCAATAAAAAATGGAAATTAATACCAAGAAGATCTCTCAAAACTATGCAAAAACATGGAAATTAAACAACTAGCTCTTTATAACCCTTGAGTGAACAAATGATGTCAAGCACACTCTGAGGCCACAGTGCAATAAAAAATGGAAATTAATACCAAGAAGATCTCTCAAAACTATGCAAAAACATGGAAATTAAACAACTAGCTCTTTATAACCCTTGAGTGAACAATGAAATTAAGTCAGAAATAAAAACTTTCTTTGCAATTGATCAAAATAGAGACATAACTTACTAAAATCAAATTTGCTGAGATAAGTTTATAGTCCTAAGGCTTTCATCAAGAGGTTAGAAAGACCTTAAATTAATGACCTAACATCATACCTAGAGGAAATAGGGGAAAAAAAAAAAAAACCCATCTGACTTCAGAGTTGGCAGAAGAAAATAAATAATTAAAATAAAAGAAAAACTGAATGAAATTGTGACACAAACGTCCAGAAAAAGAAGATAAATGGGACCAATAATTGATTTTTCAAAAGGAAAAACAAGATAGACTGCTAACTAGATTAACAAAGAAGATCCAAATAAGCACAGTCAAAAATGGCAAAGATGACATTACAACTGATCCCACAGAAATACAAAAGATCAAAATACAAAGAGACTATTATGAACACCTCAATGCACACAAACTAGAAAGTCTGTAGGGTATTGATAAGTTCCTGGAAACACAATATCCTAAGATTGAACCAGGAAGAAAGTAAAATCTTGAACGTACCAATAACAAGTTTCAAAACTGAATCAGTAATACAAAGCCTACCAACCAAAAAAAGCCTGGGACCAGATGGATTCATACAGAATTCTACTAGATGTATAAAAAACTGATAGCAGTCCTTCTGAAACTATTCCAAAAAGTCGAAGAGGAGGAGTTTCTTTATAACTTATTTTACAAAGCCAATATTATCCTGATACCAAACTCTGACAGAGACAACAAAAAAGAAACTTTGGACAAAATATTCTTGATGAACATAGGCAAAAAAAATCTCAACAAAATACTAGCAAACCAAATCCAGCAGCATATTTTTATCAAGCAGCAAAAGTTAATTCACCACAAGTTAGACTTCACTCCTGAGATGCAAGGTTGGTTCATCATATGCAAATCAATGAATGTGATTCACCACATAAACAGAATCAAAAACAAAAACTACATTACAATTTCAATAGACACAGAAAAAAGCCCTCAATAAAATCCAACATCTCCTCATGATAAAAACCCTCAATAGGCTAGGCATAAAGGAACATATCTAAGAGCCATCTATGACAAATCCACAGCTAACATCACAGCGTTATACTGAATGGGAAAAAACTGGAATCATTCCCTTTGAGAACTGAAAAAAGACAACTATGCCTACTCTCACTACACTTGTTCAACATAGTACTGAAAGTGCTTGCTAGAACAATTAGGCAAGAGAAAGAAAGAAAAACATCCAAATAGGAAAAGAAGAAGTTAAACTATCTCCCCTTGCTGATGATACAATTCTATACATAGAAAACCCTAAGGATTCTGACAAAAGGCCCCTAGGAATGGTAAATGATTTCAGTAAAATTTCAAGATACAAAATCAATGAACAAAAGTCAGCTTTTCTATACAACAGTATAGATTGAAAGCCAAATCAAGAACACAATCCCATTTGCAATAGCCATACACACACACACACACACACACACACACAAACATGCACATACAAAATAAAGCCTAGGAATACATCTAAGAAATGATGGGAAGGAGTTCTACAAGGAGAACTACAAACGTTGCTGAAAGAAATCAGAGATGACATGAATAAATGGAAAAATATTTCCTGCTCATAGATTGTAGGAATCAATATTGTTAAAATGGCCATACTCCCCAAAGCAATTTATAGATTCAGTGTTATCCCTATTAAAATACAAGTATCATTTTTCACAGAATTACCTGACTTCAAACTATACTATAAGGCGAAAGTAACCAACATGGCATGTTACTGGTGGAGAAACAGACACATAGACCAATAAAACAGAATAGAGAACTGAGAAACAAGCCTGCACACTTACTACCATCTGATCTTCAACAAAATTGACAAAAACAAGCAATGGAGAAAGGACTTCCTATGCAAGTAATGGTGCTTGGATAGCTGGGTAGCCACTTGCAGAAGAATGAAATTAGACCCCTACCTTACCATATACAAAAATTAACTCAAGATGGATTAATGATTTGCATTTAAGATCTCAAACTATAAAATTCGTAGAAGAAAATCTGGAAAACACCCTTCTTGACGTAGTCTTTGGCAAAGAACTTATGGCTAAGTTCCCAAAAGCCATTGTAACAAAAACAAAAATTGAAAGTGCGACCTAATTAAAAAGCTTCTGCACAGCAAAAGTAATTACCAACAGAGTAAACAGGCAACATGCAGAGTAGGAGAAAATGTTCACAAACTATTAATCTGAAAAAGGTCTAATATCAAGAATCTAACAGGGCCTTGAACAAATCAACGAGTAAAAAACAAATAATCCAGTTCCCTGACAAGATGGCCAAATAGGAACAGCTCCGGTCTGCAGATCCCAGTGAGACCAATGCAGAAGGTGGGTGATTGCTGCATTTCCAACTGAGGTACCCGGTTCATCTCACCGGGACTGGTTAGACAGTGGGTGAAGCCCACGGAGGGTGAACAGAAGCAGGGTGGGGCATTGCCTCACCCAGGAAGCTCAAGAGGTTGGAGAACTCCCTCCCCTAGTAAAGGGAAGCCATTAGAGACCGTGCCATGAAGGACGGTGCTATCCGGCTCAGATACTATGCTTTTCCCACAGCCTTCACAACCCAGAGACTAGGAGATTCCCTCGAGTGCCTACACCACAAAGCAACCATTTGGGCAGACACCGAACTAGCTGCAGGAGGGTTTTTTTTTTTTTTTTTTTTTTTGTACCCCAGTGTCTCCTGGAACACCATTGAGACAGAACCATTCACTTCCCTGGAAAGGGGGCTCAAGCCAGGGATCCAAGTGGTCTTGCCCAGTGGATCCTGCCTCCATGGAGCCTAACAAGCTAAGATCCACTGGCTTGAAATTCTTGCTACCAATACAGCAGTCTGAAGTCGACCTGGTATACTCGAGCTTGGTGCAGGGAGGGGCGTCCACCTTACTAAGGCTTGAGTGGTGGTTTTCTCCTCACAGTGTAAACCAAACTGCCTGGATGTTTGGACTGGGCAGAGCCCGCCTCAGTGCCTCAAAGCCCCTGTAGCCACACCGCCTCTCTGGATTCCTCCTCTCTGGGCAGGGCATCTCTGAAAGAAAGGCAGCAGCCTCAGTCAGGTGCTTGTAGATAAAACTCCCATCTCCCTGAGACAGAGCCCCAGCGGGAAGGGGTGTCTGTGGGCGCAGCTATAGCAGCCTTAAACATTCCTGCTTGCTGGCTCTGAAGAGAGCAGTGGATTTCCCAGCACAGTGCTTGAGCTCTGCTAAGGGACGGACTGCCTCCTCAAGTGGGTCCCTGACCCCATACCTCCTGATGGGGAGAAACCTCACAGCAGGGTTCAACAGACACCTCATACAGGAGAGCTCCAGCTGGCATCTGGTGGGTGCCCTTCTAGGAGGAAGATTCCAGAAGAAGGAACAGGCAGCAATTTTTGCTGTTCTGCAGCCTCCAATGGTGATACCCAAGCAAACAAGGCCTGCAGTGGACCCCCAGCAAACTCCAGCAGATGTGCAGAAGAGGGGTCTGTTAGAAGGGAAACTAACGAACAGAAAGCAATAGCATCAACATCAACAAGAAGGACCAAGCAAAAACTCCATCCCAAGATCACCAACAGCAAAGACCAAAGATAAATCCACAAAGATGAGGAAAAACCAGTAAAAACAGCTGACAAGTCCAAAAACCAGAGCGCCTTTTCTCCTGCAAAAGATTTCAACTCCTCGCCAGCAAGGAAACATAACTTTGGACAGAGAATGAGTTTGACAGATTGACAGAAGTAGGCTTCAGAAAGTGAGTAATAACAAACTCCTCCAAGCTAAAGGAGCACTTTCTAACCCAATGCAAGGAAACTAAGAACCCTGATAAAAGGTTACAGTAATTGCTACTAGACTAACCAGTTATGAGAAGAACATAAATGACCTGATGGAGCTGAAAAACACAGCACGAGAAAATTGTGAAGCATGCACGAGAAAATTGTGAAGCATACACAAGTATCGGTAGCCGAATCAATCAAGCAGAAGAAAGTATATCAAGGATTGAAGATGAGCTTCATGAAATAAAGCATGAAGACAGGATTAGAGAAAAAAGAATGAAAAGGAATGAACAAATCCTCCAAAAAATATGGGACTATGAGAAAAGACCAAACCTACATTTGACCAGTGTGCCTGAAAGTGGTGGGGAGAATGGAACCAAGCTGGAAAACACTCTTCAGTATATACCCAGGAGAACTTCCCCAACCTAGCAAGACAGGCCAACATTCAAATTCAGGAAATACAGAGAACACCACAAAGATGCCTGGCCAACATGGTGAAACCACGTCTTTACTAAAAATACAAACATTAGCTGGGCATGGTGCCATGTGCCTGTAATCCCAGCTACCTGGGAGGCTGAGGCAGGAGAATTGCTGGAACCTGGCAGGTGGAGGCTGCAGTGAGCCGAGAGAGTGCCACTTTACTCCAGCCTGGGTGACAGAGTGAGACCCCATCTAAAAAAAAAATAAAAAAGAAATAGGAATGCTTTTACACTATCAGTCAGAGTGTAAACTTCAACCATTGTGGAAGACAGTGTAGCAATTCCTCAAGGATCTAGAACTAGAAATAGCATTTGACCCAGCAATCCCATTAGTGGGTATATACCCAGAGGATTTTAAGTCATTCTATTATAAAGACACATATGTTTATTGCAGCACTGTTCACAATAGCAAGGACTTGGAAACCAACCCAAATGCCCATCAATGATAGACTGGATAAAGAAAATGTGGCACATGTACACCATGGAATACTATGCAGCCATAAAAAAGAATTAGTTCATGTCTTTTTCAGGGACATGGATGAAGCTGGAAACCATTATTCTCAGCAAACTAACACGGGAACAGAAAATCAAACACTGCATATTCCCACTCATAAGTGGGAATTGAACAATGAGAACATATGGGCACAGGGAGGGGAACATCACACACTGAGGCCTTTCAGGGGATGGAATGCAAGAGGAGGGATAGCATTAGGAGAAATACGTAACGTAGATGACAGGTTGATGAGTGCATCAAACCACCATGGCACATTTATACCTATGTAACAAACCTGCACGTTCTGTATATGTATCCCAGAACTTAAAGCATAATCAAACCAACCAACAAACAAATATTGCAATTAAAAAATGGGCAAAGGACATGGACAGATACTTCTCAAAAAAAAAATATACAGGTGGCAAAAATAACATGAAAAATGCTCACCATCACTAATCATCAGATAAATGCAATCAAATCAACAGATACTATCTCACACCAGTCAGAATGGCAATTACTAAAAAAGTCAAAAAATAACAGATGTTGGTGGGGCTTCAGAGAAAAGAGAACACTTACACACTTTTGTTGCAAATGCAAATTGCTTCAGCCACTGTGGAAAGCATTCTAGAAATTTCTCAAAGAACTTAAAACAGAACTGCCCTTCAACCTAGCAATCCCACTACTGACTATATACCCAAAGGAAAATAACTCATTCAATCAAAAACACACATGCACTCGCATTTGCATTGCAGCTGTTCACAATAGCAAAGACATGGAATCAACATAGGCACCCAACAATTGTGGACTGGATAAAGAAAATATGGTACATATTCACCATGGAATACTACACAGCCATAAAAAGGAATGAAATCATGTCCTTTGCAGCAACATGGTTACAGTTGGAGGCCATTATTCTAAGTGAATTAATGCAAGAACAGAAAACCAAATACTGTGTATTCTCATAAGTGGGAGCTAAACATTGAAAACACATATACATAAAGATAGAAACAATATACACTAGGGACTACTAGATAGGGGGATGGAGGGAGGAAGGGGGAGCATGGGATGAAAAGCTACCGTTGGCTGCTGTGCTCATCACCTAAGTGACAGGACCATCCATATCCCAAACCTCACTGTCGCTCAATATACCCATATAGCAACCCTGAACATATTTCCCCTGAATCTAAAATTTAAAAAATAAAAATAAGAAAATTAGGTTAATTGAACACTTTTGAGTAGAAGAATATCATATTAGTTCCTAGGAATCAGTGCTCAGAGAAGTATAATTTTACTCTCTCTCTACCCTTATCAGTGATTCAGGAAAAGGAGTAATAATAGTTTCTCTGTGTAACCCAGAATATAACTGCAGATGACTGACTTAGGCACGAATATACTGCTGCCAGTATACCCAGTGTAGTGTGTCTCCAGGTTACTTTTCTAGTCTCCTAGATGACTGTTTTCAAAATTTCTGTCTTCTCAAACCTTCCTCTCCTTCCCCATGCTTCGTTTAGTTAGTAGCCATGTTTCCTATTTTATCAATGATGTAGAAATAGCTAATAAAGAGCTTCCATGTGTTCCTGAGGCATATCAACTCACTTAACTACATCTGTGCCAATTTAGGCTGTCTAGTATTATCATAAATGAACTGCCAGTGTGACTTGTGAAAACCAATTTCTCTATTTGTGCATTACATTCCATCTGGTTTCTTCTGAAAGATTTTGCTTCTAACAGTTCTCCCTTTTTCTTTTCTCCCTTTTTCTGCATCTCCAGACTACTGGTCAGCACTGTAGATTCTGGACACACCAGCCTCTATAATCACATGAGCCAGTGACTTATAATGAATCTCCTTCTATATATATACAAATTCTATTGGTTCCGTTTCTTGGAGAACCCTGTAATACAGTTGGTTTTTAGCATCTATAGCATAGTGTGATGGAAGGCATCCATCCTTCACATCAGTCTTCAACTAGCATTACCTCACTTTTGATCTTGCCTACCCAGCTTTGTTCACTTTCAAGGCTTTAAACTGTTTTCTCTCTCCAGCTAGAGCCTCCACACCTGTCTGTTCTACTTGCCCTGTGTCTACTCTTTAGCCTCTCCAAATCAGTCATTTAATCTCTCTCTTCATTCAACTTTATACAGACCGTTAACCCATTAACCCTTTTCTGGTTGTTATTGAATCCTATTCAGGTAGATCTCCTTGAACCAGGACTACTGTATTATCATCAGTCTCCTGAGTGAACCTGATTTTTACCACTGTAATTTTTAAAATTATTTTATTTTTTAATTGACAAGTATTCTATAGATTTATCAGGTACAACATGTTTTGAAATATGTGTACATTGTAGAATGGCTAAATTCAACCAGTTAACATATGCATAGTCTCACATGCTTATTTTTCTGATGATAATATTTCAAATTGCTTTCTTGGCAATTTTCAAATATATAATACGTTGTTAATAACATAGTCACCATGTTGTACAATAGACATCTTAAAACATATTCCTTTCCTGTAACTGAAATTTTGTATCCTTTGACCGTCTCCCCCAACACCCTGCCCTCCAGCTTCTGGTAACCTATCTATGCCCCGTTTCTATGAGTTTAAATTTTTCAGTTTACACATAAGTGAGATTATAGAGTGTTTGTCTTTCTGTACCTAGGTTATTTTACCAAACACAGTGTACTCAAGGTTCATCCATGTTGTCACAAATGATAGGATTTCTCTCTTTTTAAAGCCTGAACTCCCTCTTTATTATCATTTTTTGGCTTGGGGCATCTTTACTTGATCTTTTCCATATGCCAACAAGTGTGGTGTTTATTCTCTTATATTTAAAATATCTTCTCTTGGACATACTTTCCCCTCACTAAAATCTCACTTCTGGCCTTCCTTTTACTTCGGAATTCCTTGAAGGAGTTATCTGAGTATTCCTGTTACTCTCTTTCCATTCTCTCTTGGACCCACTGCAAGCTAATCAGGCTTTCACCCTAATACTCCACTGGCATTCAGCCTACTGGTCGGATCTCAGTCCTCATCACCTAGCAGTATCACTCAAACCTGCCCTCTTTTTTGAAACAATTTCTTCATTTGACTTCCAGAAAATACTCTTGTTTGGTTTTCCTCCTGCATCTCTGATGAATTCTTCTTTTGTCTCATTTGTTGGATCTTTCAAATTCTCTAACGTTTAAACTTTGGAATGCTCCATACTCAGTTCTCAGTTGTCGTCTTCTTTTTCTAGCTACATTACTGTTGTGAGGATCTCATGACTGAAATACTATCCAATATGCTGATGGCTGTCAGATTTATATCTCTAATACCTATCTTTGCCTTGAACTCATATCTCATATATTAAATTGTCTCCTTGACATTTCTCCTAGTAAGTTGAATATATATATATCAAACTTAATATGTCTCGGATAAATTTTTAATACTCCCCCAAAATTTGTTCCTTTGGCATTTTCTCTCCTTTCAGAAATGGCAACTGTTTGCTTCCAGTTCTTCAGACAATAAACCTAACGGCATTCATGCACTTGTCTCTGTCTTTATACCCCACATCTAATCTGTCAGCAAATCTTGACTCTACATATCTAAAATAAAACCACTCTCACTCATCTACTACCACGCTCATCTCTCACCTGTTGCAGTGTCCTGCCAAGTGTTTAGTCTATTCTCAACACAACAGCCAGAGGGATGCTGCTGAAACATGGGTTAGATCATATTACTTTGCTAATCGAAATCCTTCAATGACTTCCCTGTAGCTTACAAGGCCCAACACATTTGTGACATCTTTACTGGCATGTGCTCTGTTTTAGGGAGTGTAGTACTATCTTAAGCCTTATTGAATTGCTTGTTTTCCCACCATACTGGACAGGAACTCTTACTCTCTTTCTGTTTGATTCTAAAGTACAAGTGTTTGAATAAGACATTATTCCCAATTTAAAACTAGTACCTGATACTTCCTTGTAATAAGAGTGATCCTGATATTATTGTGGTTCTTGTTAAGGAAGAGAGTATGATCTAGGCAGCAATAGATAGCCTGGGAAGAGATTTTTACAGAGATTTAGTCAATTCATAACGACTGTATCTCATTCTGATATTGCTGATATCTGTGTCACTCACCATATACTCTTAGCAGAAAATGGGAAAGTCAGAAGTATGTCCAGCTTCATTTTGTACCTAGGAGAGTATAGTGATGCTTTCTCTGTGAACTCAATGAAAAAAAAAATAGAGCTAAATGTGTTTCTAACAGGTACGTGTCTGGTTAAATACTGTTAAATAAAGCTAAACATTAATAGTGCACTTTTAAGAATACTATGCATAAGGTAGTAATATTTAAGACACCAAAGTTATTTTGACAGCAAGAGTCATCTACTTTCCATTCTTGTTTTGTGATTCACATGTGATGATTCACAGATTTCGTAAGGTGTTAGTTTAGTCATCATTTGCACTGCACAATTTTGGGATATAATTTCATTGTTGTGGGAAAAAAAATCACTTCAGTTGTGTGCACATGGTGACATCCTCTTCATTTGTCTCCCAGCTTCTAGATTTATTCTGTTTGCTACAGTTAGCATCTCATCTGTTAAATTGCCTCTTGTTAGCTCATTGGCATCAGTGTTAAGTGTTAGATGATTCTTCTTCATCTATAAATAAGAATTTTGAGACATCATTTGGCTCAATTATTTTTCTTTATGAACATATTTAGCATGACCATATTAAAATGTAAGTGGCCATTTAAAAGCTATTGATCTATACATTCTCTGTGTATATATATGTATACATATGTGTGTATATATACACTTGAATACATGTATATGAGTATATGTATAGATCATCACACACAAAAACATTCACTTCCATATGGTAGAAATAATTTCTACTTAGAATATCATTTCTCTGTTACCTGAGGGTGTAGATAGGTAGTATAATATGTACTAGTGTTATAACTTATAGTACTAATGTTATAGTTAGTACTATAATATAAGCACCAGTTATATGTACTAGTGTTATAACTTACTGCCTCTGCAAAAGACAAAAAAGAGGCAAACAGATTGGATGGAAAAGAAGAGTCGTACTATGGTCAAAAGCAAGTACCAGAATGTTAGGAGCTTTTAAGGTGAACTACTGGAGACTGCCTTATAATGCCCTTCTATATGGAACAAGAAGGTAGTAAAATAGTAATTTAATTTCTTTTGTTTTTGTTTTTCTGAGCTAAAATTAGATTTCCCAGGAGTTATTACCCCATTGGCCAGTTCACTTTACTATGTTGCATTTCAACGTGCTCAGAATGAGGACTTCTTTCTCAGAGGAGTATGGGAAATTCAGAACTTACATATAGAAAATTAAAAATCGCTTGAGGAATTGGATAGCATACTCCAGTCATTGAAAGCATCACAGAGACACATCTCAAGAAGATGAGATGTTTGTTGTTCTTATTTCCCCATCTAGCTTCCTATATTCATTTCATCACTTAAAAATACTTTTATAATGTTTATTCAGGATGACCTATAAAATAATCAGCAATCTAAATTACATCTATATCCTATATATCTTACTACTGTAGAATTTCTATCTTTATCAAGAAAACTTTTGGATGTATATTTACTCAGTTGAGGCTGCTAACTTTAAAGAGGAAAGTAATTTTTCTGGTCATTTTGTGTATGTTTCTAGTGCTACTAATGAGACCAATAGAGCAACCGAAGTGTGGTGCTGACTCACAAGGTTACTGGCAGTCATGCCACTTGGCATTAGATTGCCTTTCTCTGATCTTATGCATAAACATTCATGCTGAGTCTGTCCTGCAGACACTGGCTGAGTGACAGATGACAGGAGTACTTAGACAAAGGTATCCAGTGAAAGAGTGGACTAGGAGACTGTCAGCACTAGGGGTCAAAAGAGTTTGCAGCCCCCCTAAAGCCGGCGATTCTCGCATTTATTTAGTACAGATTTAATGACAAAGGCTTGGAGCAAACACAATCTGTGGGTAATAAACATTGTTGACCCCTCGAGTAGAGAGCAGTCTTGTGCATGAATGATCAAAGGTCGGTTTTAGGACAATATAAGTAAACAAGCTGTCTAGATAAACTCCTCTACATTCCCTTGTTATTTGCTTTTTGCTATTAGCTAAAGGTAAGAGGATTAGGCTGCCTTTAGCCATAACCTTTTCCTAAAGCTTTTGCAAAACCTCTGGCTTTTTAAGAAAGTCTGTGTTTTTGCTATAACTTTTGTTTTTACAACTTTTCCCACCACCCTGACCGAACTCCTACACATTCATGCCTAAGTTAATGTGTGAACATGCATTTCATTTCTCTTCAGTATACCTAGAATGGAATTGCTGGATTATATGATAATCTATGTTTAATCATTTGAGCAGCTGACATAAATTATTTTCTATATCTCTTCATCTGGCCTTTTGATCTAACTATTCCAGTGGCTATGAAGTGGTATCTCATTGTGATTTTGATTTGTATTTTGCTGATGACTTTTCATGTGCTTATTGGCCATTTGGTATCTTCCTTTGAGAAGTGACTGTTCCATCACTTTGGCCACTTTTAATTTAGTTGTCTTTTAATAATTGAGTTGTAAGAGCACTTTATTTATTCTAGATACAAGTTTCTTATAGACATTAGGCTTATGCCTTTGATCCTTTGTTCCTGATACTCCCTTTTCCTGGAATACTAATTCCTACTCTTCCCATTGGTAGTCCTGTTTAAACCTTTTGAACTTAGTCTAAATGTCACTTCTTCAGAGAAGTTACCTCCACCTTACCTAAAATATGTTTCTTCTCTTGCTTATTTATCTCTCTGGACCTTTGTTTATTTCTCTACGAGTATTTATACCTTACAGTGAGCTTATGTATTATTTATTGTCTACTACCCTAAAATGTAATTTCTATGAAGCAAAGATGCTGTTGCCTTAGGTAGTAGGCAGCACATAAATATTTATTGGATGAAAGAGTAAATCAATGTTGGACTTCTTCCTCCTGTATTTTTTCCATTATCAAGCTGTCTCTTTGACTTTGTCACTGGACATTAAAACTTTTGTTCAGGCTAATCTAAATAAATTTAGGAAATTTTACTCATATTTGGAATAACCTCTGATTTGACTCATGTTCTAGAGTATGCAAAAGTTTACAGTTAGAAAGCTGCTTGAATTAGACTTGGGTATATATTATTGGTGAAGTAGACACTTCTATTATAGTTATTTCATCACTTAGCAAGTGGTACTTTACATTTTTATGGCACATAAAAGGTGTGCATTGTTAGCATTACTTCCTATTTTTTCACAGTTGAAAAAAATAACTAAAAAATTTACAGCCTTTTAGTCTGTGATTACTTCAAATTTAGTCTTTTATAGCTTCAGTATCTTACTTGACTGCTTCTTCCATCACATTTCTGCTTATCTGATAGGAAACTGATTTTCTGCCTGGTAAAACATTCTCTTTCAAATACTATATAAAAGAGTAAGTTATATGGTTGTAATCATTCCTTTTAATGTAATATACCAAGTAATATTAAAATCTTTATAGTCAGATCATTCCAATACTTGTAGCCAGATAGTTTCAGATGATATTATTCCTCTATGAGAAAACAGATCATTTTAAAGTTAATAATATGTAAGATATAAATATCCCTCTATAGTATATTTTTCTTTGCCCCAACCCAAAGTAACTTTTTTTTTTTTTACTACAAATTAAATGAAAGCAGGGTGGGGGGAGGTTTATATTATATAAAACAGAAGCGAATTCTAGTTAGAACTTGTTTTTCATCATTTGTAAATTTTCAGCTCTGAATGAATTCAGTATAAAATATGTCTTGAATCATTGGGTTCTATGTATGAGTCAAATGTCCTTGAAAACCATATTATGCTCTTAGGTAAAGACCATAAGGCTAAGTCACTATATTGCATCTATATTATTTGCATAGTTTTGGCACTTTATAAAAGTAGACAAGTGAAAATACAAACCCCTGGCAATGTTAATGCATTAATATTTTGGGGAATGGAAAAAGTTTTCCTTATGTAGCTATTACTATTTATAAAGTTTATTTTGAATATTTTATCATTGCAAAGTACCATTTATAGAACAGTTAGAAAATTATTGCAATGTGTTTTGCTTAATAACAAAACTAATGATAGATAACATTTCTAAATTAGAGATGGGGCCAAAGAACAAGAATACCATATTCTGTGTCTCTGGAGCTATGCAGCGTTCAGTGAGTGAGTAAAAAAGCTCTTGGGTTTTATAATTATAATCTTAGGATTCCTACGTATTTTATTGTCTTATGCTGATATTAAGTTTCTTTTTCCATTAAAAGATGTTGAAATATAGCCTTCTTAACTACAAATGTCTATTTTTTTCACTAGAACAATATCCTTAATTTAACAAGATAGTTTTCATTAGTCTATACTGATTTTGTTTAACAATTTTTCTTGTTCTTATTGGATATGTATCCTTATTCACTGGTGTTGATTCTTGCTGATACTTTCTGCCTTTTCAGAAATTAAGTCTCTGTTCATGTCCCTGATGAATTTATTGCCATTTCATTTACAAATTGATGGCAATACATTCTCCAATTCTAGTAGTAAAGATTTAAAATTGGAATATTACCTACATAGTATGTGGAAATAAACTTTCAAGAGAGAAAAGGGGAGAATGAGATGGACTGTAATTACAATTGCATTTTGATAAAATAATGAAAATTGCCTCGTTAACGAATGACTGGACTGGATTGCCTTTGCAAGTGTGATGAATTATGTAAACTTTAGGATTACTAATTCTCCCCCAATAAAATAGAATCCCCTAGGCATGAGTAAAAATTCTTTGAAAAATAATATGGTACTATATAAAGTGTACTATAACATGATGATAGGTATTGTGTGTGCTTATTTTAAAAGCCTTTTGTATTCTGTCTTACACATATAGTTAGTCTATAAATACTTTTTGTTGATATAATCTTTTATCAAATATTTATCTAGGCCTTTATGTCAAGTCAGACATTTTCTCATGCTTTTTTCTTTTCTTATTGTTTCTAACCTTGGAATTAAGATTTATTTTCTGCAGATAAAGGTAATTGACTTTTATTTGACGTCAACCTATGAACTAAGGAAGCTGGTAGTATGACTGAGATTATGGATTTTCCCCTCTGTGGTAAATCTTGAGCTGCAGCTATTGAGATGACTAGAAAATCAGAATAAGTATTTTCTTTTGATAAGTAAAACTTAGTTTTCATGTATTTTTACTGTCATATTTGAAACACTTATCTATAGCAGAGAAAATAGATAGTAGGATGACAAGGGAAGACTAATTCTTCATTTGTTTATTTCCACCAATTTCTCCTATAGTAAATGCTTAGTTATCAAATATTAATGAAAAGCAAAAGTGGGATGATAAATCCAAAATAAGGAATACTCTATGTTAAAGATATAGATGACATACCTTAATCCACAGCTGTTCACACAAAATAGAGACTCATCAGAATTTGGATACTCCCAAATTTATAGATGGAATGATACCTAAATTCCTTGTATTAGTTTTCTGTAGAATTGCTTCTCAGAGACCACTCCAAGGTTTTTCCTTGCTTATTATGGTAATAAAGTGAAATGCTGACTGCATCAGTCTAAATGGGGGAAGAGAAAGTAAGTAGAAACACAAAAATAAACTTCAGGATAATACAAGGTTGTCTATCTAAATTAAGCCTAGGAATCTCTTGCTAGTTTATGAAGTCTTTACTTTTTCTCCCTTTTGAAATGTCAGTTATAAGTAGGCACATCAAAATTAGTGACTGACATCCTAGAAAGAAATTATTAAACGTTTTCTGTGTAGATTGCATGTTTTCCTTTATATTTATATTGACCTTACTGTTTTGCTCCCCTTGAAATGAAAGAACTATACAGATATTCTTTCTGTATAGTCTCTCTTTCTACATTATCTATAATAATCTTACATTTTTTGTCTAATCTTTGTTCCTATATGACCTGAGAAAATAATTATATAATATCCCCAAATATAAAAAGATTATAATGCTTACCCTAACAAAGAATTTCAGAGTTTTTGAAATATTTTCAACTATCATCGATCGATTTTTTAAACTTGAAACTTGATATTTTCTTTTTTGTTTTTCTTTTCCTCAGTGGTGGTAAGGATAGAGATTAAAGTAGTTTTTTTTTTTTTTTTTTTTTTTACTTTCTTCTAAATTTTAATAGTTGTCTATAAATCATAGTGGTCTTAAAGAATATAGAGAAGAAGACTGTTTCTTTCTCTACCTTACTCATTAGATACTTCAAGCCTTTCTTGGGAAAACAAAGTGGTAGTTTTCCATGGTGACTTTATCATAACTGGATATAGAATGGATATACTGAGACATCGTTTATTATACTCTGTCTCTAGAAATAATATTGCACTCTTAGAGGAATGTAGACATGGTTGCTATAAAAATAAAGCATTGTGAATTTAAAAGGGATTATTATGTTTAATCACCTAGAAAATATAAATTGCTTTCTTATTTAGTCCTAATAAGTGAATGTTCATTTCATTACAGGAGCCTGTATTTCACTCAGAAAGCAGTCAGAACCTCATATCAGGACATATTAATGAGGAGTTTTAAAATGTATACTTTAAAACACTTTACCATAATATAGTCATTAGAGTTCTTGTAAGTGAATCATTTTACACATTCATATACTTTTAGTTAAAGCTCAGTGAGTTCTGATACAGACTTTATAACAAATTATGAACTATAACTGCTCATATTTTAGTAACGTACTAGTATGCTTAATTTCAAACACTTAAGTAACTTTTAATTATACACATTCTTGTTTCCATACACATGTGTATATAATAAAATTTCTGTATACAACAGAATGCATCTGTTTTAAGAAAGGAGTTTGAATATTTAGAAATATTTATACAAAGATAACCACCACCATAATCAAATGTAGAACATTTTTTCATGATCCCACATTAATTCCCTTTATCTTTTGCAGTCAGCTTCTCTCTACCCACTTGCATGCTACCATTAACTTTTTTCTTTACTATAAGTCAGGGCTTCTCAATCTTAGCAGTATTAATGTTTTGGGTAATTTGCTTTCCTTTGCCGGGAGGGATTGTCCTGTGCATTGTAGGATTTTTTAGCAGCATCCCTGGCTCCAATCCACTTCATGCCAATAAAACTCTCCCTCTCTCTTCTCAGTTGTGACAATCAGAAATGTCTATAGACATTGCCAAGTGTTCCCTGGGGAGCAAAACCATGTCCACTTGAGAACCACTGCTATAAGATTAGTTTTTCCTGTTCCAGCATTTCATACAAATAGAATTACATAGGATACATTCTTTGTACCTGTTTCCTTTCTCTTAGCATAATGGTTTTGAGATTGACCCAGATTGTTGCATGTCCCATTCAGTTGTCTCTTTTTACTGAGATGGCAGTATTGAAAAACTACAGTTTGTTTAAACATCTACCTTTGGTTTGTATTTTCTTCAAATCCCTAAAAATAATTGCTTTTATGTCCTTGCTAATTTCAGTCTTTGGTGAGTCTGTATCTGTTAATCTGTTAGTTGATGTATCTTCAAGTTGTGAGTCACATTCTTCCTTTTTCTTCATGTTAGTGGAGTTTTTGAGGGCATTAGACCTTATTTACACTGAGTGCTAGATTTTATTGTCTTTCTTTAAGGAGTGGTGGACATTTTTTTGGCGGGCAGCTAAGTTATTTGTGGATCAACTTTACTTTCAGGACTTCCATTTTTTTGTTAGGGTGGATGTATAATTGCCTTCCTTTATGACTAGTTTTACCTGTTACCAAGGTATGACCTTTCTGGGACCTCTGTGGAAAACCCAGGTAATTAACTAGTACTCTCCACTCTGTTTGGAACTTGGACATCTTGTAACTCTAGGTGTGCTCTGGGAATTATTCAGTTTATATCCCCCAGCTGTTGCTTGCTCAGCCTTGTGAAATTTCACCCTTAGTCTCCACAGCTGATCAGTCAGCAGGCAACTTGACAAATAGTTAACCAGTTTGCTAGAGCTCTTTCTCTCCAGTATTCTATCCCACAAATTTTAGCCTCTTTAATCTCTTTGAAATCTGACATCTGTCTCCTTAATTCAACAAAACCTCCAAGAAGATAGTGGACAATCATAAAGCTCACCTGATTGGTTTCCCTTTTCTCAAACATTACAATCCTGCACTGCCCATTGGCTAATTTCTGAAAACAGTTGTTTGATATATTTTATCCAGTCTGGTTGTTTATAGCAGAAGGCAAGTCTATTCCTAGTTCCTCCATCGTGGCCAGAGGCAAAACTTCTTAAAATATTCTTTTTTTCCTGATTATAAATATAGAAATGTTCCATGTATAAATTTTGGGAAATATGGAATTCTATGTATTATTCATATTATACTCACAGTCACTAATTTAGAATTGTCATATGCCTAAAATATCTATTATGGAGGAGCTTTCGTTTTCCCTTACCTCGTGTCTCCATATCAAAGGGCCTTTGCTAGAGTAATACCATTGGCCTCTCCCTGGACTTCCTTACTCGTTCTGCATAAGTTAAGAGGAATGGTTGATAAGTAAATCTGGAAGAAGGAATAGAAGGTCGTGTGCTAGCCTACTTGTAGGCTGCACTTTTAATTTAGCCACTTTTATTTTTGCACTTTTTCTAGCAAGAAGAGTCAGGAGAGGCCTTTGATTGTCTCTGTCTGTCTATGGCTGAATAGATTTATGGTATTCAGTTCAGGGAAGATATCTACAAGGCCATGTGGCAGTAGATGCAAGCAATGATGCTTAATTTAGCTGTTTGTATACTAACACTGATAACTTTGAACTCTGTTTATTTATACCTGTTGGCTTCTCAGTTGGTCCCAGATTTGGAGAAGATAAAGGAATTATTTATTGTTCCCCTTAAACTCAGTAGTGTCACAGATAATACATGTTTTTCAGTTAAAACCATATCACATCACTTCATATTTTTAACTGAGGAATGCAAACTGTAAAGCATATACTCTCTATGATGGCCGGGGGAAGAGTAGACAGAATTATAATGCAGGGTACAAAGCTGCCTCTCTAACAGTCTTTTAGTCAGCCTGTTTTCAGCTCAGCATTTCTTTATTGCCTCATATCCAATTTCCAGCTATCTGAACTGGGTCCTTCAGGCTGTCTACCAACTGGTAGATGCAGGCGCATACCACATATGCTGCCTCGGTGCTGTTTACAATTATAATGCCTTGTGTTCTTTTCCTTAGAATGAGATGATGAGAAAGCAAAACAGAATAGCAAGTGTGAAAGGAGAGAGAATGGAGAGCAAGAGGAGGGAAGAGTAAAAAGAAAACAGAATTATAAATAGCAGGTAGCCTATGAAAGGGCTATATGGATGTCCTCTGAAGGAGGTAGTAACATCCTTTGTTTGAAGGAGGTAAAAGATGGAGTTACACATGAGTAAAATAAGAAAATAGAGGAGGAAAAAAGATGAAAAAAGTGCATTTTCTTTGCAATCGTGTGTCACTAGTGTTTCTTATTAGGCTCTAGGTATTTTGTTCTTGGGAATATGTAATGTGGATATTTTAAATGAAAACAATAAAAATTCAATTTCAATAATGTTGAATTAAGTCTTTACCTAATTCTTGTCAAGATACATTTAACATTAAAAATTTTTTGTTAGCAATAACATAATTTTCAATAAAATTATTAGCTCTGTTGAAATTTTATGAGTTTATAGTTTTAAGTGTGTTTATTAAAAAGATTCATTTTCTCTTTTGATTTGATGCTTGATAATTTTTCTCTAGTTATTGCTTCTGACTGAGGCTGTTTGTGAAATGTATCATTGTAGTCTTGGTATTCAAAGACAGTAGATTAGTGCTGAATATCAGAATTACATATGCTTTCAACAGAACAACATTTTGCTTTATGTATTTATGTGAGTCCACATGTGTTTGGTGTATGTATCTGTGTATTCATGTGTTTGTATGAGAGAGTATGTGTGTAGCTTTGATATAAAAAGGCTTTTTCTGACCTAAATGTCAAATAGGGAAATAGCTACAAAAATCGTGATTTTATATATGATAATCATGAGGATCATGCAGTAATATGTAGCACTTTTCTTAGGGCTAAATAACACTGAAATTTTAGATCACAGGAGTAACATGCCTTGATTACAATATTATCATGTTTGTTTATATGTATATACACACGTACATGCATATATATGACATGTGCATTTCATGAGGGCAGTGATATTGTCTTTATCCACATAGGAGGACTTCTGTATGTAGTAAATGGAATTTTATAAAAATTGGGCTGAAAAGTTAAATTTAAAAAGTTGTATTATGCTGGAAAGCTTATTTGATTTTTAAAACCTGGAAGAATAAAGACTTGCTTTCATCATTATAATTTTCTTTTTTAAGAAAAAATTAAGACATTGTTAGCTGAAACCCTCTCAAGTATCAGGTTGACCACTGGTATCTTCCTAGTGGGATTAATTAACCTAAAATAGAGCTTAGGTAGATGTAGTGTTAATGTTCCCATACCCTAATTTAGAACAGAAACAATTAAACCTTTAACCCTATAATTTCAAAAGGTTCTTGCTCTCTTTTTATCCCCAAAATCTCTTTCAAGAGAAGTGGTAAAGAAAAGCTATGAATTAATTTGGCTACTGATTCTCCCATTTTATTCTAGAAAATAAGAGAACATCTTTGCCTCTTTTGTCTCCTTTGAATTTTTACATATGTATATGTCTATATGAATACATATGCATATATCTTTTTAAACAACACTTAAATGTTCATTTACCATATTATTCATTGATTTTTTTTTAAATAAAATCTCATGGGTATAATTACCTTTAAAGCTACGTAATTAAATGGAATCTGCTATGTATTCATGGGTTCACTTAGAAGAAAAGTTATATTTTAGCAATAAATACTTTCCTTAGCCCTATTCATTATTTTCAGTTTATGCGCAGAAAATCTCTACCTCCATCCTCTTTGGATCCCAGCAGGATCTGATAATTAAATTGAAATAACAGATTAACAGGAGAAAAGCATAGTACAAGTTTTATGTGGCATGAGAGTTCTCATAGGGAAATGAAGACTCAAAGAAGCAGTTACCTGTATACTGAGTTGAACAAAGAATAGTAAACTGAAAATGTGACTAAATTATGTGGGAGGCTTAAAAGAGAAGTCATTTTAATAAGGTTTGCAAAATACTCTCTGGTCTCAACTTCTCATCCTTGAAGGTAAATATGTTGTCTTTTCTTCTGGTATAGAGAGTGTCTTTCACATGAGAATTTCATTTTCTTCTTAGAGAAACACCAGGAAGGTTAACATGATCTTGCACTTGCTGTTTTTCAAATGTCTTCAATTTAAATAATCAAGATGCCAGAATAGCATATTTTAACCCCTTCATCAGCAGATTTTTTACAAGATGAATAACTAAATGATTGACTAAAGATTTTTTACACTTTCTTTTTGCTTTTAAAGAGGTAAATAAAAAATTGTATCTGAAAGTACCTGAGGAATGAGTTTAGTGTTCCTGTCAGTCTATATAATGAAATTTTAAGGTTCATGCTATTAAAACAGATACTCAGTAATGAGCCATATTCATATAAGAAAAAGGCTATTCAAGAATTATGGTTACAAATCACAATCCATTTTATGAGCTTTTAATAATTTAGTAATTCATTGTTGTGAACTTTTAATACATGTAACAAACAATTAATGGTATAAGATGTAATTACAGAAGAATATCTGTTTCCCTTTAAAAGCCATATGTATTCCATATGGAATTTTCAACTGTTTACATAGTTAACATTAATAATTTTTCAGTATATCTAGCATGTCTTATTATAATAATGTGTTATCTTTCTGATTAGACAATGATCTTGGCAAGCTTTTATTATGCCTCAAAATATCTGATAAACAAACTGAATGGATAGTAAACTGCCGAAGACAATTTTGCAAAATGATGAAAACCAAACCTGATATAATCAGTGGAGAGGGTAAGTACATTGTTTCCATTTTGGGTTTTCTTATGTATGAAAATTATATTCATAGAATCTGTGGTTCTCAAAGATTAGTATTGGCATATGTAGGAAACATAATGCTAATTCCAGAAGTTCGCTTATTTCTGAGAAACTTAAGAGAACACAAATTAAAATCTGAGACACTACTAAGCATTGCTTTTTTTTCTTTTCTTTTCTTTTGGAACTGTCTAAACAGTCTTGGTGAGCAAAACTAGAACACTACCTCTACCTAGGTAGCAATTTGCTTGGTTTTACCAGTTTTTACCTGAGTATGACATATTGCTATATTTTTTAGAAATTTTATTGATTTTTTAATCAACATTGTTATTTTGAATCACTTTTATATGCATGCAAGTAAATTTAGTGACTCCTAAAGAAATTTTGTTTTAAGGGAACAGCTATGTTTGCTAAATTAGCAAACAAGTTTATTTGTATTCAGTTATCTGCTTGTGCATTTGTTTTCTGAAATAATTTTTTAAATTAACATTACTTATTCTGAATAAAGTAAAAAGAAGTGCTGAGAAAAAAGTTCTAATGTCAGTGTAAGCTAGATTTCCTGAAAATTATAATTTAAAAGTATTGTGTACTTTATCAGCAATGCTTTATAGTTTTCATGTTTGTGTCATTTGTTCCAAAATTTAAAATGGGAAATGGAGAAAAGTTTTTATATTGTTAGTTGTTGGAGGAGTATTTCCAGAGAATAATGTTATATATTTATGGCTTAGAAATCAAACATTGTTCTCCAAAGTTTAACTATGAAGTGAGCAGTTAAACTATGTTTTATCCCCCCAGATATTTATAAAATATCTATTCTAAGTATATATTTAACATTGAATAATAGAGAATATTTAATATAAACTGTGGACTGCACAGTTTAATATAAACTCTTAATTTGCACAACAAATTAAGAAAGCAGCAAACTGGAATGATGTTCAGTTTAAACACAAAAACTAAATGTGTAAGTAGTTCTGAGTTTATCTCTAGCAGGGGTAGTTAAAACAAAAGAGAGACACTTGGGGGTGGAGCAAGATGGCCGAATAGGAACAGCTCCAGTCTCCAACTCCCAGCGCGAGCGACACAGAAGACAGGTGATTTCTGCATTTTCAACTGAGGTACTGGGTTCATCTCACTAGGGAGCGCGGGACAGTCGGTGCTGGTCAGCTGCTGCAGCCCGACCAGCGAGAGCTGAAGCAGGGCGAGGCATGGCCTCACGTAGGAAGCACAAGGGGGAAAGGAATCCTATTTCCTAGCCAGGGCAACTGAGACACACAACACCTGGAAAATCGGGTAATTCCCACCCCAATACTGCGCTCTACCAAAGATCTTAGCAAACGGGCACACCAGGAGATTATATCCCATACCTGGCTGGGAGGGTCCCACGCCCACGGAGCTTCCCTCATTGCTAGCACAGCAGTCTGTGATCTCGCGGCAAGGCAGCAGCGAGGCTGGGGGAGGGGTGCCCGCCATTGCTGAGGCTTAAGTAGATAAAGCGGCTGGGAAGCTCGAACTGGGTGGAGCTCACAGCAGCTCAAGAAATCCTGCCTGTCTCTGTAGACTCCACCTCTGGGGACAGGGCACAGCTAAACAATAACAACAACAACAAAAAAGCAGCTGAAACCTCTGCAGACGCAAACGACTGTGTCTGACAGCTTTGAAGAGAGCAGTGGATCTCCCAACACGGAGGTTGAGATCTGAGAACGGACAGGCTGCCTGCTCAAGTGGGTCCCTGACCCCTGAGTAGCCTAACTGGGAGACATCCCCCACTAGGGGCATACCGACACCCCACACCTCACATGGTGGAGTACACCCCTGAGAGGAAGCTTCCAAAGCAAGAATCAGACAGGTACACTCGCTGTTCAGCAATATTCTATCTTCTGCAGCCTCTGCTGCTGATACCCAGGCAAACAGGGTCTGGAGCGGACCTCAAGCAATCTCCAACAGACCTACAGCTGAGGGTCCTGACTGTTAGAAGGAAAACTAAACAGGAAGGACACCCACACCAAAACTCCATCAGTAGGTCACCATCATCAAAGACCAGAGGCAGATAAAACCACAAAGATGGGGAAAAAGCAGGGCAGAAAAGCTGGAAATTCAAAAAATAAGAGCGCATCGCCCCCTGCAAAGGAACGCAGCTCATCGCCAGCAACAGATCAAAGCTGGACGGAGAATGACTTTGACGAGTTGAGAGAAGAAGGCTCCAGTCCATCAAACTTCTCAGAGCTAAAGGAGGAATTACGTACCCAGCACCAAGAAACTAAAAATCTTGAAAAAAGAGTGGAAGAATTAATAACTAGAATAATTAATGCAGAGAAGGCCATAAACAAATTGACAGAGATGAAAACCATGACACGAAAAATACGTGACAAATGCACAAGCTTCAGTAACCAACTCGATCAACTGGAAGAAAGAGTATCAGTGATTGAAGATCAAATGAATGAAATGAAGCGAGAAGAGAAACCTAAAGAAAAAAGAAGAAAAAGAAATGAACAAAGCCTGCAAGATTTTGTAAAAAGACCAAATCTACTTCTGAGTGGGGTGCCTGAAAGTGAGGGGGAAAATGGAACCAAGTTGGAAAACACTCTTCAGGATATCATCCAGGAGAACATCCCCAACCTAGTAGGGCAGGCCAACATTCAAATTCAGGAAATACAGAGAATGCCACAAAGATACTCCTCGAGAAGAGCAACTCCAAGACACATAATTGCCAGATTCACCAAAGTTGAAATGAAGGAAAAAATCTTAAGGGCAGCCAGAGAGAAAGGTCGGGTTACCCACAAAGGGAAGCCCATCAGACTAACAGCAGATCTCTCGGCAGAAACTCTACAAGCCAGAAGAGAGTGGGGGCCAATATTCAGCATTCTTAAAGAAAAGAATTTTCAACCCAGAATTTCATATCCAGCCAAACTAAGTTTCATAAGTGAAGGAGAAATAAAATCCTTTACAGATAAGCAAATGCTTAGAGATTTTGTCACCACCAGGCCTGTCTTGCAAGAGACCTTGAAGGAAGCACTAAACATGGAAAGGAACAACCGGTACCAGCCATTGCAAAAACATGCCAAAATGTAAAGACCATCGAGGCTAGGAAGAAACTGCATCAACTAACGAGCAAAATAACCAGTTAATATCATAATGGCAGGATCAAGTTCACACATAACAATATTAACCTTAAATGAAAATGGACTAAATGCTCAACAGCCCCTTCATGCTAAAAACGCTAAAAAAGACACAGACTGGCAAACTGGATAAAGATTCAAGACCCATCAGTTTGCTGTACTCAGGAGACCCATCTCACATGCAGAGACATACATAAGCTCAGAATAAAGGGATGGAGGAAGATCTACCAAGCAAATGGAGAACAAAAAAAAGCAGGGGTTGCAATACTAGTCTCTGATAAAACAGACTTTAAACCATCAAAGATCAAAAGAGACAAAGAAGGCCATTACATAATGGTAAAGGGATCAATTCAACAGGAGCTAACTATCCTAAATATATATGCACCCAATACAGTAGCACCCAGATTCATAAAGCAAGTCCTTAAAGACTTACAAAGAGACTTAGAATCCCATACAATAATAATGGGAGACTTCAACACCCCACTGTCAACATTAGACAGATCACTGAGACAGAAAGTTAACAAGGATATCCAGGAATTGAACTCATCTCTGCAGCAAGCAGATCTAATAGACATCTACAGAACTCCACCCCAGATCAACAGAATATACATTCTACTCAGCACCACATCACACTTATTCCAAAATTGACCACATAATTGCAAGTAAAGCACTCCTCAGCAAATGTACAAAAACAGAAATTATAACAAACTGTCTCTCAGACCACAGTGCAATCAAATTAGAACTCAGGACTAAGAAACTCAATCAAAACCGCTCAACTACATGGAAACTGAACAACCTGCTCCTGAATGACTACTGGGTACATAACGAAATGAAGGCAGAAATAAAGATGTTCTTTGAAATCAATGAGAACAAAAATACAACATATCAGAATCTCTGGGACACATTTAAAGCAATGTGTAGAGGGAAATTTATAGCACTAAATGCCCACAAGAGAAAGCAGGAAAGATGTAAAATTGACACTTTAACATCACAACTAAAAGAACTAGAGAAGCAAGAGCAAACACATTCAAAAGCTAGCAGAAGGCAAGAAATAACTAAGGTCAGAGCAGAAATGAAGGAGATAGAGACACAAAAAACCCTCCAAAAAATCAATGAATCCAAGAGTTGGTGTTTTGAAAAGATCAACAAAATTGATAGACCGCTAGCAAGACTAATAAAGAAGAAAAGAGAGAAGAATCAAATCGACGCAATTAAAAATTATAAAGGGGATATCACCACCGACCCCACAGAAATACAAACTACCATCAGAGAATACTATAAACACCTCTACCCAAATAAACTAGAAAATCTAGAAGAAATGGATAATTTCCTGGACACTTACACTCTCCCAAGACTAAACCAGGAAGAAGCTGAATTCCTGAATAGACCAATAGCAGGCTCTGAAATTGAGGCAATAATTAATAGCCTCCCAACGAAAAAAAGTCCAGGACCAGATGGATTCACAGCTGAATTCTCCCAGAGGTACAAGGAGGAGCTGGTACCATTTCTTCTGAAACTATTCCAATCAATAGAAAAAGAGGGAATCCTCCCTAACTCATTTTATGAGGCCAATATCATCCTGATACCAAAGCCTGGCAGAGACACAACAAAAAAAGAGAATTTTAGACCAATATCCCTGATGAACGTCGATGCAAAAATCCTCAATTAAATACTGGCAAACCAGATTCAGCAACACATCAAAAAGCTTATCCACCATGATCAAGTGGGCTTCATCCCTGGGATGCAAGGCTGGTTCAACATATGCAAATCAATAAATGTAATCCAGTATATGAAGAGAACCAAAGACAAGAACCACATGATTATCTCAATAGATGCAGAAAAGGCCTTTGACAAAATTCAACAGCCCCTTCATGCTAAAAACGCTCAATAAATTCAGTATTGATGGAACGTATCTCAAAATAATAAGAGCTATTTATGACAAACCCACAGCCAATATCATACTGAATGGGCAAAAACTGGAAAAATTCCCTTTGAAAACTGGCACAAGACAGGGATGCCCTCTCTCACCATTCCTATTCAACATAGTGTTGGAAGTTCTGGCTAGGGCAATCAGGCAAGAGAAAGTAATAAAGGGTATTCACTTAGGAAAAGAAGAAGTCAAACTGTCCCTGTTTGCAGATGACATGATTGTATATTTAGAAAACCCCATTGTCTCAGCCCAAAATCTCCTTAAGCTGATAAGCAACTTCAGCAAAGTCTCAGGATACAAAATTAATGTGCAAAAATCACAAGCATTCTTATACTCCAGTAACAGACAAACAGAGCCAAATCATGAATGAACTTCCATTCACGATTGCTTCAAAGACAATGAAATACCTAGGAAGCCAACTTACAAGGGATGTAAAGGACCTCTTCAAGGAGAACTACAAACTACTGCTCAGTGAAATAAAAGAGGACACAAACAAATGGAAGAACATACCATGCTCATGGATAGGAAGAATTAATATCGTGAAAATGGCCATACTGCCCAAGGTAATTTATAGATTCAATGCCATCCCCATCAAGCTACCAATGAGTTTCTTCACAGAATTGGAAAAAACTGCTATAAAGTTCATATGGAACCAAAAAAGAGCCCTCATAGCCAAGACAATCCTAAGTCAAAAGAACAAAGCTGAAGGCATCACGCTACCTGACTTCAAACTATACTACAAGGCTACAGTAACCAAAACAGCAGGGTACTGGTGCCAAAACAGAGATATAGACCAATGGAACAGAACTGAGTCCTCAGAAATAATACCGCACATCTACAGCCATCTGATCTTTGACAAACCTCAGAAAAACAAGAAATGGGGAAAAGATTCCCTATTTAATAAATGGTGCTGGGAAAATTGGCTAGCCATAAGTAGAAAGCTGAAACTGGATCCTTTCCTTACTCCTTATACGAAAATTAATTCAAGATGGATTAGAGACTTAAATGTTAGACCTAATACCATCAAAACCCTAGAAGAAAACCTAGGTAATACCATTCAGGACATAGGCATGGGCAAGGACTTCATGTCTAAAACACCAAAAGCAATGACAACAAAAGCCAAAATTGACAGATGGGATCTCATTAAACTAAAGAGGTTCTGCACAGCAAAAGAAACTACCATCAGAGTGAACAGGCAACCTACAGAATGGGAGAAAATTTTTGCAATCTACTCATCTGACAAAGGGCTAATATCCAGAACCTACAAAGAACTCAAACAAATTTACAAGAAAAAAACAAACAACCCCATCAAAAAGTGGGTGAAGGAAATGAACAGACATTTCTTAAAAGAAGACATTCATACAGCCAACAGACACATGAATAAATGCTCATCGTCACTGGCCATCAGAGAAATGCAAATCAAAACCACAATGAGATACCATCTCACACCATTTAGAATGGCAATCATTAAAAAGTCAGGAAACTACAGGTGCTGGAGAGGATGTGGAGAAATAGGAACACTTTTACACTGTTGGTGGGATTGTAAACTAGTTCAACCATAATGGAAAACAGTATGGCGATTCCTCAAGGATCTAGAACTAGAAGTACCATATGACCCAGCCATCCCATTACTGGGTATATACCCAAAGGATTATAAATCATGCTGCTATAAAGACACATGCACACGTATGTTTATTGCGGCATTATTCACAATAGCAAAGACTTGGAATCAACCCAGATGTCCATCAGTGACAGACTGGATTAAGAAAATGTGGCACATATACACCATGGAATACTATGCAGCCATAAAAAAGGATGAGTTTGTGTCCTTTGTAGGGACATGGATGCAGCTGGAAACCATCATTCTCAGCAAACTATCGCAAGAACAGGAAACCAAACACCGCATCTTCTCACTTATAGGTGGGAACTGAACAATGGGATCACTTGGACTCAGGAAGGGGAACATCATACACCAGGGCCTATCATGGGGACGGGTGAAGGGGGAAGGATTGCATTGGGAGTTATACCTGATGTAAATGACGAGTTGATGGGTGCTGATGAGTTGATGGGTGCAGCACACCAACATGGCACAAGTATACATATGTAACAAACCTGCACGTTATGCACATGTACCCTAGAACTTAAAGTATTAAAAAAAAAAAAAGACAAAAGAGAAATACCAGCTGTTTTAACTATTATTCATTCCTCTGAAACAGGACAAACATGTAGAACATTACCATTAAAACTGTGTTTTCTTTGGAATCATGGTAGCTTGGGGCACTTTCCACAAGTCTTCACCTCAGTTATTTATTACTTTGTTTTGTTTTTGAGACAGAGTTTTGCTCTGTCACCCAGGCTGGAGTGCCATGGTGGGATCTTGTCTCACTGCAACCTCCTGGGTTCAGGCGATTTTCCTGCCTCAGCCTCCTGAGTAGCTGGGATTACAGGCGCATGTCATGACACCTAGTTAATTTTTGTATTTTTAGTAGAGACAGGGTTTCACCATGTTGGCCAGGCTGGTCTCAAACTCCTGATCTCAGGTGATCCAACTGCCCCAGCCTCCCAAAATGCTGGGATTACAGGTATGAACCACCTTGCCCTGCCTATTCATTACTTTGATACTCTTAAAAATAGAGTCTAAGTGTTTCTGGTTCCTTTTTATGGAACGTAGTGTTGGGGAAAAATCTCATCTCCAGCAATGAGCATTAGGCGATTCCACATAATTACTCATAATTATAAAAAGTCTTCTCATATAACAGTCTTCTTTTTTAAAAAGGAATATGGTGATTTTTAATTTACCTTTGGTTACATTTAAGTTTATTTTGCTCTGGTAATTTAATCCTACTGTCCCCTTTGTTTAAATTTTAGTGCTCCCAATCTAGGTTTTTCCTGTGTGAGATACCATTGAGAGTATAAAATGAAGTATGTTCTTCCTGTTGCTTTCTCTTTTCTGATTATGACCAATAGTAATCTACTCAATCATTGAAAGGAGAAACCTTTTCCTTGACTTCTTCCTTTTATCCCCTGAATTATACCTGTCCTCTTAGTCACCAAGTCTTACAGATGCTATTCCTACGTCTGTCTCTAATTTGTTCTTTCTCATTCATATCCTCTACCACTACTTTAAGTATTCATCACTTAGCAACTGGACAATTATCTAACGTATTTATTTTTGGAAAACCAGAAATTATAAATAAGCAAAATAAAGAGCTAAAATTTACCTATAATTTCATCCTTCATGTATTATCACTTTTTATTTTTAATCAAAATCAATGTAAACCATAGTACTTTATTGGACATTTCACTCAATACAATATTATACAGATGCTCTTCAAGTTACAATGAAGTTACATCCTAATAAATGTATCATAATTTGAAAATACATTTAACACACCTAACCTATTGAATATCATAGCTTAATCTAGCCTAGCTTAAACGTTCTCAGAATACTTATGTTATCCTGTAGCTGGGCAAAATCTAACACAAAACTATTTTGTAATAAAGTGTAATTTATTGAATACTATACTGAAAGTGAAAAACAGAATGGTTGTATGGGTACTCAAAGCATGGAGCTGTCCTAGTTCTGGAGTCAGTTATTGTTGTGATGATATCTTAGTTTCTTCAGGCTGCTAAAGCAAAATACTTGAGAATATTTCTAATGAATAATCATTAGGAAATTATTTCTTACAGTTCTGGAGGCAGGGAACACCAAGATCAAGGCACCAGCAGATTCAGTGTCTTGTAAGGAATTGCTCTCTACTTCAAAGATGGTGCCTTCTTACTACAGCCTTACATGGCGAAATAGAGGGAAGGACAGCTCCCTTCAGCCTCTTTTATAAGGGCACTAATTCCTTTCATGAGGACAGAGCCCTCATGACTTACTCACTTCCCAAAGGCAAAACTTCTGAGTAATATCTCTTTGGGTATATATTGGATTTTAACATAAGAAATTTTCAGGGATACCAACATTTAGACCATAGCAGATGACAAAGCCCAAGGAGAAAGCAGAATCAATACCCAAGTATCCTTGAATGGTCTGCCTTAGTTTTCTCTCAGCAGAAAACCCACGTGTTCTTCTTAGTATATAAATATTATAAATTTTGGTTTCATACTCTATTTGTGTCATATTCCTACCCCAGGAAATAGATATGAGTAAAGGGAGAAGGCCCATAATTTAAAACCCTCTATAGAAATTCCAGATTTGTCATTTAAAATTTAAAAATTCACTTTAGAGGAAAGAATATTCTGTAGTTTACTTTCTGGATAGTAACATCCTAGAGTTAATTTGTTTTAAAGTTAGGGATTGTTTTGTGACATGAATTAATTTCCTTGAGTTAATGGAATTTTCAGTGGGTTGACAGTGAGGCTGTTGGTCATACTGAGATAAATAGTCACTTTAGTAATTATGTAGTTCAGCTACACTTACAATTGGTTAGAAAGATGTACTGAGATAAGAGTCATAGGTTCAATTACCACATATAGATCGATTTTTAGCATCATTACATGAGTATACCCTATCCCTCAAAATACCTAAAAATATATGTTGCTATTTAAGGGTTGCTGGGCAAAATGAATAAATAGGCATCAGTAGAAATCTAGAACCTTCTGGGAGTACTTTAGTAAATGTCATTTTTACCTATGCAATATAGAATTAGTTCATCTGTAAGCCTCTAATATACTGATCTAATAACATGTTTGAATATCAGTATTGTCAGAAAGTAGTGTGGCTTGCTATGTATGCAGTTAGTCATGTGACTCAAGTATCAAATTATTTTGTATGTAGTTCTTTCACAGATGTAATGAATTTTCTGTATTTCTGACCTAATCTCAGGCACAGGATTCAAAGACTTGCTTAGCAATATGCTGTGTCTTTTCCCATTAACTAAAGCACTTTACTTAAATACATAGTGTGTAGCAAACATGGTTGTGCTGAAGTAAAAATAATTACATTATTACATTATGTTTAGAGTTGTAAAAGTGTCTTTCTGTATAATCTTTGTTACTAATGTATATCTTGCATCTTAAATTATTATTAAACTAAGAATGATTATATCTGAACTTCATGAAGACATTGTTCTTTCTGCAAAATTTATAATCTCAAGAGACAGTATTAAGTGATTTATAAAGAAAGAAGTTTATACACATAGAATTTAAATGCTCTCACCTGAGGCCTATTTAATTTGTTAATTCATAGAAGAAAGACTTTTGAAAGATTTTTATAAGTATGGCAAAATTTGTGTCTACACATGAAGATGGAACCAGTCTAAGCAACTATAAACATAAATAGTTTACAATACTGATGTCCTTTCTGACCCGTGACGATTGGATTCTTATACTTTTAATACTCATTTAGCTTTGAAATCATCGTATGAATAGAGTTCAATGAATAAAATCATTTCATTTTTGTCCTAAGCCATTAAAATATTATGAGATAAAACTTGTCAGCTACAATTGCTGAAAAGCATATGTTATTCCTCTTTGATTTTGGACTTTCCACCCATTGAACACTAATTTTTCTTCAAGAATTATATACTTAAAATGTACTTATATGTGAAATAGGGTTCATTTAGTTAATGTAGGTTAGAGTTAATATCCTGGATATAATTAAGGGACAATTTTACATAGTGAGTAAAGTGTACTTATTATTTAAAGCATAACATTGACTCTACAAATTCATTTATTTTCAACAACAACAAAAAACTCAAACCCACAACAAACTCTGGGTTGCATATTAATTATATTGTACCTGTTTATATCCATTTCAAGTGCATTAGATGTAAGCCTAGTGGCATTATCAAACCAGCCTAGAAAATAACCATTTTATCACTTCCAAGCCAGCTAGGTCAAGCCTTCTTTTGATATTGGTTGCCTTGAATAGATACCATCAGTTGCAAAGCATGTAAAACATATAATATGTCCTGATTTTGAATGAGCTATGCATTGATCTTAGCCTTAGAACCCACTAATATTTTTTTTAGTTATGCATAAAGAACAAAGGTATTATAGCATAATTAGTGATACTTTCAGTTTTGAAATCATTTAGCAAATTCTGAAATAATTCTTAGAGGATCTAAAGATAACAGATGATCCTTTTTCAGTTTTATGTTGAATAGGTTCTCAGCTAAGCTATTAAAGTTTAATTTGCATCAGAAACAGTGTTATGAATACTAAAACAGTATGCATTTGAATTGAACTCCCTTAGAGTGTATCTGTGAAGTTCAGATGACTTTTATATGCTAGTTCTATGATTTAAGGATGCATTGTCACATATTATTCTGACCTTTAATATCCTAATTATTCTCTTGTTTATTACAGCCTTAGTAGAATTACTTGAAAAATTTGTGCTTCATCTCACTGAAAGCCCATCTGAATGCTACTTCCCTTCAGTGGAGTATACAGGTACATTTTTAACATTTTGAAGTTTGAAAAAGACTCAGTATATAACAAGATAATCAATGGAGATGTGTAATGATATTACAGATGTGCAGTTTTCTCATCCTAACAGACTCTTACTTGGTGCCATGTACATTCCAGATATCATTAAGCCTCTCTTCTTTGTAAATGTCTGGGTTTCCTTGTAACTCTGGGATTCTTTCTTGAGCTTTTTTTTTTTTTTTTTTCTCTCTCTATCCACTAAAAGTTGTTTTGCCTTAAGCAATGTCTTCTACTCTTCTGATTCTATCCATTATTCTCTAGTGGTCTCCTCTGCTTATACCATTTACCTATCTCTCATATATTGATGATTTCAAAATTTTCATCGTTCACTCAAAGATCTACTATAGGCTTTATTCTTGTATTTCCAGCAGCCTAATAAGAAACATCACCTGGATAATTCCACAGAATCCCTCAAACTCAGTATGTCTAACAAAAGATATATGCATTTCTCTGGGTCAGTGTGATAGGCATGCTAGCCTGTGTCCCGCAGCAGATACTGAGAGGTCCCAGTCTCAACCCTGGCTTCTTGTGCTGCAGTCTTAACTGTACAGGGACTTACTGAGTGACATGTACCCCTCTGAGCTGAGACATGTCTCTCCAGCTTCTATCCCATAGCAGATCCCTAAGATACTAGTGTCAGCTCTAATCTCTTCTACCGCAGTTGGGGAGCTGTCTTTTCAGTGCAGGGACCTGCTAGGAGATGTGTGCGCATCTGAACCGGCATGATAGGCACATGAGGCTCCATCTCACAGCAGATCTTAAGGAGCCTAGTATCAGCTCTGGCCCCTCCTGTTGTGACTGAGGAACTACCCAACTTGTACAGAGACCTGCTGGCTTACACATCCCTGTCTGAGCCAATGAGTTAGCCTATCAGCCTCCTTTCCACAGGAGATACCCAGGGGCCTAGTCTCAACTCCAGTCTTCCTTATACAGAGACCTGCTGGAAAGCGCACCCATCTGAGATTTATAGTCATCTGGACTCTGATTTCTGGCCAGAGTTCCTGCATAGCTCCAGTGTTCTCTTTGGATCTTTCCCATGTCTTTCTGGGCTGGAAAGCTATGTCAACCTCAGTCCTTGCAAGACATGCAGCAAGCCTGGGCTTAGAGTGTTCTCTAGATGGGTACAATAGTCACAGGCTCAGGGAACTCTACAGACAGTCTGCTTAGAATCCCTGGAAGGCCCTCTAGAAAGATAGGCACAAATAAAGCTAGACTGCAAAGACTAAAATATATACATAATTCTGCAGCATGTAGATATCATCGCATATCCACAAGTATTAAGAACATTCGTGGAAATATGACCTCACCAAATGGACAAAATAAGATGCCAAAGACCAACCATAAAACGATGGAGATGTGTGATCTCACAAAGATTTCTAAATTGTTTTAAGGCAGTTCAACATACTTAAAGAAAATACTAAGATCAATTCAGAAACTTATCAGAGAAATTTAATAGAGAGATTGAAATCATTCTTAAAAATTAAGCAGAAATTCTGGAACTGAAAAATAGAGTGATTGAAATGAAAAAAATGTAATAAAGAGCATCAACAGCAGAATTGATCACACAGTAGAAAAAATATCAGTGAGCTTGAAGATAATTTGAAAATACACAGTCTGAGGAGAAAAAAGGATGAAAAGGAATAAAGAAAGCTGATAGGATTTATAATGACATCAAAAGAACAAATATTTGAGTTTTTGTAATTAAAGAGAGAACTGAGAGAGACAAGGGCTAGAAAGTTTATTCCAGGAAACAATAACGGAAATATTTCCAAACCTGGAAAAATATACAAATGACTAGATACAGGAAGGTAAAAGGTCAACAATTAGATTCCACTCAAATAAGAATTCCCCAATACATATTATAATCAAACTCTCAAAGTCAAAGACAAAGAGAAGATCCTGAAAACAGAGAAAATAAGCAAATAATATACCAGGGAGTTCCAATATGCCTAACAGCAGATACTTTACAGGACAAGAATGAGTAGGACAATATACTCAAAATGTTGGAAAAAAATAAAAAATAAAATCATGTAAACCAAGAATATCATATCCAGGAAAGCTATGTTAAGAAATGAAGGAGAATAAGACTTTCCCAGACAAACAAAAGTTGAGGGAATTTATCACTTTCAGACCTACATACAAGAAGGGCTAAAGGGAGTTTTAAAATGGAAAGAAAAGGATGCTATCATGATTATTGCACTAATATTTAGCCATGGTATGTTAAACCACTTATATCTTTACTAAGAAGACTAAAAGACAAACTATTAAAAAATAATAACTACAACAATTTGTTAAGCAATAGGCAATGTAAATATAAATTGTGACGTCAAAAATTCAAAATAGTGGTAGAAAGGAATTAATGTGTATAGTTTTTGTTTGTTTTTGCAATCAAGTTATTATCTTTTAAAAATAATATCATTATAACTATAGGAAGGCTTTGTAAGCCTTATGGTAAACAGAAACAAAAAAAAAAACCTATAATAGGTACCCTAAAAAAATACTAGCAGAAAAAAATAAATGCAAAAGAAGGTAGTAAGAAAGGATAAAGGAAGAGAGGAATCACACAGTAACTTGTACACAAGTAATAAAATGGTTATTATTAATAATAACATTGGTGTGAATGGACTGAATTTTTCTATTGAAAGATACAAAATGGCTGAATAGCAAAATAGGACCTAACTATATGCTTCCTACAAGAAACTCACTCCACTTATCAAGACTCACATAGATTGAAAATGAAGTAATGGAAAAAGATATTTTATGCTAGTGCAGCCATAAAAGGATAGGAGTAACTATACTTATATCAGATGAAATAGACTTTAAGGCAAAGACTATAAAAAGGTCATTATATAATGATAAAGGGATCAATTCAGTGAGAGGATATAACAGTAATAAATATACATGCATCTAACACTAGAGCACCCAGATTCATAAAACAAATATTACTAGAATTTACGTGAGAGATTAACTGCAATACAGTTGTAGAGGACTTCTCTCCACTTTGGCCATGGATAGATCATCCAAGCAAAAACTATAGAATCATTTCAATAGATACTGAAAAAGCATTTGATACAATTCAACATCATTTATGATTAAAAAAAAAAAATTTCAACAAATTGGGTATAGAAGGAACATACCTCAACACAGTAAAGCCCATATGTGATAAACTCACAGCTAACATCATACTGAGAGGGGAAAAATAGAAAGCTTTTACATTAAGATCTGTAACAAGAGAAATCGTCATAATAACCTTTTCAGTTGGTATCTCTACTTGGAGTCTGGTTCTTTTTCAAAGGTGCTCTTTACACTGCTCTCAGAGTGATCTTTGACATGTAAATCTACCCAATCATTCCTCTGCCATTTCTCACCATTGACCACAGCATAAAGTCTCAGCTTATTATCATGGTACCCATGATCTTACATCATCCTGCCCCTTCCTTTTTTCTAGCATCATACTTTCTTTCCATGCAGAACACTAAACTCTTCACATCACTCCCAACTACCCTCTGTCCCAGACACACGTGTTCATTATTCAACAAATTATCCTGTATTAGGTACTGACACTGTGACAGAAGAAGTCTTCCCCTTATGGAGTTTACTTTCTAGTGGGAAGAGAGAAAATAAGTAGAATATTCAGTAAGTTAAAAGGTGTAATGATACATGAGGAAATACACAACAGAAAAAGTAGCTGGGAAGTTTTAGGAGTGAAGACTACAGTATTAAATAGTTTTCATATAAAGTTTTATTGATGATGTGTTTTTGTTTTGTTTTGTTTTGTTTAATTAACCACAGTTCAGCAGGGGAAGTACAGGCAAGATATATGGGTATGTTCAGGGCAAGAGAGTGCTAACAAATGGTCACGAAGGAGACTAATATGGCTGGAAAGGAGTAAAGGAGAGGAATTGGTGGTGTTAAAAGTCAGATAGGAGAGCATGATACAGGATCTTGAAAGTCGTTGCAGGTTTTCATTTATAAGAGCTTTGTGGCTGTGGTTTTGAGAAAAACCACATGACATGCTGGTTTTCATTTTATAAGAGCTTTGTGGCTGTGGTTTTGAGAAAAGACTGAAGGAAGACAAACGACTGAAGCAGGGAAATGAGTTAAGAAGCTATTGAAAAACAGTACTGGGTGAGATAAGGATGTCAGTAATGGAGATCGTGAAAAGTTTTTGGATTCTGGATATATTTTAAAGATAGTGCCAACGTAATTGGGTAACAGATTGAATGTGGGGTATGAGAGAAAGAAAGGAGTCAAGGAGGAGTCTAAGCTATTTTTCTGAGTTACTAGGAGGATGGGATGATTGTACACTGAGATAAAAAAGAATAGGAGAGGAATGGGAGATTAAGCGCTGGCTTTTTTGTTGTTTTAGATACTTGTTGGACATTCAAGTAAATATGCTTTATACATTCTGCACATGTGACTCGAGTTTAGAGGAAAAGTGTGGGCTACACATACAAATTACGAAGCCATCAGCTTGGTATATAAAGCCAATATATCTCATTGTAATTTCTTTCTCATATTCTGACTTAGTGTCTAATTCTTCACATTCCTGTAAATTTCTTTAGGGTTTTTTTGTGTGTGTGTGTTTTACCTATCATTTCATTCTCTGCACCTGGAACAATAATGTCAATAAATGTCAACAATAATGTCAATAATGTCAATAAATGTCATTCTCTGCACCTGGAACAAAAAGGAAAGAATGGATAAAAGAATGATGGAGGAAGGCTTTATAGAGTGTGTCAATGAGTATCTTAATAGGCAATAGAGTAAACCATTTAAGATTTCTGAGCAGAAACTTTACTTGATTCACCTGTACCTTACAACGATTATTTTATAATAGTAACTGTGTAAAGGAAAAAACGGAGTATAGAAATGAAGTTTTCCATGGATGAATATCCAATACTTAAGGGGCAGTGAATAAAGAGACAGTGAAGAAAATAGAGTTAGCATATACTACTGATAACAGATCATCTTTCCTGTAAGGGTGATGTGACTTCTTCTTTTGCTGAAGAAACCATCATTCAAATATGTGCTATTTATTCAAGTTAGACATATCTTTCTAGCCTTATTACCATTAACTGCCCAAACACATTCTGCGCATTTGCCTCACTAAATTTTTGCTCCTGTTGTTCCTTCTAGATGAATGCTTCCCTCTCCATGACATCCACATGATAATGCCCGACTCACCTGTAAAGTTTCAGCTAGAATGTAACCTCTCCTCTTATTCCTAAGCAGGATTCTCTCTTCTCTGCTCCTACTGCATTCACTTTAAACTACCATTTTGATAGTTTTATTATATTATATATGGCTAGATTAAATTGTTACATTAGGTATCAAACTCCTTTGTATCTTCAATATGACATTTAATTTTATATATATATATACACACACACACACACACATATACTGTATTCACATCTATATTCAAAGAAATGTATTATAGTTCTGGAACAAATTTAAATATCTAACAATTCACATATTTAGATATATGTGACTATACAGGTGAACCTATACTTATTTACACATAATGACATCTAGTGCAAATCTGGGAAAGGGGTAAAAGAGACCTAAGAGAATGAAAAAAAAAGAAATGAGAAGAAAATACAAGATACTATTAAACAAAAGTTAAGGTAGGTGAAAGGAATTGATATCTATTGATCACCGCTTTTAAATTAGGTATTATGTTGAGGCACTTGATAAACCTTGTGCCATTCAACCCTCTCTGAACTAGACATAATCATCATATTTAAAATGAAGAAATTGAGGCATAGATGAAAGAAAACAAATTGGGAAGAGATTTTAAAGGAAAGTATTTGTGAAGAAAATTATAATCTTAGGAATGAACGTAAAAATCTATTCGAAAAACATGCAACTATTAATGGTTAAGTTGGGGAGTAATAGGAAATGAGTAAGAAGTATGATAATCATGGAAATTTGCATGACCACAGTGGGCATTTCTTTAGACTTAAGTATAATAATCTCCAATTTGTGTAGCTCTCTTTTGCACATTGTTTTATTGGACCATATTTTCTGTAGAAAATCTAAAATTAAAATAATATTATATATATTATCTAAATATTCAGCACAACTGAATGCTCAGTGTGCATGCTTTACTGCCCTCTGTTATATTTCTAAATTATGCCGAGTGAGATCTCAGATGTCGGCTTTGTTGAATGTATTAGCGAGGCAAATAAACCCTGAATGCGGATTTAAATTCCTTAAAGGTTCCAGCTGAAGCTATTCACCAGTCTGATAGTAAAGCCAAAAAATGAAGTGACTTTCTGTTGATTGATTGTTTAATATTCATTATTGTGATATACTGAGCTTGTTGCTATTACATTGTTTTCTTCCCAAGGCTTTAGGTATTCTCATCCTTTATCATGTATTTTTTGGCTGGTGGAACAGTTTTTTTTATTGTAAAATTTCACTCTATTTGCTTTAAATTAAAAATTGTTTTGATATAAAATGTTTTAAATCAAATACTGGGTAGATGTATTCAATTTTTTTTAGGTTTCTGGAAATGAGAAATTGATTATCTTTTGAAAAATGACAGCCTTCTAAACCCTAAGGTAGTTAAAATTAGAATAACACAATCATCCATCTGTTGTTAGCTCCCTCAGGATTTCAGTCCATTATAAAATTTGCAAATCTGGAAAAATCAAATTAGTTTGACTGTTTATCCCTTTAAAGAAAGAGGAAAGAACAAACAGATAAACTTCTGCACATTTGCAGTTTGTAAATTCATGCAGGTATCTTTCCATATCTTAACAGACATTTCCTTTTTGTTGGTTCAATTCCCTGGAACAAGTTGAGAATTTTTTTCTAGTGTAGTTGCTTCTTTGAAATGATAAATTAAATGGCCCTTTCAGGGTAATGTGTATTTTTATTTCTTTTCTCTTCGTGATGCTAGTTAATCAAAAGTTAGAAAAAAATCAACATTTTTCTTGTTTCACCATTTGATTATTAAAATATAGTTTTAAATTTAATTAAATACCCTTAAACACCTTTTATACTTTCTTTGAAAAGCAAAGATGCTCTCTTCTATCTTATATTTATGAAACGTTTGTGAGTAAAGCACAGTGTGTGATAATTGCAAAGAGATATTTAATATGCACCTTTCCTCAGGAAGGAAAAATAGGGCATATACCTAAAATTAGGAATTAAACAAATTGCAGCATATAGTAAGGTAGAAAATAAAAGAAACTGACAGTTTTTCAACTGACTACTTGCTTTCAGGCAATATGCTTTTTAATATGCTATTTGACTTTGGTAATTGTCAAGAGAGGTTTTATTTTAAGGGCCACAGGTGTCCAGTGGAAAATGACATCTGTGTCAAATTGGTGCCATCATGGAAAATAAGAGGAGAAAGTGTTAATAGAGAGCAGGAGTAGTACTTGTGCTGCCTCTTGGGTTATTAGAATGGAAAGAAACAAGAGAAGAGGGGAAAAGTCTTCCAGGCAGGGGTAATTGCATAATCAAGACAGGGAAATGCTTTTTTTCCCAAATAACCCTGACTACATCAATTAGGAGGCTGAGACATGTACAGTAGACTGGTCACAAGGTACTGAATTCTGTGGTAGTAAGAATTGAATAAAATGCATAGATACAATTACATATTACAAAAGAAGCAACAGAACTTACAGACTGACTTTGGGAAAGGAAGCAGGGAGGAAGAAATGTAGTCCATTGATTTCTTTGGGTAGTAAGAGTTTTCTTACATTAGGACAGATGAGGGAGGGCATTAGGAGAGTCAGTAAGCAGCCGACCAGTAACTACCTCTCCATCCATGGGAGAAATTCTTTACTCTTCTGAAAGTTTATTTATATTTTCCACACTATTAGGTGCCAGGCAGGATAGATTTGATTTCTTCTACTGCTGCTGTATGTGCTAGCTTTGCAAACCAAAAATAGAACAGAATGCATTACCACACGGAGTGGTCTCAGTTCATGTTACATAAATTTTGTCAACTCATTTTATTTTGAAACTATTGCATTTATAATTAAAAGTATTGGTTATTTTGAATAATTTAATTATTATCTCTAGCTTAGATTGAATTAAGCATTGTTAGTAGGTGGGTAAGAATGATGCTATACATGTCATTGGTTGGTTGACTCTTCAACAACTTATTTCATTATGCTTTTCACAGTGACTTCAGGGAGTGGGCGCTGTCTCTTCTATGTGTTTCTTGATTTTAATATACAGAAAATATTTTTAAGTCTATGTCTGTTTTCTTCTCCATCTTGCTTCTAGTTTGATATTTAAAGTACAATTTCTTTTGTTGCTATTCATTGGATGTTGGTTCATTCATTTACTCATTCATTCATTCATTTATTAAGTATGTATTATGTATCCTACGCACTGTTTTTCCTACATCAATTAATTACTCGTTACCAGCCATGCATATGGATCAAAATCCTCTGAAGACGTCCATTTTTTAAATTATTTCATTTTACTTATTCATTTTTCCCCATCAATTTTGTTTTATTTTTGAGATTTCAATTCCTGCCTTATAAGTTAATGTAGTCCAGAGTTTTATATAATAAAAGTTTCTTCCACCTAACTTTTGTTGTCTGAGATGTGTTTAGAATACAAAATTTGCTTGCTAAGTTATTGTATATCAATGATATACAGTGATTTATTGTATATTGATATTGTATATCAAATATCATACAATTTAAAATGGAAACCTCTTTTTTTTTTTTTTTTGAGATGGACTCTCGCTCTGTCACACAGGCTAGAGGTCAGCAGCATGATCTCAGCCCACTCACACCTCTGTCTCCCAGGTTCAAGCAATTCTTCTGCTTCAGCCTCCCCAGTATCTGGGATTACGATGTGCCACCTGCCAGGGTAATTTTTGTATTTTTAGTAGAGATGATGTGTCACCATGTTGGTGAGGCTGGTCTTGAACTCCTGACCTCAGGTAATCCATCCCCCTCAGCCTCCCAGAGTGCTGGGATTACAAGCTTGCACCACCATGCCTGGCCTGGAGCCCATTTTTAAATATATGCTCCTAACCCATTTTCTTATATCTTCATTCCTCCTTTGGGAAAGTTTTTATTCCTTCCATATTTTTATCTCCATAGTTTTGCTCATTCAAAAGTTATTTACATCTCTTTCACATCAGTGATTTTTGAAAATGGATATTTGGTGTTTGTTTTGGTATGCCAACACCTCCATATATTCTCATTTAAAAGCTTTTTTGAGAATTTGCTACACTACATTAAAGTGAAATTTGGATAATGTTGTATAACTATCCAATTGTAACTATATCTAAATTTAACTTTTGTTCCTTTAAATGTAAATCTTAACTTTGTTGTGTAAGAAATAAACTGTAGAGGTCTTTAAAAATACAAATGACTGCACATACCCTCTTGGCAATCTTATTTAGTAGTCTGGAGTCAAGTCTATTTATCTTTATTTTTGAAAAGTTCCTCAGAAGATGCACCGCCATAGTTGAGAATCATTATCTGTTGAAATGTGTAGAGTTATTTTTTTACTCTGAAGATACAGTCTCATAAAGTTTTAGATAGGATCTAGACTTTGGAAATTATTTGTACAACTCTAGAAAAGTGAAAGGACTCATTTCAGGCCTCACAACTAGACCACTATGTAAGAACTCTTTTCTTTCACAGGGAAGAACTAAAACAACCTTCTCATAACATCCAGTTCCTTTGGACAACTCCTCTCACCTTGCTCCGTAACTTTATTATATTCTTCACTGATATGTTAGGTCAGTGCTTCCTGATACAATCCACTGTGGCCCATGGAACACATCATGATGGGAATGCACATTCTTAACACCTGTCTCCACCCTCTGCGCACTCATCCTTTACCAATAAGATAGCTATCTATATCATACTTTCCAGAGGGAAAAAACATTAGTATTACTATAAGCATGCACATCTATATATGTTAAGGTTCTACTTAAATGCCACTTCTTCCTAACTAGACATAATCTCTTCATCTTCTGAATTCATGTAACACTTTATCTGTATCATTCCTATTTCATATAGGACTTTAAAATACCTTTATCAGAGTTATCTATACACACATTTGATCTCTGACACTACATAGAAAGTTTTTTGGGGAATGAGGTATGATTTATCTTTTATCCCTCATAGCTTCTTGCATGGTGTTCCATACTTACTATGTCAGAGATGATTTATTAAGGGGATGAATGAGCCTGGAAGTGAAATAGATTATATTGATAGTATGAGAAACACCAATGTGTAATGAAGTAAAAAAAATAAAAAAATAAAAAAACCTCATGATATTCTGAAAACCTAGGTTTTGGTCTTCTCTACCACTAGATAACTGTGTGATGAGTCTCTTAATTGGGTGTGCATGCATTGTGTGTTCATGTGTTTGTGTGTATGTATGCATACTACAGTTTTCTCAGCCAGAAGTTGAAAGTTCAGCTAGACCCTGAATGCTATTTAGTTGTGCCTTTGAGGGTTCACTCCTAGTTTGGTCTTCTGCTGATCTCAAGAACTAATCCAGACTTTCAGCCTCTCCTGCAGTCCTCTGTACTATGCTATTTCTATTCTGAAATGGACTTTGTAGATAATATAAGCAAGCTAATCACTATCTTATTTGTAAGAAATAAATGAAAAGTGATTCTTTATGAAATGTTTGGATATATTACAATATAAGATATAACTAACCCCTTCATCACTTTTGGTTAGATGATTACAACAACTACTTCACAAAGAAAACTTGGCATGCAGGAAGACATTCATTCATTCTACCCTCATATGTTATCATACATTAAAAGTAGAACACTGATTACTTAAAGATTAGTGTCAGGAAGGAAATAACCATGCTTGTATATATTTGTAATTCAAAGTTTTATGTATATATTGCATGATGAAAGTAGTATTTCTAGATCACTTTTTGGGTCAATGCCTCTTTTTGTTCTGAGAGTCAAGTTAAATAGATTGTTTCAAAACTACCATTGTTTTGTATTTAATATGCTTTCCAACACTTTTTATGGGAAAAAGTTATTTGTAAAAAGTTTTCTGTTAATTCCTTGGAAAATGTAACTGACAGTTCCTAAAATAATGAATTCATCAGTGTTTTCAAAATTCGCATTAAAATATGTAAAAATATTGCTTTCATCAATTTTCAATTAAACTGTGATTATTATGCAAACTTTTATACACTTTTATAACTCAGTTTTCTGTTGTCTTTAGCTACTGATGCAAATGTGAAGAATGAAAGCCTTTCATCTGTGCAGCAGCTTGGCATTAAAATGACTGTCAGGTATATTATAGGGAAATATCTCCCTTGTGCATTTCTAGAATTTGTTTTATCTGCCTCATATGTGCTCAGTAGTATTTAATTTAACAACCAACTATTTTGTATACTTTAAATGCGGAGTTTATCATTTGGAAAATGACTTTGTTTTTGAGGATATTGGCACATGATTAAATTACCTCTACAGGTAAATCAGTTACAGTTCATTGTTATTCCAGAGGCCAATTACAGTGTGTTTAAGCTCTCATGACTATCAGGTTTTTTACAAAAATAGCATTGTAAAAGTCAGCACATTGGTAGCACAGTCATACTATTTTCCAGAATATGATTAATTCCGTGGTGATGAGTACAAAAGTACCTGAAGGACAGATTCAGAAGTTAAAATTAAAAAACTTATTGCAGTTTGAGTTTTTAATACTCAAGTTGTAATTTTGAAAAGAAATGGGTAAGCTAAACAGTGAACAGAGAGTTAAGGACTGAAACCTTGAAACTTCCTTTCTTGCTTATTAAATGGGGATTTTAACATTCCCATTTTACTTATAGAGTCATCTTCAGAATCAAGTTTTAAAAAGATACATGTAAGACTTATTTAAAAAGCCGAGCATTTTTATAAATTCACAACATGATGAAAATGATATTATTTAATAATTTGAACTTACACGTCTGTATCACATTGGGCATATGATTCTCTTAATTATGTTTTGTGATGCTGTGCCTGCTTTTTATACAAATATTTTATAATGCCCTATTGCTATTCTGAAATGGACTTCGTAGATAATATAAGCAGGCTAGTCACCTATTTTTTTAACTCAATATAATATCTTATTTGTAAGAAACAGAAAGTTATTATGAAATGTTTGAATATATTACAGTATAAGATGTAGCTGGCATCCAAATGTAAAATCATTGTGACTCTGGCAGCTACAAATACAGACGAATTTTTGACTTCGTTCCTCAAATACTACAGTGTTGCCACGAGCAAAGAGACTTTTTTTTTTTTTTTTTTTTTTGAGACAGAATCTCGCTCTGTCACCCAGGCTGGAGTGCAGTGGCACGATCTTGGCTCACTGCAACCTTGCCTCCCGGGTTCAGGCGATTCTCCTGCCTCAGCCTGCTGAGTAGCTGGGATTACAGATGCATGCCACCGTGCCCAGCTAATTTTTGTAGTTTTAGTAGAGACGGGTTTTCACCATGTTGGTCAGGCTGATCTCAAACTCGTGACCTCGTGATCCACCCACCTTGGCCTCCCAAAGTGCTGGATTACAGGCGTGAGCCACCACACCTGGCCCAAAGAGACTTTTTAAAAAGTGATGAGCAAATATTAGTAAGGTTTCAAAAGTACGGAAGTACAAAAGCACTACCTTTGGTTGATTTACACATAGTTGCATTGTATATATACTAAAAAATACAGAAGTTTTTTTTTTAAGACAATTAGTTTCAGATAATTATAAACAACTTTTTCATCCATACCAGTAACAAATAGGACATTTGCAAGTTATTGTTCAGGACTGTCCCATGTCTAATCATCTGACCCTTGCTCATTAAGTACCAGTAGTGCCCCCCGATCACTATGACAATGAAAAATAGTCCTACAAATTTCCAAGGCGGCCCCTGAGGGAAGTACCACCTCCCTTTAGGACCATTACTGTATGAACTCTACAGGTACTTCTACACTCAACATTTTGTAAAACTAACCTGTCAACATTCCATATTTTAGATTCAGTTCAGGAAAAAATGCTTATATTATACTTTTCATCTACAGGATATCATCATTTTGTTCTCTCATTACTGTTTCATCTTCCTTTAAAGTTATCTGTATTTGCCAGATGAATACTGCTAATCTAAATATGTCATAATCATCAGATACATATATTGAGAGCTAATCTTTCATAAGTGCTCTGTATAACATAGTTATGCTAAAAGAAGTAATTTTAAAACATTCATTGCAAGACCTGATATTTTTTATGTTTTGTGGGCTTTTAATATAGGTATGGCAAATTCCTCAATCTCTTAAAAGATGGTGCAGAAAATGATCTTACGTTGGTTTTAAAGCATTGTGAGAGATTCCTGAAACAGCAGCAAACTTCCATAAAATCTTCTCTTCGTATCCTTTTTGAGTAGATTCACAATATTTAATTTTTTTCACATGTTTTTCATGATTCTTTGATGGTATACCTGGACACATTTATAGTAAAATAGTACATTGAGCTATGTTAGTGATTTGTTATGATATATTCTTACAGTATTTTATTCTGTATTTTAAATACGAATTTTGTTAAATTGAGTTGTAATCATTATATTTAGTCTTACTCATTGAATCTTAAACTGAATAAAGTCATTAGAATGTATTTTCAGACATCTCTAAGAATATTTAAAAACTAGGTTTCATAAACTCCGGCCACTGCACTCCAGCCTGGGCGGCAGAGCGAGACTCCGTCTCAAAAAAAAAAACACAAAACAAAACAAAACAAAACAAAAACTAGGTTTCATAAACTCAGAATAAGAATGTCTGCTTTTTTGTTTAACATATTCATTGTATTTTATTTATAGAATTTTAATATTTTGTCTTACAAAATATTGTGAAGTTTTCTTAACTTAGTTTTTCAGTCTGCCTGCAAGGGAATTATACTGGCCATGACTGGTTTGTATCTTCTCTGTTCATGATAATGTTGGGAGACAAAGAAAAAACATTCCAATTTCTTCGTCAATTCTCCAGGCTTCTGACTTCTGCTTTCCTTTGGTTGCCAAGACTACATATTTCTGTAAGACTTCAATCTGTTTTTAAAAAAGGGTTTGAAATTTTAAGAGACATTATACTTACATTCACTGGGGTGTTATTGTATTTGAAGGACTTTGTCATAAATTATACTCATTTTTCTACTTGAATGTTTTTTGACTGATTCTCTTTGATTATGTAGATGTGACATTTTCTCAAATACTTGGTGTCTTACCTAATAGTAACTGAATGATTTATATTAGAAGCATTTTCATGAAGTAGAAACATGGTAATGAAATAAAAATGATAGTTATATCAGTTAAATTCTGCACGTAAAAAGAGAACTATTGAATTGGTGTTTTGTATCATTGCTTGGTTAGAAAGAATCTCTGGCTGATTATGGTGTAAGAAAATCATTTATTAGGAAGATATTGTAACTATTTTCTATAGAATAAGAGAATCACTCATTTTATGTATATTTTGGAAATCTATACTGAGTGTTTTTTAAAGTATTGTAATGTATTTTAAAAGATTGTACTAATCTTATGCAATCTCAGAGGTTACTTTAGAGGTAAGTATATCCCTCAATCAATTTATAATGTTTATGTTTATTTTATTTATTTATAGGCTGTTGTTAAGATTTCCAACTAGGGGAAACTGCCAAACATATCAGCTATGCTAATGTTTCTCAAACCTTTTCCATGACATGTTGCATTTGGACAGTGAAATCACATGGCAGTCAAGGATAAACTAAGGGGATTGGCGAGTATCTATGTGGAGATGAAAATATTCATTAGGTGTTTTTTACAATATATATTTGTGATAAGGAAAATAAAATTAATTCATCATGGAATACATTAAATATTAAAATTTTATAATGTTATGCTTCAAGTAGCTATGTACAGTTACTTAAAAAGATCATCCAGTAATTGGTCTTCACCATAATGAGAAATTTTCCTCCCATGAATAGAGGGAAACAAATGGCAAAAAAAGTATGCACTGGTTTTTCTCCAATCAATGAAACTATTTTCCTGGTGTTAACCAGAATTTGAGTAATTCTCTTCCTTTAAACTGTAGTTGAAGATTTTAAAAAACCTAACAGCCTTTTCACTCTTTCATTTTCAGATGTAGTGTTGAAAATCTTTTGATAATGGGTATGGATTTTGTGTCCAATCATTCATTCTCCTGTCAAATATTTTAAAGCAATATCTACATTCCACTAGTCTTAACAGTTCTGCCTTTAGTGTTCAGATTATGACACCATCTAAACATCACCAGTGAATCATATTAAACCATAATTTTCTAAAGTTCTATTTATACTTTGAGCCTATAAAATAGTACATTATTTTTTTTCATAGCATCGATGATCTTGTGTTCTGATAGCATTTCTTTCTGTAAAGCTGAAAACAAGCAGGACTCTAGCAGCTTGAATTTTATTTGACTTACCATTTTGATAGCATCACTGAATATGGAATATGTGAATGGAAGGGAGTGACACATTACTGGCTCGGGGTTTTCAGAATGATCTCTTGATGTAAAGCCTTGACACCTTTCTAGTGACGCAGCTATACTGTCAGTGAAGACTTAATGCAGTGCCTTCCATAGCATCATTTTTTCTTTTCAATTACAAATATATCAAGTTGAATGTTTTATTACCAGTAGTTTGTTTTGATGCTTCTTTGTAAAACAAATGACATGCTGTTAAGATTCCTCTGCAGTAATTCTATCTAGAACTGTTAGCTAAATGCTGCTACTAATATCTTACATTTATACGACAGTATAAATGTTTCTAACAAACTTTTGAATTGCTATTTCCCCTATGTCACTTGACTTGATAGTGCATTCAGTAAGTCTTAATATATTATTTAAAAGTGATACCTTTTCTATTTCATCTGTTCCATTGTCTCAAACATTGTGGTGATAGTTTCCATGCAACTTGATAATATGAACAAATCTGCAACATGGTGACAGACACTTTGGCTTTAGCTGTTAATTAGTACAAACTTGTCTACCTTCTTTAACTCAAACTCACATTATTGTAATCAACCTAAAAAGAAGTCAGCCTATTTCCTCAATTCCACTTACCTCAACCTCATTACCCTGTCCTATTTTTTAACATTTTTATAGCCTATATCAAGTCCTAATATTTATTTATTTATCTATACACTTAATGTAAGTTCTTTGAAAAGAGTTTTCTGTTTTGTTCATAGGTGTGTCCCAAACTATAGGCCCATAGTAATCACTCAATAAATGTATGTTGAGTGTGCGAATTTATTTATATATATATATATATATATATATATATATATATATATATATTTTTTTTTTTTTTTTGAGACAGAGTGTCATCCAGGCTGGAGTGCAATGGCACGATCTCGGCTCACTGCAAGCTCCACCTCTCGGGTTCACACCATTTTCCTGCCTCAACCTCCCAAGTAGCTGGGACTACCCGGCTGGGTAGGCCACCACCATGCCCGGCTAATTTTTTGTATTTTTAGTAGAGACTGGGTTTCACCGTGTTCGCCAGGATGGTCTCGATCTCCTGACCTCGTGATCTGCCCTCCTCGGCCTCCCAAAGTGCTGGGATTACAGTTGTGAGCCACGTACATTAATATTTTAGTAGAAATATGTAACGATCTGTAAGTTTTTATTTTAGAAAATGTATTTGAAAGATACTAGATCCCCTGCATTCATAAGAATGTTTTAAACAAATGACCTTAAAAAGGTTTAAAAAAAATAAGCTTAGGATAAGCAAAACAGGAAGTAATGAAACATTAATTTGAAGTTCTTAAAATTTTGTAAACTATGATTATATTACTCATATGAGATAAAAAATAGTGTGAAAAATTATCTTTCGAAATCGTTTACACCAGAAGAACCCGTTAATGTATTGATTTAAACGATCTTCAATTATTCTTTGCTACTAAGAAAAAATCTTTCTAAATGATGAAATAGTTATTCTTTATGGAGTTTGATCAAGAATCAGAGTTTGACCAGTTGTTAACAATGAAGCCATTAATAAAATGATATATTAAGAAAAATGAGGAGATTATTTTCATAGTAGAAATATGTAATTTCAAAGAATAAATAAAAGTAATGATCATAAATTTCCTCTCTCTGTAAAAACATATGAAAAAGGAAACCTAAGTAAACTGAAATAAAAACCAGAGTATTTTACATGCATATACAAACAAAACTCCACTGATAAATCAGGCTAAAGTAATACTCAAATGAAGTAGTATAGTTCAACAGGAAATTCATGCAATAGTTATAGGGTAACCACTACAGAAGCCCTCCCTTACTCTTCTTAAAATAACAATTACCTAGTTCAGAAAGTTCATGGATTTGAAAATTCTAATAGTATTCAAGTATAAATTTACATGTAAATTTTACAGTTAGTAGAATGGCATGACATACTTGTAACCCCTTTGTAGAATATCAACAAATGTAAGCCATGTGACCAATCACTTGTAGGAAAGATGTCTAGTGTAAAACCCCTTCCTTGTCTTATATGTGACTATAAGTCTTAATCATATTTGCAGATTTCAGTTTTCCCATTTTTTTTTCTGACAGGAGAAAGATTGATGTTATCTAGAATTATAGAATCAAAGTTTTAAAAAATCTGCAAAATTTTTTGTTTACCCCTATGCATGATGCACAAGTTAACTACAACGTTGTTGTAAAGCATGGCACATCTTTTTTGCCCACAAAGTCTGAAAGGTGGAGGATTAGGCTGGACCAGACTAGACTGAATCCGTTTGAATTGGAGAGTTTCAAATCTTTCTAATGGGGTCTTTCTATTTAATTTTCATAGCAATGTAGAACTAGTTTATTTTCTTAATATCAGGAATAAAATGACTCATCCAAAGACCTACAATGGAAGAAAAAAAAACTAAGACCACTATGTTTTATTTTTAAACATAAATCTTTTATTAATCACTAAAGTAATATACTGTATTCTGAAGAGTGTTATGTTGTAAAGTCCTTGCTTCATGTTATGTCACTTTCTAGGATCTACAAAGCCAATGTTTTTATTGACAATTTTTTGCACTTTGTCTTAGCATAGTTTATATATTAGATTATTAATTAGATGATGCTAAATGCTGTTGTCCTGCATATGTTCCATTAATCCGATATTCTGAATGATAAAGAGTTACTGTCCTTTCAGAGAGTGGTGACTAAACAAATTACATCAAAACACTTTAAGTATAATAAACAATTTATCATTTGATGATTCAGAAGACCTTGTGTTATATTCATGTGACTCCGAGCTGTCACTATTGATCTGGTTTTATGAACAATGTTTACTGTAAAATAGAGGCATGAAATGGTAATTAATAGATCAACTAATGAAACTTTTATATAAGCGAGCTTACTGTATGACAAAAAGAAAAGACACTAATAATTGCATACTGTGCAATCTGTGTGTGTAATCATTAGCATCTTCTCTTTTTAGCATTCAGTCAATAATATGTTGAGCAACTATTCTATGCAAGGCTTGGTATCAGGAGCTGTGTTACCACAAAGTATGGCAAAATTTCTTCCAACAGAGTCTAATTTATAAGAATAGAAGAACTCTTGCCTCAATATAGGGAGTCCATTACATAACAATGACTTATTTTCCTTGAAAATATAATTAATAACTCTATTGTCTGTATCTCTTAATGGACCTACTCTAAAGGTATTTCTAATGTGGCCTGTATATGAATCATTTCCTATACATAGAACTCTTATACTACTAGTAGACATGTAATCAGAAAATTACTACCTAAGTTTGCATGGAAAAACTAAAATGTATTTATGAGTTGATTTTTGTTTTCATATATGCTTGTTAAATTTGCTCATTCTACAAATCGTCATTAGTGAAACACATTGCAGTATTTCACAAAAGAAGATAAATCAATGGGTACTATTTATCATTCAGTCCATATTATTATTTTAATGACTCATTAAAGTTTTGTTTTTGTCCTATATATTGATACAAAGTTGGCTACAAGATACCATTTACTGTGCTATCTCTTCATTCATTAATGCACAAAAATAATGTTTTTTTCAAGTACTGTGAGGTATCTCCGGGAGAACCCTTCATAAATATACATTTACATAAATATTTATGTTTCTACAAATATATATTTCTGGAATGTGAAATAATAAATCATTTATGATGATGAATGATAAAACAGAAAAACCACTGTAAATCAACTTGCTGATTTCAGAAACTTCAGTGTATAACTCAAACCTAAATTCTTAAAAGCATCCTAGCATTAGCAATAAGGCTTTAAAGAAATCTTCCATATTTCAACTCATATAATTGCTATGAGTTTAATTTGTTTTAAGTTAAAAGTATTAACTTTATTTTATTTAAAAAGTTTGAAAATAAGATTTGTCCAGTAAAAGCAAGAAGATAAGATACCTTTTTGGCAGTCTTTGAATTATGTAAAATCTTCAGATCTAATTTGATTAATGTTTTTATTGATATTATTGCTAGTTGAACAGTTTTTCTTTTCATAAAATTATACCTTCAGGTTTATTACTCTTTGTTAAAAAACAATTATTATGGGTATATGTCAAATTTTTGGTAATACCCAGTTCGTTATTGATCATTTGCAATGATAAATTGTACCTAAGATCTAAATTGAAAAAATAAACAACATGTTTGTAAATATATATGTGTGTATATATTCACATACATATGTACTATATATAAAATAAAATATAAGTAACTATCAATATACAATTATATAAAAATAAACATAAATTTTATACAAAATAGTTGGCCTGAGAACCTTGATGGGAATGCCTTGTGCACTTCTTTCCCAGTTTTAGAGATGAGTTTCTCATGTCATTCCCAATTTGAATTATCATTAATTCAGGGTCAGATTTAGGTTAGTATCAACATAGTAAAGGGGACAATGCAAATATCTTCAAGAGGTGACAAAGCTAAAATCCTTTGACATTATAGAATCATTGGCCAAAGCCAAGAATATTAAGCATATTTCAATACACTTAGTATTAAAATGTAAAATATTACTTGTGTACTCACTTACATGTGTATTTATTCTTTCATGTAACAGCCCTCATCTTTCCACAAGGATTTAAGTTGCCAAAATCATAAATTATTAACTCTATTCCTGAGTCTTGGAAGGTATATAACGCTGCCTTTATCAAAATTTCTTCTTTCACCACTGTTTAACATTCTGATTTTTACTTTACGTAATTATTATATTTACAGTAATTTGTTATGCCACCATATTAATTTTGAAGCAGCAATTTATAGCAAAAGGAAAATAGGTATGTTGGATTATTTTAAATGATCTGTGTATTTATTATTTAATTTTTAATTTTTCTCTTTTATTCAGAGTTACCTACCTATTGACACTGTAGACTCTGGCATCCATCCAGTGTATTTTTGCAGCACCCATTATATTGAAATGCTACTGAAGGCTGAGTTGCCTCTTGTGTTTTCAGCTTTTCACATGTCTGGTTTTGCACCATCACAGGTAATCCATAAGGGAGTAGCATTTCTTCAACTGCTTTATTTCAATGTCTTCAAATAAAACTGTGTTCTCATCAAATAAGGAAATACATTTAAATTAATAAAAGTGTGTATTTAAAATCCTCAAGCTAGCTTTTTCCCCAGGCCTGTTATGATATAAGTTGGCTTTATAAAACTTTCTACCATTTGCAAAATTTCAGCTATTCAGGGCATGCACTGTCTGAAAGTCTGTATGACATGTAGGCTTTTTAATGGAGATGGTAATACTTGCTTCATAATGCCAGTGATTTACTGAGGTAACAGGGCAAGAATTCTTACCAATATTGCTTCATATATGAGATACTGTGTCTTATCTGACAAAAAAATCCCAAAATAATTATACATAATTGCTTACATGTTTTAGACTTGAATTATTGAGAAATTATCCAGCATGTTATCATTAAGTAGTGTCTATTAGAGAGAATTATTCTACATCAATGCTATAGAAGAATCCTGCCAGTCTTGGTTTCTAAAGTATTGAATTTTGTCTCATTTCTTTTAATTAAATTATAATGTAGAATTTTACCAATATATTTTATGATTAAGATTAACTTGATCTTGGGACTTCTTTGATATTTTTATGTGATACAGTAATAGATTTCTTAATGGTAAACTATCCTTGCATTCCCTTAGATTTATCCTATAGGGAATCTTTTCCACTTAATTAGATACTAGCTTTTCTTGATATTATGATATGAGCTTTCATATTTATTTTGAAGAAACCTTATATCATTTATTAAATTTATTTTTATGAAGTTATTCTTCCTATTTTAAACTTTTTGAAGTTAATAAGAAATTTAAATATAGAAAGGAATTGTGCGTAGTTTAAAGGAATACTCTTCCTTGGCCAATTTTTGCTCCTGCTATATGTACCTAAAACACTTTTTAGAACTTTAAATCACAAAATTTTTTAAGTCTGGTCAGAGGCAGTTGTTTAAACATTTACTATAAACTCAATAATCAATTCTTTCCATTCTTCTAAAAAACTCAACTGGGAACAGTACGTTCCTGAGAGTTCCTTTTTGCTTTTCTAATCTGCATTAGTGTAATGTGTATTGTCTAAAGAATCCAATAATTTATGAGTCTCTACCATATGCTCTTTAATTTAAAACTGGACCAACAAAGACTATGGGAAAACCTTGCAATACCTCAAGCCCTGCTCTATTGATTTAGTGATTAAAAAGAGAATATCCATCTAGTAATTGGATATATCTTTATCAGTTTTATATATTTTTATTAATTTGGAACTACATGCAAATGGCAGATTTATTTAATAACAACCACTTCATTATTTTGAAACAGTAATGCTATTCTTTCTCTTAAAGTAATGTAAAAATATCCTTTTAATGACTCCCCATGTGAATTAATCTGTCTTAAGAAGTTGTATCATTGCTCTGTTGATATTATTTACCATTTTATTGCTAATTATAAAATATGAAAACAGCTTTTAAGTAACTAAATAGGTATATGTGATTAAGTAATTATTTGGATACAAATTTCGTAGCTTATTCATTTTGATCTAATTAGGAGCAGTGCTTTTTGAAGTTGTGTATTTTTAGGCACTGAGGAATTGGTTGATTAATGAATAATTTGTAGGCAGATTGCTAAATGAAATACACAGATCTCTAAAGTAAAAATAAGCTCAACTGAAGTACAAAAAAATAAATGTAGTAAGAAATGCATGTTTGTTGTAGAGTTTCTTTTAGTAGTAACTGAGTTTGCAAAGCAAATAGAAATTTGAATATATATTATTTTTAAATGAGCAACAGAAAATCAAATGTTCTCATTAACTTTTTGACTAATTTTATCTTTTGTTAAAAAAAAGTCTTACTGTACTTTGTTCATTTTCCTGGCTTAAGAAGTACCATGTATCTTTAATGATTCATCTCTTATAATTCCTTGGAGTCACTATCCTGCATATCATTGATTATTATATTGTACTATGTCAACAATTAGGCTAACACAGATAATCCCCTGGATATAAAGTATAAATACCTGCTTAGATTTTCTTATTTGCTGTTTTTCCCCCTATTATGAAAGCAGGATTATAGAAAACTGTTTCATTATTTTTTTATGACACAGTGCTTTTTGAAAATGTAAATCATACAAATGCAAAGCAGGATATGAAGGCTGGGCATGGCCCTTGTTCAGCGTCAGATTTATAAAATGCATATGTCTTTATGAATGTGTATGTCTTCCCTCTCTTCATGTTTTGGATCCATTGCATCTTGAGATAATACCTTCTCCCTTCCTGTGAGTTATTTTTGCTTGTTGGTACTTGTCCTTTGATATATGTCCAGATGGAAATATCCTGGATCATTTACAAGTATTTTGCTCTGTGTTTGTACACTGCTTCTGTACCCCTCTTTTAGTAGAAACACGTGTCTTGCTTTGTGGAATCATTATTTGTATTCTTTACCTTGCTCTTTTTAATTGAAGATCTTTAAAGGTATGGATATATGTGTGCCTCACTTCAGGTCCCTTGAGTTTCTGACACACTGTCTTGCTTCATAGTATTATACTGTACTATATATACATAAGTGTATATATGTACTACATATATACACTTCATAGTATTGTACTATGAAGTGCAGCAAAAATAGTCTTATGTTTTTCATGTTTCTTCATAGTATAAAGAGTGGTTCTTTTTTCATTTAAAATTTTAACCTTTATTGTGTGACAGATAGAGAAATTCAGGATCAATGAAGTTAATTGACTTGCAGAGGTCATTCAGATAGTATAAGGACTTGAAACCACTTTTATTCCAAAGTTAGTTTTCTTCCTTACTTTACTGATACTTTTTCTATGATGAAAGCAAATGAAGCCAGAGGAGTTGTTAAAAATAGTGTCTTTGAATCAGAAAACTTTATCATTTGTAAATCATACCTATTTTGACTTAATTGAGTATCTGTAGGTAATTGTTTTAACCAGACTTTTTTGACTTAATGTTTTATTATTATTATTATACTTTAAGTTCCGGGGTACATGTACAGAATGTGCAGGTTTGTTACATAGGTATACATGTGCCATGGTGGTTTGCTGCACCCATCAACCCATCATCTACATTAGATATTTCTCCTAATGCTCTCCCTCCCCTAGGCCCCCACCATGCAATAGGCCCCAGTCTGTCATGTTCCCCTCCCCTGTGTCCATGTGTTCTCATTGTTCAACTCCCATTTATGACTGAGAAGATGCGGTGTTTAGTTTTTGGTTATTGTGTTAGTTTGCTGAGAATGATGGTTTCTGGCTTCATCCATGTCCTTGCAAAGGACATGAACTCATCATTTTTTATGGCTGCATAGCATTCCATGGTATATATGTGCCACATTTTCTTTATCCAGTCTATCATTGATGGGCAGTTGAGTTGGTTCCAAGTCTTTGCTGTTGTGAAAAGTGCCACAGTAAACATACGTGTGCATGTGTCTTTATAGTAGAACGATTTATAATCCCTTGGGTAGATACCCAGTAATGGGATTGCTGGGTCGAATGATATTTCTGGTTATACATACTTGAGGAATCACCACACTGTCTTCCACAATGGTTGAACTAAATTATACTCCCACCAACAGTGTAAAAGTGTTCCTGTTTCTCCACAACTTCTCCAGCACCTGTTGTTTCCTGACTTTTGAATGATTGCCATTCTAACTGGCGTGAGGTGGTATCTCATTGTGGGTTTGATTTGCATTTTTCTAATAACCAGTGATGATGAGCTTTTCTTCATATGTTTGTTGGCTGCATAAATGTCTTCTTTTGAGAAGTGTCTGTTCATATTATTTGCCCACTTTTTGATGGGGACTTTTCTTGTAAATTTGTTTGAGTTCTTTGTAGATTCTGGATAGTAGCCCTCTATCAGATGGATAGATTGCAAAAATTTTCTCCCATTCTATAGGTTGCCTGTACACTCTGATGATAGTTTCTTTTTCTGTGCAGAAGCTCTTTAGTTTAATTAGATCCCATTTATCAATTTTGGCTTTTGTTGCCATTGCTTTTGGTGTTTTAGTCATGAAGTCTTTGCCCATGCCTATGTCCTGAATGGTATTGCCTAGGTTTTCTTCTAGGGTTTTTATAGTTTGAGGTCTTACATTTAAATCTTTAATCCATCTTGAGTTAATTTTTGTATAAAATATAAGGAAGTGGTCCAATTTCAGTTTTCTGCCTATCACTAGCCAATTTTCCCAGCACCATTTATTAGACAGGGAATCCTTTCCCCATTGCTTGCTTTTGTCAGGTTTGTTAAAGAACAGATGGTTGTACATGTGTGGTGTTATTTCTGAGGCCTCTGTTCTGTTCCATTGGTCTATATATCTGTTTTGGTACCAGTACCCTGCTGTTTTGGCTACTGTAGCCTTGTAGTATAGTTTGAAGTCAGGTAGCGTGATGCCTCCAGCTTTGTTCTGTTTTCTTTAGGATTGTTTTGGCTACCCAGGCTTTTTTGTTCCATATGAACTTTAAAGTAGTTGTTTTCCAATTCTGTGAAGAAAGTCAATGATGACTTGATGGGAATAGCATTGAATCTATAAATTACTTTGGGCATTTGGGTTGGTTCCAAGTCTTTGCTAGTGTGAATAGTGCCACAATAAACATATGTGTGCATGTGTCTTTATAGAAGCATGATTTATAATCCTTTGGGTATATGCCCAGTAATGAGATGGCTGAGTCAAATGGTATTTCTAGTTCTAGATACTTGAGGAATTGCCACATTGTCTTCCACAATGGTTGAACTAGTTTACAGTCCCACCAACAGTGTAAAAGTGTTCCTATTTCTCCACATCCTCTCCAGCACCTGTTGTTTCCTGACTTTTTAATGATCACCATTCTAACTGGTGTGAGATGGTATCTCATTGTGGTTTTGATTTGCATTTCTCTGATGGCCAGTGATGATAAGCATTTTTTCATGTGTCTGTTGGCTGCATAAATGTCTTCTTTTGAGAAGTGACTGTTCATATCCTTTGCCCACTTTTTGATGGGGTTGTTTGTTTTTTTCCTGTAAATTTGTTTCAGTTATTTGTAGATTCTGGATATTAGCCCTTTGTCAGATGAGTAGAAATGCAAAAATTTTCTTCCATTCTGTAGGTTGCCTGTTCACTCTGATGGTAGTTTCTTTTGCTGTGCAGAAGCTCTTTAGTTTAATTAGATACCATTTATCAATTTTGGCTTTTGTTGCCATTGCTTTTGATGTTTTAGACATGAAGTCCTTGCCTATGCCTGTGTCCTGAATGGTATTGCCTAGGTTTTCTTCTAGGGTTTTTATGGTATTAGGTCTAACATTTAAGTCTCTAATCCATCTTGAATTAATTTTTGTATAAGGTGTAAGGAAGGGATCCAGTTTCAGCTTTCTACTTATGGCTAGCTAGTTTTCCCAGCACCATTTATTAAATAGGGAATGCTTTCCCCATTTCTTGTTTTTGTCAGGTTTGTCAAAGATCAGATGGTTGTAGATGTGTAGTATTGTTTCTGAGGCCTCTATTCTGTTCCATTGGTCTATATCTCTGTTTTGGTACCAGTACCATGCTGTTTTGGTTATTGTAGCCTTGTAGTATGATAGACTAGGTTAAGAAATTATGACACATATACACCATGGAATACTGTGCAGCCATGAAAAAGGATGAGTTCGTGTCCTTTGTAGGGACATGAATGAAGCTGGAAGCCATCATTCTCAGCAAAATATCTCAAGGACAAAAAGCCAAATACTGCTTGTTCTCACTCACAGGGGGGAATTGAACAATGAGAACACTTGGACACAGGAAGGAGAACATCACACACTGGGGCCTGTTGTGGGGAGTGGGGAGTGTTAACATTAGGAGATATACCTAATGTAAATGACGAGTTAATGGGTGCAGCACACCAACATGGCACATGTATACATATGTAACAAACCTGCACGTTGTGCACATGTACCCTAGAACTTAAAGTATAATAATAATAAAAAAATTACTTTGGGCAGTATGGCCATTTTCATGATATTGATTCTTCCTATCCATGAGCATGGAATGTTTTTCCATTTATTTTTGTCTTCTTTTATTTCCTTAAGCAGTGGTTTGTAGTTCTACTTGATGAGGTCCTTCACATCCCTTGTAAATTGTATTCCTAGGTATTTTATTGTCTTTGAAGCAATTGTGAATGGAAGTTGACTCATGATTTGGCTCTCTGTTTTTCTGTTATTGGTGTATAGGAATGCTTGTAATTTTTGCACATTGATTTTGTATCCTGACACTTTGCTGAAGTTGCTTATCAGCTTAAGGAGATTTTGGGCCGAGATGATGGGGTTTTCTAAATATACAGTATCACCACTGATCCCACAGAACTACAAACTGCCATCAGAGAATATTATAAACACCTCTACACAAATAAACTAGAAAATCTAGAAGTAATGGATAAATTCCTGGACACGTACACCCTCCCAAGACTAAACCAGGAAGATGTTGAATCCCTGAATAGATTAATAACAAGTTCTGAAATTATGGCAGTAATTAATATCCTACCAACCAAAAAATAGTCCAGGACCACACCAATTCACAGGCAAATTCTGCCAGAGGTTTGAGGAGGAGTTGGTGCCATTCCTTCTGAAACTATTCCAAACAGTAGACAAAGAGGGAATTCTCCCTAACTCATTTTATGAGGCCAGCATCATCCTGATACCAAAACCTGGCAAAGACACACACGAAAAAGAAAATTTCAGACCAGTATGCCTGACGAATATTGATGTGAAAATCCTCAATATAATACTGGCAAACTAAATCCAGTAGCACATCAAGAAGCTTATCCACCACGATCAAGTTGGCTTCATCCCTGGGATGCAAGACCGGTTCAACATACACAAATCAATAAATGTAATCCATCACATAAACAGAACTAATGACAAAAACCACATGATTATCTCAATAGATACAGAAAAATTCAGCTCCCCTTCATGCTAAAAACTTGCAATAAACTAGGTATTGGTGGAACCTATCTCAAAGTAATAAAGAGCTATTTATGACAAACCCACAGCTCATATCATAGTGAATGGGCAAAAACTGGAAGCATTCCCTTTGAATACCAGCACAAGACAAGGATGTCCTCTGTCACCACTCCCATTCAACATAGTGTTGAAAGTTCTGGCCAGGGCAATCAGGCAAGAGAAAGAAATAAAGGGTATTCAAATAGGAAAAGAGGAAGACTTAATGTTCTTCTGAGAACCTTTGAAGATTGTTTTTTAATTCTAGTTACAAGGAGGAATAATTTATCTCAGATAAAATAATGTGCACCTCAGTGTGGCATCTTAATGTCCTTTGACATAATCTTAAGTATGGTTCAAGAACAAAATTGCCTAGGAGAGCTGTGGTAGATTTTAATGCATATTATGTAAGTGATTTTCCTTCCTTACAAGCCTAAAAAGCTATTTAAATGTCTTAAAGTGTAATTAGTTCTACATTACGTATGGAATGGTGGTTTACCATAAAACAAAATTCATTTGTTTCACTTTCTTTATAAGCCTATTTCATTACTATTGATAATAGCATTTTTTTCCAATAAATATAAAGACTCAACTGATTGTTTTTGAAAATATAATAATATATTTTTGAGACATATAAATGGTAATTTGTCATTTTCTGACAGAGTTACATGTCCATTTATTCTTTAACACAGCAGTCTCATTTGTAGAGCTCTAAGCGAGGAATACACAGGGAAAAAATTTGAAAATACATATCCACAAATATGTTTTTATAGTATTCTTTATAGTATCTAAAGACTAGAAACACTGCAAATGACCATGAATGGAGCTTAGTTGAATAAATTGTGGTTTATCTACAATGGAATACTATGCAGTTGGAGGAAACATCTTTAGTAGGAGAAAGGGATGCAGGAAAGGAGGGGAACCTATAGGGGAAAAGGAACTTAAGACACATATCAACCAATCAAAATTTGAAATTGTCTAGTTCATGTACTATTCTATCTTCCTTTATATATGTTTTTAAAAATTCCATAATGTTAAAGAAAAAACTACATCATGTCTGTTTGGACACATACTATTTCCTCTGTCCTATTAGAATTCTAGGTTGTCAGTTGATTTGCAGAACTTTATAAAAATACGAAAGTGGCCAGGTGTGGTGGCTCATGCAGGTAATCCCACCACTTTGGGAGGCTGAGATAGGTGGATCACTTGAGGTCAGGAGTTCAAGACCATCCTGGCCAACATGGTGAAACCCTGTCTCTACCAAACATACAAAAATTAGCTGGGGTCTTGGTGCACACCTGTAATCCCACCTACTCAAGAGGCTGATGCATGAGAATCATTTGAACCCAGGAGGCAGAGGTTGCAGTGAACTGAGATTGCACCACTGCATTCCAGCCTGGGTGATGGAGTGAGACTGTCTAAAAAAATAAATATATACAGAAGTCACTTGCTCAGAGATTAAAATTTATGACTCATAGCTCAGCATTCTTCCAGGGATACAGTGTTTTGGAATTCTGCTATTTCAATGTAAGTCTGAAGTACTTGCAAATATAGTAAAGCCAATATAATTTCTACCAAGCGAAGAGGGTCATATGTTTAAAAAGTATGTATATACCACTTTAAGTGTAAACTTTGTGAAACAGGGATAAATGTCTTTTGTTCCCATAAAAAATGGTAATATTACCTTGTACATATGAGGTGGTCAAGAAATATTTGTTAAATAATAACATCTATACCTTTGTTATAACATATAGCACTTTTTCAAAGTACTTTCAGTTACAGTCTCTCAGTTTTCCTCTTCGAAATTTCCCATGTGATGGGAAAACATAGGTATTATATCCATTTAATGGAAGAAAAATTCAGTGTACAGACAACAATGCTTGAATGTATATACATGCCAAAAAATTACAACTGCATTAGAAACTATGTATAATAATGAACTGTTGAAGATTCTAGGGTGACTTTCTTTTAACCAATGTAGATGGTGGACAGAAGCTGAGATCCCACATCTTTATCAACTTCTCATTCACTCCTGAAACTAACAATTGAATGGGAGGAACCGTTTTCTCTAGCTGTGGGGATCGTTGTATTTATTTTCATTCTTGAATTGTTTCTCTTTCTTTATCCATTCAGAGACTCTAGATTTTCATTAATACAGCATGGCCTTAAGTTGATTGGCATTAATAGCTGTAGCAAAGAACAGAGAGAGAATCTTGGCAGCAGGGCAACCAGCAATTAGAGAATTATTGCTCCTAGTCAAAGTACTACAGACTGCTTCAGTCTGCCTAGTCAAGAGGGAGCAGGAGATACTTCTTCCTCAGTCCACTAGAGCCATATTACAGGGATTTGTTGGGGTGGGGGCAATGGAGATTTAGTAATGTACTCTGCATGCCAGCCTACCCTCCATGTTGAAATTTGGGAGGTGCATCCCATTAATGCCAAGTGAACAGTAAAGGTAGGACCAAGGAGAATTTAATATATACTGCCTGTTGACAAATATTGGGTATTCATAGATACATTCTAATTTAATATTGAGTTAAAACTTATGGGCTCTTTGGAAAGATTTTGGAACATAACAGGAGGGAAACATTATAATTGTAAAGGAAAATCTTACACCTGAGAACAGAATTAATAGCCTTATTTAAAGGTTAATAATTGATATGAGTAATAATGTCTGGAAAACAAAAATTCAATAATACCCTCTGGTATAGGCTGAATTGTGTCTCCTCAAAACTCACCTGTTGAAGTCCTAACCCCACTGCTTCAGAATGTGACTGTATTTGAATAGGACCTTTAAAGAAATAATTAAGTTAAAATGAGGTCATTAAGTTGGACCTTAATCCAATATGACTGGTGTCTTTATTAAAGTGGAAATTGGGATACAGACATGTACTAAAGGAAGCCCATGTGAAGACACAGGGAAAGACAACCATCTATCTATACTCCTCAGAGACGCTTCAGAAGAAACCAGCCCTGCCAATAGCTTGATCTTGGATTTCTCCAGAATAGAGAGAAAAAATTTTTTTTAATTGTTTAAGCCTCCCTGCCTGTGGTTCTAGCAAAGTAATATGTGTTAGTTTGTTCAAATCAGTTAAAATCAGGATCATCATGCCCAAAAGTTGAATCAAGGATATTAAAAATAACTTTTAGAACCTTTTCAAGAATGTATTTTTAGAAGAACAAAATGATAGAACACAAAAGGAAAATTTCTATATCTGTATCCTCTATACCTATGACAAATTGAGATAAGCCATTAAATCTTTTCCCTTTTCCTCCCCACATCTCCAAAAAAAACCATAAAACTAAAGGACAAGAGATATTCAATAAGGGGAATCTTCCATCGAAGGTAAAGTAATTTGTGAATCATAAATGAAAGTGAAAATATTGGAAAGTAATTGTGTTCGTTTCTTATGACTATAGTAACAAAGTACCATGAACTTGGTGGTTAAAAACAACAGAAATTTATTTTCTCACACTTCTGGAGGCCAAAAGGCCATAATCAAAGTGTTAACAAGGCTATGTTCACTCCATAGTTGCTAAGGAAAGAACTGTTACTTACCTCTCTCCAGGTTTCTAGTAGCCTTTAGAATCTTAGCTTGCAGATACATATTGCTTCTTCACATGGTATTCTCAATTTGTGTCTTTTCATTGTCTTCCTTTCGTGTGCCTGTCTTTGTGAATGTATTTCCCCTTCTTATAAAGACACCAGTCGTATTGGATTAGGGCTCACTGTAATGACCTCATTTTAACCTGATTACATTTGTAAAGACCTTATTTTCTAATAAAGTCATATTCCGAGGTTCTGGGGGTTAGGGCTTTGACATATCTTTTGAGTGGGGCTCAACTTTACCCATAACATTGATGTATCAAAATGTTTCCAGTATTTATAATCTCTGTGTCTTTGCTATTGTTTTTTCTGAAACTTTTCTGTTTTCCACAGTGGGCACGCATTGCTTTTATAATCTGAACAAATGTTATTCAAAAAATAAACAGGAAAAAAATTCCTTTTGTAAAAGTCTCATTTTTGAAATATTCTCTGCATTAGCTCCCGGTTTTTATGTTATGTAATTCTGTTAGGTTTAAATTGTTTTCTGATTCGGGAAGAGTCCATTTGCATTAATGTAACATTTAGCAATCTGTCATCTGCATAATTATACATCTGTGGTTGTAGGTAGGATAGATAAAAAAAACTCCCATCTTTGAATTAAAATAGTCTCTTAGCATTTGTTATCTGTAGAGAGCAGATTGGTGTTTTGGGTAAGAAGAGCACGATATGAATAAAGAAGGCATTGAGTAATAGGTATATGAGGAGTGTGACCACTATCAGTTACCCTTAAGACCTAAATTCCAAGGCCGTGAAAGTTTTTTTCACAACTGAAGCAAATAGGAAAGCATCCTTGTTAGGCATCTATGAAGACTGTCTTTGTATTTTGATTAACTGCTAAGCTTTTCATTGGTTTTGTATGAGTTATTGGTTAATGTTCTTTAAAAGTCAAATGTGGTTTTGTAAGTTTTTAAATGAACTTACTACTTTTTTTTTTTTTTTTTTTTTAAAGATTTGCCTGCAATGGATAACCCAGTGTTTTTGGAATTATTTAGATTGGATAGAAATCTGCCATTATATTGCTACTTGTGTTTTCCTTGGTCCCGATTATCAAGTGTATATCTGTATAGCTATATTCAAACATTTACAGCAAGACATTCTACAGCACACTCAGACTCAAGATCTGCAAGTTTTCCTAAAAGTAAGTATGTTTATATGGAGAGGAAAATATTGAGTTAATAGCTAACTTCTGTTGCTTAATTTTAGATACTTTTTCTAGGCACTCTTTTAATCCTAAAAACCAATGCTGAGAGGTAGATATTATTATCCCCATTTTAGAGATGAGTAAACTGAGGCACAGAGTTAAGTTGCCCCAAACCATATAGCTGAAGTGGAACTTGAATATGAAATAAGCTGTCTGGATCCAACACTTTGTTTGTAACCCACATGCTATGCCAAAAAAGAAATATTTTAAAAATATTCCTATGGGCTATTTGGTCAATAAAAGTTTAATTTATTGGTTTGATACTTTTTAAATATATTTAATATAGTAATAATTTCATATGCTTTCATATTTTTATATTTTTCTAAACTTCCATTTTTATAAAAGATTTTCATGAAAGATTATTTTATCATAGCACTCATTTTAAAAAGTTATCACCAAATGTGGTGCTACTTTTAAAAAAGATATAGTTACTGTCTCAATTACAATAATGTGATTTTGGAAGTTGGGGACTTTAGAAAGTGCATGAGATATAAATACATCCCAGTGTTCATTTCTTGGTGGAAATCCAGCTATTTGTTTAAAGAATCTTTGAACTTAAAATGTTTCCTTATCCCTACTACCTTTGCCATCCCACAGGAACGCATATACATGTATACACTAAAAACAACATTCATCATTTGCTAGGCTTTCTCTAGGTCAACAAACAGTTTCTATGTAAATTAATTTCATTATTTACTGTTAAATACTTGCCAGGGTTTTTTTCCATTTAATGATATTTTTCTTTAAATAAATGTCATTGATCCTTTAAGATTGCCAAATTATCAAGCATTTTTATTTCATCAATTCAGAATTCAAAAGGTTTTAAACTTTCAATATATATCACCAGAAGTATAATCTTAGAAACAATCTTAATGAAAAAGTATGCTGAGAAAAATGATTGCACATGTAGAAGAAAAACTAAGATAGAAAAATAAAAGAATGCTCTCTAAGAGGTGATTTGGAATACAGGAAGTGTTAAGCAAATTGAAATTATGTTGAATACAAAATGTAGGTTCATTTTCAGTAAGGGACATTTTCGTCATCTATAGTGGTCAATTATAGGAATTTCAGAGTCTGAAATTTTCCTGTACTCATATCTGTCTGTATCCCCCTAACCTGTAATTCTCTAACATCTTATCCCACTTTAGTTTTTCTTACAGTTTTTATCACCATCTGAAAATTATTTTATATGTGTTTTTGTCTGTCTTCCCTGGTAAAATGTGTAAGTTCTATAAGGACCGTGACTTGGTCTATTTCATTTACTGATGTATTTTCAACAATATATCAAACAATAATACCTGGTAGATAATAGGTATTCAATACGTATTTGTTGATAGTGTAAGTAAATAATGTAAATAAATAAATGGGAAAGATGAATAAACTTTGTTTTTTCACATCGAATAGCAAACATTACTAAATTCATTAAGTGCTTACCGCTTATTTTTCTTCCTATCAAAAGCATAATCTTTAAATTTGATTAATGTTGATTTAGTTTCATCTCTCTTTTGACTATTTGAGGGAAAAATTATAATAGAGTTTGCAAATGGTAACTTCTTTAAATGTGTCTCAAACCATTCTCCATTGTGTTTTCAGCATAATGCTATCAGTTTAAAACTAAAGGATTTTAAATGGGGAGAGCAGATTATGACCTAAGCCTCTGTTAAATTACTAAAATTTGAATAGTGTTGGTTTAAATCCAAACTAAGAACATGTAGGCAAGGAATTAATTTTAGCATGTGTCCTAGAACTAACCTTACTTTTTACCCTTGTTGTTTTCATTTATCTGAGAGATTAGAAAAATGCTTTTTTGATTGATAGCATGACTTGACTTTTGTTGTTTTATTTTCAGTGGATAGGTGTCAAAATTCACTGTTCTCTTTTGATGGGCACTCATTTTTCTTGTGAGATAAACTCTGGTATAGTGTATTTAAATATATATTTACATATCCCTTAACTACTCCATTTGGCCCTGAAATAGTCTTTTGTCTGCAAAGTATATAAATATATGTACAGCATTTTTCACTTATTCATATAATAACCAATAACGAAGTATTGATTAATGAACTGATTTTATTTTGCCTACCCAAAAAACATCCCCTGTCAAAAATACACACATTACTTAAGAATTCCTCATTCAACTGAAGGTATAGAGATTGAACCTTGGAAATTATGTTTTACACTTTCTTATTCAAAATCTCAGATTTGTGCAAAGGGAGAAAAGACTTATCAATAATTCTTTAAATAGGCCAGGCACAATGGCTCACACCTGTAATGCCAGCATCTTGGAAGGTCAAGGCGAGTGGATAGCTTGAACCCAGGAGTTTGAGACCAGCCTGGGCAACATGGCAAAACCCCATCTCTACCAAAAAGAAAGTACAAAAATTATCTGGGTGTGGTGGCACGCACCTGTAGTCACAGCTACTGAGGAGACTGAGGTGGGAGGATCAATTGAGCCCAGGAGGTCGAGGCTGCAGTGAACCATGATCATACCACTGCACTCCAGCTTGGGCTACAGAACAAGACCCTGTCTCAAAAAAACAATTCCCCATGTAACTGCATACCACAGCCATAACAATATTCTTGTATAGATTATTTAATCACATTATCCCCTTGCTCTACAGATTTAATAATGATTGCTTCCAGGAAGAATGAAGATAAAGTAGAACAAGATACTTTTACTTTTTATTGTATATATTTATGTGGGCTTTATTTTATATTTGAGAAATGAGCTCATACTTCTTTTATCATAAAACTATTTTTAAGAAGAAATTGAATATATAAAAATAAATAGATCAAACATCTGACTGTTATAAATGGGTTCAAATAATCAGACCTAATTGAATTCATTTTCAAAATATTTAAAACCACAAATATGTTATGCTTTCAGTTATAATCAGTTATCTTGAGAAACTGAAGATATGCAATTCTTTTCCTGATTTAAATTTCATGTATTGAGATAAAATGACATGATAAAAGCATTGTTTTAGAAATAAAAATCTGTGTGCAATATTCAGTATCAAGAAAATATCAGTCCATTTGTAGTCACTTTGGTTTAGGCTCAAGATTTTAAATCAGGTAATTGAGAGTATGGACTCATTGCCTACATTTCTTACAGCTCACTGAAGAGCTCTTCATGATTCCAAATCAATATATGAAAAAGATAAGTTAGAATTTCTTGGATCAGAAGGTGGTGTGAACAGTAATAGGCAGAACAGGTTTATGGGGGAAAGAAAAACTTACTTTTCCTCTTCAGATTAAACCGCTGAAATACTAGATTAGATGAGCGCCATGGGTATGAGTTGATATCAACAAAACATTGTCTGATTGTTTCACAGTATCCTTGTAGACACAACTAGAATGTGGACTGGATATTAGAGCAGTTAAGTGCATCATTTTCATGCTGTGGTGATTAATGGATTAGTACCGAGCTAGACGGCAGCCTCTGAAGATATGCTGAAGAAAGAGCTCAGTCCTTGGGCCCAGAATTCTGAACATTTTTATCTGTGACAGATGATGGTTCAGAAAGTCCGTAGATATTGTAATTCCAAGGAGAAAAACATTCAACAAAGTAAATATTCTGTAATATTCCAGCAAGCTGGAAAGTCTTAAGTTCATTCTTCCTTCATTCTTTCAACTCATCTGTAGCTTGCACACACACACACACACACACAAGCAGGTTTAGTGACAGTTTAGTTTAATAGTAGTTCATATGTGGATGTCCTAGTGTTTTAGTGAGCTGTGTTGTATTCCTGCTAACATGCTAATAGGCTGTCAGCAATCTTGGCTTTAGTTTGTGAATTCAACCTGGGGACAAACTTCACTGAAATACCAGCCTAGAAAAAGTTGCCTTTGTGTGAAAATCAGGCTGTGAAGGCTCAAACTACTTAATTAAAATGCTTCAACTAAATCCTGCATATTATGACAAAATCAATTTATAATTATGAAAAAATCAGATTAATTTCAACCCAATCAGTAAATTGTCAAGAGGGATTTTTTGTTGGTGCTATTGCAGCTGCTATTACCAGAGAATGTTGACAGGGTGAGAAATGAAGATCAGACTGAGAAAATCTGGTTGAATACTAAGCTTTTATAAGATAAAAGTATACATAATATTAAAAACATCTGAGCAAATATTTTAAAGGTATTTAGTCCAGTGTCAACTGTTTTGCAGATATGTTTTCTGCATTGTCCTTATATTAGTTGATTCTATCTGGCTTCACATTCTAACTTTGTCACTCACTGTGTGAGCTTGGGTATGTTGCTTAGACTTTTATGCTTATTTCTTCATCACATAGGGTTGTGGAAGAATTAAATGAGATGATATTTGTAAAATACTTTTTTTTAGACCATTATCTGGAACATAGTAAGTACTTAAAAAAACTTAGCAGTTACTAAGTTTCTACATCTCTCTACTAGATTCTTTTTATTTCTTTGTTAAAGAAGAAGATATGTAGAGAATACAAGCAAAGGAAACAGGATTTTCTAAGTGCATAGCTACACTTTGGTGTACTTTTGCTCCCATTTTTCTCCAGCTCCCGAGACTTCTTAAGATGTCATATAATAGTAATACCTGTCAATGACATTACCTTCACACCTTGGTCAGAAATATCCTCTTATACTGTTTCTGATCAGGACCTATTCTCTCATTAACCTGGCCAAGACTAAGTCAAGTCTCTGGTACAATCACATATTTCCAAGTACCCTTCAGCTGAGTTTAAATCTTCAAGAACTACATACTCTGTCCTGAATCTCTAAGAACTTCACATTCTATCCAGAATTACAAACACTATATAAACTCCCTGATCCTAAGGATCACTTAGGGTACTTACGAAAGTTAATGTATTTAGACTCCTTCCCAGACCTGTTAATTCAGAATTTATTTGGCCGAGGCATGAGTTGTCAGATTGTAGTAGAAAATCTCAAGTAGCTTGAAAACCTTTAGAATACATAAAACTGTGACCTTTGGAGCTTGTTAATAAATCAGAATCCAGAATGCCAATGCCAAGGATTCAAAAATTGTAGGGACTGCATCCAAGAGTTTCTAATTTTACTGAACACCCCAGAAGGAACATACTGGAAGAAACATTGCTTACCAGTTGTTTATGTTTCTATCACTTTGATCAAGAAGATTTTATACACACACACACACACACATATATACATACATATATATACACACACACACACATAATAGGAAAGACACGACACACAAAAAGATTATCTCTAGTAAGGGTAAAGAGTAGAACTATATTGATAAATCCTTCTCTCAAGACTTCATGTCTAAAACACCAAAAGCAACGGCAGCAAAAGCCAAAATTGACAAATGGGATCTAATTAAACTAAAGAGCTTCTGCACAGCAAAAGAAACTACCATCAGAGTGAACAGGCAATCTACAGAATGGGAGAAAGTTTTTGCAATCTACTCATCTGACAAAGGGCTAATATCCAGAACCTACAAAGAACTCAAACAAATTTACGAGAAAAAAACAAACAACCCCATCAAAAAGTGGCCAAAGGATATGAACAGACATTTCTCAAAAGAAGACATTCATACAGCCAACAGATACATGAAAAAATGCTCATCATCACTGGCCATCAGAGAAATGCAAATCAAAACCACAATGAGATACCATCTCACACCAGTTAGAATGGCGATCATTAAAAAGTCAGGAAACAACAGGTGCTGGAGAGGATGTGGAGAAATAGGAACACTTTTACACTGTTGGTGGGATTGTAAACTAGTTCAACCATTATGGAAAACAGTATGGCGATTCCTCAAGGATCTAGAACTAGATGTACCATATGACCCAGCCATCCCATTATTGGGTATATACCCAAAGGATTATAAATCATGCTGCTATAAAGACACATGCACACGTATGTTTATTGCGGCACTATTCACAATAGCAAAGACTTGGAATCAACCCAAATGTCCATCAGTGACAGACTGGATTAAGAAAATGTGGCACATATACACCATGGAATACTATGCAGCCATAAAAAAGGATGAGTTTGTGTCCTTTGTAGGGATATGGATGCGGCTGGAAACCATCATTCTTAGCAAACTATCACAAGAACAGAAAACCAAACACCGCATCTTCTCACTCATAGGTGGGAACTGAACAATGAGATCACTTGGACTCTGGAAGGGGAACATCACACACCGGGGCCTATCATGAGGAGGGGGGAGGGGGGAAGGATTGCATTGGGAGTTATACCTGATGTAAATGACGAGTTGATGGGTGCTGACGAGTTGATGGGTGCAGCAGAGCAACATGGCACAAGTATACATATGTAACAAACCTGCACGTTATGCACATGTACCCTAGAACTTAAAGTATAATAATAATAATAATTAATTAGTTTTAAAAAAAGAGCTTCCTATATGAGATTTGACATTAATGCAAATCTTCAACTTTTGTTCAGTGTATGTTAAGTTCTATACTTTTTGTGGTAATTTTTTATTCTATATGCCTCATAATGTTATTAATAAAAGTCAGCTCTTCCAGTTTAACCCACTCAAAGTAACTTACCTTACCCTTTTTTCTCCATAAAGAGCTATTATATTTTAAAAATCATCATTTTGCAAGGGCATTAATAATTAAATATTTAGGAAAGAATATATCAGAGAATATCTAAAATTGGTCCTGAATTCATAAACCAGGGTATACCATGTTAGCACACTTGATCTTTTTATGCTTTTTATCTGTTTACTACTACAAAAGAACTTATCTTCAATTCAGATTTTAAGCTCACATGGCTTGCAGTAGTTCTAAAAAAAATTCTGCTAAAAATTGGTATCTTCAGTATTTTTGCAAATATCAAGTAATGCAAATAACTTTTGAAAGTATTGGTATAGCTTTCTTTCCAAAATAGGTACATTTTTGAAGTTGCAAGAAAAGCCAGTAACATCCTAATATTTTAGATAAATGGTTCCCTTATATTCATGGCAAGGGGTTGAGGAGCAGAGACTGGAGTCAGTAATCCTTGATAGGCCCACCCATGCCTAACATCATATATCTGTAGTGTGATCAAGAAAATGTAGCCTAGCCACTTCAAAGACCATCAGTAATAAAAATGTGTTCTTATTATTTATAACCACTACGAATATCTTGAATGCTTATTGTGTGCCACACACTGGTCGAAGGGCTTTACAGGTATGGCTCATTCACTCATGGATTTATTCAACTATTTATTGTTCAACAGCTGTGAGCGAAGTACTGTTTTTGTCACAGGGCAGGATGTCTCTGCCCACGTTGAACTTAAATTCTCCTGGAAGTCTAATAAATGAACAAAAACATAATATCTTAAGTACTATAGGCCTTATTGTATTGATAATAAGGAAATCAAACATGGTGGAGGAGTCTAAGGTACCAGTCAGATAAAGATGCCAGGTAAGACCACCCTTGATGGGGTAAACAGACACCTAAATGAAGCAAAAGAAAAAGTCATGCAAAGACTTCCTAGGCAAAAGCCTGCTTAAATAGGAATAAAGGCAAGTGCAAGATCTCAGAGGTCAGAATGAGCTGGCTCACTTACAGAGTGTCAAGAAGACCACGGTGGCCAGAGCAAGGTGAAGAAATAAGAAAGGTAAGAGATGAGACAGGACCAAATCATATAAGGTACTCTAATCTATGGTAAGAAGTTCAGATTTCAGAATATTTAATCCAGAGAGCAATCGTATGATATTATTGTCCACATTTAACACATGAAAAAATGAGGCTTAGAGTCAATAAACTTACCCAAGTTCATACATCTAGTAACTAAAATAGAAGAATTCAAACCCTTTCATTTGATCTGAATCCAAATCCAGTGTCCCTTTACTAGTCTGGTATTTTAATAAATATCCTAGATTCAGTGGTCCCAAATCAAATGCTCTCAATAGTTAAAAGAAAACAGATGAATGCATATTTGAAATTTGAAACTGGACTTCTATACACAAAGGAGAGAGGGATACTACATATATACTATATTATATAATGTTGAATACATCCAACATTGTGGTTTAGAATGGGAATTTTTAATACTTTTGGATGATTCAGTATTTGAAACTCAGAATTAATGAAGGCAGCAAATTGTTAAAAACAAAGCAGTTGAATAGCATCAGATACAACAAACGAAATGCAATAAGCTCAAAATGAACTTCCTAACTAAAACTTAAATCACTCTAGTAGTAATCTATTAAAAAAATTTCTGGAGCAAATACTACACTGTTAATATAAAGCAGAATAGTGTTATTACCTTATGTAATTAATGTGTCTGCTACTTAAAAAATCGGGGCATTCATATTTTTATGTAGAGTTTGATATACTTTGGTCTATAAATGAAATGATAATGAAGGAGTATTCTGAGGAAATAGTCTGTTTTAACTTGAATGATAAGCTGGCAGTCTAAATGGTCCTATTACAAGTAAAAGTTATCCACTAAAAGGGCCATTAGAGAACATTTAGGATGAGATGAAAAAATGTTCTACTTTGAAGACAAAATGTAAAATGTAGATATTTTGGAATTTTATTCAGAGCTAAAATTGCCTACAAATTTTCATTAATGAACTATATCATTTGAAAACACTCCTTTTTAAATGTGAATTAAATTTTTTCTCTTATGAAATAAGACGTTAATAGCCTTATGTGTCATTTTTATGGGTATCTCTTTGGTGTAGTTATCAGGGCATTTACAATTAATGTTTAAAATGGAAACCATGATTTCAAAAAATGCATTCTGAGAAAAAAATATATTTAAATTGAGTTATAACTATGGCTGTCCCTAGGTGGTTTTTATTAAAGTGAAACAATAATTAAAAGATGTTGAATAGATATTGCTTATTTTTTGCCCAGAAATGAGTTGTTAGAGATTTGTTCAAGTACTGTCATCTCCTATTATAATTCATATTTAATGCACAATAATATTCCTTTGAAAATAATGAATATGTCCTGAAACAGTTCTTCTGCCATTGGATCTTTGGATCTTTAGTCTCTGGTTAGAATAACACATTACTGTAATTCCTCCCCATCTTAGGTATAGTTTTAGTGAAGAGGTAGTTAAAGCCACGTCACACATAATTTGAATGAAATGAATGGATAAATTCATAATTGTTCCACGACTATAACAATAACTGTTTAAAATGAGTTCTTGAACAGTAGGGTTGTTCTTACTCTGATCCTATTTTTCCCCAAAGAAAAAAGTGAAATATTTTTGATAGGACAGGAATTTACAAAGACCCAGTATTTCTGCTATTCCTAAGATTAAAATATTCCCTTTGGCTCAGTTACTTATACATAAAATCAGAGACATGATATACACCTCAGTTGTCAACATTTTAGGGCAGGGCTGTTCTCACTCATCTTCATGTCTTCAGTGCTAATCAAGAACCTTACGTATAATAAAAGAATGAATGAGTGAAGAAGTGAAAGAAGGATTGAAATAATTTCACAATTATCTTAAGATTAGAGCTCAGATACTTATGTTGGAAGTTATTTGTTCTACCCTTAATGGTATTAAGTATATAACAACACCGTTTCATTTCTTCAGCTATAATGTCAGCCTTGTAGATCAGTCGTTAGTTTTTTAGAATGTCCCGACTAACCTTTCTCTCAAACTATGTAGATTTTTGGTGATGATGGCAAAATAAGAGTAAAGTTACGTCAAGTTATATGCAAGCTGTGAATGATTACTGCCCGTAAGTGACAAGTGGTATCTGAAGCCTTTAAAAACATCTGTTCTCATTGAGATTGTGTAATGTTTTCCTATTTCTGTATTGAGGTTTCTTCTCTATAAACTGCCTCTAACACCCTATCTGGTATATGATATGCATTGTCTTTTATTCTTTGGGGTTGCTTTTTTTTTTTCTTGTTATAGTAATTCTTGCCTTTAAACTATAAACTCCTGAAAGGCATGAATTTTCCAAAATTTTTGTAACCTACAAAACTTCTAACGTTGTAAATATTAATTACACTGAATCAGAGATTACTTTTCTTCTGCATATTTTGTTTTGCCTTGAGTGTAGGTACTGCGTAAATAGTATTTGGAGGTACTAAAAGGAATGGTCATGAAATTCCCTAAAAACTCTAAAATGTTAAACGGGTGTTCTTACTGTTTATTCTTGAGTGCCTCGTTTGGAACACTAACCATTAAATTCCAAATTAGTATAGATGTGCATAGTACCAACATTAGTAATTGCAGATTCTTGGAGGTTTTATGGACAGTAGCTTATACAACAGATGTCTTGCACTATTATGATATCCTTTGGTAGATAGGCTTCAGAGTCTTTAATAATTACAAGTCTGAACAATCATTGTATAACATACTATTTTTAAAATTAGGAAGATTTCCTTATCTGCCTTTTTTTTTTTTTTTTTGGTAGCTGTAAATCATTTTTGGTTTTGAAAACAGAAAACCTTATTTGAGGGGGACATATAGTTTCTTCCTGTCATATATATATACACAGCTCACTAAATAAAAAGCAATTACACATTTACTGGCAACATAAACAGCCCACCCCCATCTATAGCTGAAAATAAATGGTATATCAGTTATTTAAAATTCATTAACTTGGAATTGTGAGTCTTACCCAAGTAAATTTTCCCTTTATAACTTTTGGCAGGAAGAAGCACTGCATGGGTTTCGAGTGAGTGAGTATTTTGAATACATGGAAATTTTGGAACAAAACTACCGAACAGTGCTGCTGAGAGACATGCGGAACATTAGACTGCAGAGCACATAGATCATGAGGCACACAGTTTAAATTTATGTTTTGTTTATTTTTAAAGGCAACAGGGGAGCTTGTTTTCTGTGTCTGTAACAACATATACTTTGTGAATATACATATTGTAAATACTGAGAGGTTTTGAATATAATGATATATTTAAGTAGGTATGAGCTCAATTTGTGAATTCATTTTTGTAAGTTTGTTGTTTTGTAAGGTTATTATAGAATCAGATCTAGCTTACTTACAGTTCTTATTCATATTTAAGAGTCAGTCCTGGCCGTGCGCAGTGGCTCATGCCTGTAATCCCATCATGAGGTGGGCGGATCACGAGGTCAAGAGATCGAGACCATCCTGGCCAACATGGTGAAACCTCGTCTCTGCTAAAAATACAGAAATTAACTGGGTGTGGTGGTGTCCGTGTAGTCCCAGCTGCTCAGGAGGCTGAGGCAGGAGAATCGCTTGAACCCGGGAGGCAGAGGTTGCAGTGAGCCAAGATCATGCCACTGTATTCCAGCCTGGTGACAGAGTGAGACTCCGTCTCAAAAAAAAAAAAAGGCCAACCTACATCTCCCTCTTGATTCAGATGATTAAAATATTTTTTCTAGTGAGTTTGGAAAGGAGAAGTAATAGTGTAAATAATATTTTGACTAGCTGCAGAAAGCCCATAAGACAAGGAAAAGACAGTATTTCTTGCATTCTTTATGTCTGTACATATAAAGGAAAACAGACAAAACCACAACTGCTTCTTTTATATGTGAAAGAACAATGATATTATTTATCATGGCAAGTGGTAGAAAGACTGTTGTCCTTTTACATAATTGTTTTTTAGGAGTTGCTTTTGATACCTATATCAATTTATAATTCTTTGTTTGAAATGAAGTCTTTACATGGTTCATTGAAGAGACAGATTGGTTATTTCATACTGATAAGCATTCTACTCCTATTTGTTATGCATTTTCCTTAGTGATAGATTTTACTTGTACTGAACCTGAAAATATAAAGGAGAATACATTTGTAAATTATTTTAAATGGCCAACACTGTGATTTGTTTTATTTAAATAGAAGTCTCTGTACCAGTAAGATTAATACAGTATGTGAATGTCTATTTTTTTATATCATAACTCAATGAATATATGAAAGATAATACATGAATATATTACATTATTCATTTTTAGACATAAGTTTATTTCAAGAAGTTTTTCTAATTGTAGATGTTGTTTTTTATTCTTTCCTTGTATCTAAATATAAATCAACCATTAAAATCGTTCTAACTTTAACCTTGCTTTTTTTTTTTTCCTTTTCAACTAAAAGTGGATCATTCACAAACTAAGTTTTTCATTCAGCATGATCAAATAACTGGTACTATACAGTTTTCAATTTAGTAATATTTAGGCCATTGCAATATCAGCCTTCCAAAATCAAGTTTTATGCTGTAAATGCCAGCAATAGCTTCTCAGTAATAGTGTTCCTAAAGGGCATTGTAAAGTTGAGAAAAGTAATTTGAGCAAGTTAATTTGACATATTGCACACTTTCACTTTGGCCGATGTGAGTTAAAAGGGAGTCATAGATGACTCAGAATACCAAGCTTTGTCTACTTTCAAACTTAATTTTGAAAAGCTGTTCCATGGAAGCTGTAATACATGTTTATGGTTCCATTTCTTCCCATTCTTTCCCTGGGTTATTGTTATGGGTCCTAAGAATCATGCAGCTTTATTTCTTTTTATAATTGCGTACACAGTAGTTGAAAATACAAATGGAGAAGAATGAACTGTAATTTAATTTTATATTGTCCATTGGTGATTTTCATTGGAAACTGAGGTAAGATCTAAATTCTAACAATTGCATTTTGGAAAAAAAAAAAAAACTTCAGGTAGAGCTAGAAGGTTTTCATCTTCATTTGACATATAAGTGTCTTATGAACAATAACCTAGCAGTTTGTTTGGTGAAAGAAAATTTAAAATATAATAGGTTGTGTAGCTGTCATTATGAGTTATTTTTATGCTTATTTTTAGAGTACCCTTTAGAACAGTCATACCTTGTCATGCCCCTTGGTTTTATTTTTAATTATTTAAAATGTAAGTCCTTAGACTTTATTTCTAATTTGTGGAGGGGTAACTCATACATTTTATAGGATTCAATTACAATAAAATATATATTATGGCATAATGTAAAAAGGTTTATGAAAAAATTAAAATATAAAAATATTTGAATATCTGCTTTCAAGATTTCAGATTTGTAGTTCTATCCCCTCATAATACTCTCCTAAAGTATCTCTGGAGGTAAAATAAGCCTCAGAAATTCATCTGAACTTTCAAACAAGGTTCTACATAAATTTGCCATTAGTAAATTGTGATGCGCTCTCGTTTGAATTTCCAATTTTCAGATATTAAATTTTGTTGTTTATTCATTAAGCAGATATGTTTTAAGGGTTACACATATAATGAAATATTTTAAATATTCAAGATAGCACAATAAATGATATACAGCATCTCATAGAGTTCACAGTCAGCATGGGGAGATGAATTTTAAAACCATGGAAAAGTAGTGTTAAAGATGACAAAAGAGAATTGACCTCCGGATGTGATGACCTTGATAAGAGTAGTTCTGATTAAGTAAGTGCGGGCGAAAGTTTGATTGAATTGGGTTTAAATGATGCTGAGAGGAGAGATTTTAGAAACTGCTCCTCCTAGGAATATTGCTGTAATGGGTGAAATAGGAATGGCAGCTAATGCAGACTAGGACCAAAAGGTACTTTTTGTTTGTTTGTATTTGTGCATGTGTTTTGTTTTTGAAATACAAAATGGAAACATGTTTTTATTTGGATGGAAATGATGCAATAGAGAAGGAAAAATTGATGGTAGAGAGGAAGAGCTGGAGTAAATGTCATGAATAGATGTAAGGGGAATGGGATTTAATGAATAAGTAGTGGAATTAGCCTTTGCTAGGAGCATGGACACTGCATTTAAAGTAATAGAAGAGGAAACAGAATAAATGGGCGCAGACATAGGGTAGGCATTTGTGGAATTCTTTTTTTCCCTCAGTGATGTAGGAAACAAGGTCATCTACTAAAAATTAGAATAGTAAAAACTTTGGTAGTTTTCAGGAGATGAGAGTATGTGAAATAATTGTCAAAGAGTGAATGGAATAGGAAAGTAAGTGTTATTGTGATTTACTGGTCATGAGATGAGTTAGCAAAGTTTTATGTTTTTCTCCAGCTATCTTACACTGTGCATAGGTTGGCAAGGAGTAAGTGGTGAGTTGGGTTTAACTAGGGTTTTGCTTTAGCCAAGAGAATACACTAAGCAAGGAAGGGCACAAGGGAGTTGATGTTATATGCAAGTTTTTATAATATTGTGACTGTGGTATTTAAGCTGGATCAAAAGGGAAGTGGAGACAAGAGGGTGGATATGTATGATACAGTGAAAAGTTGATAGGATCAATTGACTGTCGGTTCTTATGTATTGAAAGATTATTTGATTTGGAATCCTCCAGAGAGGAAGGTGAAATGATTAGACCTAACAGTTGTTAAGTAAAATGCTTAAAATTGAGATTTTAGAAGGGGTTGACCATGAGAATGAACACCTAGAGGAAAGAAGAGAGATGAGATTATGTGAATAAAGGAAGTCAAGGAGCTGAGGTTTTGGTTTTGGAATAATTATCTTTTTGGATACTGGAGTTACCAAAATTGTGACAAGGAATTATTTTGAATAGCTTGAAAATGAGCCAAAAGCTAACATCTTCAAGGGTTGGTCTAGAAAGAAAAAAATGACAAGAGGACATCTGAGATGCAAAAATAGATGGAAACAGGGCCGGGCGCGGTGGCTCACGCCTGTAATCCCTGCACTTTGGGAAGCCGAGGCGGGCAGATCACGAGGTCAGGAGATCGAGACCATCCTGGCTAACACGGTGAAACCCTGTCTCCACTAAAAATACAAAAAAATTAGCCGGGTGCAGTGGTGGGCGCCTGTAGTCCCAGCTACTCGGGAGGCTGAGGCAGGATAATGGCGTGAACCCGGGAGGCAGAACTTGCAGTGAGCCGAGATCCCGCCACTGCACTCCAGCCTCAGGGGCAGAGTGAGATGCTGCCTAAAAAAGAAAAAAAAAAAAAAAAAAAAAAAGTGGAAACCAAAGGCAATGGTACATAATCATTATGTTAAAGTAGTATCTAATTTGTTAATAAAACATATCTAATTTATTTGAGGCCTTTGATTAGTCTGGCACTTCTTACACATAAAGTATAAGTCACAACAGAAAAAATTGTTACATTTTATGTACTTCTTTAAAATAAAAAAGCCCTCAAAATATACTCTCAAGTAAATGAAAAAAGCTGTAAGAGAATAGATTTGCAGAACATATCTAGTAAAAAACCTTGTGTTCAGAATATATGAAATTTCTAACCACTCAACAGTAAGAGAATGAACAAACAACAAAATAGAAAATATCGGGATACTTCACCAAAGAAAATATACACAATTGACAAGCACACAAAAAGACACTTACCACCATTAGTTTTAGAGAAATGCAAATTAAATCCACAAGGAGATAACCACTACACACTCACTAAAATGTCTAAAACTAAAATACATGTAAAACAAAAACCTAATTTAAACGACTAGCAAGAGGTGGAGCAATTGGAACACATGGTCTCTTATAGGAACAGGAAATACAATAACCATTTTGGAAGCTGAGTTTTTCGTTTTTGGGGGGGGGGTATGGGAGGTTTGTTGTTGTTGTTTTTTGAGTTAAACACTTAGTATCAGATAGGACTCAGAGAGGGCTCAGTAATAACCCCTCTAGGTATTTACCCAGAAGAAAATATGTCTCCATACAAAGATTTAAATGTGATTAATAATTACAGCTTTATTCCTAATTGCCCAAACTGGAAACCAACCTAAGTTTCTCTCAACTGACAAATGGATAAATTGTGGTTCAGTCATAAAATGGACAACAATTTAGCAATAAGTATAGCCAGCTAGCTACCGATGCACACAAAATCGTGGACATACCTGAAAAGCATGATGGTGAGTGAAATAAGCTAGGCACAAAAGAGTACATGCTATATGATGTCATGTATATGAAATTCTAGAAAAGGCAAATCTAGAAAATTCTATAAAAGGCAGAAAGAATATTTGTGGTTTCCAGGGGCCAACAGGTGAGGAAAGAGGATTGACTTCATAGAAGAAAGGACTTGTATATTGTAATTATAGTGATAGCTACATGACTGGATACATTTTTAAAAACATTTTGACATGTATGCTTAAAATGGGTGAATTTTATTGTATGTAAATTCCACCTCAGAAAAGCTAACTTTACCAAAAAAGGATAAATACTACAAATAAAAACTGACAGTTTATCCTAATGAGTTTAACATTAGTAATTATGTTAGCTGTAGGTTTCCCAGGGATGCCATAACCAGGTAGAGGAAGATCCCTTCTATTCCTATTTTGGTGTGAGTTTTTTTTTTTTTTTTTTTTTTTAAAGAATACATTTTGTATTTGGAAGTGATTTATCAAATACTTTATATAAAAATGATCATGTTTTTTCCCTTTTTTCTGCCAATATATTGACATATTGATTTTTGAATGCTCAACCAACCTTGCTTTCCTAAAATTTAACTCTACCTGGTCATGATTTTATCATTTTTACATATTGTCAGATTGGATTTATAAAAATTTTGTTCAGAATTTTTGTATCTATGCTCATGAAGGATTTTTTTAAAAGTTTAAAAAATCTTTTAACTGTACAAGTACAGGTTTGTTACATAGGTAAACTTGTGTCATGGGAGCTTGTACAGATTATTTCATCATCCAGGTATTAAGCCTTGTACCCATTAGTTATTTTTCCTAATCCCCTCCCTCCTCCTACACTCCCACCCTCCAAAAGGTCCCAGTATGTGTTGTTCCTCTCTGTGCCCATGTGTTCTCATCATGAAGGATATTTATCTGTAGTTTTCTTTTTTTGGTTTTGGTAGTAGGATGATGCTGGCTTTATAAAATGACTTTTGAAGTGCTCTTTCATCTATTTTGTGGAAGAGTTTGTGTATAAAATGGTATTTTTTTCTAAATGTTTGATGGAATTCCCCAGTGAAACCTTTGTGATAAGCTTAACTAAAAATTCAATTTATTTCATAGCTATCTATCTATTCAAATGATTTCTTCTTAAGAGAGTTTTGGTAGTTTGTTTCATTTAAGGGATTTCTCCATTTATTCTAAATTGTCAAATTATTGACATCAAGTTATTCATAATAGTTCCTTATCCTTTTTAATATCTGTAATTTGTGTTGATGTCAGTGCTGTCATTCTTGATATTTGTAATTTGTATGTTCCTTTTTTCTTGATCAGTTTAACTAGAAGTTTATGAATTTTATAATTTTTTTTCTTTTTTTTTTTTTTTTTTTGAGACGGAGTCTTGCTCTGTCACCCAGTCTGGAGGGCAGTGACGCGGTCTCAGCTCACTGCAAGCTCCACCTCCCAGATTCACGCCATTCTCCTGCTTCAGCCTCCTGAGTAGCTGGGACTACAGGCTCCTGCTGCCACGCCCGGCTTTTTTGTATTTTTAGGAGAGATGGGGTTTCACCGTGTTAGCCAGGATGGTCTCAATCTCCTGACCTCATGATCCACCCGCCTCAGCCTCCCGTAGTGCTGGGATTACATATTAATATTTTGAAAGAACCAACTTTTAGTTGCATCAATTTTATCTTGTATTTTGATCTGTTTTATTGATTTTCATTCAGATCTTTATTATTTCGTTTATTCTACTTTCAGTTTCATTTACTCTTTTTCTGTTTTCTTAAGGTTATTCATTTGAGAACCTTCTTTTTTCCTAGTCTAGGTGTTTAGTACTAAAATTTCTCTGTAACTACTGCTTTAGTTACACCTACAAATTTTAATGTTATTTTTTCATTTAGTTAAAAACGTTTACTAATTTACCTTTGTTATTTTCTCTGAATCATGGGTTATTTAGAATTCTGTGGTTTAGTTTCCAAATAATTTGGAATTTTCCAGGTAAGCTTCTGTTATTTATTTCTAGTAGGATATCATTGTGTTTGGAACATTTTTTTATATTATTTTAATCCTTTTAAATTTGCTTAAACTTGTTTTATGTTTCAAAATATTATCTGTCTTGGTAAATGTTTCATGTGCACTTAGCCTGATTGTATAGTATATTTTTTCATTAGGTGTTTCATAAATCTCAATTAGATTAAATTGGTTTATATTATTGTTTAAGTTGTATCTTTCCCAATATTTCTGGCTACTTTTTTTATCAATAATCATGAAACCAATGTTGAGATTAACCTTATGGATTTGTCTGTTTCTCCTTTCAGTTCTATCAGCTTTTGCTTCTTGTATTTGAAGCTCAATAATTAGGCATACAACCTTTTATGATTGTGACATCTTCTTGATGAATTGACTGTTTTATCCTTAGGAAATGATCGCCTTTGTTCCTAGTGATATCTTTGCTCTGAAGTCTACTTCGTTTGATATTAGTATAACCACTCCAAGTTTTTGATTTTGTTGTTGGGGGTTTTTATTGTTGTTGTTTGTTTTTGTCTTTTTTGTTGTTGTTATTAGGATTTGCATGGTCTTTTTCATTGATTTACAAAATATTCTTTTAATCCCTATGTATCTTTATATTTAAAGTGGCTTTATTGTAGCCAGTAGAGAATTGGGTCTAACTACCCCATCCTTTCCCAATCTGGCATATCATGCCTTTTAATTGGAGTGTTTAGACCATTTACATTTCACGTAATTATTGATGTGCTGGAGTTTACATTTACATTTATCTTTCCATTTGTGTTTTTCGTATTTTTGTTCTTTTTAGTTATCGCAGTCAAGTAATATCACACCACTTCAAGTTTAGTAAAGGAATCTTACAACTATGAAATTCCAAATCATTGTTGGTACTCTAATCCATAGGATTCTCTTCTTCCTTTAAAGTTATATAAGGTTTCTTAACCCTCAATTGGTAAATACTATATAGCCATATACAGTATTCTTATTTTTTAATTGCTTTTTAGCTATTATTGTGATTGAATCCCAGCATTATTATTCAACATATGTATCATTAGTAAACATTTTTTCTTTGGGAATATTATATATCAAAATTAAGTATAAGCAGTTTAAGGCAAGACGCAAAATCATTTAATTCATATTCCCTAGAAATTCTGTTTTAGTGCTAGGCATAAAGCAGAATATCAGACTGTTTACTGAACGAAATGTCTTAGTTGTTTTGAATTATGTAGATACAGTTGTAACAGAGATGGAAACATTAGACAAGATTTCCCCTCAGCTCCCTTAAGGAGGAAATTACGTGTGTTCTTGGTACCAATGTGTTTTCTGTAGATTGTATTTTTATTAAAAATAATAAAAGTTTACTACATTTTATTTAGCAAATGTAACTAAAATATGTATGTGTAAGATTTTCTTTCTGTGGAAATGTGTGTATATGAGCATGTGTATATTATTGCACATGAGTATTATTTTCACCATAACATGCATCTGATAGAGTTGAGTGAACTATCCTGATAGCCTAATCATGATTTGGATACAAGACTATAGCTTTTTTAAATACAGCAACAAGAGCAAATGTGCACCTATCTTGAACTTATAAAAACTGACAGGGATTAATTTGGTGTTTGAATCTGTATAGTCTTTCTTCCTAGAAACCAAGAGCCAGTCAGACATCGTATGTCCCAAATAATGTAGTTGTGAAGGCAGAAAACATGAAAGTCTGTTGTGCCAAGATCTCTTCTATCACAATGATGTTGAATATTCCTAAATTTGTTCTTGCTAAAGCTAGCCTAATCATTCCATTATTACATATGATAGTTTGCACATAGGTTGACAAACTACAGCCTGCTAGTCAAATCCAGCCCACTGCCTGTTTTTGTAAATAAAGGTTTTATTTGGAACATAATGCCAATTTGCTTTCCATGGCTGCTTTCATACTACAGTGGCAGAGTTTTGAGAGAGACTGCATGATTTGTAAAGCCTAAAATACTTATTATCTGGCCATTTACAGGAAGTTTGCCAACATCTGCTTTAGAATCCTAATTACATATATAAATCCAAATCCACTTTAGGTAGAATCAACTTTTTAGAGGTACAGGGGAAGAGGTGACCCGAGGTCATACAGAGGGGAAATATGCAGTAGGTTGATAGAGAGCCTGGGGGACCAGGCTATCTGGATTTGTGTCCCATCTCTGCCTTCAGCAAGTTATTTCCTCTGTGACTCGATTTACTTGTTGGTAAAATGAGCATAAGACTATACCTGCCTCATTGGCTTATGATGAATGCCTATGTTTATGACAACTTCTTTAAGTACTCTATCAATTATAACTATTATAATTATATAGTAGTATAGCTATTACAAATTATATCTATTTTTGATTTTATGAGGAACCTTCAAACTGTTCTATATTGTGGTTGTACTAATTTACTTTCCGCCATCACAAGAGTACAAGGGTTCCCTTTTCTCCACATCCTTACCAGCCTATTTATTGCCTGTCTTTTAGATAAAAGCCATTTTAACTGGGGTGAGATGATGTCTCATTGTAGTTTTGATTTGCATTTCTTTGATGATCAGTGATATGGAGCACCTTTTCATACACCTGTTGGACCTTTGTATGCCTTCTTTTCACAAATGTCTATTCAGATATTTTGCACATTTTAAAATTGGATTGTCACACTTTGTCCTATTGAGTTGTTTGAGTTCCTTACATATTCTGTTTATTAATCCCTTGTCAGACAGTTAGTTTGCAGATGTTTTCTCCCATTATGTAGGTTGTCTCTTCACTTTGTTATTTCCTTTGCTGTGCAGAAGCTTTTTAATTGGATGTGATCTGATTTGTCCATTTTTCCATTGGTTGTCTGTGCTTGTGAGATATTACTCAATAAATTTTTGCCCACTCCAGTGTCCTGGAGAGTTTACCCAATGTTTTATTTTAGTAGTTTCATAGTTGGAAGTCTTTAAGTCTTTAATCTATTTTGACTTGGTTTTTTATATGGTGAGAGATAGGGGTCTAGTTTCATCCTTCTGCACATGCATATCTGGTTTTCTCAGAACCATTTATGGAAGAGACTGTCTTTTCCCCAATGTGTGTTCTTGGCACCTTTGTTGAAAATGAGTTCACTGTAGGTGTGTGGATTTGTTTATGGGTTCTCTATCTGTTCCATTGGTATATGTGTCTGTTTTTATGCCAGTACCATGCTGTTTTGCTTACTATAGCTCTGTAGTAAAATTTGACATCAAGTAATTTGATTCCTCCAGTTTCATTCTTACTGCTCAGGATAGCTTTGGCTATTCTTGGTCTTTTGGGGTCCATATACATTTTACAATTTTTTTTCTCTATCTCTGTGAAGAATGTCATTGGTATTTTGATAGACATTGCATTTAATCTGTATATTGCCTTGGGTAGTATGGACATTTATAACAATATTGATTCTTCAAATCCATGTACATGGAATATCTTACCAAGTTTTGTGTCTTCTTCAGTTTCTTTCATCAATGTTTTATAGTTTTCATTCTAGATATTTTTTACTTCTTTGGTTAAGTGTACTCTTAGATATTTTATTTTATTTTTAAGTATCGTAAATGAGATTACTCTCTTGATTTCATTTTCAGATTGTTCTCTATTGGCATATAGAAATGCTACTGATTTTCGTATGCAGAGTTTTGTAGGCTGCAACTTTAATTAATTTGTTTATAAGTTCTAATAGTTTTTGATGAAGTCTTTAGGTTTTCACCAGGTGAAGGAGGAGCAAACACACTCTTACATGGCAGCAGGCAAGAGAGCATGTGCAGGAGAACTCCCATTTATAAAACCATCAGATCTCATGAGATTTATTCACTATTATGATAACAGCATGGGAAAAACCCACCCCCATGATTCAATTACCTCCCACTGGGTCCCTCCCACAATATGTGGGATTATGGGAGCTACAATTCAAAATGAGATTTGGGTGGGGACACAGCCAAACCATATCATTCCACCCTGGCCCCTCCAAAATCTCATGTACTCACATTTCAAAACACAATCATGCCTTCCAAACAGTCTTCTAAAGTCTTAACTCATTCCCAGAGTCTTAACTCATTAACCCAAAAGTCCAAGCTCCAAGTCTATCTGAGACAAGGCAAGTCCCTTCTGCCTATGAGCCTGTAAAATTAAAATCAAGTTAGTTATTTCTTAGATACAACGGAGATACAAGTATTAGGTAAATACACCCTTTCCAAATGGGAGAAATTGGCCAAAATGAAAGGGCTACAGGCCCCATGTAAGTCCAAAATCCAGTGAAACAGTCAAATCTTAAAGCTCCAAAATGATCTTCTTTGATTCTGTGTCTCATACTTAGGTCACATTGACGTAAGAGGTGGGTTCACATAGCCTTGGACAGCTCTACCCCTCTGGCTTTGCAGGGTACAGCCCTGATCCTGGCTGCTTTACCCGGCCGGCATTGAATATCTGTCTGTGGCTTTTCCGGGTGCACGGTGCAAGCTGTCAGTAGATCCTACTATTCTGGGGTCTGGAGGGCAGTGGCCCTCTTTGCACAGCTCCATTAGGCAGTGTCCCAGTGGAGACCCCGTATGGGGGCACCCACCCCACATTTCCCTCGGCATTGCCCTAGCAGAAGTTCTCCATGAGGGCTTTGCCCCTGCAGCATACCTCTGCCTGGACATCCAGGTGTTTTCATACATCCTCTGAAATCTAGGCAGAGGTTCCTAAACTTCAATTTTTGAGTTCTGTATACCCACAGGCTCAATACCATGTGGAAGATGCCAAGGCTTGGGGCTTGCGCCCTCTGAAGCCATGGCCTGAGGTGTATCTTGACCCCTTTTAGCTGTGGTTGGAGTGGCTGAGATGCTAGTTACCAAGTCCCAAGGCTGCACACAGCAGGGGGGACCTGGACCCAGTCCTGGAAACCATTTTTCCCTCCTAGGCCTCCAGGCCTGTAATGGGAGGGGCTGCTGTGAAGGTCTCTGACATGCCTTGGAGAAATTTTCCTCATTTTCTTGGTGATTAACATTCTGCTCCTTGTTACTTATGCAAATTTCTGCAGCTGGCTTGAATTTCTCCCCAGAAAACAGGTTTTTCTTTTCTACTGCATCATCAGCCTGCAAAATTTTCAAAATTTTATACTCTACTTCCTCTTGAATGCTTTGCCACTTAGAAATTTCTTCTGCCAGGTACCCTAAATCATCTCTCTCAAGTTCAAAGTTCCACAGATCTCTAGAGCAGGAGCAAAATGCTGCCAGTCTCTTTGCTAAAGTGTAACAAGAATTACCTTTGCTCCAGTTCCCAAGTTCCTCACCTCCATCTGAAACCATTTCGGCCTAGACTTTTTGACCAAAACCATTTCACAAGTCTCTAGGAAACTCCAAACTTTCCCACATCTTCTTGTCTTCTTCTGAGCCCTCCAAGTCTCTAGGAAGTTCCAAACTTTCCTACATTTTCCTGTCGTCTTCTGAGCCCTCCATATGATTCCAACCTCTGCTTGTTACCCAGTTCCAAAGTTGCTTCCACATTTTTGGGTATCTTTTCAGTAGTGCCCCACTCCCAGTCCCAATTTATTCTGTTAGTGTATTTTCATACTGCTATGATGAAATACCAGAGACTGTGTAAGTTATAAATAAAATGAGGTTTAATGGGCTCATAGTTCCACATGGCTGGGGAGGCCTCACAATAATGGCAGAAGGTGAAGAAGAAGCAAAGGCATGTCTTACATGACAGCAAGCAAGCAACAGAGCATGTGTGGAAGAACTCCCCTTTATAAAGCCATCAGATCTCATGAGACCTATTCACTATTTTGAGAACAGCATGGGAAAAACCCATCCCTATGCTTCAATTACCTCCCAACAGGTCCCTCCCACTACAACTGGGATTTATGGGAGCTACAATTTAAGATGAGATTTGGGTGGGAACACAGTCAAATCATATCAAGCATCAACTGAAATGAAAGGCTGTTTTTTTCTCTAGATTTATTTGTAGACCAAGTCAATGTATAATGGATTAGCAATGTATTTTTGAATGATTTTCTATTCTCCAGTGATAAGTAAAACAAATGTTTGATTTTATATGACATAAAATTTTACTAACATGTTCTTTGTAGCAAAATTGGCTTACCTACTTTTTGCATAATATAAAGGGAAAAAGTTATCACTTAAGTAGGTGACAACGTACTTATCTGGTGAGTTTAAACAGGGTCAGGGGAATTAGCCTTACGTAAACCCTGAATTTTCAATGCGAGCAATATTTTAGCCTTTAAAATCAGTTAACTTCTTTGGCATGTTGCCCACCCTATATTCTACTGTTGGCAATAGCCCACCATGAAATGCTAAGTGCCATGGAAGTAATTGGGCTGTCATGTTTGCTAATAGAGTGCATTTGAGATACAGTGGGGGGACACAGTCATTAAAATGCTGGCTGTTTAAGTTTGAACATCTGGTGCAAGATTTAAGCATTGACGTACTATCAGAATGTGTGTTAGCTGTTCTTTCTTTAATAACACATTTATATTTAGCCCTGTCCTGAAATGCCAAAGTTCATCTTTTTTTTATAAAAGCATCTTTAAGTCTTTTTCTTACAACATTTAACATAATCAACTACAGTTTTAATTGAAATATTCAGATAATGAAAACACTTTTTTGGTCAAATTATCTTCATCACTGTCTAAATTTTTATTTCAATTTTCCTCAGAGTATTATTATTATTATTATTTTGCTATGGAATCTCACTGCACCCAGGTCCTTACTAACATGATATTTTTTTTTTTTTTTTTTTTTTGATGGGATCTCACTCTGTCTCCCAGGCTAGAGTATAGTGGCATGGTCACAGCTCATTGCAGCCTTGACTACCCAGGCTCCAGCAATCCTCCTGCCTCAACCTCCTGAGTAGTTGGGATCACAGGCACCTGCCACAACACCTGGCTAGTTATTTTTCTATTATTTGTAGAAATGGGATCTTGCTTTGTTGCCCAGGCTGGTCTCAAACTCTTGGGCTCAAGGAATCCTTCCACCTCAGCCTCCCAAAGTGCTGGGATTACAGGCATGAGCCTCTGCACTTAGACGTGAAATAATTTTGAGTTGAAAAAGTTCTTGATCAAAATAATTGATGGGTATGGTAAAGACTGACTAATCTTCAACGATCAGTTTCCTTTTCCTAGGCAAAGAATATTGCAGGGCCTCTAATCAGCTTAACCACTAAAGTGAGCAGTCCAAAGCATAAAGACCAGGGCTGGCTTCTCTATGAGCTCTCTTCCCTCCTTCCTTGGTGACTTTGGAACCTTAAATCCCTGAATTCGTGAAGAGCAAAGCCTCTTATCAACCCGCATTGTATTATGACCTGAGGAAGAAATAAATCCTACATTAAATGTTTGAAATCATATTATTTCATCTAAGCATTAATACCCTGTCACCATCTTTGAGTTTCCCCATGTTTGCCCCCTTTTCTGAATAGTTTTTGATATGCCTAGCTAGTAGTCATGTTCCTAATTCAGTGTCTTATTAGATTTCATGTGAGAGTTCAAATGTGCATGAATGAGGCAAAGCTGTCTAGCACAAATTAAATTTAAAAATTTCATTAATATTTGTGCCCATTAGCAAACAGTTCTGGACATGGTAGATACTATTTGACTAGCAGTTATATATAGTATCAAGGAAGCTTTGTTTCTGTAGATGAAGGCTGACACATTTAAAGATTGCCATTAGGGTATCAGTCTCATCAATTAACTCAAATTTGATGACAGTTATGTATTTTGAATACATATGTATTCTATATGATAAACTATAGCCTAGAATTTCTTTCTACATCTTTTTTTTTTTTTTTTTTTTTTTTCATTTGGACATTTAGGTTCTCATTTGTACACTGAAAAATCTTCCAAGCTTTTTGCATACAATGAATGTTAACTTACTGCTTACTGGAAAATTAATGGGAATTTTAGAAAGTACTTTTGTGTGCAAATAGAAGAAACATATTTCAGTTGGGCTAAGGATTGCCAGGAAAACTACACATACCCACACATGTAAGATAAGGTCAGATTAAGTTCCTGATTTATTTAGTCACAGATATAGAAATGTTTTAGGTTTGAGGATCAGATGCAGTGTATTTAGTGTAGAGAGTTGTATTAGTCTGTTTTCATGCTGTTGATAAAGAAATACCTGATATTGGGCAATTTACGAAAGAAAGAGGTTTAATTTAACTTACAGTTCCACGTGGCTGAGGAAGCCTCACAATCACGGTGGAAGGCAAGGAGGAGCAAGCCCCATCTTACATGTATGGCAGCAAAGAGAGAATGAGGAAGATGCAAAATCAGAAACCCCAGATAAAACCATCAGATCTCGTGAAACTTATTCACTACCGCAAGAACAGTATGGGAGAAACTGCCTTCATGATTCAATTATCTTCCACTGGGTCCCTCCCACAGCATATAGGAATTATGGGAGTACAATTCAATATGAGATTTGGGTGGGGACACAGAGCCAAACCATATCATTCTGCCTCTGGCCCCTTTCAAATCTCGTGTCCTCACATTTCAAAATTAATCATGCCTTCCCAACAGTCCCCCAAAGTCTTATTTCAGCATTAACTCAAAAAGTCCACAGTCCAAAGTCTCATTTGAGACAAGGCAAGTTCTTTTCGCCTATAAGTCTGTAAAATCAAAAGCAAGCTAGTTATTTTCTAGATACAATGGGAGTATAGACATTGGGTAAATACAGCCATTCCAAATGGGAGACATTAGCCAAAACAGAGGGGACACAGGGCCCATGGGTGTCCAAAATCCAGCGGGGCACTTGAATCTCAAAGGTCCAAAGTGATCTCCTTTGACTCCATGTCTTACAACTGGGTCACACTGCTGCAAGAGGTGGGTTCCCATGGTCTTGGGCAGCTCCACTCCTGTGGTTCTGCAGGGTACAACCTCTCCCCTGGCCACTTTCATGGACTGGCATTGAGTGCCTGTGGTTTTTCCAGGCACACGGTGCAAGCCTTCAGTGGATCTACTATTCTGGGGTTTGGAGGATGGTGATCCTTTTCTCACAGTTCCACTAGGTAATGCCCCAATAGGGACTCTGTGTGGGGGCTCCAACCCCAAATTTCCCTTCTGAACTGCCCTAGCAGAGGTTCTCCATGAGGACCCTGTCCTTGAAGCACACTTCTGCCTCAGCATCCAGGTGTTTCCATACATCTTCTGAAATCTAGGCAGATGTTCCCAAACCTCAATTATTGATTTCTGTGCGCCTGCAGGTTTAACACCACATGGAAACTGCCAAGGCTGTGGCTTGCACCATTTGAAGCCATGGTCTGAGTTCTACGTTGACCCCTTCAGCCACGGGTGGAGCAGCTGTGACACAGGACACCAATTCCCTAGGCTGTACCCAGCTGGGGGACTCTAGGCCCCGCCCAGAAAACCACTTTTTCCTCCTAGGCCTCTGCACCTGTGTTGGGAGGGGCTGCCATGAAGACTTCTGACATGCCCTGAAGACATGTTCCCCATTGTCTTGGGAATTAACATTTGGCTCCTCATTACTTATGGAAATTTCCACAGCAGGCTTGAATCTCTGCTCAGAAAATGTGATTTTCTTTTCCATCTCATTGTCAGGCTAAAAATTTTTTAAACTTCTATGCTCTGTTTCTGTTTTAAACTGGAACGCTTTTAACAGCACCCAAGTCACCTCTTGAATGTTTTGCTGCTTAGAAATTTCTTCCACCAGATACCCTAAATCATCTCTCTCAGTGCAAAATTCCACAAATCTCTAGGGCAGGGGCAAAATGCCACCAGTCTGTTTGCTAAAACATAACAAGAGTCATATAACTTATAGTTGCACATGGCTGAGGAAGCCTCGCAATCATGGTGGATCTTACATGTATGGCAGCAAAGACAGAATGAGGAAGATGCAAAAGCAGAAACCCCAGATAAAACCATCAGATCTTGTGAGACTTATTCACTACCACGAGAACAGTATGGGAGAAACTACCCCCATGATTCAATTATCTCCCACTAGGTTCCCAACAAGTTGCTCCAGTTCCCAACATGTTCCTCATCTCCATCTGAGACCACCTCAGCTTGGAACTTACTGTCCCTATCAGTATCAATATTTTGGGCAAAGTCATTGAACAAGTTTCTAGGAAGTTCTAACCTTTCCCACGTTTTTTTTTTTTTTTTTTTTAAATCTTCTTCTGAGCTCTCCAAACTGTTCCAACCTCTGCCTGTTACCCAGTTCGGAAATCAGTTTCACATTTTCAGGTATATTTTCAGCAATGCCCCACTGTACCGGTACCAGTTTACCATATTAGTCTGTTTTTATGCTGCAGATACAGACAAATCCAAGACAGGGCAATTTATAAAAGAAGTTTAATTGGATTTACAGTTCCACATGGCTGGGGAAGCCTCACAATCACAGCAGAAGGCAAGGAGGAGCAAGTCACATCTTACATGGATGGCGGCAGGCAAAGAGAGAATGAGGAAGACGCAAAAGCAGAAATTCCGGATAAAATCACCAGATCTCGTGAGAATTATTCACTACCATGAGAACAGTATGGGAGAAACTGCCCCCATCCTTACTCTGGGGAAGAAAACTTGATTAGGATTCAAGCATACTGGAGCCATATCTCAGCCATGAGCTCAGCAGGATTTCATAAAGCCCAATTTTCCTCAGATTGCTAAATGCAAAAAACAGGGAAGAAATAGAAGTGACAGGTACTGAGTAGACAGCATGTGCCTAATACATCAACACTGAAAAGACAGTATGCTCTGTACCTTTGTATAGTGATTTATTGTTTTCAAAATATCTGCATGTACATTTTATCTTTCCAACAACTCTACCATGCAGATATCGTATATTCAGATTTAAAAAAATGTCTCATGAACCGAAATTTAATCTTTATATTAGGACAAAATTGTGATTTTACTATGTAGATAAATTTTTTAAATTCATTTTGATATTAGAAGCAGTGATTATTTAAACTCAAAAATGATTAAACTCAAAAATATGTTCCACATGAAAATTACATACATATCTTTCATATTATAGGATCCCTTGATAATAAAACTAATTTCAATCTATCAACAGTGTCTGAGTCTACTTTGTTAGGACATCAAATGTAAGAGAATCTCTACTTTCAAGGAGTTTATAATATGCTTCAGAGTGATAAAACATGTGCAGCAGAAAAGGTAAGGGTACAGTTTCACACTTTGTATATCCTGAGCTGTATATCAAGGGCAATTGGTGATAGGAATATTCAGAGGTAGGCGACATTATTTTGAGCTGAGTAATCTAGGGAGAAACAGAATTTTAATTGGCTCATCCAAAATGGATAGGAATAAAGCAAAACAGTGAGGAGCACACAGGATGGAGGTGGAGAGGGAATACTGAGAATAGCTTGAAGATAGTGAGGCTATAGAGGAGCAATGAAACCAGCTTGTAAAGCCCTGTGGCTAGGGTGGAGACTTGTTTAAGGAAAAATACTAAAAGATAAGCTTATTAGTCAAGTAATTTAGACTCTCTCCTGTAGGCTGAGTAAATACTGAAGATTTTTCAGCAAAGGAGTAACATGTAGCAGTTCACCTTGAAACTTAAAACAACTATCTTTTAATATTCCAGTAGCTAATTTTAGACCTAACTTGATTTATTTAATTCTCTTTAAAGAATTTCAAGTTTAACAATCACTTTATTTTTTGACAAATATTATTAAATAATTATTTTTATTATGAATAAAATGCCATAGTCAAAAACATTTTTTCTTTTTTTTTATTTCAAGAAAATATTTTAGTTTAGGGAATAGGTGGTGTTTGGTTACACAAATAAATTATTTAGTAATGATTTCTAAGATTTTGGTGCACCCATAACCCAAGCAGTGTACACTGTACCCAATGTGTAGTCTTTTGTCCTTCATCCCCCTTCTATCTTTTCCCTGAGTCCCCCAAATCCATTGTATCATTCTTATGCCTTTGCTTCCTCAGAGCTTAGTTCCCACTTATGAATGAGAGCAGATGATGTTTGGCTTTCCATTCCTAAGTTACTTCACTTAGAATGATAGTCTCCAATCCCATACAGGTTGCTGCAAATGCCATTATTTCATTCCTTTTCATGGCTGACTAGTATTCCATGGTATATATATATATATATATATATATATATATATATATATATATATATATATATTTCATTTTCCTTATCCACTCATTCATAGATGGGCATTTGGACTGGTTCCACATTTTTGCTATTGCAAATTGTTCTGTTATAAACACACTTGTGCAAGTATCTTTTTGGTATAATGACTTCTTTTCTTCTGGGTGGGTAACTAGTAATGAGGTTGCTGGATCAGGTGGTAGTTCTACTTTTAGTTCTTTAAGGAATCTCCACAGGGAAACACAATTTCTTTTAAAACCAACTTTTCCTTTTCTTATTTTACCATATATTTTATAATATTTACCAATAATACATATATCTAGAACTTTTTCAGCTTCAGTTCATGCTAATTTGGAACAGCCTTCAAAATGACGTCATATAATATTTTAAAAATTTCTCCTTACATGGTATTTGAAATGCACTTCTATGAGCGACATGAGGGTGAACAAGTTTTCATTTAGAATAAAAGGACAAGTAAAACCTTCAGCAACTCTAAAATAAGAATCTGTTCAAGAGAGTTAGAATGAACACTGCTAAATTTCTCTAATGAAGTAATTATTTCAAGCTGTGTTTCTTAAGGAATATTTAATAATTAAGTTTATGAGTCCTTAATGAGAGCAAAGCGGAAATAAAGCACTGTACAGAATCCTCTTGATAATTATAAAACAGCTTTAGAAAGTAGATGAAAGCATGTAACCTTGAAAGGCCCCCATCCATACTATTTTTACTGTGTGAGAGGATCTTGACAATAGCTCTAATGCTGTTTTAAAATGCTGTGTAGCTGCCATGATGGCCCTGACAAAACTGCTCTATAAGGAATTTATCAGTACCCTTTCTCCATCACCCATCTACCTTCCCTTTATTTGCCATTAATTTTCCTTGGGGAACCAATTGATTTCTTTCTGTTCTCCTTCCAATACACCCTGGTTCTTACATTCTGCAGTCTAGAGCTTTACTCAACTTTAATCTCCTTTCAGGTTTAATCATATTACATAGTGTGGAGAAGAACACTGAGACAGGATGTCAATAAATGTGTATTCTAGTCTTGCTACTGTGGACATGCTACTGTGGATAAATAACCTTTTCATCTTAGCGCCTGAATGTTTGTAGGCCTCAGTTTCTTCCAGTGTAAAACAAGAGTTAATGACCTACATGACTTATTGGGATCATCTAGTCTAACTATTGGTTTTAATATTCTGTGCTATGGTACTGAAGCTTAATTTACAGTGAGGCACAGATGGCTGATAAAAGCTTCAGATGATCTTCCCAGATTCCACTGGCATTTTCAAAATAAACTTATTAAATGAGATTATAGAACAGTAAGGGTTGTGGGCATAGTAGGTACTAAAATATGAATTGCTTTTGCCTTCCTCATTAAAAGGAATCTTGGTGAGAGTTGTAGATAATGTGGAATACTGATAGAACAATATTTTTATTGTGTTACCAGTGAAAACGTCACCTATTTTATAAGCACACATGTACATGCCATTTAAATAAGAAAACGTTATTTTAAGATAATTTGTGAGAATGTGATAGTCCTGAGCTACCTCTTTTTCTACAGATATATTAGTGAAATAAATGAGAACTTTTTGAATCTGGTCTATAATCATAATTAACAGGTACTCAATGAGTATTTGACACTTCAAAAATGACACACAGGAATGAAGACTGTCTTCAAGCAGTTTGCCTTTGGATATCAACAATACTAAAAAACTGCTGCTCATTAGCATCCCTTATATTGAGAATCCACTGTGACTGAAGTGTTACTATCTGCTTTATCTTACTGCCATTCTCTTTAGTTTCAGTATAAATAAAACTAATCAACAGTATAATTATTATTAGCATAGAGGTAGGGAGGGGGGCAATTCTTTACTCAAACAGTGCAAAGCAACATTTGAAACCATTACAGTAACTTTGGGAGTAAATTGAGTTTTAATGTTATTAAGTTCTCAGGAAAATAGTAGGAAAGGTCATTTGTCTAGGTTATTTTGTTTTATTTGATGACAAAATTGCCAATACAGGTAAGGGTGGAAAATGAAGAGAAACTATAGTGCTTGGATTCATAAAATTCGTATTGAACAGTGCTTAATGGAAAGCAGTATTATCAGTAATAATTCATCCTTCTAAAATATTGAACATTTGAAACTTGCTAAGATAGAAATTTTAAAATCTGTACTTTAAAAGAAGGGAAACCTAGAGCCGTACTTTTATGTATAGTTGGCAGAGAAGTAAAGTGTTGGAAAGCAATCTGGCAATCTGCATTAAAATTAAAAATACATACACCTTTAGATTCAGCAATCTTCCCCCTAGGAACTGATTCCCACAGAAACAAAAGCACCTGTACTGAACATATTGGTATAGAATATTTATGGCAGCATTGTTTGTAATTAGGAAAAATTCAAAAATTGAAACAAATATGTATGGCAACATTGTTTGTAATCAGGAAAAATTGAAAACAAAATGAATGCCCATCAATAGGAAAAGAACTGACTAAATCATGGCACATCCATTAAGCAAATGACCTAAGAGTTTTATCCCACTTCACAGGACTCCCATATTGTTGAACGCACAAACTAAGTGTGTTAGTCCATTGATATTGCTATAAAGAAATATCTAAGGCTGGGTAATTTATAAAGAAAAGAGGTTTATTTGTCTTATAGTTACTTAGGCTCTACATGAAGCGTACTGCCAGCATGTGCTTCTGGTGAGGAAGCTTACAATTATGGTGGAAGGCAGAAGAGAGCCAGCATGTCACATGAAGAGAGACAGAGCAAGAGAACACAAAAGGATGTATATAAGACTATTTTTTGTTAAACAAAACCTGTATGCATATGCATTGTAGATGTTTCTGTATCAGTATATTGTTACATGAATGCAGAAGAAAAAATGAAAAAATAAAACTAGGGATTCTGATTTGCGTGGAAGGAAACACAAAAAATACTAAAAAGGGAAAATAAAATCTTTAGCAGTGGAATAAAAATGTCAAGAAATACAAAATTTACAACTGTAATTCATTATTTTGGGGGATCAAATTTCTTTATCACAGAAATTCCCTCAACTTCTTAAGCTGTAAAAGCTCCCGTTTTGACTTACTGATGTTCAAACCACTGAGAGCTATCACAAGATCATCTTGATTGACAATTCTCAATGAACACAGTGAAAAAATTAGATATGTAAAGTAAATGAGGAAAGTGAGGAATGTGAAGTCAAAATATCATGATATAACCAAAAAGATAGAGGGCTGATAGCTTCATGTGAGTAACCCAGTCTAATAACTTTATAATATTATACACCATTGCTTTCAAATTGTAAAAAATAATTGTTGCTAAAATAATTCTAGTGATTAACAAAATAATATAGCTAGTATGCTATTCAAATGAAAAACTTCTAAATGTATTGAAATATAATTATAATAACTAGAATTTAGTTTACCTTAGAGGACCATTCATTTCAAGAATTCTTGGTCATCCCAGCAGACCACTGGGTTCCTTTGTGCATAAGATTCCCTGGGCAATTTGGAAGAGATGAGGAAAGCCTGTAATTGATGATTATATGAGCAAATATCAGGATTAAGGGACATGGGTATTAGTTGGTCCACACCAGGGCAGAGTCTCTTACTATGGCAGGGGAAAGAAAGCAAAACACAGCTCAAGTTTCCGTACAATCTCAAGGGGACAAAGTAATTGCTTTAGAGTAAGTCTAAACATGGGAGGCAGGGGCGTGTCACACAAAGAACTCTTGAGCCTGCTCCTTGACAAATGCAAGTTAACCTCCTAAAAGAATATGGCTACTTTGGGTAGAATGAAAGAGTTTTATCACTTAGAAATCCAATTATTTAAGGTTGATTGAAATCATTGTCACACAGAGAGAAATTTCTCTGTTGGGGGGAAGGAACTATGCCTCCTAGGGGACAATTTGGAGCAGGGATGGTAACATTTACCTGACTAATTAGGGGCAACTGGAGAGGAGTCATCAAATGCAGTAATGGTTGAGGCTGGGAAATGTAAGTTATGGAGGCAATAGTGAGTTGATACTGGGAATTGAGAGAGTGTGAACCCCTGGAAAATTTGTCACTGGGTATTTTTCCTTCTAACCTTTCTAGTCTCTTGGAAGGAGTTGGAGGAGTTAAAATTTTTCTAACTGTGGGTCTGGAGCTCAGTGTTTCCAGGATAACAGCTTAGGCCATTGATTTTCCTCATGACTGGTGTGTAATAGAAATAATATCTCTACATTCATTTAATAATTTGTTCAACAAATATGTATTAAGCTTGTCCATGGCAGATTTTACTTTGTGTATATGTAAACCAAGCAGATAGTTTAGCTATGCATTCACCCATGCTCCCTAGGCTGCAACCCAGGAGCACTAGCTCTTCCTAAGTATAATGTTTTGTGTTTCCAGAAAGTACTCAACCTTGATTTATGCCACAGTTCCCTCACCTGTCCTTCATACCAGGAATAGCTTTTGCCTTTGATCCATCTTTCTTTGTATCTATTCAAGATCTACCTCCAGCCCTGGCTTATCTGTCAACACAGTCCCTTTATCCCCTGTTGCATAAATTCATCATGATCTTAGGTCTTCTGCTATTTCTAACTTCAATCCTCAATGCTGTTATGGATTAAATATTTTAACCCACTTCTATTATATTGAAGAGATTTTGAAAAGAGGAATGATAAATATGACAGGAAGGTATTTTGTAGTGGAAATAGAACAGGTGATGGTCAGAGTAAGAAAAGGAACAGAGGTGAGGAGATTAGATGAAGAGACTACTGTAATAGTAAAAGTCAAAAGATTTTGCTTCTGTTTTATTTGAAATATGATTTTTCTTTTAATAGCTAAAAGGAAAATTGGATTCAAGTATTTAAAACAGTAAAAAAGTTAGAGTAATTTAATAAATTATCAAACACTGTGTAACAGTCTTTATTTCAGAGTTTTTATTATTACATTTATCATGTTTTGTTATGTTTTAATGGAATCACTTCTCAGTTGAAAATATTACTGCTGATACTATTAAAAGTGCATATTTTTAATATCTGAGTCTATATAATTATCTCAAACTTCCATTTGGAAGGACTTATTTTTGGCAGTTACATAAATTCCTGCAATTATTCTAGACAGACAAATATTTGTACATTAACAAAAACAAATACTTTTTTTTTTTAAATAAAGAGGCACCAACCAGTGAAATTGAACAGGAAAGCTAAATGTAGGCTGAAAGTTTCAGAACTGGAGCTTCAAAAATGGGAACTCATTTAGGACCCAGTTAGAAGCATCATCAAAAGTCTTCATATTCGATCAGAACCTAAACTCTACCTATAGAGTAGTTTACCACTTGTAAAACCACGTGCCTCTTTCTTTTGGCTATTCAGTCCAGTTTCATTATACTCACCATAGGTGTTTGAAGAAAGAATGGAAAAGCCCAAACTAATGAGTTTTTGTAGTGTTGTAAATCTGTACAATGGCTGAAAGCTATTGCTCTGTTGTTTCTGCAGCAGCACAGACCACTTTTCCTCTGGGCAGTCACTGCTTGAAATAATTACTGACATTAATGATGCAAGCTACTGAATTTAATAGATCTAGGTTTATGTTGCCATACATCACTGTGCAACATCTTCTATCTTCTCTACTATTACCAAAAGTTTCTTTAAGTGTTTTAAGATATTTTCTTTGACCCAGCGATGCATTTTAACTACAAGTAACCACCAAGCAAAAATTCCAGGACTCTGAGTTTTATGTACATTATGGTAGTTATATTGGTATAAAATTATTTCTTCATCAAAACTAAAGAACAATAGATGCTAATAAGTGCCACATAAAACATCATCTTAGTCTCTTATGTGTCACATAATCTTGTAACAATAAATTAACACTTAATAAAAGCCTTCGTTTGATAAAGGTTTCTTTTGCCTTTTTAAAAGGTGGATTTTTACAAAACTTTCTTACATACTTAGAGATTTAACTACCACCATTTTCTGCTGCTCAAGTACTGTCTAAGTAAGATGGATTTTCCTGAACTATTATTAGTAGGGAAGTACGGGTCAAGAGACGCTCCTAGTTTAATGGCTCTAGCGCTCCCTCTTCTGTGCTTATTGTGAAGTGCTAAAAATATGACCTTTTTGAGATGTGTCTCCTCTGCTCTCCTTCTCCAGTTTTTATCTGTACCATCCCTTAACCACTGTTGTCCCTGTTTTGCTCATTCTAGCTTGAGAGAACTTCAGTTGGTTAGTTTCAAAAGTTCATAAACCCATATCCCTCCAGCACCATCTGAATTTTGTGTTCCCCTCACTGCCACTTAACCTCTTTCTAGATGTGTCTGCTCTTCGCAGATTGGCCTGCTGAGCTATATTGAGCAGGGACTCTGCTGCTGAGATGACTACCTGCCAACAATTCGATATGTGGGATTCTCAAAAGTCATTTTGCTTTTCCTTTGCTTTCATTGTTGGGCACTTTGCTGATATCACACATCTTATTGCTGTTGAAATTTGATGGCACCCACTTGTATTTTGGAATCTATGGAGATAACATGTCATTTAGTTTTGTTGAAATGCTGTCCGTGGATTTTTTTATTTGCTATATCATTTTCTTTGATTGGTTGGGGGCTTGTAGAATTTACCCGACTAGGCTGCCTACTGCAGTTCCAATCTTGCTCCAACTTATCTTTCTATTTCATCTCGACTCTATTTCACTAAATTACATATTTCTAAACATTCGTCCATTCTTATTTCATTGTGTTGAGAAGTATAATATATAAATAAAAAAGTACAACAAACAAAATGTACATATGATGGATTTCCATGACATTAAATTCCGTGTAATCACAACTCAGTTAAAAAAATAGAATTAATATTTTCTAATTTCCTTTTTGATTCTTCTTTAACTTGAGTTAATTAGAAGTATGCTATTTAATTTCCCAATATTTGGAAAATGTTCATATATCTTTTTGTTATTGATTTCTAGTTTAATTCCATTATGATAAGAGAACATCTTTTATATGATATAAGTCATTTAAACTCTGTGAGGCCTTTTTAAAGGCCTAGTATATGGGCTATCTTGGTAATTGACGTACAGTTTAAGATTGTGTTTTCTGATGTTGTTGGATGAAGTATCCAATAAATATTAACTAGGTCAAGTTGGTGCATAGTCTTATTCATGTCTTCTACATACTAACTGATTTTCTATTTGCTTTATTGATTACTGAGATAAGAGTGATAAAGTCTACAATTGTAATTGTAGATTATCTATTCTGCCTTAAATTCTATCAGTTTTGCTTTATTTTTAAGGTCTGGTATTAGATGGATGCACATTTAGGATATTATTAATGAATTGGCCTTGTTATGAGTATGTAATATCCGTCTTAATGCCCTTGTAATATCCTTTGTTCTCAAGTCTACTTTGCCTTTTGCTAAGACAAATACACCTACTCCCCTTTGATTAGTGTTTGCATGGTGCATCTTGTTCTATACTTTTAACCTATCTGTTTTGTCTTTAATGTGAGTTTCTTGTAAACAGCAGGTATGTGAGTCTTACTTTTTATCCAGTCTTTATTTTCATTGGTCTTTAGATCCAAACTTTATTTCAATTAGTGTTTAGGTCTTTTATATTTAATGTAATTATTGATATCATTAGATGAAACCATACCATCTTGTTAGATTTTTTTCCTTCTCCTCTTTGTTCTAATTACTTTCTTCTAATTTTGGATTATTTATGTTTCATGATTGTTTTATCTTCACTATTGTCTCATTAGTGTGAGTGCATATGTATGTATATAATTATGTCTTTAATTAGTCACAATCTATCTTCAAATAATATACCGTCTAAACTGTTTTTACTCACAATACTTCTGACACCAAATATGTAGGGTTTTCCTCACACCAATCAATTTTTCAACTCCCTAGACCCAACTCAGTGTCCTGCAAATCAATCAATTCAATTTAGACACTACCCAGATTTGCACAAATCCCACATTGTTAAGGGTTCAATCCCACAAGACTGTCCCCACTTCGGATGTCCGTCACAAGTCCAGGCAATCCATATTTCTGACCAACTATAAGTCGGGGGGCACAACCCGTTCTTCAGGTTCTGTAATTTCCTAGAATGGCTCACAGAACTGAGGAGAGTGCTTTGTTTACTAATTTATTTCCTGTTAACAGTTTTTATCATTTATTTACTATTTGCTATTTATTTACTATAAACAGTTCTTTTAGTATTAACAGTTTACGATTAACAGTTCTTATTTTAAAGGATACCAGTCAGAAACAGTCAAATGGAAGAGATGCATAGGGCAGGGTATATGGGGAGAGGTGCTTTTATGTCCTTTTTAGGCATGTCACTCTCAGTACCCCAGTGTGTTCACCAAACTAGAAGCTATCCACATTTTATTGGCTAAGGGTTTTTAATGGAGATTTCTTTATGTAGGTATGAATGATTACATCATTGGCTTTTGGTGATTACTCAGTCTCCAGATCCTCTCCACTTCTGGGAGATCAGGGGATAGGGCTGAAAGTTCCAACCCTCTAACTACATGGTTGGTCTTTGAGCAGCCAGTTTCCATGTGAAGCTATCTATTGGTCCACCAAAAGTCACTTAGCATGAAATCCAGTATGGTGGAAGGAAGCTTATTAAGAATAACAAAAGGTATTCCTGTCACCCCTGTCACTTATATATTTCCGAGTGTTTTAGGAGTTCTTGTGTTAGGAACTAGCACCAGGACCAAACATACATTTCTTATATCATAATATCACATCCTGCTTCACATACAACAGTATATTCCCAATTCTTCACATCCTTTTTGCAGTGTTGCCATACATTTTACTACATTGTTACTACTTTTACTATAGGTCGTCAAGTACTTTATTTTGTTTTTTGGTCTTCTGGCTAGAAGTTGAGGGTTTAACTATGCCTTTCTGCTTTGTAATTACACAACTGTGCTCACATCTGGGGTCAAGCAATGAGAAGATGGACAGAAAAAACTCAATGGGGTTGATCCCACCTTCTGGAAACCCCTGCTTCACCAACTAGAAACTTTCAGAGTTTTGGTTCCTATGGGGCTCTTTCTACCAGTCATTGCCAACATCACCACCACCACCATGACCATGGAACTTCTTGGAGACTGTGGGGTCAGACAATGCAGAGATGAGAGAAAGAGAAAACAAGCAAACAAAACAAAAACAAACAAACCAAAAAAACACATAATGCTGCTCTCGTTAAAATTTCCTTTTCCAGCCCCTCAAACTAGAGCTACAGATATCATCCATTTGTATCCCAGTGCTAATTTTTGGGGACACTGGAGTTTTGAGTTCAGGTCAGAGCATATTAAAAGAAAACAATATCAAACACTGCCAATTCAGTGACACTTTGAATTCTGGTCTTCTCCCGCAGGTCTTCTGCTGCTATTTAATTTTCTGTGTCTTCAAACAACTGCTTCATGCATTCTGACAAGATTTTATACCTGTGTTCGAGGGAGACAGGCTAGAATATGCCTTATCTTATCCCCAAACTGGAATGGTTCATGGTTGTTTTAATTTGATTTAATTTAATTCTCTGATTACTACTATGGTTGGAAACTCTTTAATATACTTTCTGGCTGTTTGGCTATCCCAGTTTGTAAATTGTATGTTAAAGTCTCTTGACCATTTCTTTTGTTTGTTTAAAATTGGGTTGCATACGTTCTTATTAATTAATATAAATTATTTTACTCTAAAGTGACTTTTTTTCAATTATCAAGTGTCAGATATATTGGAGATCTGTTCTTGGGCTCCTTATTTGATTTCTTTCCTATTCTTTTGCATCAATACCACATTGACCTAATTAGTATACTTTTATGAGCTTGATATGGAACATAGGAAGTCATTTTAACTCACTTCATTTTTCTTGAGTTTCATGGATATTTTTAGTTGGTTTGCATTCACATACAAATTTTAGGATCAGCTTATCAATTCATACCCCAGCACCCAAAATGAAAATATTTTAATAGGGTTTTGTTTGACATTGCACTGAATTCATAGATCAGCTTTGGGAGAATTGACGTTTTTATGACATTGAATATTCCAATCCCTCCATATCTTTCGTTGTTCTTGTTTTTAATCTCAATAGCGTTGATATAGTTTTCTGCATCACAGTTTCACATAACATTTTCTTTCTTATAATGTGCTTTTTCAGTTTTGTATCAGGATTATCCTGGATTCATTAAATAAGTAAGAAAATATTTATTTTATCTATTTTTTTTGAAGAATAGTCATAGAATTAAAATGATCTTTTCCTGAAAATTTGGTGGAATTTGCCTATAAAACTATCAGGTGTTTTCTTTATAAAAATTTATAAAACTACTTGACTTTTTATTATTTTTTCTATAAGTTGATAAACATTAATTTTTAGAAATGTGTCTATTAAGTATTTAACTATATTGGTATAAAATTTGTAGTAGTTTTCTCTTATTTAAAAAAAATCTTTTCTATTTCTGTACTTATGTCCCTTTTGGCATTCAAAATGCAGTTTATCCATGGCTTCCCTCTATTCTCTCTTACTTTATGAGATTTTATCAGATGTTTGTCTAATATATTACTCTTTCAAGGTACCAACTTTGTTGATCATCATGTAGTCTGTAATTTCAATTAAAAAAAAATTCTGCTCTTAACAATATTATTTACCCCCAGTGAGATAGATCCAGGATAAAGGGAGGCGATAACCCTTAAGACAGAAGGCACTGGGTTCCCCGTGAGAGTGGGTAATGTTTGCCATTCGTCTCTCCACTAAGCATCTCCTTAGACGAGGGCTCTTCACTGGAAGAAATAGCATTCGAAGGAGGTTGTCCTAGTTTGTAACCCGAGAGCCCCAGGAGTTTCCAGATGGAAGCATGGAAAAATGACTGCCCAGATAGTTACAATGGTTGTTTTAATCAGTACCTCACCCAAGTAGAATTTTTGCACAGGCTTTGTGTTGTTCTCAGAGTCACCTTTACCAACATAGAATCAATCTCCTTAATTTCTCTAGTGAGGACACAGGCATGATTTCAAGCTAATAGCAGAGTGCGGCAAGAGAAAAGCTTAAAAGACTTATCTGTCATCTATTTTACAATTGCTACCATAAGCCACACTTTGCTTTAGACTACTCTCATGCTTAATAGTTCAATCCACTTTTTATCTCTCCAGGGGAAGATATATCAATAATACATTATCAATATAAAAAGGTAATTTTAAGAGTTAACAAAAATATTAGATATAAAACTATAATAGTTGAAATAAATAGTGCAATACATATAGTAAATAGAATGGATGAGGCTGAAACATAAATTAAGGAGTTAAAATAACAGTCTAAGGAGCTCTCTTGGAATGAAGTGTAGAACAATCACAATTTTTTTTAAACAAGGAAATGTTAAGACACATAGATTACAGAAGTAGATCTAGCATGACACAGCTAATATAAGTTGTAGTGGGGAAAATATTAAAATAAAGAGTAGCAAATATTGAAAACATAATGTAGATGAACATGACAGAATTAAAGAAAGATAAATGGCCTCAGATGGACAAGGCACAGAGTGTTAAACAGGAGAGACAAGAAAAAGTTGACACTGAGACATGTTATAATAAAGTGCAGTACTTAGAAGGAAAATTTTAAGACTCCCGAAGGAGCAAACCATCTTTGAAGATGAGCAGTGGTCTTCATCATAGCAACATTGTATACAAAAGGACAATGGAGTCCTATTTTTAACATATTGAAAGCATATAACTTGGATTTGAAAGTGTTTATTCTTCTATGTTGATATTTCAATGTTCGAGCAATTATATATTCAGCTACTTAAACCTCTGAAGTTATACTACATAAAAGCCTTCATCGAAAGAACTTTGGAAAGAACTGCTAAAAATATACTGACAGTGCTGCATATTTTTTCATAAAAAATATTAAGAGTTTTAAGATACCTTGGTAAAATCATTGTTTAAAAAAGTATGACATTTTTCCACAAAAGAGAAATATATATATTTTCATGGTAGCCTAGGATGAAAATACCTACTTAATATAAAATCATGCACATTTAAGAGAGGAAAAGGCAGATATTTAGAAAATGTCAAAGTTTTTGTTTTGCTTAAAGAAATATATATATTAATTTTTATATAGGTAAGGAAATAGAAGAAACAAATGTAGAAAGTGTGGTGAAGATTAAAATAAAAATGTTAGATAAAATGTGCAAATATCTAATCATTGTCAATATTGATTAGAATTAAAGTTAAAAAGCACAGGCTGTCACACTAGGGAAAAAAATCTAGCTTCATGCTTTTTATGAAAGATACACCTAAAACATGTAATATGCAAAGACTGAAAATTAAAGAATGGAAAAGGATATATCAGGAACAAACCAACCATATGGTGTTGCTCTACTAACATTAGACTAAACAACTTTAAACCAAACAACTTCATTATAGTCAGTAAATAATACTGAAATATTTAATTCATCAAGAAGATATAAAACCATTCTAAATATGCAAATATAAAATAAAACACTCAAAAAAATATATAAAGCCAAAATTAAATTACAGGAATCAATGAATAAATCTGCCATTATATGGAAGATTTCAACACAGTTCTGATTCACCATTATGTCAAAAGAAAAAGAAAAGGAAAAATACATTTGTAAATTGCTTACAAGCAAAATTATATACAAATTGTGAGGAAAGAAAAAATAATTTTCTCTTGGGATTTTTCGTGGACTTAATTTTTTTGTTCCTATCTCTTATTTCTGGATATTTTGTTTTCCTCTGGTTTCTCCATGGTTGACTTTTAGAAAGGAACCACATCCTCTGCTCATTTTTTGTTGTTGTTGTTCTGGCAGGAACTAAAGTCTGTTTTTGTTGTTGTTGTTGTTGTTGTTGTTTTTCCTAATGCAATAAATAAATATGCCTTGAAACACAGAAAACTGATAAACTGATTACTAGGTTTATTAGGTTAGAAGTAGATCTAAAGGAGAAACAAAAGCTAGTTCACAATAAAGACAGCCTGTTATTTTGAAGATCGAATGCATTGGACTTTAAACAATATACAATTTTATATAATTATCACTGTTTTTTACTTCTGTAGAAGTATAAGCAAAAAACAAAAGTCATCCGAAGACCTTTTTGGAATGAGATGTTTATAAACAATCCTAAGTATTCAAATATCACTGACTATTCAGGAATGTACACCATGCCTGGCTAAAAAATTATGCACCTGGGAAATTGCCAACCCATTCACGTAGACTCTGGAAACATTCAGAATGTGCAAGTCAACAGACAAATACTTAGCCAGAGTTCTCAGAATAATTAAGAGAGGCCAAAAGAATATAAATACTACCTTTAAACAGGAGATTTAAGCTTCTTGAAGAGCTTGTTGAGATCCTCATCCCAATCAGACTGTGCCACAGGAAGTTTTGAGTCTCTCTAGGGAGGAATCAGGGGTCTAGAGAAGTCTGCAATTTTAAGTAGTAGCATATTGCTATGTATCCTTGCTTGTGAAGTAAAGTTGCCTGTATGGATGAGTTATTATAAACTGGTGTCAGCTGGTGTCTTTTAATCAATTATTATTACACTCATAACAACTACTTAGTATTCAACTAAACAGCCAAAGAAAATGTGTAAATGGATGAAACTCAAGCAACAAAGTCTTGTTAGTTTGTCCTACTAGGTCGTTTTCATGTAATCTAATTGCAATATTTTATAGAAGTGGAAATATGTCATCGTTTGGCTAGATTTAAGAAAACAGAAAAGATCCTTCAGAATATATGAATATGAAAGTAGATAGTTAAAAAATGTCTGACAATCATCAACTATTTGCTGATTTGATAATTGATATGAAATAGTAAGCACACAGTTTTTTCTCCAGCATTTTATTGTGAAAATTGTCAAGCATACAGCAAAGTTGAAAGAATTTTACAGTAAATATCCAAATACCCACCACTAAGATTCTACCTTTAACATTTTACTATATTTGCATTATCATGTATATCTCCAAATACACATCCCTCTCTGTACTCTTAATCCATCTTGCTTTTCAAAATAAATTTCATATATTAGTACTTTTCCCCCTAAAGGCTTTAGCATGTATATCATGAACTACAGTTCTATATTTGCTTACATTTTATGTAAAATTAACGAATAAAGAAATGCACAAACGGCAAGTGTACCTTTGCATGACCTTTGACAAATGCATACACCTGTGTAACCTAAATCCCTAAGAAGACATTGAACATCATCACCAATCCAGATAAGTTCCTTATTCCTCTTCCCAGTTAGTCTCTGTTCCCCCATCCCCATAAGAAACTATTAATCTGATTTTATGCACCACAGAATAGTTTTGCCTATTCTAGAATTTCATCTAAATTCATAGATATTTAGTCATACTATATTTAATGATTTGTGTAAGGCTTCTTTCAGTATATATTACACTAATATAACGTTTTTGAGACTTGCGTTTTGGAGTGTATGAGTTTGTTACTTTTTAATTGCTGAGTAGTATTCCATTGCTTGTATATATCACAGCTCGTTTATCCATTCTCCTATTGATGGACACCTGTGTTCGTTCTTGTCTTGGGCTATTATGAACAAAGCTGCTATGAACATTCTTATACAAACCTTTGTGAATGTACATTTTTTTCTCTTGGGAAAATACCTAGGAGTCGATTCACTAAGTCATAGATTCAGTGTATGTTTACTTTTATAAGAAACTTTAGCACACGTTTTAAAAAATTATTATTAGAAATGTTGCTACAAAAGGAAAGAATGGGAGAGAGCATATCAGCTTTAGAATCAGTCTTACTGTTTAAATACAGGCTCTATTACCTTTATGACAATATTAGACATACATGTGCTGAATGGAAATGATATGTCAAACCTAAAATAATTTTATTTCTCACTTAAATATTTGTCCAACTGGGTGTTCCTAGTCCTGGATTGTTATAATCTCAAGTTTAATGATGATATTTTGTTTATATTTATTATTCTCCTTATTGCCTTGAACTGAATTGAGAGATTTTTAACAGAAGTCCCATAATATTTTATTAAACTGTAACTTCAACATCTCCAAAATTTCACTTTTAACACAGGAAACTTTTTTCTTAACAGATTCTGTGCCAACCCGCTTTCCTACATATTGCTGTTGCTGAACTGCCACATCACTGTAAATAGAGCTTCTCAATTCCAAAAGTCATTCTCAATAAGCAAACGCCATGCACTAAAGAATTTTATTGTCCTTATGTTTAGCAGAAATTCCATAATTTAAGGGCAACATAATAGTAAATTCATAGGTAAAAATATTAGCACTTTGGGGAAAGGAAAATATATATCTGTATAAATGCCTCAAACCTGTGGTTCGGGTACTCCTAACGTTTATGAGTTCTCTTCCTGTTTCTCCCAACAAAACTCCGTTCTAGTGGAAAATGAGTAGGAAGGCTGGAGGCAGGCATGTGAATGGAGGAGCGGCATAAGAAGCAATGGGGTCTCTGGTGGTGTTTGACGCGCACTTTCCCGGCCTTGCTAGTGTGAAAGCCACGACAGAGGATGACTTCCCTGCCACAGTCAATGTGCAGTCCCCGCAAGGCCATGCTCACCGACACCGGAAATCCGGTACATCCAGTCACAGAAGTGTGAGTGCTATTGGGAATGATGTAAGCCTACTGGAACCCCTCATCACTGAGAAGCTGGGAGTGGAAGGAAAGGCGTCTAAAAACCACTCCTCAGTGTTACCCATTCTCACTGGCATCTTGCTGTTTATGGAGAGGAAGAATTGGACTCTCATCTGAGTGGGTTACTGCCAGTGGCATGTAATTCCTCACATCCTCAAAACTTATTCTGAAAAAAGGACAGTCAACAGTTGACTGGTTTCCTTGTTACCTAAAAAAATATTCAATTCAAGACCAACTATTCTAACAGATGTCCAATGATGACGTCAGTGGGCTGTATTTTTTTACCTTTTTAATTTTTTTGAATTACGTTTTGGCAATTTGGGAACTTTCCAGCTAACCAATTTTATGCATTTGAGTCTTAAACATAGTTAGGTATTACTGTGGCTTCAAACAAGCTATTGATTCTGAAGTAGTGGGTTTTAATTGAATTGATTGTTTTAAAAAAAAATTTGTTAAGACTTTAATTGCTATGTGGAAGTCTTAGTAATAAATATTTGGTTTTTACTGACTTTAAGACTTTACTTTTACTCTGGCAGATAAGCTCAATAAAGTTCATATCCTGACACGCATCCCCCGTGCCTTCTGAAAAACATTCTCACCAGTATGTTGAACATCAGGGGAGACCAGTGACTCTTACAAGCAAAAAAAAAAAATTGCTTTCTGCACTCGTTTCCGGCTGTTGGAATAGTCTCCTGGTCTTTCTTGTATTCATGTCAAGGACTGAATCAGCTTGTGAGAGTCAATGCCTGTTTTCCTAATAACCCTCAACAGAGCGCTCATTTCCTCTGTTTAGAAAGGGTGGTCCCTGTTGTACTCCTGGTACATCCTCTAGAAAAGAGCAACGGTTGAGAAAGCTGATTGGTAATACCTTACAAAGATAACTGTCGGATGTGTTGTTAAAACATCAAAAGGGCCACGAGTAATTCCTGCTTAAGAAAAAACCATCTTCCTTTTTGTCTTCTATTCAGAAGAAACATTTCCAGCAGGTAGGAATCCTTGATTTTTTTTTTTTTTTCTTTTCAAGGTAAGGATTGTGCAAATCTGAATAACTCCAATATAATCAAGCAGTGATATGTGGTAGTCAATAAAAATAGCACAGCCTTGGACAGACCAGTGGTGCAGGCACACGCCTGTAATCCCAGCACTTTGGGAGACCAGTGATGGCAGATCACTTGAGCTTAGGTGTTCAAGACCAGCCTGGGCAATATAGTGGAACCCCATCTCTACAAAAATAAAAATAAAAAAAAAAAAATTAGCTGAGTGTGATGGTAGACATCTGTCGTCCTAGCTGTTCTGGAGGCTGAGCACGGAGTATAGGTGGCTTGAGAGCCGAGATGAGATCTGCCATGACACTCTTGCCTGGATGACAGAGCAAGACCCTGCCTCAGAAAAAAAAAAAAAAAGGAAAAAAAAAAAAACAAAAAACACAGTCTCAAACTAGCTGGTCAGCCCTCTGATATTTTATGAACATCTGGGCCGTTCTTCCCAGCATACTCAATGGCCCAAGCTTTTATAGGAAATAGATACGAAAGAATACGGTAAACTTTTATTGTACATATTTGCTGTAGATGTGTCATAAACATTGTAACAAACTCTAATTTTAATTGAAGCAACAAGAAAAATCTAATGCAATTTTGCACTGAGAAAGGTGTGCATGGTTCATTTGATTTTCTATTCAAAATGAATACAGACTCCTTTCCTCTGGTGTTCCTCTCACTAGTAAAAATAGTAGCAATAAAAGGTTAATCCATTCCTACTGAGAATGGAAATTATATGTGAGAAAAAAGACTGATAGTTAATAGTAATCCTTTTAGAGAAGTAAGACCAAGATTAGTTTTTTAATTTACTAATTCTTTTGTCCAATATCACTTGAAATTTTCATATCCTTTTGTCTAACCGTCTCTGGATTTTTTTTGTTTCTTTTGTTTTTAAAAAATATTTAGTATTTTGGTTCAGTGTCTACTTTCTTGCACTGTATCCAGTGTACAACACATTGGAGAGCTTAAATGTCAAGTAAATACTTAACAAAATATTTAGTTGTGCTATGTTCTTTAATACTTAAAGTTTAAAAGGGTTTAAGAAGAGAAAAACCTTATATATGTTTAATATAATGCTTTATTACATAGCAACATTGATGGTGATAACAATAAAATTATAAAATTGCATTTGAATTCTTAAAAGTATCACAGAGTAGTAGTAAAATGAATTTGTGGTCTTTGATTCTTATTGTGAACAAAGTAGCTATAAAAGACATTCTTATAATGATTGAAAAAATTTGGTTAGAGACTGTGTGTTAGATAATAGTAGGAATTTATGGCTTATTGTTTGTGATAATTCCTTCATTTCACATAATAAAATATCATAATAAGTTTAGTGTGAAGTGTCATGATCTGTATAATTTATTTTTACTTTAAAATTTTTAACCAAAAAAAGCTACACAAATTAAGTATGATAGCTTGTTGAATCTAAGTTATGGATATATGGATATTTCTTAGACTCTTCTCTGTACTTTTCTGTATGTTTGAAATATATCATAAGGAAAATTACAAACACAAGTAAAGACAGAAGGAAAGGAGTGAAATGAAGAAAAACAGCAGTGAGTAATAAGAAAAGCAAATAAATGAATATAGAATCAGAAACCAAGATAGAGGCCGTAGCTTCTGCTACATATGCAATTATGGGAAAGCCATTAATTGATCTAAATTTAGTTTTCCTATTTTTAAAATGGGGATAATCTAAAATGAAATGCTGTGACATATCTACTAGATGGTTAAAATAAAAAAGACTGACAATATAAAGTGTTGACAAGTAAATGGAACAAATTAAACATATGTTGCTGGTAGGAGTTTAAAACTGTATAACCACTTTGGGAAATTGTATAACATCTTTTACTAAATATACATGTAATATAGAAAAGGTTTCTATATTTCAAGCAATTTCTGAATATCAAGCAATTTCACTCCTAGTTACATACAAAAAAGCAGATAAATGCACATGTCAACAAAAATGTATGTTCAAAATGTTCATAGCAGTTTTATTCATAATAGCACAAAACTGAAAACAACCAGATGTCTATCAACAGGTGAATAAAGAAAAAAATGTTTGTTTCTTTTAAGGGAAAGTAGTCTGGCAGAAAGACATATTTATTTTGTGATTCTTTTTATTTATTTTTATTTTTTGAGATGGAGTCTTGCTCTGTTGCCAGGCTGGAGTGCAGTGGTGTGATCTTGGCTCACTGCAACCTCCACCTCCCGGGTTCAAGGGATTCTCCTACCTCAGCCTCCCTAGTAGCTGGGATTACAGGCATGTACCACCACGCCCAGCTACTTTTTGTATTTTTAGTAGAGACGAGGTTTCACTATGTTGGCCAGGATGGTCTTGATTTCTTGACCTCGTGATCCACCTGCCTCAGCCTTCCAAAGTGCTGGGATTACAGGTGTGAGCCACTGCACCCGGCTTTTATACATTGATTTTTACTCAGGCATATATATATATGTAAAAAATATCATTCTTTACTTAAAATGAGAGTGCTTTATATACTTTCCTGTATTCCATGCTATCTTTCAATTAAATAGAATAAATAAAGCAAAAATACTAATATTCAAATCCCAGGAAAGAAGAGCAAATACAACAATATGGAATTATTTAATAAATTATAAAACTATACAAATTTCATAATTATAATTTATTTATTTATTTATTTAATTTATTTATTTATTGTTTTTGAGATGGAGTCTCGCTCTGTTGCCTGGTCTGGAGTGCGGTGGCCCAATCTCGGCTCACTGCAAGCTCCGCCTCCCAGGTTCACGCCATTCTCCTGCCTCAGCCTCCCAAGTAGCTGGGACTGCAGGCACCCGCCACTACGCCCAGCTAATTTTTTTGTATTATTACTAGAGTCAGGGTTTCACCGTGTGAGCCCGGATGGTCTCGATTTCCTGACCTCATGATCCGCCCGCCTCAGCCTCCCAAAGTGCTAGGATTACAGGCGTGAGCCACCGCGCTCAGCCATAATTATCATTTTCTAAGCTAAACTTCAAAAGTTTTGCAAAAAACAAGATTTTATTTTTACATTGTGGCAAGCATTGTTATTATTTGTATTATACTAAATTTAGTTCATCTTTTACTCAAATCTTTTTTTTTTGGACTAAACCTTGTCATAACCTAATTCTTATCATTTTTCCCTTTTCACTGATAGTGGAAAATTGTGTATTTCTATTAATTTGCAGTTGCCAAATATTCACACAAAAGTTAGTTGAGTTCCTACTATGTGCCAAACATGGTGCTAGGCACTGGTGGCACAGATTTATATGAGACATTATCTCTTCTTTTCATATCTTCACATTTTAGTCTAAAACTCAATTGTAATACTTGAGTTGCACTAGATTCCATCATTTTTAAATGACAGAAGCCAAAATGATTATTATACATTGAAAACAAAACACAAAAATAACTTTAGTTGATATTCGAATTAAATTAATTTACCTCCATTTTGCTTCTAGTAAGCTTCTGGAAGTTAAAAGGTATTCTAGGTTAAATTTTTTAAAAAATAAAACTTTGAATTTCAGATAATTTAAAAATATATTAAACTTGATCACTTAAAAGTACTTTTGAAACTGCAAATTATTATTTAAATATTTTTACACTATTAAAATTTTCTTAGAAATGTGTAAATAGCTAATATTATTTTATAATTATTTAAAATTCCCTGGTCTAGATTTTTTTTAATTTAATGTTCCATTCCTCAGTAGTAATCGTTCAGTGAATAAAATACTCTTTTACGCTTTTGATATTCTCGGAGACTAGCAAGTTAGCTTGCTTCCTAAGGTTTGAAGCTCAGTTTTTAAATAGGAGATTTTAGTGCTCATTTTTTCAGATATCATTCATCGAGAATACTTAAATATAGGTACTCAACTCCTGTGACTCCCATCTTTCAAAGCACTAAGTACAAATTGATCTTCCAAAAAGTGTGTAAATGATGCACAATATGCTGAGCAGCATGTGATCATTTGAACGAAAGATTTGAAAACAGTGAATTACTCTAAAACCCCTGGAGACCTTTTTATAATTCAGGCAAAGAAAGCCCCCATTCTGAAAGGTAATACATCTTTTTAAACACCCAGGGTTCCTGTTCTCATCTCCCAAGGTTTCATTTCATAAAAAAAATGTTAGTTGACATTATAAACAGATGCCAGAATGCACTATTCCAGCTCATGAAAAATTCAGCATAAGTTTAGCAAAGCATAGCAAAATCACTTATTAGGGGAAAATGCATAGTCTGATAGATGACCATGATTATCAGGTAAATTATTCATTTCTTTGCACAAAGCAATCACCCAGTGAAGACTCACTCGTTATTCACAGGTTGTCAGGGAACAGAATGTGAGGAGTAAAGATGTGGTGTGAGTGAGCAGCATTGCCATGTAAGTTGCAGAGAAATGCTGGAATGCACAAAAGCTGAGTGCTATTTAATAAGTCCAACTGACACCAGGGAAAACATGAAATCTGGAGCTGCAGACTTGCAATGGAACTACTATCAAACTAGCATATCGGTGCTACAGAAATAGGCTAAAGCCATGTGAAGTCATCAGAGCCTAGAAATTATTTTTTCCACAAACTAAAATCTAACTGCATTAGAAATATAAGCACAAATTCATGGCAATTCTAGTTTCCAATCTTCTCAAGACAAAAATAATCGTAAACTAGAAGCAGCACTGAGTAGGTTGCATGTGAAAACATTTCTGTCAGAGATTGAACTTTGAAATGATTAGCAGTCAATCTATCAGATTATAGATTATTTTATACTCTGCAAACATTAGAAAATCCTAAAATATTTTAGGATTTGTGAAAAAATTAAAATTATAGTTATGTGTAGTACAATTTCGTAAGAAAAATTCTTCACCTTTGGAGCCAATTTGAGTCACCTTTTATTCTCATTGAGATTTTCAGTAAATATTTATAATCTATGTTGTCCAGTTGTATTTGAAGTTGGTTTTGAGGATGAGTTGTAGTCAGAATAGTTCTGCTCTCCCATGTCTGCAGCAGTCATGGAGGATGTGATAAGATAGATGTCACTTCTCTTAACCAAAAACAAAGGGATTTTGTCTTCTATCTAGAAAGTAATGTCTTCGTAGCTTATTATCCACAATTCAATCCTGTTTTACCTTAGGATTTATCTGGACCAGAGAGTTCTTATGTGGCTTGTAGCTGGGGCACATCAATGTACTAGTTTATTCAACAATGCAGGATTCCATCATTTTTAAAAAATAACTTTTACAAAAATTCATAGATTTTATTTTTTAGTTAAGTTTTAGGTTTACAGAAAAATTCAGCAAAAAAATATAATTCCCAAATACTCACTTTTGCTCCCACACCACAGTTTCTTCTATTATTAATATCCTCCATCAGTGTGGTACATATGTTACAATTTTTACTGATAATATAATTAATCCAATATCAATACATTATTACTAACCAAAGTCCATAGTTTACATTAGTATACACTGTATATATTGACTACTCAATGGGCTTTCACAAACACAAAATGTCATGTTCCCACCATTACAGTGTCCTAAAGAGGTTTCATTTTCCTAAAAATCCTATGTTCTACCAATGCATCCTCTCCCTTCCTCCTGCCAGAACACTGGCTATTATATTATACTTTCTACTGTCTCCATAGTTTTGCCTTTTCCAGAATGTAATATACCTGTAGTCATACAGCATATAATCTTTGTAAAAATTGGCTTCTTTCACTTAGAAATATGCATTTAAGTGACCGGGCGCGGCGGTTCACGCCTGTAATCCCAGGACTTTGGGAGGCGGAGGCGGGCGAATCACGAGGTCAGAAGATCGAGACCATCCTGGCTAACACAGTGAAACCCCGTCTCTACTAAAAACACAAAAAAATTAGCCAGGCGTGGCGGCGGGCACCTGTAGTCCCAGGTACTCGGGAGGCTGAGGCAGGAGAATGTCGTGAACCCGGGAGGCGGAGCTTGCAGTGAGCTGAGATCCGGCCACTGCACTCCCGTCTGGGCGACAGAGAGAGACTCTGTCTCAAAAAAAAAAAAAAAAAAAAAAAAAAAAAAAAAAAAAAGGAATATGCTTTTAAGTTTACTTCATGTACTTTTGTAGCTGTGTAGCTCATTTATTTTTATTTCTGAATAATAAACACCTCATTAAATGGATGTTCCAAAGTTTGTTTATCCATTTATCTGTGGGAAAATATTTTGTTTGCATACAAGTTCGGCAATTTGGCAATTTACCTGTGGAAAAAAGTATTTGGTTTGCGTCCAAGTTTGGCAAGTTGGCATTTTTAATGAAAAAAAAAAAGTGCTATAAACATTTGTGTGCAGAATTTGTGTGAACATTAATTTTCAACTTATTTGAGTAAATGCCTAGAATTTACCTATGATTGCTAGATCATAGGCTAAGACTATATTTAACTGCATGTGAAACACCAACCTCTTCCAAAATGACTTCTCAACAACAATCAATGAGAGTTTCTGCTGCTGTACATGCTCTCCAGCATTTGGTATTTTCAGCGTTTTTTTTTTGTTTGTTTTTTTGTTTTTTTGTTTTTTCTCATTGTAATAGAAGTGTAGTGATTTCTCATTTTCATTTGCAATTCACTAATGATATATGATGTTAAGCATATTTTCATGTGCTTGTTTGCCATCTGTATATCTTTATTTTTGAGATGCCTGTTTGGATCATTTGTTCATTTGTCAAAGAGATATCTTCACTTCAGAGTTTAGTGTAGTACTATTTACAATAACCAAGATATGGAGTCAAACAGTGTCTAATAATGGATGAATGAAGAAAGAAAATGTGGTGTATATATGTCATATATAAATTTACATAAATGTATATATAAATATGTTGTATATATAAATTGTATATATTATATAATCATTACATATAACATATAATAAAATACTACTAATATATACATAAAAATACCATTCTTTCATAAAAAAATGAAATCCTGTCGTCTGTGACATGAGTGAACATGGAGGACATTATGTTGAATGAAATAAACCTGATATGGAAAGACAAATACGACATGTTCTCACTCATATGCAGAACCTAAAAAAAGTTGATCTCATAAATAGTGAATATAACAGTGGTTACAGAGACTTGAGAGGGTAAGGGGGAAGGGGAAAGGGCAATGGGGAGAAGATAGTTAACGGGTACAGAGTTAGAAAGGAAAAACAAGTTCTGGTGTCCTATTATGGTTTTTCTTAAGATTTGATTTGCCTATTAGTCGTCTTTTGTGGTACCATGTGAATTTTAGGATTGTTTTGTATATTCTGTAAAAAGTCATTAGTATTTTGGTGGGAATTGCATTGACTCTGTAGATTGTTTTGTGTAGTATGGACATTTTAACAATATTAATTCTTCCAGTCAATGAACACTGGATATATTTCTATTTATTTGTGTCCTCTTCAATTTTTTCATCAATGTTTTATAAATTTCATTGTAGAGATCTTTCCCCTCCTTAGTTAAACTTGTTCCTAGGTATCTTTTTTTTTTTTTTTTTTTTTTTTTTTTTATCTTTTGTAAATGGAATTGTTTTCTTGAATTCTTTTTCAGATAGTTCATTATTCAGGTATGGAAATACTATGGATTTTTGTATTTTGATTTTATATCCTGCAGCTTTACTGAATTTGTGTATTAGTTCTAACAGTTTTTTTAGTGGAGTCTTTAAGGTTTTCTATTTATTAAATCATGTCTGTAAACAGAGACAGTTTGATTACCTCCCTTCCCATTCAAATACCTGTTTTTTTCCTCTTAGCTAATTGCTCTAAGACTTCCAGTACTGTGTTGAATAGAAGTGGTGAAAGTGGGCATCCTTGCCTTGTTCCAAATCTTAGAGGAAAAGCTTTCAATTTTTCCCTGATTACTATGATTTAGCTGTGGATTTGTCATATATAGCCTTTATGGTGTTGAGGTATGTGCCTTCTATACCTAATTTGCTGAGTTTCTATTATGAAGAGATGTTGGGTTTTATCGCATGTGTTTTTCTGCATCTATTGAAATGATCCTATGATTTTTGTCCTTCTTTCTGTAAATGTGGTGTATCACATTTTTTGATTTGCATATTCTAAACCATCCTTGCATCCTTTGGATGAATTCCATCTTCTTATGGTGGATGATCCTTTAAATGTGCTGTTGAACTTGGTTTGCTAGCAACTTGTTGAAGATTTTTGCATTTATGTTCATTAGTAATATTGGCCTATAGCCTTCTTTGTGTGTGTGTGTCCTTCTCTGGTTTTGGTATCAGGGTAACAGTGCCTTTGTGGAATAATTTTAGAAGTAGCTTCTTCTTCAATTTTCTGGAATAGTTTGAGAAGAATTGACATTAGTTATTTGACTCTTTTATCTTTCTCATTTATGTGTCTGTTCCAATGTCTTTGTGGTTACAATGGGATTATAGAATCTTGTTATACTATTTTAAGCTGATAACAACTTAACTTTGGTCACCTAAGAATACTCTAGACTTCTACTCTCCCCCTTAATTTATATTTTTATTGCCTTAATTTATGCCTTTGTGTATATTGTATGTTCTTTAGCAAGTAATTGTAGCTTAGTTATATTTGAGAATTTTGACTTTTAACATTTATACTAGAGGTTTGAAGGATTTACGTAGCACCATTACGGTATTGTTTTATTCTGAGTTTGATTATGAAATTACCTTTAATATTGAGTTTTATACTTTTATACTTTCATGTGTTCAGCTGGCCTGTGTTTGGTTTCCACACCGTGCAGGACTGCCTATTCCTTAGGGTTCGGGCATTGTGTGGACTTGGGCAACATAGTCATGGCTGTTTTGCTGAGCCCAGACTCTACAGGTCAGAGTCTAGCAGTGGCTCTGATTTCAAGATTGCACCATGCAGTGGCATGTACAGTCGCTGAGAGTGAGGGCGGTGCTCAACTTGGGCTCCTACTCTGGAGCAATGCAGCTACATGATTTCAAGGCAGCTCCCTAAATTATGCTCAGAGTCTGTGAAGACTACTGGATTCTTCTGAAGCAAGGACTGCAGGTATCTGAAGTTGCAGTGGAGGCTTTTGGGGGTCCTCTGTTTACTTCTTCCCTGCATAGGGAAGTTTCTCCTGGCTCTGAAATAATCCTTATGGGGGATATGAGGGAGCAGAGATGGGATGCTTTGTTCCCCTGTCTGTACTGCTGTCATGGGTTTATGTGCACGACAGTGATTTCACTGTACAGCAGTAAATCATTGCTGTACAGCAGTACTCTCTTTCGGAGACTTTAGTTGTTTGCTTGTTGTTTTGTTTTTGTGGGAGGATGAGCACCAGTTACCTCTAGTCAACAATCTTGCTGATGTTGCTCGTCCTACTAAGACTCACCTCTTAGCACACATTTGGAATTGAATTGCATTCAGAAATAAGGATATATTCCTCATATATAATTCACATTTCAGTAGGCTCCACTGCTGCTATGATCCAATAAAAGACCCATAAGGAAATATGTGTCTATGTAAAAAGCAAATTTGGAAACCTTGTCCCATTTCATTAAACAGTAACTCCCTTTTGGGGAAACTGTGGAGTATGACTGCTCAAGTTACACGTGAGATTAAATAGCAACCACTACAATGTAATATTCAGGCTAAAGGGAACTGAAGTTTCAGTTCAACTTGTCTTGCTATGAAACCCTATATGCAATCAAACTAGTCAGGCCAAATCTGTCCTGGAGTTGTGAAATCAAAGGTCTGGAACAGGGTCATTAAGAGTTGGTCTGGTCTATCTTCCCATCCTGGCACTAGATTATAATCAAAAGACCAGGTGAAAACTGGACCTTGAGTAAGTTCACTTAAGAACCTATTTCTTATAAATGAGTGCTTACAATCACAACAACAAAGAAAAATGTTGTACTGTGAGATCTTGGACTTGATTTTCTATTTCTGCTTGTCTTTCATTTCCTGCTTTATACCAGCTTTTGAATTCTTAAGTCCACAACTAATGGACTTTCTCTTTTAATGATTATTTTGCATGTAGTCTTTGACAAGTTTTAAACTCTTTTACAACACTTGAGTGTGGTGCATGTCTTTACACTCTTTACGTTTAAAAGTGTCCAAAACTAGATGTGGATTAACATTTAAGAACTGAACAGTAAGTACAGGGAAGCCTATGGAGAAACACTGAAGCCAACAGAGAAAGAGCTGTTGGAGGATGAAAAATGAGGTGGGAACTAGTAGGAGGCCATGCAGCCCAGACTGGTCACAATGAATAGTTCTATCAGCAGTGAATAATTTTTGGGGAATAATGAGTGGGAAGAGATTTTTGAAAATGAGTAGCCTAAAGCATAGGCACAAATAAAACCAGCCTTTTGCATATGACTACACTGGTTAAGCCAATGATTCATAGAGGCTTTCTCCATTTTGGCATATTCCATTCTTTTTTTTTGCCATTATGAATGTAATTTTTATTTTTTTCTTATTCGATATCTGTTAATATGTATATTTTTTTATTATTATACTTTAAGTTCTAGGGTACATGTGCACAACGTACAGGTTTGTTACATATGTATACATGTGCCATGTTGGTGTGCTACACCCGTTAACTCATATGTTTACATTAGGTATATCTCCTAAGGCTATCCCTCCCCCCTCCCCCCACCCCACAACAGGCTCCAGTGTGTAATGCTCTCTACCCTGTGTCCAAGTGTTCTCATTGTTCAATTCCCACCTATGAGTGAGAACCTGAGGTGTTTCGTTTTCTGTCCTTGCAATAGTTTACTCAGAATGATGGTTTCCATATTCATCCATGTCCCTACAAAGGACATAAAGTCATCCTTTTTTATGGCTGCGTAGTATTCCATGGTGTATATGTTTGTCATGTTCCATTCTATCACTTGATCTGTTCTACTTCTTCTTTCTTTCCTTTTTTTTTTTTTTTTTTTTTTAGGTGGAGTTTCACTCTTGTTGCCTAGGCTGTAGTGCAATGGCACAATCTCGGCTCACTGCAACCTCCACCTCCTGGATTCAAGCGATTCTCCTGCCTCAGCCTCCCAAGTAGCTGGGATTACAGGCATGTAGCCACCACATCTGGCTAATTTTGTATTTTTAGTAGAGATGGGGTTTCTTCATGTTGGTCAGGCTGGTCTTGAACTCCTGACCTCAGGTGATCCACCTGCCTCGGCCTCCCAATGAGCCACTGCACCTGACCTCCTTCTTTCCAGATGGCTCCTTTCTTAGAGATTCTACTAGGTGGTAGTAAGTTCTGTATCACTGTAAGATTCAGTTTTCTACCTCCTTTTCCTCCCTTTCTCCCTTCCTTTAGCAATAAATACAGCTCAGATACAGGCCATAATCTAGGTGCTGGAGATACTTCAGTGAATATAATTCTTGCCTTGGGGTTGCTCATAAACTGTTGTGTGAATAAAACAAATTATACACATATTTTTATTTTTCTTCACATCCACTAAGGATTTGGTACCCAATCTAATTAAACCCTGAAAAAATTGTGAAGTCACCTATATTATCAGCTTGGGCTGTCATAACAAAATTCCATAGATAGCTTGGCTTAAGCAACAGAAATTTATTTCTTCCCAGTTCTGGAGGCTAGAATTCCAACATCAAGGTGGCAGCATTGGTAGATTCTGGTGAGGGATCTCTTTCTGGCTTGTAGATGGCTGCCTTCTTGCTGTGTCTTCACATGGTGGAGAGAGAGTTTTGGTGTCTCTTCCTCTAATTATAAGGACACCAGTTCTATTTGTTCAGGGCCCTATCTTTATGACCTCATTTAACATTATCACTTTCATGACTCTATCTCCAATACAATCAAATGAGGGGTTAAGACTTCAACATATGAATTTTAGGAAAACACAATTTGAACCATTGCATCACCCAAGTGACTCTTCAGTGATCTTTCTCGTCTCCCACTTTGAACCCGTCTAAGGTTCCATCATTCTAGTCTAACCACTCTGGTCAATTATTTAATATTAAATAATTTCCAGGTCAAAAATCTTCTGTCTTCCATTTTTTTTTACCTCCTCACTCATAGAATTTGATACATAAGTACCATAGCACTTTGACATGTAATTAGTTATGTGTTTTAGCTCCCCTAATAAACAATAAGCACCTCAAGGGTAGTGTTCCAAAGATCCATTGCTGTGTTACAATCACACAAACACTTAGTGACCTAAAATGAGAATCACTATTTTATTACCTTGCATAGTTTTCTGAGTCAGGAATTAAGGGAGGGCTTGGTTGGATGGTTCTTGCTTAAAGTCTTTGTATTAGTCTTCTTGGGCTGCCATAACAAGAAGTCCAAGATTAAGGTGCCAGCAGGATTGGTTTCTTGTGAGGCCTCTTTTTCTGACTTGCAGACACTAAGTTCTTACTTTCTTCTTTGGCCTTTCTTCTGTACATGTGTGGAGAGAGAAAGGTCTCTGATATATCTTTCTCTTCTTGTATGGACACCAAATCTATTGGATTAGGGCCCCACCTTTATTACTTCATTTAATCCTGGTTACCCCCTTAAAGACCCTATCTCCAAATACTGCTTTGGGGGTTAGGACTTCTACATAAGAATGAGAAGGGACCCAATTCAATAGTCTCTTATGTGGTTTAGTTAGATAGTGGATGGAGCTGAAATATAGTGGGTTGGAGAAGCTGGGAGCTGATTCGCTTGTTCTTGCTCTTGTCTTATTCCCTCTCCCCCTACTTTTTCTGTCTCCACATATTTATAGGATCTCTCTGCACTGCCTCCAAGCTGACCTGTTTGGGCTTATTGGACTGCTTATATGGCATCTGACTTCCCCCAGACCAAGTGTCTCTAGAGAGCAAGGCAGAAGAATATGGCATTATTATGGCCTTGTTTTGAGATTGCATCACTTCTAACAGACTGTATTTCTTGAGGGAAAACCCCACAGAGGTTCAGGAGGTGTAGACTCTACCTTTGGATTGGAGAAATATTGAAGTCATACAGCAAGAAGAGCATATTGGTTCGGTGGCATTATTGCTGCTCTTTTTGGAAAATATGTTTTGTCATGGAAGGACACAGGTTTCCATCAGTTTTATTATCTCCATGTCTAACACAGGCCCAATAAGGGAATATGTCCTATAAATAATTTTCAAATTGGTTAATTACTGTCAACTCATGTGCATATGTTTTTCCAATGGAACCTTCTATGGAAAGTCTTTTTTTGTTTCACTCATTGTTTTTTATAGTTATAATTGAAAAGATAAGGGATACTTAGGATACAAAAGCAGTAGCAGGACTCATGAAGAATACCTAAGCATATTTCCATGTCAAGTATATTAAATCCAGAATCAACTTAGGATGCCATTTTACCTGACATTGGCTAATTGACAATGGTTATTGTTTTTCATAATGGATCTCTTACATGGTCTACCTCTTTATTTTAAAATAGACACTTTAGAATTGAGGGTTCTCCAGATGAACAAAAGCAATAGATGCATACAAACACACACACACACACCACACGCACATACATACACACACACACACACAGAGAGAGAGAGAGAAAGAAAGATTTTTTAAAAATTCTTAGTCTTTAGACTAACAATTGTTTCACGTGATTGTGGAGACCGACAAGTACAAAATCTAAAGTGTTTCTAGGCAGCCTGGGAACCCAAAGATAAGTTGATGCTGCAGTTCAAATTCAAAAGCAGTCTTTTGTCAGAATTTTCTCTTCTTTGGGATAGGTCAGTCATTTGCTTAAGGCCTTTAACTGATGAGATGAGGCCCATCTACATTATGGAGGTTAGTTCACTTTACTCAAAGTCTATGATTTGAATGTTAATCTCATCTGAAAAATGCTTTCACAGCAACATCTAAATGTGTTTGACCATATATCTTGGTACCATGACCCAGCCAAGTTGGCACAAAAACTTAATCATTGCAAACACTAATGACAGGGTTGGTCAGTGCTTTCACTAGGAACATTTAACAACTTTAAAACCACATCAGACAGAGACTTTACCCATGAAATTATCTGAAATAACTACTATCTGCATTCCACAATTTCCTCTTTGCTGAACTGACTCTGTACATGCAAGATCCTGAATAAGACATGATGTTACAGTGTCAGGCTAACTGCAATAATAAAGAAACCCAACACTGTAGTGGCTTAACGCAATGCAAATGTATTGCTCACATAAAAGCTTAATGTCCCTGAGATAAATCAGACATGCAGGCTCTTTTTAGTCATGCCTCTGCCTTCCTCTCTATTTTCAGCATCCTTTCTACTCAGCTGGTATATAGGGAAAGGGAGAGAGTAAAGAACAAGTCTTGCTGAGATGGAAGAGAGGTGAGAAAAACATTTACCAGTGTCTCCAAGAATCAGAGGAAATCATAAACATTAGTGAACAATCTTAGGCTCAGACACAGGCCATCATTTAGGGACGTGGCATTCGTTGGGACTGCCCTCTATCCAGCAGTGAACATAGGAGTAGTAACAGAACAGGAACTCCAGTTAGGAGGAATTCACATTCTCTTTAGATAGCCTTGCCTCTTTATTGGGATATGGCTAACAATGTACTACTTTCCATTCTGTAAATATACATGAGGTATATTCCTTCCATTTTAACTACCTATTTTATTTTAAGTCTTTATGAAGAGAGAAGATTCTACAAAATTTCTCTTTGCTGGAAAACAAGAGATTAAAAGCAAGACTCCAGTCTTTAGATCAATCACTGGTTCCATATGGTGAATGTTCTCCTTGATGGCATCATTTAGAACTTCAAGAAATTTTGCTCAGATTTAAAATTCTCATTATGGGCCTTGCCAAAGCATCTTAATGCAAAGCAATCTTAGCTTTAAAAATTTAGAAATTGCTGAGGAGATATACTGTTTAGAGCCAAAAACTGAAACTCGTGAGATGAAATGGGTCAGGGGAAAAATTTTCTAGCACATTCTAAAAGACTACTGCTCTCTGAAAATAAAATACCTTCATTATGGGTTTTAATGGTTCTTTTCTATATAGAGCTGCATTCATTTTTCTGTAGCTTATAGGTTGCACCCCAGTTTATAGGAAAATATGACATATTGCTGATAAGAAATTTTTCTTAACATTTGCCACTTCCTTAAGCTTTGGGATGAATCCCAAATGGACTTGGTATTATAAGTTACATGTTTTCTCTGTTCTTCAAGCAATATTGATCTCCTTCAAATCCATTTCTTTGTCTTCTAGAAAAACGGACATCTCTGTTTCTGCAGCATGTCCTATATGGCCATTTTCAGTGGACAATAAAATAAAATACATTCATTTCCCCCTCAAGAAGCACTACATTCTGTCATTACATTAACCCTGGCCTATCTTAGAGCTTTCTGGTGTCTCTTAATTTTTATCCCTTTCCATAACACCATCTTATTGTTACTGGGTTTTGGGATATCTTGGTAACTTAACTATTTTATCTGCAAAGGTGTTTTCCATACTTTATGTGGACTCCCATAATGCTTATATTTTCTTCCATATTTTAATGTTTGCTGAATTGACATATGCATAATTTTCCTCACATATTTTTCCACTCAAATTTTTATGTACCACTATATTCTCTATGGTAAAAAGAACCAAGTAATATTTCTTTAAATAGAATAGAAAAGAGAGAATAAGCAGCAGGAAAGTGTGCAGAGCCATCACAGTGATAGATTGGCAATATCTTTGTAATTATTTCTATCATAACTCTTACAGTGATAGCACACAATGACTTCAATAAAAGATATACGTATTTAAGTTTCCTTGGGAATGTCAAACACAATATGCTAGAGAGAGGTGCAAGGCATATTGCCGCACATTCATAATGCCAACAAATTGGAAACAACCTTATTTAAAATTTCTTTTTTCAAAAGTAATGCTTTCTTTGCTCTATCCCCTCTATTTTCTACACAATGTATGGGAAGAATAGGCAAAAAGATATTCTCAATTTGCAATGGAGATGGAAGGAAAGGAGAGAATCAACATTTTGTGAGCAACCTCTTTGGGTCAAGATTTCACATAAATTGCCTCATTGATTCTCACAGCAATGTTCTAATTCCTATGTGTGTATAATTTTTCCCACCATATGTATGAGGAAATGAAGACTCAGTTCAAGTAATAAACCAAAGGTTGAATTGCTAACAAGAAGCCACAGAGGGATTTGAATTAACTCAATGTGACATCAACTCCGGATGATTATGACACTATGTGGTGGGGCGTGAGAAGAAAAAGAAGCATGTGGCATCCATAGAATGGCTTTGAGCACATTAATGCACCATTCATTAAAAGAATATTTAGCTATCTTCAAACCTATCCATTTTAGTGTTTGATGAAAGCTGAGCAAGTATAATTCAATTAGTTGTGATGTGGATATGTTCAAAGTGATGGTAAAGACTGAATTTGAACTTAAGATATTCATGACTTCATAGATGACTAAATTAAAATAACTGAAAGGTCATTAAACACACAGGATTGATAACTAAAGCATCTTGCTGAATTATTTTCTTTGGCTCTCTTTGAGAATGAGGGAACATAAATTACCATATTTCCTAAGTTAAGTAGATTGAGAGAGAATATATTTTTCATAGTTTCTTCAACAACTAAGTATACCTTTATGAATTATCCTAACAATTGAATCTTTTATCCTGTGCTTCCTCAAACACTTAATGTACCATAATACTTTGCATAGTGATTTATGCCTGGTTACCCAGGTTCTGTAAATGTGTTTGGAGTATTACATATACTATTCAGTGAACTGGTTAATGAGCTTTCTCAGGGCAGTGATCAGCTCTTTAAATGTTTTACTGGGGTGCATCAGGGAGAGGAATAATGGGAGAGAATGGCAAGGAGGCCAATATTTTAGCAAATTATGTACAACAACATATAAGACTGAGAGGTAGTGAACATAAGTAAGAGGAAAGCCAAAGAGAATGAAATCATGAGTCAAAAGAAAGAGATCTAGACTGAGAGGAGAACCAAATACTGCAGAGAGGTTGAGAAGCATGGGGTTGACAAAAGGCTACTTGTTTTTGAGAACGTTATCATTGACAATTTTACTAGAGTGATGAGAAATTAAAACAGACTATAGAGTATTGATGAATGAACTGGAGATGAGAATGTCGAGGCAAAAAGTATATATTATCTTATTTTTCTAGAAACTTGATGATAAAGAAGTGGAAAAAGTTGGAGTGGGACTTGAAGGGAAATTAAAACCAAGGACAGGTAGTTTTTGGATAAAATACTTGAGCATGTTTAGAGATGGAACAGAAGGAATAAGAGGTTAGGAATAGATTGAGGATAAGCAATAGAGGAGACATTATCAGTCAATGCTAATCATGTGTGATCTGGTACCAGACCACTAGAGTTTGAAACTTGAATTTATGATATTTATAAAAAGATATTTTATTAGTTCTGTGGACCTGGACACACTTCAGTTTTGTCACTTACTTAAGAGTGATAATTTAGGGTTGTTGTGTAGATCAGATGTTACAGTACTTCAAAATGCTTAGTCCAGTGGCATGTGGTAAACATTAGATACACAACGGCTATTATTATTGTCGTTGTTAGAAAGCTCGTAAACAGAAATCATAGATGAAGGTATTGGTGCACAGAAGTACATAAGCATAACTTTTTCTTACTGAGGAAGATAGTACTGATGATGTTATAGTTTACATGTAGGAGGTAAAATGAAGGAGAAAATATCAGATGGACTCAAGTTTGTTGGTTTTTTTTTTTTTATAAAAAGGGAGTTAGATTATCAATTGGGAACAAATGCTTAATCATACTAGATTTGGTTTGAAACACCTTTGTTCCACTGACAAAGAGAATTATGAGAAAATGATAAGTAAAATAATGGGTAGAAAACATTGAAGACTACTAAAGTTGAAAATCATAAATTTTATTGTAGGTTATCTCTACTGTTGTGTGATTTTTCTCCAGTAGTTTGCAATAGTCCAGCAGAAAGAAATGGGAAAACAGGTATGTTTGTTCTTCAAAGTTGAGGATTGGAGAACTTGTTATGACAAAAGTGTGGATGGCCATGAGATTTGTGAAAGCTTGTAAGAAAGGAGTTGAAGTAGGGTTTAGACTGGATTGGGAAGGAAATGAGACTAGGAAGGGATAATTTAACAGAAAATTATGTTGAGGTTGTAAAACAGGATCAGTAAATCCAGCTGTAGGAGGAGGAAGTTGAATCAGAGGAGGGAATATCAGTAGTTCAAAATTTCAGAGGTATAGAAGTACAGATGTTGAGGGTAGTAGTGATCTCTATGTTTATTGGTCAAATTGAGTAAAGGTAAATTTAGAATAGTTTTGTCTTCTGTAAATGCAACACAGAACGTGCTGACAATTAGGGCTAAAATTTATTTATGAGGGCAGTAGAGATCCAGAGAATATTTACTCCTCGCCTTGTAAGTCTACTGTATCAAGGTCAAAACTCTTATTGAGAAAGTATAGAATCCTGAGATTTGGGATGGGGACATTTGAGTCAAAAAACTGGAAAACCTGAATCCTCACATTCCTCTGAAATCTCAGCCTGCAGATATGGCTGACTTTTCTTTGTTGAAGATACATGCTCTATCATCTTCTGGAAGATGATATAGACAACACACGCTGACCTCCATCTCTCCTCTTATATTAACATAACCCAACTGGGATAATGCTGGACTTTCTGTAGAAAAGAAAGGACCTAGTTAATGTGTTTCAGGAAGAGCCTGGAGAATATGTGTGGGGCTGGATTCTGGGGATAACTGAATTGAGGGAGAACAGAACTTAGTTGGATAAGATATTTAATTGATATGGAAATGCTTTCTTTTGATATAGGATTTAACACTGCGTCAAAGATGCCAAGAAATGCTATTAAAATGCAACTAAGTTGGTTCTTAGAAGTTTGGAGAAGGCAATGGCATACATTTAATGAAGCAGAAATGCTAGAGTTGCGATAGCAGACAATGGAAGAAGAAACCAACAGACTCAGAGAACATGCTGGAGGGATGTGTTAGATAACCACAGAGGATACTCCATTTTCCAGAGCAATAAATAATGTTCTCCTGAAAGGAACCAGCTTCATTGAGAAGCTCAGTGGTGGCCGTCCTCTGTGGGTTATGGCTGATGACAGAATTGGTGTTATAGAACTGGAGTCCCTAATTGCAATGGAAATGTTAGGATTTTGGAATAATCAAAGCCAGCTTATAGTATTTAAACCATTTGAAGCAAGATAAATGAGCGGTAATGTCAGACAGGCATGTATATGTGTATGTTTGTGCATGAGCATGTGTGTGTGTTTCTGTGTATGTGTATGCTGACTCACAGAAAGCTATGGAAATGTTTAATAGAACATGACATGCCTAGTGGTGTGATTTAAACCCTACAAAAGCTAATTGGTCTATTTCATCACCTACGGAATGGTCTGCAAACTTGTGGGGTATCCGCTCAAATGTATAGTACAAATCGTTACATCTCATAATTCTCATTACTTAGTAATAGTGCTCAGACCCATTTACAAGTGACTGAAAGATTTTAGTTTTCACTAGGGCTCAGATTAGGTCCAGGATGGAATTGACATAATAGTCTGGGGTTTTTGCATTTCCTGAGACTAAGTCTCAGCCAACATTGGTACTTGTGAACTGACAGAGTATGAGGCAGGAGTGGCCTCACTTATCATTCCCAGTGATCTACTGGGATAATTTGTGCTTCCTGTCCCCAGATTTTAGGTTCTGAGCAAGTAGAATTATTGTTCCACAGAGTGGGGATGGGTCTACAAGGAGATACAGTATGAGTCATGTTAAAATTGAAGGTATGGCTGCTGTATGGTCACTTTGGCTGCCAGGAATATTGGCTGCACTCAGCTTAGAGTTGAATACCTCTCTACCCATTGTTTTTATTCAAAGGGACCTGCCTTAAAAAGGTCATGCCCTTTCTTTGGGAACAATGACTAGTCAATATGGGGTTTTAGGGACTCAGCCCTTTTGCCTCAATTCCAGGCGCATATGAAGGGTAATCTCAGCTCTTGGACTTCCTGTGTGATTTTCTCAGTCCCCTGTTGTCTGTAACAGTTCATTTTCCATTTCTGCCTAATTCTGCTTCCTTCACTTCCTTACAAATCTTGTTTCTAGGAGCAAACTTTAAGAAAACTACTACATGTAATTTTCTGTCACAGAGTCTGTTCCCTGAGTACTCAAACTAAGTAATATGGTTTGGCTCTGTGTCCCCACCCAAATCTCATCTTGGATTGTAATCCCTATGTGTTGAAGGAGGGGTCTGGTGGGAGGTGACTGGATCATGGGGGCGGTTTCCCCATGCTGTTCTTGTGATAGTCGGGAAGGTTTCACAAGATCTGATTGGTTTAAAGGTGGCAGTTCCTGCCGAGCATGGTGGCTCACACCTGTAATCCCACCACTTTGGAAGGCCAAGACAGGTGGATTGCTGGAGCTCAGGAGTTTGAGACCACCCTGGGCAACATGGCAAGACTCTGTCTCTACCAAAAATACAAAAAGTTAGCCAAGCATGGTGGTGTGTGCCTGTGGTCCCAGCTAATCAGGAGGCTGAGGTGGGAAGATCACTTGAACCCGGGTGGCTGAGGCTGCAGTGAGCCAATACTGTGCCACTGCACTGAAGCCTTGGTGACAAAGCTAGTCCCTGTCTCAACAACAACAACAAAAAACCATAAAAATTAAAAGAAATAAAGGTGGTAGTTTCCTCTGCTCTCTCTTTCTCTTGATCCCTTGTGAAGAAGGTGCTTGCTTCTCCTTCCCCTTCTACCATGATTGTGTTTCCTGAGGCCTCCCCTGCCATGTGGAATTGTAAGTCAATTAAACCTCTTTCCTTTTTAAATTACCCAGTCTCAGGTAGTATCTTTATAGCAGTGTGAAAACTGACTAATACACTAAGACAGTAGTGGATTGGAGAAGGTGAGTACACATCCTCTTAGGAAGCTACTTGAGTAGTTCAAGGGTGGCCTTCTTTATCTTAAACTTGCCAATTTACTTTCCAACTTCTAAATATAATTTTCGGTAAAACTTTTTCTGAAAGGTTGCATAAAATATCAGAGTATTTTGTTAGTATGTAAAGAAAATAATATTAAAATAAATTTAACTTATACAGAAATTGGGCTTTATCAATTAGGGATTATTAATGGGAAAGTTAGAAAGAGAGATGCTGAATAACCAAGACAACTGATTATCCAGAACAGGTCCAGGTGCATAGTGGACACTCTATAATTGTTTGTTGAATCAATGTATGAATGAAATGTTTAGTAGTGTATTCTAATTTTCGTGCTGCTACTAATATCCAAGTTAGTATGGTATTTAGGATATAGATGATTCTCAGAAAATTCAGCCTTCTTTAGTTCTGTGACTAGGGCAAGATGTTTAATTTCTATGAAACTTTGTTTCTTTGCAAGCGTATGAAGGATAATGCAACTGTAGTAGTTTATAATTGCTACTATAATAAATTACTACAAATTTAGCGAATTTACAATGCAAATTTGTTATTTTACAGTTCTGTAGGTGTGGTACACAGAATAATGGCTCCCCAAATATGTCCACAAACTTATTGCCAGAACCTGTGAATATGTTACTTCATATGGTAAAAGGGATTTGAAAAATGTGACAAAGCTAAGAATTTCGAAATGGAAAGATTATTCTGGATTATTTGGGTAGACCAAATGCAATCATGATTCTTCCCTGCGACCCACACAGACATAGTCTTTCTCTGTCACTGTCCAGGCTGAAATGCAGTGGTGAAAACATGGTTCTCTGTAGTTTCAGACTCCGGGGCTCAAGTGATCCTCTCACCTCAGCCTCCTGGATAGCTGGGACTACAGCTGCATGCCACTATGCCTAACTAATTTATTTATTTATTTTTTTGTAGACATGGAGTCTCACGATGGTGCCCAAGCTAGTCTCAAGCTCCTGGGCTCAAGCAGTCCCTCCACCTTGGCCTCACAGAATGCTGAGATTACTGGCATGAGCCACTGCGCCTGGCCTATGTGAGACTTTATCAGAGGGAGGCCAACAGGTCCAGAAAGAAAGAGACGTGATGATGGAAGCAGAGATTGGAGTGATGAAATTGCTGACCAGTACTGACATCTTGATTTTAGCTCAGTGAAATCTATTTCAGAGTTCTGAAATAGATTATAGTTCTGACATCCAGAACTATAGGATAATTTATTATCAAATTTGATAAATTTGATATGGGTCTTGTGTGAAAATCAAAGTGTCAACAGGGCTGCATTTCCTTCTGGAAGCACTAGGGAAAATCTGTTTCCATGCCTTTTCCCGCGTGTAAAGTTACATGCGTCCTTAGATGCTGGATGCATTCCTTCCTCTCCAAATTCAGTAACACTGCATCTTTCCCTGACAGACTATTGCCAGGAAAGTTTATCCACTTTTAAGTATTCATGTGATTAAATTAGACCCACCCCCTCATCTCAAGAGTCTTAACTTAATTACAGCTTCTAAATACTTTTTTTTTTTTTTTTTTTTTTGCCATGTAGAGCAATATATTCACAAGTTCAGGAGATCAGGATATGAACATCTTTTGGTGTTTGTGGGGAGGTTGCCTTATTTTGCTTATCACAGCCACTTACCTTGCAAGGATTATTTTAATATAAGATAACTGACGAAATATAAACATATGGCATAATGCAGTAAATGTTAACAGAGTTTTTCCTCTTTGGAGTTCAATCTCATATTTAATTCCTTTTATCTCCTTTGACATGTTCTAATGGTTACACTATCCAAATTAAATATAGTGACTTGGTAGATGTTACTTTAGGCTCATTTATTAAAACTGTTAAATATTTTTCTTAATTTCCCTAGCCATCTGAACCTTACTTAAAATTATTGAAGAAGTATGTAAATTGGGTCAAAACAAGCTCACATTCAAACATTTAGTTTTTAAGTTAGAACTTGTCCATCCAACAGATATTTATGTAGTGGCTGGTATGAACCAGGCACTCTTCTGGGCACTGGGGGGTTCGGTAGTGAATAAATAGTCTGAGCATTCATGTGGGTTTCAACTGAACTCAGTCTTGAAAGTAAATTGTCATTTTTATTATGCCTATTCTTTATGTGCAAAGAATAGCATTATTTGCTTAAGGAGTACCCTTTTCTTTTAGTATTGTTTTAATTATTGTTTTCCTGTAGGAGGCTTACATTAAGTGTTTATTTACATTCTAGATCTGTGGGTTCTTGCAAAGTTTATATTTGTAGGAAATCATAAACTGCAAATGTCATTAAACAAACACATATTCAATTAGAGAAATAATTAAATTGTTAACCATGAATTTTGGCAGTTTTCCAACTATAGTCAGCAAAAAACAACTGATTTAATCAATTGTGATTGTAGATCAAAAGATGCATGACCAAAAGCTTTTACCTGTATGACTGAATGAGAAAAGTATATTTTTATTCACTGAAAATAAAATTCCTTTTAGGCAAGGACCTGTCCTTACTTAGGAAAATAAAGATATGCAACTTTTAGGTCACTTGGAGTTGAAAAGAAAAACACCAGGAATTGAAGAAGATTTAACAAAAATACTACAGTGACATTACTCTCTCTCTCTCTATTAAAAAAAAGGATGATAAGTCAGCATTTTGAATCTTGAAAGTAGCAATGAGAGGGGAAAGACAGAGATGGAGTCAAATAACATGGAAAGAATCCAGAGCCGGAATAGCCAGAATTGTCTAAAAGACTTAAAAAACAAAACAAACAAAAAAAACACAAAGATATTAAATATGAGATTGTTTTGTTTGCTGTGATGTTACTTCCTGCTCTCCACCTAGCCAACCTGTCTGTGAAGTGTGACCCTTCAACACACATGGAATGGGTTTTTTTCTGGCGAAAGCTAAAGAAGAGGGGTTGAAGTCCTGGTACAGAGCAGACAGAAAGGAACAACTTCATAACACAGAATGAAGACTAAAAATTCAGTAGATATAGAAAAGATAGCCAGAGGTGGTTCTAGAAGAGGAAAACTCCTGGGACTTCAGGCCGGTCTTATTCCCGTATGGCAGAATGAACCAGACTGACTCTGGGTTATACAGAGTTTGATCTCAAGGTGTATAGCAATCATTTCTACATTACAGGCTGTGATACTTTGATCAAATCACTCGTCACTTTCACTCTTAGTTCACCTGCAAACATTGAATGAAAATTAAGGGCCTACCTAAGTGGGTTGCTGTGTAATTAAATATTAAATATCATCTTTGCAATTGTTCTTGTTACTGCTAATATTGTCTCTTCTTTTTTTTTTTCTTTGTCTCTTTCATCCCTAGAGGGCAGTAATTATTATAATAGTACTGTTAAAGACGATGAAGACTTACAGACATGGAGACAAAGGAGAATTGAAGTGGATATGAGCAAAATAAATATCTTTTCCTCCTACTCATCCAGAGTTATCAAAAGGTAGTTTATATTCACTGTCTCTCCTTCTTTATTTCTATTTACTCCTCCACCCACTTATCTTTCTGCTACCAATTACTTTTTCTAAAATGTTGCTTACATGAAGGATACAAATGTTCCAGTTGGCAAAATTTATTCTTCCCTTCTTTATTTTCATTGTACTTTTCCTACATTGATACAATCGATACATGCTACTTCTTAAAATATTCTCCACTGTTGTTTTCTGTATTCAGCTTTCCTGGTTCTGCTCATCTTTATTTCTTTTTGGGTTTCTCATGACTATCTTTTCCACACACCTCAAATCTGTCAACACTGACACTCCCATTCCTGCCAGCAAATATCGTTATCCCTCTCACCTCTGCCTGGATCTGCTACCTAGTGTTCTTCCACTTACCCACTTTCAGAGTTTTAACCAGTATTGTACCTTATTAGTTTCCAAATCTGTATGTTTAATTCCTGAGTTTCAAACCAATTTATTCAATTGTCAGTTGGAAAGCTCTACCAGGATGTCCTCAGATACCTAAACACACATCCAAAATTAAATTTATTGTCACCCTTCCCTAAAACTGGCTTCTAATCTGTTATTTTCTATCTTATTTGGTGGCGAAAATATATACCTGTCACTTGAGTAGAAACCAGTCTTCTCCATTCCTTTTTCTTCCTACACTCTACCCACATCTAAACAGTGGTCTCCAAACTATTGTGATCTTGCACCCTAATAGTAAAAAAGGTTAATCAGGCACTTCAAAATGAGTTCATTTAGTTATTATTTGCACGCATTACCAATCAATGTATTAAATATAAGAAAATTCTATTTTTTAAGATAAAATAAGTTCTAATGTTTATTTCCTGCAACTGCTATATAGTCATTCTACTCTGTTTTGGAGACCCCGGCAACAATTATTAAATTCTGCTAATTCCCCTTTGTTTAATTGATTTCCTTCTTTCGTTTCCTGCCTTTTTCCTTTCTCCTGCTCTGGCTCAGAAACTTGTTGCTTCTTGCCTGGGAGATTCCTGCTCCAAATCCCTCACTTCATGGTTTCCTGACTTTGCATGTGTCTTTCCCAAATCCTCACATACGTCTTATTTTATTTATTTTTATTCTAACTGTACAACTGAATCTTCCCTTCTCAAAACCATTTGTTAACCTTTAATTGTCTGCTGGATAAAACCCAGGTCTGTTATAAAGCTCTGCGTGGTCTACATCCTTTTCTAGCTTGATGTGTTACTACTCCATTCTTTACATTTTAAGTTTCAGCAAAATCGATCTGGTGTGTTTTCTTAAACTCAAATATTTTTCCGTTACTTCTTTGCCTTGTGTGTTTTCAGTGCCTCTTTCGTGTCCTCACCCTGCCATTCACCACGTTTCTTTTTCTGATTCATTTTATTTATTATTTTAGGCTCATACTGGTTATTGCATCATTCAACATACATTTCCCCTGGTCATTGGGGCTAGCCAGACCTCCATAAATGTATAATATCCTATGGGTAGCTCCACCATTCTGGAACTGATTCTAGCTAGAGAAAAATTCTCAACCACCTTGATTACTCTCACCTTAAACATACGACCACAACTTTCAAGTAAGCTCATAAAGGCATAGTGGATGTCCCTAGCTATTTACTCTCTAAATATCTTGGATTATTACTTAACATCTTATTTTCGCTCTGCAAATTTCCAGCATCTCCCAGCCCATCCTCTATTTTACCTAGTGACCTTGCATCTTATTCACTAAAAATAAAAGCAGATGGAAGAGATATTATTCACTATCCCACTACCCTATTTGCCAAAGTGCCCAGCCAGCACCTGTAACCACACCAAATACAATGCTTTCTCACCTATTATCATAAACTATCCGTACTCTTATCTACAGCTATTCCTCTACTTGTGCACTGGATCACATGCCTGTCTTGCCTACTCAAGGACACTGCTCCAACCATATTGTCTCTTTTATATCAGTCAATTTTTTCCTACTAGATTATTGTAATTATCATAAATACATTCTATTGTTTCCCCTATCTCAAAAAATAAAGCAAAACAAAACTTATTAGGCACTGGACGATATTAAGGACTTGTCATACATTTTGTTTGCTGTGACAGTGGTATTGTGGTTATGCCAAATTGCCCTCATCAGTTGAAAGTACATTCTAAAGTATTTTTAGGTGAAATAATATGAAACATAAGATATACTTTAAGAGTGAGGTGGGATATAGATTAAATTAGATTAGCAAAATATTGATAATGATCAAAGCTTGGTGATGGGTACTGTACTATTCTCTGTACTTATACATATATATAAAATTCTTGATAATAAAAATAAAACAAACAATAAGAAAACCTATTGACCCTACTTTCCCTACCAGCTACCCACACTATTTCTTTGCTCACTTTTATTATTGAATTCCTTGAAAGAGTCATCTCTACTCCTTGTCTTTAATTGTGTTCCTTCTCTTTTAACTTACTCCATTTAGATGTCTGCCCCTCCAGTCCTTGGAAATCACACTTTTTAAAGGTCGTTCATGTTACCATGTTATGGAACCCAGTGGACTATCCTTAGTTACTATTCCATCAGCAGAATTTGACAAAGTTCTTGATACACGTCCTTCACCACACTCTTCTGATTTTCTTCCTTTCCTTTTCCTCTCATGTTCATCTTCTCAGTCTCCTTAACTTCTTAATTTTGGAGAAACTCAAGGTTCAGTGATTGATACTCTTCTCTTTTTATATTTATTCCCTTAGTGATTTTATCTGTTCATAAAGTTTTAAATAATATATAGCCATCAACTCTTAAATGTATATCTCCACCCTATACCTCTCTCCCAAACCCCAGAGGCATATATCTATATACTCTACATTTTCAGTTCAATGTGTAGTACATATTTTACCCCCAAATATCTCAGACCAAACCCCTGCATTATTCTCAACTTCTGTAACACTAGTTATTTACAACTTCATAATACTTATTGCTCAGGTCTAAAATCATTCATTCTTGCCTCTGCTTTATATCTATATTCAATCCATCAAGAAATCTTGTTGGCTCAACATCTGAAATACATTCAGAATTGGAACCTTTCTTTCCCTATCCTTTATCACCATCTTTAAGTCATCATTATCTTTTCCCTAGGATTACTATAATAGTTTCCTAAGTGGTTTCTACCCTTGTCCCAACCTTCTGTTCTCAACATGAAGACCAGAGTGATCCTTTTAAAATGAAAGTCAGATCATGATATATTCCTCTCAAGATCCTGCAATGGACAGAAGTTATTTGTTACCGATTTTGTAATTTTGCATTGTTTGTATTGCTGTACAGTTGGAATTACATTTTATTTTGTAACTTAAATTATAAAATTATTAAATATAGAAATTTACAAAATAAAACAAATTTTCTTTTTTTGACTTTTATTTTAGATTTGGGGGTACAGTGCAGGTTTGTTACATAGGTAAACTCGTGTCATGGGGCTTGTTGTACAGATTATTTTATTCTGCAGGTACTAAACCAAGTACCCAATAGTTATTTTTTTCTGTTCCTGTTCCTCCTCCCACCCTCCACTCTCAAGTAGGCCCCCGTGTCTGTTGTTCCCTTCTTTGTGTCCATGAGTTCTCATCATTTAGCTCCCACTTACAAGTGAGAACATGTGGTATTTGGTTTTCTGTTCCTCCATTAGTCTGCTAACGATAATAGCCTCCAGCTCCATCCATGTTCCCACAGAGGACATGATCTCATTCTTTTTTGTGGCTACAGAGCATTCTATGGTGTGTATTTACCATACTTTTCTTTATCTAATCTGTCATTGATAGGCATTTAGGTTGATTTCAATGTCTCCCATTTGACAGGATAAAAACCCCAATCCTTACTGTATTAGCCCATTCTCAGGTTGCTATAAGGACATAGCTGAGATTGGGTAATTTATTAAAAAAATAGGTTTAATTTACTCACTGTTCCTGAGGCTGGGGAGGCCTCAGGAAACTTACAATCATGGAGGAAGGCACCTCTTCCCAGGGCAGCAGGAAAGGGAGAATGAGTGGACGAGGAAGCCCCTTATAAAACCATCAGATCTCATGAGAACTAAGTCACTATCATGAGAACAGGAGGGTGCAAAGAGCCCCAATGATTCAAAATTATCTCCACCTGGTTCCTCCCATGACACGTGGGGATTATGGGAACTACAATTCAAGATGGGATTTGGGTGGGGCACAGCTAAACTATATCACTTACAATGGTCTATAAGGGTCCCATACAATTCACCTTCCTATGACCTTTCTAACTCATTTTTTTTTACTATCGTCCACCTTGCTCACTCTGTTCCAGACCCACTCGTTATTCCTGGAACATATCACACATTCTCTCACCAAATTCATTGGCCAGTGGATGGGATTTTACCTCTGCCTCGAACATGCTTTCCCATGGTTTACGTGGCTCACATTTATTTGCTCCAATATCACTTTCTCAATGCAATCTACCCTTACCACCTGATTTTACATTGTAACAAGACCTTTACCTCCTCTACTTTCATGTTCTTATCTCCCTTACCCTGCACTACTTTGCCTTTTTTGATAGCACTTATTACTTAATATATTATGGTTTCTTTATTTTTTTAAACTTATTATGCATATGCCCTCAATACAACGTAAACTTCATTTAAAAATTTTGGTATTTTCACTGATGTATCTTAAGGACTAAAACAGTGCTTGGCACTTAGTATGACCTCCACAAATACATGTTGAATGAAATATTAGTTGAAATGCTACCTTTAAAACATTATATTATAGTTAGTTCATTTATCTGTCTCCAACAATAAATTGCAAACTCCATGATACAGAGACTGTCCTAGTCATCTTTCATTTAAAAGCCATATTTATTAAGGTACAATTTAAAGACACTAAAATACACCTTTTTAAAGTAAACAATGAATTTTGACAGATTTATACAGTTACCATAACCACCAGCACAATCAAGATATAGCATATATCCATTACCCCAAAAAGTTCACTCATGCCTCTTTGCAGTCAATCTCTTCTTTCTAGCCCCAGCTGCTGGCAGACATTGATCCATTTTCTAAACTTGTTTTGCTTTTTGTTAAATTTTACAATGTCATATAAAAGGAATTTCACAATATGCAGCCTTTCATGTCTGACTTCTTTCCTGGCCATAATGATTTTGAGGTTTATCCATGTTGCATGTATCAAATATTTTTACTTGATGTTTGATAAGGAATATTCTTTTGTGTTTATGCACCACAATTTGTTTCTCCATTCATCAATTAATGGACATTTAACTATTTCCAACTTTTTGATATTATAAACAAAATTGCTATAGTAGCATTATTGTGGATTTCCTGGGATTCTGTATGTAAACAATCATGTAGTCTGTAAAGAGAGAGTTATACTTCTTTCTTTCCAATCTGTTTGGGGGTGTGTGTGTGTATGTATGTGTGTGTGTATATATGTATATATGTATGTGTGTTCCCACATGCATGAATGTGCAAATTTACTCCAGTTCAGTGTTAATTAGGAGTGGTGAGGGTGGATCAACTTGTCTTTTTTATGATCTTAGGGAGAAAATATTGAGTCTTTCACCATTGTATGTATTCTGTAGTATTTTACACATGTTCTTTTTAAGACAGAAGAATTCCCTTGTGTTTCGAATTGGGAATTTTTGTGTGAATGGATGTTGAGTTTTGTCAACTGTTTTTTTCTGCATCTATCAAGATAGTCATATATTACTTTTGCTTTCTTTGTATGTTAATATGATGAATTAAATTAATTGATGTTTTAATGTTGAACCAACTTTGCTTTCCTAGGATAAAGCTAACTGAGTTGTGTTGTATTATCCTTTTTGTATGTTGCTGGATTGGACTGCTAGTAATTTTAAAAACTGTGTTTAGATTTAAATATTTATTATTTTTTACATCTATATTTATAAAGTATATCCTTGTGTGTTTTGTTTGCAGTGTCTGGTATTGGTGATAGGTTTATGCTGGCCTAATAAAATGAGTTGTCAAGTGTCAAGTCTTGTTGACTTTCTTAAAGAGGTGATTGAAAATTTATACTAATTCTTTCCTAATTTTTGGTTGACTTCACTCTGTGAAGCCATTTTGGTCCAGAGTTTTCTTTGGAGGAGTCTTTAATTTCTGTGGTAGATATAGAGATAATATGATTATCTATTATCTGTTCTTTCCAAGCGTTTGCTCATTTCATCTTTTAACATACTAATCATATTCATTAAATTAAGTTACACTAATTTATTTATTTGAGGTGGGGTCTTGTTCTGTCATCCAGGCCGGAGTGCAGTGGTACGATCATAGCTCACCGTAACCTCAAACTCCTGGGTTCAAGCAATCTTCCTGCCTCTGCCTCCCAATTAGCTAGGACTATAGGCATACGCCACTATATCTGGCTAAAGTTTAAATGTTTTGAAGAGATGGGGTCTTGCTATGTTGCCCAGTGCTGCTATGGAACTCTTAGCCTCAAGTGATCCTCTTGCCTTGGCCTCCTAAAGCTTTGGGATTAGAGGTGTGAGCCACTGTGACCAGCCTATATTCATTTTAAAGTCTCTATGTGGTTGTACCATTTTCTGGACCATCTCTGGGTCTAGTTCTGTTGACTGCTTAATTTTTTGACAATGGATCAATTTCTCTTGCTGATATTTTATGTCTCATAATTTTTAAAATTTTAAAATTTTCATGGATACATGGTATTTGCACATAATTATGGGGTGCATGTGATATTTTGATACAAGCGTACAATGTATAATGATTAAATTATAATTAAAGTATCCATCACCTTAAACATTTATCATTTCTTTGTGTTATTAACATTCCAATTCTAGTCTTCTAGCTATTTTGAAATATACAATAAATCATGGTTAACTACAGTCACTCTACTGTGCTACCAAACACTAGATCATATTCCTTATATCTAACTGTATTTTGGTACCTGTAACCAAGCTATCTTTGCTCCCCCTTCCTCACCACCCTTTGCAGCCTCTGATAACCAGCATTCTACTCTCTATCTCTATGAGATCAAACTTTTCATCTTCCAGAGATAAATGAGAACATGTGATATTTCTGATTCTGCACCTGGGTTATTTCATTTAATATAATGTCCTACAGTTTCATCTAAGTTTTTACAAATAATAGAATTTTATTCTTTTCTATAGCAGAATAATATTGTATTGTGAATATGCACCATATTTTGTTTATTCATCCATTGATGGGCATGTAGGTTAATTCCATATATTGGCTATTGTGAATAGTGCTGCAATAAACATGGGAGTGCAGATATCTCTTCCATATACTAATTTCTTTTCTTTTGGATATATACCCACCAGTGAGATTGCTGGATCATAATGGATCATAAGATAATTCTATTTTTAGTTTTCTGAGAAACTGCCATACTGTTCTCCATAGTGACTGTACTCATTTATATTCCTACCAACAATGTACAAACATTCCCTTTTTTCTACATCCTCACTAGTATCTATTATTGACTATCTTTTTGATAAAAGCCATTTTCACTTGGATGATATGATATCTCATTGTAGTTTTGCCTTTCTCTGATGAGCAGTGATATTGAGCATTTTTTTGATATGGCTCTTGGCCATTTGCATGTCTTCTTTTGAGAAATGCATATTCATATTTTTGACTATTTTTAAATTGGAGTATTTGTTTTTTGTTAACTATTGAGTTATTTGAGTTCCTTGTATATTCTGGTTATTAATCTCTTGTCAGATAGGGAGTTTGCTAATATTTTCTCCCATTTTGTAGGTGGTATCTTCACTTTGTTAATTGTTTCCTTCGCTGTGGAGAATCTTTTAGCTTGCTATGATCCCATTTGTCCATGTTTGCTTTCATTGCCTATGCTTTTGAATTCTTACACAAGAAATCTTTGCTCAGACCAATGTCCTAGATTGTTTTCCCAATATTTTCTTCTAGTATTTTCAGTTTTGGGTCTTACATTTAACTATTTAATCAACTTTGATTTGATTTTTGTGTATGGCAAGAGATAGAGGTCAAATTTATTCTACTGCATAGGGATATCTAGTTTTTCTAGCACCATTTATTGAGGAGACTGTTCTTTCTACAATGTATGTTCTTGGTCGTTTATCAAAAGTGCTATGACTGTAAATGCATGGATTTATTTCTGGATTTTTTATTCTGTTTTCTTGGTCTATTTGTTTGTTTTTATGCTAGTATCATACTGTTTTTGTTATTATATTTTTGTAGTTAATTGCAAAGTGAGGTAGTGCAATGCTTCCAGTTTTGTTTTGTTTGCTCAGGATTGGTTTAGCCATTATTTTGTGTGTGTGTGTGTGTGTGTGTGTGTGTATTTCCAAATTAATTTTAGTATTGTCATTTTTATTTATTTGAAGAATGTCATCGGTATTCTGATAGGGATTGCAATGAATCTGTAGATTGCTTTGCATAGTATTGACATTTTTAACAATATTGATTCTTTTAATCCATGAACATGGACTATCTTGCCATTTTTTGTGTCCTCTTCAAAATTTCTTTTATTAATGTTTTACAGATTTCATTGTAGAGATATTTTACTTTTTTGGCTAAGTTTCCTTCTTGTATTTTATTTTATTTGAAGCTACTGTAAATGGTTTTACCCTTTTGGTTTCTTTTTCAGATTGTTTGCTATTGGCATATAGAAATGCTACTAACTTTTTATGTTAATTTCATATTCTGCAACTTTGTGAATTTGTTTATCAGCTCTAACACTTTTTTGATGGAGTCTAGGTTTTTACAAACATAAGATCATGTCATCTGTAAGGAAAGCTAATATTACTTTTTTTTTTTTTTTTTTTTTTTTTTTTTTTTTTACAAATTGAATGTCTTTTATTTCTTTCTCTTGTCTAATTGGCTAGGACTTCTAATACTATGTTGAATAAAAGTAGTGAAAGTGGGCATCTTTGTCTCAATCCAGATCTTACAGAAAAGGTTTTCAGTTTTTACCTTTTCAGTATCATGTTAGCTGTGAGTTTGTCATGTTTGTGTCTCATAATTTTTTACTGCTAACATTGTGTATAGATCAGTAGAAACTGAAGTAAATAGTATTTATGCCTTACAATTGTCACACCTCTTTTCCTATCAGGTCATTAGCATGGGGAGTTAAATTAATCCCAGTAATTTCACTGGGTTTGAATTTTGTTGTTGCTAGTTATTTTATTGTGACATACACTTCAAATTCCTACAGTAGAAAACATGTTATTTTGTTCTTAGTGGAAGTTCTAGATTTCCAGAGTGAAATGGGAGGGAGTGGTAGTTCTGAGTCTTCCTCATCCATCCTCAGATCCATCCTTCTTTTTAGCAGGCCTTCTGTGCCGGCAGGTCAGATGTATCTCTTGCAGTGGTGCTCTTTCACCTCTCTTGTGGTAATGTGCCATTGCTTTTTACTTGCTTTAAGACTATTTGTGGTGATATTAGAGGATACCTTTGTTTTTCTTATCCGGCATCAGTCTTAGGTAGCTTTTTGTTCTTGAACCTGAGGTGTGGGCTTTCTTAACATTCCTGACCTTTCTTCCTGTGTCTGCCAAACTTTGCTTTGTGTCTTTGGGGGATCTTGGGTACAGCCAAATTTCTTGTTTCTCTTTTATTGCAGCAGGCCTCTGCTTTGTATTAATTTAAGATCCTGAACATGAATGCACTTCCTGTCCTTCCCCCAGTGACAGATGCTTTCATTTTTGCTTCACTTCAGTGCAACGTGGGAAGGGTGAATTTCTGTCACTCCCCAGCAATTAAAGACTTTTCTTTTTTCAGGGGGGTGGTTTTCAGGAGTGCTTTCTAGTCTTTTTTCCAACACCACGGGACACTAGTTTCTAACACAGCCCCAGTGCTTATCATCATTCACCTGGTAAGGGGGAGGTGAGTGTGAGGGTTTTACTTTCTAAGACATATGAGTCTAGGACACTGCTGGGTTTGTGCCAATTCTCCATGCTGCTGTGCCACCTCTATGACAGTACCCCTGAGAGAGACTCTCTCATGTCTTCTGCCTCCCAGTCTTTCTTGTGAGCAACTGGTAGAAGGAGGTGTAAAATTGCTGGTAAGTTTGTGCACTCTTTTTGCATCTGGAGCTCTTAGGGATTCTAAATTATCATTAGCCCACAGTTAGCCTTTAAGATACATTAAAAGATTCCTTGTTTCCTTTCTACTCACTTCTGTTGCTGCTACCTCTTCTTCCCATGCTCTGCCACCGACACAATAGTTAATAGTTCCCAATTGTTGGAAAAGCTTGTTATGTTTTAGAATTCTGTATATTTGGTTGTTTTGAAAACTTGGCTCTCATAGGTTCCAATAAAATTATGATTTTATAGATTTTCTGCATTTTCCTTGTATTTAGGATGAAAGTGATACTCTCTTGCATCTATGTACATTGTAAGTGGAAGAACTATCTTTTTAATCTTTGTATCCTGATTTGGGGCTCTCAGTTTCAGAGAGCCTCTAAGAATATCTGAGGATTTTTAAAAATGTTGCTTAATCTGTAGTTTCCTCCAGAAACACCATGGAATCCTGGTCTTTGTGAAAATTTCAGTTTAGAAAGACTTAAATGGTTCCAGTTCCCATGATCTCAAATCACAGTCTCATCACACAATATAAAACCTTTCTGGCAGCCATTAGACTGTCTTTCAGGGCTTCACAGTTACCCACCAAGCTTGTTTCCCTCTCAGGGCCTTCACTTGGCTCCTCCACTAGGATAACTCCTACTTCATTAGCTCATATCTTAAACTCCACTTCTTCAAAAATGCCTTAAAAATCCCTCGTCTAGGTAAGGCCTCCACCTCCTCAATTATATTCTCACACCGTACCTCATTGATTTCCTTCTCTGCACTTACCATAGTTTATAATTTATACATATATTTGACTATTCACTTAATTAGTCTCTTCATTATTAGTTCCATTGGATCAGAGACTCTGTGCAGTTTACTGTTATTCACTGTCTTGTTGACACAGTTCAACTTGTACTTTGCCTAGTGCATCGTAGTTACTCAAAATTGGTTGAATGATAAAATCCTTCTGGAGATTCGGGATAAACATGGTAGCTAGAGGAAAATAAAGTCAAGGCAGGCTTCCAAGAAAAGGTTAGTTTTGGCATAAGAAAAATGGAAAGCCACTTCTCAGAAACAGAATCAAAAACCAGGGCCAAATTAGGCTTGTTTGTTCTTTAAACAAGCATACCAGTCTCTGCAAGTGAGCGAGTAGGCAAGTTGAATATTTGCGTTGAATTTATTCTCCCATGTGAACTTGTTAAAAGAAATACCCACATAAACTTGAGAGGAAGTGATTATGCATGAAAGCTTTGGGTACACACCTGACCAAAAGAACTCAATAGTCTTCTTAGAGAGAAACACAGAATTTAGCATTAGGATAGGTTTTTATATATTAAGCAGCTGGCTTTTGCCATGCAGAGTGTTTCATAGAAATCATCCCAGCCCAAATTAATGAAGAAAGGACATAGTAAATAGTTTGCAAAAACTGGATCACTCCGTGGAAGAAAATGAAACTGAATTTCTGCCTAACACTACAAAGTTGGATTTCAGGTAGATTAATCCTGCAAAGTTAATAGTCTGTGATATAGGAGAATATTTTTGTCACCTAAGGTTGAGGAACAACTTTATAAAGAAAATCTGAAAAGCACAAATCACGAGCTAAAAGAATGGATTAATTTGATTGTGTTAAAATTAAAGATTTCTTTTAAATTATGGGTGTCATGAACAAAATAAGCAGATATAAGAATGGGAAAGGTATTTATAATGTCTGTATCTGACAGGAGATATGTATCTACAACACACAGGGAGCTTTACAAATAAATAAGAAAAATATAGGAAAAAACAATAAAATATAAGCAAAGTGGAACAGACTATTTGCAGAAAAAGTACTCAGATATCAGGTGCAAAAGGGGATGTTCGATATCAAGTCTAGGAGGGATAATGGAGAAATGGAATATGGTGGACATACAATATGGGATATGATGTGGCAGTTAGAAGCCATAGCCCAGCTTTGTTAGTAACATGGAGAGATCTTATGAAATAAGGATATATGAAACATATAGTAATGTTAACAATAATAGAAAACACTTATTAGTATTTACTATGTGCCAGTTACTGTTCAGAGCTCATAACGACCGTGTGATGGATTATTACATCCGTGTTTTATAGATGAAGAAGCTGAGGTATATAAGGTGACATTGTAAGTGGACATTCTAGATCTGAACTTGGGCAATCTGGTTGCAAAATATTTGCTCCATATGCCTAAGAACTACAGTGGGAGCTATAGCACAATACTGTCAATGAAATGAAAAATAGTTTATGCACTTCAAACTATGATACATGTTTATGTAGGATATATTAATATGAAAGAATATCTAAGCATATTAGAATGGAAATAAAAGGAAATTAAATAAATACATCAAGACAGGGTTCTTGCACAATCCTGTGATGAGTGTGCCAAAATGGAGGCAGAGGATTAACTTAACTCCTTGGACAAATGAGAATATGTAAATTTAACTTATACATATTTTGTACTTAAATGCAGTTTTTTTCTTTTTCTTTTTTTTTGTTTTTTCTTTTTTTTTTTTTTTTGAGATGGAGTCTCACTCTGTCGCCAGGCTGGAGTGCAGTGGCATGATCTCGGCTCACTGCAACCTCCACATCCTGGGTTCAAGCGATTCTCCTCCCTCAGCCTCCTGAGTAGCTGGGACTACAGGCACATGCTACCATGCCCAGCTAATTTTTGTATTATTAGTAGAGACAGGGTTTCACCATGTTGGCCAGGATAGTCTCAATCTCTTGACCTCGTGATCTGGCCACCTCGGCCTCCCAAAGTGCTGGGATTACAGGCGTGAACCACCGCGCCTGGCCTTAAATGCAGTTTTTTAAAGCATTGATAAGAGGAAAGGCTAAGAAGCAGCTCCAGGAAGAGCCCTGAAACAGTAGCAGGTACAAGGTGCAGATGCTGATGAATAAAAATAACATGAGATACAAAGAGAAAAATCAGATAGTCGAAGAAGAGTCAGCAAGATGGTAACAGGGGAATATTCTTTTAGCCACTTTTGTGAGAAGGAATTGGACATTTTGTTGATCTTGTTTAATATATAACGCTGGGCCAGCATGGTGGCTCAGACCTATCATCCCAGCACTTTGCGGGTTCAAGGGGGCAGATCATTTGAGGCCAGGAATTCAAGACCGGCCTGAGCAACATGGCAGAACCCTATCTCTACCAAAAACACAAAAAAACTACCTGGGCAGGGATTAGGATTGTAGTGCACACCTGCAGTTCCCGCTACTCAAGAGGTTGAGGTGAAAGGATCTCCTGAGCCCAGGAGGCAGAGACTGCAGTGAGCCAAGATCATACCTCTGCACTCCAGCCTAGGTGATAAAGTTCCGGCGCCTCCCATAACCTTTCTCTTGTGGCCTTTCATTAGCTTTACAAAGGTGGTTTTCAGTTCCTGAGCAAAGAAGGGGTTAGTTTTTTCAGCTTTTTGTTTGTTTGTTTTGTTTTTGGCAGGGGGAGTTTTTGAGATGGTGCCTCACTGTGTTGTCCAGGCTGGAGTGCAGTGGTGTGATCTCAGTGCACCACAACCTCCACCTTCCAGGCTCAGGTGATCCTCCCACCTCAGTCTCCTGAGTAGCCGGGACCACAGGTGTGCACCATTACGTCCGGCTAATTTTTTTGTATTTTTGGTAGAGACAGGGTTTCGCACAACACTTAAGATTCCACAGTTAAGGACTTAAGCTTTTTTTTTTAACCTTAGACAGAAGTCAGCTTTCTGTCATTTGGCTAATATGGAGCTCCAAGAGCAGGATTTCTTATCTTTTCTGTACTTAAATTTAGCCTTTTTACACAAGCTTTGTCTTCATTCTGCAGCCATAAATTCAATTCAAACAAAGAATTGCTCTTGCTTTAATTCTTCTGGGATGCCTGATAAAAACATAGGTTTTGATATGATCCCCCCAAATCACTATAATCATAGTGATTCATAATCAAGGAAAAACATAAAACAAGACTCACAGAGCAAAATAAAACAAATTATTGGGTATTTCCTACACTATACTTTTATGAACACAAATACGTAGCAACTAGAGATTAGGCAGTGGGAGCAATTGGTGTCAGAGTTGGGGCAGTAAACTGCAAGACAAATGACAGCACCAAAAAGAGAACATGACCTGCTTCTTGTTTGGAGGTGGCTATGGCTGCTTGTGGCTTTTAGAAGCAGAGGTAGGTTATTAGATTAAATTGGCAGCGTAGCAAGAAAATCAACTTATAAGGAAAACAACTGTTCTCAGCTTTTTCCTAACTAGTCAGCCAAATCACCTTTTGCTTTTTTCTGGAAGAACTAAGGGTCTGTCGGAAACAGCTTTGTTTCACCCTAAGGTAAGTTAAAATGTTTGGTCTGGCAAAATTAATTAAGAAAAACCCTAACAGGTGATAAAAAGGTAAGGAAACCTTAATTTTTCTTCAGTTTTTTCAACTCTCTCCGTTATTTCTAATGTGGGCACTGGCTGATGAATGGTGGATGGGTCAAGGAGGCTATGTGATCTATAAATCTACAGTATAAATTGGTATAGGAAACTCACACACACTGCATTTTCGGTGTAATCATGGCATTGCCGTAAAAAAAAATATATATATGTATATGTGTATATATATATATAAAATACATAAAACATATATATAATATATAACCTATGATCTTCTGCTTTGGTGCCTTAGCTCACATTTTTCTCTTCCTATAGGTCTTCCTATCTCTATCATTCAAAAAATTTATTATTTACTTTGAAGCTGCCTCCACATCCCACCACCTCAATTATACCTTTGCAAATGTACTCAATGTGAGTTAAATCCCACCATCTCTGGGTTTGCATAGAATTGTGTCTTAATTCTGTTTCGTCAGCTCTCAGTTGTGCCTAGGACTGTAGTCATTTGTGTATACATATTTTGCTCTCTTATCTTGTTCATCTTTGCTTCCATCATAGTGAATGTTTGGACATGGTATGTTCTCAATAAGTGAATATTGAATTGAATTAGAGTGTTTCACACATAGTAAATGCAGATTTTTAGCGAGCTGCATCTGATGGTCCTGTATGAGATGAAGTGGGGACTGGGAGATCATGGAGTTAGAAAAGTTGTTTACAAATGCATTGTGATATTCAGGCATGAGGCAATGAGGGTCCAGAAGGACAGTGATTGTGTACTGAGAGGAAATGGTGATTCATAGGGAGATACTGGAGGGAAAAAGAACAGATTTTATGAATAATGATGATGAGGATGATGATGGTGATGATAGCAATGAGGATGCTTATATTTGTATAGTGGTTTACAGTTTATGTCGATGATTCCAGAGTTATGTATGCAGCTCTAACTCCTGGGAATCAAATGAAGTGATACAATAAATAATCATGTGTTAAAGTGATAAAATGCATGACATTTTTGTATTTTTCTAGGAAAGGCTTGTTAGCCCGAAAGCCGAAAAGATATATAGCATAGAACATGTTGACAACTTACAATTTAGGTTAATCATGTTAATTTAAGAGTTGCTGCCCTTCTTCTGCTCATCAGGGGGTAGTCAGAAGATTTATCTGAGAAACAGTCTGAAAAATCCATCACAACAAGTCCCTAATAATGAATTCCAAATACCAGTGTTATTTTTAGCAAATATTTATTTAACTCCCATGGATTCTGTGGGTACCGTATTATCCCTCTAGGGGATGGAGACTGAATAATAGTTCCTTATGCCTCGGGAGACATTGGTGTCCAGCTTGCTATATTCTGGTGCAAAGGCTAAAGTGAATCTGTTTGTCTTCCGAAGGCAAAGGACATAAAACATTTTTAACAGAATGCTGCCAGGTCACTTACATTTGTACCATGGGAATCTGGAGCTGTAAAGGAAGCTGACTGCAGAAACCTCAAGGACCAGGGTGCTCTATTATTGTAGGCTCATGTATCTTCGAGTATGTTGATGAGTGTCCCTCCATCCTTTTAATCAAGTTGATTGAAATACAAAGCACCACATGCTTAGCTGGTATCTGCTTAAGAGTTTGCCAAAAACAGCTTACAAAAATGAAGAGATTTCATGTGTGTACACATTTAGTTGAACTGTTACTTTTTTTTGTTTTTAGTTTCTCCGTTAATTTTCACTAGCGGAAAGGGCTTGAAATTTGTCCTGTTGTGGGACAGGGAAGAATCAATTATATTATTTTGAGATATAAATTGATGACACCCCATGGGTCCCACTTTCTTTTTTATGGCTGGCAGGAATGAGGAAGTAAAAGTTAGAATATCAGGTCTAGAGCTGGCTCCTGGGAGAGAAGTAAAGCTTTCAACTCCTATTTTACAGTGAGAATGGAAGACGACCATTTGGCCTGAGCTTAAAGGAGACCACAAGGTTCCAATGAGTATGGGAAGGAGTCAGCGTGGAAGAACTCTTTAGATAATGATAGTTTTCTTAGGAGGTCAGGGATCAGTACCCTGGCTCAAGAGAGGATGGCTGAGTAGAAGCACGACCCAAGAAGTGTAAACCCGACATGAATAAGACAAAGGTGGTCTCATTGATCAAGTTGAATCAGGAAGGGAAGGAGACTAAGGCTCTATTTATGCCGCATCAACTCCAGTCACTGCAACTTGGTATGAATGGGACTACTAATTGTATAGAGGGAGCAGTTAGAGGTAAAATTGGAAAAGACTTGGAATTTAGCAGGGGGATAAATGGATAGTTGAAAGAAAAAAAAGCTGTGTTTGATTATAGTGGGATTGGCAGGAAATTGATAATATGATTGGTAAGGGCTGTCTTTTGAGGTAACATTTTAGAATGTCTAAGTGGGAAGTAGCCCCTTATATATATTTCTTTTAATGAGATAGCATAGGAACAACTGAAATGGTCACTTTGGCACTAAATATTTCTTTATTAAAAAGAATACCCAGGGTATTCACTCATTACCCAATGGGTGTGGCTTTTAGGAAAAGAGACAGGTGAGGGAGAAACATGTTTTCCCCAGGCTTGACATGGCTCACATTCGTAAAGCCAGAGGGGAAGCAGAAGTTTAAAGACTGTGTTGACTGGTTTGTGTGGCATGTTAGCAAAGGACCCAAAGCAAATTGAAAGGGGATTCGAGATCTTTGATACCTACAATGATTTTAGGACCTTTAAAATCTCTGCCCTAAAACCCCTTATTGGCTTATTGTAGTTTGCCAACCAATGTGGTACGTGAGTCCAATCTCGTTCACATATCTATTTCAGTTGTTTGTTTCTGACAACCATGACCCCAGGGGCTACCACAAATGAAATTTTATACTTGAAAAAATAAATAATAGAAAATATCGAGCCAAGAGAATGGAAATAATACATACCAGGGACAGTGAAATTGAGTCTTTCTTTAGAAAGGGAACAGAAATTAAAGAACCATCTAAAAATAAAACACAATGAAATCTATTTCCAAGACTGCAGCTGAACTTTGTACTGACTTTTCCAATAACAGCTGCATTACAGAATTGTGTAAACCCCACATTTACTAATCAGGAAACTCCAAAGATTAGTATCAAATGAATCTGCAATTGTTTCAATAAATGGTCATATTAACAATTTGCTTAAATCAAGGGGGATGAAATTACATGATTTGCTGAAGTATTTTTATCTAGAAATCATTTTATTAGAATGTTATTATTTATTACAATATCTATTACACATTAAAAGAGGCAAGAACGGCCGGGAGCGGTGGCTCAAGCCTGTAATCCCAGCACTTTGGGAGGCTGAGACGGGCCAGTCACGATGTCAGGAGATCGAGACCAGCCTGGCTAACACGGTGAAACCCCGTCTCTACTAAAAAAATACAAAAAACTAGCCGGGCGAGGTGGCGGGTGCCTGTAGTCCCAGCTACTCGGGAGGTTGAGGCAGGAGAATGGCGTAAACCCGGGAGGCGGAGCTTGCAGTGAGCTGAGATCCGGGCACTGCACTCCAGCCTGGGCGACACAGCGAGACTCCGTCTCAAAAAAAAAAAAAAAAAAAAAAAAAAAAGGCAAGAACTTTTAAAGTTAATAAATTAGAAACTTATGTTGGAAAGAATAAATCGGGAAACTAACGTTTATTGCATGCTACTTTATACTAGACATTATGTTAATTTACCTATATACATTATCTTCTTTCAATTTCACAGAAGTCCTAAGAGTTATAGTTCTTGACCATTCTGGAGATAAGGAAGATGAGGTACAGACAGGTTAAGAACTTGCTCAAGTGAAAAGTCTTGTGTTTTTTTTTTTTTTTTTTTTTTTCTGTCTCGAGAATAACAACAGCAGAATAACAACCAAAAAAGAATGATGGGAATTGAATTAAAACATCACCACTCTACAACCATAATGGTAAAAATTAGTTCAGGTTTCCAACAAAAAGAATAATTAATAGATTCTGAGAGCGGAGAAATTTAATGAGGAGCATGTATTTACATAGTCCCAAAATACAGTCATGCACTGCTTTAACAATGTTTTGGACCATTGGACCAACAACGGACCCACCACACATGCACCAGTGATTCCATAAAATTATAATACTGTATTTTTACTGTATCTTTTCTGTGCTTAGATGTTTAGATACATAAATATTTACCATTGTGTTATAGTCACCTACAGTATTCAGTATGGTAACGTGCTAAACAGGTTTGTAGCCCAGGAGTAATAGAGCAATAGCCTATACTATGTATCCTAGGTGTGTAGTAGGCTATAGAGGCTAGGTTTGTGTAAGTACATTCTATGATATTCACACAATGACACAATTGCCTAACAACATATTACTTAGAACATATTCCTGTTGTTAAGCTAAGCATGACTGTATCTTTCCACAAATTATTTACTAATAAAAAAATTTTAAAAAACTTTGAATGCTGTGCAGAACACAGTCAAGAACTGATCAAAATTAACATCCTCAATAAGGAGCAGTGAATATAATGTGCCTCTGAATGACATATGTACATAGCATCACTGTACTATTTCAGTTATATGCATAATCTAAATCAAATCAAAAAGGAAAATCAGAAAACACACACTGAGGGATATTCTGTAATGTAGCTGGCCGTATTCTTCAAGATTATTGATGTCACGAAAGACAAAGAATAAACACAAAAAGAAGAGAAGTTACCAAACTTAAGGAAGTGAATATAACCTCAATACTGGGGTCACAACATATCAAAGTTTACTGCCCGGTAGTCTATTATATCCTGCTTACCAGCTGTGAGCCTTGCACAGTCTACTCCAGACAGTGGGAATTTATAGAAAGATGCCACAAGTGCTACATTTTTGTTACCCAAACCTGAGAAAGCAAGAAAAGCAAACCAATTTCTCTTGTGATTATAGATGTAGAAGCACAAATAAAATAATACAATTGAAAACCCACCACATGCTAAAAGAACACCATGTTATGATCAAGAAGCTTTCATTTCAGGCATAGGCAAATGGCCAATATTAGAAACTTGCAGCTCAGTTTATCAGTAAATCAAAGAAAAATTAAATGTAATTATTTTAACAGTTCCAAATAGATTTGATAAAATTTGACATCAAGCCCCAATATAAAGGTTCTGTAAACTAGAAAGATGTTTTCTTAACATGATGAAACCAAATCACACTCAAAGATGGAAACATGAAGCATTCCCATGAGAACCGCCACTCTCTCATTTGACTGTGGATATAATAGAACATTTCAGTGCTGCCATGAGGAGAAAAAAATGCTGAAAATAGCTAATAAGCATATATGAATTAATATTGAAGTAATGAAATTAAGTATATTAGTCATTATACTAAATGTGATTATAAATAATTCTCCTGTTAAAGATATGCACACATGCACACACACAAACTTGAATTATTGGTAAAATATTGGTAATATGAAAAGATTTTTAAGCTTGCCTAATCAACTGTATTTGATCAGAAGATTCACAGTGCATACCATAGTGTAAAGGCTTAATAAATGTTATACTGTGCATTCTCTTTTAGTTAAAAGCATATGATTATATAGATCTTCTAAATAAGTATTAAATTATGGGACACTTTATCATTATTATTATTGTTATTAAGATTTTTGGTCAGGTGTGGTGGCATATAACTACTTGGGAGGCTGAAGTAGGAGGATCACTTGAGGCCAGAGTTCGAGGTTGTCATATTCTATGATCATGCCTGTGAATAGCCATTGTGTTTCAGCCTGGGCAATATAGCAAGACCCCATCTCTAATTAACTAAAATAAACTAAAAATCTTTTTAAAAAAATTATTGGTTACCTAAAGAGAAATATAAGCTCAATACACCACAGAAATACTAACATATCATATAAATAAGTTCTGAATGACATAGCCTGTGATGTCCATGTAGAGATTAATTTTTATTGGACTAGAAAATAATTTCTAAAACATATTTCTATGGGTATTGGTAGAATACCTTAGTGAGACATTTATAAAATGAATAATTTATATCATCTTCTTGCCCGACAAAATGCTTGGGGAAATCATAAGTCAAGCTGTTCTGAGAAAAATTTTTTTTTTTTTTTTTTTGAGACGGAGTCTCGCTCTGTCGCCCAGCCCAGGCTGGAGTGCAGTGGCGCGATCTCGGCTCACTACAAGCTCCGCTTCCCGGGTTCACGCCATTCTCCTGCCTCAGCCTCCCGAGTAGCTGGGACTACAGGCGCCCACAACCGCGCCCGGCTAATTTTTTTTTTTTTTTTTTGTATTTTTAGTAGAGACGGGGTTTCACCGTGGTCTCGATCTCCTGACCTTGTGATCCGCCCGCCTCGGCCTCCCAAAGTGCTGGGATTACAGGCGTGAGCCACCGCGCCCAGCCGAAAATTTTTTTTTTAAATAATCAGAAAACTGCTATTTGGTGTGAAGAAGGAACAGAAAGAGAAAAGGAGCTGTCAAATTGAGTGGATTTTACTACCAAAATCTCCACAAAGCAAAACACGTACTTATGAAGTACAAAAATTAATTATTTAAAAAATATTCTGTAACATCAGCTCATTTGTGTGACTGATTAATTTCTGATGCAGAATATGTCTACACAGCCTCGTGACTCTTCTCTTTCATAGGACTTTTCCTTTTCTTTATAACAATTACCACAATTCTGGATTGTTTCTGTGAGTTTGCTTTGTTAATGTCTGCTTCTCCGAATAGACCCTAAATTAAAAAGAACACGCTTAGTTTGTCTGTTATTGTAACCTAGAAGTTAGCAGAGTGCTTACCACAAAGTAGTGGCCCATCTATTTTTGCTAGTGAATAAACAAATGCATGAACTAGTCAAGTCAGTAAATCCAATTAATTGTAAATGCAGTGTATCTAATCAATGTATTTGACTCTTCCCCAGATAGCCTTCTTCTCTTCCTCGTCCTTATTCTCTGGCAATTTAACAGATAAAAATGAAGGAATTGAACAAAATTCCTTGTACACAGATGGAATTTTTTCTTTAAGGCAGCATAGATGAATGAAATGCCTACCTGGTGTGTTTAGACTGAGTATTAGTATAGTATCATGACCATAGTTGTCAATTGGGTCCACTGGCTTATACAGCTATTTTTTAAAAGACCTGAAAAACTGATTATAACTAAAGGTCATTAAGTGTCTAAACCCATGCTGTGGAAGGAGAACTATCTATAGTTCATATTGAATATGGTTCTGATATTTTCTTCCAAGCCCTTCCTATTAGAATCATCGGCCTGTGGTTTAGGGGGACATTTCCTTCTTCAATTCTCAGAAAGTGACCCTCTTTCTTTCGAGATGTTACTTCAGTATTCTCCAGTGATATGCTTCCGAGTTCTGCATTATCTACTGCCTAACTGCACCAAGGCCATTGTACAAATTACAGCAAATTCTCTGTCTTCTTTTGTAAATGTTCAAATTACACACATTAAATCCTTAGTATACAGTTTTTATTGAGTATATTTATATAATTCTAGATATCACCAGTTGCAACTCCAAAAAAAATAGGGGGAAGTTGCCAATATTCTTTGAAAAAGGTCCTTACAGCTGGTTACTCAGTTATTCCAGGAATGGCTTTTCTGAACTTTGCTGTGACCTTTTGGCCTATCTTCAGTAGTTCTCTCTTGCAAAGAGCTGCAGCGGTGGAATGGGAAGATATTTTTCCCCCTTGTGATGGATTATTTTATGTGTCAACTTGAGTAGGTAGGTTATGGGGTGCTCAGGATAAACATTGTTTCTGGGTGTGTCTGTAAGGGTGTTTCTGGATGAGATTGGCATTTGAGTTGGTAGATTTAATAAGGTAGCCTGTCCTCCCCAATGTAGGTGGGCATCATCCAATCTGTTGAGAGCTTGAATAGAATAAAACGGGGAGTAAGGAGAAATTCACCTTTTTCCTCCCTCACTGTTTGAGCAGGGACAGCTCATCTCATCTCTTCCTGCTTTCAGAATGAGATTTACATAATCATTGGCTCCCCTTGTTCTCAGGTCTTCTGATTGGACTGAATCAAACCACTGGCTTTCTTGGGTCTCCATATTGCATGCAGCAGATGGTGGACTTTCCACCTTCCATAATTTCATGAGCTAATTCCTAATAATCAGTCTCTCACTCTCTCTCCATAAATATATGTGTATATATGTAATATATATCAGATAGATAGATAGATAGATAGATAGATAGATAGATAGATAGATAGATAGATCCATATCCTATTCATTCTGTTTCTCTGGAGGACCCTGATTAATATACGCAAACTTCTGCTTCTTGACATTTTGGGTAGAAGAGAACGTCTTCAGAACTGTTACTTAAAAATAACTCTGTTTTAAAATGTACCCCAAATTTTGTTTCCTTTCAGATATGGTGAGGCCAACAGATCAGGAGAAAATTGCCATTGAAAAGGTAGTTTGTTACTTATAGCTTCCAAGATGAGGGGCACAACAAGCCATTCAGGACCACATGGAGAAGCACCAAAGTTGATCAGGAGACAGAGGGAGCAGGGACTTTTAGGTTCAGAACCTTTATTGTGATTGTTGTAGGATGCAGTGAGAAAGGTAGGGTAAGCAGCTGTACAGGTTTAGGATTGGATAGTTTGAATAATTTTGGTAGACTCTGTGCTGCATGAGTGGTCCCTAGTTGTATGGTACCTGACCCTGGGGTGATTATGGAACAGGGAACATTGGCTTGGTGTGTGAGAATTAGATAAAACAGATGATTGAGGTATGGGGTCTGGATTAGTTGGTTTGTAAATCAAAGGCATGCTCATGGGCAAGTCATTTGGTATCTCTAAGAATTGGCTAGCCCTGAGAGGGGCAGTCTCTCCCCAGTCAGCAAGGGCCGGATGCCAGAGCACTGAGAATACAGAAAAGAAGAAAACAGTTAATGAGTATCTCTTCACTACAGCAAAGTAATTGGGAGCTATTCCTGTATTGGAAGGAATATTTGATTACATTAGCCCCCTTCTTGTCATACACCCTGATATGATTTGGCTGGGTCCCCACCCAATTCTCATCTTAAATTGTGGCTCCCATAATTCCCATGTGTTGCAGGAGGGACCTGGTGGCAGGTAATTGAATCATGGAGGTAGGTTCTTTCCCATGCTGTTTTCATGATAGTGAATAAGTCTCACAAGATCTGATGGTTTTACAAAGGGGAGTTCTCCTATACAATCTGTCTTGCCTGATGCCATGTAAGATGTGACTTTGCTCCTCGTTTGCCTTCCACCATGATTGTGAGGCCTCCCCAGCCGTGTGGAAGTGTGAGTCCGTTAAACCTTTTTTTCTTGATAAATTACGCAGTCTTGGGTATGTCTTTATTAGCAGTATGAACAGACTAATACACAGCCACTACCTGCTGCAATAGCTTTACTAGTTCACTCTTTAATATTTACTACACATTGGTTCTGTGCCTGCAGGTTAGATACAACTGCTAGCAATGCAGTCAGCTTGGCCATATGTTTTGGGTAGGTCGACAAAAAGTTATTTAAAAAATCAAATCGTAAAAAAACCAAATACATTTAAATTATTGCTGCTGTTAGTATGTATAATAAGTCAAAGCCATTTCAGTTTCTCATGACTGTAAGAACTCTGACGTGGATCTAAATAGCAATATCTTCCCTCAGTCTCTCGATGAGCTCAATGAAATAGGATAATTTTGGAACATTTAGCATAGGACCTGGCTCACACTAGATGGGCAATAAAGGTCAGTTGCTTTATGTTTTTAAGCCTAATTTATTTTTTAACATCAACCAAAATCACGCAAATGTCTGGCATCCAATAGATGATTAGTCTTTTGACTTCACTCTCTAAAAGATCGATATTCTGAAAAATAACAACAAAAATATATTTTCTTGAATTATTTATTTATTTATTTTTATTTTTTGAGGCAGAATCTCACTCTGTTGCCCAGGCTGGAGTGCAGTGGCATGATCTCAGCTCACTGCAACCTCTGCCTCCAGGGTTCAAGTGATTCCCCTGCCTCAGCCTCCCGAGAGGTTGGGACTACAGGCACACACCACCATGCCCAGCTGATTTTTGTATATTTAGTAGGGACGGGTTTTCATCGTGTTGGCCAGGCTGGTCTCGACCTCCTGACCTCAAGTAATCCATCCACCCACCTGAATCTTTTATATATTGATTATTTTAAGCTTTTTAAGAAGAGAGAGATTCCTACTACTTCAGGAAATAGAGAAATTAAATATTTATATAGTTTCATTGTTTAGTAATCTTCAACTAAGATTCAAAGTTCACATGTTTATTTATTTATGGATAACTAACTCCGAATTTCCTTTCATACTGATGATTAACTTAGTGAACAGATTGTTTTCCATACCCCATAACTCAGCCCCAAATTGTTTCTACAGACAACAAAATACTCTAAGATTTTGTCTTAGCCTGTTTTGTGATGCCATAACAGAATACCTGGGATTGCATAATTTATAAAGAACAGAGACTTATTTCTTACAGTTTTAGAGTCTGAGAAGTCTAGGGTGGAGAAGCCCACATCAGGCTAGGGCCGTGTCTTAGAGGTGGTTAAGAGGTGATTAAGTCCTGAAGACTCTACCCTCATGGATGGATTAGTGCTGTTATCATGAGAGTTAGGTTAGTTATTGTCGTAGAACGATGCAGCAAGAAGGCCCTAGCCAGATGTGGGCCATCTCTTTTAACACGGTTGCATTGGGGATTTAGTTTCCAATATATAAACTTTAGGAGACACTTTCAAATCATAGCAGATTTCAAGACTGTGTCTCTTTAGTATTTTAATGTATCTAGAAGCCTGGGAGAAGAAAAAGATACTAAAGATGCCCTTTAAGTCTTTTAATATTATGGTCACAAATTCTCATTTTGTTCTAAAGTTAAAATGATGAATAACTGCTGTATATAGTCATATATTTGCTGTGGTGAATTAGCACTCTTTGGGTGTAAAAGTCCACATTAAGCTTCCTTTAAACAAGCTTCCGTCGTCTTTAGTTTTAACTGTAACGGAGCAACTAGTGTTAGTAATAAGAAGTCATTTTGAAATGATGGTATAAGAATGCTACTCATCAGCTCATGGACCTAGGAGATTAATGGAGTCCTTTTAATCTCCAAACCTCATAACCAAATACTACTAGAAAGCTGGTTCTCTGGCAGGAATACATCATGAAGAACACACTGTACCTAATAAAAGAAGTTATGATTGTCAATACTTTAGTTTCCTTTTTTTAGGAAAATTAAGCTAAAACACTAAATTGCACTATAAGCCATCATCAATAATAAAAATTCAATTATATTTGAATAGCCTATATTTTTATAAATTTTTTCTTATAAAATGTTACCCAGTTGCAAATTTTTTTATATATGGTTTTTCTCTTGAACTTCCTGATATACTAGAACCTTTATGATAATTTTAAAAAATTTTTTTAATTTTTAATTTTTTAATTTTTAATTTTTTGATTTTTTATTATTGTACTTTAAGTTTTAGGGTACATGTACACAACGTGCAAGTTTGTTACATATGTATACATGTGCCATGTTGGTGTGCTGCACCCATTAACTTGTCATTTACATTAGGTATATCTCCTAATGCTACCCGTCCCCTGTCCCCCACAACAATAGGCCCGGTGTGTGATGTTCCCCTTCCTGTATCCAAGTGATCTCATTGTTCGAGTCCCACCTATGAGTGAGAAGATGCGGTGTTTGGTTTTCCGTTCTTGCAATAGTTTGCTGAGAATGATGGTTTCCAGCTGCAACCACGTCCATACAAAGGACACGAACTCACCCTTTTTATGGCTTCATAGTATTCCACGGTGTATATGTGCCAGATTTTCTTAATTCAGTCCGTTACTAATGGACATGTGGGTTGATTCCAAGTCTTTGCTATTGTGAATAGTGCTGCAATAAACATACATGTACATGTGTCTTTATAGCAGCATGATTTATAATCCTTTGGGTATATAACCAGTAATGGGATGGCTGAGTCAAATGGTATTTCTAGTTCTAGATCCTTGAGGACTCGCCACACTGTTTTCCACAATGGTTGAACTAGTTTACAGTCCCACCAACAGTGTAAAAGTGTTCCTATTTCTCCACATCCTCTCCAGCACCTGTTGTTTCCTGAATTTTGAATGATTGCCATTCTAACTGGTGTGAGATGGTGTCTCATTATGGTTTTGATTTGCATTTCTCTGATGGCCAGTGATGATGAGCATTTTTTCATGTATCTGTTGGCTGTATGCATGTCTTCTTTTAAGAAATGTCTGTTCATATCCTTTGCCCACTTTTTGATTGGGTTGTTTGTTTTTTTCTTGTAAATTTGTTTGAGTTCTTTGTAGGTTCTGGATATTAGCCCTTTGTCAGATGAGTAGATTGCAAAATTTTTCTCCCATTCTGTAGGTTGCCTGTTCACTCTGATGGTAGTTTCTTTTGTTATGCAGAAGCTCTTTAGTTTAATTAGATCCCATCTGTCAATTTTGGTTTTTGTTGCCATTGCTTTTGGTGTTTTAGACATGAAGCACTTGCCCATGCCTATGTCCTGAATGGTATTACCTAGGTTTTCTTCTAGAGTTTTGATGGTTTTAGGTCTAACATTTAAGTCTCTAACCCATCTTTAATTAGTTTTCGTATAAGGAGTAAGGAAAGGATCCAGTTTCAGCTTTCTTCTTATGGCTAGCCAATTTTCCCAGCACCATTTATTAAATAGGGAATAATTTCCCCATTTCTTGTTTTTGTCAGGTTTGTCAAAGATCAGATGGCTGTAGATGTGTGGTATCATTTCTGAGGGCTCTGTTCTGTTCCATTGGTCTATATCTCTGTTTTGGTACCAGTACCATGCTGTTTTGGTTACTGTAGCCTTGTAGTATGGTTTGAAGTCAGGTAGTGTGATACCTCCAGTTTTGTTCTTTTGGCTTAGGATTGTCTTGGCAATGCAGGGTCTTTTTTGGTTCCATATGAACTTTAAAGCAGTTTTTTCCAATTCTGTGAAGAAAGTCATTGGTAGCTTAATGGGGATGGCATTGAATCTATAAATTACCTTGGGCAGTATGGCCATTTTCACAATATTGATTCTTCCTATCCATGAGCATGATATATTCTTCCATTTGTTTGTGTCCTCTTTTATTTGACTGAGCAGTGGTTTGTAGTTTTCCTTGAAGAGGTCCTTTACATCCCTTTAAGTTGGATTTCTAGGTATTTTATTCTCTTTGAAGCTATTGTGAATGGGAGTTCATTCATGATTTGGCTCTCTGTTTGTCTGTTACTGGTGTATAAGAATGCTTGTGATTTTTGCACATTGATTTTGTATCCTGAGACTTTGCTGAAATTGCTTATCAGCTTAAGGAGATTTTGGGCTGAAACAATGGGGTTTTCTTTTTTTCTTTTTCTTTTCTTTTCTTTTTTTTTTTTTTTTTTTTTTTTTTGAGATGGAGTCTCCCTCTGTCACCCAGGTTGGAGTGCAGTGGTGTGATCTCCACTCACTGCAAGCTCCGCCTCCCGGGTTCACGCCATTCTCCTGCCTCAGCCCCATATAGCTGGGACTACAGGCGCCCGCCACCGCGCCCGGCTAATTTTTGTATTTTTTTAGTAGAGACGGGGTTTCACTGTGTTAGCCAGGACGGTCTCGATCTCCTGACCTCGTGATCCGCCCGTCTCGGCCTCCCAAAGTGCTGGGATTACAGGCGTGAGCCACCGCGCCTGGCCGACAATGGGGTTTTCTAAATATACAATCATGTCATCTGCAAAAGGGACAATTTGACTTCTTCTTTTCCTAACTGAATACCCTTGATTTCTTTCTGTTGCCTGCTTGCCCTAGTCAGAACTTCCAACACTATGTTGAATAGGAGTGGTGAGAGAGGGCATCCCTGTCTTGTGCCAGTTTTCGAAGGAAATGCTTCCAGTTTTTGCCCATTCAGTATGATATTGGCTGTGGGTTTGTCATAAATAGCTCTTATTATTTTGAGATACGTTTCATCAATACCGAATTTATTGAGCGTTTTTAGCATGAAGGGCTGTTGAATTTTGTCAAAGGCCTTTTCTGCATCTATTGAGATAATCATGTGGTTTTTGTCTTTGGTACTGTTTATATGCTGGATTACGTTTATTGACTTGCATATGTTGAACCAGCCTTGCATCCCAGGGATGAAGCGCACTTGATCATGGTGGATAAGCTTTTTGATGTGCTGGTGGATTCGGTTTGCCAGTATTTTATTGAGGATTTTTGCATCGATGTTCATCAGGGATATTGGTCTAAAATTCTCTTTTTTTTTTGTTGTGTCTCTGCCAGGCTTTGGTATCAGGATGATGTTGGCCTCATAAAATGAGTTAGGGAGGATTCCCTCTTTTTCTATTGATTGGAATAGTTTCAGAAAGAATGGTATCAGCTCCTTTTGTACCTCTGGTAGAATTCGGCTGTGAATCTGTCTGGTCCTGGACTTTTTTTTTTGGTTGGTAGGCTATTAATTATTGCCTCAATTTCAGAGCCTACTATTGGTCTATTCAGGGATTCAACTTCTTCCTGGTTTAGTCTTGGGAGAGTGTCAGTGTCCAGGAAATTATCCATTTCTTCTGGGTTTTCTAGTTTATTTGCATAGAGGTGTTTATAGTATTCTCTGATGGTAGTTTGTATTTCTTGGGGTCGGTGGTGATATCCCCTTTATCATTTTTTATTGTGTCTATTTGATTCTTCTCTCTTTTCTTCTTTATTAGTCTTGCTAGTGGTCTGTCAATGTAGGCAGTCAGAGAGAACTCAAATTAAAGAAATCAACTTCTACTTATAGTTGATAAGGTAAATATTGATCCATAATAAATAATTTTATACCATAAGCACAAGTTAACAAGGTATATGAATTCACCTTCTTAGAAGAGAAAAAAAATCTGAATGCGTACATCTTTTGCTCTTTCTTTCTTTTCTTTTCTTTTTTTTTTTTTTTTTTTTAGCATTTGATATTTAGTTTTTTTTGGCTACGATCTCTCTTGGACCCAAAGGGAAGAGCTGTCATTATAAATGTTAAATATGAAGATGCTCTTTAAGTAGTTTTAGTCTTCAGTAAATTATTTCTTAAGTGGGCTCTTCCCGAGGTGGTAGTGTTTGAAGTAGGGAAAAGAGCAGAAAAAAAGAAAAAGAGCAGAAAAGAGATTAGGATCTAGATCATTTTTCGACAAACAAAAATCCAAGTGTCTCTCAGTAGCAAACTTTGTAACTGCTATGCAATCAGACCCAGAAATTCAATATAAAACTTGAGACTCAATAAACTTCACACGGTTCATACTAAATTCTCCTAATTGCCAATGAATAGTACACTTGCACATAGAAAACCAGAAAGGTCATTCTAAATTACACAGGCCCATGCTGTTCTGGAAATCCATTGTTCCTTGCATCTCTGTCTTGTTGTCTGCTGTGCAATCTTCTGAACTTTGCTCAACTTTATCACCTACTGGTTATTCAATTCTAATCAATAGAAGCAAATATTCACGTAGCCTGACCTTCAGCAAATTTCAAGAAGGATAGAAGGGCAAAATAATTCAGAGTGGAATAAAATAGTGACTATGTCTTGTAAATTCCAGGAATATATTTAATTTTTTTATTTTAACTGAGACAGGAAGTGAATGAATTATAAAAAGAAATTGGCTTTAAATTGGAAAAATTTGTGTCATAGTTCTGGAAAATACTCATGAATTCAGCTTTTCTTGACTTCTATACATTAAGACTGGATGTAAACATGTTACCATAGTAGTAAGGTTTTTTTTTTGTTTGTTTGTTTGTTTGTTTGTTTTTTTAAACCAGGGAGTAGGGGGATCACTTTTATAATTCCAGGGCTAGAATAAAAACCATAAGGGAAATTACCATGGTTTTCTTTTTATCAGTCTTTTAAATCCCAGCCTTACACCAACTTTTAAATCTAGAACACCTATGAAAGAATGCTTGAGGAAATGTCTAGCTTAACACCTCTTGACCTGCACAACCTTTAAAATGTGCGTATAGCTGTCACCCTTTTGAGGAAAGAAGTGTTTAGATCTAAGACAAAGGGAAAGAGAGACAAGAAAATGGAAAGGCAGGAGAGGAGGCTATGCCAGTAGAAGGCAACGTTTGCCCTTAACTCATTTCCCTTTCATCTCCTCACCTTCCTTCTTTCTTCACGTCATAGCTCTCTTCAGTGTTCTTGTCTGACTCCTATCAAAACTCACTTCCAGAGGGGCTGACATATCACTCCCTATAATTTTGTGGTGAGTTGAAGTTAAATTTATGGGTTTTGAAACATTATTTTACATATTTTAAGTGTAATCTATCATTGTGGAGTAAGATTTGTCTTCTGTTAAAGCATTTTTAGGCATCAACAGGCAACTGGAGGAAGGTTTATTATTTGGGAGGCTATGTAGTTAAATGAAATTGTATACCATTGTTCCTTGGAATCTGAAATTGATTGATTGCAGGACCCCTAGGGAACCAAAATCCACAGATGCTTGTCTCTGCTATAAAATGGCATAGTATTGACGTATTATCTATGCACCTCCTCCTGTATACTTTAAATCATTTCTAGATTACTTACAATATCTAGTACAATGTAAATGTTAGGCAAATAGTCTTCATACTGTCTTTTTTGTTGTATTTTTTTGTGAATTTTTAATTTTTATTTTATTTATTTATTTATTTTTTAAGAGATGATACACTATTCTGTTGCCTAGGCTGGAGTGCAGTGGTACTACCACAGCTCATTGCTGTGTCAAACTCCTGAGCACAAGGAATCCTACCTCGGTCTCCTGAGCAATTGGAACTACAGCCATGTGCCACTACTCCTGACTAATTATTCTATCTTTTAGAGATGAGATTTTATTATGTTGCCCAGGTGGTCTTGAACTCCTGGCCTCATGTGACCCTCCTGCCTCAGCCTTCAACTGAATATTTTCAGTCCACAGTTATTTGAATCTGTGGATGTAGAACCCACATGGATACAGATGGCTGTCTCCTTCAAAAAGAAAACTAGATCAAATTCTACATCAATTTATGTTAAACTTTAATGAAAGCATATACAATTATTTTCTGATTTGACTTAATTGTCATCTATAATGCCAATTCAGGATTTACAGATAAGTAATAGATAAAATTAAAATAAAATTCCATGGTGTGCTGCTTGAATAGATTTTAGCATCTATGAAAAGTCTTTATGCTTGTATACTGCAAAATTTTATCTGTATTCTTTGGGTTAAGAAAAGGATAAAGAATGAGAATGTTGATTTTCCTTTGTCTCCTTTGTTTCAGATACTCTCCTAGATGCTCCTACATAATTATTATTTTACTTTAATAATTCTTTCTTTAAAAAATAGTACATGCATTATTTTTAAGGATTCAGGAAATTGAAATTTAAAAATGCATTGTTTTTGGTTATCTGAAATTCAGAAGCTAAAGTTATGGACTATATAAGATTAGGAGCCTTTTAAAAGCATCAGATACCTTTTTTTCCCCTATGTCACTGGGTATTCTATAGAGAAAAGTATGTGCTATGAAGTGTTCAAAGAATTTGTGTGATATTTGCAATCCTTTTTATTATTCAGACTCAATTATTTTCAATTTTTCCTAAAAGACTTATTTTTTTAAATGTAATATACCAGGAGGAAGACCATATTTCCTTCTTTTCCAACAATTTGTAATTGTTTGCTGGACTAGTATGTTTCACTTGCCCAGTTTATGGGACTGTGCATTCTGTGTTGATTTAAGTAACTCTTGAGAGAAAGTGATTTCATACAAAAGAACAAAAGGTTCCTAACCATAGACTAAAAACAGAGGCAATGGGACCTAAAAACTCCAGGTGTGTTATATGGAGGATGATATAATTCTAGATGTTCGCAGCATCTGTAAGAAGGATACAAGATGTTGGGTGGTGTCATATCTTGGAAAAGTGAATGATTGTGTTTTATAATGGATTGTGTAAAGAAATTGATCTAATATATCACAGATATTTTGATTCCATAAGTCACCCAGGGAAGTGGCCGATAACCCACCTGTAGCTAGCAAGAATATACAATGGGATTAAATACATTTATTCATAAATGAACAGAAATTATATATTCAAGGTGATAGGCACTTTACGTTGTCATAAGCTTTCAGTAGAGTTCCATAGAATGGATTTTTTTTTTCATATTTATTCTTATTGACTGTGAGGTAGATCCTAAATTGATGAATATCCAAACTTTTTCAAAACTTTAGCAAGATATTCTTTTGAAAATAAACCCTTCATTAATGCTACAGAGATGACAGCTGTGTCCATAATTCTTTAAGCAGATCAGAAATGTTTTTGTAATGTAACGAAAGGTCAAAGACCGAAAGCTCACACTTTTAATAGACTATTTCTCTAACCATGTTTGCATAAATTTTTTTTATTAAAATGCAGTATACCTATTTCTTCCACTCCAGATATTAATTATTTTGACAAGTAGCAGGGAAATGCCATGAATATGTGAACTGATGAAAACAAAAGCAATGATACTTCCAAGGATGCACCTGACAACTCTTATGGGATCTAGAGAAATGAGAGAATTACAAGGAAGATTTCAAGTGTTTTAGAAATAAACTCAAGTAATTTAAAGTTGCAAAATTCATCAAATTTATACTGAACTTATATCCTTTCTAAATGCGTAACAACTCTGTTTTATAACTTTTTAATGCTATAAATTTATATTAGAATAATTTGACTTTATATTTTGGTAAAATATATTAAGCACAGATGTAGAGAATAAAACTTAGTTTTCTTTGTTGTAGAAACTGTGCTCTGATCTCTAGTCTACAATATACTTGTCTGGATTACTACATCTTAGGTTTGGGGACTATGTTACAATTCAATTAACAGCAATTTTCCTTTGTAATCCAGTTTTTTTTTTTTTTTAAATAATAGAGCTTACTTTATTATTTGGTACCTTTTTCTATATATCTTAGGTTTTTATACTTTCTTTTAAATAAAATGATAATAGAGCTAACTAAATTTCTTTTACAGAAAGGTAGAGATTCAAAGCTAATTTATTGGATTAATCAAAATAAACAAATAGGATGCACTCAGGAGCTTGAAAGACGGTGAAAAGGTCATGGGAATTTGTGGTGATTCCTTCATTTAAAAATTGTAATGAGATTTTCCACCTATCTATCTGTTACAGCAGCAACATCCTAGATTGAGATGGCAGTCTAGATTGCAGCAACATCCTAGATATCACCATCACCATTGTGACCTCTGAATGATAATGAGTGAGGTACATGTTAAGGAATGGTTGTCTTAGTCCTCTCTGATTCATATAGTTCTATCCTATCTGTTTTGGATAGATGGAGCACACTGTACATTGGGGCTTTAAAAAATGGAAAAGAGTCAAATTTATTAGCACAATGGATAAAGAAAGAAGTGGTATTAACCATTTGTCCATCCTATTTTCCCAGAACAGTATGTTTAAAATGTTCCAGGAATTAGTCCTCTAGAGGTAGATTAGTCTGGCTACAAAAAGAGACTAACTACAGAGGAGGATGTTTGAGCTGTAGAAGCACCCAAACAAGATAGATGATATTAACCAGTAGTAGTAATTTTGCTTCATATCTCAGTCCTTCTATAATATTCTCACATTCCTGTCCATTAGGGCAAGATTAGCTTCCCACTGGTCCATCTCCCCAAGGCCGCCACATCAGAAGCTAAGGCTTACTTATCGTTTTCTTATTTTTTCTTAATACTTCCTAAAGAAGTGTGGGCTTAATTACTTTTGGATCAACAGATTGTTTTGCTTAGGCATATAAAACTTAATACTGGGAAACTTAGCTTTTTTTTGTCCCTGTCCCATGTACCAGAATGAAATGAACTCTAATCAGTTTTCTAAGAGAAATGAATTCCAAAACAAAACCTATTCCACATGACTCTCAGTTTTCCTTTCCCCAAAGTGAGATACTATCACTCTTTTATAGGAAATTATTAAGCATTTACTAGCAATGACTTTTCCCCTATGCAAATAACATAAATTACAAAAACAGAAATATGTCAGTTGTGACAAATCTTGGACAAACAAACCAACATAGAGCACACTTACAGCAAGTTTTGGATAGGAATTAAAGATGCTTAGAACTCTGTGATCATCATGTTTGTTGACAAGACGATAATGTGATTAACAACAACAGAATATGATTCATGTTCCCTAGGAAATTAATTACTGAAAGAAAGGCTCAGACAGGAACAATTATGTCATAAATTAACAAAAAATCTATATCTCCATTGGAAGGAGGAGGAGCATATCTTCTTGAATTTCTACATTTATGAGGGAGGTTAGTGGTAACCATTCAGAAACAAGGATAGGGATAAGGTGGTATTTCAGAAATAAAATGCCAAGTTTAATAAAGATGGTCTACAACATATAACAGTTTGACTTAGAATGTTCAACTTTGTAATGGTGCAAAAGTGATAAGCATTCAGTAGAAACCATGCTTTATCCTTACAACCTTTTTGTTTTTCACTTTCAGTACAGTATTCAATAAATTACGTGAGATATTCAACACTTTCTTTTTAAATAGGCATTGTGTTAGATTATTTTGCCCTGTTGTGGGCTAATGTAAGTATTCCAAGCAGGTAGGCTAAGGCTAAGCTATGCTAAGTAGGCTTTACGTAGGTTTAGGGTAGGCTAGGCTAAGTTATGATGTTTGGTAGGTTAGGGGTATTAAGTGCATTTTTGACTTAACGGTATTTCCAATTTACATTGGGTTTTTTGGAACTAACCCCATCATAGGTAGAGGAGCATATGATGTACTGGTAATACTCAAAAATGACCTTTTCCCCTCATGAACAAAACTCAAGCCTTTTCTGCAACCCATCTGTTTATCTTCTGGTTTGTAATTGTTAATAAAATATTAGTTTGAATTCCCATAAATGTGATTTAATTATACCCATCTTGCTTTCCCAGTTGACTTTTTATTTGAAAAGACTTTTTGTCAAAGGAGAAATCTAATTTATTATTAGTTTACTTATGATCATTAATTCATTCATTTGACAAAAGTTTATTATGTACTGTTGAGTCAATAAATGTAAATAGAGAGCTTTGTTTCAAGGGGGTTCCATCCTGCAGGTGTGCTGGTGAGAAGTAAGCTTCTAGCCAAAACCATAAAGCCATGCTTCAAAGGGAGAGAAAGAAGAGGCAGGTATATATTCTAAATGGGATGGCAGGGTGTACATATTTAACAGTAGATGGGAGGACTTATGAATATTCATGAAAGATGCTCACATGTGTGCACTTTAGGTTTACATGTATGAAACATACATTATTTTCACTTTGGAATGGAAATTTAACATTTTAATGCGTTATAGTTAGGTTCTGTGCATAAAAAGGTGAAATATAGGGCCCAAGTTCCATGCATCTTCAGAACACTGGCCAAAACCAGTCCACAACCAGTAGTCAGTTTTGAAGAAGAAATTCCTTGTGAACTGGGATAGCTGTTATGCTGGAGCCATAAAAATGGGAGGAGCCTAGGGGCCTCCCAATCTTTTGTTTTCTCAAGCTGGCTTTTGAGAAAATCTAGCAATGATGAATGAGTAAAAGAAGGTGGAAGCAAATGGGATGTAATCAGCCTCCCATCTTACCTTGGAAGGGAACTTAAAATTTTTCTTTTATTTTTCTTTTATTTTTATTTTTAGGCAAAGGAGTTTCTGTTGGAGGAATTTAGAAATTTTATTTTATTTTGGTCTTCAGGATCCGTTATGTGCCATGGCTTATGGTGCTGTGTCCTACAGTTCTAAAGATACAGTTGGAGACAAATGTGTACATTTGTAATTGCATTAGGGAACAAGATGTTCTATATTTATAAAAATCTGTGGTGGCACAACCTTTTCTGAAGAGGCCATGGAAGGCTTAACAGAAAAGATGTCTAATATGAATTCTAGTGGTTAAGTTTTCTAGTGTAGAAGGTGAGGAAGACATTTCTGGCAGAGGAAAAGCATTATAAAATACAGAAATATAAAAATACAATGTCTTATGGAGGATACTTTATGTTGTGATAGCATCATAGGTGCAAGATAAGCTGTAGGAAGCTGGAGAGGTAAATTATGATCAGATCATGACAAATATGGTGCTACAAAGCTTAGACTTTACCCTAGAGGATATTTGAAGCCATGGATGAGTTTTAAGCATGGGCCATATGGCCATATTTAAATTTAGAAATAGCATTCTGGTGGCAGTATGAAAAATGGATTTGAGAGAAAAAGAAATGAGGAAGAGAAGACCAGTTATGAGGTAAATATTGCAATACGGTAAAGGGGTGATGAGCATTAAAATTAGGACAGTGACAGTGAAAAGGAAATAAAGAAAACGTTAACCAGTTAGGACTCAAGGACCAATTGCATTTGAACAGTAAAGAAGGAAAGTCAGAATGAATGGTGTGTTCGTTGTTTGGGAGAGTATGACACTGGTACCATTATCTAGTTATGAGATAAGGTATGGAAAGGTTTTGGGGAGGGAAGAGCAAGTTCACTTTGGACATGCTGAGTCTGAGATAGTTTATACTCATTACACAGATGGCCATGTAAGCCTTAAGCTTAGGAGAACAGTGTAGACTACATACAGATTTGGAAGTAATCAGCATATAATAAAAATTGTATTTAATCCCTTCCAGAGGGTTTAGTGAGATGAAAAAAGAGTAAGATTTTTTGATTCCAGAATACAGCTCATCACCAGATACACAGTGAGCTTTCAATATGTGCTGTTCAAGGAAGAAACAGTTGAAGAAAAGCCAGGAAAGGGAGTGTTAGGTAGCAATAGAAAGAAAGGAAGAAAGTTAGGAGGAAAACCTGGTGTCATGGAAGCCCAGAGAAAAGACTTTGAAAAAAGCCTTATCAACAGTGCTTAATGCTGCAAAGGGGTGAAATAAGAGAAATTGTAAAACCAGAGCATGTGTGGTTCTTCTTTTATGCACAAACCTAAATACGTGTATTTCATTTTTATTTACATTTAATGAAATCTTAATAGTTGAATGAAACTCAGGCTATGTTTTTGGTAGAGAGATTTCTTTTTATTCAACTTCAAATTTCCTTTCTAACTCTCCAAAGTATGCATTTACCAGAACCAACAAGTGTACATTAAATGAAAGGGCCAAGAAGCAAAATTATGTTTTGTGGAATGTAGGTTAAATTATATAATCAATAATAAGATATATTGATGTAAATACAAATCTGGAGCCTCAAGACTGAAAATAGCCCTGTTTTATTTTATTTTTTAACATGTTACAATCTTGTGAATTCACATATTTCACAGAAAGATGGCTAAACACTCAGATATGGAACAAAATTGGAAAAAAATCTTTGGAAACACTAATTCAGAGTAAACTCACCTACAGCTTTTTAAGTAAAATAAGGACACCAATTATGCAGAGCAGTGGCTCATTTATTCATTCAACAAATATTCACTGAGCACCTCCTATGTTTCAAACACTGTTCTAGGCCATGGAGTTGCAGCAGTAAATGAGCAGACATAGATTTTGCCCTCTTGGCTCTTGCAGTTATAGGCAATATGAAAAGCATATGATTAAGTAAATATTAATTGAAATCAAAATACATTCTCTGGCAACCATGTAGAGGATGTTATGAGGGCATAGAACAATATATCATGCTATACAATATAAAACTATAAAACAGGATTTATTATATGCCCTCATAGCAGCAAAAGATGTATTTCAATATATTTGCTGAAATGACATTTTTAACTACCTTAAGGAAGTGCCTTTTTATTCTAATAATTAAAGAATGAATACAAGTTAGCTTGATGAGTTGGGAGTAGGGAGGATTGGAGAGATCTTTTTGGATGGAATAAATAGCATATGCTCTCTAGGACAGGAAGGAGTCAGCACATTTGGGGCATTAGAAGCAGAAGGAACATTGGAGAGAAGAAGGGAATGTGGTCCGTGGAGACACTGGAGAGATGGTATGGAGAGCTTCAGGACTGTGCTGAGTTTTGTTGCCATCCTGTTATGAAAATTAGCACATGGTTATAAACAGGTAAGTGACAGGAACAGTTGTAATTTCTTTACAGGATCTCTTTTGTTTAGAGTGTTAAAAAATGAAGAAAAAACTGGGAAATGAAACAATATACAAAGAAAGCAACTATCATATTTAGGATATTGCCTTCTATGATTATTAGGAATTTTCTCATACAGAAAATGAAATTAATGGTGACTTCCTTTTAGTTTTCTTAGGAAGACTGAAGATATAAAATACTAAAGTTTTCTGGTACGTTATAGACTCTTAAATGTTATTTTCCATCTTGATCCTAGATAAGTAAAATGGGCTCTGTATTGAAGAATTTCTTTTCTAACAGTAAGTTAATGCTGACTGGCATTGCTAGGGGAAAATAAGGCTTTTCAAAAATATGACTTTCCAATCCAGGGACATCCTTGAGCCAACCATTAAGGAGGAAGCCAAATATTATCACAGAGACATCCTGGATGGGTGCTGGCCTTCAGAGGTAGCCAGAATACCCAGTCTGGTACCCTGATTGAACAGGGCTAAATCTGAGAGACCCACCATCAGGTAGAACAGCTTCATGAGACTAGCGTTTGGTTGGGGGTTAATTATAACTATCTAGAAATTCCTCACAAAGTATTATGTTAATATCCTCAAACACTCTGAATATTCTTTTTTACTAGAGAAATCTACTTGAATTCAAACCAAGCCTAACAGAAATTTCCAGAATTTTATCCCCCCCCCCCATAATCCTTGGTTGCTTCAGAATAGTATTGATAAAGCAGTAGCAGCAATGTGTAATTCTGAAGTTTTGAATGATTTTTTAAACAAACATATCCAGTTCAAGTGCAGGGTTTCTTTTTCAGATTGAAATGTACTAAAAAGTGAAGTATTATTTAATGTATTCAGCAGTAATGGTGCTTGAGAGTGAATTAAATCCTGCTAAGACTCCCTGTTACTTTTCCAATGAGAGTATGGGAGAGATGGCCTACACAGTATCCCCTAACTTTTCTGAAGAAATCCTTTTGACAGAATGGTTGAACACCTGTTAAGAAGAGCTTTTCTAGAAAAATAAAACACAAAAAGCAGCAGTCATGAGTGTTAATTGTTATATTGTTTCAAAACACAGAAGTCTTTTTTGAGTAGGCTGTAGTCAAAAAATACTCATGCCTGGGTAGGCATCTCTGTTGGAAATCAATCAAAACATAGTCATTAGAGCTCATATTCAGATTACAAGCATTTTAGGAAAAGTGCCCCTTTCTGTTCTCTAGGCTGTGAGCTGTTGATGTTTTTGTTTCACTTATTAGTTTGTTCTAACATAGACATATCATGCAGCCCTTAGGACTGATCCTTATATTTGAGTTAATTGGAATTGTACCCAGTGAAAATTGCAAAGTGTTCCCACACTATGGGGTTTTTATACTGTTTTGGAAAATCTGGAGAGTAGTTTAAAGAAACAGAGAGCTTAGTAAGGAAAAAATGGCATGCTCCTAGAGAGATGACTAAGAAAGGTAATCAACACAAGGGATACATATTCTTTTTTTTTTTTTTTTTAGCAAGATAATTAAACTGTTTAGATCAAAAAGATTTTCCATTTAGCTCTTCAAAGCATGGCCTATCAAAAGAAGGAGTGATTTTATTTTGTAGGCACTACCAGTCAATTGCATTAACACTTTACTGCAGTGGAATAAAGGATCACAAAAACAACAAAGCTAGAAGAGACAGAAAGTGACAAATGCATCGATTCCTGTTTCACTGGGCTGACTAGAAACTTAAAAATTCAGACATCATTTGCCAACAACTACAACAACCAATTGGCTATTCAGATGAATTGGGTGCTGGGAGAAAAATCAAAGGATATTATTTTTATTTCTCACCATGACTATTCAAGGTACATATATTCATAATAAAATGTATGCTTACATGCACACAAGAAAAGTGGCAAGATTTATAGGCAAAAGTCAATAACCTGACTATGTCTGATTCTTAAGATGTATGCACGTTTTTCTAGTGACAGAAAACATGATTTGAAGCTAATCAATTTTGGCGCTTTTAAAATTAATTTAGAAAAGATATAACAAAGACTAAAAACAGAGAATATTAATGCTCATGTGCTTATTCTGTGATAGGTACTGAATTTAAAGGAATGACCATGGCTTCTACCCTAGAAATCTTAGAGTTTGAATGGAGGAAGAAAAGCTAAAAAGTAATGATAGTGGCATGCGAGGAAGATGTATAATAGAGGAAGCCATGTAAACACTAAAGTGCCTCTTTTCTTGTGAAATATTCAGAAGATTATGTTTGGTTTGTCTGAAAGCCCTGTGCTTGTTTGTCACCAAAAAATGGTGTAAAAGGTGGTAGCACATTCCGGACAGAGGGGATAGCATGGACAAAGACTCCGAGTCATATAGACTCTTTGTTGGAAGAACTGGGAGGAATTTAGTGAGCCAAAGTCATAGTCTGTGCTTGCCGGTCAACACACTTGCTTTTTCCTTTCTGAAATTCTCATGCAAGCTAATCTCATCAGCCAAATTGTTCAACCTCAGAGGTCTAGAGACCTGCTACTCCTACAAATCCTCCTTTAAAATCATTTTAACTGACAAATAGTAATTGTATTTACATATGGGGTACAATATGATATTTTGATAGGAATATACAATGTGGAATGACTACATCAAACGAATTCACATATCCATTACCTAACTTATTTATGTGGTGGCACAATTAAAATTTACTCTTAGCAATTTTGAAATATGCAATACATTATAAACTATACTCATCATGCTGTGTAATAGATATCAAAGACTTATTCCTACTGTCTAACTGAAACTTTGTATCCTTTGAACACCATCTCTCCAATCTTCCATTTAGCCTCTCCTCAACCCTCTGGTAGTCACCATTCTATTTTCTACTTCTATGAGTTTGACATTTTTAGATTCCACGAAAAAGTGAGATCATACTGTGTTTGTCTTCCTGTGCCTGGTTTATTTCACTTAGCATAATGTTGTTTAGGTTCGTCTATGTTGTTGCAAATGGCAGGATTTCCTTTAAGGCTGAATAATATTTCATTTTGTATATACTATTAATATATGCCACATTTTCTTTATCCTTTCACCTATTGATACACACTTAGCTTGATCTTGCTATTGCAAATAATGTTCCAATGAACATGGAGGTACAGATATCGCTTTGACATATTAATTTTAATTTTTGGATACATATCCAGAACTGGGATTGTTGGATCATATGGTAATTTATTCTTAGTTTTTTGATGAACCTTCATACTGCTTTCCATAATGTACTAATTTACATTCCCTCCAATAGTACCAGGGTTCTCTTTTCTCCACATACTCGCTAACACTTGTTATCATTTGTATTTTGATAATAGGCATTCTAATAGGTGTGAGGTGATATCTCATTGTGGTTTTAATTTGCATTTCCCTTATGAGTAGTGGTGTGGAGCATTTTTTCATGGACCTGTTGACCATTTATATATATTATTTTGAGCAATGTCTATTTAAGTCCTTGGCCCTTTTAAAAGTTTGATTATTTGTCTTATTTGTTATTCAATTGTTTGAGTTCCTTAAATATTTTGGATATTAACCCCTTATCAGATATATATGGTTTGCAAATATTTTCTGTCACTCTCTGATTGTTCACTTTTTAAATCCTTCCTTTGCTGTGCAGAAGACTTTTAGTTTCATATATTCCCATTCATCTATTTTTGCTTTTGTTACCTGTGTTTTTAACATCATATCCAAAATATAATTGCCCAGATCAATGTTGTAGAACTTTCCCCCTATGATTTCTTCTTGCAGTTTTACAGTTTCAGGTCTTATATTTAAGTTTTAAAATATATTTAAGGTTTTACATATATTCATCACAATCAAGTGAGATTAATCCCTGGGATTAAACCCATTTTCAGTTGATTTTCATGCGTTGTATGAAATATGAACCCAATTTCACTCTTCTGCATGTAGATACCCAGTTTTCTCAACTGGATCCAGTTTTCTCATTTATTGGAGTCTATCCTTTTCCTACTATGTGTTTTTGGAACTTTTATAAAAATCAATTGTCATAAATGCATGGGTTTATTTTTGTACTGTCTATCCTGTTCCATTGGTTGATACGTCTATTTTTATGCAATACTATGCTGTTTTAATTGCTGTAACTTTGTAGAATATTTGGATGTCAGGTAAATATGATGCCTCAAGCTTTGTTTTGATTTGTTTTTTGCTCAAGACTGCTTTGGATATTCAGGGTCTTTTGTGGTTCTATATGGATATTAGGATTTTTTTTCTATTTCCATGAAAATAATTACATTTTAATAAGGATTGCATTGAATCTGTACATTGCTTTGGATAGTATGGACATTTAAAAAATATTAATTCTTTAATTCATGAACACATGATATTTCCCCACTTATTGGTATTTTCTTCACTTTCTTTCATAAATGTTTTATTGTTTCTAGCACACAGATCTTTACCTTCTTGGTTAAATTTGCACCTAAGTATTTTTTTGTTGTTACTGTTGCTGTTATAAATGAAATTGTTTTCTTGATTTCTTTCTCAGATAGTTCATTGTTATTGTATAGATATGCAACTGGTTTTTGTATGTTGATTTTTTATCCTGCAACTTTACTGAGTTTGTTTATTATTTCTAACAGTTTTGGGGTAGAGTCTTTAGGATTTTGTATATATGTAAGTTTATGTCAGCAAGCAGTGGCAACTTCACTTCTTCCTTTCTTATTAGGATCCCCTTTATTTCTTTTTATCTTGCTCAATTCTCTGACTAGGACTTCCAGTACTGTGTTGAAAAGAAGTGTGCAGAGTGAGAATCCTTGTCTCATTCCTGATCTTAGAGGTAAAACTTTCAAATTTTCACTAGTGAATATGATGTTGCTGTGGGCTTGTCATACATGGGATTTACTATGTCGAGGTACATTCCTTCTATAGCTAATCTATTGAGAGCTTTATTTTTTTCATCATGAAAGAATGTTGAATTTTGTCAAATGCTTTTTTTCTTGCACTTATTGGGATAGTCATATGGTTGTTGGCTTTCATTCTATTGATGCAATGCGTCACACTAATGACTTACACATGTTGAACCGTCTTTGTATCCCAGGGATTAATCTCACTTGATTTTGGCGCCACCTGACCTGGCCAATTGTGGCGAATTATTTTAATGTGTTATTGCATTTGACTTGCTAGTAATTTGTTGAGGATTTTTTCATATATGTTCATCAGGTATATTGGCCTGTAATTTTCTTTTCTTGTAGTGTAAATCCTCCCTTTTCATTACTTTTTTACTCATTTCAAACTTAGTACACCTATTAAATCCTTCTCATTTTTCTCCTTCTTAAAAAAAATTCTTTGCCTTTGCCTTAATTGGGCCCATGTCAAGCCAGAGCTACTGCAATAACTTGTAAGATGGTATCATACCAGAGACTGTTGAATTTTATTCTAGCACACCCTTTGCCTTCCAGTCACTTCATAAGAGTGACTTGTAGTCACTGTTTCTGAACACTCACCATCTTCCATGCTTTGCTTGTATGCTTGCTTTTTTTTTTTTTCTCAGTAAAATGCCATTTCCATTTTTCTGCACATAATGACCTGACCTTCTATTCAATCTTCAAGGTTCAGACCAACAGTCATCCATTCATGCAAATGTTATTAGACTCCTCCTGGAATTCTTAGTGGACTCCTTTCTGTTCATAAATTATTTCCCTGTGTTTTCATATCACTTAACACCAAATCCAACATTTGGTTACTTGATTTACGCTCTCTACATATTAAATGATCTTCCAGGAAAGAATCAAGATTGCACTTTATATTTTCCATAATTTTTAGTGTAGCACCTTGTCTGGGAAATAGTAGGGATACAGTAAATGCTTCATGAATAACTGAGTATCTACATTTTCAGGTATCCTCATACTATTAACTTTCAAAATGTCTAATAGTGACTTAATAAATTTTAATTTCATATAAAATTATCAGTTAAAATGTGATTTATTACACAGAAATTTAATACTAAAGTATAATTAGAAATAATGAAGTCAGAACATTTTGTCCTTCTATTGGGAGGATACTGTCAAGGGCAGGATGTTTTTTAAATGGTGTATTAATCAGGATGTTCCAGGGAAACAGAATTAGCAAGATATACATAGATATATGGAAAGAGAGTTATTATGAAGGATTAGTTCATGTGACTATAGAGGCGAGTACCACCAGCTGCCATCTGCAAACTGGAGAACCAGGAAAGCTTGTGGTATAGTTTTAGTCCAGGCCTTAAGGCCTGAGGACCAGAGGCACTGATGTCTGAGGGCAGAGTATAGATGTCTGAATCCATAAGACAGAGCACATTCGCCTTTTCTCCACCTTTTTGTTCTATTGAGGTTCTCAAAGGACTGGTTGATGTGCACCCACATTGGTGAGGAATATCTTACTCAGTTTGCCAAATCAAATGCTAATCTCTTCCAGCAACACCCTCACAAACACACTCAGAAATGATGTTTTACCAGCTATCTGATATCCATTAGCCCCATCAAGTTGACATTCAAAATTAACCATCATGGTGACCTAATTGAATTAGAATATCTGTGTAAAACAAACATAATTTAGCACCTTGGCTTAACCAGGACCCTCAACAAATGCAGGCTTAGTTGCAAAATGCAATGATTTTCCATGCTGTATTACATAACAGTACAGAACTTGGGAATTTTGAGTTTTGAAACAGATTGCCAAAATGTCTGCTAAACTTCAGAATTTTCAGTGTTTGAGGATAAATATTGAGGATCATAAAATGTCAAAAACTCACATGGACAATATAGGATCAGAGACCTCTCAGGACAAAAGAGGGCAGCCATGAACTATTTCTCTTGATGAGATAATACCAAATATCTTATTGGTAAATGAGATCCATGAGAGTCAGAGATCTTACCTTGTATCAGCATTAGTAACAATTGCAAAAGTACAAGTAATATGAGGAATAGGTGAAGCATGGAGAGGTTTGACACAGCCAATGTCACTTCTCAGGTCCCTTTTTGCTGCTTGCTCAGGTCAAGATTTTTTTTTTTTTTTTTTGAAGTCTGGACTTTTTACTGAAGCTATATCCTTCTTTGGGGTGGGGCAGCCAAGGTGTGAGATGGCGAATGCCTTTTTCCTGCTTTGTATTTACAGCTCAGTGAATTTTCTTTGTGATCTAACTTGGATCAGACTGTCAGGCCAAGATTTAACATATGACCTCTCTAAGTGTGACTATATCACACATACAAAGAGTGAAACCACTTTTGTTAAAATTGTGACAGTGAGAGAATCTAATCTAATTGACTCCATCTTGCTTCTAACCTCACAAGCTAACCAACCTTTGTTAACTTTAAAACAAAGATGATCATAGTCTTTTCCCAAAACTGACCCTCTCAGGGATCTTGAAACTACCTTTGTAAGAAAGGCCACATGAAAGGCCACAAGATTAGGATTATGGGAAGGGCCTGACTTCTGCTAAAGTGTAGGTGTGAATGATAACCAGTCATTGTTCTTTACCTTGCTTTTCTGTAGTTGTTTACTTCTCCAAAGATCACAAGATTTTGTTACTTCCTCAGTTGCTCCAATAGATAACATAACTATTGTCGAAACCTGAGGTTAGCCTTTGAGATATTTGTTAGCCTTTTGTGTGCTAGTGACTGACAGACTCCACCTAGACCTGTGACTCATACCAAGAAACTAATTCAACTGGTTCTATGATCCCCATCCAGGTACTGACTCAGTGCAAGAAGATAACTTTGATCTCTTATGATTTCATCCCCAGCCCAACCAATCAGCATTTCCCATTTCCCAGCCCTCTGCCGACCAAACTATCTGTAAAAAACCCTAAACTCTGAGGTTTTTGGCAATGGGATTTGAAAATTAACTTTCATCCTCCCTCCTGACTTGTCCTACAGTTATTAAACTCTTTCTTTGCTGCAAAATTCTGCAATTCTCAGTGCATTGGCTTTTTTTTTGGGCAGTGGGCAAGATGAACCTGTCTGAATTATAAGTGGACTCTTTCAGTCATGACACATTTCTCTTTTGTGCATTATTATACCTTACATATTATTTACCTTCATCTATAGATTCTGAGTATTTTTATTGTTATTTATTTACTTTTCCTCAAGCAACCCTAGACAGGTACATCCTGCTGGAAATATCTATCCATAGAGTCTTTCTAGGAAATATCACTCGTGTATTGGCCTTGTGGCTTGTCATTAGCATGTCCATAAAGAAATCTGACAATTCACCTCTCTTGTTCCTTTCTGGGTCTGCTCCCCCATCCCCATATAAGGAAAGAATAGAGTGCAAGCTTGATTACAATAATTTCCTTCCCACCTTATAGGGCCCTCTTCATCTTTCCCTACTTTCCATGGATATGGGTGTTTATGGTATGATTTTATGATTGGTGGAAGATGCAACTGGTGGGAGAAAACTTGATTGTTTTCTGTAATTTGGAAGCATACAAAATGTTCATGAAAGCTTCTCAGTTTTTGGGTCAGTCTTGACCATGAAGACCATGAAATCTCTTAAGTTCCATCTGGCCAATGGTCCTTTTGGTCTTATGTAATCCGGGATCTATTCAGTAATTTATGTTACTCCTCTGCAAGGAGGCAATTTCAGTGAAGTGGGAAGGCATATATAATAGACACCACCTGCTTTTTAACCTCAATTTTTTAATATTAGTAACAAAATTTATTATCAAGTACTATGTAGTGTACATCATTGTATGTGGTATACTTTTAGATGACTGGCAGCATGGTGTGTTTACACCAGCGTCACCATGAACACATGGTGTTTGGGTTATGATGTCATTAGGCTATAGGATTTTTTCAGCTTCATTGTAATTTTATGGGGTCACCAGTCATATATGTGGTCCATTGACTGAAACGTTATGCAGCATATGACTGTGTCAGCACATGAATGTCTGTGATCCATTTAAAATTTTTTATTTATTTCTTTTTAATTATACTTTAAGTTCTACAGTACATGTGCACAACATGCAGGTTTGTTACATAGGTATACATGTGCCATGTTGGTTTGCTGCACCCATCAACTCATCATTTATATTAGGTATTTCTCCTACTGCTATTCCCTCCCTCAGACCCCCACCCACCAACAGGCCCCTGTGTGTGATGTTCCCTGCCCTGTGTCCATGTGTTCTCATTGTTTTAAAATTAATTTTATTTGGAGGTGTAGAAAGTAAAATGAGCTAGACATCATATCAATTCAGGCAGTATTTACATGACTCTTAACTCATCAAACCAGAGAATAACTGTGAAGGTAACAAGAAACTCGAAGTCATTGTTAAGTGAAACAAAAACCAAATGAGTGAGTGGTTTGTTGCATCTTTCACTTTTCAGCTAGCTTGGCTGGAATTGGTTAGAAAAGTTGTATCCGACAAAAGGGAAAATGGTATAAATATTCTGCCTATATCCCCTTTAAAATGGAAAAGAAAAAACAAATATCAATCTTTTCAACTATTCTGAAAACATATTTGTTTTCTGTTAGCCGTTTGTTAGGCTTCCTTTATCAAGAGGGAGTAATACAGAATCTTCATTTAAAACAAGGAACTGTTTCATAGTCCAACATAATTATTTTGGCTTCTCATTTATATACAGTACTTTTTATCTTTTATTAAAAATACTGGCTGGATGTGGTGGCTCACGCCTGTAATTCCAGCACTTTGGGAGGCCGAGGCAGGTGGATCACTTGAGGTCAGGAGTTCCAGACCAGCCTGGCCAACATGGTGAAACCCCATTTCTACTTCAAAAATACACAAATTAGCCAAGTATGGCGTGTGCCTGTAGTCCCAGCTACTTAGGAGGCTGAGGCAGAAGAATCGCTTGAACCCGGGAGGCGGAGGGTGCGGTGAACCGAGACCATGCCACTGCACTCCAGCCTGGGTGACAGAGTAAGACTGTCAAAAAAAATTGTTAATGTTTAAAGTCATTTCATCAAAATATTTTTAATCACAAGAAATTTTATGTAGAAACTATACTAAAATGGAAATGAAAGTAGCTTTATTTCCAAAAGTCAGCAAATAGTTCCAGCTGTCAGTGAAAATAAGAATAATGCCTAATATTTACAGAGATAGGTTAATGAGCAGAGAAAGACATAAGAATAAAGCATAATGAGAAATTGTTCTATTTCTTCTTAACTTTCTTAAATCCACTTGTAAATCCATCATTCGCCTTTGAAAGGCAATCACGTGATGTGAAACTAGTGGATCAACATTGCCTGGAGGACCTGAAGCAGCTCTCAGCTTCCCTGGACCAGCCTTCCCAATAAAACAGAGCAGCTGTGTGATATAACCCCGGTCAGCCTCACAGTCTTTCTACATCTGAAGACTAATACAAATCAGATGAGAAATTGAGATGCTGACCCTAAACTCCCTATGACAATGCCTGCTTTCAAATTCACATAGTCTTCCTTTAATACAATTCACCCTTGCTCCCCTAGTTTTAATGACATCTTGAATGAAATATACATTTTCCCTGAAAATAAGATCTCTGGTTACATTTGGCTTTTTACACCCTCAAGGTTTCTGAAAATTGCTAAATATATTACTCATCAGTTCCTTTATGAGCCTTCAGGAGAGACGTGACAAATCTTAAACCAGGCCCAGTATGACTTCTTTTAAATCATAGCCAACCATCGATTTTTCTTTCTCTTCCTTTAAATCTAACTCTAGCAGTTCCTTGAATTAAACACCTGATTTAATGTGAATACACTGGCTAGCAATGACTTTTTAACAAGGCATGGTATCCTGAGATTGTACTGGCATTCAGTCTTCAACAGACTTTTTTGATTTGCACATTGAGGTTTTTAGAGATTTGCCTTACTATCCTATCATATGACTTCACTTTCTGTTTTTAATTTATTACTATTTTTTTTTTCCAATTCTTAGGGAGATAGATGGAACAAAGTAGCTCACTGGTTTTGGGTTTGAGAAACAACCCAGTGTGTGACACTATGACACTGTATTTGGTCTACACTGTGATACCGTTAGTAAGAGGCACCTACACCTAGGTCGTTTTGAAAAATAAAAATAAAAAGATGAAGGACCGAAGTGGAAAAGAAGCTCATGTGAAATTTTAATATCTCATCATCCTATGAAAAAGAGCAGTGCCATAATATGTTAAGAGACAATTTCCAAATAAGGGATATAAAATCCCATTGAAAATGTATCTCCCAGAGAAGTGGATTAGTGTTTGTGGAAAGATATTTTAAATGCATTTCCTTGGGAAGGGCACTATTAAAAAAAAAGGCTGGGAAATGCAATGAAAAATTGATTCTCCCTTAGGGAAAGGATGATGTGTAGAAACTAAGTAATATAGACATGGGAAAGTTGTAGAGCAGTGTTCATATAACTCTGTGGAGACTGAGAGCTGACCAAGGTCAGAGGAACGTATCTTGAGAAAATTGCAATGAAGTGGCAGGACATCCTGAAAGCTAACGATTGCAGGGGTGCCAAACAGGCACTTTGTAAGAGGAGGAATGAACAGAGTGCAGTAGGAGCCAGCTCTTTAACTTTTTGGACAAAGTTAAATGCATGCTAATGATTTTTTTCAAGAGCCTCCTATTAGTAAATTTTAGTTTAAAAATATACATAAAACAAAAAATAAATAAATAGAAGAATTCACACTCCTAGTGACAATGATTTCACTGTATTGTATTTCCTTCCTATCTTTTCTGTACATTTGTCCCGAATAGTTGTGTCATATGTGTATCTATATATATATATATAGATACACATATTTACATATACACAAATTTTCTATTTATCTTTTGCTTAATAATTTTAGGCAAAGTTATTTTCATGTTAATATTATAAAATGTTCTTAACTCTGGATTTCTCCTGTTGTAAGAAAGGCAATCTGAAAATATATTACTATCACATGAATATTTGAACCACATGGTCCATCCTGGGAATATAAATACACTTCGGAGAAGAAAACCACACAAATTAATGACATTCTAAAGGTGCTGCCACATGTAGGTGGGAACATTGTTTTAAGTCATGAGGTTTCCTTGGTATTCCTCCAAATATAAGGTTTAGACAATTTCTTTACTGTACATATTGCATAATGTCAGAAACAAAATATATTGGACTATACATTGAGCAGTATAAAAGAACAACTGAGTTGACTTTCACCATGTACTTACTAAGTGCCGGATATTCTTGTGCTCCTTTAATGTAAACTGTATGATTTTGTGATTGTTAAATATACAATAACACATATTAAATGGTCATCTTTTCTTGGTAATGACTCAGAATTTGGTGTTCTGATTTCCATTCCAAAGATTATAATGGTTGCCTCCATTCCTCATCTGGTAAGTTTCCAACTATAGTTATGAATAAGTAGAACTATTAATTTGACTGCTGATTGCAGTGTGTTGAGAAGGGGTTTCTACACACAGGCTACTGTCTATACTTTTGAGTCAGAGATATATGAGCAAGGTCAGGCATGGCAGTCTGAGCATGCCTGCATGATTAGAAGGGCATTGGATTTGTCAGCTAAGTGTAAAATATCCTTATGCTGCAGAGTGAGGCCTTTATTTTCTAAGTAAATTAACTGTAATAACTATCAAACTACAGATGGTAAGCAAGCCAGCCATCTGTGAAACGGGAATCCAGGTCGGGTGCAGTGGCTCACGCCTGTAATCCCAGAACTTTGGGAGGACGAGGCGGGTGGATCATGAGGTCTGGAGATCATCCTGGCTAACACGGTGAAACCCCGTCCCTACTAAAAATACAAAAAAATTAGCCGGGCATGGTGGTGGGCGCCTGTAGTTCCAGCTACTCGGGAGGCTGAGACAGGAGAATGGCATGAACCCGGGAGGCAGAGCCTGCAGTGAGCCAAGATCGTGTCACTGCACTCCAGCCTGGGCGACAAAGTGAGACTCCATCTCAAAAAAAAAAAAAAAAAAAAAAAGAAAAGAAAAGAAAAGGAAAGAAAAGGGAATCAATCGACAGCAAAAGTCTGTTAGACATTTCTTTAAGATATGGACATCTGGAACAACCTGAGCTGTTTTTGAACCCATGAAAAGCCAAAGACGACACAAAATGTCATTATTACTTCATCTTTGCAAAGAAAATCTAACAGTTAAAAGATGAAAAGACACATTGCATGGGCAGGAGGTTCATTTGAAACTGGCGCAAGTACAGGTAGATGGGAACAGGTGGAGTGAGATCATGGCATTTTCAAGCTAGTTGTGGTTATGAAGCAGATGCCTTATGCAAGTAACCCTCAGCTATTCCAGTGTGTCTGGATTCTCTGAAGTCCTCTGGAGTCTCTTAATTATTTGTCAACTCTCACTAGTAGGCCATGTAACTGAATTTGTGAACGTTTTTACAACTTCTCTTTAGCCAAGAACATTTAGTGTAATAATTAAATCAGTTTTTTTTTTTTGTCTGAAAGCTCCTTAAAACAACATCCATCTTTAAAATTCTTCAGCCCTAGTGCATGTGGAAACTGTAGTTCTTAGATCTCTGCAGAACCCCACTATGCTGGAGACCCAAAAAGAATATGCCACTCTTTTTTGATGCTTAAGGGAACTCCTGCTTCTGCACCAAATGTAATGATTTTTACCTTAGCTCTTTCAGAGGAAAGAGAACGGATACAGAATCAGAAAAACCTGTGTTTGAATCTCAGCTAAATCACATTCAGAGTGGGCCAAATACTTAATCTTTCTGATAAGTTCTGCCAGTTTTTTTTTAATAAAGTAAAAGTAATATGTCCCTTACAAGATCTTATAAGACTGAAGTGAAATAATATCTATGAAATATCTAAGCCTACTGCCTGCCCCGTAGAGGATGTTTAATAATGGTTTGTTTCCCCTGTCTTCTTTTGAAGATAAGTCAAAGAAGCCCAAATTTCCCTATACCCAACTGGCATTCACTATAACTGTCCTTAGATATTTCCTCAAAGAATATCATGACAGCATGAAGAGAAATTAGGTTCATTCAAAGAATGATACTGGCAGAAAGCCACTGGTAAGGCATTTAGAAAGAAAAGACATAAATGGGAAGGACATAAAGCCCAGACTGTGGAGCTGTTACAAAAGCAAAGTGATCTATGCCTACTGCCGAGTGGGGAGCTGTCTCTTCTAGAAGAATTTTCAAGATTTTTTTTAATCGAGTCTGATATATTTTCACATGTGGTAAGCCCTCTCATAATAAAACTTTTTTTTGACTATATTACATGATGAGCTATAAATCAATGATTGAAAAGTGCCTTGAGGAACAATAACATTAAATAAATACATAATTATTATTTAGGACTATTTATTTCACTTGAGTAAAAACTCGTTGACAGCTTCATTATGTCAGGCTTATAACAAGCTGACAACTTACTCTGTGGTCTTTGAAATTATTTGTTGGATTTTTTCTGTGCATGAGTTAATGAATGATGGCTAAAAACATTGTTAAATAAAACTATGTAGTACACACACTGTTTCCTCCATTAAATTTTATGTAAAGAGTTTATGCATAAGAAATGATACGCACAAAGGGAGACCTAGTTTGAGAACAGAATGTTTGAAAAACACCTAAGACTTTGGAAGACCACAAGGTCAATATGTTAGCACATTTGTCAAAGAAAGCTAATTCTTATGCTGTATTATTAGAAATGGAACATTCTGATTTTGTGAAGGGCTTGCACTGATGAGGCTTCTATGTGGAATGTTGTGTTCAATTCAGGTCACACATTTTAAGAGACACTGGCAAACAGGTTTGGGCTCCAACTGAAAAGCAATGAAAGCTTCTGTGAATATTTAGCTAGGAGAAATAATTGTTTCTTTCGATATTTTAAGGTTCTGCAGAGTGAAGGATACCTAAACTATGTTGTTTCAGACAGCAAAACTTTGATGAGGGAAAACATTAATAGAAAGTAAATAGACTGAAAATAATGTAGAACTCTCTAATAATTAAAAAGAGGTACTGTAGATAGATGCACTGAATTAGAAATATTCCATTGTTCTCCATTGGTTAGGAGGATTAACTAGATAACATTTTTAACCCTAAACCTAAGATATATTTTTCCATTTAAAAAAATTGATAATAAATTTCTATATAATCTATAAAGTAGTTGAAGTCAGATAGGTTTGTGATGTTAAAATTCTAAGTGATTATTTAGATGAACTCTTAATCTGCATAAATTGCAACAAAACAATTTTCATAAGGTTTCTGTTGAGAGGGAATAACTGCTTTTAAAAAACCGACTAGTCATTTATAATTAAAAACACATAGGTATCTGGGAAAATAAAATATGAATAACTGTAGACTTTTATTTGTGCTTCACCTTGGTTACTGAAAAAGACTACACAGACACAGCCATCTCCACTCTCCACTCTCTAAGTTCAGAGGTTCAGTTCCATGTCTAGGTAACAAACTCCTAAACCAAACAAAAACAAATGAAGATGAGACACGCAAACACATACGCACATGCGCACACAGACACATGCACGCACACACATACACCACAAAATTAAACCCAAGCCAAGAATCCTGCTTTAGGAGTGACTTAAAGTTTGAAGTTTCCAGCATCCTGTAACCCTATGGCAATTCTATCTTGTACATATTTTTGGAGATTTCCACTCCCATAATATTAACAATGATGATTCATTTTGTAGTGAATGTGCATGGTTGAGATTTTCAATTTTTTAAATTAACTCTGTTATTTCAGAAGAAAAACATAAATAGAGATGTTTGGTTCTGGGGAACAGGACTAGACTGGAGATAACTGAATATTGTTTTTCATTATCTGCTTTTATATTTCATTTTTAAACCATATGTAAGTATTACTTGGGTATAAACAGTTAAGAGGAATATACAGAAATCAAGTGATAGTAAGTCAGCCAGGGAGAAGCATGAGATGATACTAGAATCAAGAGGCAGAGGGAATGCTGAAGAGTTTGATGGGAGGCACCAAATAACACTGAAATGTGGACTCTATTTCCTGTGAGTATAAAAACTCCTCCTTAAGGGTAAACAGTTAGTGACAAGGTCAAATAAAGTCATCTTGATTCTACATGGTTGCCTAGAAAGCTTGGGAACCCTTTTATCTTTTGAGTTCAACTATATTGAACTATTAAATTTTCCTGTAATTCCTCTTACTCTTTGTTCTTCTGAATCTATTATTTATTCTCATTAAGTTCTCAAATCCTTATTGGCCTTTAATTATTGCATAAAATTAATTCTTCACTCATATGACTTGCTTTCTTACCCAGCTTGCATAGCTGGGGAAGAAAGTAAGACATTTCAATTATTCTCAAGTCAGAAACCTAAAATTCTTAGTTACCTTCATCTTTTGTCATATCCGTGTGTTAATCACACATGGGTCAATCACACGGGTATGCCTTGTTCTTAGGCGTAAGAAACAAACAAACAAAAATCAATTCTAGCTGATTTACCCAGGTAAGTCATGTATTAAAAGGATATTGACTAGCTCTCCAAACGTTCTGGAAGGCTGGAAATCCAGACTCAAAAAGTGGGAAAGAATCAAGATGGACAGCACAGCCAGTAATACAACCAAAATGGTCTGTTAGAAATGGCCCAAGAAATACCATTATCACCACTGCTGTACAATGGTTGCTGTTGCTGGCACTGGGTCCTGCTGCTTCTAGAAATAAGATGTTGTTGGTGCTGCTATTGAAAGAAATTGTTTATTCTCCCTACTTATCTGTGTGACTTACTACACAATCAATATTTTGGGCAAAAGCACATACATGGACAAGTTCCAATCATGAACTCTTGCCCTATGGGTGGGCCAGAGGGATGACCTTGTCTTTCCAGCTTTTAATGTTGTCCACCAAGATTTCTACTGTGGGACATATTACAAACATAGGAGAGGGTTCACATGCTGGAATGCTAAAACTTTTATTATTAACATAAAGTAACATATAACAAATGTTGACAACAGTATATTTTGCCATTTAATAACTCTCAGTAACCCACTTTTTATTTTTTCTCATATAAATCTATATTCCATATCTACCTTTCCTCACTGTTGACTGCCTGGTAACAGTTTTTATCCTTACAACTCTTCTGACATTTATCTATAAAAAGTCACCTAGTTACAAAGTCAAATAGCTTCCCATTTCTTACCCTTTTTCTACTTCATTATCTTCTTTATGAAAATTTATTCTTTTGGCTTCTGTGTCATTGCTCTATGCTAACATTTTGATATTTTCTTCCTAACTCTCCTTTTATTTCTTAATATAACATCTAAAAATCTCTTCTCTGGTTTCCTTTTCTACATTTTTTTTCTCTCTTTTCTTGCCGAATCATTTATTGCCACAATTTCAACTATCATTTGTATTCAGAGAAATCCCAAATATACATTAATCCCCTAATCTCTCCCTTCAGTTTCATAGTAAGTGTGTGATGAGTACCTTTACACAGATTTTGCTCTACCACCTCGCATTAATCATGTCCACAAGCAAGCCTGTTTTTCCCACAAACATTTCCTTCCATAATCTTTTGCTGGGTTAATAGCTTTCTATTTCTTACAATCAATTGGACATGAAATTTTAGAATTAATTTTTAAGTTTCCCTTCTCTTCCTCAGAAACCGAGTCTAAGAAATTACCTAGAAAGTTCAATTTCTTCTGCAGTTTATCTCTCATTCATTTCCTTTTTTTTTTTTTTTTTTTTTTTTTTAACATTGTCACTGACCTGGTCTAGATCCCTATTTCCAATAGTTTGGACAACTGTAATAGCTTCCTAATTAGTCTTCCCACCTCTGGTCTTCAACCTTCCCAATTAATTCTGCTCATTACTCTGAGAGAACATTCCTTAAATCAAATGTCCTATATCACACGCTGTTTCTGTAATCTTCTAGAATTTTACTTGTGTTCTTTCTTGACATTCAAGGCTCCTCATCATTTGATCCTAAGTGTCTATGGCAGTCCTACTACACTCCTTTTTCCACTGCACACTGAAGTCAAACTAAGCAGTTGCCATCCAGAGAACCTTCATTGATCTTTCCTTCCACTTTGTCCTTGCGCATGATGCTCTTCCCATTAATAGTTCCTTTATTTCTATTTCTAGAATTCTTGTAAAAATCTATTTATCAGGACTCAGACTTGAATAATATCCAACCTCAAATTTTTCTTTTATACAAGGTTTAATAACACTTCATTTTCTTTTATTTTCTTAGCAATTTGCATTGTGTTATAGTTATTTTGTACATACAGTATATTTTATTCTTTCTAGTACATCTTAAATTTTATGAGTATACCCATTAGGCCTGTTCACACAGCTCTACCCTTCTTCAGCATCTGGCTCAAAGTTTTGAAAATATTAGGTGGGTTGTAAACGTTTATTATATTGTACTGAATCTAGAAATGCAAACTCAAGATCTCTGCCTCTTCGGAGGTGAAATCAAAAGAAGAAAAACAACTTTGTTATTTATTTGAATCTATTATTTCTTTACATTATTACAGTTTTAGAGTATTAGTTATACAAATTGTTTATCTTTTGACTCTTAATCATACAGGCACCAGACAATTGATAGTATTCTCCTCAAGTACACTACAAAGTGTGATTCAACCTTTTCTTGTATTAGAATATTTAGTCAATATTTTATTAGACCTTATGGTAAATTCAACATTTTGATTTTCAAAATGCCCACAATTTTCAGATAGTTGCTAAGATTTGGGAACATGGAAAAATTACACAAACCTGGTAATTAGAATACTAAGGTGGGAATTTACAAATGTCTATTTGGTAGCTAAATATCTAACTACCCCATGTTCTATATCCCTTTATTAGTTTTTCTTTACACATATGAAGAATAGAAATATTATATATTTTAAATATTTTACACAGTAGAATAAATTAATTTGCATGATGCTTTGTTTGGTGATGTTAAATTGCTACAGTGAGGTGTGAGCAGTGGGAAAGTGAATAACCGGAATTATATGAGAAGCTGCTTATAGAACAGGGAGGACTGCCTATGATCAGTCCCCTCTCAGAAGAGGCAGTTTAGAGGTTTGGAGTATAGACTAGAGCAGACCGCTAGATAGAGTTTGAATTGCGGCTCCATCCCTCACTAGCCATGTGATTTTGGATCAAGTATTTAATCTGCATCTATTCAATTCCCTCATCTATAAAACAGGGATAATAACAACATCTGCCACGTAGGGGTGTGTAAGGGTTAGCTGAGCATTTATTAAGTGTTACAGAGTATTTGTTATTGAAGATATGTTTTCTGCTACAAATATCTATCATTAACTTAAATATTAAATGCATTTATTATTTTTATTAGCTCAGTGACATTTATTTTAGCTTTTGATCTGAGTTTGTTTTCCTGCTCACAAGCTTTCTGAGAAACACAAGAATCAATAGGGATTATTTCAACTGAATTTAGGGCTTATCTAAGAGAACTTCAAGGGTTAGGAGACCAAACAAAACAAGAAAAGAGGATTTAAAAGAAGAAATTAGATTTCAAAGTTTAAGAGATTAAATGGGTGGATAAAGGCACTCAGCATGTACTTTAGATAAAAGCTGGAAAAGTAGTAGTGCTATTCTGCTTAGTCAGTGGCTGCTGACCCCATTAGAAGTAAATGCTTAATCTTACTCTTATTCTATTAATACTAATGCAAAATGGGTAGGTTTTTGTCTATGAAAAATATATTTAGTATAATTTTTGATTTCCTCTCAGAAGTAAAAATAACGACCTGAAATGAGGATGAATGATGAGCATATGAGAAAAATACAGAAAAGCATGTATTAAAGTGCACATATATGTCAAATAGAAACATACTTACCATGGAAATCAACGTTGATGGCAGATAAGAAGAGTTACATTTCCACTGCTCTCTTTCAGCTACAAAATATAAAATCTAGGAACTTGCAGGGGAATCTTACCCCAGAAATCTAAGAAATATTAGAAACAAATGAGAAATTACTATGGTTCAAATACTTTCACGTTTAATCATTATTGCTTTTGTAAAATTGAAGATTCAGAAAATGTAATTTTCCTTTGTGAAGAAATTTAAGCCTGGAGGCAAATTTGTAGGCCATCTTTAGCAACTCTAACAGTTTGATATTTATAATCAATATCTATAACTATCTATATCTACCATCATCTATATTATCATCTGTATCTATGTGATATGGGATATAGGTAGAAGAGGGCACTTCCCCTGCAAAGGCCCTACTCAAGCCTGAAGACCCGCGGCCCTAATTGAGGACAAGCATTTCTGTTTTCGTGCCCAAAAAGGTGCGTTTTGACCCATCATGTGCCGCATACTACCCCCATATAAACCCGAGACCTTAGCGGGCAAACATACAAGCAACTCTACATCCAGAGAAGCAGAGGAACAGATGGCAGAGAAGGAGGGAAGAGGCCTCTGAATGTCGGCTGAGAGCAGTCGGACTCCAGGGGAAGATTACCTTCTCACTCCATTTCCTCCTTCCGGCTCCCCATCCATCTCGTTGAGAGCCACCTCCACCACTCAAAAAAATCTTGCCTCATCCTTGGAGTCCATGTGTGATCCAAGTCTTCCCGTACACCGAGCAAGAGCTTAGGATACAGAAAGCTGTCACACTGCCCCTCTGCCCTTGTGATAAGGCAGAGGGTCCATTGAGCTGATTAACATTCATACCGTGAGCGTTGAAAGATCTGAAAGAGCTTTGTAGCACTGGGGTTGCAGGCACCTACCCCTAGACATTACCGTGAGGTCAGAGCCCAAAACGCTTGCCCCGGTCTCTGCACCTGTCCGTCTGCATGCTCCCCCTGGGGATTCGAGCAGTGGGACGACCAAACAAGTGAGCCATAGCCCTGTCGCACCTCCTGTTCTGTGAGGGGGATAAGGAAACTCTCCCGTTTCGTATGTATCTAACCCTACTGCATGTCTTTGTACAATTTTTATTTTTCCTTGCTCTTATTTCCTTGTTCTTTTTTTACCTTGTTACAATGTAATTGTGTTTATATAAGCATCCTCAATCACTTAAAAATTAGGTAGAATATCAAATAGATACATAAATACAAAGAGATACATGGGTACCCTGGAATCATTTTCCTAATTACTGTCCACTGCTTTGGATGTAACCAGCCAAGTTGGGATCTGACAAGTACAATTAGTACTCTCTGTGGAATCATAGCAGAGATTTCAATTTCTAGTATTAATGGAAAAATCAGTGGAAATAAACTATTCCCCCATTTTATTGTCTACGAAAAGGAGGTTTTTCATGTTCTGGAATTCTATTTTATTTTTAAGACATATTCAAGAGTTATTAAAATCCTAGTCTACTTTCACTTATTTTAAACCATCTGGTACTTTATCATTCATATTTTCCACAAGGTTCATTGATCAATCTTTGACTATTCTTGAGGAATGGAGAAGTCCATTAGATACTAAATAATGATTTAGCACTTTTATCAATATAAATCAAAGAAAATTTATTTCCCCAATTTCAGTATTGAGTTTTCATTAACTTCCACACATTAATATGCTCCAATTAGGTCCTTAGATTTTATTTTCAGTGTTGTGCCATAGAGAAATGTAAAGTGTGCCAAAATCATCATTATATTGGCAGGGTTGTTAAATCAATAACTAAGTTTTGTCATGTAGGATACTCTTTCTTTTATGAATAAAAGTCATAGAGGTTTTTAAGTTTTTTAAACCTTTAGATGTTCTTCTAGCATATCCTGTGCTCAGTGACTCTATATGATCAGAATAATCTGTAAACTCATTCAATCCTTTATTTATACGCAGGCAAATTCTGTTTTTGATTTTTATTTTCTCTAATTCTACTTCAATCACTAATTTATATAATGTTGTAAGACATCAATATTAAATAATAGACGAAGAGTTAAATTCAGAAATTAAACCCTTACAGGAAACAGATATCTGTTACAATTTTGTGAGCCCAGATGAAGGAGGCTTTCATCTTCACAACTGTGTGCCATTATATTTCAAGGACTGTAAGAGAAGTCACTTTAGCACTCCTATTTGAGGTCAAAATTTTCCATGAAAAGGTACTACATGCTTTGGAAAATCTTAATATTTTTATGTTTGTGTATGGAGTGTTAGTGTATGAAATTTATGGATGAGAGTGATATCAGTATTTTGAATAAGAATCTCTTACAGTGAGAATGGAAGCACTGAGAAGGAGGTAGATTAAAGAGAATTTTAAGGGCAACAGTGGAAACAAATGTTACTTGGTGAGTAGACTCAGTCATGATAGCTATCTGTGATGTACTGTGCTCATTTCAGGAGTTGTCTTCTCAGTTGCCTGCTTATCAAGACCTGTAAATAAAAGAAAGAGATAAACCTTGTATGTGCCGGAGTCTCATTTTTCTCAAACTATTCTTTACACTGAATCAGACACACTACTTTCCAGTCAGAAGCACACACCATCGTCTCATTTTTCTGTCTCTGTCCGTTGTCCCTTTAATCTTGAAAAGAGTATGAAGAGAAAAGATTGTGGTTGTAAAATGGCCTAGATTAAGGCAGAAGACATATTTTAATACCAAAAAGTCAATAGAAAGTGCAGACTATGAGGGACAAACTAAGGATTTTCTTTTTATGTTGGCAATTGGATTTTAAGAGATCCAGCTGCACATCTAGTTAGTAAATCAAGAATAACTCCACAGAATCAGACTCTCTGAAGTATTCTTGCTTTGATTTTTATATAATTCTCTATGATACTCCAAAGCTTCAGTTTCTTTTATTCCAGATTTCCATTTTTAGAAGTAACACAATAGGGAGTCATATGTATAAGGTTGCAAATTATACCTGTAGCTGAATAATCCAAAAAAATTACAATGTTATTAAAGGCATGTGGCTGTGAACTTGCTTTGTTTGGTGGTGTAGGTGTGAAGGGTGGCCTGAATTCCACACAGGCCAAAAGGAAATTCTGACATCAGCCAATCAAAAAGAAAGAATGCCATCTTTCTCTTAAGTATGAGAAACCAGGGGGAGTTATTTCTGGAAAAAAACTTACCTTTCACTAAGTCTGCATGATAGTTTAAACTTATACATATACACACATACACATATACTATATTATATATAGTATATATATATAGTATATATATTATATATTGTGTGTATATATATATATTTAGACAGAGTCTCGCTTTGTCACTAGGCTGGAGTGCAATGGCGCGATCTCAGCTCACTGCAACCTCCACCTCCCGGGTTCAAGCGATTCTCCTGCCTCAGCCTCCCAAGTAGTTGGGAGTAGAGGTGTGTACCACCACACCCAGCTAATTTCTGAATTTTTAGTAGAGATGGGGTTTCACCACGTTGGCCAGGATGGTCTCAATGCCTTGATCTCATGATCCGCCCGCCTCGGCCTCCCAAACTGCTGGAATTACAGGCATGAGCCACCGCGCCCAGCCTAAACCTATATTTTTCATATAGTGGTTTCTGAACTAACATCACCTGGAACGCATATTATCAAGCTTTACCCCTGATTTACTAAGTCAGAAATGTGGAGATGAGGTCCAGCTTATGCACTTCAGCCAGCTGTCCAGGTAATTGTAATGCATGATAAAGTTTGAGAGCACTCATTTAGACCACTGATTTGCCTGGGTAACATGGCCTTAACACCTTTAATGATGTCAATTCTTGCATTGTTTCTTACATTTAATGATTTTGTTTGATTTTTATAAATCATTGGTAACATTTTGAAAAGTAGTGCTGCTGCTACTGAAGTTCTTGATTTGGTGCAATTTTCATTTAATTGTCTTCAAATAATGCCCTACTATAAGAAATTTTAGAAGAAAACCATATGTGATACTGTTTTTATCTTGAAGTTTATATTCATTTTAAGAGTAGCAGTGTGAATTAGACTGAGATTAAAACCTTAAGGAAATTAACAAAATTTAGATTTTATGATCATTTCAGGCCTGTTATGTTATTCTTCTAAACCTAATGCAATATGTCTATTAATCATATATTAGTATATTCATTAATTGTTATTCACAAAATAGAAAATTTTGTTTCTATAGTTAGGTGGTCAAATCAACAAGAAAGTTAAAGGATTCCAAAGGAGTGTGATTGAATCTATTGTTGGCTGCTGCTTCGGGTGATAAATGTGTCGTGCTTGGAAAAACATTGCTGGCTTCTGACATACCATGTGGAATAAAGTCATTCATATATCACAAATATATATATATATATGTGTGTGTGTGTGTGTGATGTCTACTAAATATGTGTAGTAGGGTTAGATGTAATATTAAGTAAGGAAAGACCTACTAAGAAGGATTATTTGAAGAAATATCTGAAGAAGTAGATGCAATGAGGCATGTGATTGTCTGGGGGAGGAATAATCTGGGCAGAGGGAACAGCAAGGGCAAAGGTGCTGAGCATGAGCATGTCTGTCCTGTTCCAAAGTCATCAAATAAGCTAATGGGACTGGGGCAGAGTGAGCAAGGGCAATAGTAGCAGAGGACAGAGAAACCAGATAGAAGGACTTTGCACTAGTTTAGACCAGAGATGGTTACGCCTTTGACCATGGCCTAAGTGGAGGTAGTGAGAAGTGCATAGATGAAGGGAATGTTGTAATGATAGACCTAGTAGAGTTAGCTGACATTTACATTATGAGAGAAAAAAACCAAACATGATTCTGGTTTTTTGTCCTGATGAACTAGATGGTCAGAGTTGCTCTCACTGAGATACAGACATTCTCATAACATTCTGTTAGGAGAAGTAGATTTTGGGGGAAACATTGGAAGTTCAGTCTGGGAGATTCATTAAATTTGGGATGCCTATGAGATATGCAAGTAGATATGTCAAGTAGATAATCAGAACTACAAGTCTAGGGTTCAAGGTAGAGGTATCTAATGGAGCTGTAAATTTGGAAATAATTTATAGATAGAATTTAAAAATACAAGGTTTACTGAGATTACCTAGACAGTATAAAGAGGAACAAAGTAAAAGGTCTGAGATTATGGCTGCTCAATGTTTAGATGTTAGAGAGGTAAGGAGGGACCAGCAAAGGAGACCAAAAGCATGAATCAAATATCAGATGTAACATTAAATAGGATGTAATATTAAAATAATATCTATAAAATAATAATATTAAATGATTTATTGCTAATAAATTAATAAGAAGACCAATAACTGACCATTGAATTCAACAACATGGAGATCTTTGGTAACATTATGAAGGTGAAAACCTGGTTGAGATAAATTCAAGTTGGAGTAGGAGGAGGGGGCAAATACTGATAAGTATTTTAAGAAGTTTTGCTATAAAAGTGAGCAGATGTTAAGGACTGTAATTAAATAAGGATGCAGGATAAGTATTTCTTTGCGTTTGTGTGTGTGTGTTTTAAGATGGTAGAAGTATCATCTGTTTGTGGATTTAAAAATGTAGCTAAAAGGAAATAATTATTGCCAGAGTGATGTGATATACTTTGGCTACATGGCACAAGCATGCATGGGATATACTGGATTTAACCAGAACTGAGCTTTAGCTTGGCACAATAAAAGCCTTTAGAATATATGCAAGTGATATTCATGAAGAAACATGGAATCTAATCTGGAAAATAAGTGAAATGGGGAAATGACAGGGATGGGTTTGTATAGTTGGAGTACTAAGAAAGCCAAGAAACAAGAATTATGGACAGAAATGGAGTTTGTGAATCTGATTAAGGAAGGGGTGCAGATATTGTTAATGACAATGTCTAGAGTACAATCTGGGAGTAAGGTTGACTGTATTATTTGTGTTTGCTAACTTTCTTAATATTGTTTTATTTGTGTCACAAATTATACTACTAAGCTCCAAACAGGTTTTACCTTTAAAAGTTGTTATTATATTTTTAACCAAGAAGATAAGTACTAATTCCAAGTAATACACAACAGATTGAAACATTTGTTTCTGTCCTAGAGCCATTTGGAGAATTAACCCAAAAACTAATTTGCAAATAATCTTGTACTTCTATTGTTTTGCCAGCTGTTTGTACTCAGAAAGTAAATGAAATGCCAAAAATGTTTACATAATGAAACTTGAATTACTGAGTTCCACCTCCCAAGAGTTAAGTAATATTAATTCCAAATGAGACCATTAAATTCTATTCTGGAACTCTAAGGCTGGGTCCTTTCTTTACTGTCATCTGTTACTGCTTTAAATCGAAGCAGTCATTTATTTTTAGAAATTGTATCTAAATTATCACATTTTGATGTTTTGCTACTTACTATTCCATCACATCAAAATTAATACCAATAATAAGAAAATAAATATTTGTTTTCACACAAATGTAATGAAGTAAAACTTCTAAAATATTTCGTAGTTTCATTTAATAGTTACTGACTAAAGTTGTATAATCTTTATTTTTCAGATTGGTAAACAAGCATGGATGAGGTTAGGATGTTTGAGAACTAGCCAGAGTTAGAGATTACATTCAGTTCTCCTGAGCTTTGGTTTAGTAATACTATGTTCCAACTATTGTCTACACACTGATTTCCTCTGAGACATTTTTGAATTTATTCAGACTTTAGAAGCAATTGGACTAACCTGAAAATTAAATTTCATGGCTGTATGTCCTTCAACTCAGTAAAATAAGATGATCTTGGAAATCCATCTCAATAATAATTGCAATAAGAGAATTACTCAACTAGGTATGTAGTTAGCACCCTGGGTGGTACAATTTTACTAAGTCAAAGATGTCAAACATAAAATTCAAGAGTTATACTTCACCAATTCTTTTGTCTTCAGCAGAAAGGACTTATCTGTCTTACTATTCTTTTTTGCTGAACCTAGCCTCAGCCTCAGATTCGGCTTCCAGACAGCATTTTAGACAGCCAGTACAAGTAGATAAACATTGGCATACGAGAAACAAAAAAACCTATTTTCCATTCAGGCTCTGAGAATCACATATTTGAAAGAATTAAGGTAACATCACCAAAGGTTCCCCTTATAACCAAAGAACAGTATGGGCACTAAAAAATTTTGGCTGAATATACATAGATCAATGCTTAAATTAGACAGTAATTATTGCCATTTATTAGGCATGAGCTGGGGGAAAAGTATAGAATATATAATGTTAACAAAATAGACAGCATCTTTTCTCAGGGAGACACAGTATTCTAATAGATAATGGGTAGGTAAGAGTTTGGACAAACATTAAGAAATTAAATTCAGTTACGAACTGTGAACATTTCCATGAAGAAATGTAGCATGTCATGAGAGTAAAAGAGGGGAGCTTCATGTGGGTGGAGTCCGAGAATGTCTCAATGTAGAAGGCCTCAAGTGATATTAAAACTGAGAATTTAAGGTGAATGGGTATTAACCATGGCAAGATGACAGTGTGCTTGCGTGTGTGTGGTTGGGGTTTGTGGGTTTAAATGAAGAGAGCATTCCTTCTGAGAGCCTCAGAAAGGAACATACTTGGCATATTTTAGGAACAGAAGAGAGGTCAGTGTGAGTAGAAACTCCAAGTAAAATAAAAGCCTGTGAAAGAATGTTAATGATCTACTTATGAAGCAAACTAAAATGTGACATGACTTTGAATCACTGATGGAGTGTAATAAATGATGCTCCATTTGACCTTTATGTTGCTTAAGTAATGTAAGAGGAGGATAGACTGCCGTTCTTTGAATGCTGTGAGGTGAGCAAGTACAGCGAGCTTGTAGAAACAACTCTTTTGAAAATCTTATCCATAAAAATGATTTAGCTGGAAATCTGCTGTATAAGTAGCAAGAATTTTAGTAAGCTTAATTGTAAAAGAGGATTTGTAGAAGGATTTTTGGGCTCCCAGGGCTGGGATTCATATCAGGAATAGATTGAAATTGGCAATTGGAACTTGTATGGATCCCACAAATAACTTTGTCTTTCTTGTATCTCTCTCTTTCTCTCTACAATATATAAAAATATAAACTATATCTATAACTATATTTAAATATATATAGATCTATATGTTTAAATACATATAGAAATATAGATACTTATTTTTGTGACAGAGTCACACTTTATCACTCAGACTGGAATTTAGTGGCACAATCTCGGCTCACTGTAACCTCCACCTCCCGTGTTCAAGTGATTCTCATACCTCCCGAGTAGCTGGGATTCCGGGAATGCACCACGACACCTGGCTAATTTTTTTGGTAAATGTTTTTAGTAGAGATAGGGTTTCACCATGTTGGCCAGGCTGGTCTTGAACTCCTGGCCTCAAAGTGATCCTTCTGCCTCAGCCTCCCAAAGTGCTGGGATTACAGGCATGAGCCACTGTGCCCTGCCTCTTGCACCTCTGTATTTCATCCTAAATCTACCTCTGCTGTGTCTTCCTTCTCTTAGTGAGCACTGTATGAGTGAGATCACATCTGATATAGTTTGGACATTTGTCCCTACCCAGATCTTATGCTGAATTGTAATCCCCAGTGCTGGAGGCGGGTCCTGGTGGGAGGTGTTTGGATCACAGGGAAGATCCCTCATTGCTTGGTGCTGTCGTTGTGATAATGAGGTCTTGAGAAATTTGGTCATTTAAAAGGGTGTGGCACCTGCCTCTCACTCCTTCTGTCTTGTTCCTGCTTTCACCATGTGATGCACCTGCTCCCCCCTTACCTTCTGCAATGATTGTCAACTGCTTGAGGCCTCCCCAGAAGCTGAGCGGAGGTGGGCACCATGCTTCCTGTAAAACCTGCAGAACTATGAGCCAATCAAACCTCTTTTCTTTATAAATTACCCAGTCTCAGGTATTGCTTTATATAAATGCAAGAACAACCTAATACAATATCTCAATCTAGAAAACATGTTGATGCATTTTGAATGCAGTCACATATTTTACAATGACACAATCACACTGCCTATAATTTACATTTGAAATGTTCATATGGAAGTAAAATAGTGAAGGAACATATATTCAACTAGTCATATAAAATTTAGAAAACAATAGATTATCAGTAATAGCTATTTGGTTGATATTTAAATACATTCAAATGTAGAAGTATAAATTAAAACAGGTTCAAGAATGTTGTAGACAAATTTGTGCTCCTCCAAAATGTATGTAGTGGAGCCTTAACCCCCCCAAATTACTGAATTTAGAGAAGGGACATTTAGGGAGGTAATTAGGATTAAACAAGGTCATAAGGTTGAGCCCTAATGCCATAGGGTTGGTGTCCTTAAAAGAAGAATAGACACCAGAGAGCTCTCAACATGAGCTCAGAGGAAAGGCCAGGTGAAGCCACACTGAGAAGGTGCCTATCTACAAGCCAGGAAGAGAGCCCTCACCAGAACTGAATTTGCCAGCACCTTGATCATGAACTTCTGGCCTCCAGAACTGTGAGAAAATAAATGTCTATTGTTTAAGCCAAAAATACGTGGTATTTTGTTATGGCAGCTGGAGCAGATTAATATAAAGCTATTTATTGAAATCACAAATTTAAAATTAGTTTTCAGAACGAAAATTACATTTTCATTAAATAGGATATTTTCACTTGTTTCATTCCTTACCAGACACATTTAGTTCTCAACAGATATACTCATTAGAATGAAAAGGCTGATGCCAAGTATAATCACTTTGATAGCTCAACAACCTTCATATACATCTCTAGTAAGCTTATTTTCAGTCTCTATGTTGTTCCAAACTTACCAACTGTTTTGAAAATCCTGACCCATCTTTTCTTGAACTCAGACATAAAAATAGGAGTTTTAAGATTAACTTGCTTCATATTTTCCCAACACAAAACTCAAACCCGCCTACAAAAAGAAAAGGGAGAGATCTCTGATGTGAGATGTGGGAAAACAAAAGAAAGTTAAAAATAATAATGGAGAAACTAAAGGATGTTGAATATTATTGTTCAAAACCACTAGAACTAGTAAAAAAAAAAAAAAGAGAGAGAGAGAGAGAGACAGAGGATGATGCATGAGAGAAAGAAATAATTGATAGTGTATAGTCTTGGAGAATATGGGAGAGGATGGGATCCATTGGCATATGTGAAAATTTGGTCTTGGCTACAAGAAGGGTTATTATCTCCTTTGTGTCAGAGGAAGAAAGATAATATGTGTCCAGATGTTACAGAACTCAATTTTGTTTTCTCAGAGGTAGAGTTGACATTTGATTACTTCCTTCATTAAAAATGATCATTCAAGGTCATTTTGTTCATATTAACAATATCGATCTATGATATTTTAATTGATAGTATGAACTATCTAATTACTTTGTAGGCAAAAAATATAGCTTTTATATAAATTCCTATAGGCTATCTCCACACAGTTAGACAAGAATTCAAGTGGGCACTTCAGATAATTAAAACATATATTTTATCATAAAACATAACTAGGAGTGTCCACATTCTTGGCATCTAATAAATTTTCTTTCAAATAAGATATAGAATACCTTCTCTTGAGTTTCTTGGTTGGTTCCTTGTGCGGATTTGTTTAGTATTTATCCCTTGTCAAATTTTTGATTAAACAATATGTCAACTTTTAATTGTTCTTAAATTAAGGACTTGAGATGCTTTATGTCTAGATCCTCTTTCTCTCCACTTATTTCAGCCCCACCTTGTAGCATTGCCTTATTTAGTAAAACTTATGTACACACAACATTTCTTTCTTTTCTATTTTCACAGATTCATTGAACATATGCAAAGTATTTAATGGCTTCCATACAGGAAGTAAGACTTTCTTCCCACAATGGCCGTGGAAAAGTAACCCAACATTTGCTCATTTCACTCCTCCTAATGAGAGTTTCAGAATTTAGCTTTGAGCTTAATCTCTACAGTTTTCCTAAGTCAGTCATTCCTTTGAGTTTTAATTTTTAGTTTTCTGTTGCTTTTACTTGTTTCTATGTTATTGTTCCTAGACCTTCACAAATGTTTTTAGGAAGGAGGTAGGTTATCAATAAACTCATTAATTTTAAATGGTAGCCAATGATTAGCTTATAAATCTGTTTCATTAAACCGTTGTCTTAATATTACTGGCATAAGGTATTAGGTTAAAATAGAATATTATTAATAACATGTACTGAAGAGTACATGTTATTAGCAAATTTTATAAATGGGGGTTTGCTTAAAACACAACTTCAAAGTATTAAGGTACATTTTGGAAAACCCATAAATTGCTCACAACAGTTTCAAAATAATCTGTGTGCAGTAATGTATTCAAAAACACCTTTGTGCTTGTGCAATAATTTATGTCCCCTTGAATCATATGGAGGGAGCACATTGACACCTTGCTTATTTTAGCAACCTTCGTTTTCGACCTGACCAGTAGAGGTGTTTTTAATATTCTGTTACAGTATAAACAGCAAAAGCTTATTTAGTTGATATATTTTCTGTTCAGAGCTTCCTTTTAATTTAGTACTAAAAGGTTATTCTGAATATAGATTAGAATGTGCAATACATAATTTTAGCTTATCTCTGGATTTAATTCCTTTAATGGCTTCCTATTCTAGTACTTAACAGAGTGCCAGTCTCTCCCAGCTTCTCTATCACCTCCTATTGATTTCCTGATTGGTTCACATTGATAAACCATATCAAGGAGAGTTCATGCAAATGTGATCTGTGTCATTTTTAAAAGTCTATCTTCTTAAAAAGATGATAAATATCAAGTTTTGAAGATGGACTACAAAGAAAAGCAAGTGATTTACTAAGAACGGGGGGAAAAGTTATTTTAATCAGTACATTAAAATAGAAAGTTTTGTTTAACAGATAGTTTAAAAACATCCTGAAAAGGTAAGGTATGAAGTTAAGATTTCTTATTTATAGTAAGCTGTAGAGTAAAATCATAATTAAAAATATCCCTTATACTGAACTATAGTTCAGAAAAAAAGTCTATATTTTATATAATGATTGAAGATGAAATGCTAGCTAATATCAAAAGTGATAGCAGAACAAAAAAAAAACTGATTGATTAATTGAATTTCCTCTTTTTCTCTTACTAATTAATTCCCTAAGATGTAGTTTATATATAAATAATTACAGTAATTTAAGAATATACTAATAGATAAAATATTTTTATTTTATTAGAATGTATTAGAATATTCATGGGGCCTTCATTTTATTTATAATTTTATTTATATGTAAAACAGACACAAAAATTCATTTTTATAGATCTTGAGCAACATGCTAATTAAGTGGCTTACTACATTTCAGTGAATAAATAAGCAGGCTTTGGAATTTGATTAATAAATGAAAAAATTTATTTTATGAATTAACTGTAAATGCTGTTTAAAAATTTATGTAAATATTGGTTGACCTGGCTAGTTATTACTTAAAAGTATTATCAATAATTAATTGAGGAATTAGTTACCTTGGAAGATAAGACTTTATACTTGACTCATGGTCATAAACTGTACTTTAAATTTTGGATATGCCACAACTGTCTACTGATGGATAGTAATACAGAATCACTAGTTGTTTTTCACTAGAAAAACAACTTAGATTTAGATAGGATGCCACTTGCCTTAAAAAAAAAAAAAACTGTACTTAATGCTTTCATGTGCGGGCAATTTGCATGCACTACCTCATTCAATACTCAGACCAATTTTTAGTCACATTTTCAGATGGGGAACTAGGACTTAAAGAGGTTAAGTAGCTATTGAAGTTTCCATGACTAATAAAAACAGTGATGCTTGGATTAGAATTTAGTTTTATTTGATTCTTTAGGGCATAAACTTTTCTTATGCTACCTTCCCTCTTCAAAAGAAAGGAAAAGGCTATTCTCACATTGACGTTTGTGAAAGATACATCGATCACCTTCCTTCATGATACCTCAAGATCACAAACACGAAGAAACTGCAGAAGCCTTTCATGTGTATTACTCTTCCATTGAGAGTCATTGATAACTGCACATTTTTACAGCATAAAATTAGCATCTTTTCCATTTTAATTCCAGTTTTCTGTCTGAAGTGAGAATAAGCAAATTGATGGATAATTGTGCACTAGTTGGAAGACTGGACAAGTTTTGCAAGCCACTTTTGCTTTTGTGTGTGTGTGCAGAGTATATAGTAAAATAATAAACATAACACATTCAGTGTCATTGAAAATTCCAGTTTTTATTTATCTCAAACCTCTGATTTAAGTCTAAGAATTAATTAGCCCTCTTCCCCATTCTCTTTATTACCCTCGCAAGTCCTAACAGTTGGCTTCTGCTTGTTGAATTCTTAACTTTGTGGGGAGGGTTCTTTTCCACATATTAAACATGAAACATGTGAGTTACAGCCAAGAGCACATGAAGCCACAGCAGCATTTGGTTTAGGGCACTGAAAGCTGAGACATGGCAACTTATGCCATGGACAAACTGAAAATTATTTGACATCATGGACTTTCGGGTCACTTATAAGTACTCAATATAGTAAATTTTAAAGCTTTGACACCCAACGGTCTACACTAGAATGAAACAAATGGCAACACAGATGGCCATCTGTGCCCCATGATTATTTGAGTTTCAAAAGTTTACAAATATTTACAGGTAACTATTCAAGTATTCAACTGCTCTGAAATCTGATAAACAATAGGGAAACAGTTTTAACATTCATTCAATTCTAATCAATATATTACAAAATATTCTTTAAGAAAGTGTTAGTATTCATGTTTGATTAATTCAATGATTGATTATACTTTGAACTTCCTGTACTAAATTTGTGTTTTGCATTTTGAGAATTTAAAAATTAAAACATGCACACACACACACACACACACACACACACACACAGGGCCCACTGAGAATTAACAACTGAATCAGGCTTATTTATATCTATATATTTACAGGTAAACTGTAGTTTATTTTTAAAATAACAGCAATCTTCAGTAAAATTATCAAAGAAATGTAGAGATATATGTGTATAGGTATATATATGTATGTATACATATATCTCTACATTTCAAGGGATATATATCTATATATAGATTCTCTCTCTCTGGAGATATATATATATATCTCTATATATACATATATATATACACATATATATATATACACACACACACATATATATATCCCTTGAAAATACATATCCCTTCAAAATATTCACTTGCTTCTCCAATACTGGAGTACAGCATAGTGTATCATTTTTGAGATAATACTTATTAAAAAGGCCAATCCTTCCAGTTGTATGTAACTGTCAGGGGTTTGGTTTCCAACAGAGTATACTAAAAAGTGTAGCAAAGAATGTACTTAACAAAATAAAACCATACAGCCACATTCACTGTTCCTGATTTATCGCCATTATTTCTGACTTGGAATATCCCTCCCTTGACATGCTGTTTTATGCCTTGTGATTCAGTAGGCCCTTTTATAGCATGTTTCAGTACTTCAGGATGGAAAAGGCCCAGCTTCCTAACATTGCCATAAATCAGGGAGCCTACAGCTGTAGCAGTACTTGCAAGGTTACCCAACTCCTGAGTTTCTGATAAATTTTCTCTTATCATTGAAGATAAATGCGGTTACAATTCTGTTCTGGAGGGCTCAGGTGTAACAATGGCTTGTAGGTCATTTTCTTAAGTGAAAGAGAAAAAAAAAATGCTGCCTTTTCCAGCTATTTTAATTTTTGTCTTAGAAATAGTGATTTCCTTCATCTATCTTTTAGTTTCACTTCTCACACGTACACACATTAACTTGCCATGCCAGAAATCTTCATTCCTCTTTTTTATACACCTAACCTATTTGCCGTACCCAGAGTGCATTACTCTAAATTAGCTTTAATCATTTTCTCTCATGCAAAACTGAGAATAACTTATGATGTATTGTCTTCCCTGGACATTGCTTTTTAATAAAGAACACAAATATAAAAATTCTAATAGTGACATTTCAGGCAATGTGACAGGCAACTGAAGGCATAGTTTTGGTCATGAGCTTCTTCTTGTCCCCATAGTACATCAGATCAGAGGTTGCATAAATCTTCAAGGCTGACTTGATGCAGTTTAATTCTCAAGAGAAGGATATTATAGTGTCGCAGATATTCCTGTTACTTTTCTCGCTTTGCCATATTATACTTCCTTTCTATTTACCTTGCTTCTTTTTGATGTGTACATTGAACACATTTTGTTGATATTTATTTCTGTTTATTGATTTTTCCAAAAATTAGAATTTGTTACTGCTGAAATTTCTCCCTTTTCTTTTTCTATGAGAAGAGTGTAATATATCTATATCAATGCTTGAGAACTACAACAAAATGACCATCACTTTGTAACTACGAGATGTCGCCTGTGTTGGCAAAATACACAAAGAGGAAGTCTCCCAAAACTCTGAAGCTAGCATTAAATGAGCTAGAATATGAATATTAAATAAATGACATTTTCAGATGATCAGTTAACAGTACAATTTTAAAAATAGCATATATTAATGAATTTTACTATTTCATTGTAAGATAACAAGGAAACTAAAATAGAATATATGAAGAAAATGAATATAACAATATCTCTATTTATTACATGTTCATTTTTTTTGCTAGACATAATGCTGTGGAACTTGAATTATTTATCTAGTGAAATTTCACTCAGCGACCCTGTAAAAGGTGTCATTGTTACTCCCTTTCACAAATGAGGAAACTGAGCTTAAAGATATTTGATAATACAAACAAGGTTACCCAGCTGGGAACAGGAAGGGCCAGGATTTAAACTGGCTTCTTTAAAGGCTTCTTGACTTCCGGTGTCGAATTATGCATGCACTAAGCCATGGCTCTATATGAACTCCATTTAGAAAGCATGTCAAAATCAAGACCAGAAGCACCATTGGTCTCTAATAGGTTAAAAGTTTTCTTAGCAAGTGAACACTGAAAGTCACAATTAAAGTCCACTTTCTTCCTTTCAACTAATTCAGAGTATGGCCAGTAGAAAATGTGTGAATCCAAGGAGTATTGGCAGAATACACCTAACAATGTCTAAAGCCTCAAAACCTTGCATTTATTGTCAATACTCTATTTGATAATCTTTCTCACATAGTTCTTCTCAGTGATTTAGGTAACTCCACCTTTTGATTAACACAGAAATCTAGCAACTTCATTTAACATGGTTTGAAAATTTAGAATAAAATTAATATAATATGCAGACCCTAGCAATGAAATAAGATACCCATTGGTTTCTAATGATACAGGCCTTTTCTGCACTACTCCAGTTTCTGATATGCAACCCCATTGCTGGGGCAAGGCCCATGTAACATACACACAAAGTGCCATTGCAGCACCTGTCTTGCCATGGACATAGTAGCTATTTATTTAGCATAGGAATTCTAGGAAACCTATTTACTTTGTAACAGTAGAGGGAAATTTCCCAAATGTCCCTGACATCTCAGGGAAATAGATTATATCAAACCAGAAATAAGAATATAATGGAAGAATAGAAAAGATCAACATAAAAATGTGAAGAAGGCAAGAGAACATTAGTGGCAAAACAGAGTGAGGAGGGAAAATTTGGAAGGTTAAAACTGTGATAACTCTTATATATTTATTAGTCCAGCTTTTTGGACTTTTAGATCACACACATTGTCAGTTAATTGTAGTGTTGTGTACTATAACCCTTGCCCACAAATGTTAGGAAGATTATTAGCAAAGTGTAAAAATCAAGGCTCCGGAACAATACACATGACAAGATCTCATTTTTGTAAAAGAAATGTATTAATGTGAATGTATTTTTTATATTTATATTAGAGCATGGGGAAAGGTCTGGTAATAGGAAGAATTGGAACAGATGGAGGTAGCAGAATAATGTCATGTTTTGGCATGTGTGTGTATTACTTGAATATTTTACAAATAGGGTGGATTCATGTATTTCTCATATAATTAAGAAAGAAGATGACAGTGAATTCATAAAAAGAAGGCAAATCACATTTACGAAGTTCTTTATAATTTTATTAAAGCCATTCTCCACCAATCATTTGGTTAAAAACAACAACAAAACTAAATTATAAAGGAGAGTTATAACACAGCTTGTTCTTAAATCAGATTAAACCAAACCTTAGAGTTTCAAAAAATTCATGACTTCTTTTTTTCTTTTCATTTTTTTCCTTCTTTCTCTTTTGTGCTCTCTTCCTTCATCCTCCTTTCTCTCTCCTTCCTTCATCTTTTTCCTTCTTTCTGTCTCTTTCTTTTTTTCTTTAGAGTTCTATTGTTCTGGTAAATTACCAGCAAAAACAAAAAGGGGAATAAAAATTAATGAATGACCCGAAGGTCATCCTCAAAAAGTACTCATTATGTACCTGTAACCTCAATGAAGGCAGGAAGAAGATAACCTGTGCATTTAATTACTCCATCATTCATTCTAGTTTTTGACAGTACATAGACAAAGTACTAGAGGAGTAACTGAAAGTCTTTTTATTGTCCCTCTGAATGGTTTGGTAATGCTTCACAACATATTCTATATAGTGGGCTTTCATTTGTGCAATATTTAAAAAAATTCACCCATCTACCCACTGAAATATGTATACTTTGGAGGACAAACGTTTTCTCATGTAGACGTTTACTTATTTAGTAGACATATTTGTAGTTATTATATACAAACTACATTAGAAGCTTATTCTATGTCATTACTGATTGTTTCAACAACCTTGAATGGCTGGTATTAAAATCTTATTTTATATTTAAGGAAACTGAGGCAAATATGAAGTTACTCTAGCCTAAGACTACAGTGAAAGTGACAGATCCAGGATTCGAACCAAGATTGTTCTGTCTCCACAGCCCATTTTTCTCTACTATAAAATCCTAATTCCTAGTGTTCAGAAAAACCAGCTGTTTTATCACTTTCTTAGAAACTCACTAAATATCTTTTAAAATTCAAGATTTTCCATTGAAAAGATATTATGGTTTTTGTGTCTGCTGTAATATGGTGTATAGCTTACTTACTTTTGCCTTAAAATAAATTAATAAACCTGATGGTGATTCGGTGTAACCCAAAAGAACAGTAGAAGCGGTAGGGATTGAGGGGCTGGGGGGAAGGGTGTCTGTGTTTTGGCTCTATTATTCTATAGGGAGAACAGCTCAGATCAAGTGTGATGTAGTTTTCATCAGAATGAAAATAACCTGTGCATTCTGGAGTGCATGTTCATAGAAGGGTATACTGAGAGACCTGTCAGCTTCTTTTAGTGAAGCAGTAACAATAATGCAGCAGTGCATAGAGGCCTTAGTTCAGGAAAGATAAACAGAGCCACACACCAATGTGAATGGAAATGTGAATAGAAAAAGAAATGTATTATAAGTGCTACATTGCTTTCCTACTTAAAAACATACCATTTGGCAAAGCTACGGATGACTTTGTCACTTACCATTATAGTTATTCAAGTTGATTTGAGTTACAATTTTTATAGCTCTCTGATTGTACACTTTTACATTAGAATGATTTAGGAAAAATGAGGCTACAAACAATTAAAGATTTTAAAAATACAATTCTTAAAATTTTAAAAATAGGTTTTGAGAGTACATGTGCAGATTTATTATGTGACTATATTGTACAGTGGTGAAGTTGGGCTTTTAATGTACCTATCACCTAAATAATGAACATTGTACCCAATATATCATTTTTCAATCCTTACTCTCCTCTCACCTTTTGGAGTCTCCAACATCTATTTGTCCACTCTGCATGTCTATATGTACCTATTGTTTAGCTCCCACTTTTAAGTGAGAACATGTGGTATTTTGACTTTGTTTTGAATTATTTCACTCAGGCGAATGGTCTCCAGTTTCATCCACATTGCTGCAAAAGACATGATTTTATTATTTTCCATGGCTGGGGAGCATCCATGGTATACATATGCTACATTCTCATTATTCAGTCATCTGCAGATGGACACTTAGGTTGATTTAATGACTGTTGTGAATAGTGCTGCAATAAACATACAAGTGCAGGTGTCTTTTTAATATAATGATTTCCTTTCCTTTGGGTAGATACCCAGTAGTGGGATTGCTGGGTTGAATGGTAGCTCTATTTACAGCTCTTTAAGAAATTTCCATACTGTTTTCCATAGAGGTTTCACTAATTTACATTTCCACCAACAGCATATAAGCATTCCCTTTTCTCTGCATCCTTGCCAACATCTGTTATTTGACTTTTTAATATAAGATGGTGTCTTCTTGTTGTTTTAATTTGCATTTTTCTAATAATTCATAATGTTGAGCATTTTTTCATATGTTTTTGGCCACTTGAATGTCTTCTATTGAAAAATGTTTGCACACTTTTTAATGGGATTTTTTTTTCTTTTTGAGTTGTTTGAGTTGCTTGTATGTTCTGGATATTAGCCCTTTGTCATATGCATAGTTTGAAAATATTTTCTCCCATTCTGTATCTTGTCTGTTGATTATTTCTTTTGCCATGAAGAAGATTTTTAGTTTAATTAAGTCTCATTTGTCCATTTTTGTTTGTGTTGAATTTGCATTTGAAGACCTAGTCATAAATTCTTTGCCCGGGCCAATGTCCAGAAAGAGTTTTTCCTAGGCTTTCTTCTATAATCTTTACAGTTTCAGGTCTTATGTTTAAGTCTTTAATTCATCTTGAGTTGACTTTTATATATAATGAAAGATACAGGTCTAGTTTCATTCTTCTGCATATGGCTATCTAATTTTCCTAGCACCATTTATTGAATAGGGTCTCTTTCACTTATAGAATTGTAATTTTAAAATATCACAATGCCTTAAATGAAGGTCTGTGTTATGAATGAGCATGAAATAAACACTAAATTTGCTCACCATTTACTTCAGTCAAATAAACTGAAGATTTTGCCAGAGATGGAATGGCATGGTGTAAGAGAAAGCTCTGTTATTTTATTTTTTAATCTATTTATGTTTTTAGTATAATGATTTGGAACCCAGTATATCTACCAGAATTACTTTTCCAAATTTCACTTGTTCAAATCTATTGAATCAGAATATATGTGGGTGTATTTTGGGAGACCCTGTATTTAATTCTGATACCTACCTGTGATATAAACACCAATGTTTTGATCTAAGAAGGAAATTGTTAATTTCCTTTCACACAAATATGCAAATATGCACAAACATACATATTATATTACACACACACACACACACACATTATCATATTATATGCCCAATTCTTAAAGAGCCTCTCAGTATATATTTTACAAATGAACAGAAATTCTCAAAGAGCAGTAGTGGGAGTAAGGGGAATCAGTGGTCCAGTTATCATATTATCCATGATTAGAGAAATAGGGCCTAAGTACTTTCTTTGTAGATAATGTTGGGAGACCGCAAGCCTTGGGAAGACAAGCAAGGGGATAGGGCCAAATGGTAAAGCTAGTCTTATTAATAGTGGAGACTGTGAAGGTTGAGATTAAGCCTCCATTAGTGTCTCTCTCTCTCTCTCTGTCTCCCTCTCTCTCTTTTTCTCTTTCTTTAAAGCCAGTCTTGTCTATGGCCTTCCAGGTCCTGCTAATTGGTGCTGATCAACAATTTTTTTTTTCTTTTTCCTTAATTTTGTGGTTGAATCCTCAGTTCATGTTGTAGTTTTATCATGGTTACAGTTTCCCTGATGATTAAAAACTGGTTTGGTTTTCACCTTTCTTCCCTGCTATGACATTATATGTAAAAATAAATTGTCACTATTTTATCTGCTTTGTTTACTAACGCATTTTAAGTACTCACAGGAGTGTTTAGCACATGGTAGGGAATCAAGAAATATTCCATTTAAGGAGTAAAAATACACGTTTCACATATTTATGAAGATTTTAATTCAGAGGTTTATTCTTCAATTTATATTTTGTAGAACATTGTATATTCTACTAAGGCCTCAGTGCATTCTTTCAACAACTGCAGCTGGAAAAGGCAGTCACTAGTCACTATCCTAGCTATTTTACAGAGTAGAAAACCAAAACACAGAGAGAAAAGAATTCTCCCTTTATTTTACAAAATCATATAAGTTTAGGATTGGAAAGACCTTACATATCATCTGGTTTTAATATACAGTATTTCCAACAAACTGCTTATGCTTGAATTCTTTCGATGCTGAAGAAAGCCCTACCCCCTAAAACACTTTCATCTACTCTCTCACAGCTTCCCCATAGGTTTATGCTTTTATGCCTATCTATGGAGTCATCATTTATATGATCGACTGTCAGTGTTTAGAAAAAAAGCCACAGACTGTCTGAGATTCTCTTGTCCTGGTTAAACTCTCTGGCTCCTTCAGTCATTCTTCATGAGATATGATTTTGAGATTGTTTAATCACTTCTTCACTTTCTCATGCACATGTTTCAGTTTGTCTAGTCTCTTCAATAATTGTACTCATGGCTTGAAAACAATTTCTACTTATGGGTTCCAATTAAGTTCCACATAATTTATCCACACTATTTTATTTAATCTTGTCAATAACTCAGTCAAATCGCTTTAGTGAAGACTTTTTGGTTGGAGGAACAAAAATCCATCTGAATTAGCTTAAACACAATAAACCCAGAGGGATTTCATAGCATGGATTCTAAATACAGTGGGAACTTTGGAAACATGGTAAGTCGTCTGACTAAATGTGGTAAGTTTGGAGTTACATGGTGAAAAGCTCTGACAAAAGAATAAAAGTATAAATAGTTTAAGAAGGAGGCTTAAATGGACCTGGCAGAATTTATACACTGGCAGCTATCACATTTGTTTTACAGATAAACTCTTAAGGTTTTCCAGAGAAGTGAAATTGCTTTCCTTGATCTACCTAGTCAGCCTGATCAAGGATCTAATGCCTTGACTGACCTTTTTGCTAGCTGGCAGCTAATTCGTTTACCCTAGAAATGTACAAGTGAGATTTTTCTTTTCCCATACTGTCTGCCGTTTTTTCATCCCCCTTTTCACTCTTTGAATCCTGTTTTGCTTTCACTTCCTAAGGCAGTTGTGATCCTTAATTTTGCACGTCGACTTGACTGGGCTACAGGATGCCCAGATAGCTGGTAAAGCATTATTTCTGGGTGTGTCTATGAGGGTTTCTAGAAAAGATTACCTTTTGAATCAGCAGACTGCATAAAGAATATCCACCCTCAATTGGATGGGGATCATACAATGCATAGAGGGCCTAAATACAACAAAAAGAAAACAGAGAAAGGGCAATTTTATTCTTTCTTCTTGAGCTGGGACAGCTATTTTTTTCCTCACCTAGAATATTAGAGTTTCTCGTTATCAGGGCTTTGGACTTGGACTGATTTATTCCACCAGCTTTCCTGGTTTTCTAGCATGCAGATGGCAGGTTGTGGGACTTCTTGGCCGTCATAATTGCATATGCTAATTCCCATAATAAATCTTCTTTTAAATATCTATATGTGACCCACTAGTTCTGTGTCTTAGGAAAACCCTGATTAATACAGTAGTCTATCACCTGACTCCTTGAAATGTAAATAATTTGCATATAAAATTTTTAAGTGTCTCTGAATTACTCTTCAGCAATAGTCTCTAGACTCTGAACAGATGTATTTGTACCTGTTTCATTATTTTTTTTAACTCTCATCTTTTTACTTTTTATTTATTTCTACTCCATAACTTCAGTTTACTCATGATGTTGGTTTGCTACATTTCATATCTATCTCTAATTTTGTTGGACTTTTCAATTCCACTTTTTGATTATAGTCTCTTTGTGTGGTAGGCCGCCTTTAAAACAGTTCTCAATGATTCCTGTCCCCTGGTATTCATGCTGTGTGTAGTCCCCTCCCCTTGAGTGTAGACTGGTCATAGTGATTTACTTCAAGCATACAGAATATGGCAAAAGAGGTGGGATATAAAATCCAAGATCGAGTTTTAAAAAAGGTTGTGGATATTGTCTTGTTTGCTCTCTCTCATTCTCTCTTTGATTCTTCTCATTTTTCCACTTTGATGAGGGCAAGCTACCGTGTTGGGATCTGTTTTATGGCAGAAACCCATGTAGCGAGAAACTAAGGGCAGCCTCCTGCCAGCAGCCAGTAAGAAACTGAGGTACTTAATCTAACAGCCTGTGAGGAACTGAATCCTGCTAACAACCACATATGTGACCTGCATGTTGATGCTCCTTCCGTTGAACCTTAGGATAACTGTAGCCACTGCTGAACAGCTTATTGTAGTGATAGACTCTGAAGGGATCGTACCTGGATTCCTGACCTGCAGAAATGTGAAATAATCAATCTTGTTGTTTTAAGCCACTATGCTTTTAGGTAATTTGTTATGCAGCTTAGATAATGTATACAACTCTGCACTCCATATTTTAGATAAAGTTACATAGACAATCTATTGATTCTGTTCAATATATGCATTAGCTGCCCACATTGGTCCAGTCAATTATAAGTGATGAATGAAAAATGTGGCATATAGGTAAGGTGACTAGTTTATATTCTAAACTGGGATAGTTTTGAGCTGGCATGATTACTAATTATGCCAAAACAATAAGGATAAACAGGATTCTTCTAGACAAACAGGGAGACAGGGTCACCTCATTTGTAAGATAATCACTTCTTGGGTATAGTAAAAGGGCTGCATAAGCCAGAAGAGAAAGTTGAATCTGGCAGACTAGTTGGCTTACCTGTTTGATTAATAGGTACTGTATTTCTGATTACATAACTGGAAAACTGAGGGTAGATTGTCTTCTAAGTGGCAATAGAACTCATTTCACCTGGTAGACTTGAGATTCCAATTGAGATCTTTTGTCATTCTGCAGTTAGCGTGTGCGTTCCACTTGGTCATTACATCTCTTCAGAGCCAAATGTACTGCTCTGGTTAGAAAACCAGTGTAGAATTATCATCACCCTTGGTCTAAATTATTGTAGAACCACCTTTATTTAGTGATTCTCCACTTTTGGTGCACATTAGAGTTAGCTGAGTAGCTCTGAAAATGCCAGTGGCTACATGTCTTCTCAAATCTATCAAATCAGAATGTGTTGTGGTGGGATTGGCATTGGTATTTAGAAATAACCTTGTCAGGTTATTCCAATGTGTAGCTAAGCTTGAGATAGCAAGCACAGAAGGCCACTGGCAGAAGGGGAGTTGGCCGGAGGAGTTTGTACTGGAAAGAACAATGGAGCGTTTATAAGGTCAAATTTTCTTACATAACAATTTCTCTTCTCCTCTGATTTCCAAGAGAGGTCTGTTAATCTGTATTTTAAGCAAGTGCCCCCAGTAATTCTAATCAAGCAAGTTTGGAAACTGCTGGCCTAATCCAGTTTCAAAACAGGTCTGTCATATCTAATTATCATAATAATGTGGTATGATTTGGAAATTTGTCTCCTCCAAACGTCATGTTGAAATGTAATCCCCAGTGTTGGAGGTGGGACCTGGTGGAAGGTGTTAGGGTCGTGGGGGTGGATCCCTCATGAATGGTTTAATGCTGTCCTCATGGTAATTAGTGAGTCTCACTCTATTAGTTTCCACAAGATCTGGTTGTTAAAAACAGTCTTACATCTCTCTCTCTCTCTCTCTCTCTCTCTTGCTTCCGCACTTACCATGTGACATGCCTGCTCCCTCTTTGCCTTCTGCCATGATTGGAAGCTTCCTGAGGCCCTTACCAGAAGCAAAGGCTGGCACTCTGCTTTTGTACGGTCTGCAGAACCATAAGCCAAAATAAACATCTTTTCTTTGTAAATTACCCAGCCTCAGGTGTCCCTTTAAAGCAATGCAAAACAGACTAACACATAACGCCTTATGTTTTATTAAAACACCTTATAATCACTTAGGCTTGATATTTAGGCTTCAGCATTAGCTTCTGATGCCCAGAAAGTTTCTGATAAAACATTTCTGAAAACATATGAATGGGTACTGGTCAGTATTTCTACTAGTGTGGACATCTCCTTGACACTGGGAATGAAAAATGGAGATCTAATGCTTTTTTCAGGTATTGCATAAAATATCAGATGTTAACAAGCCTGCTGCCTTGCTGCTTTTTGTGTATCAGGAAGACTCAAGGATATCAAATATTTATATAGAGTCTGTTCAATCATTTATCTTTCCATTGAAGGGGAGAGCTTCTTACTGTAAAGCTACTTAGATCTTTTTCATTGAGAAAAAGAATAAAATGTTTCTTTTAAAAAAGTGTACTGCTCTTTATTTGAAAATGATTACATCCACAGCCCTTGAATTTTAGGTCAGAGTAGATGTATTTCTGCAGCTGGTGAAAACAGGCATAGGTATATGATTTAAGATAGGAAGTAAAACATACATTGTTCAATTAAAACTACAGTGAAAATTTTGGGGGAGAAGGTAACTACCTGAGCTGGAACTTAGCCAGGACAACAGTTAATGCTTCTGCACATATAAAGACAGAACATGGAAAATGAGTAATTCTCCAGTCAAGTCCCAGCTTCCACCTCAGAATGTATTTCATTTATTTTTTGGTGCCATGTACATCTCAGGTGGGAGAGAAATTTATTACCAAATTTATAGAAAAAGACATGTGGGTAGTTTGTACCTCACAATTCAAAAGCCATAGAAGCTGGCCAAAATCCCCAGGCAGAAATTTCTTCACATCCCAGCATATTTAAGTGGTGTACAATATGTGAACCGATAGCCATCAGTCAGGTTTCCTGTGTTGGTACATCCACTGGGAACAAAAACATATTATATGCAGTATTCATGGGAAACAGAATATATGGTCTTATTATTTCACTACTAAAGAAGTAGAGATTATAAATATATAATAGTTGTGGCAAGCATAGTAATCATTATGCTTTTCTCTTTTTCACTCCTTTCATTTTAACATTGCCATCTGTCTTGCAACTATTTATTTTAATTGTAATTTTTAATTTATTAAACAGTAAAATTAACTATTTTTTGGTTCTATGAATTTTAACACATGTATAGATTTGTGCAATCACCAGCACCACTATCAGGATAGGGGACAATTTTATCACCCCCACAAAACTCCTTCATGTATCATTTAGAATAATGTTTCCACCACCCCAAACCTCTGATAACCACTGATCTGCTTTCTATCATTACAGTTGTGTCTTTTCCAGAATATCATATAAATGAAATTGTAAAGTATGTAACCTTTTGAGACTGGCTTGTTTTACTCAGCATAATGACTTTGAGATCCATCCAAGTTGTTGTGTGTGTTAGTTGTTTGCTCCTTTTTACTGCTAAGTAGCTTTTCATCGTGTGGATATACCATATATTCTCCATTCAAGTGTTCAAGAAACTTTGGGTTGTTTTGCAATGCAAAGTTTTGACAATAATGAATATAGGCACTTTAAACATTTCTCTACCATGCAGTGGCATTGCTGTATCATCTGGTAAGTGTCTGTTTACCTTTGTAAGAAACTGTCAGACTGTTTTTCAGAATGGTTGTACCACTCTGAATTCCCTCCAGCAAGGGAAAAGAAATCCAGTTTCTCTGTATCCTTGCCAGTGGTTGGTATTGACTTTTAAAAAAAATGTTTATCCATTTTAATAGTGTGTAGTGGTATCTCATCGTGGCTTTTTCATTTTCCTAATGGCTAATGATGTGAAAAGCTTTCCATGTGCTTGTTTACAATCCTTATGTCCTCTTTGGTAAAGTCTCTGTTCAAGTCTTTTACCCACTTTTAAATTGGTTTCTTACTTTTGAGTTTGAGAATTCTTTTATTTAAATATAAGTTCTGTGTTATGTGATTTTCTAACATTTTTTCCAGTTCATAGCTTGTCCTTTCATTTTAACAATACCTTTTAATTCAATGTAGTCTAATTTATTAATGTATTTTTAAACTATCATGTCTAAGACCTCGCTGCCTAACCCTAAGTCATGAAGATTTTAAGTTTTCTTCTAAAACTTTTACATTGTACCTTTTATATTTGGAAATATGATCTGTTTGCCAGTACCGTGCTGTATTGCTTGCAATAACCTTGTGGTAAGTTTTAAAGTTAGATTGTATTATTTTTTTCAACTTTAGTTTTCTTAACAATGGTTTTAGTTATTCTCGTTTCTTTTCTTCCCCAAACATATTTAAGATCAGCTTGTATCTACAAAAAAGTTCCATGAGATTTTGGTTGAAACTGTGTAACATGTATAGATTCATTTGAAGAGATTTAACATCTTAATAGTTTTTTAAAATATATATTAAAAATGTATACATAAATGCTAGAAAAAGAAATATATATTAATATATATAAAAGTATTATTAAATTGAATCCAGATACACAAACACAAATAAACACACACATGGATAATATCTGTCTTTTAAATTGGGGTCTTTGGGCTTTTTTTTTTTTTTTTTAGATGGAGTCTCATTCCATCGCACAAGCTGCAGTGCAGTGGTGCCATCTCGACTCACTGCAACCTCCTCTGCCTGGGTTCAAGTGGTTCTCCTGCCTCAACCTCCCAAGTAGCTGGGATTACAGGCATGTGCTGCCATCTCCCATAGTGCAGGGGTTACAGGTGTGAGCCACCGTGCCTGTGCCTGGGCATTTTTATTTAATGTAATTATTGATATGTTTGGTTTTAGGCCCACCGTTTTATTATCTTTTTTGTTTTTTATTCTTATGTTTTTATTTGTTTGGTTGGTTGGTTCATTCCCCATCATGCCTTCCTGTGGGTTATCTAAACATTTTTTTAGTGTTGTTTTGAATTTTTCCATTGCTTTAGACTGTATATCTTTGTACATTTTTTAGTGATTGTTCTAGGGATTACAATACACATTATTTGATAGTCTACTTGGAATCAGTTATTAACTACATCAAGTGAAATGCAAATTTCATTACTGTGTAGGTCTCGTTAAATCCCCTACTTTTTGTTTTAGCCATCTCATACATATACGTACATTGAGATTCTCACTAGACAGTGCTACAATTTTTGCTTTCAACTGTCAAACATATTTTAAAGAACTCAACAGGAAAATAATGATCTAATATATTTACTCAGATATTTATTATTTCTATTATCTTTATTTCTGATTTTCCAAGTTTACTTCTGGTAACTTTTCTCTCTAACGAAAGAATTTCACTTAGCAATTCTTCCAGAGTAGATATGCTGATTGTAAATTCTCTTAGTTTTCTTTCATCTGAGAATGAGTTTCTTTCAGTTTCATTTCTGACAGACATTTTCACTGAATGTAGAATAATGAGTCAACATTTCTTTTCTTCAAGCACTTTAAGAACATTCTACTTCCTTCTGGTTTCCATGTTTACTGACGAGAAATCTGCAGTCTTTTGAATTGTTCTTCCCCTGTAGATAATGTATCATCTTCCTCTGGCTGCTATAGACTTTTTTCCCTGTTTTTAGTTTTCAGACATTTCATTATGATGAGTTTGTGGGTGGATTTGAATTTATCTTACTTAGGATTTGATTAGATCCTTAAATCTGAAGGCTTATGGCTTTCACATAATTTGGGACATTTTCAACCATTATCTCTTCAAAAAAATTTTTAGCACCACCTTCTCCACTTCTCTAAAGACATGAATGTTAGACCTTTTCTTATTATCTCACATGTCCCCGAGGCTATGCGTATCTTTATTTTTAAAATCTATTTTCTTTCTTGCATTCAGATTTGATATTTTCTATCATTTTATTTTCAGACTCACTGATTCATTCCTTTGCCATTTCCATTCTAATATTAATCCTGTTCAGTGAATTTTAAAAATTTCAGTTATGTATTTTTCTGTTACAAAATTTTTATGTATTCTTCTTGTCACCTTTTTTTTTTTTTTTTTTGGTGTATCTCTATATTTTCCCACTCATTCCAGAATGTTCAAAATTGCCTGTTGAAGAACCTTTGTAATAGGCACTTTAAAATCTTTGTGAAATAATCCAGCATCTTATCATCTTTCCCTTGGCCTCAGCTGACTGTCTTTTTCTGTGTGAGTTGACGTTTTCCTGGTTCTTCATATGCCAAGTAATTTTGGATTATTGTCTGGACTTTTTGAACACGATGTTATAAAACTCTGCATCTTATAAATCCTATAAAGCATGTTGATATTATTGTTTTAGCAATCAACCTGGTTAGGTTCAGGACATATATATTTCAATATACCTTCTATGGGCTTTGGTCCTAAAATCAGTTCCATTTCTAAAGTCTATTCAGTACTATTAACATTTATACTACAGGTCTGCCCCGCAAAGTGGCCAGTCAGGAGTCTAGGGTGGCAGTCTGTAAGTTATTTCACTTCTCAAGTTCTTTAAAAGACTGATTAAGATAAAATGTAACTCTGAAACTTGAGGGTGAGCCCATGTAGTTATAAGCAACTTTCAGGGACTTTTTCCTGAGCTTCTCTCCCCCCTGCCCCCATCTCTCCAGTGCGTCCAGTTTCCTGGGGCTCCCTTTTTCAGTATTCCAACCTGAAAGGTGATACCTTTCTGCCCCGGGAAGTTGTGCTTCCATGACTGTACCTGCATTTCAAGCCAAGAGACTGGGGAAACAAGAGACACAAGCAGTGGGTAATGTGCCCTACCCTCTTGGGATCACAGCTCCACCAATCAGGAAAGAAGATTCTTCAGAATCTGGGTTTCAGTGGGCTTCTGTTCCTACTGCTGCTGCTACCTCATCACAGGATTGCTGGTGGGATGAGGTTTGGGAAACTAGAGAAAGGACAAAAGGTGTTTCCACACTCTCTGTGCTTTAGAAATTCCCTTTTCCACTTCTTGAGCTAGAACTCAAGTGCTTTTTCCTGAGCTCTCTCTGTCTGCAACTCAGTGCCCACTTCTGCTTCAGGCTACATTGAGATGAGGGTGAGGGATATGGAAGTAGAAAAATGGAAGACTTACCACTGAGTTGGTGATACTTCAAATTCCAGTCTCTTTCACTCATCTATGTGCTACTACTTACTTTTCAGAGACATCTAATAGTTGCTCCATGCATTCCATCCAGGTTTTATAGCTGCATTCAGTAAAAGAGACAGGGTAGAATATGCTTACTCTGCACTGAAACTTTGTCCCTCAAATTGTTACTTCATTTTATTTTAAAATCATTACTCAAAAGCAAATTATTATCATAACTCTTACCTTACAATTTTATGGAAGTTGATCATATGTACATGATCAGTATGCATATTCATACAAGTATATTCATGTATGAATATGTATATATCTTTTTACATATACATTCATAAAAACTATAAAGAACTTGTTACTATTTATTTGTTTCAAAAGGAAATGAGAGCAGTTTTAAAATGGATTAGGTAATCAAATTGCTTCTTTTCATATGTAGTTCAGTTTTATACTGTGAGTTGCTAATCCATTAATTATGCAGTGCAGAGAATAGAAATGACTATAGACTAAGTTCAACAAAATATTGACAGAGTGTCTGTGTGCTCAGAAATGTACAAGATATCAAAACAATAAATACATATTTTAAAATACATTTTATACTCAAGAACTCTGTCCATTGCACCCAAAATGCTTAAAATGTAACAGAAAAATCCATAATTGCACAAAAAAGTAATTCTGCAAAATTACATGAAGCTTGGCTCCTGTTTTCACATGTTTTTCTGAGGTAAGTTGTACAGACTCTATGTATGTGAATTCTGAAGTGAGATGGCCTGCTATGCAGTGGTAGGAGCTGGAGCGGCTTCCTAGAGAAATGACAGTGTGAATCTGTGGAATGGGAAAATTTGGAAGAGAAGGAAGGAAGAACCTATTCTTTACTAATACAGAGGAATGAAGACTCAGGAGAAGTTTTAAACACAGCCCCATTAACAAAGTTCAGACCTTAGTCTTGGGCTCCTCTGTTGGTGTATGTGCCAGAACCAATTATGAATTGAGTGGGACTCTTCATTTTATTTTTTAGCATATTCAAAGTATTGAATTTCTAACACATGGTCTATGTTTATTCTACTATCAGGCAAAAATCAACAAAATGACATTTTTTACTGCATTAACAACTTTTTCCTTATATTGCTAAGCTCAATGAATTTCATTAGGCTACCAATGAGTTTTCAAACCTCTACTGAAAAATAGCTTTTATGTGTAGTGATTTTAATACTATATTTGTAGGACAAAACATTATTTTGCTAATTATACAGTAATAAAGTTATTAATAGTCATTAAATTTGATTATGTTCCACATGAAGTTTCAACATTCATTAAAGCAACAGTAGGAACACTGCAGCTATTTATTCTGTCAAAACCCACCACATGCCTCATGTCTTTAAATATGCAATACTAAGTGATTTCATAATTCTAAAACAAATGAAAGCAATATATGACACTAATAAGATATACTCTCCTTTTTCTCACGAGATTTTTGGGTCTACTGTTTAGTTCAAAAAATGGGTAACATTTTAATGTTAAACATAATTAACTGATTATTTCATACTTATATTTTTAGATATGTATTAGATTGAATACAAACTTGGTTGCAGGCATCATTGGCCTAATATAAAAGTGTTTTGGAGGAGACAGAACTTTTTTTTTTTTCTTTCCTACAAAATTACCTAGGCTTGTGTGGCACAACGCTTCATGAAGGCATCACAGAAGTAGGTTCCTTCTACCTTGTTACTCCCCTAAATGATATCAAAAGGACTTATCTCTTAGATCTTCTTCTATGTGTTGCCTTCATCCTTTTTTGATGGTAAGGATGACTGTAGAATCTCCACGTCTCATAGCTGCATACCAATGTTGGGGATTGACCAGGGGAAAGGTATAAAGAGACCTCTGGAAAGTGGCATCTCCAGTGAACCTTCTTAGCTCCATCTCATTCCCAGCCTCATTTCTACCTGTGTACCAGAAGTCAGGAAGGGCAAGATGCTCTGTGCTCATTAAGGCTGGGGGAAAGGAGCATGGGAAATTGCACACTAGCTTTTAAAGTTCTGCATGGTTGTTACACACATTACTACTACTTACATACTGTTTGCCAGAGAAAGTCACATGGTATACTACAAGGGAGAAAGGTGTAATCCTTACCACGTGTTTAGGAGAAAAACACTGGGATATTTATGAACAGTCTTAATTATTTCTCTAGAACCCAAAAGGACTTACTAAATAGATGATATGATTTTTGAACTTAAAAATTTGAAAAGTGAATTGACAAATTGTGTTTACAACTGAACTGACTTAGTAGTGAGAAAAACACAGTAGGAGAAATATTTTGCTTCATAGAATTAGAAACAGTAAAAATATGAGGCACTTAGAGAATAGATCCAAAACAGTTATTTATAAGTAAGAGTTTCATAAATAGAAACAGAAATGACACAAAACGTATAATTATACAAGTAATGGGAGCTAGTTTCTTGGTCAAAAGAAAAAATCTTAGGTTCATAAATTAAAAAGGCTCATTTATTTTCATGAAGAATTAATGTCAAAATGCAGTGATAAAAAAATAGAATGCCTCCCAACACACTGAAACTTTTCTTGGTAAAATTTCTGAATGTCAAGGAAGGCTAGATAAGGCGAATGTAAACCAAAGGAAAGTAGGAATAATGATATTAATATTTGTAACTTTGAGGAGAAAGGTATGAAAATAAGACAGTGTGACATATTAACCAATATAAAATGGGCAAACATGAAGAAGATATGTCATGTATAATTATTGTAAATTCACAATCTCCACATTATATTTACATTTAGAAAATTTCAGAAGTACTTTCATTAAAGAAGCTTATTATAATCATTTAAACTAGAAGAATTAGAGAACAAATTGATTTCTCAATTGCAAGAAGCTACACTAAAATTAGTAAATATGACTAATTCAATTTTAATTTGAATATTGATGGTTTAGAGTTAGACGAACTTAAAAATATATCTGGAAGAATTAAAAACATTAATGTAAGGGGCAGAGAAACTAACATCATCAAAGGTTAACGTTTGCTATAAAACCTCTGTAAGCAGAGAATGGTGTTGTCATAGCAACACAACGAAGATTAGTGGAAGAGAATAAAGTCTAGGAAAAAAACAAACACTCTTATTCCTGTAAGACTTAATGGGCATTTTAATTTAGAAGGAAAAGGACAATTGTGATAAATAGCTAGTAATAATTTAACACTCTTTGTCTCTTGTCCATATTAATAGAGTTTTACCTAGGCAGGATACGTGATCCACCAGGTGAAGATTACATTTTGCAGTCTCCTTTGCATTTAGGTATGGCCGTGTAACTACGTAGTACTGGCCAAAAGGGAAAAGGAAAGAGAATGGAGGTGGCATGTGTCATTTCTGAATTCTGTCCTCATCATGAGTGGGTGTGTGTTTTAATGTTTCCTTTTTGTTTCTTGTTTTCTGGGAAATGATGAATCAGAAATGAAAGCTATTTGATGAAGATGGCAGAGCTGCTCCCTCATAGTTGAATTAAACTGAATGTTTGTATCTTTGTTTGCATAGCTTAGCTTGTCCCTGAACTAGCACAGTGGTTAATTTAATAATTGGTACAATGTTTTTATCTGAAAGATAATTGAGATACATCTGATAACATATAAAAATAAAGTTCAGTTATATTTAAAATGTAAATATTCAGTATAAACCAAAAAGCTGCAGAAAGTTTTGAGAATATTTGAAGAGCCTTGAGAAGGGAAGGTAGAGAGGCTCTTCTGAGTCATTTAAGAAACCCAGATGTCATAAAGGTTTGTATTTTTTACTATGTACACATTAAGCATTTTGAAATAAAACAAAGGATAGCACAAACAAAATTTCAAAATTTTGAAATATATTGACAAATAATCAGGGAAAATTAATGTGTCCAAAATGAAAAAAGGTTGTTCTTTAAAAAGATCAATGCAATTGATAAACCTCTAGTCAGGTTAATCAAGAAAAAAGAGAAAGTCACAAATTAGTATCAGAAATGAAAAAGGTCATCACTACTGATCTCATAGACATTAAAAAGATAATTGAGGAATATTATGAATAGCTGGGTGTCCACACATTGAGAGCTTAGAGGAAATGGGCCAGTTCCTTGAAAGACACAAATTACCATCTCGTAGAAGGAGAAATACATAATAAAAATAAGCTAAAGTCGATTAAAACAATTGATATATATATATATATATATATATATATATATATATAGAGAGAGAGAGAGAGAGAGAGAGAGAGAGAGAGAGAGAGAGAAGCTGAGAAGTCCCAACATCTGCAGTCAGCAAGCTGCAAACTCAGGAGAGCCAGTGGTGTCAGTCCAGAATCCTGCAGGCTCGAGACTCAAGAGGAGCTGATGTTTTAATTCAATCTGAAGTCATGAGAAGACAGATGTCCCTTCTCAATGCAGTCAGGCAGAAGGAATTCTTTCTTTTTGTTGGGAAGGTAAGTATTTTGTTCTGCCCAGGCTTCCATTTATTGTATGGGGGCCATCCACATTATGGAAGGCAATATTTACTCATTCTACTAATTCTACTACTTCAAATGTTAATATAATCCGAAACACCACTAAAGGCACACTCAAAAATATTTGGCTAATGCCTGGGCTTCCTGTGGACCAGTCAAGTTGACATATAACCGTTACATTTTCCAAGAAAGCATCAGGCATAGATGGTTTCACTGGTGAATTCTCCCAAACATTTATGGAAGAAATGATAATTCTCCACAATGTCTTACAAAAAAACAGAAGCCAAGGTTCTAACTCAATTTAAGGTGAGTACTACACTAATATCAAAACCAGATAAAGATATTAAAAGAAAGAAAAACTATGTAAGTCAATATCTCTCATGGATGTAAATGCAAAAATCTTCAACAAAATATGAGTAATTTTAATCCAATGTTGTATAAAAAGATATAATGCCATGACCAAACAGTATTTATTTCAGGTATACAAAATTGGTTCAATATTCAAAGATCAATTAATGTCATCATTTATATAAATAGGCTAAAGAAGAAAAATCACATGATCATCTCAATAAATGCAGAAAAAGGCCAGGCGTGGTGGCTCACACCTATAATCCCAGCACTTTGGGAGGCCGAGGCGGGTAGATCACGAGGTCAGGAGTTTGAGACCAGCCTGACCAACATGGTGAAACCCCGTCTCTGCTAAAAATACAAAAATTAGCTGGGCGTGGTGGTGCGCGCCTGTAATCCCAGCTACTCAGGAGGCTGAGGCCGGAGAATTGCTTGAATCTGGGAGGCGGAGTTTGCAGTAAGCAGAGATTGCGCCACTGCACTCCAGCTTGAGCAACAGAGAAAGACTCTGTCTCAAAAAAAAAGAAAAGCAGAAAAAGCATTTGACGAAGTCCAGCATACAATCATAATAAAAGCTTAGCAAACTAGGAACAGAGGGAAACTTCCTGAACTTGATAAAAACAAAACAAAACAAAACAAAAAAAACTACAAAATTCTATAGTTAACATAATCAGTGGTGAGAAACAATATACTGACCCCTAAGATGGGGAACAAGGCAAGGATGCTCCAATTATTCCTATTCAAAATTGTATTAGAAGTCCTAGCTAGAGCAATAAGGCAAGAAAGTAAAAGAAAAGGTACAACAGGGAAAAAACCAAGTAAAACCATCTTCATTCATAGATGACAAGACTGTATATGTAGAAAATCTAGAAGCATCAGCAACAAAAAACTCTTGGAACTAATGAGTGATTACAGCAAAGTGGGAAAATAAAAGGTTAATAATAGCAAAAACAATTAATTTCCTGTACAGCAGTGATGAACATTGGAATTTGAAATAAAAACACAGCATCATTTCTATTAGCACCAAAAAAGGAAAATTTAGTCATAAATTTACAAAATATGCACAAAGTCTATAGAAGGAACACTCATACATATAAAACTCTAATGAAAGAAATCAAAGAGTCTCTGTATAAATGGAGAGATATTCTATGTTCAGCTTTCCAGCTTGGTCTGTAGGTTCAATATCATCTTAATCCAAATCTTAGTAAGTTATTTTGTGGATATTGACAAACTTATTCTAAAATTTAGGTTAAAGGCAGAAATACCCACAATAGTCAACACTAAAGAAGAACAAGGTGAGAGACTGGCAATTCTTGACTCCGAGGCTTACTATAAAGCTACAGTAATCAAGACAATGTGGGATTGGCTAAATAATAGAGAAATATATCAGTGAAACAGAGCAAGGAGCCCAGAAATAGACCTATGCAAATATAACCAACTGGTTTTTCACCAAGGAGCCAAGGCAATTAAATTAAGAAAAAATGTGTTTTTGAAAACGCAGTGCTAGACCCATTGAGCATTCATATGCAGAAAATGAATGTAGACACAGGCTTTGTAACTTTCACAAAAGTTAACTAAAAATGGATCATAGAACTAAATGTAAAATGCAAAAGTATAAAACTTCTGGAAAATAACAAAGGAAAAAAATCTAAGTGACCTTCAGGTTGGTAATAAGTTTTTAGATACAACACCAAAAGCATGATCCATGAAAGAAAAAAATGATAATTTGGACTTTATTAAAATTAAAAACTTCTTCCCTGAAAAAGACATGGTTAAGACAATGAAAATTCAGGCCACAGACTGGCAGCAAATATTTGCAAAACACATCTGAAAATGGACTTGTTCAAAATGTACAAAGAACCTTTGCAACTCAAAAATAAGAAAATAAACAACTCAACTAAAAATTGGGCAAAGTCTCTGAATACACGCATTACTAAAGAAGATATACAGATGTCAAATAAACATACGAAAAGATGCTCTACATTATGTGTCATTAAGGAATTGCAAATTAAAACAACAATGACACGTGACATGACACTACACACCTAGGACAGAGGATAAAACAAAAACAGACAATACCAAATCCTGGCGAGAATGAAGAACAAAAGTAACTCTTATTGCTGGTAAGAATGTAAACTAGTACCGCCATTTGGAAAATGGTTTGGAAAGGTTTTAGAAAACTAAACATACATAGTCTTATCATATGATCCAGCAATCATGCTCTTAGGTATTTACCCAATTGAGTTGAAAACTTATGTCCACAAAAATGTTTTTAGCAGTTTTGTTCAAAATCATCAAAGACTAGAAGTAACAAAGATCTCCTTTCGTAGGTGAATGCATAAACAATCTATAGTATATCTATACAAGAGAATATTATACAGTAATTTTACAAAAGGGCTATCCAGCCATGAAAAAAATGGAGGTAACTTAAATGCATATTGCTAAATGAAAGAGGCTAGATACACTAAAAAGATCATTGGTTACCAGGGATTCCAGAGGGTAGAGGGAAGGGATGAATAGGTGAGGCAGAGGGGATTTTTGAAACAGTGAAATTATTCTGTATGATACTGTATTATAGTGATATACAGAAGATATATTCTGGATGATACTGGAATGGTGAGTATGTATGACATTATGCATTTGTCAAAACCCATAAAGTTGTACAACATAGGAGGTATTATATTAAGGTGAAACAATGTAAATTATAGACTTTGGTTAATAATCATATATTAATAATGGTTCTTTCATTGAATAAGTGTACTCACTAATGCAAAATAAAAGAGGAATTGTGTGTAGGTTAAGGGGTGTACAAGAACTCTTTGTAGTATTTGTTCAAAAATGAAGTCTATCAAATAAAATATATCCTTGCACAAACCTTAATAATTGTACATATGCTTATACCCATATAACCACCATACAAAACAAGATTTAAAAATTTCTCATTACTCTAGTAGATTCCTGTTTGCCTTCCCTCTTTTAAAGGTAGCTACTCTTTTCAATCATTTGACTTATTAGTTGTGACTCACCAAGTTAGTTATGACTATTCTTGAATTTAATGTAGGTGAATCATATACCATGTACTCTTTTAAGTCTCTCTCTCTCTCTCTTTCTCTCTCTCTCTCTCTGTGTGTGTGTATGTGTGTGTGTGTCTGTGATATCATTAACTCTTGTTTTTAGGGTCATTTTGGCAATAATTCCCAATGTGTTATTCCATATAAAGTTTATAATCTACCTTTCTAACTCCAGGAAAAACAAACTGATGGTAATGTCATTGGAATTGAATTAAATTTATAGACGATCTTGGAATGAACTGACATATTTATAATGTTGCTTATTCTTTATGATGTGGTGAATGTTTCTACTTGTTAAAGTCTCTTTTTGTGTGTGTATTTCAGTACTTATAGTTTCTGTATCTGTATTTTTGTTGCTATTATACCTGGAATTTCTTTCTACTGTATCTTCTATTCAGTTACTGTCTTTATATAGGAATGCTACCTGTTTACCTGCTAGGTTTATATTCTTATACTTTACTTAATTTCCCTATTTCCTTATTTATTTATTGAGATGAAGTTTCACTCTTGTTACCCAAGCTGGAGTGCAATGGCATGATCTTGGCTCACTGCAACTGGCGCCTCCCAGGTTCAAGTGATTCTCCTGCCTCAGCCTTCCAAGTAGCTGGGATTACAGGCGCACTCCTCCACACCTGGCTAATTTTTTGTGTTTTTAATAGAGATGAGGTTTCACCATGTTGGCTAGGTTCGTCTCAAACTCACCAGGTTGGCCAGGTTAATCTCGAACTCCTGACCTCAGGTGATCTGCCCACCTTGACCTCCCAAAGTGCTGGATTACAGGTGTGAGCCACCGCACCCAACCAATTTCCTTATTTTTATAACAAGTTGTTTTTTTTTTTCTTTTTTTTGAGACATACTCTCGCTTTGCCTCCCAAACTGGAGTGCAATGGCGTGATCTTGGCTCACTGCAACCTCTGCCTCCTGGGTTCAAGCGATTCTCCTTCCTCAGTCTCCCAAGTGTTGGGATTACAGGTGCACACCACCACACCTAGCTAATTTTTTTTTTTTTTTTTTTTTTTTTTTGTATTTTTAGTAGAGACAGGGTTTCACCATCTTGGTGAGGCTGGTTTCAAATCTTGACCTCAAGTGATCCACCCACCTCTGCCTCACAAAGTGCTGGAATTATAGGCCTGAGCCACTGCACCTGGCCATAACAATTTTTCTGTTAATATTTTTGGTAGAAGATTTCTATATACATAATGATGTTCCCATAAATAGAGATAGGTTTATGTGGTTCTTTAAAAATTATTGAATTTAGTTGTTTTCACTTGTCAATTATTTTAATTCAATGTTCAATTATAGTGGAGATAGTAAGAATCCTTTTCTTTTTCTTTCTTTAGCAGGAATACTTCTATTATTTCACCTAATGTGCAATAATGTTGTGTGTATGAGTGAGTGTGTGTTAGGAAAGTTAAGAAGTAACTTTCTATTTCATTGAATGCTTTTAACATGAAAGGATTGTAAATGTTGTCAAGTGTCTTATAAGATCTGAAGAGATATTCATCATGCTTTTTCTTCCTAGATCTATTACAATGATTGATTAAATTAATGGCTTTCTTAATATTGATCCATCCTTACATTCTTGAAATAAACCCCTCATGATCTTTATATATTAATTTACTTTTCTTTTCTTATTTCCTCTTTTTCTTTTCTTTCTTTCATTCTTTTTTCCTTTTTTTTTTTTTTTTTTTTTTTTTTTTTTTTTTTTTTGTGATGGAGTCTTACTCTGTCACCCAGGCTGGAGTGCAGTGGTGTGATCTCAGCTCACTGCAACCTCTGCCTCCCGCGTTCAAGCAATTCTTCTGCCTCAGCCTCCCAAGTGGGTAGGACTACAGGCACTCGCCTCCACACCTGGCTAATTTGTTGTATTTAGTAGAGATGGGGTTTCACCGTGTTGCCAGGCTTGTCTCGAACTCCTGAGTTCAGGCAATCCGCCTACCTCGAAACCCCTCATGATCTATATATATATTAATTTTTAATATGATGCTGGATTCACTTGGCTAATATTTTAGATTTCTGCCATAATGTCCATGGGGAAGACTGGTCAATACTGTCCTTTTTGTTGATTATATTTTTGTTCAAAGTCACATCATATTTGTCTCATAAAAATAATTTGCAAGTTTTTCTTTTTACTCTCTGGATCAGCTCAAGAAGCAATGGAATTATCTAGTCATCACAATTCTGGTAAAACCAATTATGTCTCCCACTTTTTCCTCTCTCTCTCTCCTGAGGGGTGTGGAGGATCTTTTACAACTTTTTCTATTCTCTAATCAAACCAATTTTAGTAAATTGAGGTTTCCAAAAAATATACATTCCCTACAACTGGGGGAATAACTGGATACCTATCCTCTATTGGGGGATACCTGGAGACCTATTTCACTGATGGTATTGTTTAGATCTTCTCTGTTCCTACCAAAATCTTGCCCACTTTTTCCATCTTCAAGTGAGAGAAGGGTGGTGTCTGTCATTAGTTATTTATATTTAGTTCCTCCAGGACTAAATTTCTGCTCTATGAAAGTTGTTGCTTTCATTGGATTCAAAAATAGTAATAATTATTATTTTCTCATGGTGAATTATAGTGTCATTCTTTGTCATTTTTAACATTTTTTAATTCTAAGTTTTGTTTTGTTGGATAACAAGATTTTGACTCTTGCTTTCTCTTTATTTTCATTTATTGTATCTCTAGCTATCTTTTTGTCTTACATGTAGTATGTCATTGGATTTTGCTTTGTTAGTCTATATGAACAACTTACTTATTCTTCTTTTTTATATATATATATATTTTCTTATTATACTTTAAGTTCTAGGGTACATGTGGATAACGTGCAGATTTGTTACATATGTATACTTGTGCCATGTTGGCGTGCTGCACCCATCAACTCGTCAGCACCCATCAACTCGTCATTTACATCAGGTATAACTCCCAATTTAATCCCTCCCCCCTCCGCCTCCCCATAATAGGCACCGGTGTGTGATGTTCCCCTTCCCGAGTCCAAGTGATCTCATTGTTCAGTTCCTACCTATGAGTGAGAACATGTGGTGTTTGGTTTTCTGTTCTTGCGATAGTTTGCTGAGAATGATGGTTTCCAGCTGCATCCATGTCCCTACAAAGGATACAAACTCATCCTTTTTTATGGCTGCATAGTATTCCATGGTGTATATGTGCCACATTTGCTTAATCCGGTCTGTCACTGATGGACATTTGGGTTGATTCCAAGTCTTTGCTATTGTGAATAGTGCCACATAAACATACGTGTGCATGTGTCTTTATAGCAGCATGATTTATAATCCTTTGGATATATAGCCAATAATGGGATGGCTGGGTCATATGGTACTTCTAGTTCTAGATCCTTAAGAAATCGCCATACTGTTTTCCATAATGGTTGAACTAGTTTACAATGCCACCAACAGTGTAAAAGTGTTCTTATTTCTCCACATCCTCTCCAGCATCTGTTGTTTCCTGACTTTAAAATGATTGCCATTCTAACTGGTGTGAGATGGTATCTCATTGTGGTTTTGATTTGCATTTCTCTGATGGCCAGTGATGATGAGCATGTTTTCATATGTCTGTTGGCTGTATGAATGTCTTCTTTTGAGAACTGTCTGTTCATATCCTTTGCCCACTTTTCGATGGGTCGTTTGCTTTTTTCTTGTAAATTTGTTTGAGTTCTTTTAGGTTCTGGATATTAGCCCTTTGTCAGATGAGTAGATTGCAAAAATTTTCTCCCATTCTGTAGGTTGCCTGTTCACTCTGATGGTAGTTTCTTTTGCTGTGCAGAAGCTCTTTAGTTTAATGAGATCCCATTTGTCAATTTTGGCCTTTGTTGCCGTTGCTTTTGGTGTTTTAGACATGAAGTCCTTGCCCATGCCTATGTCCTGAATGATATTACCTAGGTTTTCTTCTAGGGTTTTTATGGTATTAGGTCTAACATTTAAGTCTCTAATCCATCTTGAATTAATTTTCGTATAAGGAGTAAGGAAAGGATCCAGTTTCAGCTTTCTACTTATGGCTAGCCAATTTTCCCAGCACCATTTATTAAATAGGGAATCCTTTCCCCATTTCTTGTTTTTTTCTGAGGTTTGTCAAAGATCAGATGGCTGTAGATGTGTGGTATTATTTCTGAGGACTCTGTTCTGTTCCATTGGTCTATATCTCTGTTTTGGTACCAGTACCATGCTGTTTTGGTTACTGTAGCCTTGAAGTATAGTTCGAAGTCAGGTAGCGTGATGCCTCCAGCTTTGTTCCTTTGACTTAGGATTGTCTTGGAGATGGGGGCTCTTTTTTGGTTCCATATGAACTTTAAAGCAGTTTTTTCCAATTCTGTGAAGAAACTCATTGGTAGCTAGATGGGGATAGCATTGAATCTATAAATTACCTTGGGCAGTATGGCCATTTTCATGATATTGATTCTTCCTATCCATGAGCATGGCATGTTCTTCCATTTGTTTGTGTCCTCTTTGATTTCACTGAGCAGTGGCTTGTAGTTCTCCTTGAAGAGGTCCTTTACATCCCTGGTAAGTTGGATTCCTAGGTATTTCATTCTCTTTGAAGCAATCGTGAATGGAAGTTCATTCATGATTTGGCTCTCTGTTTGTCTGTTACTGGTGTATAAGAATGCTTGTGATTTTTGCACATTAATTTTGTATCCTGAGACTTTGCTGAAGTTTCTTATCAGCTTAAGGAGATTTTGGGCTGAGACAATGGGGTTTTCTAACTATACAATCATGTCATCTGCAAACAGGGACAATGTGACTTCTTCTTTTCCTAACTGAATACCCTTGATTTCTTTCTCTTGCCTGATTGCCCTAGCCAGAACTTCCAACACTATGTTGAATTGGAGTGGTGAGAGAGGGCATCCTTGTCTTGTGCCAGTTTTCAAAGGGATTTTTTCCAGTTTTTGCCCATTCAGTATGATATTGGCTGTGGGTTTGTCATAAATAGCTCTTATTATTTTGAGATACGTTCCATCAGTAACGACTTTATTGAGCGTTTTTAGCATGAAGGGCTGTTGAATTTTGTCAAAGGCCTTTTCTGCATCTATTGAGATAATCATGTGGTTTTTGTCTTTTGTTCTGTTTATATGCTGGATTACGTTTATTGACTTGCATATGTTGAACCAGTCTTGCATCCCAGGGATGAAGCCCACTTGATCATGCTGGATAAGCTTTTTGATGTGCTGCTGGATCCGGTTTGCCAGTATTTTATTGAGGATTTTTGCATCAATGTTCATCAGGGACATTGGTCTAAAATTCTCTTTTTTTGTTGTGTCTCTGCCAGGCTTTGGTATCAGGATGATGTTGTCCTCATAAAATGAGTTAGGGAGGATTCCCTCTTTTTCTATTGATTGGAATAGTATCAGAAGGAATGGTACCAGCTCCTCCTTGTACCTCTGGGAGAATTCAGCTGTGAATCCATCTGGTCCTGGACTTTTTTTCGTTGGTAGGCTATTAATTATTGCCTCAATTTCAGAGCCTGCTATTGGTCTATTCAGGAATTCAGCTTCTTCCTGGTTTAGTCTTGGGAGAGTGTAAGTGTCCAGGAAATTATCCATTTCTTCTAGATTTTCCAGTTTATTTGCGTAGAGGTGTTTATAGTATTCTCTGATGGTAGTTTGTATTTCTGTGGGGTCGGTGGTGATATCCCCTTTATCATTTTTTATTGCGTCAATTTGATTCTTCTCTCTTTTCTTCTTTATTAGTCTTGCTAGCGGTCTATCAATTTTGTTGATCTTTTCAAAAAACCAACTCCTGGATTCATTGATTTTTTGGAGGGTTTTTTGCGTCTCTATCTCCTTCAGTTCTGCTCTGATCTTAGTTATTTCTTGCCTTCTGCTAGCTTTTGAATGTGTTTGCTCTTGCTTCTCTAGTTCTTTTAATTGTGATGTTAGAGTGTCAATTTTAGATCTTTCCAGCTTTCTCTTGTGAGCATTTAGTGCTATAAATTTCCCTCTACACACTGCTTTAAATGTGTCCCAGAGATTCTGGTATGTTGTATCTTTGTTCTCATTGGTTTCAAAGAACATCTTTATTTCTGCCTTCATTTCGTTATGTACCCAGTAGTCATTCAGGAGCAGGTTATTCAGTTTCCATGTAGTTGAGCGGTTTTGATTGAGTTTCTTAGTCCTGAGTTCTGGTTTGATTGCACTGTGGTCTGAGAGACAGTTTGTTATAATTTCTGTTCTTGTACATTTTCTGAGGAGTGCTTTACTTGCAATTATGTGGTCAATTTTGGAATAAGTGTGATGTGGTGCTGAGTAGAATGTATATTCTGTTGATTTGGGGTGGAGAGTTCTGTAGATGTCTATTAGGTCTGCTTGCTGCAGTGATGAGTTCAATTCCTTGATATCCTTGTTAACTTTCTGTCTCGTTGATCTGTCTAATGTTGACAGTGGGGTGTTGAAGTCTCCCATTATTATTGTATGGGAGTCTAACTCTCTTTGTAAATCTTTAAGGGCTTGCTTTATGAATCTGGGTGCTCCTGTATTGGGTGCATATATATTTAGGATAGTTAGCTCTTCCTGTTGAATTGATCCCTTTACCATTACGTAATGGCCTTCTTTGTCTCTTTTGATCTTTGATGGTTTAAAGTCTGTTTTATCAGAGACTAGTATTGCAACCCCTGCTTTTTTTTTTTTTGTTCTCCATTTGCTTGGCAGACCTTCCTCCATCCCTTTATTTTGAGTCTATGTATGTCTCTGCATGTGAGATGGGTCTCCTGAATACAGCAAACTGATGGGTCTTGAATCTTTATCCAGTTGGCCACTCTGTGTCTTTTAATTGGAGCATTTAGTCCATTTACATTTAAGGTTAATATTGTTATGTGTGAACTTCATCCTGCCCTTATGATATTAACTGGTTATTTTGCTTGTTAGTTGATGCAGTTTCTTCCTAGCCTCAATGGTCTTTACATTTTGGCATGTTTTTGCAATGGCTGGTACTGGTTGTTCCTTTCCATGTTTAGTGCTTCCTTCAGGGTCTCTTGTAAGGCAGGCCTGGTGGTGACAAAATCTCTAAGCATTTGCTTATCTGTAAAGGATTTTATTTCTCCTTCACTTATGAAACTTAGTTTGGCTGGATATGAAATTCTGGGTTGAAAATTCTTTTCTTTAAGAATATTGAATATTGGCCCCCACTCTCTTCTGGCTTGGAGAGTTTCTGCCAAGAGATCTGCTGTTAGTCTGATGGGCTTCCCTTTGTGGGTAACCCGACCTTTCTCTCTGGCTGCCCTTAAGATTTTTTCCTTCATTTCAACTTTGGTGAATCTGGCAATTATGTGTCTTGGAGTTGCTCTTCTCGAGGAGTATCTTTATGGCGTTCTCTGTATTTCCTGGATTTGAATGTTGGCCTGCCCTACTAGGTTGGGGAAGTTCTCCTGCATGATATCCTGCAGAGTGTTTTCCAACTTCGTTCCATTTTTCCCCTCACTTTCAGGCACCCCAATCAGACGTAGATTTGGTCTTTTTACATAATCCCATACTTCTTGCAGGCTTTGTTCATTTCTTTTTCTTCTTTTTTCTTTTGGTTTCTCTTCTCGCTTCATTTCATTCATTTGATCCTCAATCGCTGATACTCTTTCTTCCAGTTGATCGAGTTGGTTACTGAAGCTTGTGCATTTGTAACGTATTTCTCGTGTCATGGTTTTCATCTCTGTCCAGCCGTTTATGGCCTTCTCTGCATTAATTATTCTAGTTATCAATTCTTCCACTTTTTTTTCAAGATTTTTAGTTTCTTTGCGCTGGGTACATAATTCCTCCTTTAGCTCTGAGAAGTTTGATGGACTGCAGCTTTCTTCTCTCATCTCATCAAAGTCATTCTCTGTCCAGCTTTGATCCATTGCTGGCGATGAGCTGCGTTCCTTTGCAGGGGGCGATGAGCTGTCATTTTTTGAATTTCCAGCTTTTCTGCCCTGCTTTTTCCCCATCTTTGTGGTTTTATCTGCCTCTTGTCTTTGATGATGATGACGTACTGATGGGGTTTTGGTGTAGGTGTCCTTCCTGTTTGTTAGTTTTCCTTCTAACAGGACCCTCAGCTGTAGGTCTGTTAGAGATTGCTTGAGGTCCACTCCAGACCCTGTTTGCCTGGGTATCAGCAGCAGAGGCTGCAGAAGATAGAATATTGCTGAACAGCGAGTGTACCTGTCTGATTCTTGCTATGGAAGCTTCCTCTCAGGGGTGTACTCCACCATGTGAGGTGTGGGGTGTTGGTCTGCCCCTAGTGGGCGATGTCTCCCATTTAGGCTACTCAGGGGTCAGGGACCCACTTGAGCAGGTAGTCTGTCCGTTCTCAGACCTCATCCTCCGTGTTGGGAGATCCACTGCTCACTTCAAAGCTGTCAGAGTCGTTTGGGTCTGCAGAGGTTTCAGCTGCTTTTTTGTTGTTGTTGTTGTTGTTGTTTTTTATCTGTGCCCTGTCCCCAGAGGTGGAGTCTACAGAGACAGGCAGGACTCCTTGAGCTGCTGTGAGCTCCACCCAGTTCGAGCTTCCCAGCTGCTTTGTTTATCTACTTAAGCCTCAGCAATGGCGGGCGCCCCTCCCTCAGCCTCCCTGCTGCCTTGCCGCCAGATGGCAGACTGCTGTGCTAGCAATGAGGGAGGCTCCGTGGGCGTGGGACCCTCCTGGCCAGGTGTGGGAAATAGTCTCCTGGTGTGCCGGTTTGCTAAGATCCTTGGTAGAGTGCAGTATTGGGGTGGGAGTTACCTGATTTTCCAGGTGTTGTGTGTCTCAGTTCCCCTGGCTAGGAAAAGGGATTCCCTTCCCCCTTACGCTTCCCAGGTGAGGTGATGCCTTGCCCTGCTTCAGCTCTCGCTGGTCAGGCTGCAGCAGCTGACCAGCACTGATTGTCAGGCACTCCCCAGTGAGATGAATCCAGTACCTCAGTTGAAAATGCAGAAATCACCTGTCTTCTGTGTCGCTTGCGCTGGGAGTTGGAGACCGGAACTGTTCCTATTCGGCCATCTTGCTCCGCCCTCCTTACTTATTCTTCTAATAGGTGTATTATGTCCAGTTACATATATTGGAATGATCAACATACTTGCTCTCATTTCTGTAATGTTATTTTATTTCAAATATATAACATACACATTTGTGTGTGCTTGTGTCTGCTCCCATTGTCTTGAAAGTCTGGATCTTCTCTCACTTTCCTTTAACTAATGTAAGATGCAGACTTCAGTTCCACAAAATGGTCCTCATTTGTGAAAGATCTCAGGATGTGTAATATTTGTTCTACTCCACAGCTTTGATTCCTGCTACAGCCTCATGGGTTTGAATACCCAGGGCTCATCAACTTTCAGTAATCTGCTTTGCCTTTTTTGTGATTCTTGTTTACAAGTAGATTGAATCTGCTCTCCATTTTAATTTTTTCTTATTATTTTATTCTCTTTATCATTGTCTTTTGAATTTTGAGAATGTATTTGTGCTTTCCTTGGCCAATGTAATTTTCTTGATTATTCAATATTCTGCTATTGTCTCTCATAAATTTTTTAAATTGTTGTCATTTAATCATACTCATGCTATCTTTACTGATCTCAATTTATTCTCTCTTTATAATTGCTGCCCTAATTTCTCAGATGCAATGCTGCTTTGACTAGTTTTGAAAACACTAAATAGAAATTTTCTGTGTATGTCTTCCTTCTCTTCTTGTTTGCCATTTATTTCAGAGACACAATTTTAAAACAGGTCCTATTTAGAACCACAGTGCTTATCTTTTGTAAGTATGGTGGCTTGTTTCCATTTCTGTGTCCTTAAAGAAAAGGATTTGAACATATACACATTCTCAGATTTGGCTGAAAGGAAATTTGAGTTGAAAGCTATCCCTTAGATTCATGCGGATATCAATCTATATCCAATAGGCCTAGAAGCACAGACAGTGTAAAATTTAGAATTGTGTTACTTTCATGACAATACTTTAGAAACTTAGCTACTTAGTGAAACAGAGAGATATGTGATCCAGAATTTAACTTGATACAGTTGATCCAGATAGCTAATGTATTTCTTGTTGTTGCTTGTCATGTTTGCTGAATTTTGAAAATGATAGTGTCCTTTACTGAATGACAAAACTATCTTTATGTCATGTGTAATGCAGAAAAAAATGTTATAAAATCTTGATTCAAGGATACAGTGGTTGTAGGATTGATGTGCTCCTCCCACAAGCTCACTGCACACTTTGCCTCTGCTATGACTTCATAAGTTTAACATTCCACATCCTGTGACAGTGCGTTCCACTTATGTCCAGCAAAGATACTCTGTCACAGGATGAGAGCTTTGAATGAGTCCTTCCTTCATTCAGGTCTCTTGTGTTCTGTATCTCACAGGAATTCCTTAATATTTTTGCAAGTGAAATATATCCTCTCTTGTTTTCTTTACTCATGGAAATTTTCCCCAATTTCTGGGGAGAAAGAATTAGATTCTGTCTATCACATGATGATCTACTTCATGTGCTCAGAAAATTGCATATGAAGTCAGTGGTGGAAGATATGTGTATTGAGACATCCCCAAATGCAAATATTCTCACTCTTTACTTTTCAAATTTAAAATTAAGCTAAGACAATCAAAGTCTATCAGATTTGTGGATGACATTATATATAATTCGTTTGTCAGTGTGAAAGCTGGATCAGTATCAATAGTCAATGGCAGTCAGTTCCTATCAAATATTCAGACACTTGCAAAATATAGTATTAATTGTAACAATGAATGTATTGTCTCAATATTTAAGTCAGCCATATACTTCCACTTAATTAATTTATTATTTAATGTCCTTAAAACACTCCTGAAAAAGAAAACAAAAGAATATGCAAGCATGGTGCATATAATCATATGAAAATATGGCCCTTAAAAGCCAATTTACTTTTTCAAAAGTTATAAAGTCATGTTTATTAACAAAATTCAGATGGCACGTATATTTTCTTTTCAAGGTTTCTTATGTTAATAAACTATAGAAAAATACAAAACATTGTTTATATTATATATCTGATTTTCTTTTTGTAATTTTCAAATAGAGCTATTTGTTTTTTCCTTAAAAGAACTTATTCTTTGCCTAGACCCAGAGAATTTTAGGTAGGAAGAGATCAAAGAGACCACTTCATATTTTATAAATGAGAATGCTAAAGTTAATTGAGAAGTGGAATTTGGGTAGGAACCCATGTCTTTTGACTTAAAGCTCTGTGAACTTTCAAAAGCATGAATGCTGTGTAGCCTCGGGCTGAAAGAGCCTTTGGTCAGGATTTCTTAAGTCTAATCTGTCTGGTGTGTGGATGAGCTGTAGCATATGTATGAGCTTCTTGGCATTGTAGGAAAGTGTGTGCCTGTGTTTGTGTGCATTTTTCTTGGAATGGCTTTCGTTACCTTCTTAAATGAGGTCAGTGACTTTCTCAAAGGTTAATGAATACTGCTGAATACTAATAAACACTTCAATAATAGTAAGTGATTTAACAATGTATCACAATATGGAGGAAAATGATTTAAATAGAGAGCAAATTCAGAAGGACTGGTATTATAAAGTTATGTATTTTTATATGTAAACTTAAAGAGAAATATCATACATATAGTATATACCAAATAGGAAGTAACGAGGTCCTTTAGCAGATATTTCTGATGATACGTTTAGTATTCAGTCATATACCTGCAAAATATCCTCTTAGTAAATATAAACATAATCTATTTATGTATCTTCTTTAATAATTTAAAAATTCCATCATCTAATTTAACTTACTTATCTATAGTAAAGATGGTGCTTCTCTAATCTATTTGGTGGGGGCAGGAGGAGACAGGAGTAGAGTGTGTGGGATGAAAGGAAAAGAGAGGGAGACATTTTCTATTTTTTGATTTTATTTAACCTTTGTCTCAATGAAAGACTCAGGGCTTAAGATAAAATAGCAGATAAGCAACAAAAAAAATGTAGTGCATATTAATCCTTCTGGGCCAATGTGTCATAATATATCTATTATTCACAGTAGATTTCACATCAATAAAAATTTAATTCTCATTCTCAAAGAGTAAATAAGAATTTCTTAGTCTCTTGAGTTATTCCATAATTCATATTATGATGGTTCATCAACAATAATGCCAGCTAATGCACAGTTATCGGTCAGGATACTCCTTTCCATCACTTCCTCTTAATAATTCCTGCCAGTGGACTTGCAACTAGTTATCCAATTGTTTGTAGTACTTGCAATACTTTGTGTGCTTGTGCGCATTCACTTGAAACTCCACTCTTGCTCAGTTAAGATCACAAGATATGTGTGTGTGTGTATATGTATATACACAAAAAAGATATATATGTATATATATGCAGATATATTTATTAACCTAATACACATATGTGTATATATTCACACATATATGTAAATATATGTGTGTATATATGAAAGGTGATGAGATATACACATACACACATACACACACACACACACACACACACACACACACACTATATATGTGATCAAAGATGGCTTATCAATCTTCTCCGAATGAAAATCACATTATAATTTCCTTTCAGGCCAGGTGTGGTGGCTCATGCCTGTAATCTCAGTACATTGGGAGGCTGAGGTGGGAGGATAGCTTGAGCCCAGGAGTTTGAAGCCAGCCTGGGTAATAAAATGAGACCCTATCTCTGTAAGGTTTTTTTTTTTTTTTTTTTGTTTTGTTTTTTTTTGCCAGGTGTGGTGGCATGTGCCTGTAGTTCCAGCTACTTGGGGATTTGAGTTGGGAGGATCACCTGTGCCCAGGAGGTTGTGGCTGCGATAAGCCATGATTACAACAATGCACTCTAAATTGAGAGATCCAGTGAGACCCTGTGTCTAAAAATAAATAAATAATTTCCTTACAAAGTACTTCTTTTTATTATTATTATTATTATTATTATTATTATTATTATTATACTTTAAGTTCTAGGGTACATGTGCATAACGTGCAGGTTTGTTACATATGTATACTTGTGCCATGTTGCTGTGCTGCACCCATCAACTCGTCAGTACCCATCAACTCGTCATTTACATCAGATATAACTCCCAATGCAATCCCTCCCCCCTCCTCCCTCCCCCCAACCATGATAGGCCCCAGTGTGTGATGTTCCCCTTCCCGAGTCCAAGTGATCTCATTGTTCAGTTCCCACCTATGAGTGAGAACATGTGGTGTTTGGTTTTCTGTTCTTGTGATAGTTTGCTAAGAATGATGGTTTCCAGCTGCATCCATGTCCCTACAAAGGACACAAACTCATCCTTTTTTATGGCTGCATAGTATTCCATGGTGTATATGTGCCACATTTTCTTAATCCAGTCTGTCACTGATGGACATTTGGGTTGATTCCAAGTCTTTGCTATTGTGAATAGTGCCGCAATAAACATACGTGTGCATGTGTCTTTATAGCAGCATGATTTATAATCCTTAGGGTATATACCCAGTAATGGGATGGCGGGGTCATATGGTACATCTAGTTCTAGATCCTTGAGGAATCGCCCAACTGTTTTCCATAATGGTTGAACTAGTTTACAATCCCACCAACAGTGTAAAAGTGTTCCTATTTCTCCGCATCCTCTCCAGCAGCTGTTGTTTCCTGACTTTTTAATGATCGCCATTCTAAGTGGTGTGAGATGGTATCTCATTGTGGTTTTGATTTGCATTTCTCTGATGGCCAGTGATGATGAGCATTTTTTCATGTATCTGTTGGCTGTATGAATGTCTTCTTTTGAGAACTGTCTGTTCATATCCTTTGCCCACTTTTTGATGGGGCTGTTTGTTTTTTTGTTGTAAATTTGTTTGAGTTCTTTGTAGGTTCTGGATATTAGCCCTTTGTCAGATGAGTAGATTGCAAAATTTTTCTCCCATTCTGTAGGTTGCCTGTTCACTATGATGGTAGTTTCTTTTGCTGTGCAGAAGCTCTTTAGTTTAATGAGATCCCATTTGTCAATTTTGGCTTTTGCTGCTGTTGCTTTTGGTGTTTTAGACATGAAGTCTTTGCCCATGCCTATGTCCTGAATGGTACTACCTAGGTTTTCCTCTAGGGTTTTTATGGTATTAGGTCTAACATTTAAGTCTCTAATCCATCTTGAATTAATTTTCGTATAAGGAGTAAGGAAAGGATCCAGTTTCAGCTTTCTACTTATGGCTAGCCAATTTTCCCAGCACCATTTATTAAATAGGGAATCCTTCCCCCATTTCTTGTTTCTCTCAGGTTTGTCAAAGATCAGATGACTGTAGATGTGTGGTATTATTTCTGAGGACTCTGTTCTGTTCCATTGGTCTATATCTCTGTTTTGGTACCAGTACCATGCTGTTTTGGTTACTGTATCCTTGTAGTATAGTTCGAAGTCAGGTAGCGTGATGCCTCCAGCTTTGTTCTTTTGACTTAGGATTGTCTTGGAGATGCGGGCTCTTTTTTGGTTCCATATGAACTTTAAAGCAGTTTTTTCCAATTCTGTGAAGAAACTCATTGGTAGCTTGATGGGGGTAGCATTGAATCTATAAATTACCTTGGGCAGTATGGCCACTTTCACGATATTGATTCTTCCTATCCATGAGCATGGTATGTTCTTCCATTTGTTTGTGTCCTCTTTTATTTCACTGAGCAGTGGTTTGTAGTTCTCCTTGAAGAGGTCCTTTACATCCCTTGTAAGTTGGATTCCTAGGTATTTTATTCTCTTTGAAGCAATTGTGAATGGAAGTTCATTCATGATTTGGCTCTCTGTTTGTCTGTTACTGGTGTATAAGAATGCTTGTGATTTTTGCACATTAATTTTGTATCCTGAGACTTTGCTGAAGTTTCTTATCAGCTTAAGGAGATTTTGGGCTGAGACAATGGGGTTTTCTAACTATACAATCATGTCATCTGCAAACAGGGACAATGTGACTTCTTCTTTTCCTAACTGAATACCCTTGATTTCTTTCTCTTGCCTGATTGCCCTAGCCAGAACTTCCAACACTATGTTGAATAGGAGTGGTGAGAGAGGGCATCCCTGTCTTGTGCCAGTTTTCAAAGGGAATTTTTCCAGTTTTTGCCCATTCAGTATGATATTGGCTGTGGGTTTGTCATAAATAGCTCTTATTATTTTCAGGTACGTTCCATCAATACCGAATTTATTGAGCGTTTTTAGCATGAAGGGCTGTTGAATGTTGTCAAAAGCCTTTTCTGCATCTATTGAGATAATCATGTGGTTCTTGTCTTTGGTTCTGTTTATATGCTGGATTATGTTTATTGATTTGCGAATGTTGAACCAGCCTTGCATCCCAGGGATGAAGCCCACTTGATCATGGTGGATAAGCTTTTTGATGTGTTGCTGAATCCGGTTTGCCAGTATTTTATTGAGGATTTTTGCATCGATGTTCATCAGGGATGTGGGTCTAAAATTCTCTTTTTTTGTTGTGTCTCTGCCAGGCTTTGGTATCAGGATGATGTTGGCCTCATAAAATGAGTTAGGGAGGATTCCCTCTTTTTCTATTGATTGGAATAGTATCAGAAGGAATGGTACCAGCTCCTCCTTGTACCTCTGGGAGAATTCAGCTGTGAATCCATTTGGTCCTGGACTTTTTTTCGTTGGTAGGCTATTAATTATTGCCTCAATTTCAGAGCCTGCTATTGGTCTATTCAGGGATTCAACTTGTTCCTGGTTTAGTCTTGGAAGAGTATAAGTGTCCAGGAAATTATCCATTTCTTCTAGATTTTCCAGTTTATTTGCGTAGAGGTGTTTATAGTATTCTCTGATGGAAGTTTGTATTTCTGTGGGGTCTGTGGTGATATCCCCTTTATCATTTTTTATTGCGTCAATTTGATTCTTCTCTCTTTTCTTCTTTATTAGTCTTGCTAGCGGTCTATCAATTTTGTTGATCTTTTCAAAAAACCAACTCCTGGATTCATTGATTTTTTTGGAGGGTTTTTTGTGTCTCTATCTCCTTCAGTTCTGCTCTTATCTTAGTTATTTCTTGCCTTCTGCTAGCTTTCGGATGTGTTTGCTCTTGCTTCTCTAGTTCTTTTAATTGTGATGTTAGAGTGTCAATTTTAGATCTTTCCAGCTTTCTCTTGTGAGCATTTAGTGCTATAAATTTCCCTCTACACACTGCTTTAAATGTGTCCCAGAGATTCTGGTATGTTGTATCTTTGTTCTCATTGGTTTCAAAGAACATCTTTATTTCTGCCTTCATTTCGTTATGTGCCCAGTAGTCATTCAGGAGCAGGTTGTTCAGTTTCCATGTAGTTGAGCGGTTTTGATTGAGTTTCTTAGTCCTCAGTTCTAGTTTGATTGCACTGTGGTCTGAGAGACAGTTTGTTATAATTTCTGTTCATGTACATTTGCTGAGGAGTGCTTTACTTCCAATGATGTGGTCAATTTTGGAGTAAGTGCAATGTGGTGCTGAGAAGAATGTATATTCTGTTGATTTGGGGTGGAGAGTTCTATAGATGTCTATTAGGTCTGCTTGCTGCAGTGATGAGTTCAATTCCTGGATATCCTTGTTAACTTTCTGTCTCGTTGATCTGTCTAATGTTGACAGTGGAGTGTTGAAGTCTCCCATTATTATTGTATGGGAGTCTAACTCTCTTTGTAAGTCTCTAAGGGCTTGCTTTATGAATCTGGGTGCTCCTGTATTGGGTTCATATATATTTAGGATAGTTAGCTCTTCCTGTTGAATTGATCCCTTTACCATTATGTAATGGCCTTCTTTGTCTCTTTTGATCTTTGATGGTTTAAAGTCTGTTTTATCAGAGACTAGTATTGCAACCCCTGCTTTTTTTTGTTCTCCATTTGCTTGGTAAATCTTTCTCCATCCCTTTATTTTGAGCCTATGTATGTCTCTGCATGTGAGATGGGTCTCCAGAATACAGCAGACTGATGGGTCTTGGCTCTTTATCCAGTTTGCCAGTCTGTGTCTTTTAATTGGAGCATTTAGTCCATTTACATTTAAGGTTAAGATTATTATGTGTGAACTTGATCCTGCCATTATGATATTAACTGGTTATTTTGCTCATTAGTTGATGCAGTTTCTTCCTAGCCTTGATGGCCTTTACATTTTGGCATGTTTTTGCAATGGCTGGTACTGGTTGTTCCTTTCCATGTTTAGTGCTTCCTTCAGGGTCTCTTGTAAGGCAGGCCTAGTGGTGACAAAATCTCTAAGCATTTGCTTATCTGTAAAGGATTTTATTTCTCCTTCACTTATGAAACTTAGTTGGCTGGATATGAAATTCTGGGTTGAAAATTCTTTTCTTTAAGAATGTTGAATATTGGCCCCTACTCTCTTCTGGCTTGGAGAGTTTCTGCCAAGAGATCTGCTGTTAGTCTGATGGGCTTCCCTTTGTGGGTAACCCGACCTTTCTCTCTGGCTGCCCTTAAGATTTTTTCCTTCATTTCAACTTTGGTGAATCTGGCAATTATGTGTCTTGGAGTTGCTTTTCTCGAGGAGTATCTTTGTGGCATTCTCTGTATTTCCTGGATTTGAATGTTGGCCTGCCCTACTAGGTTGGGGAAGTTCTCCTGGATGATATCCTGCAGAGTGTTTTCCAACTTGGTTCCATTTTCCCCCTCACTTTCAGGCACCCCAATCAGACGTAGATTTGGTCTTTTTACATAATCCCATACTTCTTGCAGGCTTTGTTCATTTCTTTTTCTTCTTTTTTCTTTTGGTTTCTCTTCTTGCTTCATTTCATTCATTTGATCCTCAATCGCTGATACTCTTTCTTCCAGTTGATTGAGTCGGTTACTGAAGCTTGTGCATTTGTCACGTATTTCTCGTGTCATGGTTTTCATCTCTTTCATTTCGTTTATGACCTTCTCTGCATTAATTACTCTAGCCATCAATTCTTCCACTATTTTTTCAAGATTTTTAGTTTCTTTGTGCTGGGTACGTAATTCCTCCTTTAGCTCTGAGAAGTTTGATGGACTGAAGCCTTCTTCTCTCATCTCGTCAAGTAATTCTCCATCCAACTTTGATCCGTTGCTGGCGATGAGCTGCGCTCCTTTGCCGGGGGAGATGTGCTCTTATTTTTTGAATTTCCAGCTTTTCTGCCCTGCTTTTTCCCCATCTTTGTGGTTTTATCTGCCTCTGGTCTTTGATGATGGTGCCGTACTGATGGGGTTTTGGTGTAGGTGTCCTTCCTGTTTGATAGTTTTCCTTCTAACAGTCAGGACCCTCAGCTGTACGTCTGTTGGAGATTGCTTGAGGTCCACTCCAGACGCTGTTTGCCTGTGTGTCAGCAGCAGAGGCTGCAGAAGATAGAATATTGCTGAACAGCGAGTGTACCTGTCTGATTCTTGCTTTGGAAACTTCCTCTCAAGGGGGTACTCCACCCTGTGAGGTGTGGGGTGTCAGACTGCCCCTAGTGGGAGATGTTTCCCAGTTAGGCTACTCAGGGGTCAGGGACCCACTTGAGCAGGCAGTCTGTCCCTTCTCAGATCTCAACCTCCGTGTTGGGAGATCCACTGCTCTCTTCAAAGCTGTCAGACAGAGTCATTTGCATCGGCAGAGGTTTCTGCTGTGTTTGTTATTGTTTACTGTGCCCTGTCCCCAGAGGTGGAGTCTACAGAGACAGGCAGGTTTCCTTGAGCTGCTGTGAGCTCCACCCAGTTTGAGCTTCCCAGCCGCTTTGTTTACCTACTTAAGCCTCAGCAATGGCGGGCGCCCCTCCCCCAGCCTCTCTGCTGCCTTGCCGGTAGGTCACAGACTGTTGTGCTAGCAATGAGGGAGGCTCCGTGGGCGTAGGACCCTCCCGGCCAGGTGTGGGATATAATTTCATGGTGTGCCCGTTTCCTTAAAGCGCAGTATTGGGGTGGGAGTTACCCGATTTTCCAGGTGTTGTGTGTCTCAGTTCCCCTGGCTAGGAAAAGGGATTCCCTTCCCCCTTGTGCTTCCCAGGTGAGGCGATGCCTCGCCCTGCTTCAGCTCTCGCTGCTCAGGCTGCAGCAGCTGACCAGCACCGATTGTCCGGCACTCCCTAGTGAGATGAACCCAGTACCTCAGTCGAAAATGCAGAAATCACGGGTCTTCTGTGTGGCTCGCGCTGGGAGTTGGAGACTGGAACTGTTCCTATTCGGCCATCTTGCTCCACACAAAGTACTTCTTAAGAATATTGAACTTAATCTGTGGACTCCAGTTAAAAGCAAACAAAATCTATCTGAAATATAAATCAATTCCCTAATAAAAAGAAGCATAAACACAAAAAGTCTTCATATTTGTAGCACAGTGATTTAGGAGATAAAGAAAATAATCATCTAGTTGACATTTATAATGCCTTTATTTCTATTTTGCCCTTCATAATTCTTATAACTTTCTAAAATTTCAGATTAATGAAAATATTAAATACAATTATTCCAGAAATTATTGCTTTTTACATATCTTAGTTTGGGGTTTTGTAACAAAATCTCTTAGATTGGTGGCTTAAACAACAAACATCTGTTTCTTACAGTTCTGGAGGCGTGGAAGTTAAAAATGAAGGTGTCAGCAGATCCAGTGTCTAGTGATGCCCACCTTCTGGTTTGAAGATGGCCGTCTTCTAGTGTCTTCACATGGTAGAAAACAGAGAGGAAGCAAGTTCTTTTCTTGTGTCTCTTCTTATCAGGGCACTAATCCCATCGTAAGGATTTCACTCTCAATACTTAATTCCTTCCCAAGGCCCTTTCTTCAAATGCCATCACACTGGAGATTAGGGTTTTAACATATGAAATTGGAGGAGTTAGGGTAACTATCCAATAGGAGCTAATACTTCTTAAAATAATTACATTGTAATTTGTGATTTATATAAACGGTCTCATTTAATTGTATCATTTGAGGTAGGAGCCATTATTTCTATCTGAAAGACTGAAAAACTAAGTTTCATAAAGTTGAAACAGTTTTCCAGTGTCCCTTACTAGTAATAAGAGAGGCAGGATATACACTCACAGTGGAAGCAAGTGGGTTTCTCAGAGGAGAAACGCAAAATTGACCTTTGCCACTCGAATACGTGGGAGAGATGTGCTTATTTGTGATTAATTCATTAATTGAGGTTGTTGGAGAATTTGGAGCATTAGCCGTGTGCTCCAGAAAATTCCAGTAATGGGGGATTTATTTTGCCTTGTGCTAAATTTTCCACTCTGTTTATCTTCCATTCCAGCATAGATCATTAAGTGGCAAATAGGTCAAAGCGCTTGTATTTGCAGAAGCCCTTTAATGCATGTTTTTATAAATTTATCCTATTAAAATTAACGAAACAAAGTAATTCTTTAGTACTGGTTTAATTTTATTCTTCATTTTGCTTAATAGTGACTAGTTCATTGGTGATTGGTATCAAAACATAAAAGATGGTGTTACTAGAGTTTTGTATTTTTAGAAATATAGATATTACATACTATGTGTATGATTTTGCAAAATAATTTTAGTTTTTGATTAGTGGGATCCCCTGAACAGAGCACTGTTGATGTGCCATACTACTCTCTGGGCAGACAGTGAGTTTATAATCTTTTTATGTATTTTACAAATGCAGATTACAGGTGTCAGTCAAAAAGGGTGCATGAAACAAGTTGAATTCATTATTATTGGGGAGAAAAAAGTGCTGTACCTGATGATGATGATTGAGAAACACAAAAGGTTAATAATTTGAAAGTATATGAATTTTATTTTGTTTTTTAGTAATGTAAGGGATTCACTATTTTATTTTTATGCATGAGAAGGTAATTACAATTATTGTATATAATATGTGTTCATAAGTATTATTTGACCAGGTTGGGCTAATGGTTAAAGTTTCAGATAAACACTGGCTTGTCCTAAGCATCTGTGAATGTGTTTTCTATGTCCTCTTTTCTATTTGCCTTCTGAACAATGAAGACAAAATTTAATCAAGGTATTTTATATGTATGGCTAATTAGTATGTGACTGAAGTACAGTCGTGTGCTGCTTGCAATTCATATTAGTGCCTCTGCCACTTTTCCAAACATTAATAAGCATTTTAATATTTTATAAGCTGAGCTCTAAATTATGGAAAATAAATCTGAACACTATTAATATCCAACAGGGCACATTAAAAAAGGGGGACAGCGTGAACTATTGTGTAGCTGAGTACTTAACTCTAGAAATCATAATTTTTTTACTGATAATGGAGACCTTGGTGAGGCTAAGTAGAGTGCTTGGGCTTTCTAGAAAGAGCTGATATGTCATGAATGTATTTGGGCACTGTTGAAAATGATAAAAATTCATGCTCAATTCATCTCATTGGTGTATCAAAGAGAAACAGCTGCAGAAGCTGTCTGAAAATCATAAGGTCTGACTAATTCCGTGCTTTAATCCATCACATGTCAGGATTTACACTGAGCCTTAATACTGTATCACTAGTTTCAATCACATCTTGGCAAGTGCTGGGCAGGAGGGCAATACGTAGACACGAAGACATTTCAACATATATTTGTTTCCAAATGACAAAGAGCTGAATAAGATGATGATGCTTCACTTATCTTCCAGTTCCTCTTCAGGATATTTATGCAAGGATATGCTTAGAACGGTGAGAGTACAACTTGTAATCAGTGGGTTGAAACTCAATTTTTAAGTATGACTATTTGAACTCATAAAGCTCAACTCAATGTAAGTATTTCATAAAAGTTGATAAGAAGACTTTTCCACCTCCTTATAATTCAAAATAACAACAGGAAAAAAATCAAGTTTATAGGTGTTAGATAATTCTGCTGGATCAACAAAAGCCATTATTTGTGGTTTAAAAATATAGAATGATATTCTAGTGAATAAGAGTACATATGAAAATTAAAGAGTGGATTTTAAAAATATCTTTCAACTCATCTGTATCTACCATTAGTCACATTTTAAACTAAATGCTGTTTTTCTCTTTGATAGCATTATGTGTCCTGTTGATAGTGATGTTTTATATAAAACATATTTCTGTTTCCATTATTTTCTAACTCAACATATATTGAGTAATATCCAACAGTTTTGCATATAATCTAGCTAATTGCCCAATGAAAATATTCTGGCTTGCAGATAGGTCATAACTGTAAGCACTTTTTCTTCTAGAGGCCTTTGTACATTATATACCTTCTGCTCCCTCTTTAGACACAATCTTTGTGAGAAGCCCTTGTTGATCCCCACACTGGAGGAAGCGAGGTGGGCTCTATGACTGACTTTTCAAGATTGCTCATGCCCATGGCTGACAAGCGGGTATTGGCCGTTAGCTACGGTCCAGGAGCACTGGTTCTTCTCCATGTATGTCTCTTCACTGGCTGCTTGGGCTTCCTTAAATCAAGATATCTGAAATTCAAGAGTGAGGGGCTGCATAGACACAAATTGGAAGCTCCCAGTTCCTTAAACCATGGGTCTTAAAGCTAGCACAGTGTCACTTTTGCCAAATTATTGTGTAAGATGTCTTATAGCACCATGAATCTTTCCTTCATAGCCCCTTTCTCAGCTCGTCATTACACAGATATTTGCATGAGTTTTTTCTTTATTTTCTGTCTCCCCATTTGATTATGTGAGGAAGGTTGGAATCTTCTTTAATTTTTCTCACTGCTATGTCTCAGACATTTAATGAATAAAATATAAAGTTGATCAATAATTTTTTATAGATAAGTGGAATGCATTCAACATTTTGCTCATTTACTTGAGAGAGGAGCCACATTTGCATGGTGTTTAATTCATGTTAGGTTCTGACTTTGCACTGAATTGAGCAGTTCACTTTCTCTATTAAAAAAGCTTTCCTAATTTTTCCAGGTTAAATATACCATTTTATTTCAAATTTTCTATACATCACTGAGTTTTTCTTTCTAAGAGAATTTGCTTTTTCAAATTTTATATTAATTTTGATTGAATTGATCATGGACATGCAAATTCAGTTAAGTATATAGAACTTTTAATTTTGAAAGTATTTTTCTTGTATTACAACAATATATGCAATCAATCAGATATTTTAGACCAGAGTTTTCAACTTCAGATAAAAATGGAAAAGCTGGAGACCTTTAAGAAGTGTTGATGCAGCATGAGTCCCACACCCAAAGATCCTGATTTAATTGGCCTGGAATATATCCTGGAAATTTGTATTAAATGTCCGAAGTAGTTATAATATTCAGCCATCATTGAAAACTACTGTTTTAACAAGTTCACCTAAGCCTTCTCTTCTCGGGTTTTAATGGGATTTGGTCATTTGTATTTTTAAAAAAACCCCATAAGATTCTAATCACCACAGTAAGAATCACTACTTTAGACAAGTATTATTTGCCTTTTATATTTATTTCATGTCAAGTGATCCTTCACTTTATATCTTTCAGAAGACTTTTTTTCCCTAATAATATATTATGTGCTTAAAAATACCAACCTATTTCTTATTATATATTTTATATTATTAATATTTGATGTTCAATAGATGTTTAGCCCCATTGCTTATATTAAATATGAATGAAGTAATTAATTACACTCTTAAAGTGATCTATGTCTTTTCTTTGAAAATGTTATGACTACTTTGGTATATATTTACTGCACTGATGGGTTATGCAAAATATGTAAAATAATGGCTGAGACCGTGACTTTGAGTTGCCAGGCTCAGTGACTGAGATTATTGACCAGTGGGTCTACTGGTAGACCAGTTACACAAATAAACTATTGCACATATCATGTAATTTGGAAGAGCAAATGTCCCAGAAGATGAGAAATGCATGCTGCTATTTTTATAAGGCTTGGGCCTGGAAGTTAGCACTTGCAGTTTATTCCACCGTTCAAACAATCAAAGGGCCAGATTCAAGAAGAGGGTATACAGACTCTGTTTTTTCAATAGGAGGACTGTAAAAATAATTTGGGTCTATTTTAGAAGTTGCCACAGGAGCACACCGAAAAAGTGCACAGAGTTACCTCCTTTTCTTGCAATACAGTGAATTAAGTACTAAGACGGAGTCTCTTACTAACAGCAACTACGATTTGGGTATTATAAAAAGGACATCTTATACACATCAGGTTGCTGACAAGAAACAAATAAATAAGACAAATATTAAATGAAGGTTGATACTAAAAGAAATAGGTGAAACACTGAAGCTGGTTTTTCCCTTGAGGGCATTTGCAAAACCAAGTGAGTCTTTATTTCATGGAACTCAGAGGATAGGACATAAAAACACAAGGTAAAAAGAGGAAAACTAGGAATAACTAACCACTCTAAGGAATGCCAAAGAAAATCACCTGTTCTGAATATTGATGCTGATTGGAGGTGTAAAAACTTATCCTGAGGATTAGCAAAAATAAGCTTGTTTTATCTATATTTGTAACGTGAATTCCCAGAATTGTGATGGATTGATAATGTTCTGAACACTTCAGTAGATAAATTATAATTTAATCATAAAACAGAGCAATATACATCAATTAAGAAAAAAAATACAGCTATACTCAACATGATCAGGTATAGTGAGAGAAAGAAGCCAGACACACCACCATACATTCTGTGTGATACAGTTATATGAATTTCAAAAGTAGGCAAAACTAAAATATATTGTTTGGGGATGAATAATTGGGTGGAATAAATAGGAAAAAACTAATAAGTGAATGCCACAAAAATGACAATAGTTTACATTCAAATCCAGGTGAGAGAAGGTTAAAACCAATCAAGGCAAATTCAAAAATGTAAACTATTGGTGGAAGACTATAATTCACTGCTTTCAGTCATTAATAAATCAAAAGATGAGATTAATGCAGTTAATTAGTTTCAGATTAAGAATGTAGTAGAATATTGTACGTAGAAATGGCAGAATACATCTATTAAATTGCACAATGAACATTATGAAAGTTGACCATTCACCAGGCCATAAAGTGTCAACCAATTTCATAAATTTGGATCATAAAGACCTTATCCTTGGACTTTCATGCAATTAAATTTAATATAAATAAAGTTAATTCAAAAACATACATATATTTGGAAATAAACACATGATATAGAAAAAAAGGAATAACAAAAATCAGGAAATATTTAAAAAACAATAATGAAAATACTACATATCAGTATTAATGATATATAGCTATAGCACAGCTAAAGGGGAAAATGTAGACTCATGTATACTCATAGTAGAAAAAAGAAGAAAAGTAATTATCTATCTGTAGAAATTAGGGAAAAAATCAGAATAATGGCAATGAAGCTAGAAACAAGAAAAAAAGGCAGAAATGAATAAAATAGAAAAGAAATGTGAAATAAAGATGATCAGAAAGGCAAAACCTTATTATTATTATTATTATTATTATTATTAGTATATTTCAATAGCTTTGGGGGTACAAGTGGTTTTTGGTTAATAGATGAATCATATAGTGGTGAATTCTGAGATCTCAGTGCACCTGTCACTGGAGTAGTGTACATTGTACCTGATGTGTAGCTTTTTATCTCTGCCCCCATCCCACCCTCCCCCTTCTGAGTCTCTGAAGTCCATTATTTCACTCTGTATGCTTTTGCATGCTCATAGCTTGGCTCCCACTTATAAATGAGAACATATGGTTCTTTGTTTTCCACTCCTGTATTACTTCACTTATAATAGTGGCCTCTGACTCCATCCAAGTTGCTTCAAAGCACATTTTTTTTTTTGTTTTAATGGCTGAGTAATAGTCCATGGTGCGTATGTATGTATACAATGTTTTCTTTATCCACTCATTAGTTGATGGATACTTAGATTGGTTCCACATTTTACAATTGTGAATTGTACTGCTATAAACATACATGTTCCAGTGTCTTTTTCATATAATGACTTCTTTTCTTTGGGTAGATACCCAGTAGTGAGATTGCTGGATACACTGGTAGATCTACTTTTAGCTTTTTAAGGACTCTTTATACTGTTTTACATAGAGGTTTTACTAATTTACATTCCCACACTCAGTGTATAAGCATTCCCTTTTCAACACATCTATGCCAACATCTATTGTTTTTTCACTTTTTAATAATGGCCATTCTTGCAAGAACAAGGTGGTATTTCACTGTGGTTTTAGTTTACATTTCACTGATGATTAGTGATATTGAGCATTTTTCATATACTGCCCAAAATAATCTACAGATTTAGTGCAATTGCCATCAAAATACCAACATCATTTTTCACAGTATTAGAAAGAACAATTCTAAAATTCATATGGAACAAAAACTTCATTCTTTGAAAGCATTATAAAATTGATAAGCCTCTGGCAACCTTAATGGAGAGAGAGACAGACAAAGAGAGAAGAGAGGATAATTAATGCAGAATTGAAAATACTGTTGATAATTGTAGTTGCAATAGATATTAAATATATAATAAGAAGATACTGGAGAAAACTTTTTGTCAAAAATGTCAAATTTAGATAAAATGCATATAGTCTTTGAAAAATGGAATTTAATGAAAACAGCTCAAGAGGAAGAGAATTCCTGAATAGTTTTATGATGATTAAAAAATAACTCACTTTAAGTGGAACCTTGATCCACTCCCCCTTGTGAAGTGGGTCCTCCCAGCCAGGTCCTTCCAGCCAGGGCCTCCAGCCACTGCCTGTGTTCCACGGGGTTGACAGAGTTCCAATTTCTCCCTGGGACAGAATGCCTGAGGGATGGAGCAGGCTGCCACCTTGGTCATTTGGGCTAGTCAGCTGGTCCAGCCTGTGGGCCTTGGAAAGCCCAGACCAATCAGGGGATGAAAGGAAACGCAACACAGCACAGCTGCTCTACCAAAAAGCAGCCAGACTGCTGCTTTAAGCAGGTCCCTGATCCTGTTCCTCCTGACTGGGTGAGACCTCACAACTGGGGTCTCTAACCACCCCCTACAGATGCATTCAGACTGGCAGTAGATCAGTACCTATTGGATGGAACTTCCAGAGGAAGGGGCAGGCTGCCATCCTTGTTGTTTTGCAGACTTCACTGGTGATACCTCTACTTATGGGAAGAACTGAGGCAACTAGGGTCTGGAGTGAACCCCCAGCAAGCTGCAGCAGCCCTATGGAAGAGTGGCCAGACTGTTGAAAGAAAAGCAAGTAAACAAACAAACAACAACAACAAAGAAAAACCACAAAAACCCAATCCAAAGGTCAGCAACCTCAAAGATCGAAGGTAGATAAGCCCACAAATATGAGAAGGAACCAACACAAAAGGACTGAAGACTCAAAAAGCCAGTGTCCCTTTTCTGCCAAATGACCACAACACTGCTCCAGCAAGGGCTAAGAACTAGGCGGAGGCTGAGATGACTGAAATTACAGAAGTAGGCTTCATAATGTGGGTAATAATGAACTTTGCTGAGGTAAAGTTGCTCATTGTAACCCAAAGCAAAGAAGTTAAGAATCATGATAATACAATACAGGAGCTGACAGTCAGAACAGCCAGTTTAAAGAGGAACATAACTGACCTGTTAGAGCTGAAAAACATCACAAGAACTTCACAATGCAATCATACATATTAATAGCAGAATAAGTGGAAGAAAGAACCTGAGACCTAGAAGACTGGCTTTCTGCATTAAGACAGACAGACAATAATGGAGGATAAAGAATGAAAAGGAATGAACAAAAGCTCTGATAAATATGGGATTATGTAAAGAGACAGAATCTATGACTGACTGGGGTACCTGAAAGTGATAGGATAATAAAACCAAGTTGGAAAGTACTTCAGGAGATCATCCAGGAGAACCTAGCAAGAGAGGCCAATATTCAAATTCAGGAAATGCAGAGAACCCCAGTAAGATACTCCACAAGATCATCCCCCAGACATATAATCATCAGATTCTCCAGGATCAAAATGAAAGAAAAATGTTAAGGGCAGTAGGATAGAAAGGGCAGGTCACCTCCAAAGGGAAGCCCATCAGACCAACAACAGACCTCTTAACAGAAGCCCTACAAACCAGAAGAGTTTGGGGACCAGTGTTCAACATTCTTAAAAGAATTTCCAACCCAGAATTTCATATCCAGCCAAACTAAGCTTTATAAGTGATGAAAAAATAAGATCTTTTCAGACAAGTAAATGCTGAGGGAATTTGTTACCATCAGGATTGCAAAGGAAGCACTAAATATGAAAAGGAAAAACCATTACCAGTCACTACAAAAACACACTGAAGTACACAGACAAGTGACACTATGAACCACATAAACAAGTCTGCAAAACTACCAGCATCATGAGGCCAGGATCAAATTCACATGTAACAATACTATCCTTAAATGTAAATGGGCTAAATGCTCCAATCAAAAGACACAAAATGACAAGCTGGATAATGAATCAAGACCCATTGGTATGCTGTCTCCAAGAGACACATCTCACATGCAAAGACACGTATAGCTCAAATAAAGGCATGAAGGAAAATTTACCAAGCAAATGGAAAACAGAGAAAAGCAGGGGTTGCGATCCTAGTTTCTGACCAAACAGACTTTTAACCAACAAAGATCAAAAAAGACAAAGAAAGACATTCATAATGGTAAAGTGTTCAATTCAACAAGAAGAGCTAACTATCCTAGATATATATGCGCCTGATATAGGAGCACCCAGATTCAAGAAGCAGATTCTTAGAGAACTTCAAAGAGACTTAATATCCCACACAGTAATAGTGGGAGGCTTTTACACCACACTGACAATATTAGACAGATTATCAAGACAGAAAATTAACAAAGATATTCAGGACCTGAACTCAGTTCTAGATCAAGTGGACCTGATAGATATCTACAGAACTCCCTACTCCAAAACAATAGAATATACATTTTTCTAATCGCTGCAAAGCATTGACTCTAAAATTGATCACAAAATTGGAAGTAAAACACTCCTTAGCAAATACAAAAGAACTAAAATCATAACTGTCTCTCAAACCACAGTGCAATGAAATTAGAACTCAAAATTAAGAAATTCCCTCAAAACTACACAGCTTCATGGAAACTGAACAATCTGTTCCTGAATGACTCTTGCACAAATAATGAAACACACACACACACACAAAATAGCCCAGGAAGTAGAAATTAGGAAGTTCTTTGAAACTAATGAGAACAAAGTGACAACATATTAGGATTAGGATCTCTTGAGATGTAGCTAAAGCAGTGTTAAGAGGGAAATTTATAGCACTAAATACCCACATCAAAAAGCTAGAAAGATCTCAATTTAACAACCTAACATCATAACTAAAAGAATCAGAGAACCAAGAACAAACAAACCACGAAGATAGCAGAAGACAAGAAATAACCAAGATCAGAGCTGAACTGAAAGAAATAGAGACAAAAAACTCTTCAAAACACCAGTGATTCCAGGAACTGTTTTTTTTTTAAGAAATTAATAAAATAGACCACTAGCTACACTAATAAAGAAGAAAAAAAGATTCAAATAAACACCATCAGAAATGGTAAGGAGGAAATTACGACTGACACCACAGAAATGCAACCAGCCATCAGAGAATACTATAAACATCTCTATGCATACAAACTAGAAAATCTAGATGAAATGAATAAATTCCTGAATACATACACCCTCCCAAGACTAAATCAGGAAGAAATCCCTGAATAGATCAACAATGAGTTCTGAAATTGAGACAATAATAAATAGCCTACCAGGTAAAAAATAAATAAAATAAAAATAAACACACACACACAAAATAGCCCAGGACCAGATGGATTCACAGCTGAATTATACCAGAGGTATAAAAAAGAGCAGATATCCTTCCTACTGAAACTATTCCAAAAAATTTAAAAGAAGGAGTTCTCCCTAACTGTAAGGCCAACATCATCCTGATACCAAAACCTGGCAGAGATACAACAAATAAAGAAAACTTCAGGCCAATGTCCTTGATGAACATCGATGGAAAAATCCTCAATAAAATACTGGCAAACCAAATCCAGCAGTACATCAAATAGCTTATCCACCACAATCAAGTTGGCTTCATCCCCAGATGCAAGGTTGGTTCAACAAATGCAAATCAATAAGCATAATTTATCACATAAATGGAACTAAAGACAAAACCACATTATCTCAATAGATGCAGAAAAGACCTTTGAGAAAAGACAACACTCCTTTATGTTGAAAACGCTCAATAAACTAGGTGTTGAAGGAACATACCTCAAAATAATAAAAGCCATCTATGACAAATGCACAGCCAATATGGTACTGAATGGACAAAAGCTGGAGGTATTCCCCTTGAAAACTGGCACAAGACAAGGATGCCCTCTCTCACCACTCCTGTTCATCATAGTGTTGGAAGTTCTGGCTTGGGAAATCAGGCAAGAGAAAGTAATAAAGTGTATTTAAACAGGGAGAGTGGAAGTCAAATTGTCTTTGTTTGTAGATGACATGATCCTATATCTAGAAAAGCTCATCATCTCAGTCAAAAAGCATCTTAAGCTGATAAGCGACTCCAGTAAAGTCTTAGAATACAAAATCAATGGCAAAAATTTCTAGCATTCCTATACACCTATAACAGGCAAGCTGAGAGCCAAATCATGAATGAACTCCCGTTCACAATTGCCACAAAAATAATAAACTACCCAGGAATACAGCTAACAAAGGAAGTGAAGGACTTCTTCAAGGATAACTACAAAGCACTGCTCAAATAAATCAGAGATGACACAGACAAATGAAAAAACATTCCATGCTAATGGATAGGAAGAATTAATATTGTGAAAATGGCCATACTGCTCAAAGCATTTTATAAATTCAGTGCTACTCACATTAAACTACCATTGACATTCTTCACAGAGTTAGAAAAAAACTATTTTAAAATTCATGTGGAACCAAGAAAGAGCTCAAATAGCCAAGACAATCTTAAGCAGAAAGAACAAAGCTGGAGACATCACACTACCTCACTTCAAACTATACTACAAGGCTACAGTAACCAAACTAAGAACTGCCACGATAACAGACACATGAACCAATGGAACAGAATAGAGAACCCTGAAATAAAGCTGCACACATACAACCATCTGATCTTCGACAAACCTGACAAAAACCATGGGGAAAGGATTTCCTGTTTAATAAATTGTGCTGGGAGAACTGAATAGCCATATGCAGAAAATTGAAACTGGACCCTTTCCTGACACCATATACAAAAATCAACTCACAATGGATTTAAGACTTAAATGTAAAACCCAAAATTATAAAACCCTAGAAGAAAATCTAGGCAATACCACTCAGGACATAGGCACAAGCAAAGATTTCATGACAAAGATGCCAAAAGCAATTGCAACAAAAGCAAAAAATAACAAATGGGATCTAAGTAAACTAAAGAGCTTCAGCACAGCAAAAGAAACTATCATCAGCGTGAACATACAACCTACATAATGGGAGAAACTTTTTGCAATCTACCCATCTGGCAAAGGTCTAGCGTTCAGTATCTACAAAGAACTTAAACAAATTTACAAGAAAAAAAAAATCAACCAACCACATCAAAGAGTGGGCAAAGGACATGAACAAACCCTTCTCAAAAGAAGACATACGTGCGGCCAACAAACATATGAAAAAAAGCTCAACATCACTGATTGTTAGAGAAATACAAATTAAAACCACAATGAGACATCATTTCACATCAGTCAGAATGACTATTATGAAGAAGTCAGAAGACAACAGATGCTGGCGAGGTTGTGCAGAAAAACAAATGCTTTTACACTGTTGGTGGGAGTGTAAATTAGTTCAACCATTGTGGAAGACAGTGTTGCAATTTCTCAAAGACCTAGAGGCAGATATACCATTTGACCCAGCAATCCCATTACTGGGTGTATACCCAAATGAATATAAGTCATTCTATTATAAAGACACATGCATGTGTATGTTCATTGCAACACTATTCACAATACAAAGATGGATAATTAACCTAAATGCCCATCAATAATAGACTGGATAAAGAAAATGTGGTACATATACACAATAGAAGGACATGCAGCTGTAATATGGATGAGATCATGTTTTGTTTTGTTTTGTTTTGTTTTCAGGGACATGGATGGAGCTGGAGGCCATTATCCTCACCAAACTAACACAGTAACAGAAAACCAAATGCAGCATGTTCACACTTATAAGTGGGAACTGAATGATGAGAACATATGGACATATGGAAGGGAACAAGACACACTGGGACCTGTCAGAACATGGTGGGTGGGAGGCGGAAGAGCATCAGGAATCAGGAAGAATAGCTAATGGATGCTGGGCTTAATACCTAGGTGATGATATGGTCTGTGCAGCTAATCACCATGGCACAGGTTTAAATATTTAACAAACCTGCACATCCTGCACATGTACCCCTGAAGTTAAAATAAAAGTTTGAAATAAAGAAAATAATAAACAAACATATTTTCACAGAAACAAAGAAGTGAAATAACTTCCAGTCACTAGATTATTATTGTGTGCCCAACCACTCAATGGGAAAATAATATTAAATACAAAACAGTCAAGAATATTTTATGCAATATGGAAAGAGAATAAACTCTCCCCATTTCATGTGTCTCCAATGACTTTGATACCAACGAATAAAAAGGGTAGTAGAAGGAAAAGTGCTAAAATGCATTTTTGTTGCAAAAATTTTAAACATGTTAGGAAACCAAATTCTGAATTATGTAAAAAGATAACATATCATAAGCATATTGGGAACATCTCGTAATGCAACTTTGGTTTAGCATTTAACAATCAATCAATATAATTGATTACATCAGCAGATTAAAGGAGAACCCCATATAAATCATTCAGGAAAGGCAGAAGTATTTGTAAAATCAAGGTTCATTTACGATAAAAATTTGTAGCAAATTAGGAATATACTAAAACAAAATCCTCTAGCAAGCATCATAATTAACTGTCAAACTTTGAAAATGTTCTCTCTAATATCAGGAATAAGACAAAGATGACCATGGCCACTTTTCAAAATTGTACATAAACCTCTGGCACGATCTGTTAGGATAGTACGGCAAAAAAGAAATAAAATATGTAATAATTAGAAAAATTTTTAAAATCCTTATTTTCATGATATGATTGTGTATGTTAAACATCATTACAAATATATCAATACAAATATAAATAATCACAGAATTTATTAACCTTTTAAGCTAAAGAACATCAATATCTACAAATCAGTCACATTTATGTACATGCCAAAACAGGTAATCACGGTAACAATACCAAGAACATAAAGTATGTGAGAATAACTTAAGAGAAGCTATACATGTTTTTAATGGATAGAATAATACAACATTTTGAAAATATTGTAAAAGTATGAAACGATGGAGATATATATCATGTTCATTGATTAAAATCTCAGTGTTGTAATAACAGATTCAAGTAATTCTAATAAAAATTTTAACAAGCCTGTGTGTATGTATAATTTGATTAACTCATTTGAAAATGTATATGGATGAGCCAAGAATAACGAACAAGCAATTAATCACGAAATAGAACAAAGTGAGGAGACTTGCCTTTTCATATATCAAGAATTTATTACTACGGTAATTAATACAGTAGTTCAATGGTAAAGAAATAGACAAATTAGGTAGTAAAATGAGGAGAGAGCATAGAAACACACAAAAAACAGAAACATGATTTATGCGAACTACTGGGAAAACACTTGATTAAAAGAAGTTAGAACACACAATCGTCTATATGGAATAAAAATGGGGTTGGAATTCTACCTCTTATTATGAACAAAAAATAATTTCTATGACTTAAAGACCTAGATGTAAAAGGCAAGCTGTGAACTTTTATAAACAATATAGAATAATATTTTTTAAACAGTATAGATGTATACTTTTATCAAGGTAAATAAAAAATTTCTTAAACACATACACACACACATACACAATCAGCAGAGAACATACAAGAAAAAGCTTAATAAATTTAATGACAAAAAAACTTACGTTTATTAATACTATAGTGATAAGATCATTTACAAATTAGAAGACAATATTTTCGGCAAAAATATTTGATAAAGGACTGGCATTAAGAACTATAAAGTACTCAAGAAACAGTAAGAGACAGACAAATAATCTACTAAAAATAGGCAAAAACCTTAAGCAAGCACTTTATAGAAGGAGAAACCTAAATAGCCTAAATGGCATCCGTCAACAATGTCAAGTTTGCAAGAAGCACAGTCGTGGACAAAAGAAGCAAGAAGAATATAAAGGGAGCAAGTAAATTAACACAAATTTCAAAAAACATGCAAAACTAAACAACACAAATTTATGGTAAACATAAGTTCAGAATAGCAATTTCATCAAAGAAGATGAAATGAAAGTGAATGGCTTTAGGAAGAAATACATAAGAGCCTTCAAAATATTTTTTTCTTGCTTAACCTGGTTGACATAAATACGATCCCTTATAAATATTTTATAAATTTTATTTGAGATCTTTTCAACATTTAATAAATTATTTTTAAAAGTGGTTTCAGATTGTAAACTGGTTCAACCATTGTGGAAAATAGTATAGCGATTACTCAAGGATCTAGAACTAGAAATACCATATGACCCAGCCATCCCATTACTGGGTATATACCCAAAGGATTATAAATCATGCTGCTATAAAGACACATGTACACATATGTTTATTGTGGCACTATTCACAATAGCAAAGACTTGGAATCCACCCAAATGTCCATCAGTGACAGATTGGATTAAGAAAATGTGGCACATATACACCATGGAATACTATGCAGCCATAAAAAAGGATGAGTTCGTGTCCTTTGTAGGGACATGGATGCAGGTGGAAACCATTATTCTCAGCCAACTATCGCAAGAACAGAAAACCAAACATTGCATGTTCTGACTCATAGGTTGGAATGGAACAATGAGATCACTTGGACTCTGGAAGGAGAACATCGCACACCGGGGCCTATCATGGGGAGGGGGGAGGGGGGAGGGATTGCATTGGGAGTTATACCTGATGTAAATGACGAGTTGATGGGTGCTGACGAGTTGATAGGTGCAGCACACCAACATGGCACAAGTATACATATGTAACAAACCTGCACGTTATGCACATGTACCCTAGAACTTAAAGTATAATAAAAAAATAATAAAACTAATAAACTAAAAACTAATAAAAATAAAAATTAACAAAAAGGGGTTTCTTGGTGAGCCACAAATATATAGTTGAAAGGCTTTACAAATCACAGTGTTTTGTCTAATAAGAGAATTGCTTCAGTGTTAGAGGAATCATAATAATCCTAGTATTTTTATGTCTGGCTTTATGTTTATCCCCTACCAAAAAAAAAAAACCAAAAAACCTGTGTCCCCCACTCAAAAAAAGATATGTTGAATTCCTAACTCCCAGCATCTCAGAATGTGAACTTATTTGGGTGTAAGTTTATTACAGATGTAATTAATTACGATGAAGTGATGCTTGAGTAGGGTGGACTCCTAATTTAACATTTTGCTTGAGGTTGAAGAGAAATTAAGACAACTTTAGCAGGTTCTAGAATACAATAAATGCAACAATAATGCACATTTTTAAAAAATTAACTCAAAAATTTTTTGAATAGGCATTCATATGTACAAAATTCAAAAGACAATAGTATATAGTGTACAGTCTAAAGTCTTCCATCCTCATTAATTATTTGTGTATCTTTCCAGAGATACTTATGCATATATTAGCACATCAGCATACCATCATTAGGCCACCTCCCTTTTTGACACAAAGCCTATTCTGCACTGTGTTCTGTATTTCTCCTGTTCCACCTAACACTGAACTAACACTGAATCCTGGAGATCTTTTCATGTCAACCCATGAGTATTTCTTCCTACTCATACTTCTATGGCTACATGGGTATCTAACAATTTTCTAACTAGTGACACTTAGATATTTAGATGTTTTCAATATTTAATTCTGCTTTTTAAAACATAAAGGAATGGAAACTTTTAGATAAGGATGGCGGAGCAAAACTTCATCACAGATTTAAGCCTTCCTAACATATAGTGAATACAAAGTGAATACAAAGTGGTAAAAGGTTATGCTATAAACTGTGAAAAATGAGGGCCAAAGGAAAGAAACAGAAGATTCTATATCAAAACAGTTCCTAATTTTGCTGTCACCCCAATCCTCATGCCAGAAAGGCAAATGAAAATAGAAGGTGAGCTGACAAAATCCTGGTATTTCTGAGAGCTGCAGTCTGGAGAGATGCTGACTGTGACTATGATAGACATTGTAGGGAAAAGTCACAATGAAGCCCTTGAGAACAGGATCTCAGTAGAATTAAAAATGGCCTCCAGGAGATTGCGTTTTCAAATGAGGCAAAGATTTTCAGAGCAGGAAATACCCCTGGTTGTATGGATCGTGCTCTTTATAGGACATTAAAAAAAAAATCCAATGGTAAAATAGAGGCAGTTATTTTTTAGAAGTGGTGCTTTGATTTTCAGGTGCTCTCCTCCCTTTTTCAACACAACAAACTCTTACAATGTAGATTAATGGATAGAAAACATAATCCTGTCCTGAATCTGTAGTTTGGATAAATTGTGACAGTATCAAAAAGATTTCACCCTCACTATGTCAGAGAAAATTAACATCCATATTAGAAATACATTTGTTACCAACAGCAAGGCTTTTAAAAATGGCCAGCAACTAAATAAACATGGCAAAACAGTGGGTAAAAGGAATGTAGCAATGCAAGACAAATGAATTACCCAGTAGGGAAAATATATTGTCCAAGAAAGAGAATAAAACTTTCCAAGTAGGTTTTGAGCTATAAAGAACTTAATAAAAATACAAAATCAATAAAACAACAGGTCATAGACAAGGCACTAAACAAGCATAAAATGAAAAGGGAAATTTCAGCGCTAGTAAAACAAATCAGGTTCAAAATATCAACATTTATAGCTCTAATAAATAAATTAGAAACAAGAAGAGTCAGGAAAGAGAGAGTAAAATATTGAATTTCTGTTCTGGGGAAAAGACAAGATAATAAACTCAATGAAGAAATGTAAACAAAGAAATTTTTAAAATTATAGAAGTTTGACAGATTTGGAGGCCACAGATAAGTAATATAAGAACAATTGCTACTCTTGGAGGAGAGAATCTAGTTAATGGAAGAGAAAAACTATTAAGAACTATACAAGGAGGAAATACTCCCAAATTAAGACAAATATTAAAACATATCCTAGGTAGATTATAAACTTCAAAAAAGAAAGACTTCTCTAGACATCTAGGCAGGAAAAAGTCTTGTCTTCTGCAATGAGTGGGAAGCAGGAAATCATAAATATCACAGATTTCTCCACAACAACTTTCAGTATCATCAGGAAAGTATATAAAATTCTGAGGGAAAACAAAAATCATCTAAGAATATTTTTTGGCTGAGCCATTTATAGTAAAAGCAATACCTGACAGACATTTTTAGGCAAGAACGAACTCAGGGATTATAACTCCTATACTATTTTCTTGAAACAGCTACTTATTGATGAAGTTCAAGTAATCAATAAGTGAATCGAATGAAGAGTCAGGAATAAAACAAATTTGAAATGAGTGTAGCAGGCAAAATTCTAACATTGCCCTCAATATTCTCATTACTAGGTTTATATACTTTATGTAATCCTTTCCCACTGAGTGTGGGTGGCACTATTAAATGAAATCAGATATCTCTTCCTTGATTAGGTTACTAATGAGTTGGCCTTGAATTAATGAAAAGAGAGATTAACTGAGTGGGCCTCACTTACTCAGGGGCACCCTTTAAAGAATATGCAGTTGCAGAGACATGTTCTGCTGAGCTGAAAGAAAGAAAAGAAACATGTTAGGATCCGCCTTTGGAAAGGAGTGCCTAGTTTCTGGGCAACCACTAGCAGGATAATAGGGACCCACGCTCTACAATCGTAAGAAACTGAATTTTGCCAATAATAGTTGAGCTTGGAAGAGAACTTAGTCAGCCAAACCTGGATTTCAGTCTTGTGAAACTCTGAACCCAAACCACATCTGGACCCCGACCCATGGAAAATGCCAGATAATAAATGTGTGCTGCTTCAAGCTACTAAATTTGTGCTGATGTGTTACATAGCAATAAAAATTTAAAGTAGCGAGCTTTTAAGTATCAAAAGGAGACAAAACAACTTGAGGAAATTGGATTCAAAAGTACAGAGTCAGTATTAACAATTTTGGGAAAGGAAAATTACATAGTTAATTGAAAAAGTTGCAGTAAAGGTAGGAGAACACAAAGAGAAATAATTTTATTTTTAAGGCAGGGAGTATTTAAAACTGTCTATAATAAAAAATTGTAGCTAAAACATAGTGACCCCAAATTCTTAATATTTACACAATATTATCCTTACTATAAGCAGGATTTGGGGGAGCTAGTAATTTTATGGTTCTCAGGGATTAATAGATCCTGTCTATTGATCTTTTAAACTACATTAATCTATCTAGCTGATTGTTTGCATAGATAAATCTGGAATGAACTCAGGAATGAATACAAGAGGTTACACAGATAATTCCAGGGCAGTGATATTTTATGTAATTTTAGCTCCATTTTTGTATTTCTTGATATTTTTAATAATAAAGATATTAGTTTCTCTAAAATAAATTCCAACATTAAATGCATTACATATAAAGAGAATGAATTTAAAGAAAAGGAAATAACATTAGGAATATTATTATTAATCCCATTTTGCAGATGAGAAACTGAGGATCAATAGGATTGAGAAATGTGCTTAAGATTATGCAGCTAGTAAGTAGCCAATGATTTGTCACCAGAACTCAGACTCTATTACATGTTGATGCAGAGAATGAAGTGAATAAAAGGAATAAACAGATGCTTTTCACATTAAAAGAAGATTCAGGAAGCTGCCAACTGGTGATCTCTTTCACAAAAATTTATGAACATTCATTGTGCTTTCTCAGGTGTAATATAAATAATTCTTTTAAGGGCAGGAGTAATTTCTGGCTAGTATACTGGACAAATTTAAATATAAATTCTTTACATTGTTTATAATAATTTCATTGATTCCTTTTTCCACAACAGTGATGCAAAAATACTATACCAAACATATATCAAACATATATTTGGGGAATTTAGGAATTTGTACACAAATAATTCACTTAATTTTGAACTGGACAAATTTAAATTTTGTTTCTCTTTGGTGATATCAAATCAAGTTCATATATATAGTTGATGTTTCAACAACATGAGTTTGAGCTGTTTCAATCTGCATTTACATGCAGGTTTTTTTCTATAGGTATACAGAAAAATAAATAGTTTTCCTATTTATATATATAGGGAAATATTTTTGGAGATTTCTGACAATTTGAAAAATTTCACAGATGAACTGTGTACCCTAGAAATATTGAAAAAATTTAAAAAGTTAGTTCTGTCATGAATGCATAAAATGTATGTAGAAACTAGTCTATTTCATCATGTACCACCATAACATATATACAAATCTGTTACAAAAAGTTAAAATTCATCAAAACTTAAGCATACAAACACAGACTGTACATGGAGCCATTCGGAGTCAAGAGAAATATAAACAAACATAAAGATGCAGGCTTGCTAGCTCACTCCTGTAATCCCAGCACTTTGGGAGGCCAAGGTGGGCAGATCATTTGAGGTCAGGAGTTCAAGAATAGCCTGGACAACATGGCAAAACCCTTTCTCTAAAAAAATGAAAAAATTAGCCGGGCATGGTGCATGCTTGTAATTCCTGCTACTCAGGAGGCTGGGACAGGAGAATTGCTTTAATCCCGGGTGGCAGAGGTTGCAGTGAGCAGAGATCATACCACTGCACTGGAGCCTGGGTGACAGAGGTAGACTCTGTCTCCAAAAAAAAAAAGTTATAATTGCATAAGTTAATTATAGTGCACACTGTACTACTGTAGCCAACTCCTGTTTCTATTGCAGTGAACTCAAGCCTTGCAAGTATTAGCTTAAAACGCAAGGTGACACCAATCATCTCCACTTGGCAGTTTCTTTTCTCCAGTATCTCAGTAAAGTTATCTCTCACTGTTCTTGTGTATTTTTCATTTTATTTATTGCAATATTTAGTGAATAATAGCATGGCACCCATACAAAGCACCACGATACTGCAAGTTCTCCCAAGAAGCAGAAAAGAGTCAACAGTGGGCTATTAATAATTCTGTTTGGGGGGAGTCAGAAGTTATAAGTGGATTTTTGACTGTGTGAGGGTTGTTGAACCCCTGCATTGTTCAAGGGTTCACATTCATTGGCTCAACAAACACAGACTAGGAATGTTAAGTGTCATAGTCTGTGCTAGAAACTAGGAATACAATGGTGAACAAATCCACTATTGTTCTTCCACTCCTGAAATTTAAATTCTATTGGAGGACACAAGCAACACGAGGAAGCAGACAAAATAAATGCAGTTTGTAATCCATTTCTATGAGTTCAGTAGTAAGTTGCTGAGAAAGAGAATTAGAGTGAAAAAAACTTTCTTTAGAAACGATGGTCAGGAAAGACTTTTATTGGGTAGTTTTATTTAAGCTAAATCCCGAAGCATGAGAAGTTAGTTATATGAAGGGAGTGGATCAAGTTTGGGTTGACTATCCTGTGGCAAAGGAAACAGAATATGTTGAGCTCTTTTGGTGTTTGGGATCTGAGGGAATTCCAGTGTGGCTGGAGTCTAGTGAAAAACAAGAGTTGGAAAGAAATCAATAACAGTTAAATCATATAGGACTTCAAAGATCACAATAAGATTGAATTTTGATATAAGTATAATGAGAAGGATTATTGAATTGTTTATGTAGGGAGATGTTAAAGGCAAGTCCTCTCATTGTAGTATAGAGTGTATTAGAGAAACAAGAGAGGGTGGACTGACACCAGTTAGTACATTAAGGAATAAACAAAAGAGAGTGATGATGGTAGTTCCAGCAAGAATGAGATGGGGTCAGTGCATGAATCCTACTTTTAGATTTAATATAAAAATAATTTACCTGTAGGATCAAGCATGATTCCTAGGTTTTTATAATGGATACTGCATACTTAAATTCAGCAGAGAGAAAAATAATGGTTTAGAGGGGTAAAATATTTTTTCTAAAGTGTGTTTTGTACATTAAATTTGAGATGTCTATGAGACATAAAAGAAGAAATTTAAAGTAGGGAATTGGATATACATATATCTTGAGCTCAGAGGAAATGTCTTGGATAGAGATGTAAGTGTGAGCTCCCTAGTGACACTGAGGTGTGTTTTTACCTTGTTTGTTTTTGGAAGAGAATGTGGAGAACTGGTACTATGAAGTCCTTAAGTATTTGGTAAAATGCACCACCAGAACCATCTAGGCCTGGTGCTTTCATTTGTCAAAGGCTTAAGTTATTAACACAATGTATTTAATAAATACCGGTCTATTCAAATGGTCTCTTTCTTTTTGTGTGAATTTTAGTAGATTGTGTCTTTTAAGGAATTGGACAATCTCATTAGGGTTATTGAATTTCTGGGCAAAAAAATTGTTTATATTATTACTTTATTATCCTTTTAGTGGTCCTAGAATCAGTAATTATGACCCCTCTTTCATTACTGATATTAGTAATTCATGGTTTCTTCCTTTTTTTCTTGATTGCCTGACTAGATGTTTATCGATCTTAAAACAAAACAAAACAAAACAAAAAAAAACCAAACAAACCAAAAAACCAGCTTTGGCTCTATTGGTTTTCCTCTATAGCTTTTCTTTTTTCAATTTTATAACCTTTTCTCTAATTTTTTTATAATTTATTTCTTCTTCCTACTTTAGGTCTATATTGCTCTTCTTTCCTAGTTCCTAAGGTGGAAACTTAGATAATAGATGTTAGAGCTTCCTTCTCTTCTAAAATGTGCTTTCAGTTCTATAAATGTCTCTTTAAGCACTGCTCTTGTTATAACCAACAAAATTTTTAAGGTATGTTTTACGGCCCAAAATGTAGTTTCTCTTGACCTATGTTCCATGTGAGTTTGAGAAGAATTTATGGTATTGTTAGATGGAGAGTTCTATAACTGTTGACCAGATGAAGTCGGGTGATAGAGCTGTTCAGGTCAACTATATCCTTACTGGTTTTCTACCTGCTTTATTTATCAACTACAAGTAGAGGGGTATTGAAGACCCCAACTATAATAGTGGATTTGCCTATTTCTCCTTTCCATTGCATTAGCTTTGCATCACATGTTTTTACATGATTATTGATACAGTTGGATTAAAATCTACCATATTTGTAACTGTTTTCTATTTGTTGCATTTTTCTTCTGTTTAAAATCTCCCTATTTTTTGTTTTCTATGTTTTAATGGAACATTTTATATGATTACATTTTCACTCCTATCTTAATCCAGTAATTATACTTCTTTCAAACATTTTTAGTAGTTGCTCCAGAGTTTCTAATATATGTTTCTCAGACACTTTATATGTAGTGAAGGTACCTTATAACATAATATTGCCAATTCCTCTGACTCATCTCTAATGGCATTCCTGTCATTCATTTCACATAACTGTATATTGTAATCATCCCTCAATATATTCTTTCTTTATTACTTTAAACAAAGTTGTAGATCAATTAAGAATCAGAAAAATAAAAGCTTTTTTTGATCTTTGTGCCTTCCCTAATGTTCTTATTTTCTTGATGTAAATTCAAGTTTCTTATCTATATATTTATATTTTCTCTGTATCCTTACTTACATCTCCCTTTGTGATATTGGGCTTCCCTAAATACTCCTCCTCAGAGAGAGTCTGAACTTTGCAGCTCTTGCAACTCTAGTTCACTGTTATTTTACTGGAGTTCTATGAACATTCTGGAGAGGTTTTGGTGAGGAGAAGCATTGCATAATCCTACTAACAAATCTCTGTCTTTTCCAGTGCACTTGGGCTGTGCTTTCATAAACATTTCTTGCTTTCCACACTTCTCCCTTAGGTAAAACAGGAAAGTTCAAGGGGGCTGGAGATAGAGAAATATCCTTTCCCCAAGTGAGTGAGACTCTGGTAAGTCCTTTATCCCCAGATAGGCCTCTGTTATGGAGAATACTCTGCACCTATTTTTAAGTGATTCTTCTTCTTCTGCCAAAGCCACAAAGGGATCTTTTTTGACTGTTCACCTTAGAAACTTGTGGAGTTTCTGAAGGTAAAACTCATAAAAGAATGGTGGCCCTTTATGGATGTGACCCCTGGGAGTGTCTCCTTGTTCAAGTACTGCACACTCAGCCTCTAGCAATTTGTCAAAGTAATCATTCAGTTATCACTATCATTTTATGGCTCCAGAGGTTTCTACTTCAGTTAAATGGATCTTGGCTATCACTCTCAGAATTCACTAATGTCTTCACATTTTAGTGTGGCACTTTGTCCTGGTGACCTCAATTTTTTAATAGATTTCATAAAAATTATTGATTTTCCGTTTTTTTCACTATTTTAAGGGAGTGATGGCTTCCAAACTCTACATATTACAGCTGAAAAAATAAGTCCCTTTTGTTTATTATAAGTCATGGAAGTACATGAATCATCAAAGGAGAGACTGTGGAGAAAGAGCTGGTAAGGTTTTGGAAACTTCAATGTTTAGACATAAGCTATAGTAGTAATGAATTCTGAGAAGGAGTAACTCTTCAGAAATGGAATAAATGTCAGGAGACTGTGAAGTCATGAAGAGCAAGAAAAGGGAATGTTTCAAGAGAAGGGAGCGGTCAACTAGCTGAATACTGCTGAGAGGTCAAGAAAACCCAAGATAGAGTAGTGTATATTTGATTTGGCAAAAAGGAAGTCATAGTTGATTTACATAGGAGTAATTTCAATCAAAAGAGATAGAAAGAGTGTGGATATGAGTATACAAGTGTATGTGATGAAGAAGGAGAGCAGAAGCCAGACTGGAATAGGTGAGGTGAAAGAGTTTATCAAAGAGTAGAAGTGAAAATATCAGGTTGATTTTCAAGGAGAATATCTCATCAGAAGAACAGCTACATTTAACCCTGAATTATTTAGAAAAACCCTGGGTTACTGAAAGTCTGTACATCTGTTTATATAGATTTCCCATAAATCTGATTTGCAAAATAGGAATAATAGCAAACAAGATAAATTGTATTATTATTATTATTATTATTATTTTGAGACAGAGTCTTGCTCTGTTGCCCAGGCTGGAGTGCGATGGTGCAATCTCAGCTCACTGCAACCTCCACCTCCCAGGTTCAAGCTGTTCTCCTGCTTCAGCCTCCTGAGTAGCTGGGATTAGTGGCTGCCACCACAACCAGCTAATTTTTGTATTTTTTAATGGAGATGGGGTTTCGCCATGGTGGCCAGGCTGGTCTCGAACTGCTGATCTCAGGTGATCCACCTGCCTTGACCTCCCAAAGTGCTGGGATTACAGGTGTGAACCACTGCACCTGGTCAATAAACTGTACTATTAATGAGAAAACAACAATGTTAAAATATTTTTGGAGGGACTGTAATAGCCTAGCATTACTTCTCTAAGGAAAATTCTGGGGTTTAAATTTAGGGAGTCTCCTATAGATGGTTAAGAACTTTACCAAATAAAATGATCCTTTTGATAAAGAGAAACATTTGCAATCTTGGGATATCATTTTTATGATTCCTACATGTATCTAGGATTTTTAAAGGGAATAATATGAAGCAACATATATATATATATATGTGTGTGTGTCTATATATATAGTGTTACTACATATATATAGTGTTACTACATATATATAGGATCTACTGGGGATAAAGCATTGATCCTTTTTCATAGGTCAGTTACTCTTCTCATCCCCCAGCCTCCTTGGAAAGAAACCTTACAACCCTTTCTACTTCAAGGACAAAGAGTTAAGTGACTGCATCAGAGCCTGCCTTTGCGACCAGAATTTAATCAGGCATTCCGAGAAGGCAGACCCCATGAAGGCCAAGGTAGTAGGTCTAATTGCTTTTATTTGCGCTCTGTGTACTGTGTGCACTGTATCCCTGTGAGGAACTATACTTCAAATGAGATTTCTCAATTAAAGTGAAACAACTTAGTCTGGCAAGTTGAGTTTTTTAATGATCCTTTGAAACTTCCCTTCTTAGTGTGACTCTAATGATACAATATCATAGAACAAATTCATCATTCATTAACTCCAAATCAAATCCAATTTTTCTACCCAGGAGCACTGCCTTTCAAAAATTAGCTGTGTGAATTCCTCTGCTTAGAGTATAACATCATCGTGTTAGAGGAGGCTGAATTTCAACTGTGTTTACCTACACAAATCCCTACCGACTTCCAAAATCAACTACTACCACAGATACCCACTGGGAGATTAGAACACAGCAGGACATAACTGGGCCTAAGACAGTGTAATCAGCCACTCTGTTCTCTGAGGCAGGTTTCCTGAGTAGCAGACAGAATGAGAACTCTGACAGGGATTGCTGCCAAAGAAGCGAGTGCATGTGGTTAAGGTATTCATGCTTAGTACTTTTCTTTTTCTTCGACCCTGTATTTTCTCTTCTCATAAATATACCTCCTTGAATTTTCTTTGTGTCTACATACAGGCTTTCATTTTCCTTCACACAGTTCTTTCTTCCTGTTTCAATATGTGTCAGTAAAGTCTCTTTGCATCTTTTATCACCTAATGAATTTTTCAGAAATAAATTTTTTGTGTGTGAATAGTTACTAATACTACCATGGCTCTTATTTTTTCAATTTCTTTCACTCATTTTTCTTTAATTTCTGTGAATGTTTTACTTTCAATAATGATTCTTCCATAGCTTTCTTTTCACCATCTGAAAGTGAAAAGAAACCAACACTAGTGCTTATTTCTCAAGAAATGTTTCTTGTTTTTCTATGTAAATAATGCATCAACCTAAACACGTAACTCTCAAACAAGCCAGTTTTACTTTACTATGTATGTACAAGAGGTAAAATCCTCTACACAGTACTGAAGAGTATTATTCAAATTTTTATCAGCAAAGAACAGCAGCAGGGTAACACCTAAAACCTCTAGAGAAAAACTTGGCTGCTTCAAGGCTGACCCTCTGAGAGGAAAAGAGAATTCTGTTTTCAGGAAGTTGGCTAAGTAGTATTTTTTATTTTTTTGCAGTTCACCACACATTTTCTATAACATATCCAGATTCTATGACATAGAAAAAAGTCACTTCACCGTTTGAATATACTCTCTAACTTCTTGTTAATATTTAGACAGATATCATGCTTTATATCTTACAGAATTTTTGTCACTTATATTTGAAAAATAAAGAAGAAACAACCTATAGAATTTGAAAACAGAATTCACGTTAGGGAAAAAGGAAAACTTAATGAACTTCAAGGAAAGGCACTCTGGTTTTAGGTTTTTGTTTGGCTAGGCTAGCATTCACCTCTCATTTATAGAAAGGGGAAAATTAATATTTCATCAAAACTTTTTTGCACTGATAAATTTTGAAAGGAGATTAAGATACCTAATTATAATTTCTAAATGTAACTATAAGGTGAATTATGAAAGACAAGTACTTCATTTATGAAGTGAATTTTTTAGATGAAATGATGAATGCCAGCAATGAATAAAATAGTTCAAATTTTAATATGGACAAGTAAAATGAAAAAAAATATATATATATATTTTTCTTTTTACAGAGGGGCAGGTGAACTAATTTTATCTCCAAGATATCTTTTGTCTGAATGCCCTTTGGTGTTTAATAACATGATCTCAATATCAAAGCTTCTAGCAAAGTAATCACAAACACATTTGTAAGACCATCAATTTCTACCTTTACATTTCCAGGAGTTTATTTGTTGGGTCATACAGGATAACTAAGGCACATGAAAATAATCTATCTGTCCAACTATATTTTTATTTATTTTCATAATTTTCCATATTATGACTGCAGTGTTGGAGTCGTGAATTAGAAAAAGCTGCTATGGAACGAGAGTGTGGTCCACAGAGGTTATTCTGCTTCAACTGATGATTATCAGAGCTAGAATTAGGACCGAGTGAGCCTGGTTCCCACGCCAGGGTGCTTTCCATTTTGTCAAACAGTTTCCCTCCTCATGAGACATAGACAAAACATATTTATCAGCTAATAGAATAAGGTAGGAAAGGAATAAAATTACATGCCTTCCCAAACTGGCCACAAATAATAACTCTTCTCTGATGCCTTTCTTGATACTCCTTGGCCAGGTAGACACTTCCTTTTGAATTTCTCAGAATACTTATTGTATTGTAATATATATATTTTTTCCACAGGATCCTTAGTGTATCACCTCGCCAGCCAGAAGCCTCTGTGGCCGGCGGCACCTCTGCTCCGGTTTTGCTCACTCCACTGGGCTCATTCTGCCCTCCTGGCCCAGCAGGCTGCACTCCGCTTGCGCTACTGGCCTGGATCCCATGCCTGCCAAGGGCAAACCAGGCATGGAGTGGCGAGGGGTGTGTGAATGAGTGAGCGTGGGGTTTGGCCACTGTGCACAGCCAGGCATGTTGGCTGCTGTGGCAGGGCAGGCAGCTCCAGAAGCTGGCACAGGTGCTGGCTCTGTGTGAGGCTGTGGCTGGACCAGGTGTACCACAAGCAGCTTCCACTGCAGGTACCAGGGACCACGGTGGCAACCAAAAGCTCGGAGACACCAGGAACCACAAAGCCCCAAAGAGGGTGTTACAGCATGTTACAGCCCTGGCTCAGAAAGCCCTGAGGTCTGGGCTCCCAGAAGGACCACAGTTCTTCTCTCATTCTTGTTGCTTGTAGTGTGGCGAGCAGGGCGGGGGGTGGGGGGAGGGGGGATGAGGGGGTGTCTTTTTTGGAGACATCTTTCAGTCTGTTTGTGTTACAGTTCTTTCAGTTTCACTGCCCTACTCTGGCCCTCTGGCCCATGGCACTTGGGTTAGTCCAGCCCTGCTACTGTTTCCCATCATGTGGGACGGCTACCCGGCACCAGCAGAGGGCAGGAGGGCTATAGTGTTACAGCAGCTCTGGCTCAGGGAATCCTGAGGTCTGGGTCACCAGAAGGCTCACCACTCTTCATTCCCACAGTCCAGGAGGTGTCACCACCTGCAGCTTGGGGAGCCGGCCAGGAGCTGTTATAGCTTCTTTCACTCTTACCGTTCAGTGAGTCCCAAGTTCTTGTCCCGCGTCCAGAAAGCATGAGTTTACACAGGCAACTAGAGGGTGAGCAAGGCAGAGAGGAGCTTTATTCAGTGCCATAACAGCTCTCAAGAGACTCGAAGTGGGGAGCTCCTATCCACAGGCAGGTCATCCCGATGAATGTCTGAATCTGGCTTAGTCTGGGGTTTTTATGTGCTCAGAATGGAGGATGTCTGTGCCCACTGGTCCATGGGTGGCCATGGGCAGACCTGGAAAAAGCACCATCCAACTGGATGGGAGGCATCAATGAAGTTCTCACTCCAGGTTGTGGACTTCACCCGTAACTGGCAGCCCAGCCCTCAGGCTTCAGGCCATTCCTGACTTGAAGGTGGGGTTTTACTGGGGACCTACCCTTCCCCCCCAGGAACCTGTCTGCCTCCTGCTGCTGTCACAGGATCCTTGGGGTGTCACTTTGCCTGCCAGAAACCTTTGTGGCCATTGGTGCTTTTGCCCCAGTTTTACTCGGACCTGCTGGCCTCATTCCTCCCACTTGGCCTGGGAGGCTGTGCTCAGCTTATGCTACCAGCCTGGATCCCACACCTGCCAAGGGCCAGCCAGTCATGGAGCAGTGAGCATGTCAGCGCAGGGGTCCAGCTGCTGCACACAGCCAGACACACCAGCTGCCATGGGGCAGGAAGCTCCAGGTGTCAGCCTGGGCACCAGCTCCCTGCAAAGCTGTGACTGGACCGGGCGTACTACAAGTGGCCTCCTCTGTTGGCACCAGGGAACATGGTGGCACCCAGAAGCTTGGAGTTGCCAGGAACCACAGAGCCCCACAGAGGGTGTCACAGCTCTGGCTCAGGGAGTTCTTAGGTCTGGGTTCCCCAGAGGGATGCAGCTCTTCTTTCCTTCGTTTTTCCTGCAACATGGCAAGTGAGGGGCATGTTTCAGCCCTGTTAGGGTTACAGCTCTTTCAGTCCTGCCATTTGGTGGGTCCTAAGTCTTGTCCTGTGTCCAGGAAGAAAGAAATTTGTGGACAACTGGAGGGTATGGGGAAGAGATGCTTTATTGGGTGACAGTACAGTTCTCAAGAGACCCAGAGTGGGCAGCTCCTATCCATAGACAGGTCATTGAGTGTACAGCTCGCAGCAAAGAGGAGACCCACAGTGGATAGCTCCTATCCACAGGATAGCTGTCCCGATGTCCGCTTAGCTCTCAGCTAAGAAGAGACCCACAGTGGGTTGCTCCTCCCTGTAGGCAGGTCATCCCAACATCTGCTCAGCTCTCAGCTGAAAGGAGACCCACAGTGGGTAGGTCCTGTCTGCAGGCAGGTGGTCCTGACCTCTGCTCAGCTGTCACCTGAGAGGAGACCCATAGGGGGTAGCTCCTGTCTGCAGGCAGGTCATTCTGATGTCTGCCTGAGTCCGGCTGAATCTGGGGTTTTATGATGTTCAAGAGGGGAGAAAGTCATTCTGATTGGACCAGGGGCGGCCATGGGTGGGGCCAGAAAAAGCATTATAAGCCTGGCAACCCTAGGCTTCAGGTCATCCCAGGTCTGAAGGTGGCACTTCATCAGCGACCTGCCCCTTTCTGCCCAGGAGGCTGCGTCCCACTAGCCTGTGAATTATTTCCAATTAAAAAGTAAATACTAGCACATCTTTATAATCCCAGAGACTAGCATTATTGAATGGGTGTGTAAATGTACAAATGTACAAATCAATGAATACTGCAGCAGAGGGAAAGAGAAAGACAACTAACATCTACTGACTGCCCACTATGGACCAGATGATTTGATTTACATGTAAAATGTCATCTGTAATATCTTAACTATTTGTCACCAAAAGCTTATAAAATTTGTATTTTATTACACCTTTTAGTGGGATTGTTGGATCACATTGTAGCTACATTTTGATTTTGTTGCAGCTTTTTCTATAGAAAAAACCTTTTGTTTTTTCATAATGGCTGTATTAATTTACATTCCCATCAACAGTGTTTAAGGGTTTGCTTTTCTCCGCATTATCACTGACACTTGTTATCTTTTGTCTTTTTGATAATAGCCATTTTAACTAAAGTGAGGTATTAATAATATTTCATTGTGGTTTCATTTGCATTTCCTTGATGTTTACTGATGTTGAGCATTTTTTTCATATAGCTGTTGGTCATTCATATATCTTTTGAGAAATGTCTATTTAGGTATTTTGCACATTTTTAAATTATGGGTTTTTTTTGGTATCGAGTTGAGTTCTTTTTATATTTTGGATATTAACCCCTTATCATTATATAGTTTGCAAATATTTTTTCCTGTCCTGTAGGTTGTCTCTTCAGTCTGATGATTGTTTTTATTGCTCTGCAGAAGCTTTTTGATATATCTCATTAGTCTGTTTTTGCTTTTGTTGTCTGTGCTTTTGAGTTGTTGTCCAAAAAATTTATAGCCCAGACCCATGTCATGGTGCTTTCTCCCTATGTGTTTTTTCTAGTAATTTCATAGTTTTGAGTTTTACAGTTAACTCTTTAATCCATTTAAATTGATCTTTCATATGGTGAGTGGTAAGGATCTAGTTTTGTTCATATGCTTATGAGTATCCAGTTTTCCCAACACCATTTATTGAGGACATTGTCCTTTCCCCATGGTGTGTTGTTGGCACCTTTGCAAAAAATAATTTCGCTGAAAATGTCTGGATGTATTTCTGGGCTCTATATTCTATTACATTGGTCTATATGTCAGTTTTTATTCCAGTACCATGCTATTTTGATTACCATAGCTTTGTAATACATTCTGAAATCAGGTAAAGGGGTTAATAATTGAAAGTGGTAAGTTGTTTTTTGAAAGTCACACAACCAATGAACCTTTATTTAACACTAAGTCTGACTGATTTGAAGCTCCTGTGTCCATCTTAGACATAATATGGGATAATAATGATGAGTAATTATTCTCTCCCAAACAGTGAATTGAGAGTTGTTTATACAATATGTCATTTCTTTTTACAACAATTTTAAACAGTTGGGTACTATTGTTAGCACAATTTTTTAGCATGATTTTACAGATTGTGAAACAGAGATTTAGAAAGATTTGGTAACTTGTTAAAAGTCATACAGGTTGTCAATGCCAAACCAGGATTTCAATGCAGATCTGGGTAACTTTAAAATGACCATACATAGAAGCTGAATGAAATATATAAAGACATCAGTATTAAAAATAAATAAAGGCAACAACAACAATAAAACAGTTGCGGCAGGCACTTGTGCTACACTGTACTACATTCCTGGATTTCAGCACAGCTGTGGTGGACAGTTCCTTGTACTTTCTAGCTCCCATATGAAAACTGGAGACTTTCCTTTGTCAGACACTACCAATACCACTCAACAGTGTTCTTGTAATCTGTTAAATAAAGAAGAGCTAACTTTCTTAGGAGTAAGCTTTCATGAGGTTATGAAGTCAGTGGATAACAGCTTTCTTTCTGTAGTGGTATAATTCTGAAGCTCACTCTCTAGGGTTCTTCATGGAATTCTTAGAGGGATTAAGTTTATCTGCCCAGGATGATAAGTTAGCATACCTTTGATTGAGTTTTCTCCCTTTACTCTCTCAATTCTTCTACTCCTTCAGTTATAGTTCCTCAGTCGCCTCCAAAGTAAACTACTTGTTCTCAAGTTTGCTTTAGGAGAAAAAATGAACTAGGGCAATGGATTTAACAAAAGGAGAATAAAAGTAGTTTACATTTAATGAAACTTTATTATTATTATTATTATACTTTAAGTTCTAGGGTACATGTGCATAACGTGCAGGTTTGTTACATATGTATACTTGTGCCATGTTGGCGTGCTGCACCCATCAACTCGTCAGCACTCATCAACTCGTCATTTACATCAGGTATAACTCCCAATGCAATCTCTCCCCCCTCCCCCCTCCCCATGATAGGCCCAGGTACACTCTCCCAAGACTAAACCAGGAAGAAGCTGAATTCCTGAATAGACCAATAGCAGGCTCTGAAATTGAGGCAATAATTAATAGCCTACCAACCAAAAAAAGTCCAGGACCAGATGGATTCACAGCTGAATTCTACCAGAGGTACAAGGAGGAGCTGGTACCATTCCTTCTGAAACTATTCCAATCAATAGAAAAAGAGGGAATCCTCCCTAACTCATTTTATGAGGACAACATCATCCTGATACCAAAGCCTGGCAGAGACACAACAAAAAAAAAGAGAATTTTAGACCAATATCCCTGATGAACATCGATGCAAAAATCCTCAATATAATACTGGCAAACCGGATCCACCAGCACATCAAAAAGCTTATCCACCATGATCAAGTGGGCTTCATCCCTGGGATGCAAGGCTGGTTCAACATATGCATATCAATAAACGTAATCCAGCATATAAACAGAACAAAAGACAAAAACCACATGATTATCTCAATAGATGCAGAAAAGGCCTTTGACAAAATTCAGCAGCCCTTCATGCTAAAAACGCTCAATAAATTCGGTATTGATGGAACGTATCTCAAAATAATAAGAGCTATTTATGACATACCCACAGCCAATATCATACTGAATGGGCAAAAACTGGAAAAATTCCCTTTGAAAACTGGCACAAGACAGGGATGCCCTCTCTCACCACTCCTATTCAACATAGTGTTGGAAGTTCTGGCTAAGGCAAGCAGGCAAGAGAAAGAAATCAAGGGTATTCAGTTAGGAAAAGAAGAAGTCAAATTGTCCCTGTTTACAGATGACATGATTGTATATTTAGAAAACCCCATTGTCTCAGCCCCAAATCTCCTTAAGCTGATAATGAAACATTTTATATAATTTACTTGAGTGTGGAAATGTGGCACTACAAACTACTAAAAATTAAAACATGTGCCTATGTAAAGGTATATACACATAGATGAAAAGATAGACGATATAGATAGAAGATAGATAGATAGATAGATAGATAGATAGATAGATAGATAGATAGATGATAGATAGATACAGATTTAAGACAGTATTGCCTGGTATTGCCCTTCTTTTCTTCACTATGAAGTCCTGGATATTTCCGTTTAAATTTTTTTTTTATTTGGTTAAGGTAAGAAATTATATTAGAAGTCTTTATTTCTTCCCCAACCACCATAAGGATAATAGCCTGTAAGTCATGTATAAAATAAACAAAAAATGTATAACATCTGCTTTTGAGCAGAATCAGACTTTGCTCAACTATCGGAATGGAAGTAGTTCTGAATGATTACTAGTATTGGCTTCAATACTAGTTTTGTAGCCAGAATTGCAAAACAAAGCCTGTGCCTGCCATCTAACCTGCAATGGAAAAGATCAACTCTACTGCCCACTGAGCTTTTATTCCATTTCCTCCCATTCACCTATTACAACAAAAGAATATCACAAAAGTCATACCCTCTTTTAATCCACGCAGTGTTCTTCCAAGTGTTTCCTACCCTGTCTTCCCACAAACAAACACACAGACACAATTTTTTCTAGGTATAATGATTCCATATATTTATCCATTGTGAATAGAACCTATGATGTACTTCAAAATATTTCTAATGCATAGTTGGGAATTCACAAAGTATAACATGGTTATCAGCTTTAGTTTTATGACCTTAATATTTATAAGGTACTTAATCTGCTATAATTAATTAGATTTAAAGCTTTGCAGAAGAAAAATTCTTATAAGAATGAGGGTCTTCCTCTGACTTACAAATTTGTGGGAGCTGGAGTTTCTTAAATCACTTTTTTTTTAGTGCAAGTATTTCAACATTCATGTTTTGCAGTGCTTTGTAATCTCACCAATATTACAAAAGTTTGAGCAAGTCTGCTAGAACTTATAAGTGACTATAAGATGCTATCCTCTGAGTCCTCAAGGCTCCAGTAATGTTTTATGCCCATCACTCTCTGAGACTTTCTTGGATCTTAGAAAAGGAAACCTGATTTATCTTTAAGAGATTAACAACAACCCAAATTGTATTCTATTTTGACAATATAGTTTTTTGTTTTGTTTTTGCTTGTTTGTTTAAACAAAAATGCTAGGGGTCATTACAAAGTTAAGGTAATTATGTCTAAATGGCTGTCTTAGTGGAGTTTATAAAATAGTTATTTGTGGGTGATTTAAAAATCGAACGTTCTGTTAAAGCAGGATCAATTTTACACGTAAAAAATGGCAAAATTCATTAGATAATTTACATCAGGTAATTTGAATTTTAAAGACGTTTCCTAACAACTTGGATAAGTTAGATAAGAAGTAGAGTGTTTCCTTTTAGGGAAGATCATACAAGTTATTTTCTGTCAATAGCAAATATGTTTCCAATTGTGAGGTATTTTAAGGAGTTTTTCAGAAGACAAGTGGAGTCACAGTTACTTCTTTAGTGTTCTTACAAAAAACAAAAAATAAATCTTAGGAGGAATGTAACAGAAATCTATACTGAGAGATGAAAGCTAGACTCAATATGACACTGAAGGATGTGGAATTGTGACTCTATGTGGCCATTTTTCTCACTAATGTGGTTTATTTAAAGCGACTAAAAGGTTTTCTCACAGCCAAGTGGCTTGCATTTTTTGGGAAACTGTCTTTAAAAAATTAATAAGAAACAATACCCTCAGACGTTTATAAGATGTGACCAAAGAAAATTTGCTTACTTTATGCTATAAATTAAATGTCAAGAATATGCCATCTAATGATGGAAGATGGAATGAGGGATAGAGGAAACGTTAGTTTGGATAGCATTTTGTTTTCTTTACTGATAATATAATCACATTATCTCCTGTCTCAATATAAAGTATTGTAGATTCTGCATTAAAACACAATGATAGAATCATCTAGAACAGGAGTTTTAACCCCATCCTCTTTCACCATGTCACTCTTTTCTCCAAACTAAAAATTCTCTGTGCTAGTAGAATCTCCTTCATACTATGAAATTTGAGGTTATACACTAAATGTTTTAAGATAAATACCTTTATTCCCACAACTTATCAGTATGTGTCCTCCACATCTAGTGTCTTCTCTATCCCATGCATGAGACACCTTGTTTTTTACCCCTTTTGCTTTTGTTCATGTTTTAAACACTCATTGGTATGTCTTGTTTCTCTCATATACCTACTTGATACTTCCGGGCACATTCTTTGCCACATCTTCCATGAAATCTTCCCCATCTATATTTCAGCCCACAGTGATCTAAGATGCCAATAACAAATATTTATTTTACAAATGAAAACATGTGCCTTGTATAATTTGCTTCTTTCTGATGAGTTAGTAGTAGCACGTTACTGTGGAAAGAATACTTGATAGGCAATACTAATTTCAGTATACTTACTCTCTAATTCTTAATATTCACACATATAAAGTGAAGACAATGATATTTACAATTCTTGAAATATTTATGGAAATTCTTGAAATATAACCAAAATGTAAGGCATTTATACAATTGAAATAATTATTTCTAAATACTTTGCATATGTACTTTTTATCCTAAGCTCTAAGAGAACAGATATGCCTTAGAATATATTTGTTTACAACTTTTGCAGCATGTTGGAAGAAATATATAATAATAATAATAGCAAATATTAACAGTGTTCACATGTCTGGTATTGTGCTAAGTGCTTGGTATACATCATCTCATTTAATTGCTTATTACCTTATTTTGCTGGTGACAAAACTTAGTTTCAGAGAGTAAATAGCTTGTCTAATCCACATAGTTAGCAGATAGAGGAATTCCAACCCAAGGGTTATTGAATTCAAAACCCATCTTTTTTTGCACATCTAAAGATGAGGGTGGGAAGTTTATGGAAAAAAATGGATTGTTTTGTAGATGACACTTTCTATAAATTGAAACTATTTAGGTCACTGATTGTTACTCTGAGCTCAAGTAAGTTGTAAAAACTGGAAAGCAACTCAATTATGGCTGCAAACAATAACAAATGGGCATATAAACCTAGTATTTTTCTTAAACTTTGGGTTTCCATAACATTATTTTTGATGTATGTTAAAAGCTGCCCAATAGAACAATTTGCTTTTCATTTGCATAGCCACACTGTTTAACACCTGACCAGGCAGCAAATTCAGATGATAAAGTTAGTGGGAAGATTGCCATATTCAAAATAGCTGATCAATTAGAATATTCCAACTATTGTTTAAAAAGGAAAAAACAATGAGAATCGTGAAGGTAGATTTACTCAAGGCTGTAATTGGACATATTGAGGCCCCAAATCACATCTTTTAGAGTTGGGGTAATTATTAAATGTTTCTATATTTCTGTCTTTCCACTCAATTATGTATGCATTAATAACATATAACTGATAGATACAGTTGTATATATTTACAGTGTACAAAGTGATATTTTTAAACATGTATATATTGGGAAATGATTAATTTAGCTAATTAATGTATACATCACCTGATACTTAACCTTTGTGTGTGTATATGTGGTAAGAACATTTAATATCTACTGTCAGCAATTTTCAAGTATATAATACTTTATGATTAAACTGTAGTCACCATGCTATGCAACAAGATCTTCAGATTTATTCTTCCTGTCTAATGAAACTATGTGTCTTTTAACCAACATCTCCCCATGCACTTCTTCCCCAACAAGCCCTTGGCAACTGCCATTTTACTCCAGTCTTCCATGAGTTAGTTTTGATTCCACATATAAGAGATATCAGGAGATATTTGTCTTTCTGTGTTTGGCTTATTTCACTTAGCATAATATCGCCCAGCTTTTCTCAACACCATCTAAAACATTTACCTTTTATCTTGTTGATAATGGATATTCTAACACTGGTGAAGTTATATCTCATAGTTTATTTCTATAATTTTTTTATTTTTATTTTTTGGGTGTATACATTTTGGGGTACATGAGATGTTTCGATACATACAGGAAAGTAATGTGTAATAATTATATCACAGAGAATGGGGTATCCATCACCTCACGCATTTATACTTTGTGTTGCAAACAATCCAGTTGCACTCTTTTAGTTATTTTAAAATATACAATTAATTTATTATTGACTATAGTCACTCTTTGTTGTGCTATCAAATACTAGATCTGATTCATTCTTTCTATTTTTTGTAACCATTTACCATCCCACTTCTCTCCCATCCCGCTACTACTTTTCTCAGCCTCTGTTAACCATCCTTCTACTTTCTATCTCCATGAATTTAATTGTTTCAGGTCCTACAAATAGGTGACAACTTGTGATGTTTGTCTTTCTGTGCCTGGCTTATTTCACTTAGCATAGTGATCTCCAGTTCCATCCATGTTGTTGCAAATGACAGAATCTCATTTTTTTATGGCTGAATAGTACTCCATTACGTATATGTACCACATTTTCTTTAGCCATTCATCTGCCAATTGACACTTAGGTAGTTTTCTATCTTCGCTATTGTGAACAGCACTGCAACAAACATGGGGGAGTGCAGATATCTCTTTGATATACTGATTTCCTTCATTTTAGGTATATATCCAGCAGTGGGATTGCTGGTTCATATGGTAACTCTATTTTTGGTATTTTGAAGCATCTTCAAACTGTTCTCCATAGTGGTTGTACTAATTTACATTCTCACCAACAGTGTAGGAGGGTTCCCTTTTCTCCCCATTCTTACAAGTATGTGTTATTGCCTGTCTCTTGAATATAAGTCATTTCAACTGGTGTAAGATGATATCTCATTGTAGTTTTGATTTGCATTTTTCTGATGGTTAATGATGTTGACAACTCTTTCATATACCTGTTTCCCATTTGTCTGTCTTCTTTTGAGAAATGTCTACTCAGATATTTTGCCCATTTTTGATCATACTATTAGAATTTTTCTACAGAGTTGTTTCAGCTCCTTATATATTCTGATTATTAATCCCTTGTCAGATGGGTGGTTTGCAAATATTTTCTATGGGTTGTCTTTTCACTTTGTTGATTGTTTCCTTTCCTGTGTAGAAGCCTTTTAATTTGATGTGATCTTATTTGTCCATTTTTGCTTTGGTTGCCTGTGCTTTTGGTATTGTGCACAAACTTTTTGCCAAGAACAATGTCCTGGAGATTTTCTCCGATGTCTTCTTGTGGTAGTTTCATAGTTTGGGGACTTTGATGTAATCTTTTAATTTATTTTGATTTGATTTTTGGATATGGTGAGAGGTAGGCATCAAGTTTCATTTTTTTACACAGGGATATCCAGTTTTCCCAGCACCATTTATTGAAGAGACTGCCTTTTCCCCAAAGTATGTTCTTGTCACCTTTGTCAAAAATGAGTTTACTGTAGGTGCTCAGATTTGTTTATGAGTTCTCTGTCTGTTCTATTGGCATATATATCTGTTTTTATACAAGTACCATGCTGTTTTAGTTACTACAGCTCTGTAGTATAATTTGAAGTCAGATAATGTGATTCCCTCCAGTTTTGTTCATTTTGCTTAGGATAGCTTTGACTATTCTGAGTCTTTTGTGGTTGCATATAAATTTTAGGATAGTTTTTTCTATTTCTGTGGAGAATGTCATTGGTATTTTGATAGGGGTTACATTGAATCTGTAGATTGCTTTGGGCAATACAGACATTTTAACAATAGTTATTCTTCCAATTCATGAACATGGAATATATTTCAATTATTTTGTGTGTCCTCTTCAATTGCTTTCATCAGTGTTTTATGGTTTTCATTGTAGAGATCTGTCACTTCTCCGGTTAATTCCTAAGTATTTAATTTTATGTGTGGCTATTGTAAATGGAATCATTTTATAAATTTCTTTTTCAGATTGTTCACTGTTGGCATACAGAAATGCTGCCGATTTTTGTATGTAGATTTGTATCCTGCAACTTTACTGAATTTGTTTATCGGTTCTAATAGTTTTTTGTGGTCTTTAGTTTTTTCTAAGTGTAAGATTATATCAATATTATATTATTTATAAATGAAGATAATTTGACTTTTTAAATTCCAATTTAGATGTCCTTTATTTCCTTCTCTTGTCTGATTGCTCTAGCTAGGACTTCCAATACTCTGGAATAACAGTGGTGAAAGTGGACATCCTTGTCATGTATAAGATCTTAGAGGAAAGGCTTTCAGTTTTTTCCCATTTAGTATGATACTAGTTGTGGGTATGTCATATATGGCTTTTATTATTTTGAGGTACGCACCTAATTTTTTTGAGGTTTTTTTTTTTTATCATGAAGGGATATTGGATTTTATCAAATGTTTTTCAGCATTAATTGAAATGAGCGTATGATTTTTATCCTTCATTCTGTTGAATATGTTGTACCACATTGATTGATTTGCATATGTTGAAACCTCCTTGAGATTGTTTCCTTGATTTTTTTAGATAGTTCACTGTTAGTATATAGAAACACTACTGATTTTGTTTGTTGATTTTGTACGCTGCAAATTTACTGAATTTATTAGTTTTAACAGTATTTTTTAGTGTAGTCTTTATAATTTTCTAATTAAGATCATGTCATCAATAAATGGACACAATTTTATTACTTTTATTTCAGTTTGAATGTCGTTTATTTCTTTTTCTTGCCTAATTTCTCTGGCTAGGACTTCTATCCTATTGAATAGAAGTTGTGAGGTGGGCCGCCTTGACTTTTACTGATCTTAGAGAAAAACTTTCAGCTTTTGACCATTGAGATATGATGTTAGCTCTTGGCCTGTCATATATGGCCTTAATTATGTTGAGATGCATTCCTAAATACCTAATTTGTTGAAAGTTTAAAAGTTTATTTTTGTCACGAAAGGATGTCGAATTTTGTCAAATACTTTTTCTGCATCTATTCAGATGATTGTGTTTTTTTTCTTCTTATTATGTTAATATGGTATATTCCATTTATTGATGTACATATGTGTTACAACCTTCCCTGCAATCCAGGGATAAATCCTACTTGTTCATGATATGTGATCCTTTTAATGTGCTAGTATTTGTGATAATTTTTAAATCTGTGTTCATTGGTGATATTGACCTATTATGTTCTTCCCTTGCAATGTCCCTTTCTGGATTTGGTATTGGGGGAACACTATCCTCACAGAATGACTTCCAAAATATTCCCTCTTCTTCAAATTTTTGAGCAGCATTGGCATTAATTCTTTGAATGTTTGGTAGAATTCAGCTATAAAGCCATTTATTTGTAGACTTTTCTTTTTTGGGAGGTTTTTGATTATGGGTTCAATGCCTTTACTTTTATTGGTCTGTTGAGATTTTCTTTTTTTTTTTTATGACTTGCTCTTGGTAGGTCATATGTTTCTAGGAATTTATCAGTTTCTTATAGGTTATCAAATGTGTTATCATACAGTTGTTCAAAGTAGTCTCTTATGATTCTTTGTATTTAGTGATATCAGGCATAATATCTCCTCTTTCATTTATGACTTTATTGATATTATCTCCTTTTTTCTTGGTCTAGATAAAGATTTGTTGATTTTGTTTATCTTTTCAAAAGACCAGCTCTTTTTGTCATTCATTTTTCTTTTTTATATATTTTTTTTAATTTATGCTCTAATATTTCTTTTCATCTGCTGACTTGGGACTTAGTTTGTTCTTTTTATTCTAGCTCATTGAGAAGTAATATTTGGTTGTTTACTTCAGATCTTTCTTCTTTTTTGATGGAGGTATTTATCACTATAAACTCCCCTCTTAGAACTGCTTTTGCTGTATCCTGCAGGTTTTGCTATGTTGTATGTCCACATCTGTTTTTGTCCAGAATTTTTTAAATTTCCTTTTTAAATTTTTCATTGTTGTCCAGGGGCATGTTTAATTTTCATGTACTTGTGGATTTTCTCATGTTCTTTCTGTTATTGATTTCTAGTTTTATACAACTGAGATCAGATAAGATACCTGACATGATTTGATGTGATTTGTCTTATTAAATTTGCTAAGACTTGTTTTGTGGCCTAACATATGACCTCTATTAGAGAATGTTCTGTGTGCACTTGAAAAGAATGTGTGTTGTAGTACTTTTGGATGGAATGTTCTGTATGAGGTTGTTAGGCTTATTTGATCTATAGTATTATTCAAGTCTGCCTCTTCCTTATTGATTGTCTGTCTTGATGATCTACACATAGTTAAAAGTGAGATATTAAAGTATCCTAGTATTATCATATTGCTTTCTATTTCTTCATCTAATTCTGTTAATACTTGCTCTATATGTTTAGTTTCACTGATGTTGAATGCATATATGCTTACAATTTTTTTATCATCTTGATGAATTGACCCCTTTATCATTATATAATGACTTCTTTGTTTCCTTTTACAGTATTAGACTTAAAGTTTATATTATCTGTCATAAGTATGGGCACTTCTATTCTCTTTTGATTTCCATTTGCATGAAATATCTGTTCACATCACTTTACTTTTTGTCTATGTGTGTTTTTCCAGGTGCAGTGAGTCTTTTGTAGGCAGCATATAGTTGGGTCCTATTTTTCTAATCCATTCTGTCACTTATGTCATTAGATTAGATAATTTAATCCATAATATCAATACAAAGGCATTATTATTAGGTAACAACTTACTACTATCATTTTGTTAATTGTTTTTCTAGTTGTTTTGTAGATCTCTTATTTTTTTTGTTCCTCTATTGCTGGCTTCTTTTATGACTAAGTGTTTTTCCCTGGTGGTATGTTTTGATTCTTTGCTTTTTATTTTTTGTTTATCAATTATAAATTTTACTTTGTGGTTACCATGAGGCATTCAAATAACATCTTGTAACATGTTATTTTAAACTGATGACAAATTTGATTATAAAAACTCTGTACCTTCACTCAACTCTCCCCTCATTTTCAATTTTAAATTTCGTGATTTACATTTTTTTATGTTACATATTACTTAAATTTTTATAACTGTTATTATTTTCAATACTTGGTCATTTAACCTTAAAATTAAAACCACAATGTGATATCTCACATCTATTAGAATGGCTATTATAAAAAAGACTAAAGATAACAAATATTAATGAGGAGGTGGAAAAAAGGGAATGCTCATACACTGTTGTTGGGAATGTAAATTAGTATAGCCATATGTAGATTATTATGGTGGTTCCTACAAAAAATAAAAATAGAACTGCATATGATCCAGGTGTCTCCTACTGGATATATATTCAAAGGAAATAAAATCAGTATGTCAAAGAGGTATCTATACTTCCATTTTTATTGCAATATTATTCACAATAGCCAATATATGAAATCAGCCTAAGTGTTGTGTTCATCAGTAGATGAATGGTAAAGAAAATATGATATATGTACACAAAAAATAAAATTCAGACATTAAAAATTAAATTTTTGTCATTTGTGACAACGTGGATAGAACCAGAGGACATTATGTTATGTGAACTAAGCTAGGCACAGAAAGACAAATTCTGCATAATCTCACTAATATACGGAATGTAAAAAAGTTGGCTTCATAGAACTAGAGAGTAGAATGGTGATTACCTGAGGCTGAGGTTGTTGGGGTGGTGGTGGGGAGGATGTTGGTTAAAGGATACAAAATTTGTTATATAGGAGGAATCAGTTCAAGAGATCTATTGTATAACATGGTGACTATAGTTAAAAATTTATTGTATTCTTGAAAAATTCTAAGATAATTGATGTAAAGTGTTCTCATAACAAAAATGATAACTATGTGAGATAATGCATATCTTAGCTAGATATAGTCATTCTATAATGTATATATATTTCAAAACAATATTTTGTACATGGTAAATACATACAATTTTATGTCAATTAAAAATGTAAAAAGATTTACATACCACCATTAAATTTCTACTCTGAATTTGACTATATTCTTAAGTTTGCAGTGAGTTCTATAATTTCCTATGGGTTTATATTGTTAGTTGGAGTTCTTTCACTTCAGCTTGAAGAATTACCTTTAGTATTGTAAGACAGGTATAGTGCTTATGAATTCCCACAGCTTTTGTTTGGGAAAATCCTTTATCTCTTCATTTCTGAAGGATAGCCTTGTTGGGTGATATGGTTTGGCTCTGTGTCCTCACCCAAATCTCATCTCAAATTGTAATCCCCATATGTCAAGGGAGGTAACTGGTGGGAGGTGATTGGATCTTGGGGATGCTTTGCCCCATGTTATTCTCTTGATAGTGAGTGAGTTCTCACAAAAGCTGATGGCTTTAAAAGTGTTTGGCAGTTCTTCCTTCATTCTCTCTTTTTCCTGCCACCTTGCGAAGACATGTGTTGCTACCTCCTCACCTCCCATCGTGATTGTAAGTTTTCTGAAGCCTCCCCAGCTATGTGAAACTGTGAATCAGTTAAACCCCTTTTGTTTATAAATTGTCTAGTCTCATGGAGTATCTTTATAGCAGTGTGAAAATGGACTAATACACTGAGTGTACATTAGCATTTTGTTGTTGTGTTGTTCAGCTCTTTAAATATATCATCCCACCCTCTCCTTGCCTGCAGAGTTTGTGCTGAGAAACCTGTGTTGCTTTTATCTTTCTCCTTCCAAAATTAATTGTTTTTGTTTTTGACTTTTGAGAGTTTAATCATAATGTTTTGGTAAAGATCTCTATATTTCATCTATTAGGAGTCTTTGGTCTCGTTCATCTGCTTACTCATTTTCCACTCACATTTGACAAGCTTTCTGTCATCATTTCTTTAAATAAACTTTCTTTCCTCTTTTCCTCTTGTACTTCTGGAAATCTCATAATTCATATATTGTTTCACTTGATGTTGTCCATAAGTCTCTTAAGATTTCTTCATTATTTATCATTTTCTTTTTCTTTTTTTTTCCTCTGGCAGGGCAATTTCAAATGACCTGTCTTCGTATACATTTACTGTTTTATCTACTCGATCAAATATGCTGTTAAAATTCTCTATGACATTTTTCATTTCTGTTATTACTTAGTCCTTTTTTTATGGTTTCAATCTCTGTTGAACTTCTAATTTTATTTGTGTAATGTCTTCCCAATTTAGTTTAATTGTTCTTCTATGTTCTCTTGGTGCTTATTGAGATTCTCTATATCATTTTAAAAAATTCTTTGTCAGGCAGTTCCTAAATCTCTATTTGTTTAAGGTTGGTTACACGTGCTTTTGTTTTTTAAGGTTGTACCCTGATTGTTTATGATCATTGTGGGATTCCATTTTGTTGATGCATTTGAAGAAGTAGGCACCTATTTCAGTCTTCATGGACTGATATATGCAGGGAAAGCCTTTTACTAGTCAGACCATACAGAGATTCTGGGTGGATCATCTGAAAAGGTTCATGAGCAAGCTTAATGCGTGAGTCCTTAGCTTGACTGGCTTGTTGCCTTGGGCAGCAGGTGGGCAGACCTGGCACCAGGGTCCGCAAGGGTTGTCTGGGAACTTGAGTTCATTAAGGCTAGTCTGGGACTTGGGTCCACTGGGGTGGGCCTGGATCCTAGGTTTATGGGGACAGACCTGGTACTGGGGTCCACTGGAGTGGGCCTGTCAACTGGGTTCCTGGTATTGAGGCTGGAGCCTGTGTCGATGCAGATGGGCCTGGAGCCTATTTCTAAGTCTAAAACCTGCATCCATGGAGGCTGGCCTGGTACTGAGTAGTTCTTGCACTTGAGTTTGCACAGGTTTCAGAAATGCTCCTGTAGACTCCAAACTAGGACCAGTCTGGTTCTTGGGAAGGCATTTATCCCAGGTCTGTGTGCCTGGGTCTGTGGTTTCTTGCCTAGAGGCCAGGTTGTGGGGGTTCTGATCTGAGGCTGAGGCCATGGAGAACCTACCTAAAGCTGTGGTGGGGCCAGGAACCATAGGTATTGAAGGACCTGTCTGGTGCTGGAGTCTACTGGGGTAGGTCTGGACCTGAGTCTTTTGGATTGTGGGGCCATTGGAAGCCTGCTTGGAACCTGGCATTGGACTGGAACCTAAGTTTGTGGGAACTACCCTTGGGGATACTGGGGCTCACCTGACTCTGGGCAGGCCTGAATATTAGGGCCACAGCTACCATTCTGGAGTCTGAGGTTGTAGGGGCTGGTCTGGCTGTGAAAGTGGCCTAAAGGCTTGGTCTGTAAATGCCAGCCTGGAGTCTGATATTTGGGGGCTGGACTGGCACCAGATTTCAATGAACTGAGCCTGATACTGGGACTGAGGAAAAGTCAGGTGCTCATTTTACTCTCCTTCCCCTACTCAAAGTGTATCTTTCTTCATATGTGGTCTTTTGAGATAGACTCTTTTCACTTACTAATATGCATTTACCTTTCCTCTATGTCTTTTCACGGTTTGATAGCTCATTTCTTTTTAGCTCTGAAGTATATTCTGTTATTTGGATGTACAAAAGTTTATTTGTCATTCACTCACTGAAGGACATTTTGGTTGCTTCCATGTTTTATCAATTATGAGTACAGCTACTATAAACATTCACGTGCAAGTTTTTGTGTGGATGTAAGTCTTCAGCTCCTTTGAGTAAATGTCAAGGAGCAGATTACTGGATTGTACAGTACATTTATACTTAGTTTTGTAAGAAACTGCCAAACTATCCTCTAGAGTGGCTGTGCCATTTTGCATTCCCAGCAGCAATAAATGAGAATTCCTATTGCTCCTTGTTATTTGGTGTTGTCCGTGTTTTGGATTTTGGCCATTCTAATAGGTGTGTAGTGGTATTTCATTGTTGTTTTAATTTGTTATTCCCTTACGACATAAGATATTGAACATCTTTTCATATGCTGATTTTCCATCTGTACATATTCTTTGGTAAGGTGTTAAGATACTTTGTTCATTTTTAAATTGGGCTTTTTGTGTACTTACTGTTGTTTTACAAACTTAATTTTAAAATTTAAATAAAGGATATTTATATAAAAACTTAAAATTTCTAAATACTTTTATTCTAAAATGAGAGGTTTTTACATTGTCATTAGAATTGATATGAATAATTTTATATATTCATACATTTACTGAAATATAAGAATGATCAACTCAATGATTAATGGGAATGATTGTTTATTAACTATACAGATGAAAATGGGAATTTTGAATTCATGGAAGGGCAAAGAAGAAACACAGTCTTGATTAGCAGAATTATCTTCGTATCTCTATGCAAGGTTAAAAAATAATATGTTTTAAATATGTCCCAGAGATTCTGGTATGTTGTATCTTTGTTCTCATTGGTTTCAAAGAACATCTTTATTTCTGCCTTCATTTCATTATGTACCCAGTAGTCATTCAGGAGCAGGTTGTTCAGTTTCCATGTAGTTGAGTGGTTTTGATTGAGTTTCTTAGTCCTGAGTCCTAGTTTGATTGCACTGTGGTCTGAGAGACAGTTTGTTATAATTTCTGTTCTTGTACATTTGCTGAGGACTGCTTTACTTCCAATTATGTGGTCAATTTTGGAATAAGTGCGATGTGGTGCTGAGAAGAATGTATATTCTGTTGATTTGGGGTGGAGAGTTCTATAGATGTCTATTAGGTCTGCTTGCTGCAGAGATGAGTTCAATTCCTGGATATCCTTGTTAACTTTCTGTCTCGTTGATCTGTCTAATGTTGACAGTGGAGTGTTGAAGTCTCCCATTATTATTGTATGGGAGTCTAAGTCTCTTTGTAAGTCTCTAAGGACTTGCTTGATGAATCTGGGTGCTCCTGTATTGGGTGCATATATATTTAGGATAGTTAGCTCTTCCTGTTGAATTGATCCCTTTACCATTGTGTACTGGCCTTCTTTGTCTCTTTTGATCTTTGATGGTTTAAAGTCTGTTTTATCAGAGACTAGTATTGCAACCCCTGCTTTTTTTTGTTCTCCATTTGCTTGGTAAATCTTCCTCCATCCCTTTATTTTGAGCCTATGTATGTCTCTGCATGTGAGATGGGTCTCCTGAATACAGCAGACTGATGGGTCTTGGCTCTTTATCCAGTTTGCCAGTCTGTGTCTTTTAATTGGAGCATTTAGTCCATTTAAATTTAAGGTTAATATTGTTATGTGTGAACTTGATCCTGCTATTATGATATTAACTGGTTATTTTGCTCGTTAGTTGATTCAGTTTCTTCCTAGCCTCGATGGTCTTTACATTTTGGCATGCTTTTGCAATGGCTGGTACTGGTTGTTCCTTTCCATGGTTAGTGCTTCCTTCAGGGTCTCTTATAAGGCAGGCCTAGTGGTGACAAAATCTCTAAGCATTTGATTATCTGTAAAGGATTTTATTTCTCCTTCACTTATGAAACTTAGTTTGGCTGGATATGAAATTCTGGGTTGAAAATTCTTTTCTTTAAGAATGGTGAATATTGGCCCCCACTCTCTTCTGGCTTGGAGAGTTTCTGCCAAGAGATCTGCTGTTAGTCTGATGGGCTTCCCTTTGTGGGTAACCCGACCTTTCTCTCTGGCTGCCCTTAAGATTTTTTCTTTTATTTCAACTTTGGTGAATCTGGCAATTATGTGTCTTGGAGTTGCTCTTCTCGAGGAGTATCTTTGTGGCGTTCTCTGTATTTCCTGGATTTGAATGTTGGCCTGCCCTACTAGGTTGGGGAAGTTCTCCTGGATGATATCCTGAAGAGTGTTTTCCAACTTGGTTCCATTTTCCCCCTCACTTTCAGGCACCCCAATCAGATGTAGATTTGGTCTTTTTACATAATCCCATACTTCTTGCAGGCTTTGTTCGTTTCTTTTTCTTCTTTGTTCTTTTGGTTTCTCTTCTCACTTCATTTCATTCATTTGATCCTCAATCGCTGATACTCTTTCTTCCAGTTGATCGAGTTGGTTACTGAAGCTTGTGCATTTGTCACGTATTTCTCGTGTCATGGTTTTCATCTCTTTCATTTCATTTATGACCTTCTCTGCATTAATTACTCTAGCCATCAATTCTTCCACTTTTTTTTCAAGATTTTTAGTTTCTTTGCGCTGGGTACGTAATTCCTCCTTTAGCTCTGAGAAGTTTGATGGACTGAAGCCTTCTTCTCTCATCTCGTCAAAGTCATTCTCCATCAAGCTTTGATCCGTTGCTGGTGATGAGCTGCGCTCCTTTACCGGGGGAGATGCACTCTTATTTTTTGAATTTCCAGCTTTTCTGCCCTGTTTTTTACCCATCTTTGTGGTTTTATCTGCCTCTGGTCTTTGATGATGACGGTGACGTACTGATGGGGTTTTGGTGTAGGTGTCCTTCCTGTTTGATAGTTTTCCTTCTAACAGTCAGGACCCTCAGCTGTAGGTGTGTTGGAGATTGCTTGAGGTCCACTCCAAACCCTGTTTGCCTGTGTGTCAGCAGCAGAGGCTGCAGAAGATAGAATATTGCTGAACAGCGAGTGTACCTGTCTGATTCTTGCTTTGGAGGCTTCCTCTCAGGGGTGTACTCCACCCTGTGAGGTGTGGGGTGTTAGACTGCCCCTAGTGGGGGATGTCTCCCAGTTAGGCTACTCAAGGGTCAGGGACCCACTTGAGCAGGCAGTCTGTCCCTTCTCAGATCTCAACCTCCGTGTTGGGAGATCCACTGCTCTCTTCAAAGCTGTCAGACAGAGTCGTTTGCGTCTGCAGAGGTTTCTGCTGCTTTTGTTGTTGTTTACTGTGCCCTGTCCCCAGAGGTGGAGCCTACAGAGACAGGTAGGTTTCCTTGAGCTGCTGTGAGCTCCACCCAGTTCGAGCTTCCCAGAGGCTTCATTTACCTACTTAAGCATCAGCAATGGCGGGCGCCCCTCCCCCAGCCTCGCTGCTGCCTTGCTGTGAGATCACAGACTGCTGTGCTAGCAATGAGGGAGGCTCCGTGGGTGTGGGACCCTCCCGGCCAGGTGTGGGATATAATCTCCTGGTGTGCCTGTTTGCTTAAAGCATAGTATTGGGGTGGGAGTTACCCGATTTTCCAGGTGTTGTGTGTCTCAGTTCCCCTGGCTAGGAAAACGGATTCCCTTTCCCCTTGCGCTTCCCAGGTGAGGTGACGCCTCACCCTGCTTCAGCTCTCGCTGGTTGGGCTGCAGCAGCTGACCAGCACTGATTGTTCCGGCACTCCCTAGTGAGATGAACCCAGTACCTCAGTTTAAAATGCAGAAATCACCGGTCTTCTGTGTCGCTCGCGCTGGGAGTTGGAGACTAGAGCTGTTCCTATTCGGCCATCTTGCTCCGCCCCCCGTAGAGTTTATTTTCTATAGAAAGGTTAAATAAATTTTTCTCTTAAATTGATCCCTTGAAAATATGTATTTCATATGCATATGTATGTATATGCACATAGTTTTATTACAAACACTTTTCAATTGGATCTATACTTTTATAATAAATATTTATAGGTATACCACATACCTTTAAAAACTAACAAATTTGTATTTTTTTTTTTTTTTTTTTTTTTTGAGCTGAGATCCGGCCACTGCACTCCAGCCCGGGCGACAGAGCCAGACTCCGTCTCAAAAAAAAAAAAAAAAAAAAACTAACAAATTTGGGCAACAGAGCTAGACTGCGTCTCAAAAAAAAAAAAAAAAAAAAAAAAACTAACAAATTTAATAATTAAAATAAATTTATAAGCTAAATTTCTCTGTTTTTATTGATGATTTAAAAAAATAAAGTAAGGCATTTGCCTGATCAGAGGCAGAGCAGAGATTTAAATAACTCCAAATGCTCTTTCATAGCAGCTTATTACCTTTCAATGTGCCTATATCTGTTTCACATTGTCATTCTCTTTTCTAAAATAAGTATATAAATAAGTAAAGAAAAATAAAAGATTTGTCTTTGAATATTTATATCTGTAGAGGTGAAATGTACCATAGAGGTCACCTAAGGTTCCCTACATTTTTTTTCATTTTTCTGCCATTCATGTTGTGCTTGAGATTTTCCGCATAGCATGTGCATAACCACGTTCTTCCTTCTCAGTGAATTCCCACTGTTTATTTATCATCATATCATCCCAAGATCACTGACCCCTACCATATTCTGTATTCTTTTACCAATTGATTGTTGATATGCCTCCTTGGAAGAAAATCAGCTCCTGTGTCTTATATTTAAAGGCAATTATTATTATTGTTCCTTTATTTTTCTTTACTTCAAGGTAAATATTAGTATATAAGAGTTCATCTTTCTTTATAAATGACTTTCAAACCCCTCACTTTCTCTCCAGACCCTTATTTGTCAAAATTTCTTTTAGGACTTGGTACCCATAACAAATGCAGTAGTAAAACTGGTGTTTCATATTTGTCCCTGATAATGACATCATATTTCAAATATTTTGAATTTTTTTCTATTAACAAGACAAAAACTATGTTAGAAGCCATATCATAAACTCATCTTGAATTTTAGGTCAGGTAGAACCTCTAAAATCTTCACACTAACTATAAATGTTCAATTCTTATTCAACCTGTAGTAATCACTCAGATCTATTTTTATATAAAGATAGAAGTTTTTATTTACTCCCATTTACTTTTATCTTGTAATTTTTATCGACATTTATATCAGAACAGATATGTGATAGCAAAAAGAAATTTTACTCAGCACTATGATTTAGAGCACAAGCTTAAGATTTGTCTTATATATATACATGTAATTATAATAATGGCTACTATTTGTTGGGTATCAGATGTTTTATCAGGTTTTTTATATTCATTATATCCTCACTAATTCTTTTTACTGATACCTAACAGTTGCATATATTTTGGGGGTACATGTGATATTTTGATACATGCTTAAAATATGTAATAATCAAATAAGGGTAATTGGGACATTCATTACTTCAGACACTGAGATATACTCAATACTCTCTAATCCTAGATCTTGTGCCTTCTATCTATATTTTTACAATCATTTACCAACCTATCTTCATCCTCATTATGAATTTTTAAAATAAAAACCTTGATATTATTTTTATTTTGTAGATACGAAAACTGAAACTCAGAATTTAATTGACTTAATCAGTTTTTAATGTGTGTGGACTCCACTTTAAAAGAACTCATAAAAGTGCCTTCATGTACCAATTATGTCAATAATGCAGTATTTTAGGCATTAGCTAAATTATCCAATAATCAGTATAATATGAGCTTTAGAAGGCAAATTGTTTTTGTTTTGGAGGATGCTTAGAATAATCAAAGAAACACTGGTGTTGCTTGTCTAAATTTCTGAATTGTGTACTTTAATGCCTATTTCCTACATCAATCTTAATTCACTTTTCCTCAGGTATACACTGAGACCACTTAGAGAATGCAGAGTGGTTATCTTTGAGAATTACACTGGGAAAGAATCATGTTCTTTCATCTAGTGTAATCTATACTTCAAGAACTGGAGCATCATAAAAAAGGGTTTTAAATCAAGTGGTTCTTGTCACATCTACTGAAGGTCTGGTCAACAGCAGAGTTAATGTCAAATGACTGAGAGTGTAACCCAAATCACACTACAGCTGCTGTGTCCTCCAAGTGGAACTGGCAAACTGCACACCTCCTAGGAGAAGCATATCATGTATTCTTGCTCAGTGAGAACTGATTTCCCTGCCTCACATGAAACACACTTTCCACAAAGACCAAGGCAAATATCCCATACTCAATTAAAAATGGTAAGACTAACATTTTATAGAATTGTCCTTAGTTGAATAATACATTTACATCCTCAAAGCATAGTCTCCATCTGAAATTTAATTATAAAAGGCAACATACTGAAAAGCAAATGAATTACTTTCTAACAAGATTTTGAGGATATATAGTTATTTTTAACATTTTGAAAAGTTGGAAGAAGAGGAGAATAAGGAGGGGAAGCACTAGAAGAGTAACCTTGTTTGTTTTCTTTATACCATTTTATGAGAAAGAGAAATTACCTTTGATTTCATAACATAGTCATAAAAGAAAACTAAAATAGAGGTGCACTTGTCAGTCGTTTTACTTCTGGGCACTAAAATTAGTATGACTATTTTGTTTGAATATCGCCAGTATGAATGCAATTGATTTCCAGTACTACTTATTGTAATAAAAAGTGTGTCAGACTCAATCTCTCTGAGCAACAAGAACATAAGGATCAACATTTCTTATTTTTTGTTCATTGTTTTAATGATTCAACTTGAATTTTGAATAAACTTTAAAAATTCTCTAGTACTTACTTTTTCTTTTAAAAGAAAAAGAGTTAGTTTCAGAGATTATTTTATTAGACACCTGGTCTGGGTAGTATAAACCTACAAAGAGAGAGAATACTTCTTAAAATAACAGTTCTCTTAACCCTCTGTAGCACTCATAATTTTATTACCAAAACATTTTCCTTTTCTTCAAGGTTATTTATCTAGTGATAGTTATGTTTTGGTTGTCTGTTACTGCATAGATAAATCACAATGATTATGGGATGAAATGGGATCAGGCAGAGAAAGTTTATTTCTTTTCAAGATGGTATCAGCAGGGGCCACTCCACTGGGAACTGAAGGATCCACTTCTAAGTTGATTTACTCACATGGGGTGCAATTTGGTGCTGTCTATTGTTCACAAACTCCTCTGGTTGAGAGCAGGGGCTGCTTGATTCCTTTCCACATGGGCCTCACTATATGGGCACCTCCACAGGCTGCATCCTCATGGATTGATGTCTGGGTTCAAGGAGCAAGTACTCCAAGCAACAGAAGAGGCAGCTGCCAGTTTCTTAAGGCTTTGGCCCCAAAACTAGCAAAACATCAATTCCACTATATTCTATTGCTCAAATAGTCACAGAAATAAAATTTAATGGGACGCTATATGGGCCCCATTTTTTGATGGGAGGAGTGTCAGAGAATTTCTAGGTCAGGTTTTAAAATGACCAAAATGTATTTGCATTTCTTCCATATGCATGATGTACTTACTTCCTCCCAAGACATCCCCAAAGTCTCATGTTGCTAAAGCAACAAGTTAAGGCTTGAGGTACAGAGTTTCATCATCTCAATATTAAGGCAGGTACAGATGAGAACACTTGAGTTCATTTCTTTGGGTGCAGCTCCTCAAGGCCCCTTCTTGATTCGAAGATGTGTGAACTACAGAGACAAATTATCTGCACCCTCTACGCCCATATGCAACATACAATGCTACGACAATATTGTATAACTTCAATAGGCATTCTAATTTAAAACGTGGAAAACAAAAAGCACACGTGAGTCACTGGTCTGTAGTAATTCTGAAATCCAACTAATCCTAATCCTAATTCTTGTTGAAGTCTAGTACTACTTCCTGAAAATTATTCCCCACATCTTGGCTCTCTCCTCTGGAGTCTTGGTTTCATCCTGTTATTATTCTATTTTTCTTTTTCTATAAAATGTAGCCTGCATTTGAAGCTGAGTATTGTTTAAGGAAGAGATATGTCCTTAGGATACTTAGAAATTCAAATAAGCGCCATTGTTTAATTGAGAGGTATACTCAAAGATGCTATCTGACTGAAAGTCTCCATGAGGCATCATTTTAGTTCTTTCTGCGGTTTTAGGAAAGCATTTTATTGTCTCACCATGGATTTTATCTTTGGCTTGAGACACTTTCTTACTTTGAGAACATTCTGTCATCTGAAGAGTCTTTGAATGTGAAGAGTTTTATTTTTGAGCCTAGTGATTCCCGTCTTCTTTGTATTTAACAAGATATTATCGAGCTTAACTCTCTTCTCCCACATTTTATCATAGACAGCAGGTAGAATTCAGGAGGCAGTTGCAATATTCTTCTTGGTAATCTTTTCATAAGCATGTAAATTTCCTGTACTGCACATTACTGCAGGTGGCAGTTTTGCTAAATTTCTGCCACTACACAACAAGGATCTATTTTCTTCTAGTTTAGATATTTCCCTGATTTTCTTTAAGTCATCAATGACAACCTCCTTATGGTACTTTAGACCTCAATTGAAATTCTGTTCACAGCCTCTAGGCTTCTTTTAGTAACCCTTATCAAAGCTTTTCTAATATGCACTCACCCTGAAGTTCAAATTCTCTCTATCTGACATATATTTTAGATTTTTGTTAAAGAACCCCTGCAGATACAACAAGAACCACATACAGATACAAATAGGTATCTTTTGATTATTACTGCTTAAAACAAACAAACAAATAAGCAACAAACAACAAAACCTCCTAAAACTTTAGTGGCTTAAAACAATCACAATGGTATATTTAGTGCATGTATCTATGCTTGTGCAGAGTTTGTCTTGAAAAGCTTGTATCTGCTCCAGGAGTTATCCTCTGGGCAAGTTTGATGGAGAACTGAAGAACTCAGATGGTTAACTCGTGTGTTGATGGCGATTGTTTGGCTGGAAGCTCAGCAAGGGCTGATGGCTGAGGATTCCATGTGGACATTTTTATGTGGGCTTCTCTGTGGGGGGCTTGGGCTTCCTTATAACATGGCGACTTGGTTTTAGAAGTTAGTGTCTCAAGAGTCAGCAAGTAAAACCTCCTAATTTCTTAATGCCCTGGACTTGAAACTTGGCATTGTGTCACTTCTGCTGGACTCTGTTGATCAAGTAGTGACAGAGTGAGGAGTGCCAAATAATTTTGGACCATATTTAAAAACTACTACATTCATAAAGAAATAAAACTGAAGACAAATAGATGAATAGAAAAAAAAATTATGTGTGTCTTAGTTGGCTTACTTCTATCTGAGCCATTCTTGGGTAAATGTGGTGAAGAGAAGAAGAAAGTGAAAAAAGGTTTCACCTACATGAAATGAGGAAATATAAAATAGGCACATTTTTAATATTTCTATTAATGCTTCTTATAGTTCATGTTGCTGTTTAGAACTCTGGCAATAAAGCTCATTATACCTTGAAATAGAATTGTTCAAGCATTAATTCATCATTGGCTACTGTAGGCTTATAAGTCAGTGCAGTCTAGATAGTTCTTATTCTTGACACAGTTTTATGAAGAGATTTAAAAATATCTACTCATAAAAATACACTTAAACCATTAATAACTTCATTAATCACAAAGGCATTATGAATGCAAGAGTAATATCTTTGCTGTACACTTACTTCAGTTTCCTTGAGAATTTATTTTCTCAATTGTACAATTGTACTACTTTTTGTTATGTGTTCAAAATAATTTAGTGTTTAATTATAGTGTTCAAAAATAATTTCTGACATTGCTAAATGTCAACTGGGGTCATGTGTATTGATACATCTTAACTTTGATATATCTTAACTATAGTCATAGGACTTTGAGAATTTTTATAGTTTCCCATAACCTGACTGAAATATTGATTAAATGGGCCATCTATTGTGTTACGGCATCAGGTATTTCTAGCCAAAACTCATCCAAAACTAAAACAATGCAAATTAAATCAATAACTGCTATAATTGCCATTGCAGCTAAATTGCATATTGAAAGATATAAAATGACATGGTTTTCCAGTCAACTTGCATTGTGAGCTCCTGTAATTTCAGATTTTTGCAGGTATTTACTGGGATTTTTGTCCTCAGGCTTAATGTTATTAATACTTTCAGTTGGTTCATTTGTAGTTGCTTAGGCCACAGATAATAGAAGAAGAAGTTTTTTCTGCCTTTTCCTCCTCTTCAATCTGCTCATTGACTAATTAGAAGGAATAATGTAATTTACGTTTAGCTGAATTTTCCTAGAACTAGGATTTAAATGAGTTGTGGTGTCATAAATAATCCTAAAATTTATATGAAACCACAGAAGACCCAGAATAGCCAAAGCAATCCTGAGCAAAAAGAACAAAGCTGGAGGTATCATATCACTTGACTTCAAATTACACTACAAAGGTATAGTAATCAAAACAGCATGGTGCTGACATAAAAACAGACACATAGACCAATAGAACAAAATAGACAACCCAGAAATAGATTTAACCAACTTATTTTCAACAAAGGGGCCAAGACCAAGAACATATACTGGGGAAAGGACAGTCTCTTCAATAAATGGTGCTGGGAAAATTGGATATCTATATGCAGAAGAATGAAACTAGACCCCTATCTTTCACCATAAAGAAAAATTGAATCAAACTGGATTAAAGACTTAAATGAGAGACCTTAAACTATGGAGCCACCAGAAGAAAACATAGGAGAAACACTATAGGATATTGGACTGGGCAAAAATTGCTTGAATGAGACCACAAAAGCACAGGCAACCAAAGCAAAAATGAACAAATGAGATCACATAAGCTAAAAAGCTTCTCCACAGGGAAGAAAACAATCAACAAAGTGAAGAGACAACCTACAGAATGGGAGAAAATATTTGCATACTACCCATACGATAAGGGATTAATAACCAGAATATATAATGAGCTCAAAAAACTCAAAAGCAAAAAATAATAATAATGATAAAATTAAAATTATCAAGATTGAAATAGACATTTCTGAAAAGAAGACATACAAATGGCCAACAGGTATATGAAAAAACGCTAAAAACCAGTAAACATCAGAGAAATACAAATCAAATCTATAGTGAGATATTATCTAACCTCAGTTAGATAATGGCTTTTATCCAGAACACAGGCAATAACGAATGCTGGCAAGCATGTGGAGAAAGGGGAATCCTCATACGCTGCTGGTGGGACTGTAAATTAGTAAAGTCACTGTGGAGAACAGTATGGAAGTTTCTCAGAAAACTGAAAATCGAACTACCAGCAATGATTCAGCAATCTCACTGCTGGGTATATATCCAAAAGAAAGGAAATCAGTATATCAAGGAGATATCTGCATTCCCATATTCATTGCAGCACTATTCACAATTGTCAAGATCTGGAATCAGCCTAAGTGTCCATCAACAGAAAATGCATGAAGAAAATGTGATACATATACACAATGGAATATTACTCTGATATAGAAAAGAATGAAACCCTGTCATTTGCAACAACTGGAGGACATTATGTCAAGAGAAATAAGCCAGGCACAGAAAAAAAAATCTACATATTCTCACTCATATGTGGGAGGGAAAAATAAACTCATGAAGATAGAGAGCTATGGTTAACAAAGACTGGGAAGGGTTCTAGGGATGGGGAGGGAAAGAGTGGGTTGTTGATGGGTACAAAAATACAGTTAGGTAGAAAGAATAACATCTAGTGTTCAGTAGCACAATTGGGTGTCTATAACTAAAGATAATTTATTGTATATTTCAAAATAACTAAAAGAGTGAATTAGAATGTTCCTAACACAAATAAATGAATGCTTCCGTGTGGTGGATATTCTTGTTACTCTGATTTGGTCATTATGCATTTTGTGCTTTTATCAAAATATCACATGTACCATATAAATACGTACAACTCTATAATAATTAAAAAATTAAAAACCTTTAAAGGTAACAAAAATACCAAAAAATGGAAAAAATTTTAAAAAAGGATTTATGGTGTGTTTTAGGTCACCACATGAATAAACTTTAACTTTGATAGACACAATTTTGACCTTAGAGTGCCAATAATTATGGTGCTAGGCCATCACATAAGCAAAATTTAAATTTAGGAGACACAATTTTAACCTTAGAAGGCCAAATTTATGTGTTGTTATATTGAAGGCAATGATGAGTACTATAAACATAAAACGTTAATAGTATTCTTTCTCTTCAGGATTGTAGTTTGAAGAAATCACAAGGCGTCTTTTAAGCTGGTTATTTTCCATCCTTTCTGTATTGGGAGAAAATTATTGAATATTTGAATTTATTTACCACTATACAGAATAATAACATTATACAAAATTCAAAACAATTATAAATGAGGCAGGGATGATTTCAAGAAAACAGCTTAAAAAGTAGGTCGAACTGTGTGTTTTCATCTAACAGCTTACAACATACCTGCATGGCTGTTAATAGATGCCAATATGCATTCTTGATCAATAAAAATGATCAAAAATGATCACTTTCTTGACTTGCTTACCTTCAGTGCTCTGACGATGCTTTACTAGAATTGTACTACACTGAGTTTATCTTAAAAGGTAAGTAGTCAGCTGGGTGCAGTGGCTCACACCTGTAATCCCAGCACTTTGAGAGGCCAAGGTGGGTGGATCACCTGAGGTCAGGAGTTCAAGACCAACCTGGCTAACATGGTGAAACCCCATTTCTACTAAAAATACAAAAGTTATCTGGGTGTGGCGGCATGCGCCTGTAATTCCAGCTACCCAGGAGGCTGAGGCAGAAGAATCACTGGAACCCAGGAGGCAGCGGCTGCAGTGAGCTGAGATCGCACTACTGCACTCCAGCCTGGGTGACAGAGCAAGACTCCATCTCAAAAATGAAAAAAAGGTTAGTAGTCAAAGTTTTTGTCTATAATCAAAAACGTGTTCTTTTTGGTATTAACTGAACTCATGCTTTGTTTCTTTCTTTAACTTAATGATTTTTCTGAAGGAAATCACTGTAACAACTTGTGTCTTCAGTAATAGTTAAAAAATAGTGCATGTTGGTTAAAATATGCCTACATACCTCTGAATTGTTCAGAGCAACCCACAGCAACGTGACACACTGGCTGAAGAATCACTGCCTGGAAAATATCTCAACAAATGCCAAAATATCAGGGAAAAACTTTTCCATTCCACTAGACCAAATATTTTCCAAGTACAGACTGAATATAATTACTTTCTCAAATGTAGAAATTCCTCTTTATCCTTTATGGAGTCTCTTGTCCATTACTTCACTACATTTGCCAATGTGCTAAGCTCTATTGTCTTTACAGGCCTATCAAAACATCGATTCCCAGAAGGGACCACTTACGGACATTTTCCATGCTCACAGCCAGGCTGGATGAAACTGACATTCTTAAGTAGTCTCTTCTGATGCTTTTTAAAATTCTAAGTCAAGGACCTCTCCTAGCATTGTTATCTAGACATTGTCATCTTGACTGACCTTGCAGTCATGATTCTGGTATCCAAAAATGAAGTAAATACATCACTTATAGAATTGCCTTTTAGCAAGACATATTTCTTTTTGTGTGTTATTTATTCTATTTCTCACAATATGACATGCTATATCGTTTAAAAATTGATTATGTGATAAAATCCACTTAGATTCTCTCCCTACCATCCCCAATCATATAGCCACATTAATTTAAGATTTTCTGGTAATTCTAATAAATGGTTAAATTTGTGGTGGGTAACATCCTTAGGTTAATGTGAAATAAGGAATAAATAAATGATATAAGAACTCAAATACATAAAGATGATCCCAACTTGGAAAACTGAAATGTACAAACATTGATTTCAATTTTCTTAAGTTGGGGTCATCTTTATATACTTGAGTTCTTATGTTATTTCTTTATTTAGTTATCTGTTTATTTATTTATTTTTGTCCTTTGAGAGTTCACATTATCTCCTATGCATACTTTATATTGGCTTGAGTGTTCACTCTGCTATGTGTCATGAAAATGTATGTATTTTTAACACAGCTTTCAGCTTGAAAAATGTTTTGGTTACAGGGAATGCAAAAATTATTTTTCTAAAAGTATGATATTTCCTTTTTCACTTTCATACTTTCATAGTTCTTTAAATCCATGAGGTCATCAATTAGGTGCCAAGGCACTTCTCAATGATATTATTAACATTAAAATTTGCGTCATATACATGAATTTTCTAAAAGTGACATTTTTGTTCATTGATGGTAGTAATTATTAGAGACAATACTAGAAATAATTTTAATGGGGAGAAATGACTCAACTTTTTTGCTCCAACGGATTTATTTATTTCATTTTACAAACACTAATCTAGATCTTATTATATACTAAGCCTTATTTCAATACTTTATAAATGTTAATTTATTAATCTTCATAACAGTCCCGTGAAGTTGATGCGACTTATTATACCCAGTTTACAGAGGAGAACACTGAATAACAAAGTTTAAATAACTTGCCCAAGGTTCATAATAGGCACTGCAACTTGATTCACATGCATGCTCTTCCCCTGTACTAACAATATACTTTGCCTTTTACTCTATAAATTATTTTTATGGCCAGTAATTCTCATCGACTCTGTCTGTTATATATCTGTAAAATATAAATTTGTGTAATGAATTATGAATATGCAATGAGTATAAATTCAATATTAAACATGCAGTATGTCATTTTAAATTTTATCACATACAAGATAGCATGTTTTCTAATATTTCATGTGTAGAAAAACTCTAGGAATATTAAAGTCAAAGTTAAATTTTCAGTTAAATGAGGTCTTCTGTCTTGTATATTCTTCCACCCTGTTTGAAGATGAGTAGTGGCTACAGATTCAGTTCACTTGATCTCTTTCATTCACTGAAAGAAAACAGTTAACAATGAATCATTCAGTAAGCAAGCTTCCATTCACTTTTCAGAACTGGATTTCTCGATTAGCCTTTAGGCATGTACAAGAGGAAGAAACGTCTCCCAATAACTTATTGTAAATGTTTCTGACAAACTCCTATTTTGTTAAAACCAGAAAATTTCTTTGGTGAAATTGTAATTTCATTTGGGTAGATGTAGCCATGCTGTCTTATTTTTCCTGGGAAAAAAAACAAACAAACAAAAAAAACAAAACCTGTTTTCCTGGAAAGCTGTTGATAAAACTGTTAATAAAAGAATATACATTATCTAGCTGATCTTATACTGAAAATTTTTTGTGGCTTTATAATGTGTCTTTCTCTATGTTGTAAAAAGTGTCATTTTTGAAAAGTAATTTTGAAGAGTTTCAGTGCTGAACCAAAATCAATTTTGTGTTTGATTAATGTGACTACAACAAAACCCAACCCAACCAATAGAAATGCATGCCATAAATAAACCATGGCCACATTATCATTTTCATTATAAGTCGGATGAAATATTGTTTTAAGGAGAGATACATTACTGACAGCAATGAAAAACAAGACATCAGAAATTTCATTTAAGTGCAGGTGGCAGTGTTGTTTACTGCCATCCACTCATGTTACCGCCAGGCTCTTTAAATTTACACAGAGGGAATATATCCTCCCAGCTCATAACAGCTGGAGGGGAAATCACACTGGTGGAAATACATTCTCATAAATGGCTAAAGAAGACTTGTTTTTCTTCTTCTGTTCAAATTGTGTATAATCGGAAAGGCAGAGAACAATGGCTATGATAGAATTAAAATTTACAAATTGCAAATGAACACTCTGTTTCAATTTTTGCTTTCCAAATCAAATTTTACTTCTCTCCTCATCTTCTTTCTAATGTTAAAGTTAGAAATCACCACCATCATCACCACAACAGCAAAACTGACCCAAATGAAATTGTCCTTTATCACTTTACTTTATATTTTTCTAATATTTATCAGTTATTTTTCTTAACCTAAACTTAAATTTGTTTTTTCCCCATTTTATGAAACTTAGCCCCGTCATTTTTTTTTTTTTTGCTTTGCTAAGTAGACTTTCTTTAATAATTTGTTAGTATTACTTCATAATGCTAGATTACTTCCAGAGCACTTCAGAAAGACAAGGTGGCCTACAAAGAAGAATCATGGGGCTTTTCTAAACAATTTCTTAAATAAAAGATAACAAAAGACTTTAGTACACAAAGATGCTATAATTTGATCTGCTATTCATGTTTGTTTTAGAGTAGCGGCCCAGGTGTATTAAGACATATTATTTCCATTCAAGCTATAAACACTCCCTAGAGATATGGAATCGAAGCACAAGAAAGTAAATCCTCTGCAAGGAGGGCAGCTATACAGTCTGTTGCTCTAAGGGGGATGCTGGAAATGTGTATCACTGTGGAGCATCAGGAAGAGTTTATTAATTGGCAGAGTAACTTGAAACTTGGGGTGCCTAAGATCTGACAATGACCAAGGTAAAATTCTGACCCACAGGGGCAGAAGGGGCATTTGAACTTTCTGGGGCTGAACATTCTCACCTGTGCAACTAGATTGGATTAGAGCAGTGTTTTTCAACTTTTGTGTGGCATCAAAATCACCAGGATGACTTATGAAAATATGTTGTTAGTTCTTCCCCCAAAGTTTCTGATTCAGTTAGGTCTGGAATGGGGCCTGACAATTTGCATTTTTAACGAGTTCCCTGGTGGTACTGATGCTGCTAGGCCAGAGACAGCTATTGAGAAGCACTGGATTAGTTATTTTTCCAGAGTATTATTCAATGGACCCCCTTTCAAAGATCCTCTGGGAAAACAAACCAACCAACAAATAAACCAAAGGGAAAAATAAATTTTATGAGATTATAACATATATTTAATTACGAATAAAATGATTTTTTTTGCACAATTTCAGGTTAATTAATATGCTGATATACTTGTGAAGTGTTAATCTTAAAATGGGATGTATAATATACAGTGGTCTTCAAACCTTTTTGACCATCACATTTTTTTCTGAGGCGCCCCTAATTTATATTTTCCAGATCTAACATTTTATGTAACACACTTGGCAGTATCCTTAAAAGGATGGTTTTAAGGCAATTTTTAGCTTTTACCACCTGTAAGATTCAGAATTTTGGGAGGCATGGTGGGCAGATCATCTGAGGTCAGGAGTTCAAGACCAGCCTGGCCAACGTGCTGAAACCCCATCTCTATTAAAGATAGAAAATTAGCCGGGTGTGGTGGTGCACACATGTAATCCCAGCTACTTGGGAGGCTGAGGCAGGAGAATCTCTTGAACCCAGGAGGCGGAGGTTTCAGTGAGCTGAGATAGTGTCATTGCACTCCAGCCTGGGCAAAAAGAGTGAAATTCCATCTCAAAAAAAAAAAAAAAAGATTCAGAATTTCTCCATAGTCTCTGAGGGTGTCTGATAGCCATTATGAGGTTAAGCAGGAAATTACAAACTCTCATGGGAGATGAGAGAGAATCACCTCATTCTGTTACTTCAATGAGTACCGACTAATTACTGACTGATAGATGTGTACAGTAATTATGGTGAGACTGAAGATACATTTCAAATTTCTTTGGCTCTTGACAAGTGTTCAAATCTTCTCTCTCACCACTCCCTAACCTGAACCTTCTGCTGTAGCCAAATTTAAAGTGATGTTCTCTGAACATCCCATACTCCTAAGTCTTGTCCACCTTTGTGTATGCTGCTTCCTTTTCCTATGCCTCCAGTTTTCTTCCTCCTATCTGCTTTACCTTCCTGATGACTCTGTATTACTTTAATCCTTGCTCCTGTAAGGGTTGTCTATTTTCCAAAGCTTTCCCCGATCAAATCTCTTTTGCTTTTCACTGCAATACATCATATTGTAAGTATTTGTTTGTCTGTCTGTCTCCTGGAGTTCTTTAAGGGCAATGAAAGTGTCCTGTCACTCTATGTTCTTTTCTGCTAGCACACCATCCCACCCAGTAACAGATGAATTATGCTACACATTTTCAGTGAGGTAGCCTGTTTCCATTTCATTGCTATTGAAACAGAAATTTTGAGAATTTATTCAAACTGGCCTGAATTTATTTACTAGTTGCAGCCAGCTGAATAATGGCCCCACAAAGATGTCAACATCCAAATCTCCAGAACCTTGTGAATATGTTACTGTATGTAGTGAAAAGGACCTTGAAGATGTGACTAAATTTAGGATCTTGAGATGAGGAGTGTATTAGTCAGGGTTCTCTAGAGGGTCAGAACTAATAGGATAACTGTACATATTGAAGGGAGTTTGTTAAGGAGAATTGACTCACACGATCACAAGGTAAAGTCCCACGATAGGCAGTCTGCAAGTTGAGGAGCAAGGAAGCCAGTGGTGGATCAGTTCGAGTTCCAAAACATCAAAAGTAGGGAAGCAACAGTGAAGCCTTCAATCTGTGGCTGGCAAACCACTGGCGTAAGTCCGAAAGTCCAAAAACTGAAGAACTTGAAGTCTGATGTTCAAGGGCAGGAGTCATCCAGCATGCTAGAAAGATGAAGGCTGAAAGCTCAGCAAGTCTGCTCTTCCATCTTTTCCTGCCTGCTTTATTCTAGCCAGTCTGGCCGCTGGTTAGGTGGTGCCCTTCAGATTGAGGGTGAGTCTGTCTCTCCCAGTTCAGTGACTCAAATGTTAATCTCCTTTGGCAACACCCTCACAGAAACACCCAGGAACAATACTTTGCATCCTTCAAGCCAATCAAGTTGATACTCAATATTAACCATCACAGGGAGATTAGCTTGTATTATGCAGATAGGCCCAATGCAATCACAATGGTTCTTAGAGGAAAGGAGAGGGACTATTTGACTACAAACATTTGACTACAAACTGTATCAGAGTGGTGCAGTATGAGAAAGACTTGACTAGTCATGACTAACTTTGAAAGTGAAGGAAGGGGTCATGAACCAAGAAATGTAGGTGTCCTCTAAAACCTGGAAAATGCAAAAACAACAACAACAACAAACAAACAAAAAACAAACAGATTGTCTCTCAAAGTCTCCTTTAGAGAAGAGATGACGAGGTGATGCCTCAAGTAATGTCCAATTGGAGGTGCTGTAGTTTCATGTAATGCTCAGAACTGTGAGACAAGTTTTAAGGCAGTTAGTTCCTTTTCATTATGGTCTCTTTAAAAAACCAACAGTATTTCTTTCAGTACTTCCTATTTAAAACGTGATATGAAGCTATATGTATGCCGTATGCACATACAGGCATTTGTTTTAGAGATTTTCACATAATGCAGTTTTGATAAGCTTAAATTATGCATGGTTGCAGCACTGATTTGTTTATAATATAATCTTGCCATTTTTCTTGAGTCACCTGTCTAAACAAATTTCACTACTCTTAAAAAAGTAAATTTTGTGATGAACCATGATAATATTTATTGTTAAAAATATGTATTTAAAGAAAAAACATATTTTCAATTGACTAAAGAAATACAGTTGAAAGTATTAAAATGAAGTCCTCATGTAGCACAGTATCTGGAACATAAAAGGCATTCAAATAAGTTATTGATTATGTAAATTTATGCAAAATGTTAATCAAAATGAAAATGACTCCTTTTTCCTTCTCCAGTTGGTATGCATACCCAGTGTGGCACATGTGGTGTGTTTGTGCTACCAGAATGGGCTGTTCTATACTTTATATTCTGCAACATAGTTTTTTTTTATGTTTTTGGTTTGTTGTCTATTTGTGGTTTTGGTTATTGTTAATGTTATAGCAGAAACTTTCTTTTGATTAGATATTGAGGTCTACTTTTTTATGAGGCATTGCTTCATGGTCTCTGGTATTGATATGCCATTATTTAACCAATCTCATACTGATCAATGTTTGATGCCCCTTTTATTGCTAATATAAATAATGTTAGTACAAATTACCTAATGTATCTTTATTTGCTTGTGATAATTTTCATAGACTAGATTTCTTGAACTGAAATTCCTGATTCAAATATATTCATACTTAAAAATGTTGACAGCTAATGACAAAACGCCTTATGAAAGTTGCAAAAATTTACATTCACACCAAATTTATGATTTTCTTTTTTTCTACATTCTCACTGATTGTGGGCGTGAAAAATTATTAAAGTGTTCCAATCAGATAAAATTTCTGAACAGTGAGTGTTTTCTACACTTCCTAGATCCATGCAAGATAATATAGAAGATACTGAAGAAGTAAAAGATATAGTACTTACTTTCACACTCTCACTAGGGAAAGAATTCATACATGTAACACCGTTTAAGTATAAAACAATGAATGTATATATATAAAATATTATAACTGAGGGTAAAGCTGTAGGACTGAAATATTGAGTACTTTCAGAATCCAGTAGGCAAAGCAATCAATATGGCTGAATTTGTTTAGTAAGAGGTCGTAGTCATCATCGTGAGAAGTAAGCTGGATCTAGGACAGGTAGAGAAGGAGACATTAAACATTTAGAGGCATATCTGATGGTAGTAATGAATGAACTTGTGTTGCCAACATACTGCATATATATCCAGAATTTTACTTCTGTAGCTACAGAAATGCTATCATTTGTCAATTAATTTCTGTAATGATGTTAAAGGAGAAGCTTTTCTAGTAACTTAAACCTGGGTTTCAAAACTTTAGTATTTACATTTGGGGGGCTGACTTTGCATTAATTCATATGAATACAAGAGGGAAGCCAGAGGCCTTGGAGGCTGCTGCTAGCTATAAACGAAATCTTAGGTGACAGGAAGTCAACATACATCTGTCACATTTTAGCCCCAAGCCATGCCTCCTGCAGCATCTCAGAAGCAGCTGTAACACTTCTGTTCTGATGAGTACCTGAAAGCAAACAACAATCAGACAGTCCAAGAACAACCAACATGTGGAGAAACATAACCACAGGCAGCAACTGAATGCAAACAGTATATTTGGAACAAGAATTTGGAGATTATATCTGGGAGTCACTAGTTCTGAGGCAAAGCTCAAAGCAAAGTGCATGAAAACTCTGAGGGGAAGCCTGGTGTGAAGTGCTCAGAAAGAAAAGCATAAAGGGTTCTTTCCCCTCAGGCACCAACAAATCCTCACAGGAAGTGGCCTATATTATAAAGAGGACAGGTGACGTGAACTCCAAGAAAAAATACACACAAAAAATAATTGAAACTTCCATAACCAAATTATACATCTTACAAACAACTGCTCCTATTGAAAAAAGGGAGACCTTCAGGCTGGTGATCGGATAGCAGATTTAAAACATGGTCATCAATGAACAGTCCTACATATTTGGTTTATACGCAAAATATACTATATATGTATATAGTGTGTGTGTATATAGATACAGATATGGTATATAGTATATCCACTGATACCTTTTCTAATGATATGTATATGTATTTGCTGGGGCCATGATTAGTTAGTAGCTGCTCAAGGCCAGCCTATGAAATCTATATGCTTCCTTTGAGGAATATAGAACTACTTTCCTTCAAGAGTCCTCCAATATTTCCCTGTTCCTGTGGCATTTATAGCCCAAACATAAGAATAGCCCTGGAAAACTCTGAAAACCCCCTAGAAATCCTTGGTTGAATGATTTGTTTTTAATTTCATGATTCTACTAAAGTTGTCAAAGGGCAGTACACTTCAGTATGTTTTCATTGAGGATCTAGTATGTTGGGGATTCATCTTACTTCAGAAAATACTATCAGAGAAAACATGGTATCTGCTATGACACTAGATGCAGTCACACTGAGCTAAACCTGACCCAGTTGTAAAGGAATAAAAAGACTGAAGGCAAGCTGCAATTCAGTGCCAATAACACACGGTTCTCCGTGATTACTTGAGGTATGTCAGAAAAGAATGGGAAAATCATGAATGACAGACACATACTTGACTTTGAACTCTGAAAGCTAAGAGTCTTGTGAGTAGTTAAGTTTAACTAGTATCATTCTAAAATTCTGAACCATTAGTATTGTAAAGATTATTACATCTTTGATTTTTAGCACAGATGAGAAACCTAATGACAGGATTTGAAGAACATGTCCAGAGAGAATATGGCACGTCAGGGTCAGAACAAGGTCATGTACCCAGGTTTCTGATGATTAGTTCCACCCAAATATCCTAGCTAAAATATTCTAAACTCAATTACAGCTTTTGCTGTGTTTCTTGTGACATCATAATGCAGCAAACTGAAGAAGAAATCTCTACCTAACCGGCAGTCAGAGAATAGGCTGCATTGGCCTTCTGGGTTCTTGTCCTGTTCTGCCACTTACTGTATGTTGTTGAGTAGGAGACACCTGCCCAATGCATCTCATCTATAAGTTTGGGATAATAATAATTCTAGTTCATAGTCTTGTTAGGAGGATACAGTGAAAAAATATATATAACTAAAGAATTTAGAACAACACCTAGCATGGATAAATTGCTTAATGAGCTATCATTTATTATTCTTACCATTCCAGTTTTCTAGCCACCAAGTTTCACCAACCACAGGATTGTGAATATAAATGAGAAGCCTTAATCTAAAACAGTGATTTTCTTCCAAAACTTATGACAAAGTTTACTTCTTATTCAGATTAGAAAACAGAGCTCTGCAATTTTAGAATTGCAGATAACCTTTCACTGACTGTAAATCATCCAGGAGAAGATGGTTTGGCCAACTCCCAACCTTAACAAACCTTTTTCAGTTAAAGACTCATTTTTTCTTTTGTGATTTTTGCTGGGTCAGCTGTAAAAATTACATTTTTTCCTTCTTTATTTCAAAATGTAGGGATCTATCTTATTTTATGCCATAAAACCAGAAATGTTACACAAAAATAAGATATGGCTGCTTTTAGCATTCTCCTAATCTTGCTCTTTTCCTAAAAAAACACCATCTGTTAGAAAACAGATATTTTTATTTATGCTTTAATGCATTGCCCAAGGAAATAGGAAATCCTTGTCTGCCTTTAAATTTTTCTTTATTAACAAGTGCAAACCAACCACTTTGCACCCATTTCTTTCCATGATTACTTACAGGGACTAAACCCTGCCAAATAACTTGGATAGACTTTGTTTCCTTTTGGTGCCCCCATCCCTAACGATCAAGGGACTTTCCTGTCCTTCTGCAGGTATCCTCTGAGACTCACCCTACTCAGCCTCAGCCATCCTCTCCGTTCCTTTGCTCTGGGCTCAGACAGTCTTTGTTTCTGTTGCTCTAATAAAGTCATCCTTCTTCATTGATGAAAATGCATTATCCTATTAGGGCTTTGCTTTGAAGTTGCATCCAGGAGCCCTGTGGCAGCTCAGTGAGGTAGACAGTCCTTGGCAAGTGAGTCTTTAGGTTCCTTTCAGGTCACATTTTACACAGTTGCACCATTCCTATCTTCTCCATTCCCTTCTAGTACCATCTCTAGCTTATACTAAACGGTGAAGCTATTGGTAATGTGTTATATCTTTTAGCCTTCAATATCCTTTTTGATAAAGTATAATAAGATGTCCATCTTAGATAATTAGTAAGTAATCATAAGACTTGTCTTTGTGATCTCCTACCTTCCTTAAGGCAAGCACAGTTTCACATTTGTGCTAAGTTTCATGCACAACCCTCTTCCCACCCCTCTAAGTAAACCTCTCTCCATCATATAAGTTGTAGCTTAAATGTTGTTTCTTGTGGGAAGCTTTTTCCTAATTTTTGTTCTTCAGCCTACGGATCTCTGCAACATTTTGAAATTTTCTCCTGCAAAGGATCTAACATGCTATACCATAATTATGCATTCACTCACTCGCTTCAGCAATTAGACTGTGAGGGATACTTTGTTCCCATCTCTTGAACAGAACCTCATTTAGAGTAAATACTTAACTACTATTTTGTAATAGAATAATAGCTTCAAGGGAAATAGTAAGGATTTTATTTTTCGATAGATAGTTATTTTAGTTTTTATATATTTTTCCAAGAAACAAATAATAAAAGTGCTTCACATCGGAGTCTGGGATACTATACACAAGTCTGAAAAGGAACTACAATTATGATTAAAGATGAAAGAGGGAATTTTAGACTTTATGAGGCAAGTGAAAAAAAGTCTACAGAAACTGCAATCCAAATGCCTGGTTTCCATTCTTTGTTTTGCCTTCAAGTTGCTAAGTGAACTCTTTGGAACCTTAGATTCCCCAGTGCAGGTTAACCAGAGGTTAACCAGATGATGCCAACATTACAGCTTGTACAAAGTTGTGCTCAAGGAATCTGAAAGACGATGACTGTATTTGCCAGGCTAAGACATAACTTTCATTTAGTGAATATGTAGGTAGATTAAAAGAATATATTGAGAAAAAATGAGACATCTTCTCTGAAATTATTGTCAAATTATTAATAAAAAGTAAAATTTTATCTAACTTACATATTAAATGTAAATCATTCAGAAAGAATAATAAATTTAGAGAGAGTATATCTATTTCTTTTTTTTTCCCTCAAACCTGACCTATGAAACTAACTCTATTTCTATTAAAGTGCTCAATATTTGGGCTCAATATCCAGGTCATATTTGAGGACCTGAGTTTGATTCTGTTTTTCCCTCTAATAATTTATTATAATTGTGGCAATGAATTCGATTGATGGAAAAGATAGATCTTGAATATGGGGTTGAGGTACATGAGGTTTCTTGAAACTTTGAATCCTATAGTAAAACATAGGTCTGTGTCAACAGTGAATTTGGAATGAAAGCTCAGGTTGGAGTTGGTAAAGGGAAATAGAGTGCTCCCGGGCCAGTGTACAGAGTACACTTTTTTGAGAAGTCTTGCCACTTCTAAGATGTACACAAGAATTATTTGCATATTACTCCCAAACCCTTTAATATACTGAGACTAATATAGAGGGACAGAATCTTCAAAGGTAAGTTCATGAATTAGTTCAGCACTTATATTAAGTCCAAATTCTACAGAGTCTTAAAGCTCCCAAATCTTTGGAACTAGGTTAGAACTGGACATGGTGATGTATCACTCTGATTTACCTTCAATGAAGGATTTGTTTTCTCAGCTGCTGGAAAGCCTATTGGTTGAACACCTCCAAATGCCAACCCCTTTATGAGTTTGCCTTAGCTGCAGGGAGTCTTTTCACCCATTGTCATGCACTTTCAGGCATGGCCCACATGCCTTGATGAACAAAGCAGTAGTATAAAGGCTGGATATTTTAGCCCATTGAAAGGCAATTCTAATGGACATTTCAGCTTCATAACTCATCTTGGGGTTGACTGAGACCATTTCAGCAGAGTTTCTCCCTCTGCCTCATTCTTCTCCATCATATCCTTTCCACAGGTATAATCCCCAAGGATTTTCATAATAGAATCTTGAACATTGTGTTAGATCTCTAATCACTCAAGTAGCAAAGTGAACCTCATCACTGGTAATTGGTAAAGCACAGATAGATCCTAACAAGAAGTGGCAGTTCAATTATTAAAACTTTCACTGGTATTAATTGGAATAATATTCCAATGGAAGAGGTTGCATTTGTTGGTGATATTATCAGGTTTTTAAAAAGTATAGGGAAAAAAGGAATATGGAATTGGATGTCTATTGCTGAGTTTGATGGAAGTCCCAAAAAATATAAAGGCTTAGAACAATTAAAAGGCAATTACAAGTCAAATGTGAAAGCCAGATGGCTTCCTTAGCAGTTATATAGAGGCTTTCATCTCTTACATCTGGAAAGCAGAGAAAACTAGGGACCAGGCTCACGACTTAAGACTACGAATAGGACCTCCAGAATGATGAAGTGAGGAACTCCATGGACCTTCTTCCCAGTGAGACAATCATAACTGCTGAAAATTATACATAAATAAACAACCATTTAAAGTCTCTACTGTATCTCATTAAGAACAGCAAGAATCTGTGGCATTTGAGCCACAACAGCTATTTCCTCCCCTCCACATCTCAGTTCCACATAGTAGGAACTCCACTTCAGGTTGCAGCCAAGAACACAGGGCTCCCTCTCCCCCTGGCTACAGGCTACCCTTCACTCTGGTTCCCAGTAGAATGATTCAGTATCTCATGAGGACAGACAGGCCATTAGTATTTCTGAAGCTTTCATCTCTGTGTTTCAGAGACTCTATTCCATGCATGAATGGCTGAGAGGTGTAGGACTTTCTTTCTCTATCTAGCTCCCACATGTAGGGTTGAAGTGCTACTCCAGGCTCAGAGAGCCAAGAACACTGGTGCCCTATTGCTCTCACTTCATTCACTTATATAGTGGAGGTTCCTTTCCAGGAAAGGCAAGCCAAGAAGAACAGAGGCTGCTACTCTATCTATTTTTTTTTGTTTTTACCATGAAATCAAAAAGAATAATAAGATATGGAGTTAGTGATATGGTTCTTATTAATAATCAATAACAGCAATAGAGAATGTTCTTGAATCATACAGATTTTTAAAAGTACATTCAAAGTAGATAGCAGTAGATCTAATATTCTACTTATATCTTTCAGTTAAAATCTGGCTATCCAAAGTATTAGATTAATCCTTAACCAATAATCTCTTATTCATTAATGTGGTTAGAGCAGTGTTATCTTCTAGACTTTTTAGTAGTAATGCTTATTTTTTAAATATAAACTGTAATTAATAATCAAAGGTAATCTACTGTCATTGTAGCTACTTTTTTTATTATGAAAAGCACTTAGAAAAAATACAAAAAATATTTTTACTTCTAACTCCCCAGGTAGAAATATATCTGATTTTTTAACTGTCTTCCTAGCAATCTAATATTCTTCAGAGACTTAAGACTGTCCAGGCACTTGAAGTGAGACACATACTGAAAGACTTGGTCATACTATTTTTTGAAATTTTTACGTTTTTGCCCATTAAATAAAAAGAAATATTTTAACCCATGTCCTTAACATGCTATATAGAATACATAAAACAATAGATGACACTTGTCTTACTATTTCAATTCCATCCCTCTGAAGATATAGAAGTTTATTTATACTATGGATCTAGAGGTGTAGGGGAGCCCTCTATGGTAGGTGGAGTTCACCAGTGCCATTCTGGAAGTAAGCCCCTTCTCACTCACAGTGTTCTTGGTGGTGATGGCTGCAACTCTGTCTCTTGCCTCTCTCCCAGGCAAGAAGGTAAAGGGGGCAGAAACTACAGGACTCTCACACTTGTGCTTATGTTTCTTTGGCAAAAACTGAATCACATAACTATTTCTACCAGAAAAGGACATCATGAAGTTCAGTATATATATACACACACACACACACACACACACACACACTTTAAATTCTAGGGTACATGTGCACAACATGCAGGTTTGTTACATATGTATACATGTGCCGTGTTGGTTTGCTGCACCCATTAACTCGTCATTTCCATTAGGTATATCTCCTAATTCTATCCCTCTCCCATTCCCCCATCCCACGACAGGCCCCGGTGTGGGATGTTTCCCACCCTGTGTCCAGGTGTTCTCCTTGTTCAATTCCCACCTATGAGTGAGAACATGTGGTGTTTGGTTTTCTGTCCTTGCGATAGTTTGCTCAGAACGATGGTTTCCAGCTTCATCCATGTCGCTACAACGGACATTAACTCATCCTTTTTTTATGACTGCATAGTATTCCAAGGTGCGTATGTGCCACATTTTCTTAATCCAGTTGATCATTGTATTATAGAGGAAATGGGGAAAAGGAATTGAAACAGATTTTGAATGAAATAATTTACAGAATCTGCCACAAATTTGTACGTAACATTTTGTTAAGTCTGATATACATATACATCTCATAATATAGATATCATAATATATATTTATATATATTATGAGATATATAAAATATTATTATTAAGATATATATTTATATATTATATATCATAATATATATATCTCATAAGATATATATATCTCATAATGTGTGTGTGTATATATATATTATGAGACAAGGTCTCATCCTATCACCCAGGCTGGAGTACAGTGGTATTAACACAGCTCACTGTAACCTTTACCTCCTGGGCTCAAGCGACCTTCTCCTGTCAGCCTCCTGAGCAGCTGAGACCACAGGCACACACCACTACGCCTGACTAATTTTTAAATTTTTGTAGAGACAGGGCCTTGCCATGTTGCTCAGGCTGGTCTCAAAGTCCTGGGTTCAAATGATTCTTTCACTTTGGCCTCCCCAAATACTGGGATTACAGGTGTGGGCCACCATGCCCAGCCTATACATTCTTTATAAAATCCTGTAAAATAACAGACTATATTGTGCCATTGATTACTACAGTATTTGTATTACTGTAAATAATTGTACTATATCTTGTTTAAGTGAATATATTTAAGTATTTCCTAAATGTAATGTTAAGTAAAATTTGAAAATTTAGACAATGGGACAAAGTAGTAGTATACATTTTGTAATTTAAATCATGGAACTCTCTTTTATTAGCTGTATAATTTGAGGCATATTGCTTAATGTCTTTGTACTTCAGTTCCATCATATTTGAAATAGGGATGGTAGCTCATGTACAGTAAACTTGTGGCACAGAATAGATATGATAATATATGGAAGCCCTTAAAATAAAGTCTGGCAAGTAGCTTGAGTTCACTTACCTGCTTACCTATTTTTCTTTCATTAAAGTACTGTTTATTTAAATTTATTATCTAACATATTATTTTATCTAAATATACAATCTGTATTTATTTTAAAAGTACTTACTATCAAAATTGGGAAGATACCAAAACAAGGTTTACAAAAATGACACTGATTTTCACAAAACTACAGATTTTTTATAAAATCCAGAGAAACCAGCAACATGTGTGTTTGTTTCAAAAAAAGGCTTCCCTCCCCATCTATTTGAAAATAAATTCAAAACTCTTATTGTTTAGCCATAAGTTCAAACTACACAACCAGCTGAGTTTTAGTGCATGTTACTTAGTTTTAATCTAGTTACATAAGACATCTGCAAATTTGTTATATAACCTATAGAGAAATTTCAGGGAATCATTTACACACTCCAGAATATGGATTGTCTAAAAACCTCCTAGTAGAGAGATGTGGGGTGTGATTTTTAAAACAAAGATTTTATTTTCTGTCAGAAGCTGTGATTCACTGGTTCTGCCTCTTTATGGAACACCAAATATGTGTTCTTTGACCTCTGTGTAATTTATTTAAACCCAAGCTCAATAACTTTAAATGCAACTATCATCACAATGCTTCAAACAATGGTCAGCGATCTGTGAAGATGCAATGCACTGTCTCATTAAACCAAAAACCCCGACAGTCTGAAATAAACACAATTTAACTGCCTTACAATTAGATATGGTATCTTACAAAAATATGCACAGCACAACCTTGACCTTTGTACTAATTCAATGTCCCTGGCAGCTGACTCTTCTTCCACACATACACAGCTCCTTAAATAGTCTTGAATGTCAAACAACTTATTATTTACAAAGGCATCACTGTCAAATACCCACAAGTATGCTATTTTCTTCCCAGAAGATCTGGCTGTCTTGCATAGCAGGCTTTGTGTTCTTACAGCTTTGAATCTTTAAGGAAGATGTCAGAGTCAGGTAAAGCTGTGAGAGTCAGAAATGGGATAACAGCAGGATGGAGCAAACCAAGGAAGGAGAGATATGGGAATCCCAGAGTAACCATTGATTCAGAGAGTGGAAAGGAGAAAGCATGTCAGGGAATGGTATCGCAGCTGTGGCTACACGAGTATGTGAGCCAGAATGGAGATTTGTGACATGCAGACATGGAGGTGTGGGCTGAGAAATAGATGGGTTTTGAATACCCAGCAATGGTTCATACCAGTTGTAAGATTGTGCTTTAATTTATATACTTGGTAGATATTTATTAAACATATACCTATGTCCTAGGTACTTTGCTAACTGCTGAGGATATTGTATTAAAAAAAAGACAGACATGGTTGTTCCCCTAATAGAGATTACTGTCAAGAACATCTTAGATTCAGGGTGAAGGAGAATGTCAGTTCAGGTCCAGGAAGGCAAATAGGAACATGCAAAAATTGGTAGTGCAATTTCTGCAATGGGGGTACCAGATATGAGCGTGAGCAATAATAGGAGGGAAACTCAGCAACAGGGGAACTGATATATTACGGAGAAAGTTACTTAGAGGATTCACTGTGTGTTTTAAATTTCCCAGTGTTGCCTGTGATATTATGCTTCTCATTTTTTTTTAATCATTACGATTCCTTGTCTTCTTAGTAGATTGTAATCAGTGCTTAGCCCATAGAAGGTGCTCAATAAATAAAGTCTGTTGAATAAATGAATGAGTTAGCAAGGTCAAAGTCGAATCCTCACAAAACAACCTCAGTGATAAGCTAGCGGAAAAACTCCTGTGGCCTCCTTGCCTTGGGCAGGAGAAGTCTCAGGGTCTGGGGTACGATGGGCCTGTACTGGGAGCTTGTCACCCAGTAGCCATGTGAGGTAACACTTGCTGTGCCATTAAAAAGTAAATGTGATGACTGTTTTCCAGAGAGAAACAAGCTAAGCAAGGATGCAATTCTGTTCTGCAGCACAGAACTTTTCCCCTTTCTTTTTTCGCGGTAGGCCCGATCAAAACTAGGCTTGAGAGGCTGCAAAGAGAAAGTCAAGGTAAATAAGTGTCAAGGTTATTCAAGGGGACCCTGAGCTGTGGTATTCTGCGTAACTGCTGAAAAGAGTCAATCTAAGAGACTTGGGCATCTTGCAATTACAATCAGGTTTAATCTAAACAGAGATTTCAAAAAAGAAAGAAAGAAAGAAAAAAGTAAAGAGCCCTTCTACTTCCATGGGATCTGGCCTTTGGAGCAGCTTCCTGAGAAGTATCACTTGAGGCTCTGATATCAAACCATCAGTTTCATAAATGGTTGAGATTGCAGGTTAAATAAAGGAGTTCATTTCTGATGAGTTTCACATCAGGGGACTGTGCCTACCACCCTTTGAGGTTTCAAAAATAGCAACACACACATGTTACTTCTATCTAAGAGGAGCCAAAGTGCAGACAGGCTGGCCTGAAGTGTTCATTAACAACAGCTGGAAAGGGAAGAAATCATGTGCATATCTAACCTAGATTTAAAACCATTAATTTTTCCTTCAATTTCAAAGCTGTTCTGCTTTCATAGTGCACCATTTATCTAGTACAAAAAAGAAAATACCTTCAAATGATTCCCTTGTTATTCTTTTTATTATTTAATATATATGAGAACATTTCTGGCATACTATGTCATATATGACCTGAAGAGGCACTGCAGTTTAATAGAAATAGTGGAGATAAGGCATATAAAGCTCTTGGCACAGTACTTGGCACAGACGTGGTAGGCATTGAGTCGATGTCTGTGCTTATCCTTCACAATAGGAGATTTTGAATAGGTGACCTGATTTTGAGTTCTAGCTCTGTCTCTTGCTAGTTGGGTGGCTTTGACAGTTAAGTGCCCCTTCAGATTTGCCTTGGCTTTCTCGTGTAAGCCATAAAGCAAAAAGTTTAAAAAGTAAAAGGGAAAACAAAAATGTTGACCAGGAAAATACAAACCCAAAGAAAGCTATGTGACTAGTTTTTTTGTTTGTTTGTTTGGTTAAGTTAAAATAGCTAACGAAGATAAAGAATTGGTAAAAAATAAACAAATAAACAAATAAACAAATAGTCACTGGAAAAGATTCAATTCACTTAGAAACTATAGCAATTGGAAATATACACGTAACTAATAAAATACTTTTAGCATAAATTAAATTAATGAAACTGCAGAAAGGAATTTATGAATGTACCACCACAGTGGAATATTTCAGCAGATTTTTCTCATTAATCAAGAGATCAAATGACCATAAAATGAGTTAAGATAGAGAACACCTGAGTTTTGCAATTAAAAAGCTTGAGTTAATATTTGACTTACTAATAATGTAACGCTGAAGGCAAAATAATTTATGGCATACTTTTGTGAACAAGACGGATGGGTGCCACAATTTATTACATTGGGGACAGTAAGCATAAACTGTGGATTAATGTAGGGCAACTAGTTACATGGAAATCCTTACCTTTATAGAACTTGCTCTCTAATAATTATAGAAGAAACAATCCTCTCAAACACACACACAGATCTTTTTTTAAAAAATGACCATTTACTTGGCCACAATCAAGTATCAATGTATTTTTAGAAAGCATTATTATATAACACTAGACTATGATGTTTTCTGAGCACGGTGATTATTTGGAAATTGGGCATTAAAACACATTTTTAAACTGCTCACAGGTAAAAGAAGAAATTATAATAAAATTTAAAGCAATTATAACTAAATAATAAAGAATATAGAAAATATCAAAATATGTGGGAGACAGCAAAGTTAATACCTTAGAGAAAAATTCTGAACATAAGTAGTAAAATTAGAAAGGAAAGAGCTAAAAATAATGTCCTAAGCATCTAAATTAAGAAATTAAAAGTGAACAGTTAAATAAATGCAGAGGAAGTAGAAGAAAGAGGTAAGACAAGAACTAAAATTAATAAAATAAAAGAGAGCTAAAATATCTTGTAAAAAACCAAAAGCTGTTTCTTTGAAAAACATAAAAATAGACAAATTTTGTGATATTGCTCAAGAGAAAAAGAGGCTAGGTGCAACTAAAATATTAAGGATGAAAAAAGGGATAGATGTATAGTTAAAGAAGAGATTGGAACATAATAAAGGAATATTATGACCAACTTTATGACAAATCTCTTGAAAATGTACCAAAATTGTATTTACATATGTCTAATTTAAATCTACATCTCTATATATGAAAAGATGAAAAGACTTTTTAAATGACCAGTCACCACAAAAATATTAGCTAAAAATAGGCACTAGATATAATGCAGGGAAAAGTTTGAATCAAAGAATCTTCCCTCATCCAATACTTAATACAACGAGCAGAAATTATTAAAACTAGAGTATCCATTTGGGTCAAGTTTAACTCCATGTGATAAAAATCCCCAAAGAGTAGTAAGCTTAAGAATGTGCTGCTTTTTTTTCTTCCAAATAAAATAATCTTGGTAGCATCATGTAGCTGTCAGTAACCTAGGCTTATCCCAGCTTTTGACTCCTTTATTCCTGTAGTGAAACTTTTGTTCTCGTGTTCCAAGATGGTGGTTGGAGTTCTATCCATTAACTTTTTACGTTAAGCCAGCAGCAGAATGAAGAGGAGAAAAGAACAAATGGAACATGCCTGCTATCTTTTAAGGATATTTAGTTGAAAATGTCGGAAAATATTTCTGCCTATGTTTTAATGGCCAAACTTAGTGACATGCACACACCTGCTTACAACAGATACTGGCAAGTAGAATTTTTATTCTGAGCAGTCATGTACACAGCAATAGAACAAATATTCTATGGACGAAAGTAAGAAGATATAATGAGTGTAGACAACCACTATTCTCTGATGCAGCCAAGCAGTGAACTCTCTGGCAGCATCCAAACATGGAAAGATATTCAAACGCATAAGATACATTTGGAAAAGTAACTGGTTCTTGTATGTTGCAGTTTAATCCTCATTTCCTTCTGTACCTCTCCAATGCCATAAAGTGGAAAGAGGATGAATTGAAAACATTCTGAGAATTCTTATTAATATTTCTCAATTTAGAGAGATGCAGATTAAGAGGGCGATTAAGCAGCCTGGAGAAAATTTCTGAAAAGCCCCTTAAAAAGATACAGTTCTCTATGCCAACAGCAGGTCTCGGGTTCTCAGCCAAGGCAGGAGAAACCACCAGGGGTCACTGTGTTCCAGGAGAATAGTCAAAACCGTAAATGGAACCTTCCATAGGAATAATATACACCTGAACTCAGTGAAATCAATTCTACTAAAAGACACTTAACACAGTCTCAGCAGAGAGAGCAGAGACCTGGCTATCCGAAAATGACTGCACTCAAACAAATAGAGCTTTTTTTCTGTAAACTGCTCAACCTAAAAAATCTAAAAAGTACATGTAATAGCAAAACCCCAGTTCTCAAACTGTAGCTCAGAGAAAGTGCCAACTAGATATCATGTAAGCCTGAGTGGTGACAAGAAAAAATCACCATATTTTGTAGGGGAAAATAGAAATCCTGGATAAAGCTGCCAATATTAAGCATTGAAGAAGAAAATATGTAACCTAACAACTAAACAAACTTTCCATAGAAAAATAAAGAAAAGAAAAAGACAGAGATCCCAGAGTGCAAGTGAGCATTACCCAAAGAAAAGTAAAACAAATATGTGTAGGTTATTTCTGCTTAGAACTTACAAAGCTTGGTTGGGTACAGTGGCTCACGCCTGTAATCCTAACATTTTGGGAGGCCAACGCAGGCAGATGACTTGAGCCCAGGAGTTCAAGACCAGCCTGCTCAACATGGCAAAACCCCATCTCTACAAAAAATACAAAAATTAGCCGGGTGTGGTGGTGTGTGCCTGTAGTCCTAGCTACTTGGGAGGCTGAGGCAAGAGGATCACTTGAGCCCAGAAGGTCAAGGCTGCAGTGAGCCGTGATCATCACTGCACTTTAGACTGGGTAACAGAGCCAGTCCCTTTCTTAAAAAAAAAAAAAAGTTACAAAATTCATCTTAATGTGATAACTCAATGATGTAATAATATTATAGAATATTCTAATTATAGATCTGACAAACACATTTGACGTATGATAGAATAGATTACATATTGCTCAAAACTGAATCCCCAATTTGCAAGAAAACCATGAATACTGAGAATAAATGAAAAAGAAAGGGGCGAAGTGATTAAAGAAGTTAGAAAGAAAATCGAGGAGCCAAATAATGATTATCAGAGTCCCCAAGGTAGAAAATCCCCCCAAATTAAGAAAAACTATGAACAGAAATGTAATTTAAAAGTTCCCTGAAGTAAAAGGAGAACTGAACTTGAAAATCAAAGGAACTTGTATTATGCTATGAAATCTTGGTATAAAATCATCGATATTAAGACAAATTCTTAAGTTATTGAACCACAATGATAAAGAGCACTTCAGGCATTCAGGTTTAGTAAAGCAAGTCAATTAATAAGAACATTCATAGGTAACAACATAGCCAATACCAGAAGACAACTAGCAATTTCAGTTTTGAGGGTAATAGAACTGATTTCTTGTTCAATTATAAAGATATCAGACAATTCAAATTATGAAAGAATCAGACAATATTCATGACATCTTTTTGACAAAATAACTGGAAGTGTCTGTAGTAATCCAGGCAAGGAATGATAGTAATTTAGATCAAGGTGGTAAGAAGTGGAGATGATGGAAGAAGTCAAATTCTAGCGATATTGCGAATGTGGAGCTAGCGTGACTTTTCTCATGGAATGGATATTGATCATGAGAGAAAAGGGTTAAAGGGTTAAACAAATCCCAGGTTTTGTTTTGTTGTTTGTTTGTTTCTTGCCTGAGTTTCTGAATGGATGTTGTTATCATCATCTGAAATGTAAAAGGCGGCAAATGGAGCAGGTGGTTTTATTGTTTTGTTTTTTGGCTGATTAGAAGTCAAGCAAACGTTTTATTTTGGGCACATTAGATTGGAAGCGTGTATTATATATCAATATATAATTTGATACGTGAGTTGGAATTTCAAGCAAGACCATAGGGCACAAGTTGTCAGGGCGTTCTCAACACATACTTGGTTTTAAATCCATGTAAATGGACGTGAATGTAATTATAGGAGAGGTCCAAAGACTTAAGTCTTGGAGCTCTACAATACTAAAATTTCAAAGCGAAGGTACAAACAAAGGTAGCTGAAATCTAGTGTCCTGGAAGCCAAGTGAAGAAAGTGTTTCCAGGAGGAGGGAAGGATCAATTGTATTAAATGCTGCTGATGGTTCATATAAAATAAAAACAAATAATTGACTAAGGAATTTAGCAATGCAAAGGTTATTGATAAAGTAGTTTCAGTGCACTGATGAGAGTAAAAGTGTAATTGGAGTAAATTTAAGAAAAAAATGTAGGAAGAGCAGTTGGAGATCAAGTACAGTAAAAATAAAAATAGAAGATATTTGAGTGGTGGATACATTTCTTCATTTTTTTTTCTCAGTAGAGGGCCAACCAGTAGTGTCTAAAACTGATGAAGAGTGTTAACACAAAGATTCCATATATTCATGTTTTATATAAACCTAACAAATATCTTTTAAGAGAAATCTCTTTGATCAAGAAAGAATTATTAATGCTATCTAAACTATTTTCTTTTTTTTTCTTTTTTTTTGAGAGGGAGTCTTGCTCTGTCGCCCAGGCTAGAGTGCAGTGGCCGGATCTCAGCTCACTGCAAGCTCCGCCTCCCGGGTTTACGCCATTCTCCTACCTCAGCCTCCCAAGTAGCTGGGACTATAGGCGCCCGCCACCTCGCCCGGCTAGTTTTTTTTTTTTTGTATTTTTTAGTAGAGACGGGGTTTCACCGTGTTCGCCAGGATGGTCTCGATCTCCTGACCTCGTGATCCGCCCGTCTCGGCCTCCCAAAGTGCTGGGATTACAGGCTTGAGCCACCGCGCCCGGCCAACTATTTTCTTAAGTTTAGCAGTTTTCTTACATTTTTATTCTATGAAACTGAGACAAAATTAATATCCTATATGACATGATACTACTTACACATTTTTGTGGCTTATATATTTATTTTGTCTCTTTATATGTATAAGGAGGTGTATAGAATGGTATTTCTTTAATATCCACTTTTCTTTATAATTTACTTTGCTGCTCCAAATTTAGCAAAGAATGTATATTTTGTATTGTAATAAAATCATTAAAATTAATTATTCTTTAACATAATTCTTAAAGACAACATGGCAAATACCTCAGCATAAAGGTAAACAAATATATGCCATTAAATCTTGAAATAAAACATGTAGATGAAGTTTGATTTCCTTTCTTCCCAACTCTTGTTCTGCATCCATGTCTTTGTTAACCCCTGTGCCCAATGCAAGGCACAGGCACAGCTGTGCTCCTGGTTCAGCATTACTATGTTTTAACTTGCTAATAATTGCTGCCTAGTTATTAGATGATGGCTATGCCCTAAAATTGCCAGAACATTTTTCTCAAAAGGGAATTGATTTAGATAAGTCACATTCAGTCTTGAACCAGTTATAAGTGGCACCTAAATTATCCAGATGTGTTTACAGTTAATAAAAGAGTTTGTTGATTGGGCATTGTTTAAATTAAATCATTAATGTTTAAAATCCTTCCAGCTTAGAGTGTCCCTCATGCTGTTATGTCCATGGAAGTGCTACTAAACCCTCAATGTATTTTCAGGTTGAAGAACCTGTGTGTCTAAAGTTAATATATTTGTCACTGTATTCATACTTTTCTACAGTAGATATGAATGTAGATTCCATTGTATCTATCATTGACTATAAAGGCAATTCAACAGAATTATTTTGATATAAGGAAGAATTGTCATCAAGCTGAATATAATGAAGTGTGTGACAAACCTTTGAAAAACCAATGTTGGTAAATTATCAAGGAGAAAGAAAATAAATTTCATCCAAAATTTACTTTTATAATTTCCCAGAGGATCACTAATTCAGAATGTATCTGTTACTCACAGTTTACTTATATGGAGCTAAGTGTTTAATGAAAGTTTTACTTGAAATTTCTATGGGACATTTTGAGGACAAAAAGATGTGCAGTGTGTTATGGTACAGGCAAATTTTTCTTGATTTAAAGACAATTTATAGCAAAACAAGGATTGAAAAATGAGGTTCCACTAAAGGAAATATTATCTTTTTATGCTGTTCTTTGAATTCATTCATCTTATGTGCCATTGAAATAGTAATTTTAAAGTTGACACTTTAAGTTGTAAGTTTTGATAAGTTATTATGGGTTCAGAGAGATTCTATGCTTTGACAACAGTGGACTGTAGATAAGCAGTATTCTAAATTGCAGAAAAGATGGTGGAAGGTTTAAAGAAACACAACCTTTTTTTCAATTTTCTCATACATTATTCTGAACTCTCACGAAATGTTTTCTACATTTCTTTTCTAAGTCAAAATTAAAAGGCAAATTCAAACTTATTTAATATTAACAATCCTGTTTTTATTTAATATATTGCCATTTATTCTTTTCATTCATGTAGGCTAAGAAAATATTACTTGGGTTAAGAAAATCATATCTGACCTAAAAAATTGTGACAGAAACATATTAATTAGTTTAAATGAACATCCTGAAAAAGCATTTAGTTGATTGACTTGCTATCTGAAATATGTATTGAACATTTAATGTTAAGTATGGAGATTGAACAATTTGCTTGGAGGCCCAAGAGTCAGCCCTTAAGGGAGCAGTATCTAAAGAAAGAAGGTCAAAAAAGTGCAAGTGAACATGTTGATGGCATTTCAAAATGTTCTAGAAATTGATGAAGATATTTTTTTTTCTAGTCTACTATGGAAAATAAATTTTTACTCCCAATGTCATAAGGACATCGTGGTGTTCTGGAACTGTATTATAACTCTAAGCTCCACTCATGCTGAACTTTTGTGTATTCTCTATCTGCTCAGACTGGCCATTAAGCCCATTTCCCAATAGGTTAGGCAGGCTATAAACAATGGAAGCAAGCTACTGACAAGCTTCAATAAATTTTCAAATGAAGAACACCTTTCCATATGCTATATATCATCAAATAAATGTGTTTCCCTCTTACCTACAATCCAATCAATATCACATATTTTATTTACTTTAGATGAAAAAACAACTCAAATTCCCCAAGATAACAAGTAAAGAACTCTCAAAGAATTACCTGTTTTTGTATATCAGTGTTATAAAAACCAGATAAAAAATAGTTGAAATAACAAAAGTTTGAATAGGATATCTCAGATATTTGTGAAAAGTGCCCAAAGTACTAGCTGACCGAAGTTTGATATCATAGAGTTTATGTGACTTCCTTCCTTCTTTCCTTCCTTCCTTCCTTCCTTCCTTCCTTCCTTCCTTCCTTTCCTTCTTCTTTCTTTCTTTTCTTTCTTTCTTTCTTTCTTTCTTTCTTTCTTTCTTTCTTTCTTTCTTTCTTTCTTTCTTTCTTTCCTTCCTTCCTTCCTTCCTTCCTTCCTTCCTTCCTTCCTTCCTTCCTTCCTTCCTTCCTTCCTTCCTTCCTTCCTTCTTTCTTTCTTTCTTTCTTTCTTTCTTTCTTTCTTTCTTTCTTTCTTTCTTTCTCTTTCTCTCTTTCCTGTCTTTTTTTCTCTTTCTTCTTTCTCTCTTTCTCTCTTTCTTTCTCTCTCTTTCTTTCCTTTATTTCTTTCATTTTTCCCTTCCCTTTCCTTCCCTTCCCTTCCCTTCCAACCCCTCCCCTCCTTTCCCCTCCTTTCCCCTCCCTTCCTCTCTCCTTGTCTCCCTTCCCCTCCCCTCCCCTCCCCTCCCCTTCCTTTTCTTGAGAGAATCTCACTTTATCACCCAGGCTGGAGTGCAGTAGAGTGATCTCAGGCTGGAGTGCAGTAGAGTGATCTCAGCTCACTGCAGCCTGTGCCTCCCAGGCTCAAGCAATCCTCCCACTTTAGCCTCCCAACACACTGGGATTGCAGGTGCATACTGCCATGCTTGGCTAATTTTTTAAAAAACATTTTTTTGTGTGTGTGGTTTTGTAGAGATGGGGTATGACTATATTGCTGAGGCTGGTCTTAAACTTCTGGGTTCAAGCAGTCTTCCTGCCTCGGCCTCCCAAAGTACTGGGCTTACAGGCATGAGCCACCACACTTCGCCTGACTACCTACTTTCTTTATGCCTTCTTCCCAGGTTAAAATTCTAAGATTCATATTATTTGTTGAAAATACAAACTATTGTTCTTTTTTTCTTTTTTTCTTTTTTTTTTTGAGACAGAGTCTCGCTCTGTCGCCCGGGCTGGAGTGCAGTGGCCGGATCTCAGCTCACTGCAAGCTCCGCCTCCCGGGTTCACGCCATTCTCCTGCCTCAGCCTCCCGAGTAGCTGGGACTACAGGCGCCCACCACCGCGCCCGGCTAATTTTTTGTATTTTTTAGTAGAGACGGGGTTTCACCGTGTTAACCAGGATGGTCTCGATCTCCTGACCTCGTGATCCGCCCGTCTCGGCCTCCCAAAGTGTTGGGATTACAGGCTTGAGCCACCGCGCCCGGCCCAAACTATTGTTCTTTAATGATATAATTTATTCATTAGATAGTGCTTCATAGTTTTGGATGGTCATATTTCAAATGCAAGTATTCTGTCAGTGATTAAAATTTATTAATTTCAATTTAAAAAATTAAAAGTCCACCTTATAGTTAGGTTAATTCAGCATACATTTTTACAATTATACGAGAAGACAATGCTACTTAAAAAAAGGTGGATTGCTTTTATATCACTTGGAGTATTGAAGTATTTCTTACGGACCAAGTTTTTTTCTTGAATCAAAAGCATAAATGCAAATTCATGGTTACTTACAGTTCAGTTTTTCTTTTTGATTGAAATCTTAAAGAGATTTTAGTTTTCCAGAGGAGGCTTTTTCCAATCTATCCATGCTAGAAACCCTTTTGTTTCTTATGATAATTTACCTATTCTTCTTGATTTTAAAATGAAGAAAAAAGAAAGGTTATTATTATCCTGCCCTCATCTTCTGTTATAAGATGAGGCGCATACGGCTTGACATCACTTGGCTACATAAAGTTTTGATAGTTTCAATGGCATATCTTCTAATTCACTTATATTTTGTTAAGATTATTATTTTTTGTTTCTCAGAAAATGGAAATTGCTGAGGTTGGATTAGAAAATCCACTCCTCTCTCTTGCCCTCAAAATGATGACCTAAGAAAGGATACAGAAAGAAAATATTTTGTTCATTGAAAATTTGAAATGTAATAAAATGAATATGTTTATTTACCAGACCTGTATTCACTGAAAACTTATGTACTAACTGACATCTCAAAAATTGTCTAAAAATTTCAGAGAATAAAAAACTCATCAACAATATCTGTGGGATTAAAATAGGGTGAGATCAAAAAAAGAAAAAAAACGTTATTTAAGTTGGCATCCCATCTCCACTGAACTTTGTTCTCTGTCAAACATTCTCATTTACTTTTCCTCTCATAAGAGACTTGTGAGTTAATTACATCTATTTACAATTTCTTTCCTGATGTGAATATTTAAATTATATCATATTCCCAATGTACATTGTAATTACCAGAGAATAAAAACTTTGAACCACCCTCTATATCTGATGTCTTGTCATTATAAATATTATATTTATAAGACATTATACAAGTTATATGGATGAAATGATGTTTATACAAGATTCCTGCATTAAGGAGGCTTAGACTTGAGTTCCAGAAGCAAAACATAAATAAAACAAGCAAAATAACAATAAAGGACATCTCCTATGGTAACATGACAGGTGATGAACAAATAACAAATGTTAAAATAACTTTAACAGACATTAATCTTTTGGTTGTGGAAAACTGAAGAATAAGTCACAAGAAGGGAGAAATTAGAAAATAATCCTTGAAAGATTCATTGGAGGAAATTCCAGCCCAGAAACAGATATGGAAATTTGGGGGATCAAGAACCACTTTGGCTGATATAAAAAGCTCCTTTGAGTTTGGGCTTCCTCATTATAAAATAAAGTGACTTTTTAAAGTGTTAAATTAGATAATGTATGTGATGTGCTTAAGAGTACTGAGTACTGAGTAGGTGTTTAATACATGGATTATTTTCCATAATATAAAAAAGGTTATAGAGAGAATTTTGGAGTTTACTAGGGATAGCAAAACTCTAGAGCTTCAATTATGTTCTTTAGGAAATAGAAAGCCCTGACAATTTTTTGATTGAGGAGTGGGTATGTAAAATATGAGTATCAGGAACTAATACTGTTGTTTAGCTGGATTACAGTAACCAATACTAATGAGATGAGAACATGGACAAGAGTGGAAGCTAGGGAAATGAGCAACAAATGTCAAAGACAAATCCAGGTTTGTAGACTGTCTAAATGTCATGGAAGGATTAGTGGCCAGGAATGAATGAGGAAGCCAACTTAGTAAATATTTGTGAAGTCCTCTCCAGGAGACTTGTGCTTTCTAGATCATAAAGAAAAGATGGTGAAAAATACAGCTTTCTTCTCAAAATGCTTGCGGAATTATAATTATGTGTCCCCCAGAACAAATTACTTCTCCATGCCTCAGTTTCCCCATCAGCAAAATCAGGGTGATGAAAAACTCTTTCTCACAGAATTATGGCAAAGATTAAATAAATTATACTACAAAAGCACTTTGTACGGTGGCAAATATATATGTATGTGTGTGTGTGTGTGTTTGTGTGTGTTGCTTTTATTTTTATTAAAATACAGAAAATGAGAGTGCAGACAAGGTATAGAAGCCTGCAGAAAAGAAAATCATAAATGATTAGAACTGAGCAATGATGGGAGGGAGGAAAAGGCAAGGCCTCATTAAGGAGGCAATAAACAGTGTGGGGTCAGCATAGCTTATTATAACTTTGGGATGAAGTAGACTTGTTTTAAATCTCAATTCCACCAATATTTAGTGAGTGACTTAGCCTCTCCCTGCCAAAGTTTCCATATCAATAAAATGGAAATAAAAACAACTCCTATTTGAATAGATTTTGCTGAGACTCTTAACTGGTTAGTAAGTGCTCACAGTACTGAACCCACAGTGAGTGCTTCAAAAAATGGGAGCCATTGAACAAGGATATCCAATTTAGTAAATACTTATTTTTTAATATATTATTTATTTACACATATGATGAATATTTACAGAAATATTTAGCTAACAGGATTTTGAAGGAATTGTAGGACTTTTCTAGGCACACCAGTGAGGAAGAACATGCTGAGCAGAGGAACAGCATGTGTGAAGACAGGGAGATGTGAAAGGTACGCAGGGTGTATGGCACTGCCTGCACAGGGTAAGGCTGGAAACAAATGGCAGGGGAATCTGGTTGCCTGAAGTTTATTTTGGAGAAGGGACGGTGCTCAAGAAGGGTGTTCTTAAGCACGTGTTCAATGACTTGCTCCATCTGTGAGGCAAGGGAGAGATAATTATCAGTTTTGTTTTTTTTTTTTTTTCTGGATACTGCTGTAAAATATACAAACATGATTTTTTTTTTTTTTTTTTGGCATGAAATGAGTACATTTGAGTGCACACCAGGAGCAAGAGAAGTTTAGAAGAATGAGTATAAGACAAGAAGGCTTTTAGCGGTTTTTGTTTGTTTTGCTTTTTGTTTATTTGGTATTTCAGGTGTAAGATAATGAACACTTGAATTAAGGTTTGGGGATGGATGAAATTGATATTAAGAAAGTAACATGTAAGTCAAGGACAGGTGGGGCAGTGAGTAACAACTTGGTTTTGGCTTTAGAAGTTGGGTGGATGGTGTTTTCACTAATAAATTAGGGAATATAAAAAGACACTCAAGCTTATGAGAAGGTAGGATGACAGATTGATAAATGCTGAGTTTGAAATTTCTCTAGGGCATCAGGCCTGGTAGAAACATAAACATAAGCAAGTTTTTAAGATGACTTTGGTTAGAGGTGCAGGTGATTGGTTTTGATTGGCACAGATTTACAGCAAGCAGTTTGTGCAATAAAATTGAAATTTAGGAAAGGGTACGAAGCTGTAATTACAGCTGAACCACAGGAAATTTTAAGCCCTATTGGAGAGATTGCATAAAGAATGACAGATATCTGAGAACTGACTCTGGGCTATGGACTAATATAAGAAGGAGGAAAAAAAGAGAAAAGTATAAATGGGATGAACTAACTAAACAGTAGGAAAGAATATGGGTGGTATAGTGGCACAAAAGTGAAGAGACGAGGAAGGAGTCGACAGAGTGCGAACTTCTAAAAGCTCTATTTCTACTTCATCTCTGCTTTTTTTCCCCCTCTCTATGGATTGAGACACCTAGTTACTACTTATTGAGTTATTGAATATGTAGCCAATGTTTGGGGATGGAAATAGCCATGCCTACTACGTGCCATATATTAAATAATTTAGCTAGGGGCTTTACTTATATCATATTGTAATCTCAACCGTAATCTCAGAATGTGGGCAAAGTCACTCACATTCCACACATAAGAAAATTAAAATGCAGAGAACTTAAGGTAAAATTAGATATTAGAATGAGAAACTGGGTCTAATTACAAAGCTCGTGTCCTGTATACTGAACCATACTATCTCAAGAGCATGGAATTGTGACAAGAGCACTGGATCAACTATCAACAGGCACACATATTAATCCTGTGTTTTTGCAAGCTTGCTATTAAAAATAGGATGAAATTAAATACTGCAAAGTGATAAAACTCTACATAAGAAAATGTTTAGTTTTAATAGAAGTTTTCATAAGGAAGGAAGTGGCTGATATGCCAAACGCTACAGAGAGCTCAATGAGATAAGATATAAGAAAAGCTCATTTTATTTCAAGATCAGGAAGTCACTGGTGACCTCTACAAAAAGCAATCTGGTAGAGGAATGGGAACACATTTCTAACATAGCAGATTAAAGAGTGTGCAGGGTGGGAAATAGGTTCGCCGTGGGGTGGTGAGGTGGTGTACATTTTAAGAATTTTTGTTGTGAAATGAAGAAAATAAACAGGATATTAGTTTGTGGGTAGGTAACAACCTTAAGCTAAGGTTTTAAACATAAAAGAATCCTGAATATAATGGTAGATGGAAAGGAAAGAGACTGGAACAAGTCACTAAAGAGTAAACATGGGACAGTGTGACAGAAAAGATTTTGGTATTTACCTCAAATATGTGGAATGAGATTATAGTCTCTGACACTAGATGACATAAATAAAAGTAGAGTGAAAATGAGGAAACACAATAAGGGGGATAATGAGGCTGTGTGTTTGACATCAACTTTAGTCACTTAACTAAAACTATTTCAGTTTGAAAATATGCTTATTTTTTAATGTTATTACAATTACATCAACCTTCCAGGTAGTATCTATGCATTTTGATATCAATGTAACATCAATGCATTGCTAAAAGCTTTTTATTTTTTTTTCTCAGTTGGCATTAATGTTATCAATTCCAAATTGATGTTTTAATTTCTGGGACAACTAGCCATAGCCATAATGCATTTGGCAGTGTCAGCCCAAATTGCTTATCCTTCTGTTCACCAACTTTACTTGTCCATCAACCCAGAAAACCAATTCCTAATTTCATATTTCTATGGAGATCATTTGCACTGATTGTAGCCTTGGTGTAACCGCCAAACCTTAGAAACAATTCACTAAGTCATATGGTTTATTGTGGGGGTGGGGAAAGGAAAGGAAGAAAGAAAGAGCTCTTTAATTAGTCATATCCTAGGTCAAGGGATCCAAATGCAAAAATGCAAATGCCAAAGCTAGAGCAGTAATAATGAAGAATGGGGGAACTGGCTTGCAAAAGTAGGATAAAGAACAGAAAATAAAGTTAAAGGTAGAATTGAAGCACACATAGTGCCGCTGGTAACTGACCACTTCTTGAAGAATGCATTTCTGAGCTGTTGAGCAAACCTCAAATTCAAAACATACTCAGGAAACTTTGAGTCATAGTTGCCCACAATATATTATCATTACCTTCTTAGAGACATCAGGGCTTATTCTTGGAAAGTACTTGGGTTTGTTAAGGTGTCTCCCTGGTCAAAGACCAATGATACAAATTTATCTCCTTAGGTCTTATATTTTATGCCAGAGTTCCTAGCTCTAGGACTTACCAAGACGGTGTAAACATTTCCCTTAGCCTGGCTAAACTTTAGACAGTCTTCTTCCCAACTCAAGGCCCTGACCTCCATTTTCTTAGAGCATTTACTTTAGTAAACTTTTAATTGCAAATTCTTTCTCTGCCCCTTTGATATGTATGTAAATCAGGAAAAATAACTAATGGGTAATACTGGGCTTAATACTTGGGTGATGAAATAATCTGTACAGCAAATCCCCATGACATGAATTTACTTATGTAAATCTTTTTAATAGTCCCTTGTCAGTTTTATCTATCTCCCAGTTTCTATGAGAGGGTAGGAGCCTACCTTCTGAGGGTACTTGCTCTAAGTTGTAAAACTACCTCTTTTTATGAAGATACAAACAAGTTTACTTTTCCTTTGGGCAAAGCTAACTAGCAAGTGCAGATGGCCTGTGTTCTCCCTCTCATCCCAGTAATTAAATGTCCTTCTGATATCTGTTTCAGTGGAACTGCGTTCAAACTTTAGTTTCTTTCCTCTGTTGTAATTGCCTTGAATAAAGTCTTTCTACCTATTTAGCTATGTGCAGTGAAATTTTTGCTTTGACAGACCTCATACACCTTCGTCTAGTATCTAATATCCTCTGGTATACTCGTGGTTACTTAAGGTTACTCATGGTTATTCAAGCCACTTGGAGGTTAAAAACTGTGAACAATTCTTAATCAAGACTAGGTTTAGTAACACTTCAGGTAGAACTTCACCAATGAGAATTGGTGGAAATAAACCCCGAGACCTAGGGCACTCAGCCTTTGGTAAGTTACTAAAATTTAGAATACAAATTATCTCCTAAGACTCAGTATCTTCATACTTATTTATTATCACCATACTTTCTTCACATTTATCTTTTTGCTCTTCATTGCTTTGCAGCACGTCTTTATACAAGCACACTCACAAACAAAACAGCCTCTCCTGTTTTTCTTTACCTTTTTAGTTTAACTAATGTATCAGTCTACTGGGTGTCATGGAGACCGAAAGCGCAATATTAACTGAATTTTTAACATTTTATTCAGCGTTTGAAAAAATAACTCTATTTTTCTGCTAGTCTGTCAGAAAGTCAAATCGTTAATATCGTTAGACTGTCTTGAAAATATCCTTTGCTTGTGATTTGCTCATTTCCTTTGATGGTTGATACCACAGTTGTACATGAATTAATAGATTTTAAAAAACAACTTTACCACTGGAATACTGGATCTAGTCTGCACACTATAGTTAAATATCTTTAATGCTTCTATAGTATTGTTAACAGATTCTCAGAGGTTGTCCTTTCCTTTTAGTTTTTATAGTGCAATGTTTTGTGCTCCTAACTTTGAGCTATTTGTACATTTATGGTTTTTACTGCAGCATTTCCATTTTGAAGAGATGCATGTTAGTCTCTGAATATGTGTGCCCTCTGTTTGCTGTTATTTTTGTAGTTAACAAAACTCTTCTGAAATTGTATAAAGACAGTAAAAACTTCTAAATAGACTCCTGACAGATTTTTTCTTTAAATGTAGTGGAGTGTTTTGTTTGTTTGTTTTTGGTTTTTGTTCTATTGGTGGCTTAATTTATGGGGTTTTGTTATTTTACATAATTTAAAGGAAGGAAAGAATAATAATTGGTGTTAGAAAGTTTGGACATCAAATAGTCCTGGGTTTTATTCCTGGTTTCCAATAGCTGTTAGCTCTGTGACCTTGGACAACTTTTAAGTTCTTGGGTATTCGTTTCATTTAAAGGGAGAAATTGATGAGGTCATTTATGTTAAGCACTTACCAATAGGCCTAGGCCCTCAATAAATGTTAACTGCTCCTCTTGTTGGGAAAGAGATAACTAGCACCCCTGAGAAAATTATTAACTGGTCTGATCTCCAAATTGCCCATACATCTCCTTCCTGGAATTAATGATGAAAAACTGTCACATATGCAGGCGTGAAAAGTTGGTTACCCAAATTTAAGGTTATGTTGAACAACAGAGATGTGTTTGCCTTACCTCCACCCATCAAGCACATGACTTGTAACACAGCTCTGGATCGATGACTATGTCACCATTAAATATCAGTTGTCACAATGAGTTCATTAGACAATTCCCTGGGGAGTGCCTGAAGCTGTGAAACCTTTGGCAGGTCAGAAGTAGATCCCTCCTGAGAAGGCTTTTGGCTGAGAGAAAGAAAACACTGTCACTCCTCTGAATGGAAATGACACACAGTGAATTACTTTAACCGAGACTGCCAGGCCAGCATCATCTAGTGCAGTGATGTGTCATCATCACTCCTGGAAAATTAACCACAGCTCCACACTTCTGTGACCAAGAGCAACCTACTCACTCTCTAGAGAATATTTTGGAAAACATAATTGCTTCTCCAAGTACTGTAACAATTTTCCCCCAAAAGGAGAGTAGAATAAAAGCTTTATAAATTTATGGGAGAAATTATGAACATTTAGAATAGACTATTATTAACCATTTCATTTTCCTTTTATTTATATTATTTTTTGAGTGCCTGTCTTGCCCAATTAACATATTTTCTTCCTTGTTCCTGGGCAAGATGGCCGAATAGGAAGAGCTCTGGTCTGCAGCTCCCTGAGAGACCAATGCAGAAGGTGGGTGATCTCTGCATTTCAAACTGAGGTACCCGGTTCATCTCACTGGGACTGGTTAGACAGTGGGTGCAGCCCACGGAGGGCTAGCAGAAGCAGGGTAGGTGTCGCCTCACCTGGGAGGCAAAATAGGTTGGGGAACTCCCTCCACTAGCCAAGGGAAGCCTTGAAGGACCGTGCTGTGAAGGATGGTGCTATCTGGCTCAGATACTACACTTTTACCATGGTCTTCACAACCCACAGACCAAGAGATTCCCTCGGGTGTCTACACCACAAGGGCCCTGGGTTTCAAGTACAAAACTGGGTGGCAGTAGGGCAGACACCAAACTAGCTTCAGGAGTTTTTTTTTTTTTTTTTTTTGTACCCCAGTGGTGCCTGGAATGCCAGCAAGACACAGCTGTTCAGTCCCCTAGAGAGGGGGCTGAAGCGATGGAGCCAAGTGGTCTTGCTCAGAAGATCCCACCCCGGTGGAGCCCAGCAAGCTAAGATCCACTGGCTTGAAATTCTCACTGCCAGCACAGCAGTCTGAAATTGACCTGGGAGGCTAGAGCTTGGTGTGAGAGGGGTGTCTGCCATTACTGGATTTTGAGTAGGTGGTTTTGCCCTCACAGTATAAACAAAGCCAACAGGAAATTTGGACTGGCTGGAGCCCACCACAGCACCGCAAAGCCACAGTAGCCAGACTGCCTCTTTAGATTCCTCCTCTCTGGGCAGGGCATCTCTGAAAGAAAGGCAGCAGCCTCAGTCAGGGGCTTATAGATAAAACTCTTGTCTCCCTGGGACAGAGCACGTGGGGAAAGGGGCAGCTGTGGACGCAGTTTCAGCAGACCTAAACCTTCTTGCCTGCTGGCTCTGAAGAGAGCAGCAGATCTCCCAGCACAATGCTCGAGCTCTGCTAAGGGTCAGACTGCCTTCTCAAGTGGGTCGTGGAACTCTGTGCCTCCTGACGGGGAGACACCTTGCAGCAGGGGTCAACAGACACCTCATACAGAAGAACGCCAGCTGGCATCTGGCGGGTGTCCCTCTGGGATGAAGCTTCCAGAGAAAGGAGGAAGCAACAATCTTTGCTGTTCTGTAGCCTCCGCTGGTGATACCCAGGCAAACAGGGTCTGAAATGGACCTCCAGCAAACTCCAGCAGACCTGCAGAAGAGAGGCCTGACTGTTAGAAGGAAAACTAACAGAAAGCAATAGCATCAACATCAACAAAAAGGATGACCACACAAAAACTCCATCTGAAGGCCACTAATAGCAAAGACCAAAGGTAGATAAATCAATGAAGATGAGAGAAAAAAAAAGACAAAAAAAAACCCAAAAAAAAAACAGCGCAAAAAGGCTGAAAATTCCAAAAACCAGAATGCCTCTTCTCCTCTAAAGGATCACAACTCCTTGTGAGCAAGGAAACAAAACTGGATGGAAAATGAGTTTGATGAGCTGACAGAAATCAGCCTCAGAAGGTGAGTAATAACAAACTCCTCTGAGCTAAAGGAGTATGTTCTAACCCAATGCAAGGAAGCTAAGAAGCTTGATAAAAGGTTACAGGAATTGTTAACTAGAATAAACAGTTTAGAGAAGAAAATAAATGACCTGATGGAGCTGAAAAACACAGCATGAGAACTCCATGAAGCATACACAAGAATCAATAGCCAAATTGATCAAGCAGAAGATAGGATATCGGAGATTGAAGATCAACTTAATAAAACAACCATGAAGACAAGATTAGAGAAAAAAGAATAAAAAGGAATGAACAAAGCCTCCAAGAAAAATGGGACTATGTGAAAAGACCAAACCTACATTTGATTGGTGTACCTGAAAGTGATGGGGAAAATGGAACCAAGTTGGAAAACACACTTCACAATATTATCCAGGAGATCTTCCCCAACCTAGCAAGACAGGCCAACATTCAAACTCAGGAAATACAGAGAACACCACAAAGATAGTAGGCTAATATCCAGAATATACAAGTAACTCAAATAAGAACACCAACAAAAACTCCAAATATTCCCATTAAAAAGTGGGCAAAGGACATGAACAGACATTTTTCAAAAGAAGACATACAAATGGCCAACAGGTATATGAAAAAATATTCAACAATGCTAATCATCAAAAAAAAAATGCAAATTAAAACCACAATGACATATCATCTTACCCTAATCATAATGGCTATCATTAAAAAGGCAAAAAGCAACAGATGTTAAAATGTGATGCAAAGGGAATGCTTATACACTATTGGTGGAAGTGTAAATTATTAACAATTGTATAGAAAACAGCATGGAAATGTCTCAAAGAACTAAAAATAGAACTACCATTCAACGTAGCAATCCCACTACTGGGTACCTACCCATAGGAAAAGAAATCGATACAAAAAAATGCATGAACTTTTAGGATTATCATAGCACTATTCAAAATAGCAAAGATGAGGAATCGACCTAAGTATCCATCAACAGATGATTGGATAAAGAAAATGTAGTCTGTATACACAATGGAATACTATTCAGCCACAAAAAAGAATGAAATAATGTTTTTTTGCAGCAACATGGATAAAATTAGAAGTAATCATGTTGAGTGACTCAAGCCAGACACTGAAAGACAAATATTGCATGTTTTCAGACTTATCATGGGTGATAAAAAAAATGGGCATATAGAGAAGAATAATAGACAATGGAGACTCAGTAGGGTGAAAGGACGGAAGGGGGGGGTGGATGCATAGATATTAATCTCTTCTATGTATAGATTTTTATTTTTTAAAGTCTTTGTGCTTTATATTTATTATCTTGCTTTATTTCATCATCTAGAACCTCCAGTAAAGTGTTAAATATAAGTGGTAAGAATGGACTTCCTTGACTTTTCCCAGATATCAGAATGAACATGTTAAATATCTTATTCGTTCAGATGTTAATTGAAGTCTTTTGTAGTTGCCCTTTATCTGAATGAGGAAGCTTCCTTCACTTCCCTCAATGCAGAGAATTTTGTTAAAATGATTTCTCTGAATCTATGGAGGGAATATTTTTTTTAGTTGTTAATATAGTGATTTATATTGACTGATTCTGATATATTAAACTAACCTTTCATTCCTGAGATAATCTGCATTTGATCTTCTTGTATTGTCTTTTCTTATATTCCCATTATGCTGGTATTTGTAGAGGAATTTTAAATCTATTTTCTCAAAGGATATTTGTAATTTATTTTTCTTTTAATGACTAACAGTTTTGATGCCAGGGTCATACTGGCCTCCTCTATTTTCTGAAAAGTTTCTTTCCTTTCTTCCTTTCTTTCTTTCTTTTCTTTCTTTCTTCCACAGAGTCTCACTCTGTTCCCCAGGCTGGAGTACAGTGGCACGAACTTGGCTCACTGTAACCTCCTGGATTCAAGCGATTCTCCTGCCTCAGCCTCCCAAGTAGCTGGGATTACAGGTGCCTGCAACCATGCCCTACTCATTTTTGTATTTTTAGTAGAAATGGTGTTGTGCCATGTTGGCCAGGCTGGTTTTGAACTACTGACTTCAGTTGATCCACCTGACTCAGCCTCCCAAAATGCTGGCATTACAGGAGTGCACCACTGTGCCCAGCCTGAAAAGTGTTTAATATTGATTTTATCCTGTCTTAAAATTTGATAAGATTCACTCATCAGTCCACTTGAAACTAGAGTTTTATTTGTAAGATTATTTTTGATAACAAATTGAAATTTTAAAATAGAGAACAATTCTAATTTTTCTATTTTATTTTATGTAAGTTTTGAGAGGTGTGATTTTTAAGGAATTTGTCCATTTCACGTAAATTGTCAAATTCATTGACAAGATCTCTTTATGTTTCCTTATCTTCTTTTATGTATACAGGATTTTTGATGCTATCTCCTTTTTATTCCTATGTTAGTAATTTGCTTTATCTTTCTTATACCTTGAGCAGTCTTGACAGTTGTTTACACATTTACAAAAAACTGATTTTAAGCTTTATTAATTTTAGCCAGCATTCCGTTTTCAAATTCATTGATTTTCCTTCTCCCTCTTTGTTTTGCATTTCATTACTTCTTTCCTTCCTCTCACTTTCCAGTTAACTTTTTTTTTAAAAAAACCTTTTCTTAAGATGGTGACTTAGATCATTAACTTCAAACTTTTTTCTGTTAGGATACAAGCATTTAAAGTATAAATTTCACTCTAAGCACTATTTTAGCTGTATGTTACAAACTTTATTATATAACATTTTATTATTAAATTGGATTCTTTTTTAATTTCCCTGGTGATTTAATCTTTCACTTATGGATTGTTTAGAAATGACTTATTTAATATCCAAATATTTGAAGGTTTGGGACAATATAATTAAAAACAAAATCTCCTTCCAACCCAGAAAATATCGGCATAAAGGTAGAATGGAAAGAAAGCAATTTTACTACTGGATAACCATTAAGCTACAATCTGAATGATGTCACAGGCGATTTGTTCAGAAATTGCAAAGATATAGATTTCTCCTTTTATATAACTGAACAGATACAACCCATTGGGTACATATTCTCAGGATAAACAAAAACTAGTCCACAGTTAAGAGGACTTGACAACTTTAATCAGATGTAGTTCATCCTAAATTCACTACACTCCATGGCTGGGGTGACCGTTTATGTTAGCTAACAGGGTTTTTCTAAAAGAAAAAATAGTATTCTCATATCTTCATCACAGGAGGTAGTTTTGAAAGTTAGAGCTAGGCTTTCACTGAAGTTAAGTTTCTACCCATTCATAGAAACTGGAAAATAAGGGTGCTTATCTTCCTTCATGAATATATTTCAAAGTGATGACTACTAAATTTTTGGACTGTGGAGAGTCTTCTTTGGTTTTAAAAAAGACTTACATACACTTCTAAGAGAAAGAAAAAGAACTTATGAATTTTCTAAAGGTAATGTTTTAAGAAAAGGAAGGGGTGAGGGAGAGTCTCTTTCCTATTTTCAAAAGGGAAGATTAAGCCTCTTATTTTCAATTTGTATTTGCTCTTGCAATCTTTTCCATGCATTACTATAAAATAGTAATATTACTATTTTCTAATTTTTCTGTTGCTGGTTCTACCCTTCTCTGGGCAAGATGCAGCTGTCAAAATATCCAGGAAGTCCATAGCAAAGCAAAGTTCATAGCTAAACAATTTTTAGAATTACTGCAGAATAACACAATTACATTTTTTTAAGTCAGTACTTTATTTGTCTTGGGGGAATAAATAACTTTTGACTATATTATGCCAATGGTGAATAGTTGAATCAGATTCTTGATTAGCAATACTTCAACTTTTCCTTAGTCTTACATTATTTTTACAAATTGTTGTGATGTCTTTATGGTTTACATTTTAAAGTTATTAACTATTTAAATATTACTTGTTAGTCCCTTTTAAAGCCTTATGCAATGCAAGCCTAAGGAGTAGCTTAACTCTAAAGCCTGATAATCTAAATTTTTATTTGAGTTTTCTTTGCAAGTCCAGTACATTTATCCTAAGTTTTAAGTCACTCAAATAAGTACCATCACATTTATATAAACATTTAGGCCCTTTAGTAATTATTCTATCTTTCCAATAGGGTATCCTACGTATCCTATTAATTTTTCCATGTGTTTCACACTAGGAAAAAATAATAGCCATCATTTAGTATCAAAGTTTGATTATGAGCCCTTCATTAAAAGTTACAAATTGAATTTCCAGTGTTTAATTTATATGACTAATTATTTTAAGTCTTGAAGACAAACACACTCTAGGAGCCTTTTTTCACATTGGGTATATATCAACATTTGTACAATAACACTATTATAACAGTCAACTAAATTGAGAGGAGAAGCCAGCTGGGCTTCTGGGTCAGGTGGGGACTTGGAGAACTTTTCTGTCTAGCTAAAGGATTGTAAACACACCAGTCAGAACTCTTTGTCTAGCTAAAGGTTTGTAAATGCACCAATCACCACTCTGTGTCTAGCTAAAGGCTTGTAAATGCACCAATCAGTACTTTGTAAAAATGCACCAATTAGCGCTCTGTGTCTAACTAAAGTCTTGTAAACACACTAACCAGCATGCTGTAAAAATGGACCAATCAGCTCCCTGTAAAATGGACCAATCAGCAGAATGTGGGTGGGGCCAAATAAGGGAATAAAAGCTGGCCACCTGAGCCAGCAGCAGCAACCCACTCGGGTCCCGTTTCACGCTGTGGAAGCCTTGTTCTTTAGCTCTTTGCAATAAATCTTGCTGCTGTTCCCTCTTTGGGTCCCTATTACCTTTATGAGCTGTAACACTCACTGCAAAGGTCTGCAGCTTCACTCCTGAAGCCAGCGAGACCACAAACCCACTGGGACGAACAAACAACTCCCGACACGACGCCTTTAAGAGCTGTAACACTCACTGCGAAGGTCTGCGGCTTCACTCCTGAAGTCAGTGAGACCACGAACCCACTAGGAGGAACGAACAATGCCAGACACACTGCCTTTATGAGCTGTAACACTCACTGCAAAGGTCTGCGGCTTCACTCCTGAAGTCAGCAAGACCACGAACCCACCAGAAGAAGGAAACTCTGGACACATCCTAACATCTGAAGGAACAAACTCTGGACACACCATCTTTAAGAACTGTAACAATTACGGCGAGGGTCTGCGGCTTCATTCTTGAAGTCAGTGAGATTGACAACCCACCAGAAGGAACCAATTCCGGACACAAAATCTTCGTGAGCAATAGGCATACACTTTTGTTTGCTTATCCGTAGATACCAGATTTCTGCTTATCTCTTAATTATATGTATTTTTTATATCCTTTTTCTAACCATTTTTTGTTTTAAATTTGGGCTTGAATTTCTGGGTGCATATTAGTTATTTTTGCTTTGTTATTATAAAAAAATGAATATGGGTTCTTCCATAGTTGTGGAAGGTACAGGATAATTGTCTTCTTTTGACCATGGTTTTCCTTGATGTGATGAGTTTCTGAACCCTGATGTGCTTGCTGGATGAAAGGAGCAAAGCCTGCTGGTCACTGACATCTATGTAACAGCTCGTCTGCATCTCCATGTGTGGGGCTGTAAAGCAAAAGGAAACTTTGGAATACTTCTGCAAATTTCTGGAATGCCAGGAAAAGAAGATTTTAAATGAGTAATACTAGCTAGCAAGGAAGGGATGTGGATGACTAAGTCCTGGGTAGCTTCTCTATGGCATTAGCTTTGCTGGCAATCCAAATAAGAAGGGCTAGTTTCTCTCACATTGAAACCGGAACAAGGTAAATCACGCTACACTTTGTTTCTCTTCTCTTGTTAACATTCATCAGCTTAACACTTTGTTTGCCTTTTTCCAAGTGACTACTGCATTTACTCTCCATCCTGCTGCCTTCACACAGAGACACAATCTTTCCTCTAAATTCTCAATTATTTTCTGGTTAGGTCTCTTTATTATGTGTGGTTTCTTTTTGTTTATTTATTTTTTCAACTTTTAAGTTCCTAGATACATGTGCAGAATGTGCAGGTTTTTTACATAGGTAAGCGTGTGCCATGGTGGTTTGCTGCACAGATGAACCCGTCACTTAGGTATTAAGCCAAGCACCTGTTAGCTATTCTTCCTGATGCTCTCTCTTCCCCCACCCGCTCCAAGGCCCCAATGTGTGTTGTTTCCCACCATGTGTCCATGTGTTCTCATTATTTAACTTCCACTTACAGGTGAGAACATGCAGTGTTTGGGTTTCTGTTCCTGCATTAGTTTGCTTAGGATGATGGCTTCCAGCTCCATCCATGTCGCTTGCAAAGTACATGATCTCATTCCTTTTCATGGCTGCATAGTATTCCACAGTGTATATGTACTACATTTTCTTTATCCAGTCTATCATTGTTGGGCATTTGGGTTGTTTCCCTGTCTTTGCTATGATGAATAGTGCTGCAATGAATATATGAGTGCTTGTATCTTTATAACAGAATCATTTATAATCATTTTTGTATATAACCTGTAATGGGATTGCTGGGTCAAATGGTATTTCTGCTTCTAGATCTTTGAGGAATTGCTACACTATTTTCCACAATGGTTGAACTAGTTTACACTTCCACCAACAGTGTAAAAGTGCTCCTATTTCTCCACATCCTCTCCAGCATCTGTTGTTTCTTGACTTTAATAATTGCCATTCTGACTTGTGTGAGATGGGATCTCATGGTTTTGATTTGCATTTCTCTAATGATCAGTGATTTTGAGCTTTTTTTCATGTATTTATTGACTGCATGAATGTCTTCTTTTGAGAAGTGATACATAGACTAACGGAACAGAATAGAGAACTCAGAAATAAGACCACACACATACAACCAAGTGGTCTTTGACAAACCTGAGAAAAACAATGAGGATAAGATCTCCTATTTAATAAATGGTGCTGGAAGAACTGGCTAGCCATATGCAGAAAATTGAAACTGGACCTCTTCCTTACACCTTATACAAAAATTAACTCAAGATGGATTAAAGACTTAAATGTAAAACCCAAAACAATAAAAACCCTAGAAGAAAATTCTAGGCAATACCATTCAGGACATAGGCATGGGCAAAGATTTCATGATGAAAACACCAAAAGCAATTGCAACAAAAGCAAAAATGGACAAAAGGGATCCAATTAGATGAAAGAGCTTCTGCACAACCAAAGAAACTATCATCAGCATGAACAGATAAGCCACAGAGTGGGAGAAAATTTTTGCAATGTATCCATCTGACAAACATCTAATATACAGACTCTACAAGGAACTCAAACAAATGTACAAGAAAACAACCCCATTAAGAAGTGAGCAAAGGACATGTCTGGTTTCTTAAAGGCTGTGAAAATGACAAAAGGAGCTCTTGGAGGTGGAATCTGGGCTACGTTATGAAGTGTAGCAGTGTGTCCAGAATTGGTTCCTTCCAGTGGGTTCTTGGTCTCGATGACTTCAAGAATGAAGCTGCAGACCCTCACGGTGAGTGTTACAGTTCTTAAAGATGGTGGGTCTGGAGTTTGTTCCTTCAGATGTTCAGATGTGTCTGGAGTTTCTTCCTTCTGTTGAGTTCATGGTCTTGCTGACTTCAGGAGTGAAGCCTCAGACCTTTGCAGTGAATGTTACAGCTCTTAAAGGTGGAGCGTCCAGAGTTGTTCGTTCCTCCTGGTGGGTTCACGGTCTCACTAACTTTAGGAGTGAAGCCTCAGACCTTCACAGTGAGAGTTACAGCTCTTACAGGTGGTGCGTCCAGTTGTCCATTCCTCCCAGTGAAGGAGTGAAGCTGCAGACCTTTGTGGTAAGTGTTACAGCTCGTAAGGGTAGTGCAGACCCAAGGAGTGAGCAGCAGCAAGATTTATTGCAAAGAGCAAAAGAACAAAGCTTCCACATTGTGGAAGGGGACCCCAGAAGGTTGCTGCTGCTGGCTTGGTGGCCAGCTTTTATTCTCTTATTTGGCCTCACCCACATCCTGCTGATTGGTCCATTTTACAGAGAGCTGATTGGTCCATTTTTACAGCATGCTGATTGGTGCATTTACAAACCTTTAGCTAGATGCAGAGCACTGATTGGTGTATTTACAGTCCTTTAGCTGTACAAAAAAGTTCTCCAAGCTCTTACTCGATTAACTAGACACAGAGTGTTGATTGGTGCATTTTTACAGAGTGCTAATTGGTGCATTTACAATCCTTTAGCTAGACAGAGAGTGCTGACTGGTGCATCTACAATCCTCTAGCTAGACAGAAAAGTTTGACAAGTCCCCACCTGACCCAGAAGCCCAGTTGGCTTCACCTCTCCCTAGGACTGGTCCACAAGGCACACAAACTTATATCTTCAAACAGGGCAGGTAATTCAATATCAGATAAAAGAGTTGTGCCTTCACTGCCCTCCCCCCGACCCTTATAGAGAAATTCACTGTTGAAGGGAACGGCCTGTTTGAAAGATCATCACCTCTCCCTTCACCAAAGTCAGTTTCAGGTAAGGAAGAATAAAGACATGGGGGGCGGGGAAGAGAGGGAGCAGGGACAGTAAGAAAGGAGGACAAGGGTTCTGTGAAAGGAAAGAGCTTTGATTCCTGCATGTTCTCTTCCATTCTGTCTCAATCTTTTCTTTTGGCTAAGTCATTTTCATTTTTTTTTCTTAGAATGATAGTCATTCCATAAACACCAGCTTAATTCATTTGACTGGAATGAGATCTAAGAGCCTCTGCAAATATGCTAATTAACCCAAATCAAAAATAACCATCTCTAGGTCACTCAAGATTGTATTCTCATCTACGTATTCCAAATACGACAGAAAGGAAGACCTACATGCAGCATTCTTATCTTTCTATATTCTCCAACCACATGGTGATCCTTACAGGAGTTTTAAAGCCTATATTACCCACACTGATTCGATGGTAAAATATTGGATTTGGCGAGGGCAGTTCATTTGGCTAGTATTCAATCTAAATAGCCGATAGGTAAAAGGAAGACTTTTTATAATTCAGGGTATTTTACCTGATGGTTGCATGACAACAGACCTGAAGCTGGTCCACTCATTTAAGAAAATACCAGACATCTAAGATCACTTACAATGGCAACATTTCTGTTGCCTCAGCGGAAGCACCCATTTCTGATGAAAAGTAGGTGACACAACCCCCCTTTTCCATATATATGTGTGTGTATATATGTATATGTGTGTGTGTATATATATGGTGTACTCTTCCTTTAATCCAGTTTCAGAGATTGAACATTCGTTTATCTTGTGAAGTTCCCATTTGTGTGACAGTAGTTACGAATTGTGACTCTTATGTTAATCCCAAATACAATTATTCAGCCGCACACGGAAGCTGACAAACTTCCATTTTATCACTAATTCTAATAACCATCTTGGTAAAGGCTACCAAGGGAGCTGTTTATATGGGATAATCAACTGGCTTGATTCCTTAACTGTGTAATAATAGTTTTTGTCTTTTCAATTTGGCTTGACCATTTGGCTCTATTGTATTTTTACCACCCAGAGCTTCAGCCTAAACATTGCCTTCATTACTAGCAGTAAACTAGTTCAATCATATGGCTCATCTTGTTCATTATCCCTCTATCAAGGAATCACAGCCCTATGCTGCCTGATAAACATTGTTTTTTATATATGTTATTATAATATATTATTATAATATTTTATATAACATATATTACATAATATATCATAATACTATATATTATATTGTTTTATTATTATATATTATAATATATTTTATTATAATATATATTACTATATATTACAACAATACATATGCCAGTGTTTTTTTTATACATATATATTCTGTTTTTCTAGTTTTTAAAAGTGGGAGGAAAAATTCCAATTCCAGTCAGTGCATCTTGGTCAATGACTATGAATTTGAAGGTGATAAATATAATAATGCTGGTAATATAGAGAAGGCCTTTCATATAAAATAAATAGAATCATATTCTCTTAGTGAATACATTTCCTGAAATTAAGACAGGAAACTTCACAAAGTTTTTTCCTCAAGATTCAGGATGCACAACGTTGCTATTACTTGGATTAAAAGTTAATCTTGTATCTGCTTACATACTTATAGAAATTAACCTAACAGTCATTTCCATATTATTTTATTTAGATGTTTTGAAAAGTTGACTTGCTCAAAGAAATTGAAATTTTAAATATTTTTAAAGTTTTTCTCAGACTGGTTCCCGAGAACGGCAAATGCATTACTCTAGCACTCTCAGTGGCTAAATGTCTTTCATGATTAATGTAAATTATGTTAAAAGGGTATTCATTAATTTTTACAAGGGAGGACCCTCATAGCAAAGTGCTTGAAAATGAACATAAGTAACATACATGTTTTAAATAAGTCATGAAACCTTGTGGATATAGTCCATCTTCATCTACCATCTTTTTGGTTAATAAAAAAAATCAAAGGAAAAGTAACACTGAAAAGTAAACTAAAAGCCTAGTTCAAAAGGAAGACAGATCTCTCCTGCTGTTATACAAGTACCTCTTAAGGTGATTTTGCTCAATTCTGACTCTTAAGCTTAAGTAGAAATTCCAAAGAAACTTCATGATTACATTTTAATTATAACCTACATTTCAAACAGGGTAGATTGGCAGAACTCCATGTACTTAATAAGCAGCTGTGTCTCCTGAAATACATTCAGGCTACCCATGGTTATTGCACACATATCAAGTGAATATTTCAAATTAAAGGAGCTGGCTGTATGGATAGGTTAAGTGAATATCAATTTATATTCTTTCAGTACTCTTCTCCTGCAGTTCTTAAAAGTGAAAGCAAAATGACATAATTTCTCACTATAAATAGAGAATTCTGAATATTGAGACCCAAGCAATTTAAAAGATTTTGTTCATTCCTGTTCTTGAACTGTGATCGGATTTGTGGCTTACACAGGAATCTAACAATTTTATGTTGCTCATTATTTTCATTAAATTGCTCTTCCAGTGGTGGTGGGAGGTGTAAAACTCATACATGTCTACTTGTTAGAAGTTTTTCTAAGAAACAATTCATATCGAAGGAGGTTTATCAAAGTAATATGATTATTTTGTGCTATTTTGGGGTTCAGTGACCCATGTTATTTCTCTTCTTGGGGTGGATAATTAAGCTCTTACAACCAAAGTACTTAAGGTGCAGAAATAGATCAAGAATACAAAGAGAAGTAAGATAGAACAGAATAAAGACTATTCTAAGTGAAATCAATATAAACTGTTCACTAAGTTCAATCAAGTGGTATTCTAAGCATGAGAATTTAGCTAATCTATAATTATACAAAGATGTCATAAAACAGTAATAAAGATGAGGACAGTATTTGGTGCAAGAAAATTAAGAGTGTATCAGCACAAATTTAACTTGATCTCAAGGAAAGCATGAGTGATTATTTTCCATAGAAGATTTTTCTTTTCTCAAGAAATCATTAACTAAACAAAAATTGCATTCTAGTGTTTAATTTTATTTTCCAATTAATAATCCAACCTTAAAAATAACATAAATTAAGTAACCTCATCATACTTCATAGGTTAAAAATACTTTTATTCTATTCTGAAACAGTATTTTTCAAAATATATTCTGTGGTACATTGGTTCTCAGAGATTCCAGTAGATGTTTATGATTAAAGAAAAAAGATGGAGAGAGATTCATGTTTAAAGAGCCATGGAAAATGTTAGATTAATTGTATTTATTCATTATAGAAACTTAATATATTATAATTGTGGCAAATATCCAAGTGAAGAAATCTAATGTGCATCTTTTCAAAATTGATTTAGCCACAGACCCTGCATTTGGGTAAAACATCTTAACGGATGAGGTTCCATGAAATACCAATTAAAAAAAAATTTCAAAACATTTTGGGAAAAAAGTTTCTGATTTGAATTAAAAATACTTTTCTTAAATGAAAAATTGAAGGAAGTGAGCCCTATTTTTTAAGTATACTAATTTTCTCAGTGTATTTTTTATCTGAGTAAACTGTTTTACACTAAACAAGTTAGTATCTTATTCATGAACATGTCTTATAAGTTTCACTGGCAGAGTATTAAATAATTATATTTAATAAAAATAATGTTTAACATTAACCTAGTAGATCCTATCAAGCTGGCAATCTCCTTTTACTTCTTTCTGCCAAGTGCCACCGTATTGTTGTCTCGTGAGTCATGTTTTTACTGAGACTGGCTGAGAAGGTGAAGTTCCTCTGCTTAGAACGATGCGTTTTCTAGTGGTTTCTGATAAAATCTGATCTCTTTCCATTTTGTGGAAATCTGAAGATACTCTGTATTTATCAATTGCCAGAGCTCCGTGGAGTTATCTTTCTTTCTCCCAGAAAAAGCAGGATTATGTACAAAATCCTTCTACTTTTAGGAAAGAACATATTTTCTTTCTCTTATGAAAATCACTTCTGACCCTCTCATATCTTCTCTATCGACAGACTTTCTAATCCTTACAATCTCTGGTTACTGCCTTTATTTTTGAAAATTTCTCTAGACAGATATACCCATGTAAGAGAAGACCTGGGAGAATGATGGGATATATAGTCTAACTTGCAGACCTATTGAGTAAGGCTATTATTTAAGTACCTACCATATCTTAATACTCAGACCTACACAGTGGTCTGGACACAACCGACCATGGGGCCCAGACATTTCTCTCCAGATATTGCCATTCCTACAATCTACAATTGCTTTCTATATTTTGTGATTCTTTTTATTTCTTTATTTCTTCTAAAAAACAAACAAAAATAAGCAGGATACATGTGCAGAATGTGGATGTTTGTTACGTACGTATACATGTGCCATGGTAGTTTGCTGCACCTATTCCCCCTTCCTCTAAGTTCCCTCCCGTCACCCTTCACCCCGCAACAGGTCTGGTGTGTGTTGTTCCCCTATTTGTAGCCATGTGTTCTCATTGTTCAACTCCCAGTTATAAGTGAAAACATACGGTGTTTGGTTTTCTGTTTCTGTGTGTGTTTGCTGAGGATAACAGAAGAACTGAAGGAGATAGAGACATGAAAAAACCTCCAAAAAATCAATGAGTCCAGAAGCTGGCTTTTTGAAAAAGTTAACAAGATAGATAGACCACTAGCTAGACCAATAAAGAAGAAAAGAGAGATGAATCAAATAGACACGTTAAAAAATGATGAAGGGGAGATCATCACTGACCCCACAGAAATACAAACTACCATCAGAGAATACTGTAAACACCTCTATGAAAATAAATTCGATAATCTAGAAGAAACGGATAAATTCCTGGACACATACACCACCCCAAAACTAAACAAGGAAGAAGTCGAATCCCTGAATAGACCAATAACAAGCTCTAAAATTTGAGGCATTAAATAGACTACCAAGGGGAAAAAAAAAAAAAAAAAAAAAAAGCCCAGGACCAGACGGATTCAAAGCTGATTTTTACCAGAAATACAAAAAGGAGCTGGAATCATTCCTTTGGACACTATTCCAAACCCAAACAATTGAAAACTCATTTTATGAAGCCTGCACCATCCTGATACCAAAACTAAGAAGAAACACAACAACAACAAAAAACACTTCAGGCCCATATCCTGATGAACATTGATGTGAAAATCCCCGATAAAATACTGGCAAAACCGAATCCAGCAGCACATCGAAAAGCTTATCCACCACGATCAAGTCAGCTTCATCCCTGGGATGCAAGGCTGGTTCAACATATGCAAGGCAATAAACGTAATCCATCACAGAAACAGAACCAAAGACAAAAATCATATGATTATCTCAATAGATGCAGAAAAGGCCTTAAATAAAATTCAATATCTCTTCATGTTTAAAACTCTCAATAAACTAGGTATTCATGGAGCATATGCAAAAATGATAAGATTTACTGACGACAAACTCACAGCCAATCTCATATTGAATAGACAAAAGCTGGAAGCATTCCCTCTGAAAACCTGTACAAGACAAGGGTACCCTCTCTCACCACTCCTATTCAACATGATATTGGAAGTTCTGGCCAGGGCAATCAGGCCAGAGAAGGAAATAAAGCATATTCAAATAGGAAGACAGGAGGTCAAATTGTCTCTGTTTGCAGACAACATGATTTTATATTTAGAAAACACCATCATCTCAGCCCAAAAACTAGTCAAACTGATGAGCAACTTTAGCAGTCTCAGGATACAAAATCAACGTGTGAAAATCACAGGCATTCCTTTACACTGACAGTAGGCAAGTGGAAAGCCAAATCATGTATTTTGTGATTATTAAGGTATCATTAATTTCTTCTTGAATCTTAATATTTATCTTAACCTAAAAATTAAAATGTATAGCAATAATACCAGTTGCATAAAATATTGGCCAAAATACTTGCTTTATCATCGTGTTTCTTTAGAATCTTTCTATTGCTTTCGATAAAAAAAAGATCCCTTCAAACCAAACTTTGTCAGTTTTTAAGTCACACAATTATGAGAATACCAAACTGTTCTTGTATTTCAACCTGCAATAAATTGAATTCTGGGCTGATAATAACTTGCACACAGAAGGCTGCCTCTTGGAAATAAACATCTTTTTGAAGTATCTGCAGTCTGTCATTAGAGAAACACAGCCCTTTCACTTTGCCTCTAGTCATTGCGTATCAAACCAATCTCAAGGATTTGCCGCAATTTTGTACCTGAGTGGTCTTTTATCTAGGTCCAAGAAAAGAAAATTATATAATAGAAAACCAGTATTCAAGAGTTCATTTAGTTCAATTAGTTACCTAAATCTTTAGAAGATTAAAGGGTAAGGGAGGTGTGTGGGAAGAAAGGAGTTGGGTAAAGTGAAAGTTCTTTTATTTCTTGCCTTAGTTTGCAAGGTAATATTCTGACAACAGGTCATTGACAAATAAACAACTGAAATAGATTTGGGAAATGTGAACTAGTATAGAGAGAAATAAGAAGTACTGCAACAAGCTAAATGATCACTGATTAGGTACACAGGGTATAATTTTGAGCTTTAATTAAACAAAAATACTTAACACTTTTTGTTTATTTTCGGCACACATGGCTAACACTTGAAATTAGAATCTCTTTCCTTTGGTGGCAAAAATAGTTTTATTTCTTTAGGGTGGGCAAACATTAGCAACAAAGATGAAAGTCTCTGTTTCAAAGGGCTCAACATTTATATGATCATTTAAAAATATTTTTGCTTCAGATCTCCAGAACAATCCTGAACTAAGAAAACCTGAAATCATCACTAAATGCTTTATTCTTTGGGAAAAAAAAACAACTGGGTAAGCGGTAAAAAATAACTTTCATAAAATTGTTTTAAATAATGTTGTATGAGAACCATGCCTACTTTAAGCATATTCTCACGAATTGCTAGTTAGATTATTAGTTGCTTTAAAATAAATTTATTGAACAATTAATTACAGCACGTACACAAAAGCAACTAAAAATGGATTAAAGACTTAAACAAAAGACTGCAAACTATAAAACTTCTAGAAGAAAACATAGGGGGAAACTCTATGACATTGTTCTTGACAATGATTTTATGTATATGACATCAAAGGCACAGGCAACAAAAACAAAAATAAACAAGTGAGACTACATCAAAATACAAAGCTTATGCAGAGCAAGGAAAACAATCAACCAAGTGAAAAGGCAAACTGTGGAATGAGAGAAAATATTTGCAACCCATATATCTTCCAAATATTAACTTCCAAAATATATAAGAAACTTCTACAACTCCATAGGAAAAACCAGCAAAACCCTAATAACCAAACTAAAAAATGAGCTAAACATCTGAAAAGACACTTCTCCAAAGAAGACATACAAATGGCCAACACATATATGGAAACATGCTCAGTATCACAAATCATCAGGTAAACGGAAATGAAAATCATGAGCTATCACCTCACAACTGTTAGGATGACTATCATTTTTACAAAAGACAAGCGTCAGTGAGGATAGTGGTAGATTTGGAACCTTTGTGTACTGTTGGTGGCAATGCAAAACTACTGTGGAAAATAATATAGATGCTACTCAGAAACTTGAAAATAGAACTGTCACGTGATCCAGAAATTCTATTTCTGGGTATTTGTGGAGAAAATATTGAGATCAGGATATCAAAGAGATATTAGCACTTCTATATTTGTTGCAGCATTATTCACAATAGCCAAGATATGGAAATAAACAAAATGTCCATCAACAGATGAACAGCTCAAGAAAATGTGATATATATATATATATCTCACATTTATATATATAAATATATTCATATATATAATATATATATATATGTATATACACAATGGAATACTATACAGCCTTACAAAAGAAGGGAATTCTGCAATATATGACAACATAGAGGAACCTTGAGGACATTATGCTAAGTGAAATAAGCCAATCATAAAAAGATCAATACTTCAGGATTTTATTTATATGAGGTATCTGAACAAGTTAATTTCATAGACTCAAAGGGTAGAATGGTAGTTGTCAGATGCTGAGGAAAGAGGAAATAGGGAGTTAGTAATCGTGATGGTTAACTCCATGTGCAACTTGACTGGGTTAAGAATGTTAAGATAGCTGGTAAAAAATTATTTCTGGCTGAATCTGAGAAGAGGTTTCTGGAGACTTTAACATCTGAATAAGTAGACTAAGTAAAGAAGATCCATTGTCACCATTGTGGGCAGGCATCATCCAAATATTTTAGGGCCCACATAGGACAGAAAGGCAGAGGAAGGGTGAATTCTCACCTTCCATTGGAATGGAACATCCATCCCCTCCTGTCCTTGGACATTGAAGTTTCTGCTCCTGGTTCAAGGGACTTCAGATTCTCTGGCTTTTAACTGTGCCCCGCCCGCTTCTTAGGCCTTTGACCTTAGGCTGAGAGTTATACCATTGGCTACCCTGGTTCCTAGGGCTTACGACTCAGAATAATTACATTACTTGCTTTCTTAGGACTATAGCTTTCAAACAGCATATTGTGGGACTTCCTGTTCTCCATAATCACAAGTCAATTTCCATAATAAATCTCCTGACATATATATCCTATTGGTTCTGTTTATGTGGAGAACCCTGATAATAACAGACATAAAGTTCCAATCCAGCAAGATGTACATTCTCTGGAGATTTGTTGTATAACTTTGTACCTGTAGTTAAAGGTACATTAAAAATTCATTAAGAGAATAGATCTCATATTAAATGTTCTTACAATAATAATAAAAAATATAAGTAACGGAGAACTCAGCAAGCAATCTGTGTGGTCTTCCTCAAATACTGGAGCTAATTAAGTGAAAAAAAATATGTTAAAGATCAAGATCATTTTTATAACCAATTTAGTTTTATTTATTTTAATTTCTTTCTATAAATGTTATCAAGTCTAAATTTTCACAATATTTGCATGGATGAAAGCACAGTTATTTCCTGTTGTTTCATAATGGATGGCAGGCAGAAGAAATACCTTCTTCCCACCCATTTAGCAATGCTCAGGTACATACATTTCAAGAAAGTTTCATTTATCTTTTGTCTTTCCATTTATATTACATACTTGTTGTTTCTGATAACGATTACTACTATTACTAAAGTTTATGTTACCAATGTATCATTGTATTGATCAACTTAGTGGTATATTAATACCCACAGCGACTGGTAATTTGTATGTTACAATCACTAATATAATAATCAAAAATATTAATAATAGTAAATACCAGTAACTGAATGCCTACAATGTGGCAAGCCTCGTGGTGGTTACATTTGGTGTTTTTCCCTCAAAATGATTCTATGAAATAACTAACATTTCTTTTTCATATTTAAAAACTGAGAATTAGAAAGATTAACAAATATGTCCAAAGTTACTTAGTTTGTACTTTGCTATAAAAGACATAGAAGCCATTTTGACTCTTAATTACTGTGCTATCCTACCTTGATACTCTTTCTTAATTATTTGCATTCATTTTTATTTTCTAATGCTTATTGGTCTTTTACTTCTCAAGTGGGGAAGGATATATTTGATTAATCCTAGCAGATTTTGTTAGTAGTAAAAGGAGTTTGAATCTGAGTTTAACAGATAATTAAAATAGGGAATAGAGATTCTGCTAAAGGCAGAAATCACATAGAAAGATAAAATTGCACAGAAAATAAATCAAAGATAGATGTCAGAAAGTTTTAGTGTGCTTTTAAAATGACAATTTTGTAGATTGCTTAAACAATTTCTACTCATTCTTTTAATACTGACTTTATTCACTTACTTTGTGCTTGTTAGAAGCACAATGCAAAACATTGTGATGGACATTTAAAGTGAGAGAAAGTAGATAAGATTCTTGTCCTTAAGTTACACATTTCTGTGGAAGTGATGTGACAAAACAAAATGAAAACCTTAATGAAATTAACTCTCCTAGACAACTATAAGATCAGTAGTAGTGGCCAGGGCAATCAGGCCAGAGAAAGAAATAAAGGGTATTCAAATAGGAAGAAAGGAAGTCAAATTATCTCTGTTCGCAGGTGACATATATTTATAAAAACCCCACTGTCTCAGCCAAAAAACTCCTTAAGCTAATAGACAACTCCAACAAAGTATCAGAATATAAAAATCAATGTGCAAATACCACATGGATTCCTATACACCAATAATAGACAAACAGAAAGCCAAATCATAAGTGAACTCTCATTCAAAATTGCTAAAAAGAGAATAAAATACCTAGGAATACAACTTACAAGGGATGTGAAGGACTTCTTCAAGGAGAACTACAAACCACTACTCAAGGAAATAAAAGAGGACACAAATAGAAAAACATCCTATGCTCATGGATAGGAAGAATCAATACCATGAAAAGTAATTTATAGATTCAATGCTATTCCCATCAAGCCACCATTGACTTTCTGCACAGAATTAGAAAAAAACTACTTTAAATTTCATATGGAACCAAAAAAGAGCCCGTATAGCCAAGACAATCCTAAGCAAAAAGAACAAAGCTGGAGGCATTAGGCTACCTGACTTCAAACTATGCTACAAGGCTACAGTAACCAAAACAGCATGACTCTGGTACCAAAACAGAGATATAGACCAATGGAACAAAACAGAGGCCTCAGAAATAATACCACACATCTGCAACCATCAGATCTTTGATAAACCTGACAAAAACAAGAAATGGGGAAAGGATTCCTTATTTAATAAATGATGCTGGGGAAACTGGCTAGCCATATGCAGAAAACTGAAACTGGACCCCTTCCTTACACCTTTTACAAAAAGTAACTCCAGATGGATTGAAGATTTAAACATAAAGCCTAAAACCATAAAAACCCTAGAAGAAAACCTAGGCAATACCATTCAGGACGCAGGCACGGGCAAAGACTTCATAACTAAAATAACAAAAGCAATTGCAACAAAAGCCAAAATTGACAAATGGGATCCAATAAGACTAAAGAGCTTCTGCACAGCAAAAGAAACTATCATCAGAGTGAACAAGCAATTCACAGAATGGTAGAGAAATTTTGCAATCTATCCATCTGATAAATATCCAGAATCTACAAGGAACTTAAACAAATTTACAAGAAAAAAGCAAACGACCCCATCAAAAAGTCAGCAAAGGAAATGAACAGACACTTTTCAAAAGAAGACATTTGTGTGACCAACAAACATGAAAAAAAGATCATTGTTGTTCATTAGAGAAATGCAAATCAAAACCTCAATGAGATACCATCTCACAACAATTAGAATGACGATCGTTAAAAAGTCAGGAAACAACCAATGCTGGAGAGGATGTGGAGAAATAGGAACACTTTTACACTGTCGATGGGAGTGTAAATTCGTTCAACCATTGTGGAAGACAGTGGCAATTCCTCAAGGTTCTAGAACTAAAAATACCATTTGGCCTAGAAATCTCATTTCCAGGTATATACCCAAAGGATTATAAATAATTCTACTATAAAGACACAGGCACACATATGTTTATTGCAGCACTATTCACAATAGCAGAGATTTGGAACCAATGTAAATGCCCATTAAAGACTGGATAAAGAAAATGTGGCACATATACACCACAGAATACTATACAGCCATAAAAAAGAACGAGTTCATATCCTTTGCAGGGACATGGATGAAGCTGGAAACCATCATTCTCAGCAAACTAACACAGGAACATAAAACCAAACACTACTTGTTCTCACTCATAAGTGGGAGTTGAACAATGAGAACATATGGGCACAGGGAGAGGAACATCACACACTGGGGCTTGTCAGGAGGTGGGGGTCAAGGTGAGGGATAGCATTAAGAGAAATACCTAATGTAGATGACGAGTTGATAGGTGCAGCAAACCACCATGGCACATGTATAGCTATGTAACAAACCTGCACATTCTGCACATGTATCCCAGAATGTGCACACATATATATATATATTTCCACTTGCCATCTACAGACAGTGTGTACGGGAGGGAATAATGTGAACAGATATATTAATAAACATACATATAGGAAGTATTAACAGAAATGAGGAAAAAAGTATACAACATATTAAATATAATTAAATTTAGGGCCACTTGCTTTATATTTTGATAATTTATATATGGGAAACTTTTTTTTTCATAAAAGGGACCGAATAAAATATTTTTCGTCATTCATCAATACTATGACTGAATATAGCATTGCCTAGGACAAAAGTGAACAGTGCTATGATTATTGTGAGGAAAGACATTGACTAGTCCATTCTCCCTGTGGGAAACAAATGAAACTCAACGATAAAGTATAGTGAATATAAATAAAATTACCATTTGTTAGCCTATTTTCCACCCATAGGGATGGTGGCCCAGAGCCAGGCTACTCTTTTTAATTTGCTTACCACTAGAAATGCAGTCTGTTTCCTTATAGAACACTTGTTTTTGCTATGACTTTGTAATTTTATCTTCTACTTAACAATAACCATCATTCTTAAGTCTAAGGTCGGAGAGCAAATGAATAGAAATGAAAAAAAAATACCATATTTTAAATAGTTATCTACTTTAATTCAGTGTTGATAAATGAATTTTGTTTGAAAGATGAAAAATACTGCGTGGAGTGCTGAGATATGAGTCACACTTCATAGCTGATGGTAATTTCTGTAATCTCAGAAGCAGAAATCAAAGTGTCTTAAATATTCTTAAACTTCTTCTCTCTCCAATGCACCTCACAGGATGTAACCTTGTTTGAATATTAAGCTCTGCTGTGGCAGTGATTCTGTTTATCTAATACAAGCTCTAGTAAACATAGACTCCACTTAATAAGTGTTAGTTTTTTATTGAAACAATTAGGAAATGATGTATGTTTGTCTGTGTCTATAGAGGTATTGTTTTTAAAGTTTATGTCAACTTTTAAGAACAGTATCCTTATTTAAAACCAGATATTGTATTTTGATTTCTACAATTTAAAAGGAGAGTATTTGTGAAAAGTAATAATCTGCTACAAATAAACTAGTTGTATGAGCATAGGCCCTGGATGTACAACATTGGGTTTGAATTCTGACTTTATCTCTTTCTAGCTTCATGACCTAAAGCAAATTGCTCAACCAATCTGTACTTCAGTATTCTCATTTGTAAAGTGGGGAAGATAATAATACCTATCCATACAGTAGTTGTTAAACTTAGGTTAATTCAACATGTAAACCTTGATACTTGTCCCATGTCATTACTATACAAATTTTATGTATTATTAATATTTATATTATCATTATAATTATTATCTGATAATCACCAAGAAAAACTAAACATCCCAATCTTTTAACCTTCTTATTGATTATAATATCATAGAGAATGACAATTTTCTAATTTTGTTTTTTTCTTTATTAAATATGCAATACATAGAATATTTTGCTAAGACGAGAAGCATTTAAATTGAAGTTTGGTAAACCATACAAATGGTTTGACAAACCAGAATGAAATGTGATGATAAATGATATATGTGGACTGGGGATGGGGTATTTCTTCAGAGAGAAAGCTTTTGCTTCAAACTTTATAAACATGTTGAAAATTATGTTACAAAGTATGATACAGTAGTATATTTTTATTGAGTTACCTACAGTTATATCTTTGTTTTTCAAACATATAAAGCAGAATAGGAAGAGCACATCCAACGAGTATAGGTAATTAAAATGAACTTGGTGGTATACAACAAGCAGAAATTACTTTATTTTTAGGAGTCAATTACAAGTCAGAATTTTGTTAAAGTGGAAGAAGGAAATTAATCTCTTGAGCTAACTGATTTCTGCTTTTGTTCATTATTCATCTGCCCATCCCCAATAAGTATTTATTTTACATGCAAGCATAGAAATGATTCTTGGTCTTGAGACTTGCCTCCTTATAATTAGACTAAGATTCTTTCACCTACCACTCTGGGGAAGACTCAAGGAGGTATTGACAGCTGAGGGAGGTTTAATTGGCCTCCTCAGCCACTGCCTATCCCAACAGGGAACCTTTTCTAAAAGTCAAAGAGACAGATGATATTAGATGACTTTGTTTTGGTCACTAGTTTCTAAATATCCTCATTGCCAGAATCTCTTGGAGACATTTGAAAAATGCAGATTTCTCATTTCCCACCTGAGTGAATTCACTTAATAGTCAAAAAAATTATTTTTAGTGCCTGCTGTATGCCAAGTGATATTCTGGAGCCTGGAGATGCAGCAGTGAATGAAAATGTGCACAAACCTTTGGAGCTAAAATTCTAGCAGGGATGTGTGCGTGGGCAAGGGAGGGGAGTAGGTAATAAGTACCTAAAATGTATAAACTCAGAGAACATAAAATAAAAAGGATAAAAAGATAGTGGATTATTGGACTTTTATTCTGATTTTGGTTATTAGAGAAGACTTCTCTAAGAAGTGACACTTGATTTCTTTAAAATAAATCTTAAGCAGATTGAAGGAATGGAATCAAAGGTGCAAGGAACTGAAACTACAAATAATCTAAGGTGATAAATACAGAATTTCACAGGAACCAAATGAAGGCCAGTGTAAGAACAAGATGCTATGAGATGTGGTCAAAGAAAGAGAAAGGGAGCTATGGAAATGACAGCAAGGAGATTTTTAGATATGATGCACATACAGTCCGTTCTATCAGGTCTTCTTAATCATACCAAATTTCCTTCTAAGCAGTTTTATGAATTCATACCCCAACCAGAAACATAAGCGCATTCTTTTTGAAACATGTTTTTTGTCAATGTTTTTATTTACAGTTTTGATAAAATTTATTTTTAGTCAGTTTGGTGTATATAAAATGAATTTAACTTGCATTAATCTGACTGTTAAGGCTGTTGCTCATTTTGGGGGAATTCATTTTTGTTAAAGACCTATTAATGTCTTCTGTTCATTTTTTAAAATCAGATTGTTTGACTTTTCATTATTAATTTTTAGGAGTTAATTATTTGTGATATGCTATAAAATGAAAAGTGAATTTTGGAAGAAAACAGAATGGGATAAAGCCAATATTTACAAATAAGTTTCTTTTTTCTAATTTTTACCTTTTATTTTTCATTCTTTCTTTATTGTTTGCTGAATAGGATTCCTAAACCTGTATTCAAGGAAATGTGGTAGCATATATACTTATCTGTCTCTGATTTTACAAGAAAAAATTGTAACATGCCACCAATATTTTATCATTAATAAACATGTTTGCTACAGTGTTTTTTTTTTTTTGTAGAATATTCTCTGTCAGTTGAAGGAATTTCTTTTATGTTTATTGGCTATTGGTGCTCTAATAATGTATGTCATATTTCTATGCATATATTTAAGATGAGATATTTCCTCTTTATTACTGTGGCACATTCTTACTAAATTTGATACTTACACAGTTGAGATAAATCTAACTTCACCACTATCTATTGCATTTTAAAGATTAATGGATTTGTTTTCATAATATTTTGCGTAAGAATTTTTTGCATCAATGTGTCAAGGTTATCATGGACCCATTTTAATCATAAAGAAGGGTTCTTTCTATATTATCCAAAGAATTTATATACGAGAGGAAAACTCTTAGTCTTAAATATCTCTTGAATGCATTTTTAAAAAGATTGTGGTTGACAAATTTCAATTAGGTAGTTTTTTAAGTTCTTAAATGTATTTTTAAATGATTAGGGATATTATCATTTTTCTTTCAACTTGGGTCTATTTTAATAGGCTTATATTTCTAGGAATTTTTACATTTTATCAAAATAATCAAATATAACTTTCCTCTGAAGAACTTAGGTCATTATGTCACAGGATCCTTAGGATGTTCTTTTCCAGCCAAAACCTCTGTGGCCAGTGGCACCTTTACCTGAGTTTTGCTTGGACCTGCTGGGCTCTCATCCCACCCACTCAGCCTGGCAGGCTTCACTAGGCCACACTACTGGCCGGATCCCATGCCTGCCAAGGGCAAGGCAGGTGCGGAGAGGCGAGGAATGTGTGGGCGAGTGAGCATGGGTTCTGGTCACTGTGCACAGCCAGGCATGCCAGCTACTGTAGTGGGGCGGGCAGCTCCACGCACCAACACCTGCAGGCTCCATGTAAGGTTGTAGCTGGATTAGATGTACCATAAATGGCTTCTGCTGCAGGCACCCCCATCTGGACGAAGGGAAGTCAGCAGTTCCCAGAAAGTTGGAGATGCCAGGAATCTCAGAGCCCCAAAGAGGGTTTCACAGCCCTGGCTTGGGGAACCCCTAGGTCTGGGCTCCCCGAAGGGCTGCAGCTCTTCTCTCCTTCTCATCACTGGCAATGCGGTGAGTAGAGGGAACATGTTTTAGCCTGTTTGTGTTACAGCTGTTTCAGTCCTGCCATTTTGTGGGTCCCGAATTCTTGTCCCAGGTCAAGGAATAATGAGGTATGTGGACAACTGGAGGGAAAGCAAGGCAGACAGGAGCTTTATTGAGCAACATAACAGCTCTCAGGAGACCTGAAGTGGGTAGCTCCTTACCAGAGGCTGGCTATCCGGATGAGTGTCCAGTTCTTGTCAAGAGGAGACCTGGACTAGGTAGCTCCTATCTGTAGGCAGGGAGTCCTGATGAGTGCAGCCCTTAATAGAGAGGTGACTTGGACTGGGTACCTCCTGTCCCCAGGCAGGTCATCCAGACAAGTCTGTGAGGCTGGGGTGTTTATGGGCTCAGAAGGCAGAAAGTGCCTGCTGAATGGTCTATAGGTAGCCATGGGCAGGCCTGGAAAAAACACCATTAGATTGGCTGAACAGTCATCATTGAAGTTTTCACTCTGGGCTGCAGACATCAATGCGAATTGGCAGCTCAGCCCCCAGGCTTCAGGCTGTTCCTGGCTTGAAGGAGAAGTTTCACTGGGGTCCTGCCCCTTCCCACCCAGGAACCTGTCTGCCATTAATATGTCATCCATGATGCCCAGGCTGTCTGTGGCATGAGGTGCCGACAGGCCCTCATTGAGCCACCCTCAGTGCCTCCAGCCTCCTCTCATGCTTGTCAGTGCCCAAAGTCCAGATGGGGCCAAGTTGGCAGGGGGCTGGTGTGTCAGCACTACCTTGAGTGTGTGCACACCCAGTTAGGTTGCAACAGAGCCCAGGTTTGGCCACAACTTTGCTCCGCCGCAGAGTGGGTGCTGGGAGCAGGGAGAGGCCAGGGAGAGAGAGTAGGCACTTTTAAGCCTGCGGGGCACGGTGCTTCCTGCATCCCTGAGAGTGCAGGGATGCTGGGGTCTGGAGCTGTGGCTAGGCAGCTGTGGCTGTGCGTAGGAGTGTGGACCCCTGCCCTGTCAACTCACTAGAGGGTGGGGCTCTCACCTGTTCCCAGATCCCGCCTGCTGCACGGAGGGCACAGCCTTGACTGTACCTCCTCCACTGTAGCTGGAATCCTTGCAGCAGCTACTCCAGACAGGCTGTCACCATCATCAATTTGGTTACTAGTCCCAGGTCCCTTCCATTTCACCATGTAGCTATTTTGTCAGTCTACGATTGTTTCTTAGGGAATTCTTCAAAATAATTTGAAAACAAATAAGATTAATTAAAAGAAATGAGCCAACAGTTAAATTGCCCGGTGGATATACTTTGGAAGTGAGATGTTAGGAATAGAATACATCTGTACTCTTTCAGACCACATTGCACACACAAGGATGCCTATTTACTTTATCATGATAAGATTAAGTTATCTTGGGGCTGCTTCCTCAGGATATTATCTATGTCTCTGTACCTGTGCAAAGTACAGTGATGCCTGAATACACAATCATGTCTTCAGTTGCTTCCAAAACTTCTGAAAAGATGCTTCTGGCATCTTATGTGCTCTAGATCCTAGAGTATTTAATTTTATTCTTATATTTTCATCTTAGCCCTTTACCTTGTAAATTGGGTTGATTGACCAAAAAGTCAGTCAACCTCATGATGCTGATTGAAGTTGAACTTTAAGGTTTCCATCAAAAACTAACATTAAAACTTCCCTCCTTTCCATTGGGTATTTCATGTATTGAAGCTTATTTTCTACAAGCCAAGTACTAACTGGCTTACATTGAATCAGGCTCAGATTAGTGAGCTCAGATGCAATTAGGCTCAGATACAATACGTGATACTTGATAATCTAGGAAGTTGTGCACCAGGATAAAAGGAAAACTGTATTGTGTTTTTAGAAAATTGTGGAACTTTTTGTTTGTGCCAAAGCACAGAAAAGAGAAGGAATGATTAGATAAATAAATATTATATGTGATCCAAGGCAAGACAAGAGTACAATACATGAAACAAAAATAATTTCTTCCTACACTTATTGTTAATTAATACAGAAACATTTTGGTTTGGAGATGGTAAGGTCAAAAAAAGAGAAAAGAATAATCTCATCATCAATTGCAACA